>NC_134688.1:133157783-134530283 GCF_050947455.1 Rhinoderma darwinii | reverse complement strand
GGCCAGCGGGAGCAACCTGCATCCCCATGCCCAGCCAGAGTTCCAGGCTGATTGCTGGTAGGTCCCGGTGGAAGTCAGCGGGAGCAACCTGCATCCCCATGCCCAGCCAGAGTTCCAGGCTGATTGCAGGTAGGTCCCGTGGGGGCCAGCGGGAGCAACCTGCATCCCCATGCCCAGCCAGAGTTCCAGGGTGATTGGTGGTAGGTCCCGGTGGGGGCCAGCGGGAGCAACCTGCATCCCCATGCCCAGCCAGAGTTCCAGGCTGATTGCAGGTAGGTCCCGGTGGGGGCCAGCGGGAGCAACCTGCATCCCCATGCCCAGCCAGAGTTCCAGGGTGATTGGTGGTAGGTCCCGGTGGGGGCCAGCGGGAGCAACCTGCATCCCCATGCCCAGCCAGAGTTCCAGGGTGATTGGTGGTAGGTCCCGGTGGGGGCCAGCGGGAGCAACCTGCATCCCCATGCCCAGCCAGAGTTCCAGGCTGATTGCAGGTAGGTCCCGGTGGGGGGGCCAGCGGGAGCAACCTGCATCATCATGCCCAGCCAGAGTTCCAGGCTGATTGCAAGTAGGTCCCGGTGGGAGTCAGCGGGAGCAACCTGCATCCCCATGCCCAGCCAGAGTTCCAGGCTGATTGCAGGTAGATCCCGGTGGGGGGGCCAGCGGGAGCAACCTGCATCCTCATGCCCAGCCAGAGTTCCAGGCTGATTGCAGGTAGGTCCCGGGGGGGGGGCCAGCGGGAGCAACCTGCATCCTCATGCCCAGCCAGAGTTCCAGGCTGATTGCAGGTAGGTCCCGGTGGGAGTCAGCGGGAGCAACCTGCATCCCCATGCCCAGCCAGAGTTCCAGGGCGATTGGTGGTAGGTCCCGGTGGGGGGGGCAGCGGGAGCAACCTGCATCCCCATGCCAAGCCAGAGTTCCAGGCTGATTGCTGGTAGGTCCCGGTGGGAGTCAGCGGGAGCAACCTGCATCCCCATGCCCAGCCAGAGTTCCAGGCTGATTGCATGTAGGTCCCGGTGGAGGGGCAGCGGGAGCAACCTGCATCTCCATACCCAGCCACAGTTCCAGGCTGATTGCAGGTAGGTCCCGGTGGGGGCCAGCGGGAGCAACCTGCATCCCCATGCCCAGCCAGAGTTCCAGGGTGATTGGTGGTAGGTCCCGGTGGGGGCCAGCGGGAGCAACCCGCATCCCCATGCCCAGCCAGAGTTCCAGGCTGATTGCTGGTAGGTCCCGGTGGAAGTCAGCGGGAGCAACCTGCATCCCCATGCCCAGTCAGAGTTCCAGGCTGATTGCAGGTAGGTCCCGGTGGGGGGGCCAGCGGGAGCAACCTGCATCCTCATGCCCAGCCAGAGTTCCAGGCTGATTGCAGGTAGGTCCCGGTGGGGGGGCCAGCGGGAGCAACCTGCATCCTCATGCCCAGCCAGAGTTCCAGGCTGATTGCAGGTAGGTCCCGGTGGGAGTCAGCGGGAGCAACCTGCATCCCCATGCCCAGCCAGAGTTCCAGGGCGATTGGTGGTAGGTCCCGGTGGGGGGGGCAGCGGGAGCAACCTGCATCCCCATGCCCAGCCAGAGTTCCAGGCTGATTGCTGGTAGGTCCCGGTGGGAGTCAGCGGGAGCAACCTGCATCCCCATGCCCAGCCAGAGTTCCAGGCTGATTGCAGGTAGGTCCCGTGGGGGGGGGGGGGCAGCGGGAGCAACCTGCATCTCCATGCCCAGCCAGAGTTCCAGGCTGATTGCAGGTAGGTCCCGGTGGGAGTCAGCGGGAGCAACCTGCATCCCCATGCCCAGCCAGAGTTCCAGGCTGATTGCAGGTAGGTCCCGGTGGGGGCCAGCGGGAGCAACCTGCATCCCCATGCCCAGCCAGAGTTCCAGGCTGATTGCTGGTAGGTCCCGGTGGGAGTCAGCGGGAGCAACCTGCATCCCCATGCCCAGCCAGAGTTCCAGGCTGATTGCAGGTAGGTCCCGGTGGGGGGGCCAGCGGGAGCAACCTGCATCCCCATGCCCAGCCAGAGTTCCAGGGCGATTGGTGGTAGGTCCCGGTGGGGGGGCCAGCGGGAGCAACCTGCATCCTCATGCCCAGCCAGAGTTCCAGGGTGATTGGTGGTAGGTCCCGGTGGGGGCCAGCGGGAGCAACCTGCATCCTCATGCCCAGCCAGAGTTCCAGGGTGATTGCCGGTAGGTCCCGGTGGGGGGGCCAGCGGGAGCAACCTGCATCCTCATGCCCAGCCAGAGTTCCAGGGTGATTGGTGGTAGGTCCCGGTGGGGGCCAGCGGGAGCAACCTGCATCCCCATGCCCAGCCAGAGTTCCAGGCTGATTGCTGGTAGGTCCCGGTGGGAGTCAGCGGGAGCAACCTGCATCCCCATGCCCAGCCAGAGTTCCAGGGTGATTGCAGGTAGGTCCCGGTGGGGGCCAGCGGGAGCAACCTGCATCCTCATGCCCAGCCAGAGTTCCAGGGTGATTGGTGGTAGGTCCCGGTGGGGGCCAGCGGGAGCAACCTGCATCCTCATGCCCAGCCAGAGTTCCAGGGTGATTGCAGGTAGGTCCCGGTGGGGGCCAGCAGGAGCAACCTGCATCTCCATGCCCAGCCAGAGTTCCAGGGTGATTGCTGGTAGGTCCCGGTGGGGGGGGGGGCAGCGGGAGCAACCTGCATCATCATGCCCAGCCAGAGTTCCAGGGTGATTGCAGGTAGGTCCCGGTGGGGGCCAGCGGGAGCAACCTGCATCCTCATGCCCAGCCAGAGTTCCAGGGTGATTGGTGGTAGGTCCCGGTGGGGGCCAGCGGGAGCAACCTGCATCCTCATGCCCAGCCAGAGTTCCAGGGTGATTGCAGGTAGGTCCCGGTGGGGGCCAGCAGGAGCAACCTGCATCTCCATGCCCAGCCAGAGTTCCAGGGTGATTGCTGGTAGGTCCCGGTGGGGGGGGGGGCAGCGGGAGTAACCTGCATCCTCATGCCCAGCCAGAGTTCCAGGGTGATTGGTGGTAGGTCCCGGTGGGGGCCAGCGGGAGCAACCTGCATCCTCATGCCCAGCCAGAGTTCCAGGGTGATTGCAGGTAGGTCCCGGTGGGGGGGGCAGCGGGAGCAACTTGCATCCCCATGCCCAGCCAGAGTTCCAGGGTGATTGCTGGTAGGTCCCGGTGGGGGGGCAGCGGGAGCAACCTGCATCCCCATGCCCAGCCAGAGTTCCAGGGTGATTGCTGGTAGGTCCCGGTGGGGGCAGCGGGAGCAACCTGCATCCCTATGCCCAGCCAGAGTTCCAGGGTGATTGCGGGAAGGTCCGGTGGGGGGGCAGCGGGAACAACCTGCATCTCCATGCCCAGCCAGAGTTCCAGGGCGATTGGTGGTAGGTCCCGGTGGGGGGGCAGCGGGAGCAACTTGCATCCCCATGCCCAGCCAGAGTTCCAGGGTGATTGGTGGTAGGTCCCGGTGGGGGCCAGCGGGAGCAACCTGCATCCTCATGCCCAGCCAGAGTTCCAGGGTGATTGCAGGTAGGTCCCGGTGGGGGCCAGCAGGAGCAACCTGCATCTCCATGCCCAGCCAGAGTTCCAGGGTGATTGCTGGTAGGTCCCGGTGGGGGGGGGGGGCAGCGGGAGCAACCTGCATCCTCATGCCCAGCCAGAGTTCCAGGGTGATTGGTGGTAGGTCCCGGTGGGGGCCAGCGGGAGCAACCTGCATCCTCATGCCCAGCCAGAGTTCCAGGGTGATTGCAGGTAGGTCCCGGTGGGGGGGGGCAGCGGGAGCAACTTGCATCCCCATGCCCAGCCAGAGTTCCAGGGTGATTGCTGGTAGGTCCCGGTGGGGGGGCAGCGGGAGCAACCTGCATCCCCATGCCCAGCCAGAGTTCCAGGGTGATTGCTGGTAGGTCCCGGTGGGGGGGCAGCGGGAGCAACCTGCATCCCCATGCCCAGCCAGAGTTCCAGGGTGATTGCGGGAAGGTCCGGTGGGGGGGCAGCGGGAACAACCTGCATCTCCATGCCCAGCCAGAGTTCTAGGGCGATTGGTGGTAGGTCCCGGTGGGGGGGCAGCGGGAGCAACTTGCATCCCCATGCCCAGCCAGAGTTCCAGGGTGATTGCTGGAAGGTCCCGGTGGGGGGGCAGCGGGAGCAACTTGCATCCCCATGCCCAGCCAGAGTTCCAGGGTGATTGCTGGTAGGTCCCGGTGGGGGGGCAGCGGGAGCAACCTGCATCCCCATGCCCAGCCAGAGTTCCAGGGTGATTGCTGGTAGGTCCCGGTGGGGGGGCAGCGGGAGCAACTTGCATCCCCATGCCCAGCCAGAGTTCCAGGGTGATTGGTGGTAGGTCCCGGTGGGGGCCAGCGGGAGCAACCTGCATCCTCATGCCCAGCCAGAGTTCCAGGGTGATTGCAGGTAGGTCCCGGTGGGGGCCAGCAGGAGCAACCTGCATCTCCATGCCCAGCCAGAGTTCCAGGGCGATTGGTGGTAGGTCCCGGTGGGGGGGCAGCGGGAGCAACTTGCATCCCCATGCCCAGCCAGAGTTCCAGGGTGATTGGTGGTAGGTCCCGGTGGGGGCCAGCGGGAGCAACCTGCATCCTCATGCCCAGCCAGAGTTCCAGGGTGATTGCAGGTAGGTCCCGGTGGGGGCCAGCAGGAGCAACCTGCATCTCCATGCCCAGCCAGAGTTCCAGGGTGATTGCTGGTAGGTCCCGGTGGGGGGGGGGGGCAGCGGGAGCAACCTGCATCCTCATGCCCAGCCAGAGTTCCAGGGTGATTGGTGGTAGGTCCCGGTGGGGGCCAGCGGGAGCAACCTGCATCCCCATGCCCAGCCAGAGTTCCAGGGTGATTGCGGGAAGGTCCGGTGGTGGGGCAGCGGGAACAACCTGCATCTCCATGCCCAGCCAGAGTTCCAGGGCGATTGGTGGTAGGTCCCGGTGGGGGGGCAGCGGGAGCAACTTGCATCCCCATGCCCAGCCAGAGTTCCAGGGTGATTGCTGGAAGGTCCCGGTGGGGGGGCAGCGGGAGCAACTTGCATCCCCATGCCCAGCCAGAGTTCCAGGGTGATTGCTGGTAGGTCCCGGTGGGGGGGCAGCGGGAGCAACCTGCATCCCCATGCCCAGCCAGAGTTCCAGGGTGATTGCAGGTAGGTCCTGGTGGGGGGGCAGCGGGAGCAACTTGCATCCCCATGCCCAGCCAGAGTTCCAGGGTGATTGCTGTAGGGTCCGGTGGGGTGGAAGGGGGTCAGCGGGAGCAACCTGCATCCCCATGCCCAGCCAGAGGTCCAGGGTGATTGCTGGTAGGTCCCGGTCGGGGGGGGGGCAGCGGGAGCAACTTGCATCCCCATGCCCAGCCAGAGTTCCAGGGTGATTGCTGGTAGGTCCCGGTGGGGGGGGCAGCGGGAGCAACTTGCATCCCCATGCCCGGCCAGAGTTCCAGGGTGATTGCTGTAGGGTCCGGTGGGGTGGATGGGGGTCAGCGGGAGCAACCTGCATCCCCATGCCCAGCCAGAGTTCCAGGGTGATTGCAGGTAGGTCCCGGTGGGGGGGCAGCGGGAGCAACCTGCATCCCCATGCCCAGCCAGAGGTCCAGGGTGATTGCTGGTAGGTCCCGGTGGGGGGGGCAGCGGGAGCAACTTGCATCCCCATGCCCAGCCAGAGTTCCAGGGTGATTGCTGGTAGGTCCCGGTGGGGGGGCAGCGGGAGCAACTTGCATCCCCATGCCCGGCCAGAGTTCCAGGGCCAGAGTGTAACGGCAGGCAGCATAGGCCGGGGCAAAGTTCCAGGGCCAGAGTGTGACGGCAGGCAGCATAGGCCGGGGCACAGTTCCAGGGCCAGAGTGTGACGGCAGGCAGCGAGGCCGGGGCAGAGTTCCAGGGCGGTGGGGAGAGGACTAGGCCTCAATCTAAGGAGATCCATTTGGTGACCAAGCAGCAGTGAAAATAAAAAGGCCCAAATGTCAAAGAATGACATTTCTGCTACTGAAAGTGAAACATTTGAAAGTGAACCATTTAAAATCAAGTTAAAGTGGGGTATGTTCAAAAAATGTCAGAGGCGGTAATGAGCAGCAGAGGCAGGCCGGGGCAGAGTTCCAGGTGCCTGGAGTGTGAAGGCAGCACAGGCCGGGGCAGAGTTCCAGGGCCAGAGTGTGACGGCAGGCAGCGTAGGCCGGGGCAGAGTTCCAGGGTGGTGGGGAGAGGACTAGGCCTCAATTTAAGGAGATCCATTTGTTGACAAAGCAGCAGTGCAAATAAAAAGGCCCAAATGTCAAAGAATGACATTTCTGATACTGAAAGTGAAACATTTGAAATCAAGTTAAAGTGGGGTATGTTCAAAAATGTCAGAGGCGGTGGTGAGCAGCAGAGGCAGGCCGGGGCAGAGTTCCAGGGCCAGGGGTGTGACGGCAGGCAGCGTAGGCCGGGGCAGAGTTCCAGGGCGGTGGGGAGAGGACTAGGCCTCGAGATATGGAGATCCATTTGGTGACCAAGCAGCAGTGAAAATAAAAAGGCCCAAATGTCAAAGAATGGCATTTCTGATACTGAAAGTGAAACATTTAAAATCAAGTTAAATTGGGGTATGTTCACAAATGTCAGAGGTGGTGGTGAGCAGCAGAGGCAGGCCGGGGCAGAGTTCCAGGGCTAGGAGTGTGACGGCAGGCAGCGTAGGCCGGGTCAGAGTTCCAGGGCGGTGGGTGAGAGGACTAGGCCTCGAGATATGGAGATCCATTTGGTGACCAAGCAGCAGTGAAAATAAAAAGGCCCAAATGTCAAAGAATGACATTTCTGATACTGAAAGTGAAACATTTAAAATCAAGTTAAAGTGGGGTATGTTCAAATAATGTCAGAGGCGGTAATGAGCAGCAGAGGCAGGCCGGGGCAGAGATCCAGGGCCAGGAGTGTGAAGGCAGCACAGGCCGGGGCAGAGTTCCAGGGCCAGGGGTGTGACGGCAGGCAGCGTAGGCCGGGGCAGAGTTCCAGGGCGGTGGGGAGAGGACTAGGCCTCAATCTAAGGAGATCCATTTGGTGACCAAGCGGCAGTGAAAATAAAAAGGCCCAAGTGTCAAAGAATGACATTTCTGCTACTGAAAGTGAAACATTTGAAAGTGAACCATTTAAAATCAAGTTAAAGTGGGGTATGTTCACAAATGTCAGAGGCGGTGGTGAGCAGCAGAGGCAGGCCGGGGCACAGTTCCAGGGCCAGGGTGTGACGGCAGGCAGCGTAGGCCGGGTCAGAGTTCCAGGGCGGTGGGTGAGAGGACTAGGCCTCAATCTAAGGAGATCCATTTGGTGACCAAGCAGCAGTGAAAATAAAAAGGCCCAAATGTCAAAGAATGACATTTCTGCTACTGAAAGTGAAACATTTGAAAGTGAACCATTTAAAATCAAGTTAAAGTGGGGTATGTTCAAAAATGTCAGAGGTGGTGGTGAGCAGCAGAGGCAGGCCGGGGCAGAGTTCCAGGGCCAGGGGTGTGACGGCAGGCAGCGTAGGCCGGGGCAGAGTTCCAGGGCGGTGGGTGAGAGGACTAGGCCTCAATTTAAGGAGATCCATTTGTTGACCAAGCAGCAGTGCAAATAAAAAGGCCCAAATGTCAAAGAATGACATTTCTGATACTGAAAGTGAACCATTTAAAATCAAGTTAAAGTGGGGTATGTTCAAAAATGTCAGAGGCGGTGGTGAGCAGCAGAGGCAGGCCGGGCCAGAGTTCCACGGCCAGGGGTGTGACGGCAGGCAGCGTAGGCCGGGGCAGAGTTCCAGGGCGGTGGGGAGAGGACTAGGCCTCAATCTAAGGAGATCCATTTGGTGACCAAGCGGCAGTGAAAATAAAAAGGCCCAAGTGTCAAAGAATGACATTTCTGCTACTGAAAGTGAAACATTTGAAAGTGAACCATTTAAAATCAAGTTAAAGTGGGGTATGTTCACAAATGTCAGAGGCGGTGGTGAGCAGCAGAGGCAGGCCGGGGCACAGTTCCAGGGCCAGGGTGTGACGGCAGGCAGCGTAGGCCGGGTCAGTGTTCCAGGGCGGTGGGTGAGAGGACTAGGCCTCAATCTAAGGAGATCCATTTGGTGACCAAGCAGCAGTGAAAATAAAAAGGCCCAAATGTCAAAGAATTACATTTCTGCTACTGAAAGTGAAACATTTGAAAGTGAACCATTTAAAATCAAGTTAAAGTGGGGTATGTTCAAAAATGTCAGAGGTGGTGGTGAGCAGCAGAGGCAGGCCGGGGCAGAGTTCCAGGGCCAGGGGTGTGACGGCAGGCAGCGTAGGCCGGGGCAGAGTTCCAGGGCGGTGGGTGAGAGGACTAGGCCTCAATTTAAGGAGATCCATTTGGTGACCAAGCAGCAGTGCAAATAAAAAGGCCCAAATGTCAAAGAATGACATTTCTGATACTGAAAGTGAACCATTTAAAATCAAGTTAAAGTGGGGTATGTTCAAAAATGTCAGAGGCGGTGGTGAGCAGCAGAGGCAGGCCGGGCCAGAGTTCCAGGGCCAGGGGTGTGACGGCAGGCAGCGTAGGCCGGGGCAGAGTTCCAGGGCGGTGGGGAGAGGACTAGGCCTCAATCTAAGGAGATCCATTTGGTGACCAAGCGGCAGTGAAAATAAAAAGGCCCAAGTGTCAAAGAATGACATTTCTGCTACTGAAAGTGAAACATTTGAAAGTGAACCATTTAAAATCAAGTTAAAGTGGGGTATGTTCACAAATGTCAGAGGCGGTGGTGAGCAGCAGAGGCAGGCCGGGGCACAGTTCCAGGGCCAGGGTGTGACGGCAGGCAGCGTAGGCCGGGTCAGAGTTCCAGGGCGGTGGGTGAGAGGACTAGGCCTCAATCTAAGGAGATCCATTTGGTGACCAAGCAGCAGTGAAAATAAAAAGGCCCAAATGTCAAAGAATGACATTTCTGCTACTGAAAGTGAAACATTTGAAAGTGAACCATTTAAAATCAAGTCAAAGTGGGGTACGTTCAAAAATGTCAGAGGCGGTAATGAGCAGCAGAGGCAGGCCGGGGCACAGTTCCAGGGCCAGAGTGTGACACTGTCCGCCGATAGATAACCCTTTGCACATTATCGTCGTCATCATTATCAGCAGCAGTTGCTGTCAGCCAGCTCCAGAGTGTATGAGCGGCGTGTGCTGCCCATTGCAGCCCGGGGTAGAGGAGCCGTGTGCAAGCTGTGCATGCCCGGGGGCAACAGTGTATGAGCTCCACAGCGCCAGCGGGGGGGGGGGGTCCCACTATGTCCCAAGCCGCCTGACATGTACTTCCGGTCGGCTAGGAGGTGGCATGTCAGCTGGGCTATCAGCCAGCTCCAGCGTTTATGAGCGGCGTGTGCCTGCACCCGTGGGGGGGATAGAGGAGCCATGGGGAAGCTGTGCAAGACCGGGAGCAGCCGTGTACGAGCTCCGCAGCGCCCGCTGTGGACTTCCAGGGCAAGAGCGGTATGAGCGGCCACCTCATGCCGACCTCCTGGAAGTCCCCGTCGGCCTCGCTCGCGGGTCGGTCCCGCTGTTTTTTTTACCTTCTTAATAAAAAAATCTTTTTTTTTATGGTACTTTCGGAAGCCTCAAGCCCACCTGCAGTTGCACGAGCAAGGACACCTCGGCGACTCCTTCCGAAAGCGGCCGGGAGCCAGTTCCGAGTATGAGCGGCGTGTGCCTGCCTATGGCACCCGTGGGGGGATAGAGGGGCCTCGTGGGAGCTTGTGCATGCCGGCAGCTTCCTTGTGGGAGCTCCGCAGCGCCTGCGGCGAGTCCCGTTGTGTCCAGCCGGCTGACAAGCACTACCGGTCCGCGAAGGATGCATGACAGCGGCGGTGTGCCCGCTCCGAGTATGAGCGGCGTGTGCCTGCCTATGGCATCCTTGGGGGGATAGAGGAGCCATGGGGAAGCCGTGCCAGCCCGGTTGCAGCCGTGTACGAGCTCCGCAGCGCCGGCGGCGGAGTTTCAGGGCTTCAGCGGTATGCACGGCCAACTCATGCCGACCTCCTGGAACTCCCCGTCGGCTTCGCTCGCGGGTCGGTCCCACTGATTTTTCTACCTTCATAATAAAAAAAATCTTTTTTTTTTTATGGTACTTTCGGAAGCCTCAAGCCCACCTGCAGTTGCACGAGCAAGGACACCTCGGCGACTCCTTCCGAAAGCGGCCGGGAGCCAGTTCCGAGTATGAGCGGCGTGTGCCTGCCTATGGCACCCGTGGGGGGATAGAGGGGCCTCGTGGGAGCTTGTGCATGCCGTCAGCTTCCTTGTGGGAGCTCCGCAGCGCCCGCGGCGAGTCCCGTTGTGTCCACCCGGCTGACAAGCACTTCCGGTCCGCGAAGGATGCATGTCAGCGGCGGTGTGCCCGCTCCGAGAATGAGCGGCGTGTGCCTGCCTATGGCATCCTTGGGGGGATAGAGGAGCCATGGGGAAGCCGTGCCAGCCCGGTTGCAGCCGTATACGAGCTCCGCAGCGCCGGCGGCGGAGTTTCAGGGCTTTAGCGGTATGCACGGCCAACTCATGCCGACCTCCTGGAACTCCCCGTCGGCTTCGCTCGCGGGTCGGTCCCGCTGATTTTTCTACCTTCATAATAAAAAAATCTTTTTTTTTTTATGGCATTTTCGGAAGCCTCAAGCCCACCTGGAGTTGCACGAGCAAGGCCACCTCGGCGACTCCTTCCGAAAGCGGCCGGGAGCCAGTTCCGAGTATGAGCGGCGTGTGCCTGCCTATGGCACCTGTGGGGGGATAGAGGGGCCCCGTGGGAGCTTGTGCATGCCGGCAGCTTCCTTGTGGGAGCTCCGCAGCGCCCGCGGCGAGTCCCGTTGTGTCCAGCCGGCTGACAAGCACTTCCGGTCCGCGAAGGATGCATGACAGCGGCGGTGTGCCCGCTCCGAGTATGAGCGGCGTGTGCCTGCCTATGGCATCCTTGGGGGGATAGAGGAGCCATGGGGAAGCCGTGCCAGCCCGGTTGCAGCCGTGTACGAGCTCCGCAGCGCCGGCGGCGGAGTTTCAGGGCTTCAGCGGTATGCACGGCCAACTCATGCCGACCTCCTGGAACTCCCCGTCGGCTTCGCTCGCGGGTCGGTCCCACTGATTTTTCTACCTTCATAATAAAAAAAATCTTTTTTTTTTTATGGTACTTTCGGAAGCCTCAAGCCCACCTGCAGTTGCACGAGCAAGGACACCTCGGCGACTCCTTCCGAAAGCGGCCGGGAGCCAGTTCCGAGTATGAGCGGCGTGTGCCTGCCTTTTGCACCCGTGGGGGAATAGAGGAGCCATGGGGAAGCTGTGCATGCCCAAGCTTCAAACTGTCACCATGTCAACAGACATGGTGACAGCGTCCCGATCGCAAAGCAGGATTCAAACAGGACCAATCAGAGTGGTCCCTGTGCCGGAAACGAGCTGTGATTGGTCAGTACTGACAGGCCAATCACAGCGCAGGAGCAGTGGTGCCTGCCTATTGCACCCGTGGGGGGAATAGAGGAGCCATGGGGAAGCTGTGCATGCCCAAGCTTCAAACTGTCACCATGTCAACAGACATGGTGACAGTGTCCCGATCGCAAAGCAGGATTCAAACAGGACCAATCAGAGTGGTCCCTGTGCCGGAAACGAGCTGTGATTGGTCAGTACTGACAGGCCAATCACAGCGCAGGAGCAGTGGTTTGCCGGCATCTCCGTCTCTGACAAGCTCTTTCCTGTCAGAGAGCTTGTGAGAGACGGAGACAGGAATAAATACAGTGCGTAAGTTAAAAAAAACCAGCGATCTGCCGCTTTTCTGCCCTTTTGTGCCCACTAACCTGTTTTTAGTTAGTTAGGTAGCACAAGTTTTTCAGTATGGCCAAAAGAGTCTTTTCAGCCGAGGAAGCATCTGCAATGCTGTGTTCCGACACGGACAGCGCAAGTGAAGGTGAGGAGCAGTTCGTGCTTCCATCTTCCTCTGCATCCAGTGACTCTGAATCTGCACCCCCCAGTCGGCGCAGAAGAGCCATAGTTCCTGATCTGCCTGAGCTGACCTGGGAAGCTGCAGAGAATTATACCCCCCAGGTGCCTGAGTTTACAGCCCGCTCAGGCATTCAAATTGAAATGACGGGTTTCAGCCCCATTGATTATTTTAACCTTTTTTTTTCAGACTCCCTTTTAGCGTTAATGGTCCAGCAGACCAACATCTATGCGGAACAATTTATCGCCCAGAACCCTGACTCTTATTATGGGAGAAGCCAAAATTGGACCCCCACAAACCTAGTGGAATTGCGGAAGTTTTGGGGCATATTTTTAAGTTTTGGCCTAATAAAAAAGCCTAGGATTAGAGACTATTGGTCCCTTGATATTTTATATAACACCCCCATTTACCGCACAGTAATGACAAGGAAGCGCTTCGAAGCCATCCTGAAATTCCTTCATTACAATGATAATAGCCAGTGCCCACCCCCACAGGACCCAAATTTTGATAGGCTATATAAAATACGACCATTGATTGCCCACTACTCCCAAATTTTTTCCCACATTTATACCCCACAGCAAAATATTTCGGTAGATGAATCCCTAGTCAGCTTCAAGGGTAGACTGCACTTCAGGCAGTATCTACCCAATAAAAGAGCCCGGTACGGCATAAAGCTCTACAAGCTGTGCGAAAGTGCCACCGGTTACACCTACTCCTTTAGGGTCTATGAGGGAAAAGACTCCCATATAGATCCCCCAGAATGCCCCCCTTTCCTTGGAATTAGTGGAAAGATCGTATGGGATCTTATCCATCCTTTACTTGGGAAAGGCTATCATCTTTATCTGGACAACTTTTATAACAGTGTCCCCTTAGTAAAAGTTCTCTTGTCCAGATCCACCTTGGCATGCGGAACAATCCGCAAAAATAAGAAGGGCCTCCCCAAAACATTGCTGGGTCAGATCCTAAAATTAGGAGAGAGCAAAGCTTTCTGCTGCGACAATCTGCTCCTCCTAAAGTATAAGGATAAAAGGGACGTCCTTATACTGACCAGCATACACGACAGCAGATGCAGCCTAGTCCCTGTACGTGGATCCACTTCCCAAGTCCCAAAACCATATTGTGTACAGGAGTACAACAAGTATATGGGTGGCGTTGACCTGTCCGACCAGGTTATAAAACCATACAACGCCATGCGCAAGACCAGAGTATGGTATAAGAAGCTGTCTGTGCATCTTACACAGATGGCTTTATACAACGCCTTTGTCCTCTATAGATATGCCAGCAGTGGAGGTACGTTCCTGCAATTTCAGGAAAAGGTCATAAAGTCCCTGATGTTTGGTAACCAGGAAGGAGAGGGCAGTTCATCTGGCTCTTCCGTCAGTAGGATAATTCCCGGCCAGCATTTCCCGACAGAAATCCCCCCCACTGAAAAAAAAAAGAAGCCCCAAAAAAAATGCCGTGTGTGTGCCAAACGAGGCATTCGTAAGGACACCACATACCATTGTGAGACATGTCCCACAAATCCCGGCCTGTGCATGAACCAATGTTTCAAAATATATCATACCTCCTTGGATTTTTAATTTATTTATTCATTATTCACCTTTTCTGTCTCCCATACTGGCCATGACCAATTATTAATTTTTCTACTGACCAGCCCCATTTAAAATTTGATCATTTAAAAATTGTAAAAAAAAAACACCTAAAACAAAACTAAAAATTCTCACTATACCCCTAGATAATTTCCTCAATGGGTGTAGTTTCCGAAATGGGGTCACTTGTGGGGGGTTTCCACTGTTTAGTCCCCTCAGGGGCTTTGTAAATGTGACAAGGCCTCTCAAACCATTCCTGCTAAATGTGATCTCCCAAAGCCAAATGGCACTCCATCCCTTCTAAGCCATGCCCTGTGTTCAAATATCCGTTTATTACCACATGTGGGGTATTGTTTTACTCGGGAGACATTGCTTTACAAATTTTACGGTGCTTTTTCTCCTTCAGTCCTTGTGGAAATGAGAAAAAAAATGGCTAAACCTAAATTTTCTTTGAATAAATGTTGATTTTAATTTTCACGGCCTACTTCCAATAAATTCTGTAAAAAACCTGTGCGGTCAAAATGCTCACCATACCCCTAGATAATTTCCTTGAGGTGTCTAGTTTCCCAGATGGGGTCACTTGTGGGGGGTTTCCACTGTTTAGTCCCCTCAGGGGCTTTGTAAATGTGACAAGGCCTCTCAAACCATTCCTGCTAAATGTGATCTCCCAAAGCCAAATGGCACTCCATCCCTTCTAAGCCATGCCCTGTGTTCAAATATCCGTTTATTACCACATGTGGGGTATTGTTTTACTCGGGAGACATTGCTTTACAAATTTTACAGTGCTTTTTCTCCTTCAGTCCTTGTGGAAATGAGAAAAAAAATGGCTAAACCTAAATTTTCTTTGAATAAATGTTGATTTTAATTTTCACGGCCTACTTCCAATAAATTCTGTAAAAAACCTGTGCGGTCAAAATGCTCACCATACCCCTAGATAATTTCCTTGAGGTGTCTAGTTTCCCAGATGGGGTCACTTGTGGGGGGTTTCCACTGTTTAGTCCCCTCAGGGGCTTTGTAAATGTGACAAGGCCTCTCAAACCATTCCTGCTAAATGTGATCTCCCAAAGCCAAATGGCACTCCATCCCTTCTAAGCCATGCCCTGTGTTCAAATATCCGTTTATTACCACATGTGGGGTATTGTTTTACTCGGGAGACATTGCTTTACAAATTTTACGGTGCTTTTTCTCCTTCAGTCCTTGTGGAAATGAGAAAAAAAATGGCTAAACCTAAATTTTCTTTGAATAAATGTTGATTTTAATTTTCACGGCCTACTTCCAATAAATTCTGTAAAAAACCTGTGCGGTCAAAATGCTCACCATACCCCTAGATAATTTCCTTGAGGTGTCTAGTTTCCCAGATGGGGTCACTTGTGGGGGGTTTCCACTGTTTAGTCCCCTCAGGGGCTTTGTAAATGTGACAAGGCCTCTCAAACCATTCCTGCTAAATGTGATCTCCCAAAGCCAAATGGCACTCCATCCCTTCTAAGCCATGCCCTGTGTTCAAATATCCGTTTATTACCACATGTGGGGTATTGTTTTACTCGGGAGACATTGCTTTACAAATTTTACGGTGCTTTTTCTCCTTCAGTCCTTGTGGAAATGAGAAAAAAAATGGCTAAACCTAAATTTTCTTTGAATAAATGTTGATTTTAATTTTCACGGCCTACTTCCAATAAATTCTGTAAAAAACCTGTGCGGTCAAAATGCTCACCATACCCCTAGATAATTTCCTTGAGGTGTCTAGTTTCCCAGATGGGGTCACTTTTGGGGGATTTGTACTGTTTTGTCACTGCAAGAGCCCTTCTAACAAAATAAGGCCCCAAAATCCACTAGGTGTTCCTTTGCTTCTGAGGCCTGTGCTTCATTCCAGTAGCACGCTACGACCACATGTGGGATATTTCCTAAAACTGCAGAGACTGGGCAACAAATATTGAGTTGAATTTCTCTGCTAAAACCTTCTGTGTAATAAAAAAAATAGTATTAAAAATTTATTTCTGCCAATAAATATGAAATTTGTAAATTCCACCTCTACTTTGCTTTAATTCCTGTGAAATGTGTAAAGGGTTAAGACATTTTCTAAACGCTGTTTTGAATACTTTGAGGGGTGAAGTTTTTAAAATGGGGTGACTTTTTGGGGGTTTCTAATATATAAGGCCCTCAAAGCCACTTCACAACTGAACTGGCCCCTGTAAAAATGGCCTTTTGACATTTTCTTGAAAATGTGAGAAATTGCTGCTAAAGTTGTAGGCCTTGTGATGTCATAGAAAAATAAAAGGATGTTCAAAAAACGATGCCAATCTAAAGTAGACATATGGGTGATGTTAATTAGCAACCATTTTGTGTGGTATAACTGCCTGTCTTACAAGCAGATACATTTAAATTGAGAAAAATGCTAATTTTTGCAATTTTTCGCTAATTTTCGGTGTTATTCACAATTAAATATAGAACATATCGAGCAAATTTTGCTAGTAACTTAAAGTGCAATGTGTCACGAGAAAACAATCTCAGAATCGCTTGGATAGGTGAAAGCATTCCAGAGTTATTACCACATAAAGTGAACATGTCAGATTTGAAAAATGAGGCTCTGTCAGGAAGGTCAAAAGTGGCTAGGGCGGGAAGGGGTTAACCTAGTTCGGTCCCCACCGTTACAGTCGGATGTCAGCTGTAAGATACAGCTGAGATCCGGTGATGATGGCACCGACTCAGCTTCTGAGCCGGTGCCAAACATTGTACGGCATTTTGCGGGAAGTCAATGCTTTCCAGGACGTACATATACGTCCAATGGCGGGAAGGGGTTAAGGACGCAGCCTTGTTTTGGCCTTAAAGCTCAGAGCCCATTTTTCAAATCTGACATATTTCACTTTATGTGGTAATAACTTTGGAATGCTTTTACCTATTCAAGCAAATCTGAGAATGTTTTCTCATGAGACATTGGGCTTTATGTTAGTGGTAGAATTTGGTCCACATATTCAGTGTTTATTTGTGAAAAATAGCAAAATTGAGAGAAAATTTGAAAACATAGCATTTTTCTGAATTTAACCCCTTCGCGACATTTGCCGTACATGTACGTCATGGAAAGCATTGACTTCCCGCAAAATGCCGTACATGTACGTCAAATGTTTGGCACCGGCTCAGAAGCTGAGTCGGTGCCATCATCACCGGATCTCAGCTGTATTTTACAGCTGACATCCGACTGTAACGGCGGGGACCGAAATTAGCTTAGATCCCCGCCATTAACCCCTTAAGTGCAGCGCTCAAACGCGATCGCTGCACTTAAGGTGTTTGCAGCTCATCGGAGCCCCAGCAATGAAATTGCCGGGGTTCCGGTGGCTGCAATGGCAACCGGAGGCCTAATACTGGCCTCCCGGTCTGCCTAGCACCGAAGCCGGTCAAGATCCGCCCGGCGGCGGAGCCTGATCGGCTTCCGTAGCTGCCGGCAAGATGGCGCCGGGTCAGGAGCTGATCCGGCGTCATCAGCGGTGGAAGTCAGCTGTACTGTACAGCTGACATCCACCTGTAACGGCAGGAACCGGAGCTAGCTCCGATCCCTGCCATTAACCCCTTCGATGCAGCAATCGAAAGCGATTGCTGCATCGTAGCGGTTACTAGCAGATCGCCAGCCCTGACAGGCAATCGGGACTGGCGACTGCTGTTATGGCAACAGGAGACACAATGGTCTCCTGCTCTGCCATTACGGAAGCCGATTTAGGCCCCGCCGGGAGGCGAAGCCTAACCGTAAAAAAAAGTGCAAAGAATAAAAGTTTGAAAACAATAAAAGTTTCAAGTAATCAAATAAAACACAATCCCCCTTTTACTCTTATCAAGTCCTTTATTATTGAAAAATAATAATAAACCATATGTATTTGGTATCGCCACGACCGTAACGACCTGAGGTATCAAAATATTGTATTATTTATTGCACGCGGTGAACAGCGTAAAAAAAAACGTAAAAAACGTTACCAGAGTTTCTGTTTTTTAGTCACTTTGCCCTACAAATATTAGAATAAAAAGTGATCAAAAAGTCGCACGTATCCAAAAATGGTACCTATAAAAACTATAGCTCGTCCCGCAAAAAGCAAGCCCTCATACACCTCCGTCGACAAAAAAATTAAAACGTTATGGTTCTCACAACTTGGCGACAGAAAAAAAATACATTCTTTTTACAAAAGTAATTTTATTGTGCAAAAAGTTGTAAAACATAAAAAAGTGCTATAAAATAGGTATCGCCGGAATCGTACTGACCCACAGAATAAAGTTAACATGTAATTTATAACGCATGGTGAACGCTGTATAAAAAAACACGAAAAAAGCTGTGCCAGAATTGCATTTTTTTGTTTACCTGGCATCCCAAAAAATAGGATAAAAGGTGATCAAAAAGTCACATGTACCCCAAAATGGTACCAATAATAACTACAGCTCATCCCGCAACAAACCAGCCCTCATACCGCTACGTCTATGAAAAATAAAATTAGTTATGGCTCCAATAAGTCAGGAAATAAAAAAATATGCAGTTGTGCCCGAGGGGAACATTTCTTCAGTTTGAAGAGGCGATTTATCAAGGACCTAAAATTAGGGAACCAGGAAAGGGAGGGCCCAAACATATCCGCTGGAAGCGACGGTGCCCGTATTATAACAGGACAACACTTCCCAGCAAAATTCCTCAAACTACAAAGGTGCAGAGTGTGGACCAAAAGGGGGATAAGAAATTACATCATTTATCAGTGCGACACTGGCCTGTGCGGAAAGGATTGCTTCACAGCGTAACACACATCTATGGATTATTTTATTTTTTTCATACCACCTGACTATGCCCCTTATATACTCCGCCCCGCTTACATGTACCCCCACATTATAAAACACCAGCAATACTCAAACAAATTTAGTACCAAGCAAAATCCGCTCTCCAAAAGCCAAATGGTGCTCCCTCGGCTCTGAACCCTACAGCGTGCCCAAACAGCAGTTTCCTTCAACATATATGGCATCGTCATACCCGGGAGAACCCTTTTAACAATTTTTGGGGTGTGTGTCTCCAGTGTCATAAGCTTGGCATGACATATTTGCCACTGAATGGCATATCTAGGGAAAAATATAAATTTTTAATTTGCACCATCCGCAGTGCATTCATTTATGGAAAAGACCTGTGGGGTGAAAATGCTCACTACACCTCTTAATAAATGCCTTGAGGGGTGCAGTTTCCATAATGGGGTCACTTCTCAGGGGTTTCTTTTTATTATTTCACATCTTAGCCTCTGCAGTTGTGAACCAATACTTTGTAAATCGCCAAATTAGGCCTCCACTCCGCATGGTACTCTTCACTCCTGAGCCCTGTCATATGTCCAGGCAAAAGATTAGGGCCACATGTAGGGTGTTTCTAAAACCGGGAAACACCGCATAATAATTAGAGGGCTGTCTTGTTATGGTGGCACAAGCCGGGCACCACATATTGGCATATCTATGGAAGAAAATCCCATTTTCACTCTGCAACATCGAGTGAACACTAATTTCTACAAAACACCTGCAGGGTTAAAATGCTTACTACACCCCTTGGTAAATGCATTGAGGGGTGTCGTTTCCAAAATGGGGTCACTTCTGGGGCGTTTCCACTGTTTTGGGCCCACAGGCGCCCAGAAACCAATCCAGCAACATCTGCACTCCAAATGGCGGTCCTTTCCTTCTGAGCCCTGCCGTTTGCCCAAACAGCAGTTTATGACCACATATGGGGTATTGCCGTACTCGGGAGAAATTGCTTTACAAATTTTGGGTTCTTTTTTTCCTTTATTTGTTGAGAAAATGAAAAAATTTGCGCTAAAGCTACGTCTTATTGAAGAAAAAGGACTGTTTTTATTTTCACTGCCTAATTCTAATAAATTCTATGAAACATCTGTGGGGTCAAAATGCTTACTACACCCCTAGATTAATTCCTCAAGAGGTGTAGTTTCCTAAATGGAGTCCCTTTTTGGGCGTTTTCATTGTTTTGTCCCCTCAGGGGCTTTGCAAATGTGACCTGGCCTCCGCAAACCATTCCTGCTAAATGTGATCTCAAAAAGCCAAATAGTGCTCTTTCCCTTCTAAGCCCTGCCGTGTGTCCAAACAGCCGTTTATTACCACATGTGGGGTATTGTTTTACTCGGGAGAAATTGCTTTACAAATTTTGTGGTGCTTTTTCTCCTTCAGTCCTTCTGGAAATGAGAAAAAAATAGCTAAACCCAGATTTTTTTTGAAAAAATGTAGATTATTATTTTCAGGGCCTACTTCCAATATTTTCTTCAAAAAAACTATTGGGTCAAATCGCTCACTATACCCCTAGATAATTTCCTCAATGGGTGTAGTCTCCAAAATGGGGTCACTTGTGGGGGTTTTCCACTGTTTTGTCCCCTCAGGGGCTTCGTAAATGTGACATGGCCTCCGCAAACCATTCCTGCTAAATGTGGACTCCAAAAGCCAAATGGCGCTCTTTCCCTTCTAAGCCCTGCCGTGTGTCCAAACAGCCGTTTATTACCACATGTGGGGTATTGTTTTACTCGGGAGAAATTGCTTTACAAATTTTACGGTGCTTTTTCTCCTTCAGTCCTTGTGGAAATGAGAATAAATTAGCTAAACCTACATTTTCTTTGAAAAAATTTAGATTATCATTTTCACAGCCTACTTCCAATAATTTATGCAAAAAACCTGTGGGGTCAAAACGCTCACTATACCCCTAGATAATTTCCTCAATGGGTGTAGTTTTCGAAATGGGGTCACTTGTGGGGGGTTTCCACTGTTTTGTCCCTCAGGGGCTTTGTAAATGTGACATGGCCTCTCAAACCATTCCTGCTAAATTTGAGCTCCAAAAGCCAAACGGCGCTCTTTCCCTTCTAAGCCCTGCCGTGTGTCCAAATATCCATTTATTACCACATGTGGGGTAGTGTTTTACTCGGGAGAAATTGCTTTACAAATTTTGCGGTGCTTTTTCTCCTTTAGTCCTTGTGGAAATGAGAAAAAAAATCGCTAAACCTACATTTTCTTTGAAGAAATGTTGATTTTAATTTTCACGGCCTACTTCCAATAATTTCTGTAAAAAACCTGTGCGGTCAAAATGCTCACTACACCCCTAGATAATTTCCTTGAGGTGTCTAGTTTCCCAGATGGGGTCACTTTTGGGGGATTTTCACTGTTTTGGCACCGCAAGAGCCCTTCAAACCTGACATGGTGCCTAAAATATATTCTAACAAAAATAAGGCCCCAAAATCCACTAGGTGCTCCTTTGCTTCTGAGGCCGGTGCTTCAGTCCAGTAGTACGCTACGGCCACATGTGGGATATTTCCTAAAACTTCAGAAACTGGGCAACAAATATTGAGTTGCATTTCTCTGGTAAAACCTTCTGTGTTATAAACATTTTTTTATTAAAAATGTATTTCTGCAAACAAATATGAAATTTGTAAATTTCACCTCTACTTTGCTTTAATTCCTGTGAAATGTGTAAAGGGTTAAGACATTTTCTAAATGCTGTTTTGAATACTTTGAGGGGTGAAGTTTTTAAAATGGGGTGACTTTTTGGGGGTTTCTAATATATAAGGCCCTCAAAACCACTTCACAACTGAACTGGCCCCTGTAAAAATAGCCTTTTGAAATTTTCTTGAAAATGTGAGAAATTGCTGCTAAAGTTCTAAGCCTTGTGAGGTCATAGAAAAATAAAAGGATGTTCAAAAAACGATGCCAATCTAAAGTAGACATATGGGGGATGTTAGTTAGCAACAATTTTGTGTGTCATAACTGCCTGTCTTACAAGCAGATACATTTAAATTGAGAAAAATGCTAATTTTTGCAATTTTTCACTATATTTTCGTGTTTTTCACAATTAAATACTGAATGTATCGACCAAATTTTACCACTATCTAAAAGTCCAATGTGTCACGAGAAAACAATCTCAGAATCGCCCGGATAGGTGAAAGCATTTCGACGTTATTACCACATAAATTGAAACATGTCAGATTTGAAAAATGAGGCTCTGTCAGGAAGGTCAAAAATGGCTAAAGAGGGAAGGGGTTAAATGCATCTGCTTGTAAGACAGAGGCTTATACCCCCCCCCCAAATAGTTACTAGTTCACATTTCCAAAATGTCTACTATATGTTAGCATCAATTTTTGAACTTTCTTTTTTTTAGGTACCAGTTCAGTTCTGAAGTGGCTTTGAGGGACCTATATATTAGAAAACCCCATCAAAAATGTCATTTTAGAAACTAGACCCCTCAAAGTATTCAAAATAGCATTTAGAAAGTTTATTAACCCTTTAGGTGTTTCACAGGAATTTAAAGCAAAGTAGAGGTGAAATTTACAAATTTCATTTTTTTGTCAGAAAATCCTTTTTATTCAATTTTTTTCCGTAAAACATAAGCTTTTACCAGAGAAACACAACTCAATACTTATTTCCCAGATTCTTCAGTTTTGAGAAATGTCCCACATGTGGCCCTAGTGTGGTAATGGACTGAAGCACAGGCCTCCGAAGCAAAGGAGCACCTAGTGGATTTTGAGGCCACCTTTTTATTAGGCACCATGTCCAGTTTGAAGAGGTCTTGTGGTGCCAAAACAGTGGAAACCCCCCAAAAGTGACCCTATTTTGCAAACTACACCCCTCAAGGAACTTATCGAGGGGTATAGTGGGCATTTATACCCCATAGGTTTTTTGCTGCATTTTGTAAGAATTAGGCTTTGCAATTGAAAATCAAATTTTTTCCGATAAAAGGTATGAAGTTTTAATTTGTGACTTTTTGATCAGTTTTTATTCTATTTTTAAGAGGCGTGGTGACTAAAAAACAGCAATTCTACTTTTGATTTTTATTAAAAATTTTTTACAGAGTTCACCGTGCGCTATAAATGACATATTCAATTTATTCTGCGGGGCGATACGATTACGGCGATTCCAGATGCTTATAGTTTTTTTTATGTCTTATGGCGTTTGCACAATAAAATACTTTTTATAGAAAATTATTTACTTTTTGTTTTGCCTTATTCTAAGAGACATAACTATTTTATTTTTCCATCAAGAAAGCCATGTGAGGACGTGTTTTTTGCATATCAAATTGTAGTTTTGATCAGTACCATTTGTAGGTACATGCGACTTTTTGATCTCTAATTGTTCCATTTTTTTGGAGTGACCAGTCACCGCACGGGATACATAACAAAATACTTTTGTAGTTCAGGCCGTTACGAACGCGATGATACCAATTATGTATAGTTTATTTGTTTATTTATTTATTTTTATTAATAATAAAGGATTGATAAGGGAAAAAGGGGGATTTTTACTTTTTATTACATTTAAAACTTTTATTTTTTTATTTTTATACAACTTTTTTTTCATTTTTACTTTGTCCCAATGGGGGACTTGAAAGCAGGGTGCCGTGATCGCAATTCTAATACACTGCACGACATGCGTAGTGCAGCATATTAGAGCTGTCAGCTACTCGCTGACAGCAAGTATAGTGGGTCCTGACTTTGTCAGGACCCACTAGGCTCCCATAGATGGCATAGCCGGATGGCCATTATTAGGCCTCCAGTTGCCATAGCAATCATCGCCGCATGCTATCATGTAGCGGGCCGTCAATGGTAGTTTAACCCGGTTAATCAGCGGGGACACAGCGATTGGTCCTCGCTGAAGGAGCTGCTGTAACTGCTGTACGAGACAGCAGTTGTTAAAGCTCCCGTATGTGTCAAGACGACGGCCGAAGTGGCTGTTCCTCCCGCGACGTACTATTCAGTCATGGAGCGCGAACGATGTGCTTACCATGACGGAATATTACGTCAAGGAGCGGGAAGGGGAGTTTCCTCAGGTTAGACATATATGCCATATCCACAGTATATGCCATAACTGTCTGATAGGTTGGGGGTCTGGGCGGTGGCTCGCCTGTTTTCATAACTCCCATATACTTTAAGAAACAGAGTCAAGCATATGCATGGCCACCTTAACATTTACTCTTTGTCAGTATGTGGCCACTGTTCTCTCGTTCAGTACATCTATCATACAATCAGTTGAAGTGAAACATCTCTAATGGAGAAAATAACTGTATGACTATTTTGGATTGCATTATCCATCTGATTTTAAGTAATAAGGTTTACCTGTAGTCCTATTTAAAAATAAAACGAATACATTCTGATATCCTGTTGTGTTGAATGAGAAACTAAGATTTTGGCCTAGGTAGTGACAAATTAACTGGGCCCTTCCACAGCAAGGCTCATTAGGACCATCAGGGGGCGACTCCATTTTATACTCTGTTTTTTACTGACCGATATAGAGTTTGCTATGATGTCATAATTTATTCTTGTGATGCATGCAGAAGAAACAATGGGAAAAATTGTGTGCGCTTTTAAATCATCTTTGTAATACATTTACTTTTTTACTTACATAAATTAAAGTGCTGGTCATACTTCCCTCTGAATTTTGTATTAATTCACAAATAACCTAGAAATATGTGAATGGCCCATACAAGAAATATAGTGAAAACCTGTTCCATGTAAAATCCCATCAAAAGACAAGGGGGCACTTCCTCCGTTTGGAGAAAAAAAAGGTTCAATCTCCAGAGGCGACAAGCCTTCTTTACTGTGAGAACTGTGAATCTATTGGATAGTCTACTGCAGAAGCTGGTCACAGCAGGGACAGTAGATGGCTTTAAAAAAGTCTTAGATCATTTCCAAGAATTAAAAAATATAGTATAATGTGCAGAATTGTTGTTTAAATGTTGATCCAGTTGGATTGTCACTTGGGATCAGGAGGGAATTTTTCCTTTTCAGGGAAGATTGGGTAATGCATTCTGGATAATTTTTATATTTATTTATTAATTTATTAATTTATTTATTTATTATTCTTAATTATTTTTTTTTTTTTTAAAACTACCTCTGGATTAATAGGGGTAAAACAAAGTTCTATAATTTCTCCCATCCCTTCCCTTTTTTCCATTCCTTGGTTGAACTTAATGGATATGTCTTTTTTCAACCGTACTAACTATGTAACTATGTCATATTTCTATAACCTGGGTGTGTAGATAACATCAGGGATACAATGCAGTTAAAAGTGGTCAAACACATGTTCTGCATAACTGCAGGATGGACCTTCAGAATAATTTACTCTGCTGGGCCCAAGGTACTAAAATGTGTATTGTACCTATGTTGACAAGTCTGCATAACTTCCAGTGTCAGAGGCAGCCAGAACAGCAGACTGGTGCGGTGTCCGGGTGTCGGACCCCTACCAATCACATACTGATGAAGTATCCTGTGAATAGGTCATCAGTATGAAAAACGCTTCATGCCTAGACATTCCCTTTAAGTGACAGCTTTAGGAAATTTTATGTTAGCACTATTTCTGAGGTTAACGAATATTTTCTTTGAAGTTTCCCCGTTTTTGGTATACTTTTTTTTCCTTCTGCTTAGTTTGCTGTATGAGGTTTTATTTTTTGCTTTTTTTTTGGGGGGGGGAGCCTGATAAACAAAACTATACATACTTGATATTGTCGTTATGTTTACAACTATTGCACAATAAATGCACTTTTCAAGAAAGAAAAAATAGTTTTGACTTCACCGAGCACAATAACTTTTTTTTTTAATGAATCCGTATAAGGACTTGTTTTTTCCACGAAGAGTGCTATTTTTTAATGGCACCATTTTTGGGTACAAAGGACTCTTTTTGGGGGGTGCCCAAAAAATTAATTCCCGTTATAGTTTCTTTCCTTTTTTGTATGAAACTATAAACAAAATGTTAACTTTATTATATGGGATGTTATGATTGCGGCGATACAAAATATGTATAATCATTTTTTTAAAACACTTTTTCACAATAAATCCATTTAACCAACTGTATTTTACTTGTTTTGTCCTCTAAACACTTTTTTAAAAAAATAAAATAAATAAACTTTAACTTTATTTCATTTTTTTTTCTTTTTAGTCCCACTAGGGACTTTACAATGCGATTGTTTGATCGCGTCTATAAATCCTTGGTATACTCAGAATATCAAAGCATTATTGACTGTCAGTAATAATTTGCCAGGCAATTTACTAGGCTGTGCCTTTGGCTAATAAGCAAATAGCCATGGCAGGCCTTTGTTAGGACCCCGGTTACCATAGCAACCCATTGCCTCCATTATTATTCAGGACATTGCCTAGGACTTCAGCCCAAAAAAAGGACATCAATCCTCAGCATTGGACAGATGTTGAGTTTCTTTATTTTTTTTAATCTGCGGTTTCAAAGTGGGGACGGTGCTGCTTGTGTGATGGTGGCGGAGAAGTGACTGGCAAGAAACATTTGTGTGTTTGCAAGTTCATATTGAAAAAAAAGGTTTAATCTCAGATTTGACCTTAACAATATGTCAAAAGGTTCAGAGAATAGAATAGAATAGTACTTTATTGTCAAGTATGAAAAATTGTGCAAACAGAAATACTCACATTGAAAAATGTAAAACACTATGGGATTAGGGCACATACAATAGATCATACAGACAATCACATAAAAACATTTTTTTCTAATACTTAAAAAATTAAGTGTACATATTGAATATTTTTTATTTTGTAGTTTGAATGACCCCAAACCAATGTATTCAATTATATTTTAGGCGTTATATATATATATATATATATATATATATATATATATATATAAACTATTTTTTTTAAATGTACTGTACAAGTATAATATTATTAATCCATAGGTTAAACTGAGTTCAGTTTGTTTCTTATAGAATAGTGGCGCTTGTTTAGTATATATCAATTATTTATAATTACATTGACAACTACTGTAGCCGTCTGCCAAGAGTTAGGAATAACAATCTCAAAACAATGTTATCTTCTCTGTGACTGTTAGCATTAAAGCCAACTATTGCATTATACTTTTGCTTTATGTATGTTTCTTGGCTCTTTCGTGTTAAATCACTTTGTACTAGACACTAAGTGCAGTCAATTCAGAAAATGCATTTTAATTGTGGTGAATCTGTCAGATGACATCTAAAATTTTAAGCATATACATTCCCTATCATCACTGAATCATTAAGGCTATGTTCACACGGAGTATTTTGGGGGAGGAATATCTGCCTCAAAGCTCCAAACGGAATTTTGAGGCAGATATTCCTCCCCCAAAATACTCCGTGTGAATAGCAATGATCGCGCCGTTTTTCGCCCGCGGCCATTGAGCGCCGCGGGCAGAAAACACGCTTTCTCCTGCCTCCCATTGAAGTCAATGGGAGGTCGGAGGCGGAAGCGCCCGAAGATAGGGCATGTCGCTTCTTTTTCCCGCGAGGCAGTTTTACTGCTCGCGGGAAAAAGACGCCGACGCCTCCCATTGAAATCAATGGGAGGCGTTCTCGGGCCGTTTCTGCCGAGTTTTGCGACGCGGTTTCCGCGTCAAAAAACTCGGCAAAAGACCCCGTGTGAACATAGCCTTAGAGTGACCGTTCAATTTCAGCTTCATCGGCTATGCTGCTTAGAAACCTTCTGCCCTTTGTCTCATGCACTTGGCACATGTAATTTGAAGTACCAACTCAACTTTTTCACTTTCATTAGTTTGAATTTTGCAAACTGTTTTACCTCAAATTCCATAATTGACAAAACTGAAAAAATATTCTTTTAAAAAATGTCTGTACCCTACCACTAGTATTCTGCATCCTATTTATTTTTTAAGAATACACCCTCTCTAATTACCAACATAAAAAGAGCATGAGTAATTAACCAGCCCCAATATAACAACAATTATAAAATCTTAAGGCCTGTTCACATTGGTGTTGTCTTTCCATTGAGAGCTTTGTTGGTGTTGTCTTTCCATTGTCTTTCCGTCAGAGCTTTCCGTCAGGGGAACCCCTCAATGGAAAGGCAAACGGAAGCCATAGTTTTAGTTTGCATCACCATTGATCCCAATGGTGACGGATACTTTGCTAATGGTTTCCGTCTGCCACTGTTGTGAAAGGGTTCAGGTTTTTTTGACAGAATCAATAGCGCAGTCGACTGCGTGCGTGTGGGGAACTAACTCTACTATTAGACTTAAAGAGGATCTGTCATTAGTTTAGTAATGCCCTATCTCCTAGCTAATCTAATAGGCGCTGACAAACTGATAATGCTAGTGAAAATTATGTCCCAAAATCTTTATTCTAAATATGCAAATGAGCCTTTATTAGTCAAATGGGAGGTAACAGCAGTGATTCTCCTGAGGTGGAGCTACCTCACAGCCTCTGATGCTGTCCTATCAGCATGAAGCTGCTTCACACAGAGGCTGGAGGGAAGGGGGATCACTTCAAAGCCATATCTCCGGCTGTGGACCACCTAGAACAGCGGTTCTGGTGGCATATGAAAGAGGAGACTGTGACACAACTGGAAATATTGCCAGATGAATACACAGTCGGGAATGGAAGCTGTATACTATAAGATCACTGTGTTGCTGGCAGGGGAAGGGGAGAGTATCATACAGAAAACATTACAACGCCCAGAGTGAAAAGAAAGAGCCACCTCCTATGTGGCTATTAGAGACATATTAGCATATTTAGAAAAATGCTCATAACTTTGCAAATAATAAACGTTTTTTTTTAACCAAATCACACTGTAGCTAGCAGCAGCAAAGCGCATCTTAGATTAGTTAGGAGATAGGGAATTAATAAACTGGTCACAGAGCCTCTTTAAATTGGCAACATCCCTGATGGATCTTACTTTGAAGAGAGCACATAGGCTTTGTGCGTTCACATTTATCAGTTGCATCAGCATCAGTTTTTTTTGTCTCTGAAAAGATTACAACTGATGCAAAAACTGATGCAAAAATGTATCAGTTGCCATCAGGCTTTCCCACAATTTTTACTACAAAACCATCAGTTGTCATCGGTTGAAAATAGTTGTCATCCAGTTTTTACCACAATGGTCCACCAAAAAGCTGGCCTAGGGTCCGAAAATGTGCCAAATTTTATCAGAGTTTTGCATAGTTTGTGATAGATTGGATACATTATAGATTAGATACATGTGTGCTTGTCATTTCACAAAACTTCTAATGTGATCTTGGCATGTCAGGGCTCTCATTTTCTGCTCCGGCCTCGGGGCTACACTGAACTCTGACAAACACATTGTAATGTCACGTGTGTCATATCCAGTGCAGCGTTGATGTGAAAATCCAAGAAGGCAGCTGCTGTCCACTCACCTCGCCTCAGATCTTCGAAGCAGCCTTGTGAACCTGCAAAGACCCCAAACACTATCTCTAACTTCAGGGAGTAGCTAGTTTTTCATGCCTTTACATCTACCCAATCCCTCCCCGCATATCCTACCCACACCACGCTTGGATTGCTGTAGGTTCCAGGTGTCAGACGTTAAAAATGCCTGTCTCGGTCCGTTTTTGTCAGCTGTTTTGTATCTGTTTTATATCCGTTCTGTGTTCGTGTTTCCGTTTTTGCCGGCTATTTGTGACCCGTTTTGCAACCATTTTTCACTGTCCATTTTAAAAACTTGTGAATGGCATGTTTAGATAAGACCACAGTGTCCTCTCTATATAGTGCTGCACAACCTTTGTATATGATGCCACAATTCCCTCTGTATATAGTGCCACACACCCCCTGTAGATAATGCCACAGTGCCCCCTTTAGATAAAGCCACAGTTCCCTCTGTAGATAAAGCCACGGTTCCCTCTGTAGATAATGCCACAGTGCCCACTGTATATAGTGTCACACTGCTCTCTGTATATAGTGCCACACATCCCCTGTCGATAATGCCGCAGTGCCCTCTGTATATAGTGCAGCACACCCCCTGTAGATAATGCCACAGTGCCCCCTTTAGCTAAAGCCACAGTTCCCTCTGTAGATAAAGCCACGGTTCCCTCTGTAGATAATGCCGCAGTGCCCTCTGTATATAGTGCAACACACCCCCTGTAGGTAATGCCACAGTGCGCTCTGTTGATAAAGCCATAGTGCTCTGTAAATAATGCAACAGTGCCCTCTATAGATAATGCCACAGTGTCCTCTGTAGATAATGTCACAGTGCCCCCTGTTGATAGTGCCACACTACTCTCTGTATAGAGTGCCACACACCCCCTGTAGATAATGCGGCAGTACCCTCTGTAGATAAAGCCACAGTGTCCCCTGTAGATAGTACCTCACAGCCCCCTGTGGATAGTGCCACATAGCCCCCTGTAGATAGCACCACACAGCCCCCTGTAGATAGCACCACCCACACCACCCTGTAGATATCGCCACCCACTCCCACTGTAGATAGCGCCACCCACGCGCCTTAAAGATAGTGCCACCCACCCCCTGGAATGCGTACACATAGAGTACAGAGCACATAGACTTTCTTAGTCGAAAGCAATGCCTGAAAATAAGCCAGGTGATGTCCCAGCACGGTTTAATTTTTTAATTGTAACTAATGTAATAGGCGCTTTGCTGCTGATAACTACAGTGCCATTTGTTTAAAAAAAAACATTTATTATTTGCAAAGTTATGAGTATTTTTCTAAATATGCTAATTTGTCTATAATAGCCAAATAGGAGGTGGCTCTTTCTTTACAATCTGGCCGTTGTAATGTTTTCTGTATGATGCTCTCCCCTTCCCCCGGCCCAGCAACACAGTAATCTTATAGTATACAGCTTGCATTCCCGACTGTGTATTCAACTGGCAATATCTCCAGTTGTGTCATAGTCTCCTCTTTCATATGCCACAAGAACCGCTGTTTTAGGTGGTCCACAACCCAAGATATGGCTGTATAAAGTGATCCCCACTTCCCTCTAGTCTCCGTCTCTCACACTGTGTGAAGCAGCTTCATGCTGATTGGACAGCATCAGAGGCTGTGAGGTAGCTCCTCCTCAGGAGAATCGCTGCTGTTACCTCCCATTTGTCTTATAATGGCTAATTTGCATATTTAGAAAAAAGCTCATGACTTTTAAAATAATAAATGTTTTGGGACATAATTTTCACTAGCATTATCAGTGTGACAGCACCTATTAGATTAGCTAGGAAATAGGGCATTACTAACTAGTGACTTCAAGCATTTCTGGAGTGCATACCCCATTCCGCAGGTATTGCTGGGACTGATTTCGCTCTTGAGATTTCTGTGGCAGGTGCAGGTTTAACTTTGTGGGGAAGTTTCATTAATATGGGATTTTGTTTTCGAGTAGCATGAATGTAACTGGTTGCAGTTTCCTTATTTCTTGTATAGCAGCTTTGAAGTGTTCATGAAGATTGAAAGAGGAGAATAGGGATCTGGTAAACTAGTGATCTTCCTGTAGGTTGTGATCAAATTGTCTTTAATATGACAAAAATGTAATCGTGTTAGGACGTCACCTGGCTTATTTTCGGGCATTGCTTTAGACTAAGAAAGCCTATGTGCTCTGTACTCTATGTGTACGCACAACAGAAAAGCTTGACAGTTTGTTAACTCTACATTATCATTGCTGAACCACTGACTCTAATAACTTTCCCCCTGACTTGAAGTAGTCATCAGGACTGCACAGTATTTTCCATGTTGTTTCTGTTCGTTTTTGTCTGCTTTCTTTTATCCTAGTTCCCAGGGCTAAACAATATGTGGATTACGGAGTGAACAAAGAACCCCTCCAACGCTCTTACTCTGGAATGCCCTGAAAGCTTCAGGAACTACAAGATGGACATCTTCATCTTAAAACTTCTTGTTTCCCCAGTATGCACCTCATTTATATCACGCCACATCAAGCATTACTTCTCCACTGACAATAACCATTAAAATTCTTTCAATAAATGTGAAGGGCCTCAATCACCCTTTTAAAGGAAGGCAGTCGAAAAAAAAAAAAAAATTATATTAATTTTCTTTTAGTGTTTTATTAAAATACATTTTATTTATTTGTGTGTTTGTGTTTTACTTTTTTTTTTCTAACTTTTTCTTCACTATGGGGCTGCCATTTTTTTTTCATCTCTGTATGTGTCTGTTAACGACACATACAGAGATGGAATACGGCACATACATCCCCATAGAGAATGCGAACGGGAGCCATTCGCATTCACTATGGTGTATGCCGTCTGTGTGGGAACGGTGCATGCGCCGCTCCCACACAGTCCAAATGGAAGGTCTTTGGCCGAGCGACATCCGGCGCCATTTTCATGTGGACCGGAAGCCGCGGCCGGACAGTAAGATGACTACTTCCGGTCGCGGCTTCCGGACATGTGATAAGAAGCAAGCACTAGGAGCGGACGGATCGGAGGGAGCGGCGGCAGCAGCGGCGGCTGGAGCAGGTAAGTTATGTTTGTGTATGTTCGTGTTTTAGGCCTCATGCACATGACTGTATTTTTTCCCACCCGTAAATACTGGCGTAAATACGGGTCTGGTGTCACACGTATTCAACCCGTTTTGCACCAGTATTTATGGACCCGTGCCCATAAATACGGTTCCGGTGTCACCTGTATTCCACCCGTATTTACGGGCACGTTTTCAATGCAAAATTGCACTGCACTTATCGGCAGCCCCTTCTCTCTATCAGTGCAGGATAGAGAGAAGGGGCAGCCCTTTCCAGGGTAAAAGTAAAAGAAATTCATTTTTACCCGGCCGTTGCCTTGGTGACGCGTCCCTCTCTTGACATCCAGCCCGACATCCCTGGATGACGTGGCAGTCCATGTGACCGCTGCAGCATGTGATTGGCCTGTGATTGGCTGCAGCGGTCACATGGGCTGAAACGTCATCCAGGGATGTCGGGCCGGATGTCAAGAGAGGGACGCGTCACCAAGGCAATGGCCGGGAGGCCGGACTGGAGGAAGCAGGAAGTTCTCGGTAAGTATGAACGTCTTTTTTTTTACAGGTTGCTCTATATTGTGATCGGAATTCACTGTCCAGGGTGTTGAAAGGGTTACTGCCGATCAGTTAACTCTTTCAGCACCCTGGACAATGACTATTTACCGACGTCGCCTAGCAACGCTGCCGTAATGACGGGTGCACACACGTAGCCACCCGTCATTACGGGAGCTCCATAGACTTCTATGGGCTGCCCGTGCCGTTATTACGGCCTGAAATAGGACATGTTCTATCTATTTCAACGGCACGGGCACCTTCCCGTAAGAAAACGGGAAGGTACCCGTGGCCAATAGAAGTCTATGAGTCCGTTATTACGGGTCGTAATTACGACCCGTAATAACGGTTGTTTTTACGGTCGTGTGCATGAGGCCTCAGTGTGTGATTACCACTGTATGTAAGCCTACTACACTGTGTATTCACTCAAAAACATGGCGTCACACAGTTTATGAGGTTTATGAGGTTTATGAGGTTTGAACATTCAATCCCCTCCCCAAATTTTGCAGCATAAAGCAATGTGGTTGCTTTACCACATGCCAATTCTGCAATTTTGGGAATTGCTCCCTCTAGTGACCAGCACAGGGAAATGTTATAAATTAGAATCTAATTTATAATATTTCCTGACGTGAAAAAATTATACAAATGACTAAGTCTAATCATGTATTTACTAAGTGTTTAACTAAAAATAAAAAATAAAACATTTTGTAGCGACACATTCCCTTTAAGACTTCATCTCTGCGATCTCAAGCCCATACCAAAATGGCTGACATACTTTGCGTTCAAAAAATGTATCTTCTCTGTGACACTTCCAGAGTTCCACAAAAATAATTTCCCATAGTGTTTCACTATGCAACAAAAAACTCTGCAGGAGTGTGTATTGCTTTAAAGAATTTAGTTTTATTTGAAATTTTCGATCTGATATTTGATGTAAAGGAAAGATTTCTTATGCTCGTATTCAAATGGAATAACAGCACATACACAATATGTAATGCATATGCTTTCAATTTATCTCAAATTTCTTTTTAAATAAATTAATGAAAAAAATCCTAAAAGATTATAAAGGACAACTCCTTATCTGTGGAGACCTTAACATTATTGCAAATTCGTTAATGGATTGCACTAGCAATTGGCTTCATAGGTTTGACCTTTATGACTAGAGATGAGCGAATCGGGACAACCGAACCCGGTTTCGGTCCGAACTTCCGGAAAAGTTCGGTTCGCAGCGAATCCGAACTTCACCGGGTTCGGCCGAACCCGTTTTGACCGAACCCGGTCAAAAATATTATACAAATCGGCAGCCACTTGTCTCTATCAATCACTGATAGAGAAAAGAGGCTGCTGATTAAAAATAAAATAAAAAGCATTTCATACGTACCTGGTCGTTGTCTTGGTGACGAGTCCCTCTTCTTCCTCCAGTCCGACCTTCTTTTCTGACGCGGCAGCCTGTGATTGGCTGCAAAGGCCTCTGCAGCCTGTGATTGGCTGCAGCGCTCACATGGGCTGCATCGTCATCAAGGAATGTCGGGCCGGATGTCGAGAGGGACGCGTCACCAAGGCAACGGCCAGGAGACCGGACTGGAGGAAGCAGGGAGTTCCCGGTAAGTATGAACGTCTTTTTTTTTACAGGTACTGGGAGCGGTAGTCACTGTCCAGGGTGCTGAAACAGTTACTGCCGATCAGTTAACTCTTTCAGCACCCTGGACAGTGACTATTTACTGACGTCGCCTAGCAACGCTGCCGTTATGACGGGTGCACACATGTAGCCACCCGTCATTACGGGGCCTCATGCACACGACCGTAAAAACACCCGTTATTACGGGTCGTAATTACGACCCGAAATAGCGGGCCCATAGACTTCTGTTAGCCACGGGTACCTTCCCGTTTTCTCACGGGAAGGTGCCCGTGCCGTTAAAAAGATAGAACATGTTCTATTTTTTTATTTTACGGGCCGTGCTCGTAATTACGACTCGTAATTACGAGCACGGCCGGCCACGGGCAGCCGGCCGCTTTTGCGAGCCGTGCTGTCATTATAATTATAGCAGCATGGCCCGTAAAATAGAAAAATAGAACATGTTCTATTTTTTTAACGGCACGGGCACCTTCCCGTGAGAAAACGGGAAGGTACCCGTGGGTAACAGAAGTCTATGAGCCCGTTATTGCGGGTGGTAATTACGACCCGCAATAACGGGTGTTTTTACGGTCGTGTGCATAATGGGAGCACGGCTCGGAAAAACGACCGGCTGCCCGTGGCCGGCCGTGCTCATCTCCTGAAATACTCTGTGCTGCCTTAAACTCTGTGGACAGGTCAGGATCCTGTTTCTTTTAAATGCTGCTAGGGAACCCGCTCGATCCACTATATAAGGCTGCGCTACAGTGCAGCATTAAAAATAAACAGGATCCTGACCTGTCCACAGAGTTTAAGGCAGCACAGAGTATTTCAGGAGATGAGCATTCAGATTCAGTGCTGCTGTGAACTCTGCTCTTACCATTACGTAGTTCTCAGTCTGTTACCTCTCCTCCACTACTGTCGTCAATAACACCTTCATGATTAGCAAGTCACCACGTAACGGTAAGAGCAGAGTTCACAGCAGCACAGAGTATTTCAGGAGATGAGCTTGCGGATCTTGTGCGCGGTGGTGACTTGCCAATCATGTGAAGGTATTCTTGATGACAGGAGTGGAGGAGAGGTAACAGACTGAGAGCAACGTAATGGTAAGAGCAGAGTTCACAGCAGCACAGAGTATTTCAGGAGAGGAGCGTGTAGATTCAGTGCTGCTGTGAACTTTGCTCTTACCATTACGTAGCTCTCAGTCTGTTACCTCTCCTCCACTCCTGTCCTCAATAACACCTTCACATGATTGGCAAGTCACCACGTAAATGTTTGTAACCAGCCAGATACAACACAGCAGCAGCAGCCTAGCATTACAAGGGTGGGAAGGTCCACTGTTTTTGGCCCTTCCCAGCCTCATAATACCAGCCTGCGGCCGCCCCAGGGCCCGACCATCACAACAGATGGTCGGGTACTAGATCGTACCTGGCTCTTCCCGGCACCCCTGGTGGTGGTGGGTACCGGGGTAATAATGGTGGTTAGTGTTAGCCTCTGCAGCGGCTAACACTAAGCCTCGCCTTAGTAATGGATGTTGTCACTCAGACAGCGGCCATTACTAAAGTGGTAGTAATAAAATTTGAAAAGAAAAAGACAAAGATATAGATAAAATATTTTATTGAAATAAAGCACCCCCAACACAACCCTCATTAACCACTAGTTCGGTCCGAATCAAACTTTTTTGTGAAATTCCGCAAACTAGCCGAACCGAACTTCTGATAAGTTCGCTCATCTCTATTTATGACACTATTTCTCTGTCACCATGCGAATGAGAGCGACTTTACTTTTTATTCAAATCCCCACAAATCAAACACTAGCTGGTTGCCGGCCACCTGCTGTATTTATACAGTGGTCGGCCCAGGTCTTTAACCCCTTAGTGACTAAGCCTGTTTTGGCCTTAAGGACCAGACCATTTTTTTCAAATCTGACATGTATCACTTAAAGTGGTAATTACTTTGAAATGCTTTTATTTTTTTAAGCGATACTGAGATTGTTTTCTCGTGACACATTGGACTTTAAGTTAATTGTAAAATTTGGTCGACACATTCAGTGTTTATTTATAAAAAACACCAACATTTTGAGAAAAATTGCAAAAATTAGCTTTTTTTTTCTCACATTTCTAAGAAAACTTCAAAAGCCTTATTTTAGGGACCGGTTCCATTCTGAACTTGTTTGGAGGGCCTTATATACTATAAACCCCTATAAATCACCCCATTTTAAAAACTGAACACCTCAAAGTATTTAAAACAGCATTCAGAAATTTTCTTAACCCTATAGGCGTTTCACAAGAATAAAAGCAAATTAAAAGTGAAATTTACAAATGTCATTTTTTTTGCAGAAAATCAGTTTTGATCAATTTGTTCTCTAACACAGAAGGTCTTACCAGAGAAACACAGCTCAATAATTATTGCCCAGATTCTACAGTTTATAGAAATATCCCACATGTGGCCCTAGTGCGCTACTGGACGGAAACACAGGCCTCAGAAGCAAAGAAACACCTTGAGAATTTTGGGGCCTTATTTTTATTAGAATATATTTTAGACACCATGTCAGGTTTGTAGAGGTCTTGTTGGGCCAAAACAAAAAAAACACCCCAAAAAGACACCACTTGGTAAACTTACACCCCTCAAGGAATTTATCAAGGGGTATAGTGGGCATTTTGATCCCACAGGTATTTTGCTGAATTTAGTGTAATTATGCTCTGAAAATTTAGTTTTAGCTCAGATTTTTAAATTTTCACAATAGTTAAAGGAGAAAAAGAACCCTAACATTTGTAAAGCAAACTCTTCTGAGTACGGCGATACCCCATATGTGGTAATAAACTGCTGTTTGGACCCAGGGCTCAGAAGGGAAGGAGCGTTATTTGGCTTTTGGAGCTCACATTTTTCTTGATAGTTTTTCAGGTGCCATGTTTCATTTGCAAAGCCCATGCGAGGCCAAAACAGTGAAAACCCCCCAAAAGTGACCCCATTTGGAAATTACACCCCTCAAGGAATCTATCTAGGCATATAGTGAGCATTTAGACCCCACAGGTCTTTCGAAGAATTTATTGGAATTAGGCCGTTAAAATGAAAATCTACATTTTGTTCCAATAAATTGTAGAATGTCTTCATTTTCACAATAGATACTGGAGAAAAACCACACCAACATTTGTGAAGCAATTTCTCCCGATTATGGCAATACCCCACATGTGGTCATAAACTGCTATTTGGACACCCAGCAAAGCTCTAAAGGGAAGGAGCGCTATTTGCATGCAGATTTTGCTGTATTGGTTTTTGGCCACCATGTCGCATATGCAAAACCCCTGAGGTACCAGAGTACAGTGGAAGCCCCAAGAAGTGACCCCATTTTGGAAACTGCACCCCTCAAGTCATTTATCATTTGCCTGGACAAATGAGCCTTGGCCCACAATTGCAGGGCTCGGAAGTCAAATGGTAAAACAAATGTAGTGACCCCCATATTGGAAACTACAACCCTTAGGGCATTTTAATGGGTGTAGTGAGCATTTTGACCCCACAGGTGATTCTACATTAGAAATTAGTGGCCAGCGGGTGGTGCGAAGTGAAAATTGCAATTTTCCACTGATATTCCAATTTAGTGCACAATATGTTGTGCCCTGTTTGTGACACTGAAGACAAATGTCTCATAAACTTTTAAGCCAGTTCTCCCGGGTATGGCAATTCCATATAAGTGGACATAAACTGGTGTCTGGGCACGCTGCAGCGTTCAGAACGGAGGGAGCGACATTTGGCTTTTGGAGCACAGATTTTGCTTGACAGTTGTTCTGTTTGGGGTTTTGCTGGTATTTCAGTTTATAATGTGGGGGCATATGTAATCTGTGCGGGGTACATCAGGGCATAATAAGAGGGTATAATAATGTGATAAATAAATAATAACCCACATATGTGTGGCCAGTGTCGCACTGATAAATGGTGCCCAATCTTATCCTCTTTTGGAACGCTCTGCACACTTTGCATCGTCATATTCTGAGAGCCAGAACTTTTTTATTTTTTCACCACCGGAGCTGTGTGGGGGCTTATTTGTTGCAGGACAATCTGTAGTTTTCATTGGTACCATTTTGGGGTACACGCAATTTTTGATTTTGAATTTTTGTGGCAAGCAAGGTGACCAAAAACCAGCAATTTTTTGTTTGTTTTTTTACAGTGTTCACCGTGTGCTTTAAATGACATTTTACTTTATTTTGTGTGTTGATATGATTACGGCGATACCATATGTATATAGTTTTTATATGTTTTTCAGTGTTTGCACAAAAAAAAATCCCTTTTTTGAAAAATAATTTATTTTTTGTGTCCCATATACTGAGAGCCATAACTTTTTTATTTTTGCGTTAACAAGGCTGTGTAAGGACTTGTTTTTTTTGGGACGGGATATAGTTTTTATTGGTACTATATTGGGGTACGTGCGACGTTTTGATCACTTTTTATTCTATACTTTAGAAGGGATGGTGACCAAAAAAATAGCGATTCTGGCATTGGTTTTTTTTTTTGCGGTGTTTACCGTGCAGGAAAAATAACATTATAGTTTTATAGTTTGGGTTGTTACGAACACAGTGATAGCACATATGTGTACTTTTTTAACGTTTTAAATTTTTTTTCTAGAATAAAAGACTTATTATAGGAAAAAAGGCAGTTTTACATTTTTTAACGTTGAACTTTTTTTATAACTTTTTTATAACTTTGTTTTGTCCCACTAGGGGACTTGAAGACCTGCACCTTTCATCTTTATTCTAATACATTGCACTACCCCCGTAATGCAATGCATTAGAGCTGTCAGCTATTCACTGACAGAAAGCTTATTAGGCTCCGCCTGTGGGCAGGGCCTAATAGGCTTCTGTACATGGCAGACCAGGAAGCCATTGTTGGCCTCTGCTTCCCATAGTAACGATCGGAATCCGTGCGACCAGTGATGCCGGTCTCTTGGAAACAACTAAGATGCCGCGATCGCTTTTGATCACGGCATCTAAGGTGTTAATGGCAGGGAGTGGAGCTAGCTCTGTTCCCTGCCATTACAGCAGGATGTCAGCTGTAACATACAGCTAACATCCGTCGACTGATGGCACAGGCTCAGCTTTTGAGCCCGCCGCCATCTTTTATCTGCGGCCGGAAGCCTTTTTTTTAGCCCCGCCACTGGGCGGGACCTAACAGGCCGCCGTACTTGGCAGAAAGGGGGCCATTGTTAGGCCTCCTGTTGCCAACAGCCGATTGACTAGCGTGGCTACCCGGCTCTTTTAGCCCGGTAACCATGCTGCAATACTGTGATTGGTCAGTCACTACTGACTGACCAATCACAGCGATCGCTGGCGACGCCGCGACGCTATTGTTCCTCCGACAAGTCACCGTGACTATCGGCTGTCTATGACAGCCGATGTCACTGTTCTGTCACCATGTGTTTTGACATGGTCACAGAAAAGCACCATGACGTAACTGTATTTCATGGTGCCTTAATGCAGTGCAAACCATGATGTACAGTTGTGTCAAGGTGCGTTAAGGGTTTAAAGCCCTGCAATAGTATATCTACAATGCTGGCTTAAGCTGGTTGCCCATGCTATCGGGCAGCTAAATATCGAGTCAAATGCTGCCAGGGACCCTGGAGAGAATATAGAAGCAGTTTTTACTGCTTCCGTCTACTCTGTTCTAACGTGCACATCACTCCATGACTGCAGTTATTGTATGGCAGCTATTGGTCCTGGCGATCATGTACCACACGATCGTGAGGATTCTATTAGTGGGAGCCTGTGACTGGCTCTAACTAAACCCAGCACAGCCCTATCAGTGACAATAGTCACTATAAAAGGGCTGATTTCCCTTGTAGCCACAGTTATAGTGGAAAATATAGTGTTTTAAACAAATTAAGTATTAAAGCCCCCCAAAGGTCTTTTTGATCTTTAAGGGACAGACCATAAGAATAAAGAAAGATGAAAAAAGCAAAAATAAAGGAAAAAAATTATAAAATGCATATTTTCCCCCAAAAAACGCTCACCACTGCCAATCATTGTCGTAACGCTAGCCATGAACTAATTACGCTAACATAGACTTATAATATAAATTTTTACGGTAGACAATGACAATCACTAAATATATATATTTTTAAACTACAAGCCTAAAGATTCTAAAAAAGCAAAAATAATGTGTATAAAAACAATTAAAAAAAGCCGGAGCCTGTCTTGCTATTGTCTGAGCTACCACAGGTACACTATACGAACTATAGTCTGTGACCTGTGTCCTGTTGGCCAGTTGCCATACCGTCAAGGCGGCACGGCCCAGTGGGTCCATGTACCCAACGTGACACATACTCCCTTTTTGTTATATCTGAATGTATGAATTTCAATCTTTTCTACAGTAATAAAAAATGTCAACTACATTTTTTTTACAAAAAATAAAAAATCTTTCTTATATTTATGATCTCTGAAAAGTGTATATTCATTCACTATGTTTCTGAAAATCTCTATGGACTTTGATGTTTCATTTTATGTGTAGCACTTCTTTCTTGTTGCAGTTTGCTTCAAGTGTTGCATGATCATTTAGCACAGTTCTATTTGAGCTTATTTATATGAATCCTCAAATTTACTGCAGGCCATTGCCTTCATACAAATGTCCACATACTGTGGCAGAATTCTGTCCTTTAGTTTTCTCAGTGTGTACTACAGTTTTTGTCCTTTGGCACTGAATATAATTATTGTAGATTATTACTTCTAGTAGTTTGTTTTCACAAGTTCACTGATATCTCCAGCAGATGTGTCAAAAAGTAATTATAACTAAATATTACAAACAATAATGCTGAGTAAAATAATATGTTTCCATATATCGACTTATCATGTATTTTCTGATATTCCAACATTTATTCAGATGCAGTATAAGTCCCTGTTCACATGGCAGATTTTTCATGGCCGGTCCCGCCGCAGAACTATTCCTGCTGTCGGCAGGAATATTCCTCCTCCCATTGACTTCAATGGGAGGTCCGGGCGGAATCCTCCCAAAGATCGAGCAGGACGCTACTTTTTCCCTCTAGCTAAAAAATATGAGCTAGCGGGAAAAAGAGGTGTCAGATTCCCGTTGAAATGAATGGGAGGAAGAATTTTGCGACAAATTCCATGTTCAATGTTGCCTACAATTGGTATGTATCTACAAAATCTTACGTTTCCACAACCATGTGGTAAAAATATACTGCAATATGCTGCAATATACTGCAATATATCGTCAGAAACAATACAAAAAATCCTCTTGGTAGTGGCCAGTGTAAAAGACTTAGGCTCCATGCACATGACCGTAGTTTTCATCTGTAATTACGGCTCAGGTAATTACGGATGAAATTGCAGATCCATTCTTTTCTATAGTCCACGGACACCTTTCAGTATATTTACTGATGGGTGTTTGGGCCGTAGAAATGATCCACAAAATATAGAACATGTCCTATTGTTGTCTCCGCAATAGAAGTCTATGCACGTTTCCGCGATTGTATCCATATTTGCAGACAGCAAAAACTCTTACGGTCGTGTTCATGAGACCTTAGGCCGGTTTCCCACATAGCATAAACACTGCGGAATTTCCGAAACTGAATTCTGTGCGGAGATTTCACAGCATTTACAGTGGCAGGTCCACGCTGCGAAAAAAAAATGCAGCATGTCAATTTATGCTGCAAATTTGTTGCTTTTCTGTTGTGTGAATTCCCCATTGAATTCAATGCAAAACCCACAACAAATAGCCAAGTGTTGTGACTTCTGTAGCAGAATCGCAGCGATTCCACTGCAAAAAAATCACAAATCAAGAAAAAAAAAAAAGAAGATTTTTCTGCACAAGAAAATCTGCAGCGGAACTTAAAAAAAAAAAAAATACAGGTCAATCTGTAGTGTCCCTCTAGGACATATCTTCCAACCGGTTTATCACCGCTGTCCCGCCGTCCCAGGCAGTCTGAAAAATGCCCCGCTGGGTGCTGCAGCTGTATCAAAACAGCTGACCGCTGCTGACAGGCGCACTGCATGCAGGACGACTGAAGCAGCGATCAGCGTCAGAAGGAGGCAGGAGGTCTTGCGGCAGTGTTCTGACTGGGGTCGATGCCGGCCCGGGAGTGGACAAGTCCAGTCACCTGACCTGTCATCTGACCTCACTGGTCAGGTGAGAGGTCAGGTGACTGGATTGGTACGCTGAAAGACCTCCAGCCTTCTCCTAATGGTGAGTGACGTCAAGGCAGAGCGGAGAGTGGTAGCAGTAGGCTACCTCTACCGCTTTCTGCTCTTGTGCATTGTGGCACAAAGTATAAGGGGGTTGTGTGGCACTATGTACAAGGTGGAAGGGGCTGTGTGGCACTATGTACAAGGGGGAGGGAGGTTGTGTGGCACTATGTAAAAGGGGGGAGGGGGTTGTGTGGCACTATGTGCAAGGGTGTAGGGGGGATGTATGGCACTATGTACAAGGGGGAGCCACCCCATGTAAATATTACTAACATTATTTTGTTGTTTTCCACTGTACTGTTTGGACTACATCGTAGATTCGTTTGACTACTGAGATGATCTAAGTTTTTTTTAATAAAATGGGGAAAGAGGGTTGTGTGGGGGATGTCTTATCTTAAAAAAATATATATTTTCTTACATCTCTGTGTTTTTGTAATACTTTAATAGCGTCTTAGTAATGGCAGTAGTCTGACTGACAGCGTCCATTACTAAGGTGGGGCTTAGTGTTAGCCAGTAAAAAGGCTGCAACTAACACAGAGACATAAGAAAATATTTTTTATTGAAATAAGAACTCCCTCACACAACCCTCTTTCACCATTTTTTTTTTTTTAAAACATAGACCATCAAAGTAGTCCAACGACTCTACGACATAGTCCAAACAGTCCAGAGGAACCTGCAAAACAGAAAAAAATAAAGTTAGTAATATGAAGAATAAAAAAACATCTCCTCACCTCCAGCGACTTCTGATTTCTTCCCTGCGCTGCAATAGAAACTAGACATCAATAAAAAGTAATTCCCCTTCATGTACAGTGGAGGAAATAAGTATTTGATCCCTTGCTGATTTTGTAAGTTTGCCCACAGTCAAAGTCATGAACAGTCTAGAATTTTTAGGCTAGGTTAATTTTACCAGTGAGAGATAGATTATATAAAAAAAAAAAAAAATCACATTGTCAAAATTATATATATTTATTTGCATTGTGCACAGAGAAATAAGTATTTGATCCCTTTGGCAAACAAGACTTAATACTTGGTGGCAAAACCCTTGCTGGCAAGCACAGCAGTCAGAAATTTTTAGTAGTTGATGATAAGGTTTGCACACATGTTAGATGGAATTTTGGCCCACTCCTCTTTGCAGATCATCTGTAAATCATTAATATTTCGAGGCTGTCACTTGGCAACTCGGATCTTCAGCTCCCTCCATAAGTTTTTGATGGGATTAAGGTCTGGAGACTGGCTAGGCCACTCCATGACCTTAATGTGCTTCTTTTTGAGCCACAGCCACTCCTTTGTTGCCTTGGCTGTATGTTTCGGGTCATTGTCGTGCTGGAAGACCCAGCCACGAGCCATTTTTAATGTCCTGGTGGAGGGAAGGAGGTTGTCACTCAGGATTTGACGGTACATGGCTCCATCCATTCTCCCATTGATGCGGTGAAGTAGTTCTGTGCCCTTAGCAGAGAAACACCCCCAAAACATAATGTTTATACCTCCATGCTTGACAGTGGGGACGGTGTTCTTTGGGTCATAGGCAGCATTTCTCTTCCTCCAAACACGGCGAGTTGAGTTAATGCCAAAGAGCTCAATTTTAGTCTCATCTGACCACAGCACCTTCTCCCAATCACTCTCAGAATCATCCAGATGTTCATTTACAAACTTCAGACGGGCCTGTACATGTGCCTTCTTGAGCAGGGGGACCTTGCGGGCACTGCAGGATTTTAATCCATTACGGCGTAATGTGTTACCAATGGTTTTCTTGGTGACTGTGGTCCCAGCTGCCTTGAGATCATTAACAAGTTCGCTCCTTGTAGTTTTCAGCTGAGCTCTCACCTTCCTCAGGATCAAGGATACCCCACGAGGTGAGATTTTGCATGGAGCCAAAGATCGATGTCGATTGACAGTCATTTTGTATGTCTTCCATTTTCTTACTATTGCACCAACAGTTGTCTCCTTCTCACCCAGCGCCTTACTTATGGTTTTGTAGCCCATTCCAGCCTTGTGCAGGTCTATGATCTTGTCCCTGACATCCTTAGAAAGCTCTTTGGTCTTGCCCATGTTGTAGAGGTTAGAGTCAGACTGATTAATTGAGTCTGTGGACAGGAGTCTTTTATACAGGTGACCATGTAAGACAGCTGTCTTTAATGCAGGCACCAAGTTGATTTGGAGCGTGTAACTGGTCTGGAGGAGGCTGAACTCTTAATGGTTGGTAGGGGATCAAATACTTATTTCTCTGTGCACAATGCAAATAAATATATATAATTTTGACAATGTGATTTTCTTTTTTTTTTTTTTTTTTATATAATCTATCTCTCAGTGGTAAAATTAACCTAGCCTAAAAATTCTAGACTGTTCATGACTTTGACTGTGGGCAAACTTACAAAATCAGCAAGGGATCAAATACTTATTTCCTCCACTGTAACTCTGCTACCTGTCAGCTGAAAAGTCATCCACCACAGGGAAAAATGTTTCCCCATCATGTCTCATTCCCAGGTGTTTCTTTGTGGTTCTCCACCATGGGGAAACATTTTTCCCTCTGGTGGATGATTTTTCCATTGACCGGTAGCAGAGTAACACAACTGGAAAAAAAAAAATTCCCCATCATGTAGCTCTGCTCCCTGTCAATTGAAAAGTCATCCACCACAGGGTCTCCCTCTTGACTTTCATTGTTCTCAGCCTTTTGGTTTGTCGAGCAGCTGCTGCTGTCGTGATGAGCAAATGTTATACCCAAGTCAGGAAAAGTAACATAAAGACGATATAACCTGATCCATAATATCTGTGATATCCATACAGTCTAGAGATCCGCAGTGAGAATATGCAGTTGTTATTTGAAGAAGGATCTGGCCGTGATTTGATGTGCTTATGTAGGATATTGGGCGTGGTTAGGGGGCGTGGCTTAACATTTTCCCTCTTTTCTGAATTCAAAAGTTGGGAGGTATGCTCTAGAACAGTAAGGCTTTATTCACATGACAGTGAAAAACGGCCGTGTGATGGCCTTTCTTTTCACGGCCATCACACGGCCGTTCTCAGAACAATGATGTTCTATGGGTGTATTCACACGGCCGTTTTTTTAACGGCCCATGAATAATGGCCGTCAAAAAATACGACATGTCCTATTTTTGGCCGTTTTAATGGCCTGACGGCCCCAATAGAAATCAATGGTTCCGTTTTTAACAGCTGTCAATACATGTGACAACCATTAAAAATGGATCTGTGACATGGGGATTTGCAAGGGAACTACTAGTTCCCTTTGCTGGCTATCAGCGGCGCAACGACACCTACTCGCCGATTCACTGATGCAGCGCCGACTTCTTATGGTCTGGTACGCTAGTCTGGCGGGTTCTGTGAAGGCGGCGCGATGACGTAATCCCGCCGTAATCCCATAGGACTAGCGACCACACCAGAAGACAGTGCTGCGTCGCCGCGGATCCCGTGAACACGAGTGACCCTACCTGAAGAAGACAGCCCTGCATCGGTGAGTATGTAGGGCATTCATGTCGGCTTGTGTGGCATCATATACATCGAGGCTGTGTGGCATCATATACATTGGGGCTGTGTGGCATCATATACAGGAGGCTGTGTGGGATCTACAGGGGGCTGTGTGGCATCTACAGGGTCGCTCTGTGGCATCTACAGGGAGGCTGTTTGGCATCTACATGGAGGTTGTATAGCATCTACATTGAGGCTGCGTGGCATCATATACAGGCGGGGGGTGTGGCATCATATACAGGGAGGCTGTGTGGTATCATATATAGGGAGGTGTGTGGCATCATATACAGGGAGGCTGTAAATAGTGTCTAGGTGAACAAGTGACCTTCCTTTGGGTGTTTTCAGTGGGTTGGGACAAAAAAAAGCCTGACCAATGAAATTCATCAATTTTTTTTAATGGCCATGAAAAACTGATATCAAACGGCCATTAAAAACGGACAGACGGACTGGAAATGGGTTAAAATTTAGAGACAAACTGATGCAAAACGGCCATAAAAACTGACAGTTGTTCCGTTTTTAATGGACATTTTTTTTCACTGTCGTGTGAATGTAGCCTAATAGATGTGATATGTAATTTGTTGTATGTTACAGGAATGGATTCAACTTTATTCCAGTCAGAAAACTTAAATTCAATTAAATGTTTGCACTGTTAGATTTTATTTTCTGGGAAATACTGTAATGTGCCTTTAAGATGTGTTGGGCATGCTTGTCTTTGGCAGGAGCAGGTCCCTATATTTTCTATTTAGGATCTTTAACCCCTTGGAGGCGCAGCCTTTTTTCAGGATTTTCATTTTCATTTTTTCCTCCCGCCTTCCAAAAGCCATAACTTGTTTTTTTCCATTAACATAGCAATATGAGGGCTTGTTTTTTGAGGGAGAAGTTGTAGCTTTTCACTGCTTTATTTAATGTGCCAGTTAATTTACTGGGAAACTGAAAAGAAAACAGCAATTCCACTTTAGTTTTTTGGGTTTCATACATCATGTGGTTAAAACGACATGTTAACTTCATTCTATGGGTCAATAGGATTACTGAGATACCAAATGTATATATTTTTTTGTATGTTTCACCAGTTTTATAAAGGAAAAACTATTAGTTAAAAAAATAAATGTTTTTTTTCACCACATTCTGAGAGTCATAACTTACTTATTTTTCTGTTGATTTAGCGGCTTAATTTTTGCCAGACGAACTGTAGTTTTTATTGGTACCATTTCAGGGTACATTCGACTTTTTGATCACTTTTTACTCCATTTTTTGGGGGAGCTAACAGCAATTTTGAGGTTTTAATAATTTTTATACGGCATTAAATAACGCTATATTGTAATAGTTCACACTTTTACAATTGTGGTGATTCCAGTTATGTTATTTAATCTTTAAAAAACTTTTTTTTAAACTTTATGTAACTTTTTTTATAAGACCCCCTAAGGGACTTGAATAAGCAATCCAATTGGAATGCTTCCATGATATACTACAATACTAATGTATTGCAGTATATCACTATACTGACAGTCTCCTATTAAGCCCTGCCGCAGGCACCCCGCGATCAAGTCGTGTGCGGGGGGGGGGGGGTGATGGCACATCGCAGGGGGCTGCTCCCTTATTTTAATTGCCTATATCCCAAGTGGTTAAGGTGCCCCCCATTGCAGTAGGGTGTCAGCAGTAACATAAAGCCAACAACCGCTCAGTATGGAATGCGCTCAGCCTGTAAGCGTGCTTCATACTTCACCTTGGCGGCTGTCACGTACAGTTACATGACATGTCACCAAGGGGTTAAAATGCTTCTGGAAGGAGGGTGGAGCTAAGCCAGCATGGGCTTGCCCCCACTCTGTCCAGTGTAGCTCTGTTGAGTTTAGTTAGAGACAATCCTGTGAGGTGATTGTTACAGGGTCAGGGCCTCACAGCCCAGGACAAGGCCTTAGTCTTCTGGCCTGGCTTAGCAACATTGGCAGCTGACATTGCTGCATATCTTTTAATATCTGCACCTCGCTGTTAAGAACTGCAGAAAATACAAGATATTTGTGCACCCCTCAATTGGAAACTGTATTATAGAGGAATCGCTATCTGAGAAATTGCTTAATAGAAACAGATTGCTACATTTAAGAGAATACCTGAGACTTGAAACACCTTTCTTCAGCTCAGCCAGCTCAAAGTTGGAAAACTGTCTTGTAAGATTGTGTACCTTCATCTTGGAAGTGTTCTTGCAATTTGCTGACAAGTAAAGACTAGAGTTATCTGTTCAATTACACTACAGACTCCAGCCTAACGTTTGCACTACACCATAAAGGGCACACCCACCTTCCACCAGCCAAGAGACATTTACACAGCATGTGTTACGGTGAAACAACTACCACCATCATCTAAGTGCAACCACCTCATTACTGTGACAGCCCAAGGAGTGTGAGAGGTCTAGTGGCAGTGTGACCAGACCATGATAGAGGACTGCTACTCCCAATATCCTGCCTGCCAGCTGTCCCTCAGAGTCAAACCGCACTCTCCCGGGGTTGCTGCAAATCAATAACAGAAATCCGCAACAAGGTGCGTTTTAGCTGCACATATTGCTGTGGAAACGCTATGGATTTAGTGTCAACCATTGATTATAGCAAACTTTATGTGCACCTCCGGATTTCTAGCGGCTTTTACTGTGTTTCCGCTCCTATTCCGCTGTACAAAGCGAAAAAAACTCAACTTGCGTATTTTAGTGTGGAACTTATACTCCTCATTCAAGTCTTTGGCCCAAACATGCAGCATCTCCGCTCGGAATATGCAGTATAAATTGACATTGACATTCTGTAGGTTTGAAAGAACACTTTCCACACATCTTTTCTAAAAAAAAAATCCTCAGCGTGTGGCTGACATTTGCAGAAATCTTGTCCACTTGCTGCTAATCACAGAAAAAGCAAAACCATTCACTTAAAATCATGGAAAAATTCAATTTTTACTAACTCGAGGGCAGGTTCAAGCACCAATTCCCAGCAGGATGCAGACAAGCCACAATTCTACAAAGATGGAGATTGCTGAGGTGCAATATACTGATGAACAGCCACTCTCACGCCTATAATTCATGAGGGGGATGGCTGCTTAGTATTTTCATTGCACACAGAGAAGACTTCTATAAGGTGCCAGTCACACGGTTACTGGCTCACACCCTATTCATTACGCCCATACTATTACATCAGGCGGTCTGCTCAACACCTTCTAATTGTACCACACTAAGTACTGATATTCCATTCTCCCCAACATCACAAGGCCTGGCCAAATCCTGCAAAGATAAAAAGGATAAACATGTATATGTGCATACCTCCAAACCGTCCCGGACTTAGTGGGACAATCACGGATTGCGGGCGATATGTCCAGTTGTCAACTGTATCTGCGTCCCCAGTGGACTGAACTGGGTGTGTATGCGTGGGAGTTGGGTTAGAGGCATGGCTTAAAAGGGAAAAAATTGCCGTACCAAGCAAAGCACGTTGCAACTGTTGTTCCTCTTTGCGATACTTGAAAGTTGAAAGGGTTGTTATTTGGGCAAAATATCAACTAATACCTCATGTTTATCAGGTATTTTTTAGCAGGATGGTAACTTACAAAATGCTGAAAGAGCGTCATAGCATGTCATACAATCACAATCACGGATGAAATCTTAACCCTTTCAAGACCGAGCTCATTTTGACCTTCATGACCAGCCCCATTTTCTCAAATCTGACATGTGTCTCTTTATGTGGTAATAACTCCGGAATGCTTTTGCCTATCCAAGCGATTCTGAGATTGTTTTCTCGTGACATATTGTACTTTATGTTAGCGGAAAAATTTGGGCAATAAATTCATTGCTTATTTGTAAAAAACACCAACATTTTGAGAAAATGTGCAAAAATTATGATTTTTCTCATTTTAAATGTATCTGCTTGTAAAACAGATAGTAATACCACACAAAATAGTTACTATTTTATATATTCCATATGTCTACTTTATATTTGCATCGTTTTTTGAACATTATTTTATTTTTCTAGGACGTTACAACGTTTAGAACTTTAGCAGCAATTTCTCACATTTTCAAGAAAATTTCAAAAGGCTATTTTTACAGGGACCAGTTCAGTTCTGAAGTGGCTTTGAGGGCCTTATGTACTAGACAGACCCCATAAATCACCCCATATTAAAAACTGCACCCCTCAAAGTATTCAAAATAGCATTCAGAAAGTTTCTTAACCCATTAGGCGCTTCACAGGAATTAAAGCAAAGTAGAGGTGAAATTTACACATTTTATTTTTTTTGCTGAAATTCATTTGTAATAAATTTTTTTCTGTAACACAGAAGGTTTTACTCGAGAAATGCAACTCAATATTTATTGCCCAGATCCTGCAGTTTTTATAAATATCCCACATGTGGCTCTAATGTGATAATGGACTGAAATACCGGCCTCAGAAGCAAAGTAGCACCTAGTGGATATTGGGGCCTCCTTTTTTTAGAATATATTTTAGGCACCATGTCATGTTTGAAGAGGTCTTGTAGTGCCAAAACAGTGGAAATCCCCCAAAAGTGAGATGGTTTTGGAAATACACACCTCAAGGAATTTATCAAGGGGTATAGTTAGCATCTTGACCCCACAGGTATTTTGCTATATTTATTGAAGTTTGTCTGTGAAAGTGAAAATCTACTTTTTTTCTGAAAAAATATAAAAAAAAATAATATTTGCAAGGAATAAAGATTAAAAAGCACCCCAGAACTTGTAAAGCTACTTCTCCCGATTACGCTAATACCCCATATGTGGTACTAAACTGCTGTTTGGACCCACGGCAGAGCTCAGAACGTAAGGAGCGCCATTTGGATTTTGAAGCGCAGATTTTGCCTGATTGGTTTTCAGTTCCATGTCGCGTTTGCAACGCACTGGAGTAATCAAAACAGTGGAATCCCCCCAAATCTGACCCCATTTTGAAGACTACACCCCTCAAGGAATTGTTCTAGGGGTATAGTTAGCATTTTGACCCCACAGTTTTTTTGCTGAATTTAGTAGAATTAGGCCGTGAAAATGAAAATCTACTTTTTTCTGAAAAAACATAGAAATGTTTAATTTTTACAATGAATAAAGAAGAAAAATTACCCCACAATTTGTAAAGCAATTTGTCCTGATTACAGCAATATGCCATATGTGGTAATAAACTGCTGTTTGGACCCACGGCAGGACTCAGGAGGGAAGGAACAATATTTGGCTTTTGGAGCTCAAATTCAGCTGGAATGGTTTTCGGGTGTCATGTCGCATATGCAAAGTCCCTGAGGTACCAAAACAGTGGAAACCTCCCAAAAGTCCCTTTAGGGGACTGGAACGAGCGATCATTAGGTCGCTGGTACAATACACTGCAATACTAATGTATTGCAGTATAATGTCATTTTACAGGCTCCTGTAACAGCGCGATCGCTGTTCCTGTCCGTTAGTCCCGCGTGTCAGCTGTAATACACAGCTGACACCTGCAGAATATGGAGCGTGCACAGCGCATGACCCCGCTCCATAAATAACCCCTCGCACCACGACATGCTATTAAGTCGTGGTGCGCCAAGGTGTTAATGCGCAGCGGATGGTGCAAAGTGAAAATTAAAATTTTCCACTGATATGCCATTTTAATGCACAATATATTGTGACCAGTTTGTGCCACTGAAGACAAATACCTCATACAATGTTGAGCGGGTTCTCCCGGATATAAAATATCATATATGTGGACGTAAGCTGGTGTTTGGGCACGCTGTGGGGCTCAGAATGGAGGGAACACCATTTGGCTTTTGGAGCGCAGATTTTGCTTGGTAACTGTTCTGTTTGGGGTTTTGCTGGTATTTCAGTTTATGATGTGGGGGTATATGTAATCAGTGCGGAGTACATCAGGGCATAATAAGAGGGTATAATAATGGGGTACATAAATAATAATTTAATGTGGCCGGTGTCGCACTGATAAATGGTGCAAAATCTTATCCGCTTTTGGAACACTCTGCACATTTTGCATCGCCATATTCTGAGAGCCAGAACTTTTTTATTTTTTCTCCAACGGAGCTGTGTGAGGGTTTATTTGTTGCGGGACAATCTGTACTTTTCATTAGTACCATTTTAGGGTACATGTGATTTTTTTAAATCACTTTTTATTAGACTTTTTTGGAAGCAAAGTGACAAAGAAACATAAATTCTGACAAAGTTTTTTGTATTTTTTTTTTTACAGTATTCACCGTGCGGTATAAATGACATTTTACTTTATTCTGCGGGTCGGTACGATTACGGCGATACCATATGTATATAGGTTTTTTTATGTTTTGTGGCGATTGCGCAATAAAATCACTTTGATAAAATTATTTATTTTTTGTGTCACCGTATTCTGAGAGTCATAATTTTATATTTTTCCGTCAAAAAAGCGGTGTAAGGGCTTGTTTTTTGCAGGACGGGTTGTAGTTTTTATTGGTACTATTTTGGGGTACGTGAGACTTTTTAATCACTTTTTATTCTATATTTTGGGAGGGTTGATGATCATTCTGACATTGTTTTTTAATTATTATTTTTGCAGTGTTCACCGTGCGGGAAAAATAATATTATAGTTTTATAGTTTGGGTCGTTACGAACGCGGTGATACCAAATATGTGTCCTTTTTTTAACATTTTCATATTTTTCCTATAATAAAAGACTTATTATAGGAAAAAAATATAACACAGAGGGACAATTCAAGAGCCTTTGACGCCAATGTATCAATATAAAAATTATCAATTTTATTAGACAAACATCATATAAAGTTAAAAATGAACAAACAAATATGACTCTAGTAAAATGCCGGAGACCGCACTCGCAAAATGTTACTGACTATAGTAAATGGGCAAGCATGTAAACATCATTGTATTAACCACCTTCAAACATAATCCAAGACAGTGCATTACATAAAGTTAGCTGGTCAGGTCAAAGAACTTACCCATATAAGTAACAATAGGTAGAAAGAGTGTCTGCTCCGCCGTATAAGCCCCGACGCGCGTTTCGCCACGAATTGCTTCCTCAAGGGGATATATAATTGTGTGTGTCCCACCACTGCCCTTTTATAGTGTCTAAGCCATCTGATTACAATGATGCAGAGCGGCGCATCACCGCTGAGACAGCCGGAAGCGAAGCAAGCCCCACATCCGGCTCCAGGCACGGCAGCACACATCCGGAATCCCGACGCGTGACGGGAGTTCCGGACATGCGCAGTGCGCCCACGGAGACGGAGGAGGAGTGCATCGCATGCAGCCGCCGCAGCAGACATGCGCACAACACCGCGGAATCAGGACTAATGGAACCTGCATCAGTATGTATCTATTGGCCGATCACCCCAACCTCTTGCCTATAATATACATCGACAGTATATGTTGTAATAAATGCATCTAATAAATAAATATTACCTCCATCATGACCATGTAATTTATATATATGTTTAAAGAGAAAGAATAATAATTACTAAATAAAATAATATGTAGAGCAATGAAAGGTGATGAGCATTAGGTGTAAACAGGTTAATATAATTATATAATGATGTGTATAACCGGAATAAATGTGACAAAAAGTAAGAGAAATTACTATTCTAAAGGGTGCAGAGTGACCCAAGTGCCTGTAGTGTAACTATTGTATATAGTAAAAGGTAATATACTAAGACCGCGTATACGGAAAGCCAGAATACATACAAATGTTATATATAAATAAAATAAATATTACTACTAAAGTTATATACACATAAAGTACCCCAATTAATTCATATATAAAATATATTGGTGACATAGAGTGTAAACATTCATCATGCCCATCATGTATCAAAATATATATTACAACATTTTTTTATATAATTTTCTCCCATATCTAATATAATAGTGAATACAAAATACGATTTGATAATAGATACAACATTGTGTATAAAAACCAAAACCTGACACAAAGTGAAAAAAAACAAATAATAAATAGGTCTCCATAGCAAGTAGAGATAAATAAATAAATAAATTATACTGTGTAATAAATACATAAATTGAATAATTATATACAAATGTATAATAAATAAATAGAGTGCATAAGTGACCTAAATTCATACTACAAATTATTCATATAAAATAAAATAAGTAGGAGATACATAAAGGACAAGCATGAAAATAAATAAAACAACTTAAGACTCAAAAAATTAATACTAAATTGCATACATCCATGGTTACAGAGAAGTAAATATCAGAATGAATATTGATCCGTGATTTGTCAGGATGCAAGTGTAGGGATGGATGTTGGCAATACCCCGACATTACATGTCACCAATCCCTAAGGTCATCCATCTCTACACATAATACAGAACAAATCATATATAACAGACTACATTCTCATCTACAAAAGGCCACATATAAAGATGTACAGATAAAATGGCCATATATTCAAGACAAATACCACTTTGTATAATGCTACCCCAGGGGCAGATGTAATTCCCCCTATATCAGAGCAGTGATAGAAATGCAATTTCTGGGTATATTGTCCCGCGAGGGTTCATAGGGTTCAGGCCGGTTCCAAAGGACACAATAGAGCACGCTTGGTCAATTACTCATCATATCTAGTAGAAAAACATATAAAACAACACAAAATTAAAATACAGATAAAGACACACATGGGCGGTAGAGATTGTGGGATAAGCCTATAAAAATGGAACAAAACTGAGATTCTCATTCAAACCCCGTGGTGTCATGGATCCCAAAATCGCAATCCATTTGCATTCCCTTTGTGCCAAAACCTTCTTCGCATTACCCCCCCTGATGCCGCAGTGTATCCTGTCAATACCCTTCACCAAAAAGGTTTTCGGATTACAACATGGTGACGTTTGAAATGTCGGGGTATCGTTTTTAATTGTGTCAGGTCATCAACCACACTGGCGCTCAAAATATCCTGTACGTGTTCTCGAGTACGGATTCTCAATTCTCGGGAGGTCAATCCAATATATATCTTAGAGCACCCACATGTAGCATAATAGATAACGTATGAAGTACTGCATGAGCTATAGTCACGAATTTCATAGTGACGTACTCCATCCCCTGAGGAGAAATTGGTTGCATGACAGATATTAGCACAGGCTCTACACTTGCCACAGGGATAGCATCCCCTTCTAGGTCCACTTGAACCAAAAGGAGCCATCTGATGTGGAATGTAATGGCTTTTCACCAAAAGGTCCCTCAAGTTCCTAGCTCTTCTAGCTGTCATCAGAGGTCTGTCAGACAAATTCTGAGCCAGCTGTGGTTCAGACATAAGGATGGGCCAGTGTTTCTCTAAGATGCCTCGCATCTTATTCCACTGCCTATTATAGGTCGATATGAAACGTACCCCGGGTTCCTTGTCCTGATGCTGTTTAGGTTTAAGGAGATCCCAGCAAGGCGTTGTTTTTGCTCTCCTATAGCCTGATTTTATAGCTCTCTTGCTGTAACCTCGCTCCAAAAATCTATTCCTCAAATCTGCGGATTGTTGTTCAAACAATGCATCAGAGGAGCAGATCCGCCTCATCCTGAGAAACTGACCAACCAGGATGGCTTTGATCGTGGATGGAGTATGGGCCGACGAGGCATGCAGCAGCGAATTAACCGATGTGGACTTACGAAATACGTCCGTATGTAAGTAACCCTCACCATCCGAAAAAATTTGTATATCCAAAAATTCCACTTGTTGACGGTGATATTTATATGTTAATTTGATGTTAAATGAATTTCGGTTAAGCTGCTGCATGAAACTCATCAGGTCAGACTTAGATCCCTGCCATATGAAAAAAATATCATCAATATATCTCAGCCACATCTGCACCTGGTCGGCAGCGTGGGCGCCGTCCCCCAAGAAAACCTGCCTCTACCAAATTCCCAGAAACAGGTTCGCATAGGACGGCGCACACGCTGCCCCCATGGCGGTACCCTGCCTCTGCAAATAGAAGCAGTCCTTGAATACAAACAGATTGTGGCTGAGAATAAACTGAAGCAGTTCAAGAATAAATTGATAGATATATCAATTAGTATATGGAGTCGCCTAGATGATATGGGGGGACAGTAGTGGTTAAACAGTCTCCAGCCGCTAATATAATTTTGTTTGGAGTCTATATATTGATTATAGGAAAAAAAGCATTCTTTTTTTTTTGTAACTTTTATAGCTTGTTTTTACACTTTTATAAAACTTTTTTATTACTTTATTTTTTACTTTTTACTTGTTTTACTTGAAGCCTGGCAGCACTGATCGCTGCTATAATACATTACACTACCTAGGTAGTGTAACGTATTATAAACTGTCAGTGCGACGCTGAGAGTCACACTGACAGGAAGCTGGTTCTCATGGGCTGCTGTGCATGGCAGACCCGGGGGCTGTTATATGGCCCCCGGTTCTGCCTTATAACCGACTGCAGCACCCGCAATCGGTCCCCGGGAAAGTTTGTTGTAGCAACAAACTTTCCAGTTTGTTATAGCAACAAACTTTCCAGTTCGTTGCTACAACACACTTTCCCAGCGATCACATGACCGGGACCTGAACTAATCAGGTCCCGATCATATCTCTGGGACCGGAGGCAGGTGATAACAGCGCGATCCGGGTGTCAGCGCTACTCTGAGACACCCGGATCGCGCTTTTAACACCCACCGTGAATTCACGTCGGCACTGCACAGAGCCCAGCAAGTGCCGACGTGAATATACAGTGGGCGGTCTGGAAGCGGTTAAGAATTGAAATCATAACAATTTTAAGAATATTTATTAAACATCAATGGAATCAACTTTTTAATGAAGCATTTCTAATAGGAAGTGAAGCCATATTAGTTGTCACTATTGAAATAGCTTCTAAGCTTCTAAGTGTCACTTTGTTATGAATTAAACCCCCTGAAAAAGCAAGATTTATTTGTCAGTTGCTAAGAAACTAAGTCAACAAATATGGCTGCACTTCCTGTTGTCATTTTAGCAAAAATGTCCATCACAATAAAATAGAAAACTGTAAATAAAAGAAAAATAACTTTACAATTTATGCTCCTGCTTTAACTTCTCATTTACTAATAAAACAGACAGTTTTAAGTTTTGTATAGAAATTATTTTTAAGAAAAACCAGTAATTAATATTCTGTGAAGCAAACTTTTTTCAGGATCTCAATTATTCAATAACAAGTCATTGAATAATTGGTTGGATGGCTGTGGAGTCATACCAAATAATGTCCTGTAATGTGATCAACAACAGTGCTCATGGAGGGCACGTGCCGATGACACAGACAGATGCTTCTGCTAAAAAAAACAACTGATACTTCTGAATCTAGAGAACACAGCTCTGTCGAAAGAGTCTTAGTTAATAGTCCAAATTTTATCCTTGGAACTTGAATCACATAACTACACCGCGTTCCAAATTATTATGCAAATGTTATTTTTCGCTGATTTTCCTAAATATTCGATGCAAATGACAGTCAGTATAATCTTCAAGCCATCAACCGTTGGAGTATAATGCAAATTTTATTGAACAAATCTAATGATAACAGATAAAAAACTCAAAATGCACTGTTTCAAATTATTATGCACAACAGAGATCAAAACATTTTAAAGGTTGTAAAGAGAACTAAAATGGTAATTTGTTGAATTTGCAGCATCAGGAGGTCATATTTACAGAAATCAAAAGCTCTTCCAATAAAAAAAAACTTAACAGGCCAAGTAAGGGTATGTGCACACACACTAATTACGTCCGTAATTGACGGACGTATTTCGGCCGCAAGTCCCGGACCGAACACAGTGCAGGGAGCCGGGCTCCTAGCATCATACTTATGTACGATGCTAGGAGTCCCTGCCTCGCTGCAGGACAACTGTCCCGTACTGAAAACATGATTACAGTATCTTTGCAGGATGTCAGAATAGCCTCCCAGAGCTTCTGTTTTGATGTGAACTGCCTCCCATTCTCATAGATATTTTGCTTTAGGATGCTCCAAAGGTTCTCAATAAGGTTGAGGTCAGGGGAACATGTGGGCCACAACATGAGTTTCTATCCTTTTACGCCCATAGCAGCCAATGACACGGAGGTATTCTTTGCAGCATGAGATGGTGCATTGTCATGCATGAAGATAATTTTGCTACGGAAGGCACGGTTCTTCTTTTTGTACCACGGAAGAAAGTGGTCTATCATAAACTCTACGTACTTTGCAGAGGTCATTTTCACACCGTCAGGGACCCTAAAGGGGCCTACCAGCTCTCTCCCCATGATTCCAGCCCAAAACATGACTCCTCCACCTCCTTGCTGACGTCGCAGCCTTGTTGGGACATGGTGGCCATTCAAGAACCATCCACTACTCCATCCATCTGGACCATCCAGGGTTGCACGGCACTCATCAGTAAACAACACGGTTTGAAAATTAGTCTTTATGTATTTCTGAGCCCATTGCTACCGTATCTGCTTGTGAGCATTGTTTAGGGGTGGCAGAATAATAGCTTTATGCACGCTTGCAAACCTCTGGAGGATCCTACACCTTGAGGTTCGCGGGACTCCAGAGGCACCAGCGGCTTCAAATACCTGTTTGCTGCTTTGCAATGGCAATTTAGCAGCTGCTCTCCTAATCCTAATAATTTGTCTGGCAGAAACCTTCCTCATTATGCCTTTATCTGAACGAACCCGTCTGTGCTCTGAATCAGCCACAAATCTTTTCACAGTACGATGATCACGCTTACGTTTTTTTGAAATATCCAATGTTTTCATACCTTGTCCAAGGTATTGCACTTTTTCACGCTTTTTGGCAGCAGAGAGATCCTTTTTCTTTCCCATATTACTTGAAACCTGTGGCCTGCTTAATAATGTGGAACGTCCTTCTTAAGTAGTTTTCCTTTGATTGGGCTTACCTGGCAAATTAATTATCACAGGTGTCTGAGATTGATTACAATGATCCGAAGAGCCCTAAGACACAATACCATCCATGAGTTTAATTGAAAAACTAATAATTAAATGTTTATGACAATTAAATCCAATGTGCATAATAATTTGGAACACGGTGTAAATACTTAATGACCATTAAGGTTTACATGTTTATAGGGGCACTAAAATTGGCACTCTTACAGGACCATTAAAAGGGTTGTCCAGGCTCTTTTCACAGGATAGGTCATCAGTATATGATGTGTGGGTCCAATACCTGGACCCAGCACCGATCAGCTGTTCCAGCTGCCTTCGGGTGCCGGAAGCTATGCAGTGGTGAGTGCCAAAGGCAGAAGGCTCCGGTCGCAATATAGCAGCCGTGCTGTGTTTCTGCAGCTCCACTCCTATTTACTTGTATAGTGTCAGAGCTGCAGTATTGCAGCACGGCCACTTTACTGTCCCCGGAGCCATCTGCTTCTGGCACGATCACTGCATAGCATCTAGCGCCCCCCCCACCGATCATATACTGATGACCTATCCTACGGATAGGTCATCAGTATAAAAAACAGCCCCGAGTTTGGACAACCGCTTTAAGGATGGCAAAGTACTGAGCTCTCATTATTTTGTGGGTACTGTTGATGGCATTATGTCAGTAACCACACCAAGGATCAATTATGCGTTACAAAACACATTAGACATTTGGGTTGATCTCTGACAATCATACAATCTACTTAAAGGTTAGTATATGTATACCATTCCACATGCTATATAAAAACGACAAATTATTTTGTATTTATGTAAGTAGAAAACAGCATAGCTCACTGAGCTGCACTGTTTACGTAACTCCCATAGAAGTGAATGGCAGTTACGGAAACAGCGTAGCAAGCATGCTATGCTGCTTCTGTAACTGCCATTCACTTCTATGGGAGTTACCAAAACAGCATAGCTCAGCGAGCTACATTGTTTTCTACTTACATAGTCGCAGCGGGAACAGAGAAAGATAGGACAGGGTTTAGGAGACCCCAATCTAGAGATAGGTGAGGTTCCTAAGGTGGGACCCGCATCTATCTGATATTTATGGTATATCCTGTGGGTATACCATAAATGTCCCTGATGGGAAAACCCCCTTAACTAAATTAGTCTCCTGCTCCCACATAAAATGCAAATTCATTCAGACAAACCCAAGACCCCAAAATAAATAAGATGCCAGGCCAGACCACTCATTTACTTTTAAACTCCAGACCAGGCTCCATAAATATATTAATACCCCTATATTAATATCAGACCACAGAGCAAACACCCTAAATATTTTCAAACCCCAGACACCTATATTAATTTTAGACCCCAGACCCTCTAAATTTGACCCCTAGATTAAATATAAAAAAAAAATATTAAGACCCCAGACCAGACTATATACTTACCTTCCTTACTTCTTCAGTACTGGGCGCAGCTACACTCTGTCCTGAAGCAATCAGGACGTTGTGTGCGCCGCAGAACACTACTTCCTGATGCTGGACAGCATCAGAACCCAGTACAGCGGTGCCCAAAGATAAAGAGGAGCCAGGAACGAGGAGGATAAGTATACAGGCCTTTAGCTATACAATTAATCCAATAGAAAACTGAAATTTTTTTTTAAATATGGAGGGCCCCTCTGCTGTGTCGACTCCACATTATACATCCGGGCAAGTGCCCCGTTAGCCCCCAAGATACACCCCTGGTTACTCAATTGCATGGGCACTACCAGGACTGGCATTATTATATGGTCACTAAAATGTGGTTGGCACTGTTATAACAGGCACTACTTTACAAGCATTGAAATTTTCATTTAATGATTGTTTGAAATTCTATTATTGTATTATGTTGGGTTAGATTGTATTTAATTGTGCCTGGTTTGCCATGGGCAGCTTTATCCTTTCAAAAGTAAGGGGATATATTTTCAAAAAATTACAGCTTTAAACTTCAACTTCTCAACACTTTCTTTAAGTGGAAAAAAGCCCATTAACAAATCTAAAAAGGATGAGCTATGTTAATTGACAACATTTTACAAATGAGACAGGTGCAATTTTTCCAATCTTTCCGTTATCTATCTACAGTATGCAATGTACTGCCATTGTGTCATCAACTAATACTGTATTATATTAGCACACTGTTGGTTGATAATTGGATTCTGCAGATGGCTATACATGATGCCTGACACATTGGCATATTGGGTACAGTCTAAGTATCAGATGTAGCCAGATGTCCTTATGCATACAAGTTTATTACATAGAATACATAATTATAACAAATAAAATGCATTGATAAACTTTGAAAATGAAAATGTGGCTATTTCAGTATACTTAGACTCATACATATGGTTATATTATTGATCTGTGTTTGGCAGATCTGTAATATGGTGCCCATAGCATGCTGGGGCCTATACTATAGCTCCATGTGCCTCTAATTGCTGCATTGCTAAACACTGTACGAGCTCAGTGTGCACCCCTGTACAGGAACCATACACGTCACAGTGCTAAATGCATTGGCCCCTATTCAAAGAAGATTTCTTGATAATGTTGCCTTAGATTGCCTTAAAAATTCTACACTCACCAGTGGTATAGACATTTACACTGGATACATACAAGCACAGCAGTTAATGGAAATTTTAGGGGAGTGGAAGGATTTTAGCTAAGAGTGAAGAGTGTGAGGGGTAAGACTTGATTGGGACAGCATGTGGGAAAGCCCACGAAGGAAAATGATGAGAAAAAATACGGAAGAAAGCAGATTGACAGAGAGAAAATACATGTCAGAAATTTTTGGGGAGCATTTTTTCCAAAAATAAAACATTAAATAAATTAAAACTTATTTAACACCTTTTTCCATGGAGTTGGCAGTACATATATTGTATGTCTGGAACACAAAAAAGGTGTTCGGACGTACACTACCGTTCAAAAGTTTAGAGTCACTTAGAAATTTCCTTATTTTTGCAAGAAAAGCACAGTTTTTTTCAATGAAGATAACATTAAATTAATCAGAAATACACTCTATACATTGTTAATGTGCTAAATGACTATTCTAGCTGCAAACGTCTGGTTTTTAATGCAATATCTACATAGGTGTATATAGGCCCATTTCCAGCAACCATCACTCCAGTGTTCTAATGGTACATTGTGTTTGCTAACTGTGTTAGAAGGCTAATGGATGATTAGAAAACACTTGAAAACCCTCGTGCAATTATGTTAGCACCGCTGTAAACTGTTTTGCTGTTTAGAGGAGCTATAAAACTGACCTTCCTTTGAGCTAGTTGAGAATCTGGAGCATTACATTTGTGGGTTAGATTAAACTCTCAAAATGGCTAGAAAAAGAGAGCTTTCATGTGAAACTCGACAGTCTATTCTTGTTCTTAGAAATGAAGGCTATTCCATGCGAGAAATTGCCAAGAAACTGAAGATTTCCTACAACGGTGTGTACTACTCCCTTCAGAGGACAGCACAAACAGGCTCTAACCAGAGTAGAAAGAGAAGTGGAAGGCCCCGCTGCACAACTGAGCAACAAGACAAGTACACTAGAGTCTCTAGTTTGAGAAATAGACGCCTCACAGGTCCTCAACTGGCAGCTTCATTAACCCCTTCCCGTGATTGCGCGTAACTGTACGTCCGAAATCAAAGTGATTTCCCGCAGACGGGCGTACAGTTACGCCCTGCAGATAAATCGAGCACAGGAGCTGTGCGCGCTTTATCTTCAGCGGCTGTCAGCTGTTATACACAGCTGACATGCTGCTGCAATGGCTGCGATGGCTGTTACCGCCGATCGCAGCCATTTAACCCCTTCAATGCGGCTGTCAATGATGTCCGCCGCATTAAAGTGGTTTACAGAGGGAGGGAGCTCCCTCTGTAACCCCCGGGCCCCCCCGCGGTGGATCGCGGGTGGCGATTGTTGCTATGGCAACCAGGAAGCTGTTACTAGGCTTCCTGGTTGCCCAGGTATGATAGCCTATTAGGTCCTGCCCGAGGCAGGACCTAATACGCTAACTGTCAAATGAAAAATGACAGTTACTGTAATGATGGGGGTAGGGAAACGGACAAGTGAGCCCTAATCTACCCGCCACTCTGTCCCTGCCTACTTGCATCGACCCACCCTAGGCGACGGGGTACAACTGGGCGGCGGTCCCTACGCTCAGTAAGTGCACGAGACAAACAGACAAGGGTACACAAAGCTAAGGGAAATGGGGCAGTTGCCCACGGCAACACCGTGAGCAACAAGAGTGGTGAACGAGCCGAGTCAAACTATGAGTGCACGAGGTACCAAACGCAGAGCAGGAGAGTAGTCAGTAAGCCAGGGTCAGTATGGAGCAGGATCAAATAGTAGTAGCTGTAGCTGGGCCAGGAAACCACACGAGAAGAATCACAAGCAAAGGAGGAACAGGAACGGCAGGTATAAATAGACAGAGGGCGGGAGCTAGCTCCGTCTGGCCAGGATGCGATAGGCTCTCCCACTCCTAAGCCTGCCATCCTGAGTGGTGGAAGATGGAGTCAGTCTCAGAGACATAGACTCAGGTGCAGACTGATTACCTATTGGCGTATACACAGAAGTTGTGCCTGGCAGATCCTTTACAGTTACAATGCACTGCACTACACAAGTAGTGCAATGCATCGTACCGGGGAACAGAAGACCAGATCTTCAAGAAAAATAAATAAATAAAAGTTAATAAATAATAAATAAATAATAAATAAATAATAAAAAAAACACTTGCCCTGTTTCCCTGATCAACTCCTTTATTATTAGAAAAAACATGAAAATATGAAAAACAAACTATACATAATAGGTATCGCTGCGTTCGGAACGGCCTGATCTATAAAAATATCACATTATTTTTACCGCACGGTGAACACCATAAAAAATTTGAATAAAAAACAATGACCGCATTTTATTTTTTAGTCATCTTGTCTCAAAAAATTTTTATAAAAAGTGATCAAAAAGTTGCAAGCAAGGCAAAATGGTACCAATAGAAACTACAGTTCGCCACGCATAAAACAAGCCGTCCCGCAGCGATATCAACGAAAAAATAAAAAAGTTACGGCTCTCAGAAAATGGCGACACTAAAACATGATTTTTTTAGAAGAGTATTTTTATTGTGGGAACGTAGTGAAACGTAAAAAAACGATATAAATTTGGTGTCGCTGTAATCGTATCGCCCCGCAGAATAAAGTTAACATGTTGTTTATACTGCACGGTGAACACTGTCAAAAAAAAAAAAAAGAAACGTCCTGGAATGGCTGTTTTTTGGTTTCCTCATCTCCCAAAAAATGAAATAAATAGTGATAAAAAAATCGCATGTACCCCAAAATGAAACCAATAAAAATTTACAGCTCATTCCACAAAAAACGCGCCCTCACACATCTCCGTCACCGGAAAAATAACACGTTATGACTCTCAAAACGCAATGATGCAAAATGATGCTAAATGACGGCCCAGACTCGTTTTTAGGTCCAGTAGAATTTCACTAAATATCCCACATCGTCATTTGCTGGACCCCACAGGTGGACCCCGTAGATGCAGCGGAGATGAGGAAACTTTAGGGCCTTGTGCGGCTTATAGGGCTAGTGAAGAAGTCAAATATTAGGCAACGAAGGAGCGCAGATATTTTGTATAATACCCAATAAACCCGGCCTGTGTATAAAGGATTGGTTCCAAGCATACCACACCAATCCATGGATTCTTCATTCACCCCATTTATGACATCATCCTATTATGACCTGTTGCACTCCGCCCAGCTTACATGTACCCTGTTGCACTTCACCCAGCTTACATATACCCTGATGTACTCCACCCAGCTTACATATACCCTGATGTACTCCGCACAGCTTACATATACCCTGATGTACTCCTCACAGCTTACATATACCCTGATGTACTCTGCCCAGCTTACATATGCCCTGATGTACTCCTCACAGCTTACATATACCCTGATGTACTCCGCACAGCTTACATATACCCTGATGTACTCCTCACAGCTTACATATGCCCTGATGTACTCTGCCCAGCTTACATATACCCTGATGTACTCCTCACAGCTTACATATACCCTGATGTACTCCTCACAGCTTACATATACCCTGATGTACTCCGCACAGCTTACATATACCCTGATGTACTCCTCACAGCTTACATATACTCGGATGTACCCCGCACAGCTTACATATACCCTGATGTACTCCGCACAGCTTACATATAGCCTGATGTACCCGCACATAATACATATATCCTGATGTACTCCACAGTTTACATGTACCCGGATGCACTCCGCGCAGATTACATATATCCTGATGTACTCCTCACAGCTTACATATACCCTGATGTACTCCTCACAGCTTACATATACCCTGATGTACTCTGCCCAGCTTACATATGCCCTGATGTACTCCTCACAGCTTACATATACCCTGATGTACTCCGCACAGCTTACATATACCCTGATGTACTCCTCACAGCTTACATATGCCCTGATGTACTCTGCCCAGCTTACATATACCCTGATGTACTCCTCACAGCTTACATATACCCTGATGTACTCCTCACAGCTTACATATACCCTGATGTACTCCGCACAGCTTACATATACCCTGATGTACTCCTCACAGCTTACATATACTCGGATGTACCCCGCACAGCTTACATATACCCTGATGTACTCCGCACAGCTTACATATAGCCTGATGTACCCGCACATAATACATATATCCTGATGTACTCCACAGTTTACATGTACCCGGATGCACTCCGCGCAGATTACATATATCCTGATGTACTCCTCACAGCTTACATATACCCTGATGTACTCCTCACAGCTTACATAAACCCTGATGTACTCCTCACAGCTTACATATACCCTGATGTACTCCGCACAGCTTACATATACCCTGATGTACTCTGTCCAGTTTACATATACCCTGATGTACTCCGCCCAGCTTACATATACTCAGATGTACTTCGCACAGCTTACATATACCCTGATGTACTCCGCACAGCTTACATATAGCCTGATGTACCCGCACATAATACATATATCCTGATGTACTCCACAGTTTACATGTACCCTGATGCACTCCGCCCAGATTACATATATCCTGATGTACTACGCACAGCTTACATATATCCTGATGTACTCCGCGCATATTACATATACCCTGATGTACTCCGCCCAGCTTACATATACCCTGATGTACTCCGCCCAGCTTACATATGCCCTGATGTACTCCGCACAGCTTACATATACCCTGATGTACTCCACCCAGTTTACATATACCCTGATGTACTCCACCCAGCTTACATATACCCTGATGTACTCCGCACAGCTTACATATAGCCTGATGTACCCGCACATAATACATATATCCTGATGTACTCCACAGTTTACATGTACCCTGATGCACTCCGCCCAGATTACATATATCTTGATGTACTCCTCACAGCTTACATATACCCTGATGTACTCCTCACAGCTTACATATACCCTGATGTACTCCGCACAACTTACATATACCTTGATGTACTCCGTCCAGTTTACATATACCCTGATGTACTCCGCCCAGCTTACATATACTCGGATGTACTCCACACAGCTTACATATACCCTGATGTACTCCGCACAGCTTACATATAGCCTGATGTACCCGCACATAATACATATATCCTGATGTACTCCACAGTTTACATGTACCCTGGTGCACTCCGCCCAGATTACATATATCCTGATGTACTACGCACAGTTTACATATATCCTGATGTACTCCGCGCATATTACATATACCCTGATGTACTCCGCCCAGCTTACATATACCCTGATGTACTCCGCCCAGCTTACATATACCCTGATGTACTCCGCACAGCTTACATATACCCTGATGTACTCCACCCAGCTTACATATGCCCTGATGTATTCCACCCAGTTTACATATGCCCCCACATTATAAGCTCAAATACCACTAATACACCAAGCATAATCTGCGCTTCAAAAGCCAAATGGTGGTCCAACTGAGCCTGGCAGTGTACCCAAACGGCAATTTATGACCACATATGGGGTATTACTGTATTCTGGAGAACCCGCTTAACAATTTATGGCATGTGTGTATACGGTGGTGCAAGCTGGGCACAACACATTGGTCACTGAAATGGCATATTTGTGGAAAACAGCAATTTTCAATCTGCAACATCTATTGTTTACTAATTTTTGCAAAACACTTGTGCGGTCAAAATGCTCACTACACCCCTAGATCAATTCTTTGAGGGATCTAGTTTCCAAAATGGGGTAATTTTTTGGGGGGTACCACTGTACTGGTACTATAGCTCAATGCAACATGGTGTCAAAAAACGAATCTTATAAAATCTCCACTCCAAATACTAAATGGCGCTCCTTCCCTTTAGAGCCTTGCTGTGTGTCCAAATAGCAGTTTATGACCACGTGTGGGGTATTTCCCTACTCTGAAGAAGTTGCTTTACAAATGTTATGGTGCTTTTTCTCCTTTATTTGTTGAGAAAATGAATTTTTTTTAACTAATGCTGCGTCTTATTGTAAAATAATGTAATTTTTCATTTTCACTGCCCATTTCTAATAAAATATATGACACACCTGTAGGGTCAAAATGCTCACTACACCCCTAGATGAATTCCTCAATGGGTGTAGTTTTTCCATGGAGTCACTTTTGGGTAGTTTCCACTGTATTGCTACCTAAGGGGCTTTGCAAAAGCGACATGGTGCAGAAAAACCAATCCAGCAAAATCTGCTCTCCAAAAGCCAAATGGCGCTCCTTCCCTTCTGAGCCCGGATGTGTATTCATACAGTACTTTATTACCACATATGGGGTATTTCCGTACTCTGGAGAAGTTGCTTTACAAATTTTATGGTGATTTTTTGCCTTTATTTGATAAGAAAATGAAACATTTTTACCTAAAGCTACGTCTTAGTGGAAAAAAATGAAATTTTTCATGTTTACTGCCCAATTCTAATGAAATCTATGAAACACCTGGGGGGTCAAAATGCTCACTACACCCCTAGATTAATTCCTCTAGGGGTGTAGTTTCCCAAATGGAGTCACTTTTGGGGGATTTCCACTGTACTGGTACCTTAGGAGCTTTAAAAATGCGACATGGTGCAGAGAACTCAAACCAGCAAAATCTGTACTTCAAAAGCTAAATGGCGTGCCTTCCCTTCTGAGTCCTGCCGCTTCCCCAAACAGCCATTCATGACCACATGTTTGGTATTTCTGTAGTCTGGAGAAGTTGCTTTACAAATGTTGGGGTGTTTTTCATCATTTATTTGTTGAAAAAAAATAAAAAATTTGAGGTAAAGCTACATCTTATTGGAAAATAATGTAATTTTTCATTTTCACTGCCCAATTCTAATGAAATCTATGAAACACCTGTAGGGTCAAAATGCTCACTACACCCCTAGATGAATTCCTCAAGGGGTGTAGTTTCCTAAATGGAGTCACTTTTGGGGGGTTTCCACTGTACTGGTACCTCAGGGGCTTTACAAATGCAACATGGTGCAGAAAAATGAATCCAGCAAAATCAGCGCTCCAAAAGCTAAATGGCGTGCCTTCCCTTCCGAGTCCTGCCGCTTGCCCAAACAACAGTTTATTACCACATGTTTGGCATTTCCGTACTCTGGAGAAGTTGCTTTACAAATGTTGGGGTGCTTTTCCTCATTTATTTGTTGAAAAAATAAAACATTTTGAGGTAAAAATACATGGTATTGGAAAATAATGTAATTTTTCATTTTCACTGCCCAATTCTAATGAAATCTATGAAATACCTGTGAGGTCAAAATGCTCACTACACCACTAGATGCTTTCCTCAAGGAGTTTAGTTTCCAAAATGGGGTATTTTTTGGGGTGTTTCCTTTGTTTAGGCACCACAAGACCTCTTCTAACCTGACATGGTGCCTGAAATATAATCTAAGAAAAGGAAGGCCCTAAAAGGCTCTAGGTGCTCCTTTGCTTCTGAGGCCGGTATTTCAGTCCAGTAGCGCACTAGGGCCACATGTGGGATATTTCTAAAAACTGCAGAATCAGGGCAATAAATATTCAGTTGTGCTTCTCCGGTAAAAACCTTCAGTATTACAGGAAAAATCGATTAAAATGAATTTCTGCCCAAAAAATTAAATTTGGAGATTTCCCCGCTACATTTCTTTAATTCCTGTGAAACGCCTAAAGGGTTAAAAAACTTTCTGAATGCTGTTTTGAATACTTTGAGGGGTGAGGTTTTTAAAGTGGGTTGATTTGTGGGGGTTTCTAATATATAAGGCCCTCAAAGCCACTTAACAACTGAACTGTTCGCTAAAAAATGGGCTTTTGAAATTTTCTTGAAAATGTGAGAAATTGCTGCTAAACTTATAAGCCTTGTAATGTCCTAGAAAAATAAAAGGATGTTCAAAAAATGATGGCAATCTAAAGTAGACATATTGGAAAAGTTAGCTAGTAACTATTTTGTGTGGTATAACTATCTGTCTTACAAGCAGATACATTTGAATTTAGAAAATGCAAATTTTTTGCAAATTTTCTCTAAATTTTGGTGTTTTTCACACAAAAATATTGAATATATTGACCACATTTTTTCAATAACTTAAAGTACAATATGTCACTAGAAAACAATCTCAGAATCGCTTGGATAGGTAAAAGCATTCCCGAGTTATTACCACATAAAGTAACACACGTCAGATTTAAAAAATGAGGCTCTGTCGTTTGGTCCAAAAGTGGCTCAGTCCTGAAGGGGTTAAATAGTACCCCCAAAACGCCAGTGTCAACGTCTACACTGAAGAGGCGACTCCGGGATGCTTGCCTTCAAGGCAGAGTGGCAAAGAAAAAGCAATATCTGAGACTGGCTAATAAAAGGAAAAGATTAATATGGGTAATTAAATCCTACAACAGGACAATGACCCAAAGCACACCTCCAAATTATGCAAGAACTATTTAGGGAAGAAGCAGGCAGCTGGTATTCTATCTGTAATGGAGTGGCCAGCGCAGTCACCAGATCTCAACCCCATAGAGCAGTTGTGGGAGCAGCTTGACCGTATGGTACGCAAGAAGTGTCCATCAAGCCAATCCAACTTGTGGGAGGGGCTTCTGGAAGCATGGGGTGAAATTTCTCCCGATTACATCAGCAAATTAACAGCTAGAATGCCAAAGGTCTGCAATGCTATAATTGCTGCAAATGGAGCATTCTTTGACGAAAGCAAAGTTTGAAGGAGAAAATTATTATTTGAAATAAAAATCATTATTTCTAACCTTGTCAATGTCTTGACTATATTTTCTAGTCATTTTGAAACTCATTTGATAAATATAAGTGTGAGTTTTCATGGAAAACACAAAACTTTTGAACGGTAGTGTAAACTGCAAGGTATCCAGACATGGCTGGGACAAGGGTTTGTGGCTGAGGGCTCCACATCACAACAGGGAGAACAGGAGCAAGGTGCTATTTTATTTAAAATACATATGCATTTTTACTAATTATTGCGGCTTCTCCCCTGCTTAATGTTTTAAGGGGGCATGCCATGCAGAATTATAGCCTGCTAAGGCCGCTCCAGGAGACACTGTCAATGCAACCCTCTTCTCCCACTCTTCACACACTGATAGCAGCACCGCCGAAGAAATGCTAGCACAGGCTTCCAGTATCCGTAGTTTCAGTTGCTGCACATCTCGTATCTTCACAGCATAGACAATTGCCTTCAGATGACCCCAAAGATAAAAGTCTACGGGGGTCAGATCGGGAGGCATTTCTTCTGCGGTGTTGCTATCAGTGTGTGAAGAGTGGGAGAAGAGGGTTGCATTGACAATCCATCACAATGGGCAGCACTTTGAACACATTTTATAAGTGGTCAGAAACTTGTAAATAACTCACGAAAGAATAAAGTAACGTTAAAACCAAGCACACCATTGTTTTTCTTGTGAAATTTTCGATAAGTTTGATGTGTCACATGACCCTCTTCCCATTGAAAAAACTAAAGTTGGATACAAAATGTCCGACTTCAAAATGGCCACCATGGTCAACACCCAGTTGAAAAGTTTCCCCCTCCCATATACTAATGTACCACAAACAGGAAGTTAATATCACCAACCATTCCCATTTTATTTAGGTGTATCCATATAAATGGCCCACCCTGTATATACTAAACTGCTGGAGATGGGTAGTTGATCCAGGGATTTATTCTGTTTGACATAACTGGAAGAGGGAAGGAATTTTCCCCCTAAGATGAGGCAATAGGCAATTCCGTTACAGGGCATTTTTCCTTCCTCTGGACCAACACTGTAGTATTAGGGTATGTTCACCCACAGTGTTTTCAGACATTTTTTGTGGCATAAATGCCTCGGAAAATGCCTGAGAGAACGGAAACTGAACGCCTACAAACATTTGCCAATTGATTTGAATGGGAAAACAGTGTTTCGTTCAGACAAGGCTTTTTTTTTTTTTTTAAATGCCCCGTAAAAAGATGGAGCATGTCTCTTCTTGAACCGTTTTTGGAGCTGTTTTTCTTTGTGTCAATAGAAAAACAGCTCCAATAATAGCTACAAAAAACCTTTGATGCTTTAAAAAATACTGAAAATCAGAGGCTGTTTGCCCTTGAAAACAGCTCTGTATTTTACAGGCCTTGGGGCTGTCATCTGCGCCCTGTGTGACACAGAGCCGCTAGTACAGACTGTGCTCCGGGACTCTGGAATTCCCTGACATAGTGATCGGCTTTTTAGGGGTTAAGCTACCATCGCCGGTGATGGTGACTATGGCAACCGGACACCTAACGATGGAGTCCGGCTATGCCATCAACGGAAGCCTATTGGGTACTGACAAAGTCAGGACCCACTATGCTTGCTGTCAGTGAGTAACTGACAGCTTTAATGCACTGCACTACGCATGTAGTGCAGTGTATTAGAATAGCGATCAGAGCCTCCTGCCCTCAAGTTCCCTAGTGGGACAAAGTAAAAAAGTAAAAAAAAAAGGAAATAAAGTTGTGTAAAAATAAGAAAATAAAAGTTTTAAAAGTAATAAAAGTAAAAATTCCCCTTTTTCCCTTATCAGTCCGTTATTATTAATAAAAAAAGATAAATAAACAAATAATCTTAACATAATTGGTATCGCCACGTCTGTAACGGCCTGAACTACAAAATTATTTCATTATTTATCCCGCGCGGTGAACGCCATAAAAGAAAATAACAATAAACCAGTCACTTCACTTCCCAAAAAATGGAATAAAAAGAGATAAAAAAGTCGCATGTACCTAAAAATGGTAATGATCGAAACTGCAGTTCGTTATGCAAAAAATCAAGCTTTCTTGATGGAAAAATAAAAAAGTTCTGGCTCTTAGAATAAGGCAACACAAAAAGTAAATTATTTTTTACAAAACGTATTTTATTGTGCAAACGCCATAAGACATAAAAAAAACTATAAACATATGGTAACGCCAAAATCGTATCGCCCTGCAGAATAAATTGAATGTGTCATTTATAGCGCATGGTGAACACTGTAAAAAAAAAAAAAAGGAATAAAAAATAATAGTAGAATTGCTGTTTTTCAGTCACCATGCCACTTAAAAATAAAATAAAAACTGATCAAAAAGTCGCATGCACTCCATGAAAACTACAATGAATTCCTTAAGCGGTCTAGTTTCCAAAATAGGGTCACTTTTGGGGGGTTTCCTCTGTTTTGGCACCACAAGACCTCTTCAAACCGGACATGGTGACTAATAAAAAGGAGGCCTCAAAATCCTCTAGGTGATCCTTTGCTTCTGAGGCCGCTGCTTCAGTCCATTACCGCACTAGGGCCACATGTTGGATTTTTCTCAAAACTGCAGAATCTGGGCAATAAATATTGAGTTGCGTTTCTCTGGTAAAAGCTTCTGTTTTACAGAAAAAAATGGAACAAAAATGATTTTCTGACAAAAATAAATAAATATGTAAATTTCACCTCTATTTTGCTCTAAATTCCTGTGAAACACCTAAAGTTCATAAACTTTCTAATTGCTGTTGTGAATACTTTGAGGGGTCTAGTTTCTAAAATGGGGTGTTTGATGGGGTGTCTAATATATAGGCCCCTCAAAGCAACTTCAGAACTGAACTGGAACCTAAAAAAAATAAATGAGGCAATACTTCACTTCTTACATTATACTGATAATGGGCATCGCCCACCCCGAGATGACCCCAGTTTTGACCGTTTGTATAAACGGAGACTCCTATAAGGCCATTTCAGTGCCCGGTTTGCCCAAGCATACACCCCCGAAAAGTGTATTTCTATTGATGAGTCCTTGGTACATTTTAAAGGGAAGCTTCAATTCCACCAGTACCTGCCGAGTAAGAGGGCAAGGTATGACGTGAAGATGTATAAGCTGGGCGAGAGTGCATCAGGGTATACCTACAAATTTAGGATGTATGAAGGGAAGGACACCGGTATTCAGCCCCCAGGATGCCCCACTTACTGGGCGTTAATGCAAAAATTGTGTGGGATTTGGTGCACCCACTGTTGGACCAGGGTTACCACCTCTACCTGGATTATTTTTATACCACCGTCCCACTCTTCAAGTACCTCACTTCCAGAAGTACTGCGGCATGCGGCACTGCTAGAAGAAATCTGAGAGGCCTCCCTAAGACACTGCTTGGGCAAACACTCAGAAGCGGTGAGAGCAGGGCACATTCTAGCAGCATCATATTATGTGTCACGTACAAGACAAGAGAGATGTCACACCAGTGCCCATGTACCTGTACGAGGTACCAGTACAGAGACCCCCAAACCAGACTGCATCCTGGACTACAATAGGTACATGGGAGGGGTGGACTTGTCAGATCAAGTCCTGAAGCCCTGCAGCGCCATGCGGTATGGTATAAGAAGCTGGCCGGGCACCTCATACAGATTACATTGTACAATGTGTACGTGCTACGTCGATGTGCAGGCCAGGGGGGAACTTTCCTGGAATTTCAAGAGGTGGTTATCAAGAAACTAATTTTTAGGGACCAAGAAGGGGGACACCCAGTACTTCTGGAACCGAGGTCACATGCATCGTACCAGGGCAACACTTTCCAGGAGAATTTCCCCAAACTGGAAAGAAGGGGAAAAAGTCTAAAGAGGTGCAAAGTCTGCTATAATAGGGGGATAAGGAAGGACACAATATACCAATATGACAAGTGTCCCGAAAAACCAGGGATGTGTATGATAGAGTGTTTTAAAATTTATCATAGATCCCTTAGATTTTTCATCTACCCTGACACACTCCGCACAGCTTATCCCCCTCATCTTTCCCTTCATAGCCCTGCTGTGTGCCCAGGTAGCTGATAACAGCCACATGTAGGGTATTGCCGTACCCAGGAGAAGCCACATTACAGTTTATGGGGTGTATATCTCCAGTGGCGCATGCTGGGCACAATATATTGGACACTGAAATGGCATATATGTATAGAAAATTGCAAATCTCACTCTGCACCATCTGCTGCGCATTACCTTTTGCACAATACCTGTGGAATCAAAATGCTCACTACACCTCTAAATGAATGCCTTAAGGGGTGTAGATTTTAAAATGGGGTCACTTCTTGGGGGTTTCAACTGTACTGGTACCTCAGGGGCTTCTGCATACATGACTTAGCACCAGAAAAGCTCCAGTAGGCCAAATGGTGGTCCTTCCCTTCTAAGCCCTGCCGTATGCCCAGGCATCAGATAACAGCCACATGTAGGGTAGTGCTGTACCCAGGAGAACCCACATTACAATTTATAGGGTGTATATCTCCGGTGGCGCATGCTGGGCACAATATATTGGACACTGAAATGGAATACATATATAGAAAATTGCAAATGTCACACTGCACCATCTGCTGCACATTACCTTTTAGACAATACCTGTGGGATCAAAATGCTCACTACACCTCTAGATGAATTCCTTAAGGGATGTATTTTCCAAAATGGGGTCACTTCTAGTGGAATTCCATTGCTTTGATAACTCTGGGGCTCTGCAAATGCGACATGGCACTCGAAAACCAACCCAGCAAAATCTGGATTCCATAGCGCTCCATTCCTTCTGAGCCCTCCCATGGGCCCAAACGGAAGTTTATCACGACAAATGGGGTTTTGCCGCACTCAGGACAAATAGGGCAACAAAATAGTGTATTTTATTTATTGTGAAAATAAGATATTTTGATATAAAATGACATCTTATTGAAAAAATGTATTTTTTTAAATTTCACAGCCCAATTCAAATACATGCTGTGAAAAAACTGTGTGGTCAAAATGGTAACGACAACCATACATGAATTCCTTGAGGGGTGTAGTTTCCAAAATGGCGTAACTTTTGGGGTATTTCTACTGTTTTGGCACCTTAACACCTCTTCAAACCTGGCATGATGCCTAAAACATATTCTAAAATAAAAGAGGCCCCAAAATGCACTAGGTGCTTCTTTGCTTCTGGGGCTTGTGTTTTAGTTCACGAGCACACTAGAGCCACATGAGGGACATTTCTAAAAACTGAAGAATCTGGACAATACATATTTAGCAGTGTTTCTCTGGTAAAACCTTCTGTGTTACAGAAAAAATTTGAATAAAATTGAAATTCAGCAAGAAAAATGAAATTTGCAAATTTCACCTCCTCTTTGCTTTAATGCCTGTGAAATGCCATTAAAATGCTATTTTTTCAAAATTGTCTCTAAATTTTGCAGTTTTTCCACAAATAAACACTGAATATATCGAACAAATTTTACCACTAACATAAAGCCCAATGTCTCACAAGAAAACAATCTCAGAATCGCTTGGATAAGTTTAAGCATTCCGAAGTTATTACCACATAAAGTAAAATATGTCAGATTTCAAAAATGGGCTCCGAGCCTTAAGGCCAAAACAAGGCTGCGTCCTTAAAGAGGCTCTGTCACCACATTATAAGTGCCCTGTCTCCTACATAAGGAGATTGGCGCTATAATGTAGGTGACAGCAGTGCTTTTTATTTAAAAAAACGATCTATTTTCACAACGTTAGGAGCGATTTTGGTTTATGCTAATGAGTTGCTTAATGCCCAAGTGGGCGTATTTTTACTTTCGACCAAGTGGGCGTTGTACAGAGGAGTGTATGACGCTGACCAATCAGCATCATGCACTCCTCTCTATTCATTTACACAGCATAAACCTAAAAACGTATAGGGCACAATTAACACAAGTAAATAGGAAAAATATATCAATTTTTATTGAGAAATACAACATTAAAAGATAGGTCATACTGAGCAAAAACACAGAGACGTCTAACAATTGCAGAGAACATACAGAAACAAAGGGGTAAGTGACAATGTCAACGATACATTTGTAAATCTTTATCTGGGTGAATATAGCCTGATCAAATTGATAATTGAAAACCTCTATATGTATATTGAAGATGTGAATCTACAAAATAAGAGATATGTATATATATATAGGCTGGATGTAGACATAACCAGTGCAGAGATTATCAACAAGCGACAAGTGGAAAGCTGTAGTCCAAAATGACAAGCATAGTATGCCAGCAGTTAATGATACAGGCAAGTTAGGTGGAGAAATACCCAAGAAAAGGAGCGTGTAACATACCCATTGTAGTCCTCTGCATAGAGAGAACGTCAGTCCCGACGCGCGTTTCGGCGAAATGCCTTCGTCCGGGGGTGCCGTTTCTCCAGCAGGAACCCCCTCTTTTGAAGTGTGTGGCCGTCCAATCGTGTCCGTACCAAAGATCACATGGGACCGTGGGTGTGTATACAGTGGCGTCAAGTGCCGGGGGCGGGGACGCTCGTCACTCACCCCCGACCGCGCGTCATCAAGGGGGAGTGAATCAGCGGCGACTGACGCCGAGGAGACACGCCCACCCCGATAGAGACACGCAGGACGGGGGGAAGCCGAGGGCTCCCTCCCGACACAAGCGCACGGGTAAACACTGCTGAAATTAGAGTATCCCATGGGATGTTGAAGGTACGGGACCGGACAGCAAAAAAGGAAGAAGAGAATATGGCAGAAGATTTAATATAAGTCAATAAATCATTATACATTAGGTTGAATGCAGCGGATATGGACCTATTAAAGACAGGATGGAATAATGCAAGATATAGTAAAAGGTAATGTTTACTAAGAAACAAACAGCAGATTGTGGTGATAAGTAATATATACCAATCTATGCCATACAATGAATAAATAGATGTATCATACTAACATCCATTTATGAATCTCATATATATATATCCATTGTGACAATATAGTAACATATACATGATCATGCCCATACAAACACATATATATCCAAAATACTATACGTAGATTAAAAGTGTATATGTAAATTATTGTATAAATATAATAAAACATTGAAGCAATAAATATAGATACTGTGTCTAAAAAGTTTTTCTTTTATTCATATCTATATGGTGTATACTTAAAATTGAATTTAATTAAAAAAAGAGAGTGAATAAAATAAGTGCCGATATAAGATGTGTCAATATAGTATTTAATCTTGACACAAACACTGTGCAGAAAATGTATGTATGGGGAAGTACATATATAAATGTACAATACATATATAAATGTAAAATATATGTCATGAATGATTGTGAGAATAAAAAATTAACATACGAGATATAAAGTGTGAAAATAAAAAGTGATAAAAAATATATATAATGAAACAAAATTCATGTGAGTGATTGTTGCGAAACACACTATATTGTGTGCTGACAATAGGACAACCAAAGTATTGGTTGAAACATATATGTGAAAATACATTGAATAGAATGAATTATACAACATAGTAATGTGTGAACATGTACATATTAGTAGACAAGTAAACATAATAGAAAATATTGAGAATATAGTCAGTAAAGATGAAGAATATCGATACTGAAGAATGATAAAAATACACGGTATATAGATATAAAGAATTAAACGTATATATGCTGTAGACATACATGTCTATAGAAACATTAGATCGTACAAACGAGCTGTTTAACTGAGAAGATAAGCAATATTCTTTATCAGATGTAGGTATATGTCCACCGCACTGCATTCATGGCCTCTCGTCCTCCAAGTGTATATCAAAGAGATATTCTATAGTAGAGAAGGAGATAATTAGACACATAAAAAGCTAAAAACATGTTTAAAATAACCCACTGGAGGTTAACGGTCAAAGGAAAGGAGCACAATTTAGATTTTCATTGAGCCCATAAGGAGACATAGTCCCTAGAGTCCAGATCCACTTGGATTCACACCTTGCCAAATTTTTAAAGATATCGCCCCTTCTAATATGTTTTTCTATACAATCGATTCCTCTAACTTTAAGTTTGGTTGGGTCACACGAATGGTATAACTTAAAGTGTCGAGCGACAGGTTTCAGAATTTCTGGGGTCTCGATCGTTTTGGCTAACGTAATGTCGCGAACATGTTCCCTAACTCGAGTTTTAAATTCGCGAGTAGTGAGTCCCACATATATTTTGGGACAAGGGCAGGTGGCGTAATAGACAACCGCCCTGGTTGAGCAGGTGATGGAATGGGTAATAGTGAATGTGCGTTTGCCCGTTGCGTCGACAAAGGTTGTCGCTTTTTCTATGTTGGAACACGCAACACAATGACCGCATGTCTTACAGCCCCATTTAGGGCCTTTAGTACCAAACGGAAACTTTTGACTGTTTAGTTGATAATGACTGCGTACAAGATGGTCTTTAAGGTTTTTTGAGCGTCGTGCCGAAATAGCTGGATATCTAGAGATATATTTCTCGATTGTTGGATCGGTAAGCAATATGGGCCAAAACTGCTTCAATATATCTTTCATTTGGGGCCACCTTGAATGGTATTCTGTAGTGAATCTTACCTGTGTCTCTATTTTGTTTCTTAGTTTAGGGAATAGGAGTTCGTCTCTCGATGTATTTTTCGCACGATGATATGCTTTTTTTATGGAACGTTTACTGTATCCCCGGACAAGGAATCGGTTAGTAAGATCGTAAGCCTGTTTCTCGAATGCATCAACGGAGGAACAAATCCTTCGGATCCTTAGGAATTGACCTATTGGAACTGCTTTTATCGTCTGTATGGGGTGAGAAGAGGAGGCGTGAAGGAAGGAGTTAACCGCCGTGGTTTTCCGAAAGACGTCGGATTGGAGAAAACCATTTTCATCTTTACACAATTTGATGTCCAAAAATTCCGCCCGATATTTATCATAATGATAAGTTAATTTGATATTTAAATCATTGGAATTTACATTATTGATAAAGGTCTCGAAAGTCTCTGGCGTCCCCCTCCAGATGAGCAAAATGTCATCAATGTACCGGGCCCAAAATATGACCCGGTCCATCGAGACACCACGCCCACCATGGAAGAGGTCACGCTCCCACAGCCCCAGAAACAAATTCGCATATGAAGGCGCACATGCTGCCCCCATTGCCGTTCCCTGGAGCTGGAGATAAAAGTGTTCATTAAAGATGAAAAAATTGTGTTTGAGTGCAAATTCGAGAAGTGTCAGGATAAACTTGGAAAAATTAGACTCCATATTCTCCATAGTTAGAAATGCAGAGACGGCTCTTAGACCATCAGCATGGCGGATACTGGTGTAGAGAGACTCGACGTCACACGTGACCAGTAGCATGTCCTCCTCCACGCTGATTCCGTCTATTTTCTGCAGAAGATCGGCAGTATCACGTACATGTGACGGTAAACACTCAACAACCCCTTTAAGGTGATGGTCAATAAATTTGCAGATTTTCTCAGTTAAGTTACCCCTACCTGAAATGATCGGTCTTCCCAGGGGGACCATTGCATCTTTATGAACCTTAGGTAGTAGATATAGAGTTGATATAGTTGGTTCAATGGGAATGAGTGCATCATGCAATTCTTTAGAGATGATGTTCTCAGTTTGGGCCTTTGCTAGAATCTTCTCCAAATCTAATTGGAAAGTGTGTAAAGGATTATACGTAAGTCTTTTATAGCAGTTTTTGTCATTTAGTTGTCTATAGGCCTCAGTTTCTTACATCACACAAGGCCAAACCACAATATGTCCGCCTTTGTCGGCTGCTTTAAAGACAACATTGTCAATTTTGCTTAGTTTTTTAAGGCTTTGTCGTTGTGCTACTGATAGATTATCATTTTTAATCCTATTGGGCATTTTTGCAAATTCCTGACTAACCGATTTGACAAAAGAGTCTACTGCTGAGCACATCGTCATTGCAGGAAACCGCTTTGATTTTACCCTGAGTGATGGGGGAACCTTACCTGTCGGGTCGTATTCTTGTTCTCTCAATAGTTCCTCTAAGTCAAATACGGTCTGTTGTTCAGTAACAGTAGGGAAAATCTCATGGACATCAGACCTATGGAAATATTTTTTATAGATGAGTGATCGACCGAAAATGTGTAAACCCTTGATAGCAGAGAATGCATCAAAGCGGGCACATGGAGCAAAATTTAGTCCTCGCTCTAGAACCTCCATATCAGAGGTAGAGAAAACATGATTAGATAAATTAATTACCTTTAGTGGATTCTGAGATCCATCAACATCAGGTTTTCTTTTGTTAGAAGTTTGTTTGTATGGTACTTTTCTTTTTTGTCTCGTACAATAGGCGTGATATGGCCGCTGTCGTGATCCACCGTCACATTCACTCTGAGATGAGATTGATGTAGTGGACATATGGCGATTGGTCTGTACAAATGGAGTACTTTTCCTCCATTTGTATACTTTGTGCTGGGCATAATCGTTGGTATCTCTTGAGAATTTTTTAGACTTCATATCTTTAATTTCTTTTTCCCATTCGGTAAATTGTTGTTCCAGTGTAAGATTGAATCTGACCAAACCTTCAGCGCTCATTTTTTCTTTGAGATCAGATTGTATAGCTTCGATGTTTATATCGAGCTGATCTAGTGTGGTTTGATTCAAACTGGTTAACAGCTCCATAAATTTGAAGGAACTCTGATTGCAAACTTCTTCCCAATTGGCAATAAATGTGGTATCTTCAATTGGAAAAGAGGGGAAGATCTGGACTCTAAGGCCTCTAGGGATCAATTTTCTTTGTAAGTAATTTTCCCAAAAAATCTTATTCCACCATATTTTCATACGGCGGTGTAATAGGTTCTTGTATTTATTTTGTAATTCACTCACATTCCCTTGACCGTTAAAAACAAGCTGAGTAGACCCATCATTAAAAACCTGATCCATTTGAGAACGCCAGATGCGTTCCCTAGCTTTATGATCCATGGACCCTGATGCACTTGAATCTGTGAGGAACACAGTAAAGAATTAGCCAACATAAACCTATTGGTACATGCAGGAAGGAGATCTAAATGGTATACATATAAATATATGCTATACTAATGCCTATATATGAAGGCTAGACCTCAATGAAGCCAAGTAACCCTTGGTGTGTTGCCCTAAACAACTAGTATAAACCTAAAAACATATGGGCACAATTAACACAAGTAAATAGTAAAAATATATGAATTTTTATTGAGAAATACAACATTAAAAGATAGGTCATACTGAGCAAAAACACAGAGACGTCTAACAATTGCAGAGAACATACAGAAACAAAGGGGTAAGTGACAATGTCAACGATACATTTGTAAATCTTTATCTGGGTGAATATAGCCTGATCAAATTGATAATTGAAAACCTCTATATGTATATCGAAGATGTGAATCTACAAAATAAGAGATATGTATATATATAGGCTGGATGTAGACATAACCAGTGCAGAGATTATCAACAAGCGACAAGTGGAAAGCTGTAGTCCAAAATGACAAGCATAGTATGCCAGCAGTTAATGATACAGGCAAGTTAGGTGGAGAAATACCCAAGAAAAGGAGCGTGTAACATACCCATTGTAGTCCTCTGCATAGAGAGAACGTCAGTCCCGACACGCGTTTCGGCGAAATGCCTTCGTCCGGGGGTGCCGTCTCTCCAGCAGGAACCCCCTCTTTTGAAGTGTGTGGCCGTCCAATCGTGTCCGTACCAAAGATCACATGGGACCGTGGGTGTGTATACAGTGGCGTCAAGTGCCGGGGGCGGGGACGCTCGTCACTCACCCCCGACCGCGCGTCATCAAGGGGGCGTGAATCAGCGGCGACTGACGCCGAGGAGACACGCCCACCCCGATAGAGACACGCAGGACCGGGGGAAGCCGAGGGCTCCCTCCCGACACAAGCGCACGGGTAAACACTACTGAAATTAGAGTATCCCATGGGATGTTGAAGGTACGGGACCGGACAGCAAAAAAGGAAGAAGAGAATTTGGCAGAAGATTTAATATAAGTCAATAAATCATTATACATTAGGTTGAATGCAGCGGATATGGACCTATTAAAGACAGGATGGAATAATGCAAGATATAGTAAAAGGTAATGTTTACTAAGAAACAAACAGCAGATTGTGGTGATAAGTAATATATACCAATCTATGCCATACAATGAATAAATAGATGTATCATACTAACATCCATTTATGAATCTCATATATATATATCCATTGTGACAATATAGTAACATATACATGATCATGCCCATACAAACACATATATATCCAAAATACTATATGTAGATTAAAAGTGTATATGTAAATTATTGTATAAATATAATAAAACATTGAAGCAATAAATATAGATACTGTGTCTAAAAAGTTTTTCTTTTATTCATATCTATATGGTGTATACTTAAAATTGAATTTAATGAAAAAAAGAGAGTGAATAAAATAAGTGTCGATATAAGATGTGTCAATATAGTATTTAATCTTGACACAAACACTGTGCAGAAAATGTATGTATGGGGAAGTACATATATAAATTTACAATACATATATAAATGTAAAATATATGTCATGAATGATTGTGAGAATAAAAAATTAACATACGAGATATAAAGTGTGAAAATTAAAAGTGATAAAAAATATATATAATGAAACAAAATTCATGTGAGTGATTGTTGCGAAACACACTATATTGTGTGTTGACAATAGGACAACCAAAGTATTGGTTGAAACATATATGTGAAAATACATTGAATAGAATGAATTATACAACATAGTAATGTGTGAACATGTACATATTAGTAGACAAGTAAACATAATAGAAAATATTGAGAATATAGTCAGTAAAGATGAAGAATATCGATACTGAAGAATGATAAAAATACACGGTATATAGATATAAAGAATTAAACGTATATGTGCTGTAGACATACATGTCTATAGAAACATTAGATCGTACAAACGAGCTGTTTAACTGAGAAGATAAGTAATATTCTTTATCAGATGTAGGTATATGTCCACCGCACTGCATTCATGGCCTCTCGTCCTCCAAGTGTATATCAAAGAGATATTCTATAGTATAAAATGGCGTAACTTTTGGGGTATTTCTACTGTTTTGGCAACTCAACACCTCTTCAAACCTGGCATGATGCCTAAAACATATTCTAATATAAAAGAGGCCCCAAAATGCACTAGGTGCTTCTTTGCTTCTGGGGCTTGTGTTTTAGTTCACGAGCACACTAGAGCCACATGAGGGACATTTCTAAAAACTGCAGAATCTGGACAATACATATTTAGCAGTGTTTCTCTGGTAAAACCTTCTTTGTTACAGAAAAAAATTTGAATAAAATTGAAATTCAGCAAGAAAAATGAAATTTGCAAATTTCACCTCCTCTTTGCTTTAATTCCTGTGAAATGCCATTAAAATGCTATTTTTTCAAAATTTTCTCTAAATTTTGCAGTTTTTCCACAAATAAACACTGAATATATCGAACAAATTTTACCACTAACATAAAGCCCAATGTCTCACGAGAAAACAATCTCAGAATCGCTTGGATAAGTTTAAGCATTCCGAAGTTATTACCACATAAAGTAAAATATGTCAGATTTAAAAAATGGGCTCCGAGCCTTAAGGCCAAAACAAGGCTGCGTCCTTAAAGAGGCTCTGTCACCACATTATAAGTGCCCTGTCTCCTACATAAGGAGATTGGCGCTATAATGTAGGTGACAGCAGTGCTTTTTATTTAAAAAAACGATCTATTTTCACAATGTTAGGAGCGATTTTGGTTTATGCTAATGAGTTGCTTAATGCCCAAGTGGGCGTATTTTTACTTTCGACCAAGTGGGCGTTGTACAGAGGAGAGTATGACGCTGACCAATCGGCATCATGCACTCCTCTCTATTCATTTACACAGCAGAATCGCGTTCTTACTAGAACATGATCTGCAGCCACATACACAGCGATTCTGCTTGATTAACGTTAATCGAGTGTCCTGATAATGAATACACATGACCATCCAGCCTGGACGTCATGTGTATTCACAATCCTGACACTTCTGAATCTCTTCTGTGAGATTTCCAGCACGGGAAACGAAATCTCGCGAGATGTAGGAGACAGGGCACTGTGGTGACAGAGTCTCTTTAAGGGGCTAAAGCTGCACATATAAAAAAAAAAAATTAATTTTCTGTCTGATTTGGCTAATAGGAGTAACAAAAAATAAAAAATCTCAAAAAATGTGGAAATAACATAAATCTTTTAAAAAATTTAAAATTGCCAACATTTTCGTATTTTACACAAAAAGGGGATCATAAATTGGGCATAGGTATAAAAACATTTTTTTAGATATTAACAAATACCTCAAAGTGTATGTACAAGTTTTTGGAGCATGTTCTTTAAGCTGGGTTCACACAGAGTTTTTTTACGAGAATTTTTGTCACGGAAACCGTGCAGCAAAATGCGCCAAAAAACGGCCGAAAATGCATCCCATTGATTTCAATGGGAGGCGGAGGCGTTTTTTTCCTGCGAGCGGAAAAACCGTCTCGCAGGAAAAAGAAGGGACATGCCCTTTCTTCGGGCATTTACGCCTCTGACCTCCAATTGATATCAATGGGAGGCAGAGAAAGCGTATTTCGCTGTGTTTTATGCCCATGGTGGTCAATGGCCGCGGGCAACAAAATGCTGCGAAAAATGCAGTGAAAATCAGCGTGCAGGCAGAGGAAAATCTGCTTCAAAATTCCAATTTGGAATGTGTGAACCCAGCCTTAAAGCTTGCATTGTTACACAAGAGTTGTTTTTTTTTGCAAATATTTGGGCAGGCTTTTGCTGTCTGACAGTTTTTTTTTGTTTTTTTTTGCCATAGCAAATGTCCCACGCACTATATAGTATATTTTGCACACTCTCAAAACCAGAAAAAGCTGGCATCCAAAAGTTTTATAAACATGGCGCATGTACATGCATCATTTACAGATCATGATGTACACCAGAAAACTAAATGTGCCAGTGTTTATACATGTGTACATGTAAATGTAGTGAAAATATATTGATATTGTGATTTTCTTTTTCCTTTTGAAGTTTTGAACTTATTTGAAAAATGCATTGGAACGTGACACATTTCCCTTGGGTAAGAACGAAAAATATATTGTGTGGTGTTGTCCAAACTGTTGAATTCTCAGGACATGTGAATTGTTTTTAAAATGAAATACAATGATGTTAAGAGTGACATAGATGTCACAAAGAAAAAACACATTTACAGTCAAAGTCACAATTACTTTAGTTATTGCTGCCATACATGCTTGGAAACACAGCACTACCATATAAACAGGTCACAGATGTTTTGAACTACTCATGCCCAGTAACTTTCAAGACATGACATGCTGGCTACTATGAAATGCCAGTTAATATTAGACTGACATCACAAGCGAGATTTGAGGTTTTAGTTACAGAGGGTAAATAAAACAAGCTAAAAATTAACATTCTTACCAATCTTCAAAGATTATTAGGTTTGTTTCTATTGTTTTATTCCATTACATTTATCACCAGATATTTATATATAGGCTTTTGTCGCTATTTATTTGTACTGTATATGCTATAATTGTCTTGTACCAATTATTAATACTTTATCTCATCATTAGTTGCTACAACATACATTTTTTTGAGTAGCATGCTATAAAGGGATCTCTAGTTTTCAGCTTTTCTCGCTGTCAGTTATATGTCAGAAAATATCAACAAAGGGGCTCTAGATGCTGAGCCTCAGTGTGCAAAGGATCTCAGCATGCATCATGGATTCAGTGCCCTTTAATTGTGATAAACCTCTCACTCTCGTATTTCAATAGCTCAAAATAGGCAAGCATGGAAGTCCAAATTTTCATTCACTGTGGTAAAAAATACAGCATTAATTTTACAATTCTCCTTTATTGTTGAGAGAATAATATTATATTGAAATTCAAACAATTTTGTAGAACAGCGTCTACCCTTTGAAGGCTTTGCACAAGATTTTGAAGTGTGTCCGTGGTAATTTGTGCTTTTTTAGGTAAAAGAGTGGGGTCAGGCACTGATGTTGGATGTGACAGTCTGGCCTCACAATCAGCGTTCCAATACATCTCAAAGGTGTTTAATGGGGTTGTGGTCAGGGCTCTGTGCAGGACACTCGAGTCCCTCCACACCAAACTTCTCAAACAAATACAGTGAAGGAAATAAGTATTTGATCCCTTGCTGATTTTGTAAGTTTGCCCACTGTCAAAGACATGAACAGTCTAGAATTTTTAGGCTAGGTTAATTTTACCAGTGAGAATTAGATGATATAAAAAAAACAACAGAAAATCACATTGTCAAAATTATATATATTTATTTGCATTGTGCACAGAGAAATAAGTATTTGATCCCTTTGGCAAACAAGACTTAATACTTGGTGGCAAAACCCTTGTTGGCAAGCACAACAGTCAGACGTTTTTTGTAGTTGATTATGAGGTTTGCACACATGTTAGATGGAATTTTGGCCCACTCCTCTTTGCAGATCATCTGTAAATCATTAAGATTTCGAGGCTGTCACTTGGCAACTCGGATCTTCAGCTCCCTCCATAAGTTTTCAATGGGATTAAGGTCTGGAGACTGGCTAGGCCACTCCATGACCTTAATGTGCTTCTTTTTGAGCCACTCCTTTGTTGCCTTGGCTGTATGTTTCGGTTTATTGTCGTGCTGGAAGACCCAGCCACGAGCCATTTTTAATGTCCTGGTGGAGGGAAGGAGGTTGTCACTCAGGATTTGACGGTACATGGCTCCATCCATTCTCCCATTGATGCGGTGAAGTAGTCCTGTGCCCTTAGCAGAGAAACACCCCCAAAACATAATGTTTCCACCTCCATGCTTGACAGTGGGGATGGTGTTCTTTGGGTCATAGGCAGCATTTCTCTTCCTCCAAACACGGCGAGTTGAGTTAATGCCAAAGAGCTCAATTTTAGTCTCATCTGACCACAGCACCTTCTCCCAATCACTCTCAGAATCATCCAGATGTTAATTTGCAAACTTCAGACGGGCCTGTACATGTGCCTTCTTGAGCAGGGGGACCTTGCGGGCACTGCAGGATTTTAATCCATTACGGCGTAATGTGTTAGCAATGGTTTTCTTGGTGACTGTGTTCCCAGCTGCCTTGAGATCATTAACAAGTTCCCCCCGTGTAGTTTTCGGCTGAGCTCTCACCTTCCTCAGGATCAAGGATACCCCACGAGGTGAGATTTTTCATGGAACCCCAGATCGATGTCGATTGACAGTCATTTTGTATGTCTTCCATTTTCTTACTATTGCACCAACAGTTGTCTCCTTCTCACCCAGCGTCTTACTTATGGTTTTGTAGCCCATTCCAGCCTTGTGCAGGTCTATGATCTTGTCCCTGACATCCTTAGAAAGCTCTTTGGTTTTGCCCATGTTGTAGAGGTTAGAGTCAGACTGATTAATTGAGTCTGTGGACAGGAGTCTTTTATACAGGTGACCATTTAAGACAGCTGTCTTTAATGCAGGCACCATGTTGATTTGGAACGTGTAACTGGTCTGGAGGAGGCTGAACTCTTAATGGTTGGTAAGGGATCAAATACTTATTTCTCTGTGCAGAATGCAAGTAAATATATATAATTTTGACAATGTGATTTTCTTTTTTTTTTTTTATATAATCTATCTCTCACTGGTAAAATTAACCTAGCCTAAAAATTCTAGACTGTTCATGACTTTGACAGTGGGCAAACTTACAAAGTCAGCAAGGGATCAAATACTTATTTCCTTCACTGTATACATTATGCACAGGATCACAGTCATGCTGGAACAAGATAGGGCCTTCCCCAAGCTGTTGCCACAAAGTTGGCAGCATACAATTGTCTAAAATGTATTTTTATGCTGTAGCATTGACATTACCCTTCACTAGAAATAAAGGGCCTAGCCCAAACCCTAACAAACAGCTCCATGCTATTATCCCTCCTCCACCAATTTTTACAGTATTCACTACGCATTCCGGTAACTAGCGTTCCCCTGGCATCTGCCAAACCTCGAGACTTCATTCAGTGTAATGTGATTAATTAGACCAGAGAACAGGTTTCCACTGCTCCAGAGTCCAGTGGCGGCTGCTTTACACCACTCTATCCAACGCTTGCACATGGTGAACTTAAGTATTTCATGAAGCTCCCAACTACAAGTCCATGTGCTGATGTCACTTTAGAAGATTTTTATGTGCCCCATGGTTCAGCACTTTGTGCCACGCTCTGTGTGTTTACGTGGTTTATTGCTTTGTGGCTGAGATGTTGATACTCCTAGATGCTTCAACTTCACAATAGTAGCACTTACAGTTGACTGGGGCAAAGGTTGCATCCTATGACAGTAACAAGTATAAATCCATTGATCTCTTTAGAATGACCCATACTACTACCAATGTATGTCCATAGAGATTGCCTGGATAAATGCCTGATTTTTTGCACCTGTTTTTGTGACTGAAAAACCTGAACTCAATAATTAAGAGGGGTGTCAACATACTTTTGGTGATATATAAGGTACTTGCAAATCTTACGTAAGTTGTGTCAAGTTATATGACTGAGACTGAGTCTCACCAGTTGCTATTGAAGCTGTTGAATGGCAATAGTCTAAGCCTGAGCCTTATTAAAATGCACACTCTTGGAAAACTCTGAATCTCATTGATACAGGAGGTACTTGGGCTATGGCTCTTTTTATGCATGTTCTTGTTCACTATCTGTCCACCCAGCAGCACTTGCAGCTATTATATGAAAAGGCATTACTACCGCAATGTTTTCACACTATAAGTGGCAGCTAAAGTGACTCAAATATAATTTGTGTTCTATGACATTGCGGCACTTTCCCATTAGAGCTAGTCTTCAACCCTAGTGGGTTTGTTTTATTCTCTTAAATTTTTCATGTCACAATGTACAATAAAAAAAAAGTATTCACATTGAACGCTGAGCCCAAAATAGGCTGATACTTGCTGTTTTGTAAAAATCACTTCTTAGCAGTCACGAGTGCCTATCGACGATTTTGCACGCCGATCGACACTCGTTTAGCAAAATTTACAAGGAGCAATGGTTGAAATGTATGGGGACGATCATTAACATATTTGTTTATACCGATACATATGCATCTTGTCGGCAGCATATCCCCAGTTTGTTTTTTTTACTGCATAAAAAGGCGTGACAGTGAATGGGGTTCTAACAAGCCCCATTCACTCATAACGTAAACATCTGTAGCGGATTCTAGGCATGCTGCAGATTTTTTAAAAATCTGCAGCAAGCCCTATCTATTGCGGAAATGCTGCAGATTATTATAGCAGATTTCATTTGTTGTTATGCAAAGAGTGAGGTATGCAGCTATATCCGCAGCCAATCTGCAACGAAATTTGCATGCATATTTCATTGTGGATTGGGGTGCAGATTTTTAGGTCAGTTGCACAGCATAATATTTACTCTGTATTTCAACCTGGTCTTATAAAGCTGAAGGCATATTACACAGGAACACACCATTGAGGTCAATACGTCAATACGTAGGTCTTATGCCCATGTGACTGCTGTAAAGCAAGTCTCTCCACTGCTGTTCATAACTTGGAGCAGCAACTTAGACAAGATGGCAGCCTCCATAATTATGTACAGAACATAAAATAAAAACATGCACAATCAGAAAATGAGAGCTAAACACATAAGAAAAAAAAAATGTGTTTTAGTATATCATTTTAATAAGTAAGAAAACAAATAGTGGTACATTCCTTTTAGTTTGCAATAAAAAAATTTATTGAATTTTTCAGAAGAATAGTTTTAGTAATACAAAAGCAAAGAAGTTGAATAGAGCATAGTCATACATTAAAGATAAATGAAATAAATAAAAAGAGGAAAGGAAGAAAAAAAGGGGGGTGTCGAGTCCTTGTGAAGTCCAACCTTGAAAAATAATTCCTCTTTATCCGATAAAGCACTATGTAAACAATCATTGATTATGATCCAGTTTATCTCTAATCGGACCATGAAGTGGCTATAGCTATTTTTGCCACCAATAACATATAGGAAAAAATATATGAGCATGTTTGGATATCCTGTGGATGGTCACATTTAACAAAGCTTGAGTGGGAGACAACCCAAAAATTTATTAAAGTAACAAATGATACCATAATATATATTTGCCGCCAACAACTAGGTATTTTAGGGCTATTCCACCATACATGTAATAAAGTCCCCATACACCTACACTTCCTAAAACATACTGGAGAAGTACAATAAAAATATTTTGGTCCATCTGGCAAGTACTAGATATCATCTCAGAACTACTTTATAATTAGGTTTTACTAAGGACATGTTAATTGATAATGATAGCCATTCAATAAATTCCTTTTTAGGAGGTTGTTTTAGGAAATACACTTTTTTAAATGTTCTATTTGGACATATGGTCATCATAGATGGGAGCTTGCCATTTAGGACCTCCTTCAATTAGGCAAAGCAAAATGTGGCTTCGCCTTTGGAAAACTCAGCATGACTATATATTAAATGGTTGCATATTAATTTGTTGAGCAACATGTAAATCTACATTTCCCCTGTAGGAAACGTGTGGCTGACTAAAGTTTCTTTTGAATATACTGTTTCTGCTGTAAAACCTGAGATTTAGCTACTGGATCCACAGCTGAGTGCAAGTGGATCTGCATTTAGAAAAAAAAATCAATGTACTGTATAATAAAGTATCATTATACTTTCTTACATGGTTTATGTTTTAATTCCTCAAAAGTTCTCTGATTGTTGTTGTTGGATGGAAACATTCTAGTTTACATCCAAGGGCTTGTGTTGCTGATGTGTTTAACCCATGGGGATTGCCTAGACCCGAAACATTTTAGAAGTTTGTTCAGTTTTTTAGCCTTAGGCCTCATTCACACACGGAGCCGAAATTTGGGTTTTGTGACCTGTGCGGCAGTATAGGGCATATCACTTATTTATTGAGAAGGGGCACTGCCAACAGCATGTTCCAGAGAACAAACTGTAAGGAAGAATAATGGACAAGCGTCAGTTACTCTGTCTGACGGCCTGTTCTGTGTGTGCTGCTGTGCTCTGCCACTCTACCTGTGTTCCTCTCTGACTCCTTCTCTGATCGTCCCTTTTGTGGTCTGTGGCCCCACCTCAAGCGGGACACTGCTTCCCTAGGCCGAGCACTAATGAGCAGAGCAAAGAACTGGAGTGAAATTGTGGATGAGTATTGATTTTATTACTTTGTTGAGGCTTACTAAATAGGCATTATTACTGTGTGGGGGGTATTAAGTAACACTATAAATGTGTAGGGGGCACCAAGAAGGCACTTTAAGTAAGTAAGGGTAATATTATTGTGTGGACACTAAGGGGACACTTTTACTTAATATGGGACACTAAGGGGCACTTTTACTAAATGGGGCCATGGAGGGGGCACCATTACTGTGTAGGAGAAGTAAGGTTGCATTAATAAATGTAGGAGTAGTGAAATGGCACTATTACTGTGTAGGGGCAGTAAGGGAGCATTACAACTGTGAAGGGACAATAAAGGGGCACTATTACTGTATTGGGGAAAAAATAGGGGCAATATTACTTTGCTGATGCCACTGAGTGATGCCTAGTACTGTGTGGGGCACAAAAATGGGCACATTACTGTGTGAGCAACTATTACTATTTGGGCACTGTTTATTATTTTTGGGCTAACGATAATAATGACACCATTATTTCTGAAATACAATATTTGGGGGCACTTAACTACACAACAGGTACAGTAAGGTGGGCACCTGGGGCAGCAGCCAGCACAGTAAAGGGGTTAGCAGCAGGATGGTAGTGTAAAAGGGGTGGCAGTAAGGGACGTTTGTGTGGAGGGTGAAGAATAGGTGGAAAAGGTGCTCGAGAATTTAGGCGCCAAAGATGTCTGGACAGAAAAGGCTGCAGAGGCAAATTTTGTCCATAAGAAGTTGTCATGGCAGTCTACGAAGGACGGAGAAGAAAAGGGAAAGTTAACGACTCCAATCTGAGGAGACTCCCTCTGTGAGCCACTGGATGTGTAGAACTGGTATCTACCACTATATGGCCACTGTATGGTGGTAAAAAATTTTTGTATAGTATTCTCTTTTTTCAGTAACAGTATGGTGGTGTTATTCAGTCACAATGCGGTGGTAAAATGTGGTCACAGGGCAGAGGTATTATTCAGTAACAGCATGGTGGTGTTATTCAGTCACTATGTAGTGGTACTGTGTGGTCATGGTGTGGATATATTATTTGGTAACAGTATGTTTGTAATATTCAGTCATAATGCAGTGGTAATATGTGGTCAGTGTGGAGGTGTTATTCATTAACTGTATGGTAATTCAGTCCAGTCACTATTTTGTGGTAATATATGGTCATGGTGTGAAGCTATTATTTGGTAAGAGTACGGTGATATTATTCAGTCACTATGTGGTAGTAACATGTGGGTATGATGTAAAGATATTAGTCAGTAACAGTATGGTGGTGTTAATTAGTCACTATGCAGAGGTAGAATTTGGTCATAGTGTTGTGACATTATTTGGCCCTTGTATAGTGGTATTACAGTTATTGTATGACTGTATTGTTTAGGCATACAATTGTACATTCTAGAAATAATGTAATATCACTTGTATGTGTATATTGAACTGTACAGTACATATATTAGCCCCTTAATTTGTCCACACGTAAATGTACGACATGAAACGAATTACCTAGACGCTCAATGACGTACATTTATGTCAGGATGATTGAATGGACATAGGAGCTGTGATTAACAGCGGTGCTTCTGCTCTAATGGTGGGGATTTGAGAAACCGCTGATCATGGCTGTTTAACCCCTTAAATGCCACGGTCCATAAAATCTAAGGAGCTTGACAGAGGGAGGGACAGGGGGCATGATGCCAAAAGAAAACTCTGCTCACGGTTGCCATCTAATCTAAAGCCGGTCCTGTTCAAACGGCAGTATTTAGCATCAGAATTTGTAAGTCAAAACCAGGAGTGGGTCCAAAACACGGAAGAGGTACAAATCGTTTCATTATACTTTTCTATGAAGGTTTCACTACTAGTTTTGGCTTACAAATACTGAAGCAAAAGACTGACCAAAATACTGCGGTGTGAAATTGGCCTTATTAGGATGTAAATATTAAAGTTTCCATTCTCTGATAACAAGCAGAGATCTTGAAAATGTTAGAAAGTGGTATACTACTTCATTATACAGTGAAGTTTTATGTAAATAAGACTGAACAACCCATTTAAGGGAAGAAATTCATTAAAATGTTTCCATTTTTAAGTAACGTACATTTTAAGTGACAGAATGTCTGCAAATTACAATTCTTCAGTAAGCTTGTGAAGGAATAAATTGTATCTCATTTAAATATGTGAGCTTTTCAAATCCTGTCTAATACCAAACATTCATTGAGGCCAGTTAATGACAAACAGCTCCTCACTACAGCAGTTTAATTGTTGCATTGTAGGTGTGAATCCTTTAAATAGAGTACATATCTTTTTCATCATTGCCTGTCTCCTCACTGATGCATAGTTTGCATAATTCATTAACATAATTGACCTTCTATTTAATTGTTTATCTATCATGTTCATGTTATTTAGTGGTGTAGAACTGAACAACAGTTTCTCAGCAGGTATTGTCATAGCAAACACTTTTAATACATTTATGATGACATATGGCTGGCAGAGGTAATATTTGGGCTGCAATTGAGTTAACACGTTGTTTGAAATAAAGGGTTACATTTCCATGCATCTGGGAAGGTTTAATAGAAACAGTTTACAAAACATCACGTGATGTTGCTCTGATAGAAGAACAGATTGCAAAAGGATTAAAGGGAAAAACATTCCAAGGAAGATTATAAAGCAAAATCTGTTCTAAATTCTATTCAGATTACTACTGTGGGTTACTTGATTATTGTACAACTATCAGAAAATATGATAGGAGACAATAGAAACAAAATCTGCAATAAGCTGGGTGTCCCACAACTGAGCAAATCGATCCACACAAAAATAATTTCAAATTGCAATGTGTAAAAATGTTGAAAATAATATGTAGTTATCAACCAGTAGAGTCTGAGATGTGTCTTCTGTTTAGATAGTGTCCTGATATTGGTAGTCCCCCTCAGTGGTCAGTTGTAATCTGTGAGGGAACCCAGCAGGAAGGCAAAGTTCAGACATGGCAGACTGGTTCCAGATTTCCGCAGCAAACTTGTAATTTATTGATTAATATACGTTTTTGAGAAGTTAGTGCAGATGTGTCAGAAAGATGTCTGTGCGGGAAAATAGCTTCCACTGCATGCTCATTCTGTTGCGGAGAAACAGCAGATTTACACTGAGGATTTCATTCTTTGCAATGTATATGCTAAGACCTCTGGAAAATCCGTTGCTAAATCCCCCAAAAAAATCTGCATGTAAAGTGCAGATTTTGCTGCAGATTCATTGCGGATTTGATGGAAATTTACATCAAAATCTGCAATGGAAATTGACTGCAATATCACAACGTGCCCTAAGGCTGCTCTTACATGGGTAGATTTCCTGCCCGATACCGAGTGCCGATCAATAACAGTAGCATGTTGATCGGCACTCATTCTCACCATATACATGGAGCAACGATCAGTGGCATATGTTATTACGATCGTTTGTCCCCATTCAGTTTGCATCTTGTCAGTAGTACTGTCTACACGACGAGATGTGCTGCTGACAAATAATAATCTTTTAGGAAGCATAAAAGATCCGATCATCTGCCAAACAAACGTTTTGCTCGTTTGTCGACTAATCGCTGCCATGATTTGACAAGCCAGTGATCGGGAAGGAGCATTTGTAGGAGTGCTTGTTCGCCCAAACATCGGCCCATATAAAAGGGCCTTTAGTGTTCAATTTCCCTGTAGCATCACCTCAGAGTAAATGAGATATTGCACAGTTCCCAGTGAAATAAAAAGGCTGTCCATACATTGCTTAGAGCCTGTTCACATCAGCGGTGTCACAATGGTGACAAACGGAAACATTTAGCAATGTTTCCGTCACCATTGATATCAATGGTGATCAAAACGGAAACTTAGGTTTCCGTTTGCCTTTCCGTTGAGGGGTTAACCCGACGGTAACCTCTGACGGAACCCCTCAACGGAAGGGCAACGGTGATGTGAACACAGCCTTAGATGTGCCGGGTTATCCAGAGTGAAAAACACTCTATTTATAATCACTACCTGTTATGGCTAAAAGATAAGGATCCTTATACAGTATTTTAAAATGTGTTTTCTATACCAGACAGCCCACAACATTATTTCACCAAAACGAATAAAAAATAAATTGAAAAAACAATAACGAATTGAATCAATGAATCTTAGGTCATATTTTTAATGTAATAAACATAAAAGTGTTTACCGCTTTTTTAAACAATGTAAATATAAATAAAAGATCATTTCTTAAATTAATCTCTCTCTCTCTCTCTCAAACCTTAACATGTAGTATATCCTGTAGTGGTACTATACCAAATCAATTAATAAATTTAAAAGGTAGCAATGTCAAAAGTTCTTTCAGTGTCTCACTTTAAGGGCACACAAATGTTTGTGGAATTTGTGTTACATAGATTGCAAATATGGCCCCGATAGAAACCTATAACCTTCATGTTGCCTGATGTGCCTCTAATTTTACACATAGGCACATAGAGGTGTCTTCTCACAGATTCTCATTAAAAAAAAATTGCACGTTCCAACACATGTGGTATTATGCAGGCAATGCTTCTAGATGAGAATAGGATGCCTCACAATACGAGTAAACTTATTTTTTTCAATTATTTGTTTTTAAACTCTTGAAATATGAAATGCTGAACTCATTTGGGGGAGATTTAGTATGCCATTTCTGCCAGTATTCTGCCCAAAAAAGAGGTAAAACAATATGGACGCACACCTGTTATACTCAAAAACTTTTTTCAATTGTTTTTTAACTAGAAGGGGATTAGTGGGAGGGGCAGGGTCACCCATGGCCTGATAAATTTACTATAATTTTCACTAGAGATTGGCATAAATTATAGCAGAAATAGCTGGTGTAGATTTTACTTTGTGGCTCACAGACAGCCCAAGATATGACAATTTTATTAAGAGGCTTGTTCCTCTTAGTAAATTTGTCGCATTTACTCTGGCGGGCTGCTGTCTAAGACTGGCGTATGAAATGCCAGTCTTAGTAAAACATGGTGATTTATTTTCTATATTTTTTTAAACCCTAAATAAGTAAATAAAGTCACTTTTTTGGTGATATGTAAGCTGTCTATATTTATATGCAAATTAAAATAACAATTAAAGAATAGCCATAAAAGGAAAGTTGAAGTAGTCAATTAATACATCATTTTTAAGATGATTTACAAAAACTGATGACAGATTGTTAGCCTCTAAAGAGAACATTTTCTATCAGTAATTTTCTTTTTTGCAAATTCAACTCACTTTGAAAATTGCTTTGCCTAGAGGTGGTACATTACACAGTCACACATGGTGCTATAGCCATTTAGAGCAAATGGTGAAAAAGGTTAAAGCAAGGTGTTCCAGTCAATATTGCACTTGAAGATATTGACAAACGTGAAGACCGAGGAAAAGTTAAAAAGGAATTAATCCTTTAGAAAAAGAAAAAGATTCACTTTATGTTCTACTTTCAGCTATGTTAATGGATTTTTAAGGGTTGGCAGAGAGTGCTTCAAAATAAAATACACAAGTTACTAATTATGTTGAAGTTTTATTTTAATGAATTTGGATGAGCCCGTATATTTTCTTGTTTCCATTAAAAAGAGAAACGTTATTTATACAGGTTAAAGAAAATAATAAACTAAAGACGGGATGATACAAATGTTTATTATAAGAATATTGCAGGTCTTTTGTTTTTGAATTTTGTTTTGGAATATTTTTATCAGACGATATATGTAGAGATAAGAAGTCTTGCTTTTATGTACTTCTGCGGACAATACATTTACAATGACTTATTTTACTTTTGCATACAATAATAAATGTTTCATATTTTATTTAATAAAGTAAAACAAGTAATTAAAAGGGTATGTTCACACAGTTTTTTTTTACGAGTTTTTTGACGCGGAAACGGCGCCACAAGGCTCGTCAAAAACCGGCCAAAAATGCCTCCCATTGATTTCAATGGGAGGCAGAGGCGTCTTTTTCTCGCGAGCGGTAAAACCGTCTCGCGGGAGAAAGAAGGGACATGCCCTATCTTCGGGCGTTTACAGCTCTGACCTCCCATTGACATCAATCGGAGGCAGAGAAAGCGTGTTTTGTGCCCGCGGCGCTCAATGGCCGCGGGTGAAAAACACACTGAAAAACGCCGCAAAAAATGCCGCGAAAATTGGCGTGCAGGCAGAGGAAAATCTGCCTCAAACTTCCAAACTGAATTTTGAGGCAGAATTTCCACCTGCAAAAAACTCTGCGTGAATCCAGCCAAATACTTCTTATAAAAGAAGATATTTTTTATTTTTGTAATGATTAGTTGCAAGAAAACGTAAGTAAACCTTTTGGAATTACCTGGATTTCTGCATAAAATGTAGTCTGATTGTTATTTTAGTCACAATTCTAGCAAAATAGAATCTAACTAAACTAATAAAACACGAACAGTTGTACTGTTCATGTCTTTTATTGAGCCCATTGAGTAAATATCCACAGTGCAGGGAGAAAAAGTAAGTAAGTAAGTGTAAGTATTTTAATACATTTTAGTTACTACTTTACCAAATGTTTCTTGAAGCTGCAAATAAGATTTGTACAATGTAAAAGATTAATTTTGGACCATTACTCCCTTAATATTTAAGGGATGCCTTGTGTGCATAGCCCTCTTCAGGTCATGCCATAGCATTTCGATAAGGTTAAAGAAGTATTCCAGTGAGAGAAAAAAATTGATGGCCTATCCTCAGCATAGGCCATCAATATCTGATCAGCGAGGTCCGAAGTACTACCACAGTACTAAGCAGTGACAGGAATAAAGGGGAAGTAGTGTTTGCATGGGCAACACGGACCCTTCAAAACAGCTGATCGGTAGGGGTGCCGAGAGTCGGACCCCTACTGATCACATATTGATGGCCTATCCTGAGGAAAGGTCATCAATTATTTACTCACTTAAAAACCACTTTAATGTCATTACTCTGACTTGGCCTTTCCAAAACGCAAATATTTTTCTTTTTTAACCATTCTTTAGTTGATTCACCTGTGTGTGTTTGGTGATTGTCTAGTTGCATCACCCGATGTGTCTTCAGCTTGAGGTCATGGACTGCGGATCTTACATTCTCCTGTAAAATGTTTTGACACACCTTTGAATTAATTATTCTCTCAATGGTCGCAAGGCGTCCAGACCCTGAAGCAGCAAAGCAGCCCCAAATTATGATGCTTCTGCCACCATACTTCCCAGTTGGGATGAGATTTTGGTGTTCGTGTGCAGTATTCTTTTTTCTACAAAAGTAGCATTCTGTATTTGTGCTAAAAAGGTCCTCTTTTGTCTCATCTGCCCATAGAACATTTTCCAAATTTGAGATAGGCTGCAATGTGTTTTTTTTTGGACAGCAGCGGCTTCCTTCATGTTGTCCTCTAAAGAACACTAGAGATGAGTGTATCAATTCTACACAAATTGAATTCAGTCCAAATTTCCCAAAAGTTTCAGATTCTGCAAATTCCAATGTTTTGGGGGATTTGCAGGACACAATTAACGGCCACCATTTTACAGATTAGGAAAATGATCACATGACCTCAGATGGGCTTGCCCATAAATGACTTGCAGACAGCTTTCTCAAAATGCATGCATATGTTGCTGTCACTTTGACATTACTAATTCTGGCTTGGCGTTAAAAAGCTTGAAAGCGGTTGAATACAGTCCTAGAAGACATCCCAGAGTCGAGTCAGACAAGTTTCCTTGCAACCATGGTGCTTGCAATCCGTGGCGAATTTATTCGCATTTAAACTGCCGATAAGACTGAATCGGACCCGGAATAAATTTCAGGAAATTCGCTCATCTCTAATGAATAACATTCTTGTTCAGTGTTTTTCTAATAGTGGACAAATGAACCGAGGATTTTGCAGTTTTAGTCGATTTTTTTTTGTTACCCTTGGTCTTCTGAAAGTTCTTTCCCTCCAGGAATGCTAATTAATCTTTGTTGATAAGAACATATTTGTCAATTACCAGGCTTTGAGTACTTTTATTAAACGGGAAAAGCACCTGTAAAACTTACACTTCCAATTTAATTTACTAAATTGAAAAACCTTTTGACAATTAGCTCTTGGAGAAGTCATCAACACAGAGGTTCACTTATTTTTTCTCATTGGACTGTGAATATTTTCTCAATGTGCTCAATAAAATATATGAAAGTGCAATTGCTTGTGTGTTATTAGTTTAGTTAGATTGTGTTTGTCTATTATTGTGACTTATATAACAATTCAACCATATATTAATAGTAATCAATGCAGAAATCCAGGAAATTCACTCACTTTTTCTTGCAACCGTACAGATGTAGTAAACTTTATCTTGACTTTTAATGCATTAAATACACAATGGCAAGAAACTCTAAAGGCTATGTAAACCTTAGACGTGATTTTACAGGTGGATCCGGCATGTCAGAGACACACAGGACCCGCTGTCACTGAATCCGTCAGGTCCACGGGAATAACGGATTCAATAAATAGTGAATGACACAGCCACAGGTTACTTAGCCACAGGTTTCTACGAGAGGAGGCAGGGATAGATAGGTGAATAGTGGCTAACTTGTTACTTCACAATAGTCTGCACAGGAAAAATGTGTGTAGGGTGTGGTTTTCTGAACAGGTAGTCTGGCACTATGTACAGTCTAATGGAACTGTCTCACTGGCACTATGTAGAGTGTGCCAATATAATATGTTTAGGCAATCCTTCAAAGTGCTGGGTGCCAATGGAAAGGGCAGGTAAGGTCCCAATAACTGAAGAAGATATTCATGGGACATAGATGCTTGATCACACGTTAGTGTTTATTTATTTATTGGTTAATCCACACAGCGAGAAATAATTAATTCATAAGAAGTATACCTCCAATTAGTACAGTTAGTATAGTCAGTCCATTAGTATATTTCAGAATACCGTTATGTGTGTAGTGGACTTTTCGATCCTCCCGGACCTCTCTCAACAGTCAAATCTATATAATATAATAAACAGTTTATCACACTAATATACATAGTCTAATAATCAGTGCAAAAGGTTATTAAAATAGTAACAATTAGACGATAAATATAAAGATTCTAAAATCTATGAATACATATATCCAATATCATAGGAAAAACATCTCTTAATGAATTAAATATGCCAAGTCATTGGTAAAAATAGGGTATATGGAAACATGATATTAAACCCCTTTAAGTGTCCACAATGGCATCTTGGTTATACAGGGTGGGCCATTTATATGGATACACCTAAATAAAATGGGAATGGTTGGTGATATTAACTTCCTGTTTGTGGCACATTAGTATATGGGAGGGGGGAAACTTTTCAAGCTGGGTGTTGACTATGGTGGCCATTTTGAAGTCGGCCATTTTGTATCCAACTTTAGTTTTTTCAATGGGAAGAGGGTCATGTGACACATCAAACTTATCGAGAATTTCACACAAAAAACAATTGTGTGCTTGGTTTTAACGTTACTTTAGTCTTTCATGAGTTATTTACAAGTTTCTGACCACTTATAAAATGTGTTCAAAGTGCTGCCCATTGTGTTGGATTGTCAATGCAACCCTCTTCTCCCACTCTTCACACACTGATAGCAACACCGCAGAAGAAATGCTAGCACAGGCTTCCAGTATCCGTAGTTTCAGTTGCTGCACATCTCGTATCTTCACAGCATAGACAATTGCCTTCAAATGACCCCAAAGATAAAAGTCTAAGGGGGTCAGATCGGGAGGCATTTCTTCTGCGGTGTTGCTATCAGTGTGTGAAGAGTGGGAGAAGAGGCTTGCATTGACAATCCAACACAATGGGCAGCACTTTGAACACATTTTAAAGAGGTGAAAGATTAAAAAGATTATAAGGGAAAGTAAATACAAGTAAGCAAATAGGTACTGTAATTACGTAGATGGAAGTTTAACCAAAGAATAATATACATTTATATCAGCATAAAACTCATAAATACCTCATGTCAATTTAAAGGCTATGTACGCCGTTGAAATAGTTTTTTCTTTTTATAAAAAAAAATGTCTATCAATGTGACCGGTGCAACTTTCAAAATTTTGACTTTTTGAGATACAGTTGCTTTTGTATCCTGCATACAGAGCAGCTGTATTGTGCGCCAAGACCTGAATCCGTCAAGTCCACGCAGGGCCAGATTAAGATGATGGGGCCCCCCACCCAACTAACACAGGGTTCTCCACGACAATGCTTCTAGGCATTTGAAGCTTAGTACAGCCTATTATAAACTGTCCCCCACAAAATAGAAGCCAGAGTGCTTGAGATATTAAAAGTCCACCAAGTTAAACATTAAAAGAAGCAACTTACATTTGATGCCCATCATTCTTCGCTCTGTACCCATAGATGGTGGGTGGCATGTAGTGAGTGTAGATTCGTCTTTGCTAAGTGATAAAAAGAAATGCAGATAACATTACTTTCATTGCTGGCTCATTGCTGGCTAGGCCGGTTGCTCTCATGAAACATAAGCATGATTAAACCAGGTGTCTTAAAAAGGATATGCTATGCTAGAAGTCACCGAGACACCAGTGACCAAAAGTAAAAAATACATTATATATAAAATAATACATTATATATAAAATATGTATAATAATGTTTTCTCATCTCATACATTTAATGGCATATCCACAGCTAAAGAAATTGCTCAAAAACTGCCAGAAATAAAAATTGACATCAACCGAACACAATATATAAATCATCCCCTTCCTATCTAGTACAGTGTTATAAATAAGACAATTGACTACTCACCAGTTGTAAACTACGCCAAAGGGACAAGTTGAATTCTATGCCCAATGGGCAGCCGGCACACAGGAGATACAGGTAGAAGGAGCCAGGAATCTACTCCCACCACGTAGAGTTGTCAGGTACTTCACTTCACCTAAAGAAAAAGTAAATACATTAATACAGCTAATTTTCAATACATTATACAGTTCCTAACCTGGCCCACCTTATGATTTACTTACATAGCAGAATCCTCTTCCATTGCACCATGCCAATCAAGTATGAGCCCATCCCCCAAAATGACTTTCCAATTGAAACAAGTGATCTTGACCTACCCCACTCTGTTTAATACTACACTGTCTACACATAGGTTCATCATCTACTCACCAGTTGTAAACTACACCAAAGGGACAAGTTCAATTTTATGCCTGCTGGTGACGGCGCAGCGGTGCAAGCATCAACTGGGGACAGGGCAATGTCAAATTAGTGTTTGTGGCCTGTGACGGGGCCCGGCCGGGAGACTATGTATATTAACACAATATGTATCTATACCAGGGGCGATGTTAGGGTCTTATAAGATCACTAAAGGCAGTGCCACACACATCCACTGTAGGCAGTGCCACACACATCCACTGTTGGTAGTGCCACACACATCCACTGTAGGCAGTGCCACAAACATCCACTGTAGGCAGTGCCACACACATCCACTGTAGGTAGTGCCACACACATCCCCTGTAGGTAGTGCCACACACATTCCCTGTAGATAGTGCCACACATATCCACTGTAGGTAGTACCACACACATCCACTGTAGGTAGTGCCACACACCTCAACTGTAGGTAGTGCCACACAATGCTCTCCTTGTAGATCGTGCCATACCACCTGTAGATAGTGCCACACCCCCATGTAAATAGTGACACACAGCCACCCTTATAGATGGTTCCACACTGCCCCCTTGTAGATGGTGCCACACAGCCCCCTTTGTAGATAGTGCCACACAGAGCCCTTGTAGATAGTGCCACACATCCCCCTTGTAGATGGTGCCACACAGCCCCCCTTGTAGATAGTGCCATAACCCCCCCTTGTAGATCGTGCCATACACCACCCTTGTAGATCGTGCATACACCTTCCTCTTGTAGATTGTGCCATACACACCCCTTGTAGATCATGCCATACACCCCCCTCTTGTAGATTGTGCCATACACCCCCCCTTGTAGATCATGCCATACACCCCCCCTTGTAGATCATTCCATACACCCACCCTCTTGTAGATCGTGCCATACACACACCCCTCATTGTAGATAATGAAAAACACACCTCCCTGCATATATCACCCCCAAGAAATTAATTAAAGAAAACTGTACTCACCGAGCCCGGGCCGTTCTCACAATGAACCGAGCTCCAGCTTACTCAGCCACATTAGGCCTGAAGCGTACGCCAGCTCGATTACATCATCGCGCTTGTGCAGGGATCCAAACCCTGTGTTCTATAGGTTGCAGCGAATAGCGAACAAGTTTGCTAGCTCCCTGCAGCTCCAACATTGTAATCAATTGTACCTGGATCCTGAGAACGCAGGTACAATTGAATATGGAAGTTGCCGGGGGCCGGGCCCCCCATGAATGAGGGGGAACGCTGGGCCTGGAGCTGGAGCTCCAAGAGCACCAATGATAATCCAGCCCTGGGTCCACGGGACTGACGAGTTCAGTAAAAGCGGGATCCACCTGTAATCATTTACATCTAAGTTATGAACTTAGATGTGATCCATAGCAGCTCGGTCCTGCGTGTCAGAGACTCACAGGACTCGCTGACACTGAAACTATCAGTCCCGCGGACCTGACAGATACAGGTTTCAGCACTAGATACAGCTGTTCTGTATACAGTATACAAAGCAGCTGTATCTCAAAAAGAAAAATAATTTTTAATAAAAAGCATTTTGAAAGTTGCATCACTCAAAAATTTAATTAAAACAAAAATAAAATTTCTATGGTGTACATAGCCTTTAAGTTAATCCTATAAGCTGTGTGCCAGTGTGTACACTGGTTCAGAGTCGTTAAGTAGCCAGTACGCATATCTGAATCTCGATTACATTACCAAGCGCTGGTGCAATCTAAATTATGCAGAACGGAAGCATCTAGGTTTCGCTTGGAGACAGAGTGTCTAACAGTTTTTATGGAGACCGAACCTGTGCACTAGTGGCTATAAGTTGAAAAGCATCCCGTCGTTCCACAGGAACAGGGCCTGCGCACTGACACCTATGGATCAATAGCAAACATGACTTATTCAAGGAACAGAACCCATGCACTGGTGTTTCTCAAGCAAATAATAAATACATAATATAGCTAGACTCCTCATATACTACAGCGCTAAAATAGTTAATGCAAAATCACTGGGTATTAATTGGAATTTATTTATGAATGAAGGAAAATAAATAGATAAGTAGTGTCCATCACCTTGTAGGGTCGGACCACTCCGCTCCTCCCCCAGGACCTCATCTGGAAAATGAGTAGAACAGGCAGATCGGACAGGCAGACTTAATATTTATTACCATAAACCATCCAATGCTTTAGACCTAAATCCTATATCCTGTAAAAGTAACAAAACACGCGTCAGGCCGTGTAAAAGTATCCTTACTCTAAAGAAACATTACTCGTCAATCATATAATCAAAGATTAATAGAAATCACACTCCTTGTTAAGGCCTGAAGTTGCCAGGAATTCAAGTCTTTGAATCCAAGAGGACTCTCTTTGTATAATTACCTTATTGATTCCTCTCCTAGGTTCTGCAATATGCTCTGTCATCTGGTATCTCAATTGAGATACTGAGTGACCTTCTGAAATAAAGTGGTGAGGGACAGACAGAAGAGTATTCTTACAACAAATCAGATTTGTGTTTGCCTATGCGGTCTCATACATGCTGGGTAGTTCAATTGGTCATGGAACTCGGGAACCGGGATTATGGTGTGAGGTGGCATAATGCATGGTAGCTGGACCACTCTAGTCTTCATTACAGGTACACTAACAGCTCAGCGTTACATTGATTTGGTCATGGAACCAGAGATACAGCCATTTTTCCAAAAGTGTCCCAGAAGTCATTTTTCAACAGGACAACTTCCGCATGTTGCTCGTGCTACTGTGAGCAGCCTGCGTGGCCTAAATATGCTACAATGGCCTGCAGCCTCTCCGGACTTGTTTCCCATCGAGCACTTCTGGGATGTCATTGGACGGCAATTTCAACGGGAGCTGCCAGCGGCCAATCTTAATGATTTGCGTGCCCAAGTGCATTAATTAAAGGTTGGACTTGATGGACCTGTGTCTTTTTTCCAGCTTATCAAATTTGTAACTATATAGATACCATTGATTGTTGAGAAAGGTCCAGATGGATCAAAATGTCCGGTACTCACATAATGGTATTGTGACTGACTATACTAACCGTACTGTTTGGAGCTATACTTTTGAATTAATTATTTCTTGCTGTGTGGATTAACCATTAAATTAAAAAAAAACATCAACGCATGATCAAGCATCTCTATCGAGTGCCGTAAATTTATTATTGAGCTATGTAGGGTGTGCATTGACTGACTGGCTAGAACTATGTATGTGGGGCACTGTATTGCTGGCATTATGTATCGGAGCACTGGCTGGTTGGCGAAATGTATGGTCACAATGTGAATCTGGTTGTCGCTCAGCATTCTCGGGCTGCCACTATGTATGGGTTCATTCTCAGTGTGGTAATATCTATGGTGGCACAGTCTGGCAGGCACTGTGTATGGAGGACTTCTCTGGAAGTCACCTTTATGGAGGAAAATGGCCGGCAATATTTAAGGGGACAGCATGGCTGTCATTGCTATGGGACACTATTTGTATTTCAACTATGTTTATCTGGTTGTCACTCAGCATGGGGCATTCTCTGGCTGCTACTATGTATGGCAGCATTCTCTGTCTGGCAATAAGTATGAATAGCGCTGTCTGTCAGGCATGCGTATGGCTTTCATTGCTATGGAGACATCATAGGTGTTTTGTTTATGCACTACTGTGGCATCTCTAGTTTTGCTAAAAACAATATATTCAATTTAAAAGGCAGGAGTACTATAAAGTTTCCCTTTACATTTTTCTTTTTTCATTAGGAAGTTTTGGAAACAATATACGTTTAAATATAACTTTCTCCAGATTTTTGCATTTCAGAAAGAAAAACATTTAAATACATCAACATAGGTTGTGCTGCATTTGATATAACTGATATAACAGGAGCAACTGATAAGGCCACCCTTGTGTGTTGCCAGCTTAGATAGTAATCTGGATTCTCGAACATCTGCATAGCTTTTCAGTGCAGATGGGTTCTTTTAATTTGATTCTGCCAAGTAGCTAAATAAAATCACTGTACTTTTCTTGTTTAGAAATACAGCAGTTCCTTTCAAGATTCATATGGTTATAGTAGTATGAAAGGCACTTTTATCACTTTTAATTTCCTCTTACATCCTCACTCTTGGACCTTTTGATGATGATGATAATACTTTGTATTACCTTTGCTCACAGTACTAGGTAGATCAGTGTGTATTGACATATATTTTGAATAATTTGTGCAATGCTGACTGCATACCCAAATTTTCAAATTACTAAATCATTCCTCCAAATTTCACCTATGCATTCCAATCAACTTAGGTAATTTATTCACTTGCATTAGAGGTTTTCAGGGAACCTCTTATTTATCCCTTTCTTTTCCCATCCCTTGGTTGAACTTGATGGACATGTGTCTTTTTTCAACCGCACTAACTATGTAACTATGCAGAAGACCAAGATAGCAGACCTGATGAATAGATTATTCAAAGATTTTACAGAAGAGGAACAACTATGGAACTTTTGGTTATATCGATATATTTTAATAATTATTGAAAGTTGTGTTATTTAATTTGATAAGAAAATGTATTTATTTGCTGCTGTTTACATGACGCCAACCTCTTTCTATCCATAGGATGGGCCATAAATGTGCAATCGGATATTCCTACTGATCAGTAAAATGTTGGGAATTAATGCACAGTTGCTCATCTTTACACGTCTCTGTGCCTGGTATTGGAGCTCAGCCCCATTCACTTAAAAGAGTCACTGTGACTGGATAAGCATTGAGGTGGCCATGGCACAAACTGGAGCACCACTGTCCCTTTTTACTGCTGAGCTGCACAGATTAAACATTGATAGCCTAGAAGATAGGTCATCAATGTATTTTCCTAGAAAACCCGTTTGACCTGTTTCATCTTAATGGTGCTTTTATATATTGCAAAAATATAAATATTCATGATGCATTATCCAGGTTATATTATTGAACTATTTATGGAAAAGGTTATTTGAAAATGTTTTGTTATTGTAATGATCATAGACAAAATCTGCTACTTTGTGACTTGAGAAATAGTAAAATTCAGTTTGGTCATTTCTTGTATTTCTAGATCACTTCCATCAAGATGGCAGCAGTTTAATCAGGTACTCTTTTCTGTGACCAGGAGATGACAGCACGAATGATGGTGCTAACTGCAGACAAAAGTGGGTTATCTACAGTCATCACTAGAGTAAATGTTCTATTACAATGATCCTAATTGTACACCTTTGTGATGAAGTAGGTTGTATATGATGAGCTCTACTAGTCTTGTGCACTGTTTTTTTTTTGGGGGGGGGGATTTTTTTTTCATTCTACAATTTCAAATTCATGCATAATAGCTAAACAGAAAGTAAAATATATTTCACTTTGGATTAAAAGACATTTCAAATCTACATTCTTATGAGAGTAATTATTAATTATTGTTTAATAATTTACCATTCAGTAGAATAATCCATAGTATAGAGAGTTAATAATTATGTAAAAACATTTGTTAGACCCGGAAAGGCTCAGTGAATAATAGTTTTGAACAATTATGATAGATTGAAGTTTTTACGACCCCAAGACAATAAGATTTTTATGATTATTTTTTTAAACTTCAATCTTTATTAAAAAAAAATTCTTATTACAGAGGTTATACAAAAGAGGACCAAGGTCCAAACAGACATTGCAAATTCAAACATCAGAACAGAAATTAACTACTTTCAGTGCCACATCTATTGCCAATTCATATAGTATCTATCACATTGGCCCATCAAGAAAAAGTATTAAACAAAATATTTGGATTGAATCCAGACAGTCCATCTTTGAAGATTCTGTCAGTGAAGATGTAAATCGTTTACTAGATATGTTTCATGGTAGCACTGACTATTAACCCTTCTAACGACATCTGATAAAGTAGGGGATATGGGAGATTTCCAAAATTGTGCAATGGTTATTCTGGTAGCAATAAGTATGTGGTGAAATAATTAATCTGTCTGGTGGAGCTATATCAAAGTGAAATATCTAAAATCGCTAGAGCGGGGGATCTCTGGATAGGAGTACGTATAAATTCCAACATAAGTGTAAATACTTGACTCCACAAGTCCATAATTATGGGACAATACCACCACATGTGTAGTCGGGATCCTAGGACCTCACAACCTCTCCAACAAAGTCTGGAGTAATGAGGAACAATATAAGCCAATCTAGAAGGTGTCAAGTACCACGAAGATGTATTTTTCACATTAGATCAGCATGATTGACATATTTGGAGTGTTTCGCTGACCAGTTTGAAGTTTTAATCCATTTATCTTCAGGAAATATTTCTCCCAACTCCACGTCCCACCTTTTCTCCACTAATTTGCTTTTCCGATTCGGTCCATTTCAAGAATCAATTCATATCCCTTCAGCAGACCATTCGAATATCCCTGCTTTTATATAGAAGTTTATGTAATGAAGAAAGTGTAGATGGGTTCAGTGGGAATGTCGTGGTTTGTATCCAATGTCTAATTTGGAGGTATTGGTAGAAAAGGCTATGAGGGAGTTTATATGATTTCGATAGAGTGTCAAAGAATTTAAAATTATCCGATTCTAAGAAATTTAGGAACAACCGATAGACCTGCTGAAAACCAAGGAGTCAATCACATATCTACCCTTCGGATCTGTAATAACTTGTATAAGTTTGAATGCAATGGAATTTTTAAATCGCTATTGTTACCTTAACTTTTTTTTATATAATGAAGCAGAAAAAAATATGGGGGAATCTAGAATGTTTAAGAAGATGTGTATCTTTAGTATGTAAATGTGACTCCTGAATGCATACTATGTAACAATTGGAATGAATAGCCTCTTTCCAAATTAAGGACCTTTTACATGGGGAATTCAACCCATGAACATTAAGCAACAGAAATTTGATTCCCATTCGAAATATACCAAATATTTCTCAGATATAAGCAAAAAAATATGGATACATGACAGTATATAACAAATATATTGATAAATTTGAATAACTACACTGATCTTGAGAGCAGTATAAACTACACTACCGTTCAAAAGTTTAGGGTCACTTAGAAATGTCCTTATTTTTGCAAGAAAAACACATTTTTTTTCAATGAAAATAACATTAAATTAATCAGAAATACACTCTATACATTGTTAATGTGCTAAATGACAATTCTAGCTGCAAAAATCTGTTTTTTAATGCAATATCTACATAGGTGTATAGAGGCCCATTTCCAGCAACCATCACTCCAGTGTTCTAATGGTACATTGTGTTTGCTAACTGTGTTAGAAGGCTAATGGATGATTAGAAAACACTTGAAAACCCTTGTGCAATTATGTTAGCACCGCTGTAAACAGTTTTGCTGTTTAGAGGAGCTATAAAACTGACCTTCCTTTGAGCTAGTTGAGAATCTGGAGCATTACATTTGTGGGTTCGATTAAACTCACAAAATGGCTGGAAAAAGAGAAGCTTTCATGTGAAACTCGACAGTCTATTCTTGTTCTTAGAAATGAAGGCTATTCCATGCGAGAAATTGCCAAGAAACTGAAGATTTCCTACAACGATGTGTACTACTCCCTTCAGAGGACAGCACACACAGGCTCTAACCAGAGTAGAAACAGAAGTGGGAGGCCCCGCTGCACAACTGAGCAACAAGACAAGTACATTAGAGTCTCTAGTTTGAGAAATAGACGCCTCACAGGTTCTCAACTGTCAGCTTCATTAAATAGTACCCGCAAAATGCCAGTGTCAACGTCTACAGTGAAGAGGCGACTCCGGGATGCTGGCCTTCAGGGCAGAGTGGCAAAGAAAAAGCCATATCTGAGACTGGCTAGTAAAAGGAAAAGATTAATATGGGCAAAAGCACACAGACATTGGACAGAGGAAGATTGGAAAAAAGTGTTATGGACAGACGAATCTAAGTTTGAGGTGTTTGGATCACACAGAAGAACATTTGTGAGACGCAGAACAACTGAAAAGATGCTGGAAGAGTGCCTGACGCCATCTGTCAAGCATGGTGGAGGTAATGTGATGGTCTGGGGTAGCTTTGGTGCTGATAAAGTGGGAGATTTGTACAAGGTAAAAGGGATTTTGAATAAGGAAGGCTATCACTCCATTTTGCAACGCCATGCCATACCCTGTGGACAGCGCTTGATTGAAGCCAATTTCATCCTACAACAGAACAATGACCCAAAGCACTCCTCCAAATTATGCAGGAACTATTTAGGGAAGAAGCAGGCAGCTGGTATTCTATCTGTAATGGAGTGGCCAGTGCAGTCACCAGATCTCAACCCCATAGAGGTGTTGTGGGAGCAGCTTGACCGTATGGTACGCAAGAAGTGCCCATCAAGCCAATCCAACTTGTGGGAGGGCCTTCTGGAAGCATGGGGTGAAATTTCTCCTGATTAACTCAGCAAATTAACAGCTAGAATGCCAAAGGTCTGCAATGCTGTAATTGCTGCAAATGGAGCATTCTTTGGCGAAAGCAAAGTTTGAAGGATAAAATTATTATTTCAAATAAAAATCATTATTTCTAACCTTGTCAATGTCTTGACTATATTTTCTAGTCATTTTGAAACTCATTTGATAAATATAAGTGTGAGTTTTCAAGGAAAACACAAAATTGTCTGGGTGACCCCAAACTTTTGAACGGTAGTGTATATCCCTCTTTCAGGGAAAAAAATAAAGGAGGCAGAAGTTCGTGGAACTTCCTAACCCTCAACAAAGGAGCTTTGAAGTAGAGCCTAGGCAGAGAGTCACAGGTGTATCTGAAGTATTTCCATCTAAGATCTTTTAGGTAGAATACACTATCAATCCCCAACTCTGCTTCTAGAACGGCTGACTTTTTCGGACCATAATGGTGTTATGATTTCAGGCCTGGTTTATTTTCTGTGATGCGGAATGTTAGGAGATTAATCCCCAAATTTGTAGGAGTTCTCTAGCATCATCTGGTGAGAGGCAAACATGTTGACTACCGTTTCTTGAGACAATTAGATTGACTGGGAATCACCATTTGTGTAAGAACCCCTTTTCCCTGAGAAGTTTGGTCATAGGTAAGTATTCCTTTTGACGTAACATAGTAGCTGCAGACAAGTCTGGGTAAATTGAAATATCCTTAAACTTTTCTAGTAGATCTGGGGAGCCTTTGAGGGCTCTTAAGAATTTGTCTTTCACGTGGAATAAATTTATCCGGGCTATAGTATCTCTAGAGAGATGAGAAGCAAAATGTTTTGGCTTGGGTATACGGTGGATTCGGTCGATTGTTAGGTCTAAGTTAGACTTTTGAGGAAGGACCAGAGCAATGATATCCGTCAGATATTGAGAAAGTAAATCAGGAGTTATTGATTCCGGTATACCTCGGATCCTCACATTATTTCTTCCAAATTGAGGATTTTGGTAGAAAGTTTCTGTACCTCCTCTTCTAAATTTGCATTAGCAAATCAATCAGTTGTGAGATTTAGCAAAGTCAGCCATCTTTCGTTCAATGTGATCCGTACGATTGCACTGGTCTGTATATCTGACCGAAGTTCTCCCATTGCCTGTCGTATATCCGTTTGAAGTGAATCTCTCAAAGAATTCAAAAGCTTTTTAAGCACAGCCTCCGATACCGTGTGGGATTCTAATGGATCTTGCACTTTACTATCCAAAGACTCTGCTCTGGACGAAGGTGTAGGAGAAGATGGAGGAAGTGATATGCATCTGTTAACTTCCAAAGATGTGAGTTTTGTTGGTTTTGATTTAGTATTTCTTTTAGTTGTGCCACCCATATTGGTAAGTAAAATAAGGTTTCAACGACCGCAGTCTTGTAATATATATATATATTTTTTAAACTATGTATAAATTTGCTGTATGCAGCTAGAAGGATGTCAACATTAACCCCTTAATGACCAGCCTATTTTAAACCTTAATGACAAACCAATTTTTTAATTTTTTCCATCGTCGCATTCCAAGAGCTATAACTTTTTTTATTTTTGCGTCGATATAGCTGTATAAGGTCTTGTTTTTTGCTGGACAATTTGTATATTTTAATAGCACCATTTTGAGGTACATATTATTTATTGATTAACTTTTATTAACTTTTTTTGGGGGGGAATAGAAAAAAACCTGAAATTTCGCCACACTTTTTCGCATCCTAAATCTACGCCGTTTACCGTGTGGTATAAATAACCCAATAACTTTATTCAGTGGGTTGTTAAGATTGCAACGATACCATTTGTATAGTTTTTGTATGTTTTACTACTTTTACACAGTAAAAACGCTGTTTTTTCAAAATGATTTGTTTTTGTCTCCATATTTGAAGAGCCATAACTTTTTTATTGTTCTGGCGATGCAGTTGTTTGAAGGCTCTTTTTTTGCGGGAAGACTTGTAGTTTTTATTGGTACCATTTTAGAGTAGGTGTGACTTTTTGATCACTTTTTATCACATTTCGTTTAAGTCTGGATTCATAGAAAACAGCAATTTTTCCATAGTTTCTTATTTAATTTTTTACAGCGTTCACCGTGTGGGTTTAATAATGTCGGGGTCGTCACGGACGCAGTGATACCAAATATGCATAACTTTTTTACTTTATTTTAGTAAAGCAGTTTGTAAGGGGAAAAAGTGTTTTTTTTATTTTTTTTCACATTTTTTTTTTATTAACTTTGTTAAACTTTTTTTTACTTTTTTACTAGTCCTACGGGGGGGACTTTAATATGCGATCATCCGATCGCTATTATAATACACTGCAATACTTTTGTATTGCAGTGTATTACTGCCTGTTCGTTTAAAACAGACAGGCATCTGTTAGGACATTCCTCCGGCATGACCTAGCAGGCATTCACTACAGGCAGACCTGGGGGCCTTTATTAGGCCCCCGGCTGCCATCGGAGACACAGACACTCGGCGATCTTATCACCGTGTGTCAGTGAGATGGGAGGGAGCTCCCTCTCTCTCTCCAAAACCACTCAGATGCGGTGCACGCTATTGTGCACCGCATCTGAAGGTTAAACGGGTGAAATCGATACTGATATCGATCTCACATGTTCGAGCAGGGACGCCCCCAGCTCTCAGCTACATCTGGCAGCTGAGAGCAGGGAGATTTGACAGCTCCCAGCTCTATTTATTTATCCTGATGCAGTGCCGTAAAAAGGCTTATGCATCAGAATAAAGCTCATTAGTGGCCGCAGTGAAAAGGCGTATTAGCGGTCACTAATGGGTTAAGACCTAATACAGTAATAAAACAGGGACATGAATCCTTTGAGGGTCGCTTAAAATTTCTGTTATTGGTGAAACACTGTGGAGAGCACAATCTGCCCTGTAATAGCGGACAAAACCAATGAGGGTGCTATATTTATAGTGCGGAGCCCGGCGTTGTTGTACAGTCTCAGTCACTGACTGTGAGCAGCAGAGCCATTGTGTACTTCTATGGGACGACTGCCAGACAATTCAGCCAGGAGAGGTATGATGGAAGGCGTGGGGTGTCGGCAGGCACACAGCACCTTAGAACCGGCTGGTAGGGTTATTTTGTAGGACCCCTTAACTATGACCAGAACAGTAGCTGACTTTCGGTGGACGGAAAGTGTGAAACACAGTAAACAAGTCGTGTACCTATTTGTATCCGGCGGCACTTTAGTCCCAAGTCTCCTCGTGGTGTTAGGCCGCAATGTCGTAGATCCCAGCCGCAGTCAGGGTGAAGAATGGAGTGACCAAATCACATTGAATCAAATACTTGCATGTACTAGAGATGTGTGCTTCGGATCAAATGAGGAGTTATCTTAGGATGCAAGGTTTATTTGAGCCATTAATAGCTTCAGTCGGCAGGAGACGAGAATCACGCGACTGCTCTCATGCCGGTCCAGGCCATACCCCCAAGATTTTTAGTTTTAATGAGAATGAAAACCTTATCTTCTCCAAACAAGATTTCAGGTACAAAATTAACGAAGCTGAAACTTTAATTCCAATGGAGGGGGCTCAAGAGCATTTCCCGAGGTCATATATAGATATGGTTCCGTAGTTTTTTTTATGCAATTAATATATTCATATATTATGAAGTGATCTTTAATGTGATTGGTTAGATTACCTCTATAACTGGACTGGAACTGAATCATATATGTTTCTATTGGTCTTAAAACTTTGTATTGTCTTATTGTATATAAATAAACGTCACAAGGCCTCAAGCACCAGAGAAATGCCACATGTGTGATACTGATGAACTTCCGTGTCTGTGTGATCTCTCTGATGCATCGTTATCTTGATTTGGACTCCGAGACTAGATTCTTAGAGTACCTTTAGCCCTACCAAACCTAGGCTACTCCGACATTTTAAATCTAACAATTGAATAGATACTATACATCCTGCAGACTTCCAAATTAATAATCTAAACTGTTATGCTTGTTAGACATTGCCTGAGTAGTATGCATTATATTGTAGTTCTACCTAGTAATATGTATAACAATAAAAAAATATATGTATCTTTATCTTTAACTGCTACAGTTCTGTTAGCGGTTAAGAAAGGTTTTGTTTTATGGGAGGAAATGCCCATAGCAACCAATCAGATTCCAGCTCCAATTTTTCTAAAGTCCTTTGGAAAATAAAAACAGTGATCTGTTTGCAATGGAAAACTCCTCTGTATTTCTTTGCAAATATTTTAATAAGTTTCCCTCATTGTTTCTCACCAGAGGATTTATTTAAATATCTCCAATTGGAACCTAACATTCCCTTTTTCACAAATAACGTTAAAGGGGATGAGCTTCAGTACCAGACACAGCCCGTGGACAGACATAGTGCAGTTTCTGGAAAGAAATCAGACCTTTTATTTATTTTTTTTAATTCTGAACAACCCCTTTAATTGCAAACCACTATAAAAACAAAACATGCCAGTTTTCATAGAAGTGTCATCAGCTATTACAGATTTATACTTGATATAATGCAAGAAAAATTTGTGTCACAGAGCATTAGATAAGTATGTTTTTTTTATTATAATCTTTGTGTGCTTAAATTCATACTGTTTAATACAAGCAACGGTACAAACTAAAAAAAAAAAATCCTCAATGTTTTGTTTCTCTTTTTTAACCTGTTCATGGTTTACCTAAATTAAATATATATTTATATATATATATATATATATATATATATATATATATATATATATATATATATATATATATATATATATATATTATATATATATATATTTATTTAAAACATGGGTTTTGTTACGCTCACGAGAAGACAAAATATGTGGGGATTTTATTATGTTACGTATAAGTATTTTTTATTTATTATTTCTTTCTCTCTTTTTTTACAAAATGTATTTACATTTTTTTTTTGGTCCGTATTGGGACTTTACTGTTACATTTTATTTTATTATGAACATTATGCTGGCATACTTCTACATGCCAGCATATTATTGTTGTGCATAGAAATATTCACAGGCATCTATTAAGGCAAACTACAAGTCTAACCAAATGGGCATATACATGAGACAGCCCTGGGAACCTTTGCCATTTCCTGGGCTGTCTCCATGGTTATACCGGCTGCCTCCGAAACAGGTGATCACCATTACAAAGGGGCTCCCTGCCTTGTATAATTTTTAATTTGTCTTGTACATACCTTCGTGTTACATGACGTGGATGTCACTGCAAGGAGTTAATCTATCTCCACTCACTCAATCTTGCATGTACCTTCCACTCAGGTTGCAATAAGATCATAAATCATTCCCTAACACAGTTTACACACCCCATACACACAACTGGCTGTTTAAACTTATCAAATATGGGTGATAAGCCCCAACACACATTGACACTACTCTCCAGCAATCAAAGGTTTAACACACTCTATGAATGTCTAAGCCCTCTTGCACACAACTGAGTGCCACTGGCACCTAATAGTCTTCACGGACCCATTCACTTCAGTAGGAGAATCAGGTCAGTAAAAATGGACCTGACTCTCCAATCTGTGGAAAGAGAGAACATGTCTTTTTTTCCACGGATCACGGACGGGACTCGGGCGGCACAAATGGTCGTTTGCAAGAGCCCTAAAGATTTTTTAGAGTATACAAGGATCAAATGTATTAAAAATGTATGCTTGGATAGGAAAGGTACAATGCCAACAAAAAGTATAAAAAAAAGCTAAAGAAGATAACATAACAGATGGCCTAACACTTACAATCCATAGTCTTCTGTTTCCTTGAAAGTCGGGAAACAATGGATGCACATTTAGACTAAGATCTGACCCCCATTAAGTGTGCAGACTGCATGGTGGCTCAGAGATTAGCACTGAATGCTTGAAGCATTGGGGCCCTGCATTTAAATACAGCCAATCTGTATATTTCCCCTGTGTTTGCATGAGTTTTCTCTGGGTACTCAGGTTTTCTTTCACATTCCAATAACTATAAGGATAATGTATTTAGATTGTTAGCCCCCTATGGGACAGCAACTGAGGCAAATCTCTGTACAGCGCTGCAGAATATGTTGGCGCTGTATAAGTAACAAAATGAAATAATAATAAGTTGAATAGTGCTACGATAATGTTGAAAAACATCACTTAAAGGAACAGTGTCATCAGAAATAATTTTTTTATATGTTAAAGATGTTAGTGCTTTATTAAAAACTTTTATATTTATTTGTGTGTTTGTGTTTTACTTTTTCTTATTTTTACACTTTTTCTTCCCTATGGGGGCTGCCATTTTTTGTTCCATTTCTGTGTGTGTCGATTAACGACACATACAGACATGGAATACGGCAGCCACAGTCCCATAGGGACTGCGAACGGCTCCCGTCCCATTGACTGCAGTGTACGGCGTCTGTGTGGGAACTGCGCATGCGCCGCTCCCACACAGTCCTATTCGAAATTGGCGCCGTCCGGCGCCATTTTCCTGTGGACCGGAAGTCGCGGCCGGACAGTAATATTACTACTTCCGGTCGCGGCTTCCGGATTTCTGCACTTGCACCAGCGGCAGCAAACGGAGCGGACGGGCCGGAGGGAGCCGCGGCGGCAGGAGCAGGTAAGAGATTTCAATGTATGTTTGTGTTTGTGTGTGTTTACTACTGTATGTAAACCTACTACACTGTGGGTTAGCTCAAAAAATGGCGACACACAGTGTAGGAGGTTACACCGTTCAAACCCCTCGTTTATCCCGGCACTAGCCAGGATAAAGGAGGGGGGGATGCTGAGAGCTCACTAGAGCGAGGGCTGTTAACCCAATGCTGCAATGCTGCAATTTTGGGAACAGCGCCATCTAGTGACCAAAAATGGGTAGTATTATAAATTAGAAATAATTTATAATATTTCCTGGACTCGTGCAAAAAAATAAAAAAAATGTGAACAATGTTTAACCACCCACACACTAAATGTTTAATTTTTTTTAAAAAAACATGTTTTTCTGGCAACACATTCCCTTTAAGAGCTTAAAGAGGATCTGTCAGCTCTCCTGACATGTCTGTTTTAGTAAACACTTGTATGTCCCATGAAATTACAATTCCTTTTGCAGAACCCTGTGTTGTACCAGAACTTTGTTATTCCTCAGAAAAATTTATGAATAGATTGACTTGTCTGATGGTGAATTGTAACACCCAGTTGTCAAAGGGGTGTGTCCCTACACATTCACACTCTGTCAGCCCTGATTGGACAATGCTAGACTCTGTACTGACATACCCCCCCCCCCAACTGGTAACAATCATTGGTCAATTTATTCCTAAATCCAGAGTTCTAAGAAAAAATGTTCCAGAATCATTATTTTATGGAAATCCAATTAATTACTATAAAAGACACGTTAGGAGAGCTGACAAGGTCCTTTTTGACTACTGGGATCTGAGTTTTCTACAATCCTGGCACTGTGTATTACAGCCCTGTTCTCATTGCTGATCTTGTAAGTGCATGGGCAGTGCCGCGAGATCATTACTTATATTGTCATCATTGGGTGGGAAGGGATTAAAATATTTGCAAGCAATACATACTGACAAAGTCAAGAGTTATTTGAAAAAGATAGCAAATATTACAACCATGGCTGCTCAAAAAAAATTCTTATTTTACAATGTCCTTTATCCCTTAATTATTACATACAAATCTATGTCCATCCATAGCATAATAATTTGTATTGCTGAAGAAATAACAAACCCAAACAAGGTAATACGCTATTACTCAATAAACAATGCGGGGTCCAAGTGCTGGGACCCCCCTGTAAGATTAACCGCCATTGTGGTTAAAATAATTGAGGATTTTCTAAGAGATGCTATTCTTGAGTATCTCAATGATAATAAACTGTTAATGCAGCATCAGCATGAGTTTATGAGGGGTCGGTCCTGTCAAATCAATCTGATTAGCTTTGATAAGATGGTAAGTTGTAGACTGGACCTTGCTGTGGATGTGGTGTATCTAGACTTTTGAAAGGTGTTTGACACTGTGCCGCATAAAAGGTTGATATATAAAATGAAAATGCTCGAACTGGGGGAAAATATGTGTTTTTGGATTAACAACTTGCTCAGTGATAGAAAACAGAGTGTGGTTATTAATGGTACATTCTCAGAGTGGGTCACAGTTGCCAGTGGGTTTCCACAGGGGGTCAGAATTGGGCCGTCTTCTTATTAATATGTTTATTAATGACCTTGTAGATGGTTTACAGAGTATAATTTCAGTATTTGCAGATGATACTAAGCTCTGTGAAGTAATCAACACAAAGAAGAGGAATTTGGGGAAACTGGAGGTTTGGGCAGAGAAATGGCAAATTAAGTTTAATGTGGGTAAATGTAATATTATACACTTGGCCCGAGGAAACAGATTTTACAATTATATTAAATGAAAAAACACTGGGTAAAACTACTACTGAAAAAGATTTGGGGATATTGGTGGAGAGTACATTTACCTTTAGCAACCAGTGCCAGGCAGCTGCTGCCAAGGCAAATAAAATCATTGGATGCATCAAAAGAGGCATAGATGCTCATGACAATAACATAGTTTTGCCTCTATACAAATCACAAGTCATATCACATATGCAATATTATGTAAAATGTTTGGGCACCTGTGTATAAGAAGGACATAGCTGAACTAGAACGGGTACAAAGAAGGGCGACCAAGGTAATTAAGGGAATGGGTGGTTTGTAGTACCAAGAAAGGTTATCAAACTTAAGCAATTAGATGGAAAAAAGATGAATTAGGGGCAATCTAATTAAAATTTGCAAATATATAATTGGCCAGTACAGAGATCTTTCTAATGATCTTTTTATACTTAGGCCTGTAACAAGGACAAGGGAACATCCTCTACGTCTAGAGGAAAAAAGCTATCACCACTATCACAGACGGGGATTCTTTACTGTAAGTGCAGTGAGACTATGGAAGTACCTGCTACAGGATATTGTGATAGTTGATTATTTGAACAAGTTAAAGTAGGAACTTGATGCCTTTCTTGAAAAATATAATATTACAGGTTATGAGTACTAGATTCTTTTTTTTGTTTTCCAAATTTATTTATTTATATTTCATTTATCAGAGATTCCAGTTGTATACATAAGTAACAATAAATATTTAACAATAAATAAATGATTTTTTAATCCCACCCTCTAAGACCGGCCTGGTTTAAGTGCTTCAATCCCATTTCCCCCTCAATGTATTATTATTATTCTGATCCTTCATACTGTAATAATATAACTTCTCATATTTCTTTATACTTTAAACATTGTTTTTCCATATTTTAACTTCTAAAGGGACTATTTAGAAGCCACTTTCTTACGATTTGCAATTTAGCAACAAACTGTTTTCTTAAGCCATTTTTTTTCCCCCTTGGAATATTTACTTCCGAGTCATCTTATAATATCCCCAACTGTGGTGAAAATAAATATCAGCTTTGAGACATTCAGAGATTTTGCAGAAAATTGCATCCCAGAACCTAACTATTATCACACATTTCCAAAGAATATGAATATAATCCGCCCCTTCTTCTCCACATCTGGGACAAATATCTTTCCTACTATTATACATTTGGAAGTATAAACAACTCAAATTAAACCCCACATGGCTTACACCTTCTGTGAAAGGGGCAATACATGACAAAAAAAGGGCATTTAAAAAATACAAATCTGAGGGTACAGCTGTAGCCTTTGTAAAATATAAAGAGCTTAATAAAATCTGTAAAAATGTAATAAAATTAGCAAAAATACAAAATGAAAGGCAGGTGGCCAAGGATAGTAAAACAAATCCTAAAAAATTCTTCAAGCATATAAATGCAAAAAAGTCCAGGTCTGAACATGTAGGACCCCTAGATAATGGTAATGGGGAGTTGATCACAGGGGATCAAGAGAAGGCAGAGTTGCTAAATGGGTTCTTTAGCTCTGTATATACAACTGAAGAAGGAGCAGCTGATGTAGCCGGTGCCAGTGCTGTTAATATATCAGTTGATATACTGAACTGGATGAATGTAGAGATGGTCCAAGCTATATTAAATAAAATAAATGTGCACAAGGCCCCGGGACCAGATGGGTTACACCCTAGAATTCTTAAAGAGCTTAGTTCAGTTATTTCTGTCCCCCTTTTCATAATATTCAGAGAATCTCTAGTGACTGGTATAGTGCCAAGGGACTGGCGCAGGGCAAATGTGGTGCCTATTTTCAAAAAGGGCTCTAGGTCTTCCCCAGGTAATTATAGACCAGTAAGCTTAACATCCATCGTGGGGAAAATGTTTGAGGGGCTATTGAGGGACTATATACAGGATTATGTGACAATAAATAGCATTATAAGTGACAGCCAGCACGGTTTTACTAAGGACAGAAGTTGTCAAACTAACCTAATCTGTTTTTATGAAGAGGTGAGCAGAAGTCTAGACAGAGGGGCCGCTGTGGATTTAGTGTTTTTGGACTTTGCAAAGGCATTTGACACTGTCCCCCATAGACGCCTAATGGGTAAATTAAGGACTATAGGTTTAGAAAATATAGTTTGTAATTGGATTGAGAATTGGCTCAAGGACCATATCCAGAGAGTTGTGGTCAATGATTCCTACTCTGAATGGTCCCCGGTTATAAGTGGTGTACCCCAGGGTTCAGTGCTGGGACCACTATTATTCAACTTATTTATTAATGATATAGAGGATGGGATTATTAGCACTATTTCTATTTTTGCAGATGACACCAAGCTATGTAATATAGTTCAGACTATGGAAGATGTTCATGAATTACAGGCAGATTTAAACAAACTAAGTGTTTGGGCGTCCACTTGGCAGATGAAGTTTAATGTAGATAAATGTAAAGTTATGCATCTGGGTACCAACAACCTGCATGCATCATATGTCCTAGGGGGAGCTACACTGGCGGATTCACTTGTTGAGAAGGATCTGGGTGTACTTGTAAATCATAAACTCAATAACAGCATGCAGTGTCAATCAGCTGCTTCAAAGGCCAGCAGGATATTGTCGTGTATTAAAAGAGGCATGGACTTGCGGGACAGGGATGTAATATTACCACTTTACAAAGCATTAGTGAGGCCTCATCTAGAATATGCAGTCCAGTTCTGGGCTCCAGTTCATAGAAAGGATGCCCTGGAGTTGGAAAAAATACAAAGAAGAGCAACGAAGCTAATTAGGGGCATGGAGAATTTAAGTTATGAGGAAAGATTGAAATAATTAAACCTATTTAGCCTTGAAAAAAGACGACTAAGGGGGGACATGATTAACTTATATAAATATATTAATGGCACATACAAAAAATATGGTGAAATCCTGTTCCTTGTAAAACCCTCTAAAAAAACAAGGGGGCACTCCCTCCGTCTGGAGAAAAAAGGTTCAAGCTGCAGAGGCGACAAGGCTTCTTTACAGTGAGAACTGTGAATCTATGGAATAGTCTACCGCAGGAGCTGGTCACAGCAGGGACAGTAGATGGCTTTAAAAAAGGGTTAGATAATTTCCTAGAACAAAAAAATATTAGCTCCTATGTGTAGAAATTTTTCCTTCCCTTTTCCCTTCCCTTGGTTGAACTTGATGGACGTGTGTCTTTTTTCAGCCGTACTAACTATGTAACTATGTAACTATGTAACTATGTAACATTTTACCCAACGACCGAGGAGTATAATAGAGTCTATGTACTGGGTTGAATTGAATCAACTGATGGTTAAGATTAATTGAAGTTGTCCTAATGTTTTTATAAACAGTTTCCCATTCAATCTCCCCAATTGTGTTCAACTCTTTCTCCCAGTTAAGAGCACTTTTAAAATGTAACTGTTCTATCTCCCTATTAAATGTCTATATATTCTTGACAGGGTTTTTTTTTTCCAATCTCCTGTTCTTGTAACAATTCATAGGGTCATTATTAAACATCTCCTTTTTTTTGGTGTGTGTAATTGCCGTGTAAATAAGTACTAGATTTTGGAGATGGGACGTTGATCCAGGGAATTATTCTGATTGCCATATTTGGAGTCAGGGAAGAATTCTTACCCTAATGAGGCAATTGACATCAACTTCATGGGGGTTTTGCCTTCCTCTGGATTAACACGGTAGGACTGTAGGTTGGACTTAATGGACCTGTGTCTTTTTTCAACCTTATCAACTATGCAACTATATAACTATGATCTCTAGAATGAAGACGCTGCAGCACAGGCCAAGCATAGCAGCCATTTCAATGTGCCACTCGGAATTCAGCACTGTGCATGTACTGCAACTCAGCCCAATTTGTTCTAGGGATTAGTGGTAGACCCAGTAGTCAGACATCCACCGATCAGTACATTTGGTAATCAACAGAGATGAAGGACTAAAGGTCCAAGGTTGGGTTACAGGAAAACCTGGTACAAAAGGCAGAAAACTTCTCGCTAGTCCATGAGTGTACTGCAATAGTAATACCAATGTTCTTGCTTGTTACTGCTTTTGATATATTCACCCTCTTTGGTTGTGGCATTTTTCTGGACTGTGACGTAGTAGCACTGGACTTTTTGTATTTTTTTTATCTCGTTTTTGGACAATCTTGACGGTCTTTTTTGCTCCTTCTTTTAATGGGGAAAAGGTTTATTAATTCTGAATTTGTAGTGTTTACATTTTTGGCCGTTTTTTTTACTTGTTATTAAAAAAATATTTATATTGTTTTAATTTCAAATGTTTGCAGTGAGAATTTCACAGGCACAACAGATAGAAAGATGAAGCTTCAGACTAGATAGCTAATGCCACAACTATAAAATACTTCAGTTATATTTTGTAAATCAAGCTACATTGTACAAACACAAGCAGTGCTCCCAACACATCAAGTCCAAAGGTGAATGAACAACCACTTCACAGAACTTCTATTGTGGGCTTAGCACTCATTAAAACTAATAAGCATCTCACCCACTGATAACAACATTTTGCTCAACAAGGCATAGAATGTAATTACAAACTAGTGTATAGTACAGAAATGGTCATTGCATCTTTCAAAATGCCAGACATTTTGATAAAAGCTCTGCAGTAAAAGAAGCAAGATAAATCACCTCTAATAAAGTGTAAAAGGACTTGTAATAGATTCTGATACTTGTTTTTACACTTTCACAAACACTACAGAAGTAATAGAGTTTGATGTAAAAATAAAAACAAAAACAGTGTTTCAATATTGTATATTTTTTAAGCAAACGGAGAGTTTTTTTCCTCAGCAATTGTTAGGTAGATGTACCTTGAAAAGTAAACCTTGGCACTGCAATTGGTCTGGCACTGACCAAAGTGTGTTGTGAAGTCTAAGGGTTCATCCCATTCTTCACAATGGACCTCTGCAAAGAAATTTGGACTTAACTGGTGGATACTTCAGGATATACTCCTCATAGTATTCACCAATTGGCTGTGAGACGTGACGGCTATGAAGGCACAGGAGTAGAGATGAGCGAACCGTGACAACCGGACCCGGTTTCGGTCCGAACATCATGAAAAGTTCGGTTCGCATCGAATCCGAACTTCACCGGGTTCGGCTGAACCGGTTTTGACCGAACCCGGCTAAATTTTGGCGCCTGCCAATCGGGAGGCAGCACAGGGGCGGGCTCAAGCCTGCAATAAAAGTCTATGCACGGAGCTCAGCGGCCATTTTAGAGACAGGAGCTGTAGGGATAGCATCTCTGTGCAGTAGGGGCAAGCTTTAGGAATCTAAAAGACAGGAATCCAGCAATTGAAGGGGCTCATCCACTACAGCGGGAGTCTACTCTACTCTCAACAATCAACATCCAAATTGCAATACAAATTCTCCATTTGCCAAGCCAGTGTGTGAATAAGCTTTTATAAGGGGTTCATCCCCGTTGCATGTGTTAACATCCAACTTGCAATCCAGGCAGGCAGCTGTAGTACTACAACGCCCAGCATTCCCTGAGTGCACAGTGGCTGATAGAAATTCTCATTCATTGCTATTTGCCAAGCCAGTGTGTGAATAAGCTTTTAGAAGGGGCTCATCCCCGTTGCATGGGTTAACATCCAACTTGCAATCCAGGCAGGCAGCTGTAGTACTACAACGCCCAGCATTCCCTGAGTGCACAGTGGCTGATAGAAATTCTCATTCATTGCCATTTGCCAAGGCAGTGTGTGAATAAGCTTTTAGAAGGGGCTCATCCCCGTTGCATGGGTTAACATACAACTTGCAATACAGGCAGCCTTTGTAGTACTACAACGCCCAGCATTCCCTGAGTGCACAGTGGCTGATAGAAATTCTCATTCATTGCCATTTGCCAAGCCAGTGTGTGAATAAGCTTTTAGAAGGGGCTCATCCCCGTTGCATGGGTTAACATCCAACTTGTCATCCAGGCAGGCAGCTGTAGTACTATAACGCCCAGCATTCCCTGAGTGCACAGTGGCTGATAGAAATTCTCATTCATTGCCATTTGCCAAGCCAGTGTGTGAATAAGCTTTTAGAAGGGGCTCATCCCCGTTGCATGGGTTAACATCCAACTTGCAATCCAGGCAGGCAACTGTAGTACTAAAACGCCCAGCATTCCCTGAGTGCACAGTGGCTGATAGAAATTCTCATCCATTGCCATTTGCCAAGCCAGTGTGTGGATAAGCTTTTAGAAGGGGCTCATCCCCGTTGCATGGGTTAACAATCCAACTTACAATCCAGGCAGCCTTTGTAGTACTACAACGCCCAGCATTCCCTGAGTGCACAGTGGCTGATAGAAATTCTCATTCATTGCCATTTGCCAAGCCAGTGTGTGAATAAGCTTTTAGAAGGGGCTCATCCCCGTTGCATGGATCAACATCCAACTTGCAATACAGGCAGCCTTTGTAGTACTATAACGCCCAGCATTCCCCGACTGACTGGCACCTTATGAGTCACTGATTTTCCGCCAGTCCGAATAGCAATTTAAAAGGGCCTCATTTCTGTATAAGGGTTTAATTCAACGTGCTAATTAAGTACAGCCGGTGCCTTTGGTGCTATTATACAAGTCACAGCATACACTGACTGCCACCTATTCACAGTCACCCATTTTCAGCCAGTCCAAATAATATTTTATAAGGGCCTCATTCCTCTAATAGGGGAAGGGGTTTTGATTCAACTTGCTGCACTCCAGCAGTGAAATGTCTGGTAAAAAAAAGGTTGTGAAAGGACGGGGTAGAGGAAAAAACACCCATGCCATGTCCTCTTCCAGTCCAAATGTTGGATCTGTTGGTGCCAGACCCAGTACCAGCATTTGTGGCACAAGACATGTGCCCAGTTCTACTAGTAGCAGCAGCCATGTGCCTGCTGGTAGTAGTAGTAGGATCAGCAAGCCAGACTTGTCCATCTCATCCGGTTGGCGGGTTACTTTAGACAATACGGCCATTGTGGACTGGTTGGCTGGCTCGCGGTCATCTCAGCAGGAAGACTCTGACGATCTGGCTTCAAGCCAGGTTTCGTTGGATTCCAGATCCTCTACAGTTCCTTGGCACAGTGACAGTTGTAATATGGGTATTTCTAGCATTTCCATTCCATCATCTATGTCTTCACTCCCCCTTCCTAGTGGAAAGCCATCTTTCCTGAGAGTCCTAAGAGACATCTCCTCGGGTGCGAAGGAAGATACTGAACAACATAGTGATGATTTGTTTTCCGCGAGTCAGCCAACAGAGTGTGTTGCGGCGGTGGAGGTGGAAGCGGTGTCCGAGACGCATAGCTGTGGTAGTGGGGGTATTGGTGGTAGCCGTGGTGGCAGACGCAGTAATGGGGGGGGCATGGAGCCCGCCATGATGTCACATCACATTCACAACACAGTGACAGAAGTGGCGGGGATGATGAGCAGGGCTATGATGATGTTGTTTTAGACAGGACGTGGGAACCAGGTGACGAGGTGATGACGACGTCAGAGGAGGAGGGTAGTAGTGGCGGCACTGGCAGTGATAAACAGCCAAGCCGAGGTAGGGGCAGAAGTCAATCTGCAAAACGTTGCAGCGGTAGGGTCAGCTCAGGAGCCGGTGACGGCGACACTGCTGCTACTGGTGTAGGCTCCCGAAAAAAGCCTGCCAGACAAGGGGCAAGCTCGGGTGGTGGTAATGGTGGACGTGGTACTACCTCTTTACGGTACTCTGTCATGTGGCAATTTTTCTGTACCTTCCCGGAGGACAAAAACATGGCACAGTGCCGTATCTGCAAGCAGAAAGTAAGGCGTGGGCAGGGCAGCAATGTAGGAAAAACCGCTCTACGTAAGCACATGGAGCGGCATCACAAGGCCATGTGGGACAATCGACATAACCCACCATCATGTACATCTGATGAAGAACCCTCAGCCGCTCCTGCTGCTGCTGCTCCAAGTCCCTGTCATCTAAGTAGTAGCCAGGCCTTATCCACCATCTCGTTGTCATCATCATCACTGTCATCTAGTGCTCCTCCTACGTCCCGTCAGTTATCCATTACGGAATCGTTGTCCTATAAGCAACGATATATACCCAGTCATCCACTTGTCGTGCGGCTTAATTCACACCTGGCTAAGTTGTTGGTGGTGCAGTCGCTGCCGTACCACCTGGTCGACTCCGCCGGCTTCAAGCAATTGATGGCGTGCGCTCAGCCTAGGTGCCGAATACCTAGCCGCCATCACTTCTCCAAGACAGCTGTCCCTGCCTTGCACAAGCACGTGGAGGAAAAGGTGTGCCAGTCCTTGCAATTATCCGTGTGCAGCAGGGTAAATGCCACCGTCGGTGGAGCAGCAACTACGGGCAGGGACAGTACATGTCTTTCACGGCCCACTGGGTCAATATTTTGCAGTCCGATGCACCACCGCAGCAATGCCAGGCATTACCACCTCCACGCTTGTATCTTTCTGGTTCAACTTCGGACACCAGGCGCCTACCATCCTCCTCCGCCTACTCCTCCTCCTTGCCCTCCTCAATGGAGGTCTTCCCGTCCCCGACAGGACACAGCGTATCTTCCACTCCTCCTCCCTCCTCTTTTCATAGGTGCAAGGTGAAGCGCCATAACGCTGTCTTACACCTGCTGAGCCTGGGCGAGAAAAGCCACACAGGGCAGGAGCTGCTGCTGTGCATCAAGGAGGAAATCGCACGCTGGCTGTCTCCTCTGAAACTCACACTGGGCAATGTTGTCTCTGATAACGGGAAGAACGTTGTGGCTGAACTGCATCTAGGTCACCTGACACACGCTCCTTGCATGGCACATGTGATCAATCTGGTCATAACACGCTTCTTAAAGTCATATGTTGGTTTGAAGGGTGTGCTGGCCATGTCCAGGAGGGTTTGAGTTCGCTTTAGACGTTTGTATGCATTTAAGCACGCCCTCCTGGACTTGCAGCGTCAAAACAATCTCCCAGAACACAGCCTGATTTGCGACGTTCCAACACGCTGGAATTCCACCCTGCACATGTTGGACCGTCTGTACGAACAGCGGAAAGCCGTGAATGATTTCCTGATGCAGCAGACGGGCAGCGTTTGGAGCCAGTGTAATTTCGAGCTCAGGCACTGGCAGCTGGTTAGAGACGCATGTCGCGTTTTGAGGCCCTTTGAAGAGGCCACACGATTTGTGAGCCGTGACGCTAGCGGAATGAACGATGTTATGCCGCTGATATTCATTATGGAGCAAACGCTCACAGCGATGATTCAGCAAAGGATGGAGGAAGGATCACATCTGGCTATGGATGTTGAGGAGGAGGAGGAGGAGGAGGATGAGGATGAGGAAACAGGACCTGAAGAGGAGCTGGATTTGGAGATGGAATCACAGGAAGGGATAGGGGACGAGGCAGCCGCACAACATGACAGTGATGGTGGTGATGACGAGTCTGACGACGACCTTGATGATGGACAACCATGGCAGTATGGGGTGGAGATGGAACCAACCGGGCCCTCTGAAACGCTGGCCAGGATGGCGAGCTGTATGCTTCGTTACTTGCGCGCTGACTGTCGAATTGTTAGCATGAAGCAAAGAGATGAGTACTGGATAGCCACACTTTTAGACCCTTGGTATAAAGCCAGAATGGGGGAGTTTTTTGCGCCTTCCGAGAGGGAGGGAAAATTGGCTTATTATCGAGAGAAGCTATGCAGCCAGCTTGTCACGGCTTTCAAATGGCAAACACCTGCTGCAAGCATGTCTGACCGGGGAGCCACTCTCCGTTCCCCACTGTCTCATCGTTCCAACGCCTCTGGCAGAGCTACCTCTGCAATAGGCGGCAGCAGCGGCAGCAGCAGCAGCCAATTCAGTTTGGAAAATATGATGACAACATTTTTACATCCAATACCCCGACCTGACACACATCGTAGTCACCAAAGGGATGTTCACCATCACCAGGTGCAGCACCTAAACAACCAGGTTCACTCGTACCTGGACTGTGCCCTTTCTCCGTCAGAAATGCTGATCCCAGACCCCATGGACTTCTGGGTCAGCAGATTGGATCATTGGCAAGAACTGGCCCAGTTTGCCATGGGTGCACTGTCTTGTCCACCCACCAGTGCAGCGTCAGAGAGGGTATTCAGCAAGGCAGGGGGCTTCATCACCCCTAAGCGAACAAGATTGTCCGCCAACAGTTTGGAAAATCTCACGTTTCTGAAAATGAATCAAGCGTGGATCGGTGAGGATTTTAAAACCCCTGTGCCTGATGCCACTGATTAGATCTGACATTGCTGCTACTGCTGCCGCTGCCGTCTGCTACTGCCGCCTGCTACTACGGGATTCTGTCCTGTCCACTCTTTTTTTAATGTGCCGCTGTTGGTGCTGCTACTACTTCTACCACTAAGCCACCCCCAGTGCCGTCTGCTACAAGCAGGCCTGCCCACCACAGGGTTTTGTCCTGTGACTGTTGTCCAGTCTCTTTTTTTAATGTGCTGCTACTACTACTACTACCACCACCCTTGCTGTCTGTGTTGGCTACCTCTACTACCACCAATACACCTCCACTGCTACTAGCAGGCCTGAGGCCTGCCCCACCACAGGGCTTTGTCCTGTGACTGTCGTCCAGTCTCTTCTTTTAATGTGCTGCTACTACTACTACTACCAGTCTACCACCCTTGCTGTCTGTGTTGGCTACCTCTACTACCACCAATACACCTCCACTGCCGCCCGTCTACTACAAGCAGGCCTGAGGCCTGGCCCACCACAGGGCTTTGTCCTGTGACTGTCGTCCAGTCTCTTTTTTTAATGTGCTGCTACTACTACTACCACCACCCTTGCTGTCTGTGTTGGCTACCTCTACTACCACCAATACACCTCCACTGCCGCCCGTCTGCTACAAGCAGACCTGAGGCCTGTCCCACCACAGGGCTTTGTCCTGTGACTGTCATCCAGTCTCTTTTTTTAATGTGCTGCTACTACTACTACCAGTCTACCAGCCTTGCTGTCTGTGTTGGCTACCTCTACTACCACCAATACACCTCCACTGCCGCCCGTCTGCTACAAGCAGGCCTGAGGCCTGCCCCACCACAGGGCTTTGTCCTGTGACTGTCGTCCAGTCTCTTTTTTTAATGTGCTGCTACTACTACTACCAGTCTACCACCCTTGCTGTCTGTGTTGGCTACCTCTACTACCACCAATACACCTCCACTGCCACCCATCTGCTACAAGCAGCCCTGAGGCCTGCCCCACCACAGGGCTTTGTCCTGTGACTGTCGTCCAGTCTCTTTTTTTAATGTGCTGCTACTACTACTACCAGTCTACCACCCTTGCTGTCTGTGTTGGCTACCTTTACTACCACCAATACACCTCCACTGCCGCCCGTCTGCTACAAGCAGGCCTGAGGCCTGCCCCACCACAGGGCTTTGTCCTGTGACTGTGGTCCAATCTCTTTTTTTAATGTGCTGCTACTACTACTACCAGTCTACCACCCTTGCTGTCTGTGTTGGCTACCTCTACTACCACCAATACACCTCCACTGCCGCCCGTCTGCTACAAGCAGACCTGAGGCCTGCCCCACCACAGGGCTTTGTCCTGTGACTGTCGTCCAGTCTCTTTTTTTAATGTGCTGCTACTACTACTACTACCACCACCCTTGCTGTCTGTGTTGGCTACCTCTACTACCACCAATACACCTCCACTGCAACCCGTCTGCTACAAGCAGGCATGAGGCCTGGCCCACCACAGGGCTTTGTCCTGTGACTGTCGTCCAGTCTCTTTTTTTATAATGTGCTTCTACTACTACTACTACCAGTCTACCACCCTTGCTGTCTGTGTTGGCTACCTCTACTACCACCAATACACCTCCACTGCCGCCCGTCTGCTACAAGCAGGCCTGAGGCCTGCCCCACCACAGGGCTTTGTCCTGTGACTGTCGTCCAGTCTCTTTTTTTAATGTGCTTCTACTACTACTACTACCAGTCTACCACCCTTGCTGTCTGTGTTGGCTACCTCTTCTACCACCAATACACCTCCACTGCTGCCCGTTTGCTGCAAGCAGGCCTGAGGCCTGCCCCACCACAGGGCTTTGTCCTGTGGCTGTCGTCCAGTCTCTTTTTTTAATGTGCTGCTACTACTACTACCAGTCTACCACCCTTGCTGTCTGTGTTGGCTACCTCTACTACCACCAATACACCTCCACTGCTGTCTGCTACAAGCAGGCCTGGAGGGCTTGTCAAAAGCCATTGCTTGTTGCTTTTACATCTATGTATGGATGAACCCCGGCAGGCATCTGCCAATAAAAAGGGTACATTTTTGGAGGGCTTGTGACAAGCCATTGCTTGTTGCTTTTACATCCATGTATGGATGAACCCCGGCAGGCATCTGCCAATAAAAAGGGTACATTTTTGGAGGGCTTGTGAAAAGCCATTGCTTGTTGCTTTTACATTACATCCATGTATGGATGAACCCCGGCAGGCATCTGCCAATAAAAAGGGTACATTTTTGGAGGGCTTGTCTAAAGCCATTGCTTGTTGCTTTTACATTACATCCATGTATGGATGAACCCCGGCAGGCATCTGCCAATAACAAGGGTACATTTTTGGAGGGCTTGAACTCAAAAGCCATTGCTTGTTGCTTTTACATCCATGTATGGATGAACCCCGGCAGGCATCTGCCACCATAAAGGGTACATTTTTTGAGGGCTTGTCAAAAGCCATTGCTACTTCTTTTACCACCTTATATGTATGAACCCTGGCAGGCATTAGCCGCCTAAAATGGTTAATTTTTGTACCTTTTTTAACAATGCATTAAGCATACAACATGCACAAGTGCAGTGGTTTCTGTTAGTTATCACCGTGTCCCATCCGTTTTCCTATAGCCATACATGTTGGCGTAACTTTGACACTAACTTTGCCTTAAAGACAGCTCAAAAGTACTTGGATACACTCATGGGTGACCTAAGAGTGTTATACAGGGCTTCTAGGGCTTTTAAAAAGTGTTATACACGATTTTTAGGGGCTTTCTTGTATTACAGGTTCGGTCAGTACTAGTTCGGTCCGAATCAAACTTTTTCATGAAATTCGGCGAACCTGCCGAACCGAACTTTTCATAAGTTCGCTCATCTCTAGTCAAAATGCTCACTATACCTCTAGATAATTTCCTTAAAGGGTTTAGTTTCCCAAATGAGGTCACTTTTGGGGAATTTCCACTGTTTTGACACCGCAAGAGCCCTTCAAACATGACATAGTGCCCAAAATATATTCTACTAAAAAGAAAAAATCCACTCCTTTGCTTCTGAGGCCAGTGCTTCAGTCCATTAGCACGTTAGGGCCACATGTGGGATATTTCTTAAAACTACAGAACCAGGGCAATAAATACTGAGTTGCATTTCTCTGTTAAAACTTTCTGTGTTACAAAAAAATGGATTAAAAATGAATTTCTGCAAAAAAAAATTACATTTGTACATTTCCCCTCTACCTTGCTTTAACTCCTGTAAAACATCTAAAGAGTTAATAAACTTTCTAAATGCTGCTTTGAATTCTTTGAGGGGTGACCTTTTTAAAATGCTATGAGTTATTGGGGGTTTCTAATATTTAAGGCCCTCAAAGCCACTTGAACTGCCCCCTGTAAAAATAGCCTTTTGAAATTATCTTGAAAATGTGAGAAATTGTTGCTAAAGTTCTAAGACTTCTAAACGTCCTAGAAAAATAAAAGGATATTCAAAAAACGATTTCAATCTAACATATGGGGGGTGTTAATTGGCAACAACTTTGCGTGGTATAACTGCCTGCCTTACCATTCAAAACTGACAATCGACCTTAACTGAGTAATGTGAACCAGAAAGTCAATAGTATGGGTATCAAATATATACTTTTATTATGAAGAATTAAAAACAAAGAATATGACAGAAAATATAGGCAGGGAGCAAATAAGGAGGCTGATCACATGTCTCTTTGGAAACAATCTTATTGGTTGCCTTACCATTCATTAGCTCCCTGCCTTCCCTAATCATCACGCCACCTGAGGAATACCTTGTGTAACTCGCGTCGAGGCGGCTGGTTCACTCTTACCCAGACTCTTAAACCAGGTACGCCCTTGTAATCTCTTTACCCTGCATTTTCATCCTGAATTTGTATTATAGTGACTTCATTTTTCTAGACTTCTTTTCTAGAAGTGTCCCTTTTCCACTTAGTGCAAATTTAATCAACTTTGTTTGGAATACTCATTCATATCAATTCTTGATATATTACCTTTATCACTTACATTTACCACATATTAGGGGTCCTGGTTTTGGCCATTATATTACATATATTTATACATTTGGCTTACTTGTGTGTAGAGTCTGACATTACTGTATATGTTTGAGCTTTTAGTTGTTTTCATTTTTGTATATTTTCCGTCATGTTCTTTGTTTTTAATTCTTCATAATAAAAGTATATAATTTATACCCATACGATTGACTTTCTGGTTCACATTATTCAGTTAAGGTCGATTGTCAGTTTTGAGTATTGAACCCTGTTCAATTTTGTTTTGGATCATATATAAATGTGCCTGTCTTACAAGCAGATACATTTAAATTTAGAAAAATGCAAATTTTTAATTTTTTGCTAAATTAAATACTGAATGTATCGAGCAAATTTTGCTAGTAGCATAAAGTCCAATGTGTCATGAGGAAACAATCTCAGAATCGCTTGGATAGGTAAAAGCATTGCAAAGTTATTACCACATAAAGGGAAACTTGTCAGAATTACATGAATTTGTTCTACCAAATATAACTTGAAAATTAAGCAACAGGTTTTAACAGACGATTTAAAGAGTAACTTTACTTTGCAAAAACTTTTAATATGTCATAGAGACATATCAGAAGTTTTGATCGATGAGTTCCGGGTGCTGAGACCCCCACCATTGCTGAAATTAAGGTTCAGAAGCTCTGTGATTGTCTCTCCTTGTAAGCTGCCTAACAAGGACCACTAATTACAGCCAAAAATGCAGGGCCCTCAGATCAGTGTTTCTGCACCTTCGTATCACTGATGTTGGCGGTCTCAGCACCCAAACCCCACCGATCAAAACTTCTGATATGTCTCTATGACATATGAAATGGTTTTGGGAAGTAAAGTTTCTTTCTTACTTTCCTTTATTTCCTTTCGCCCCGAGTAATTGTGCAGCTAAATGTCAAGTGTCCAGCAGTCAGAGACTGCAAGGGACCCTGGAGAGAAGACCAAAGTGGTTTTCAGCTTCTTTTGTCTTGTCTATACTCAGGCACATAGCACGTAATGAGCACTGTGTGTAGAATATAGACTGCTGCCCCCATTGGTCCGAGTGGTCAGGTGATTGGTCATATGATTGCCGGGATGCTGGTAGTAGCGGGCTGCTGCTGGGTCTAACTACGGGGTATACGGCGGAGCAGACACTCTTTTACCTTCTGTCTCACACATGGGTAAGTCCCTTGATCTGACCATTTAACCCTATGCTATGCATTGTCTTTGACTTTAACTGTGGGGTGGTCCATACAGTGTTGGGTATTGCTTGCCCACATATTATAGTGTGTAGCAGTCTGTGAGTGCGGTCTCTGTAACTTTACTAGAGTCATACTTTTTGTATTATTTTTAATCTATATGTTGTCTGTCCAAATAAAATTTATAACTTTTTATATATTGATACATTGGCGTTAAAAGCTCTTTTGTCTCTTTGTGCTATAACTATCTGTATATGGAGCTGCCTAGATGATTTTTTGGGGGGACAGTGATGCTTTAAAGCAGTCTCCAGCCATTAACACAACTCTGTTTGGAGTCTACATATTCATCACTTGATGGTCTCTGCAGTCAACCCCCCACCATTCAGTATTGGAATAAGTTAATAGCTATGGTAAGAATTGTGGATTTGTTATATGGAGAAACTTTCACTTTTTACATACTGTAAATGTAGGCTCAATAAGGGCTCCAATAAAGTAAAAATAACTCTTTTACATTTGTATTGGCAGAAAGTCAGCATTTTCTTTTTTTTTTCCTCAGAGAAGAGACGAGTCTAAAACTGCTATAACATATTAAGTGGATGTTCAATGTAATGCAATTATGAAGTTGTGGATCTTTATTGTAGAAATATATAATAAAACATTAATGGAGAGGTCAATGCACTTGCCATCTTGCAGTATTATTTCTTAAGGCATAATATAGCAAAAATGATGATCTAGCTTCTCATTTATAAGTAAAAGCTAAATTAAAGTATGTATGATATGGACATAATTCTTTCTGAACAACTTGAACACACATAGAATACACTTTTTTTTTACCTATTTGTATTCCCTCCCCTTACAGTGGATCTGTGATACACCATATGCACTTAAAATAACAAAACAAAAAAATTGGAAAAGGGTTAAGTTGAGGCTGCTAAATACATCCAACTACAAAGCCCCTTGAGCTTCAGTTTAGGGTGTGAATCACACTGCTTCTATCAATTTACTATACTGGTTAAGTTGGCAGTACAGTACAATTATTTTTTGCTCTTGGCCAATGGCTATGGTCCAAAGCAGGGGTTCCCAACCTCTAGCACCTGCAGCATTTATTTTTTTGAGCACTCATCCTACCTGTGGCACGAACCCCATTGGTGGTACTCTGAATGTTGAAAGAAACAATCTAAGACTGTCCTAGTGTCCAACAATGTTTCATTGCTGGATGCCAGGTAACTGCTGTGCAAGCTAATGTACTTACTCCCTATGTCAGTTCCTAAAGCCCGCCCATTTCATTTAACCCGACCACTGCTGCTTCCGTGAGGGTCCAGCTGGTGCTGATTTGGTAATGGTCCCACCACTGCCAATTCTGTGAAGTCCTACCTCCTCCGCCGCCTCCTTTTTCCTTTGCAGGTCTGTCCAAGAGAACAGGCAGGGTCGGATCTGGGGTATGTCTTTTTTTGGCGGTCTGATCTGGGGTCTGTCATTATTAGGGGGTCTGATCTAGGGTTTGTAATTTTTTAAAGGGTCTGATTTGGGGTCTGTCATAATTAGAGGGTCTAATTTGAGGTCTGTCATTATTATGGGCCTGTTCTGGGGTCTGTATACATGGGGTTCTGAACTGGGGTCTGTAGAAAGGGGTTTCTGACCAGGTCTGATGTGTGGTCCATAATAATTTTAGGGGCCTGCTAAAGGTGGTGAAATTTACTATTTGAAATTGAAATGCTGTCAGTTAGGGAAATGATAAAACTGTCACACAACAGACACCAACAGCTTCTGAAGGGCCCCTTTGACTTATATTAGGGTCTCTAAGGGTTGTTTGTCACAGTGTCCTCATTTTTATGGGAAGTATAGCACTGCACGGTGTGCTATTCATCCCATCAAATTTGACGGAATATGTGATGGAGGCACCGAATGGAGCTCAGTGTGTGAGCCGACCCTTATAACTGATCACTTAATTAGGGCTAACTGCAGGGATACAGTAAGAAAGCTATAATGGGAGCCATACTGTATATGTTTTGATTCTGTCATGAGCATGCAGGCAAACTCTCCCAAAACTTTTGTAACACTAAATGTACAGCTCCTGTATAGCATGCAGACCTAGAGCAGGGATATAGGTAGGACCTACCTATGGTGTTCATTGAGAAGAGCAAATTTGGAGTGCACCAAGTCACAGCATTTGCTTTTGGTCTCTATTGTCTAGTGTGGTTACCATATAATATTTTCTATATTTGATAATTCCACAATAAAAGTCTGACCACTGTACTATACTTTGAACGCTCAAAACAGAGCATACAAGTAAATTGTTTTAGGAGTGATTTGTGGCTTACACAGATTGTATGGGACATCAGTGTGTCAAGTACACAGATATTTCTGAATACTGTATTGCACATATTGGTTAAAAACATGCAATACATGGCTGAAAATCTACTTTTAAAGCCATTAAATTATTTCCCACGTGCGTCATTTATAGTTGCAATAGTCTTGAAGTGTTACCATGCAGAGCAGCATTCTGTATCCTTGTGCACTTATCCACACTCTAATCTCCTCAGAAACTACTAATATAATTATATTCTGTAGATTTTACAGCAGAATTTACTCTGTAGATTTTATCCTCTCCCTCTGACAAATTATTGACTTACTTGAGGCAAGGACCTCAAATGTAGTATTTTCAGAAATACTGGCTGTACCATGTGCAGTGGTGGATTAAGTAGATCATAGGCCCTGGCTGTTCCACAAACTTGGGCCCCCCTTCCCCACCGCCGCTCTGCCGTCTCTATAGTGAACACCACCTTTTTGTGTGAGCATTGACAAATGGGTGTTACGATTCCTCTTGTCAAAGGGCTGTGTTCCTACAGACTGACAGTCTCCAACCATCGCTGACTATCACACTGTGTAGGGACACATCCTCTTGACAATGGGAATGGTAACACACATTTCTCTATTAGTCCTGGGTTCCCAAAGATTTTATGTGGAATTAAGGATTTCCTACAACAGACATGTCAGGAAAGGGGACAGGTCCTCTATAGATCCAGTGACTCACGAGTGATGTCTTCTCTGATGGGAGTCATTCCCTTTTCTTCTCCATCTGACGCAGACTGGTATGGCGACTTCTCCTGATGAGACATCTTTGCTCCTTTGTTCTGCAGCCATTTCCAGCCTCTATAGAAACATAAAAATTCAGACACCAAGGCCCAAGACCATACATTAAAGGGGTTGTCCAGGCACGGAACAGTTTTTCATACTGATGATCTATTGATGTGCCCGGACAACGCTTTTACTCAGACTAATAAATTAGAATACATACAGACCCCAGATCTTCTAAACTATTGCCGTCCCCATCCCAGACCCCTCCAAGCACCCTAAACAAATAGAGACCTCAGAACAAGCACCCTAAATACAGACCCCAGACCAGACCCCTAAATACAGACCCCAGACCAGACCCCCTAAACTAATACAGACCCTAGACCAGGCCCCCTAAATACAGACCCCATAAACTAAAACAGACCCCAGACCAGACCACTAAATACAGACCACAGACCTGACACCCTAAACTAATGACCCCAGACCTGACTCCCTAAACTAATACATACCCCAGACCAGACCCCCTAAACTAATACAGATGCCAGACCAAGCCCCCTAAATACAGACCCCTGTATTATAGGAATAAGAATAAAAGTGGTACGGATAAACATATAAAGTGCATGTTTACCAATGCCAGAAGTCTCAATATCAAGACTGAGATGGGACGTTGATCAAGGGATTTATTCTAAATTTCCATATTTGGAGTCAGGGAGGAATTTTTCCCTTAATGAGGCAATTGATATCAACCTCATGGGGTTTTGCCTTCCTCTGGATTAACACGGTACATTTATAGGTTGGACTTGATGGACCGGTTTCTGTTTTTAACCTTATCAACTATGTAACTATGATACTGCTGTATATATGTTCCATTATTTAATTTAAAAAAAATCCAGTGGCGTCATGGTGCGACCCAGCCAATTTCAAATGTATCTGCATCTTCAAGATGCAGATATAGTTGAATACTATGGTGGTCTGCCTGCACGATGCATATAGCACAGAGCTGCTCTGTTTATTATGGGAACGGGATTAGGTGAATAATAGTCTTATTGTTTTATTTATTATTACGTGGGGGCATTAAAGGGGCACTTTCACTATGTTGGTGCTCATTTAATAAATGCTATGGGGCACTAAAGGGGCACAATTAATGTGTGGAGGGTACTTTTAATAAGTAGGGCACACTAAAGGGACACTGCTACTTTGAGTGGTACTTTGACACTAAAGGGACACATACTGTGTTGGGCTTACTTAGGGACTCTTATTATTTGTGGCACTGAAGGGACACTTTCACTGTGTTGAAGCTCACTTAGGGGGCACAATAACTTTGTAGCGCCACTAAGAGTGCACTATTAACCCCTTCCCGCATTTGGGCACAACAGTATGTCAATTGAAATGATGCCTTAATGCAAATGGACGTACAGTTACACCCTGAAGATGAAGCAAGCACAGGAGCTGTCACCGTGCCATCTGGAGCTGGTGCCGGCTGTAATATACAGCCGACATCCCGCTGCAATGGCGGAGATCACAGTTATCTCCAATTTATACAGTTTAACCCCTTAGATGTCGTGGTTAATAGCAACCACAGCATCTAAGTGGTTGACAGATGGAGGGGACTCCCTCTAAACCCCATCATTCACCCCCGCAAGCATTCGTCGATGATTGCTATGGGCAGAACCTAATAGACTGTCAGTTGAAAAATGACAGTTACAATACACTGCACTACATAAGCAGTGTATTGTACAGGCGATCAGAAGTTCAGGCCTTAAAGTCCCTAAGTGAGTGTAAAAAAAAAAAAGTTAAAAAAGTATAAAAAAAATATTTTAGAAATATAAATAAATTACATTTTTAAGTAATACAACTATAATTGCCCTGTTTCCCTGATCAAGTTCTTTATAATTAGAAAAATGAAAAAAATATACATATTAGTTATCGCCGCGTTCATATCGGCCTAAACTATAAAAATATAATGTTATTTATCCCACTCTGTGAACACCGGAAAAAAAAATATATAATAATAATAATAATAATAAAAATAATAATAAAAAAATTTAAAAAAACGCAGAATTTCCTTTTTTGGTCACCTTGTTTCCAAATTTTTTTTATAAAAAGTGATCAAAAAGTCACAAGTACCATACCAATAAAAATCTAGAGTTCGTCACGAAAAAAACAAGCCCTCACACTGCTCTGTTGATGAAAAAATCAAACAGTAATGGCTCTCAGAATATGGCGAGAACAAAACATTACTTTATTTAGAAAAAAGTGTTTTTATTGTGTAAAAGTAGTAAAACATTTAAAAACTATATGAATTTGGTATTGCCGTATTTGTATCAAACTGCAGAATAAAGTTAACATGTTGTTTAAAATGCGTGGTGAACGCCGTGAAAAAAATATAAAAAATAGTATCAGAATTGCTGTTTTTTTGGTCTCCTCACCTCCCAAATTTTTTTTATAAAAACTGATCAAAAAATTGTATGTACCCCAAAATGATACCAATAAAAACTATAGCTCATCCCATGAAAATCAAGCCCTCACACAACTCCTTCAACGTAAAAAGAAAACAACAACATAACGCTCGGAAAGCAATGATGCAAAATGACAACCCAGACTAATTTAAATGTCCAGCAATTCTTCACCCAAAACCCCACGTCATCATTTGCTAGTCCCCACAGGTGGACCCTGTAGATGCAGCAGAAATGATGACGTTTTAGGGTTTTGTACAACAAATGGGGCTAGTGCAGAAGTTAAAGATTAGACAATACTGGATTGCGGATATTTTGTACAATACCACAGATTCACTACATCGTACATACGTTTATGTGCTATCCCAATGTGCAGGACTGATGGGAACATTTCTTTAGGGAACCGGCGAGTGCCCAAGCACATCTGCCTCAAAACATCATAATTTCCGCTGGAAGTGAGGCTGCCTTCATGCACCTGGACCAAAAAAGGTGCAGAGTGTGTTCCAAAAGGGGGACACCCTTCATAAGCACAACTGCTGCTCCAGAAAAACTGGCCTGTGCATAAATGATTGGTTCAAAGCATACATCAACATCCAGAGATAATTAATTTTATTATTTATATACCTAATTATTATACCACCTTATAATGTGCCGATATACTCCACTAAACTTACCAATGCACCCACATTATATATGGCAATACCTTAAACAAAACTTCTACTAAGCAAATTACGCTCTCCAAAAGCTAAATGGCGGTCCTTTCAAGCCTGGCAGTATGACCAAACAGCAGTTTATGTCCACATATTGGGTATTATTGTACTCCAGAGGACCTGCTAAACTATTTATGGGGTATGTGTCATCAGTGGCACAACCTGGGCACAACATATTGGCACTGAAATAGCATATCCGTGGAAAAATTGCAATTTTTAATCTGCAATATCCATTGTGTACTAATTTCTTCAAAACACGTGTGGGGTCCAAATTTTCACTACACCTTATCATAAATTCCTTAAAGGGGTTTAGTTTCATGGATTTTCACTGTACTGGTACCTCAGTGAAATGCAACATGGTGTCAAAAAACTATTTGGTAAAATCTTCACTCCAAAAACTAAATTGCGCTCTTTCCCTTTAGAGCCTTACCATGTGTCAAATCAGCAGCTTATGACCACATATTTGAAATTGACACCATTTTTTTTACATTTTCACGGCCCAATTCTAATAAAATCTAGAAAACACTTGAGGGGTCAAACGAATCACTACACTCCTAAATTAATTCTTTGAGGGGTATAGTCTTCACAATGGCATCACATCTAGGGAATTTCTACTGTACTGGTACTTCAGGCGCTCTGCAAATGCGACATAGCCCCCAGAAACCAATTCAGCAAAATCTGCACTGTAAAAGCCAAATGGACTCCTTCCATTTTGATTGCAGCTGTGTGTCCAAACAGCAGTTTTTGATAACATATGGGTAATTACTTAAAAGAAAATGCTCTATAAACTTTGAGGTGCTTTTTATCCTATAGTCCTTTCGAAAATGACAATTTTTAAAAATTTGAGCTAAAACTACCCATTATTACCAAGCAAAATAGTTTTCAATTTTTACAGTCCAATCCTAATAAATTCTCTGAAACACCTGTGGGTTCAAAACGCTGACTACACCAGATGAATTCCCATTAAGGAGTATAGTTTTCTAAATAGGGTCACCTTTTGGGGGTTTCCACAGTACTAGTACCTCAGGGGCTTTGCAACTGGGCATGGCATCAGTAAACCATTCCAGCAATATCTGCACTCCAAAAGGTACGACTTCTCTTCTGAGCTCTACCGTGTGCCCAAACAGTAATTTGTGACCACATATGGGGTATTGCCATGCTCATGAGAAATTGCCTAACAATTTTTGGGGTTGCTATTTCTCCTGAATTCCTTGTGGAAATAAAAAATTTGGAGCTAAAACTACATATTATTGAAGAAAAAAATATTTTTAATTTTCACGGCCCAATTCTATTAAATTCAAAATGCTCACTACAACCTTGAGTGGTTTAGTTTCCAAAATGGGGTATTTTTTGGGGTGTATCTAATGTTTTGGCACCTTAAGGCCTTTACAAACATGAAATGGTGCCTGGAAAACATCCTGATGAAAAGGAGACCCCAAAAATCAATAAGGTGCTCCTTCATTTCCTATGTTTGAGTCCAGTAGCACACTAGAGCCACATGTGGAATATTTTTGAAAACTGCAGAATCTGTTTAAAAAATATTGAGTTGGATTTGTCTGTCAACATCTGCTGTGTTACTGAAAAAAATGGATTCAAATTAAAATCTGCCAGAAAAATGGAAATTTGCAAATGTTACCCCCACTTTGCTTTAATTCTTGTGAAACACCTAAATGGTTAACAAACTTCCTAAATGCTGTTTTAATTAAGACAAGGGGTGCAGTTTGTAAAGTGGGGTGATTTATGAGGGGCTTCTAATATATAGACCCCTCAAAGCCACTTCAATACTGAAGTGGTGCCTAATATAATATGATTTGCAAATTTTGTTAAATATTATAAAAACTGCTAGTAAAATTATAAGCCTCATAACGTCAAAATAAAATGGAATAAAAAAAATGATGCCTACATAATGAAGACATATAGTAAACCTTATTTATTTACTAACTTGTTAGGTACCATTATCCATTTTAGAAGCAGGGGATTTCAAATGTAGGAAAATGCTAATTTTTCTTTATATTTTAGGTTTTTTTTATAATTAAAGAGTAAACAAACTGACCAAAATGTACCACTTACATACAGAACAATGTGTTATGGAAAAACAATCTCAGAATCACTCGGATAAGTAAAACCATTCCAGAGTTATTACCACATAAAGTGACATGTTAGATTTGAAAAATGGGGCTTGTAGTGAAGGCAAAAGATAAACCCGGTTCTGTATGGGTTAATGTGCGGAAGGGACTAAAGGTCACTTTAAGGAGTAGGGAGTAATAAGGGTGCACTATTACATTGTGGGGGCACTAAGAGGAGCTTTTACTAAGTAGGGCATGCTAAGGGGGAACATTTACTAAGTGTGGAGCACTAAGGGGAAATATTACTGTGTAGGAGAAGTAAGCATACACTATTACTTGTGTGGGGCACAAAGAAGGACACTATAACTGTGTTGATTCTACCATGGAGTCACTATTAATGTGTGGGGCACGAAGATGGGGCATATTACTGTGTAGGGAACTATTACTGTCTGGGGCACTATCTGTATGGCGCTATTATTTTTTAAGTAACTGTAGTTATGATACCATTATTTCTGAAATACAATATTTGGGATACTTTACTACACAGCATGATCAGAAATGTGAGCACCTGGGTCAGAAGCAAGCCTTAGGGAATATCCATAGGGGAGAAAAGAAAAACTGGACCGCACATCCACTTGCTATGCTTGATCTATTGTGACTCAGCAAAACAAAACGAACGAACATGAAGTTCTTATTTGATCAAACTGTATAAGCCCAATTGCCACTTCACGGCGACCTCTTCCAAGTGAGTCCCTGCTCTACCAAGTGTAGTGTCCCATATCAACCAATGCCGCTGTAACACAGCACCCGCAGAGAGAGCAACCCAGGAGACCAACAGCACCCATGCTGCCGGTCTAAGCCACCTTTGCTCTGGACCACATCCCCCCACAGATATAGCACCACAGCAACAAAAGATTACCACAAAAAAAATAAACACATGAAAAAAGCTCACCTTTCCTCGTAGTCTCAGGGGCCAACCGAGAACAATTAGGTAAGAACACTTTTTATGCAGTGTCATGCAAATAAAAACAACTGGTTGCCATGAGATACTACACTTGGTGGAGTAGGGACTCACTTGAAAGAGGTCGCCAAGAAGTGGTGAGTGGGCTTATACAGTTTTCTCAAAATGGTTTGTGGGTCTTTCTGCGTTAAGTTTTGTCTTAAGCAAGTGAAATGCATGCTCGATCGGGTTGAGATCCGGTGATTGACTTGGAAATTGCAAAATATTTCACTTCTTTGCCTTAACCCTTTCAGGACCAAGCTCATTTTGGCCTTCAGGACCAGCCCTATTTTTTCAAATCTGACATGTGTCACTTTATGTGGTAATTACTCTGAAATGCTTATACCTATCCAAGCGATTCCGAGATTGTTTTCTCATGACATATTGTACTTTATGTTAGTGAAAAAAATTGGTCGATAAATTTAGAATTTATTTGTGAAAAACGCCAAAATTTGGAGAAAATTTGCAGAAATTATGATTTTTCAAAATTTGTCTGTATCTGCTCGTAAAACAGATAGTAATACCACCCAAAATAGTTACAAGTTAACATTTCCCATATGTCTACTTTATGTTTGCATTGTTTTTTGAACGTCCTTTTTTTCTAGGACGTTACAAGGCTTAGGACTTTAGCAGCAATTTCTCACATTTTCAAGAAAATTTCAAAAGGCTTTTTTTTCAGTGACCAGTTCAATTCTGAAGTGGTTTTGAGTGGCCCATATATTTGATGACCTTAAAAAAAACACCCCATTTTAAAATCTGCACTCAAAGTATTTAAAACAGCATTCAGAAAGTGTTTTAACCCCTCAGGCGTTTTACAAATTCTATTTTATTTTGCTGAAATTCATTTGTAATACATTTTTTTCTGTAACACAGAAAGTTTTACCAGAGAGTTCCAACTGAATATTTATTGCCCAGAGTCTGCAGTTTTTAGAAATATCCCACATGTGGCCCTAGTGTGGTAATCGACTGAAACACCGGCCTCAGAAGCAAAAGAGTGCCTAGAGGATTTTGGAGCCTCCTTTTTATTAGACTATGTTTTAGGTACCATGTCAGGTTAGAAGAGGTCTTGTGGTGCCAAAACAGTGGAATCCCCCAAAAGTGACCCCATTTTGAAAACTACACCACTCAAGGAATGTATCTAGGGCTATAGTTAGAAATTTGACCCCACAGTTTTTTATGCAAAATGTATTTGAATTAGTCGGTAAAAATGAAAATTTATTTTTTTCCTGAAAAAACATAGAATTTTCTAATTTTTACAAGGAATAAAGGAGAAAAAGCACCCCAACATTTATAAAACAATTTCCCCTGATTACGGCAATACCCTATATGTGGTAATGAACTGCTGTTTAGACCCACAGCAGAGCTCATAAGGGAAGGAGCACCATTTGGATTTTGGAGTGCAGATTTTGCTGGAATGGTTTTCATTGCCATGTCGCGTTTGCAACGGACTAGAGGGACCAAAACACTGGGAGCCCCCCCAAAAGTGACCCCATTTTGGAAACTACACCCCTCAAGGAATTTATTGAGGGGTATAGTGAGCATTTTGACCTCACAAATTTTTTTGCTGAATTTAGTGTAATTAGGTAGTGGAAATGAAAATCTACGTTTTTTCAAGTAAAATGAAGTTTTAGCTCAGATTATTCCATATTCACAATAGATAAAGGATAAAAAGCACCCAAACATTTGTAAAGCAAACTCTCCTGAGCATGGAATACCCCATATGTGGTCCGAAACTGCCATTTGAACCCACGGCAGGGCTTAGAAGTGAAGGAGCGCCATTTGGCATTTGTAGCTCAAATTTAGCTGGAATTGTTTGCTGAGGCCATGTCACATTGCAAAGCCATTGAGTGGCTAAAACAGTGGATACCCCTAAAAAGTGACCCCATTTGGGAAACTACACCCCTCAAGAAATTTATCTAGGGGTATAGTGAGTGTTTTGACCCTAGAGTTTTTTTTGCATTAAGTATTGGAATCTAAATTTTTTCGGATAAAATATAGGTTTTGAACATTTTTTTAATTTCCATAGGGACAAAAGGAGAAAAAGCACCTGAATATATGTCACATTTGCAAAGCCCCTTAGCCCCAGTGGAAACCCCCCGAAAGCAACCATATTTTGGAAAGTTTACCCTCAAGGAATGTGTAGTTACCTTATATGTGTACATTATCCACTGCTTGGACATTTTTCAGGGACTCGAGCGGACTGTGTGCATTTTGGTTTTCAGCTTGCATTTTAACAAAATATTGCTTTGCTTTTTTGAAATAAAGAAACTTTCTAATATAATTAATTTGTAAAACCTGCATGGATTGCAGGTTTTCATTCCCCATTGCATAGACCCGGTCGTTCTTGCTGCCACGCTTCGACACAAACTTTAGGAGTTCCTCTCCTCTCTGTTTGTCGATGACACATATAAAAGGGCTGGCTGCCTGGCTCAATTCATCAGCTAAGCCTGAAGGGGGGAAAGGGCTGGATAGCTGATGAATTGAGCCCGGCAGCCAGCCCCTTCATCCGCATTATCAACACACAGAGAGGAGGGGGATGCTCCTTCTCCTTGAGATTGTGTCGACGCCTCACAGCAAGAATCGCAGCTCCGCACTTCTGGGTCCACACAATGGGGACTAAAACCTGCAATCCGTGCAGGTTTTAAAAAAAGAGTATATTAGAAAGTTTCTTTATTTCACAAAAGCAAAATGCTAAATAGTTTTTATTTTCATCAGACAACCCCTTTAGGTACATTTTTATTTGTGGGTATACTTTGGCCTTGGTTCATTTATGAAGATGGGTTTTTGACAACAATGGCAAGAACAAAAATATCCAAGAAAATTTTGGCACACTAACGATAAACTAAATTATATTCTTGAATGTCTTAAATGGGACAAATTAATAAAGACTTTAAAAACGTGGCTCTGTGTGGAAAATTTTAAAGCAGTCAATGAGACACAAGGCTGGGAGTGACGGTCAAACTGGGCAGTAATATCGGGTATCACACCTCATTCCTTTCTTGGTACATACACGACATCTTCTTTGGGGGTACTTTCTTGATTCAGTTGAGGGAATTACAGCAATAAAATGTCGCTCAGTGAGTCTTTTGACAGATTCAGAATCTTTTTAAATCAATAGATTTTTATTGAAAATGTTTTACAATTTTTTCCAACATTACAAACCAACCATGGTCCTAGAAACATGGACCCTTACAAGAAGCAGTACACACATGTGATGCATTAAAAATATATACCCAAACAAGAAACAACAAACAACATTGCTATGTCATGTACATACAAAAATAATACAAATGAAATCATTTTTCCAAATAAATCTCGTCATTTAGGCATAGTATTTAGTATTTACCCACAGCTCCCAAGAACGCATATTCTTTGTATAACCAGAGGGAGTCTGTAATAGCATGGATTCATGGTGACAGGTAACATTTACCCTGCCTATGACTTCCGACAGGGAAGGAGAGACGGGAGACTTCCAGGACTTGGCAATTGCCATTCTGGCAGCGATAAAGACGTGTTGCACTAATACCCGATTATCTGCAAAAATATCCTCCAATCCAATGTCTAGGATGGCCAATTCCGGGCAATAAGGAAGAGATATTCCTGTGAGTTCTAATAGTAGGCGAAAAACCTCTTTCCACAAATCTCCAACCATGGGACAGGACCACCACATATGCAAAGTGGATCCCATGGAGCCACAACCCCTCCAGCAGCAATTAGAACTACTCTGAAATATATGAGCACACCTGGACGGAGTTAGGTACCATCTCAAGTGAATTTTACGGGTGAGTTCAATATGATTAACGCATTTGGAATGTCTAACAATCCAACTAGAGGCTTTCAACCATTGTGCCATAGAAAACGTAGTTCCCATCTCTCATTCCCATCACAGCATATGAGCAGTCTTCCTTGAGTTCTGCTTCTTCAGGAGAAGATCATCACTACAAGCTAAGCCTTTACCGTGCCCTTCCCATTTAAACAAGAACTTGTGAAATGAGGAAAGATTCGCAGGTTTAGCCGGGACAGCAATTGATTGTATCATATGCCGTATCTGGAGATACTGGTAAAACATGTTTCGAGTCACGCCATATTCTCGTACCAACTGCTCAAAAGACCGCAAGTGTCCTCCTTCATACAGATCCGAAAGAGCTGTTATACCCAACGTTTCCCATGTCGCCAAAAATACATGTGGGACTAAAGACTGGAATGCTTGCAGCGGTATATGTTCATGAGCTAGGTACACCCATTGATTTGCGCATGCCTTTAATTTCCAGCATTTCAGTGCATCAGAGGTAGTTAACAAGGTCACCCTAGGGCAATCTGCCCCCACATATGTCGCAGCCATCAGATTACGTATGGAAGAGCGAGGAAACATCTAATTTTCCAACTGGGCCCAAAGAGACGGAGCTGTGGAGCTCCATAATGAACCCAACTGATCCATGATGGCAGCTACATTGTATGCTGTTACATCCGGGACTCCCATACCCCCCTCCCTAAGCTTCTGATACAATAATGTTTTGGCTACTCTCGCTCTTTTATTGTTCCAGATGAACTTGAGAAATAGGTTCTGGATTTGAGAGGATATATGAGTAGGTATAAACAGTCGAATAGTCCTGCAGAAGTATAAGTATTTGGGAAGCAATAACATTTTATCCAAATAGATTCTAGCAATCCATGATAACTGGAACGCATTCAATCTCTCACACTCTAATCTCAAATCTGCTATGAGCACTGAGTAGTTTTCCCGTAGAACAAGAGACAGCGAAGAGTAAAGTTTTATCCCCAAGTATACCAACCCTGAGTCCGCCCATGCCAAATGAAAAGTTGACAAGGTACGTTTCAATTGAGGATCTATATGTATTGGTAACATCATGGACTTAGAAACATTTAACTTATAATATGATACCTCCGAAAACCTAGAAATGATGCAAAGTAATTCTGTCAAAGATAAAAGGGGAGAAGTGCAGGTCACAATAAGATCATCCGCATATAATCCTACCGTGTTTCCCCGATAGTAAGACACCCCCGATTGTAAGACGTATCGGGAGTTTCAGGGGGGTCGGCTAATATAAGCCGTACCCCGAAAGTAAGACATATGTCTTACTTTCGGGGAAACACGGGGGTATTGCCGCCTCCTGCCCACTTCCGCGCCGCCCCCCTCTCCATAAGTCACCGCGCCGAAATACGGTAATGCAGGATAAAAGTTAAAGAAATTCATACTTACCCGGCCGTTGTCTTGGTGACGCGTCCCTCTCTTCACATCCAGCCCGACATCCCTGGATGACGCGGCAGTCCATGTGACCGCTGCAGCCTGTGATTGACCTGTGATTGGCTGCAGCGGTCACATGGCCTGAAACGTCATCCAGGGATGTCAGGCCGGATGTCGAGAGGGACGCGTCACCAAGGCAACGGCCGGGAGACCGGACTGGAGGAAGCAGTAAGTTCTTGGTAAGTATGAACGTCTTTTCTTTTTTTTCCAATATAAGACATACCCCGAAAGTAAGACATAGTGGGGCTTTTGGGGATAAAAAGAAAGTAAGACACTGTCTTACTTTCGGGGAAACACGGTATTTTGTGGATTGTGGATTGTGCGGTCCATGTCTAGTTTCTCACAATGCTGATATTGTATAGTCTATCCTCCTCATTTCTTTTGTTTTACTTGGTACCAGCACTCCACGCATTTGAAAAAATACCCAGCTGATTTTAATTCAGAAATTACCTCATAAGTGTTCCTGCTCTTGCTATTGCTCTCAGTTGGCCACTGGGGGCGCATGGCAAGGTGAGCTCATTCCATCTGTTCACATGTTGTGGTGCTGTATGGTGGTGTCTGTTGCTGTAGTGCTGCACTTGTGGGGGGACGTGGCCCAGAGCCAAGGAGGCTTGGCACGGTCTGTTAGCATGGGTGCTTTTGGACCACTGGGTCGCTCCCTCTGCAGGAGCGGTGCTGCGGTGGCGGGGGCCGCCATACGGTGCTGCAGCCGATAGAGTAGGGACCCACTTAAAAGAGGTCGCCGTGAAGTGGCAAGTGGGCTTATACAGTTTGATCAAAATGTTTACAAAGAACCTCATGTTCATGTTTCTAAATTATGCCTAGCGGCTTAGATCAACGTATATATTGTGGATTGTGCGGTCCATGTCTAGTTTCTCACAATGCTAATCCTATTTTGTGCTCCTTTCCACCCACCTGGATACCCGAGATATTTTCAAAGTTTCGAATCATTTCCGCGGATGGTTCCATACATAGGGTAAAAATCAATGGGGATAAAGGACACCCCTGCCTAGTCCCATTAGTGATAGTAAAAGACCTGGAGAGAAGACTGGAGGACAGAATCCTAGCCGATGGCGAGGAATATAGAGAAAGTATAGCTGTTTTTATAAAGGAATGAAAACCAAATTTATCTAAAGTACCTTCCAGATATTGCCAGTTAACTCTGTCAAACGCCTTTTCGGCATCTAGGGAAATGAAAAGGGAGGCATTCGTAGAATCCCCGGCTATCTGGATGAGATCTAACATTCTGCGCATACCGTCACATGCTTGACGACCCTTGACAAACCCAACTTGGTCTAGTGCTATCAGGGAGGGCAAGCAATCATTTAACCTATTCGCCAATAGTTTAGCATATAATTTTATATCATAATTTAATAGGGATATTGGGCGAAAATTGGCAGGGGAATCAGGGGATTTGCCCGGCTTAGGAAGTGTAACTATGGGGGCCTGTAACATTTCAGGAGGGGGGGCAAGCGTTGACACAATACCCATAAAAGTAGCTTGCATATATGGAACCAGCGAGTCTGCAAAAGTTTGATAATATTCATTCGGCAGACCATCCGGCCCCGGGGATTTATTATGTTTGGAGCGAAGAATGGCTAATTTGATTTCCTCAATCGTAAAAGGGGTATTTAGTTGACTCATTTGGGACTCAGATAAGACTGGAAGTTGAACTTGTGCCAAAAAAGCGTTCACCACAGATTTGGACACTTCAGGGAGCTGTTTATCCTGTTTTAGATTATACAGGGAGCTATAATATGACGCAAATGTATCAGTAATCTTCTGAGGAGCATATACCTTCGTCCCCTCTGCCGTGTTTAGCCAGGAAATTTTGGACTTAGCCACATGCTGTTTCACTCCTTTTGCCAAGATTTTACTGGGCCTATCCCCTTGGACGTAAAAATTCCATTTGAGTTTTTTTAACGTTTTCTCATACAGGAAGAGCTGGTGAGTACGCAGTTTATCCCTAAAATGCCTTAAATCATCTCGCAAGAAAGATGAGGGAGTAACCTTTAATTGCGACTCCAAGGTCCTTATGTTACCAATAATAAATTCTAATTATTTATTTCTGGCCCTTTTTGCTCTAGCAGCTGCCTGAATAAACAGACCCCTTACAAACGCCTTATGCGTACACTGGAGGAGTTCAGGAGAGGAGGCCGTAGGACCATTAATCTCAAAAATTCCTTCAATGCTTTTTCTATAGAGGCTTGGAGTTCTGGGGAATTTAATAGGAATGTGTTCAACCTCCAAGAAGAATTCCAAGGTGCGATATGTTGATCAGAAAGCTGAAGAGCAATTGGAGCATGATCTGACCAAGTTATCAAGCCAAGGGAAGAGGACACGGAATTTAATAAGACCTCCCTATCCACCAGAAAAAAGTAAATCCTAGAGTACACCTTATGCGGGGAAGAAAAGAACGTGTAATCCTTTTCAGAAGCATGTTGGTCTTGCCACACGTCATGCAAGTGTTCTTCCAACACCCAGGAGCTCAAGTCATGAGATAATCTATTACTTCCTACAGAACGATCTATATCCTTGTTCACTACTATATTAAAGTCTCCACATAATATTAATCCCGCTTTCTGCACGGACTTAGCATTTGACTGTACTTTTTTAAGGAAGGGAAGTTGTCTGACATTAGGGGCATATAGGGAGACCAACGTGTAGGAGAGGTTATCAATTTCACATACTAGAATAATAAATCTACCCTGTGGATCAGTAACAACGGAAATGCATTTAAAAGCAAGGGACTCCTTTACAGCAATAATTATTTACGCCTTCATTCCACTGTTAGAGACATAGCATACATGAGGAAAATTTTTATGTTTAAATAGATGACAATCTTTGGAGGATAAATGGGACTCTTGAACACATATTACATCAGCGTTGGACTTGAAAGCTTCTTTCCAAAGTAAAGATCTCTTGAAAGGAGAGTTCAAGCCATGAGCATTAACAGAAAGTATTGTAAGACCCATTATTACATATGAAAAAAGTAGTTAAGATTATGGCACAGCAATAAAAAACCAACATAAAACATCACCAAAAAAGAAAAAGAAAAAAACATCCAATACGAATATGCTATATAGCACATTTACCAACCAGGAGTTTCCCTCTTTCAGGGAAAAGAAAGTGGAGGCAAAAGTTCAGCCCAGGAACTGTAGACAAGAGGAGTACCATCCATATGATGACTCAGAAAGCCTTGATGGACCATTCGTACTGTAGAAGCCCCAACATTCAGTTAGGGAGTCTCCGTTTCGGACTACTCCTCGAATCCGACCACAACGGCGATATCAGCTCCGGTTTAGAAGGAGTCCTGAGATGGGGACTCGAAGGAGGGGGCGTCATGAGACCCCAAGAATGTAAAAGCTCTTTCTCAGAAGTCGGTGAGAGGCAAACATGTTGACTGCCATTCCTGGTGGTTATCAGCTTTACCGGGAATCCCCATTTGTACAAAATGCCGTTATCCCTTAGCAGTCTCGTCAACACATTCCTTTCGTCGTAGCATGGTCGCCGCTGACAAATCCAGGTATAAAGCAATGTCCTTAAAGCGGTCAGTTAGGTCAGGAGAGGCCTTCATTCCTCTGAGAAATTCATCCTTCACATGAAAGAAATGAATTCGAGCGATTGTGTCTCTCGGTAGATGAGCGGCAATGTGCTTAGGGATTCTGTGAATCCTATCTATGGTGAGATCCAGAGCCGAGTTTGGCGGTAGAACGATACTCATGAGGTCTGTGAGATATTGTGCTAAGAGATCTGGCGTGACCAATTCAGGTATACCTCTAATGCGGTCGTTGTTTCTTCTGGATCTGTCCTCTAGATCCAAGACTTTGATAGACAGACGCATGACTTCTTCCTCCAGTGTGGAGTTCGCATCAATGAGCGAGTTATGAGATTTCACAAATTCTTCCAACTTATGTTCCACGTGATCGGTCCGCGAGGCAATAGCCTGTATATCCACCCTTAAGTCCCCTATAACTTGCCGTAAATCCAATTGAATCGAATCTCTCAATGAGTTTAAAAGTTGCTTAATCATATGTTCAGTAACAGGGTGAGATTCCATGTCATCCTGCATGTCATGTTCTACAGATGCATCCCTAGAAGATGGCGAAGGTGAGGAAGGAGGGAGGGATATACGGCGGTTCACCACCACTTGTTGAGATGAGGAAGAAGGAAAAAACTCTGTAAGCTTAGCCGGCTTGGATTTAGTATTTCTTTTAGACGTGCCCCCCCCAACCCCCCATTGTGACAAGGGGAAAATCACTGCTGGGCTCTATGAGAGAAAATGAATGAAGTGTCCTCCAAGAAAGGCCAGTGTACTGCAAGTACCCCTTCAAATAGCTATACCCTTTTCCGCTCCTAATCCCTCCAACAGGAATTGATCAGTGACAGGGAGGCTGCTGATCTGTACCTCTCTCGTTATACGGCACTAAGCACTTCACTTCTCTGCACAGGGAAACTGATGCCAAGATAGCCGCCGGAGGAGGGAGTGCCGCAATGGCGCCAGAAGACCCAGTCCTGTAGCCTCCTCCCGGGCTCTGCACCACAGAAAACTGCCGGCTAACCGCCACAAGAGGCACTCGGATCACACCTCTCTCTCCCCCTGTCAGAAAGCCACTCACCGCCGCAGTAGACGTTCTTGAGCTTCCACGCCACAGGGAAGAAGAAAGGAAGCTGGCCGCCCCTGTCCCCGACCGCCACGAGGTAAGAGCTGAGTACCTCAGAAGCGCCGGAGCAGGTCCCGATTGTACCGCACACGTCCCTGAGCAGTGCAGATGTCCACTCCACCGGATAGGGAGCAGGTACGGAGCTGGTACCAGGTTTATTTGGGCTGTTTTAGGCTTTCACCTCGGGAGCTCAGCGTCTATGCGACTCCTGCCATGCTCGTCCAGGCCACGCCCCCTGACAGATTCAGATTATAATGGGTGAGAGGGGCCAACATTTGCAAAAACAAGATCTTTAATGACCATTTCCTGGTAAGCATGAAAATTATTTGAATTTCCTTCCTTTTTGTATAACACAAACGAGTTGTATGTGGCAAACTGAAATAGGTAAATAACTAATTTTTTGTACCAGGTATATGATTTTCTTGATACCTGGTATGGCTGTAGAACCTGATCAGCAAGGTTTACTTCCCCCCTGTATTTGATGTAATCAGTGATTGACACAGGTTTTTGCTTTTGGGTAGTAGAACCTCGTTCTACAACATGGATTGTTGCATCAGTGTGGATCGTGCTGAGGATAAAAATATCCTTTTTGTCTTTGTATTTTAGGGCAAGCAGCTCTCCGCTGCGAACACTGCCTGACTGCCCCTTTTTATACTTTTCATTTTACCAATGATTGTGGAAACCCCTGGCGGTTTTTACAAATGGTCCCACAAGCCCCTGTGTTATGTTCGACCAAACTTTTAAAAAGGGGTATGCTTGCGTAGTAGTTGTCCACATACAGGTTATGGCCCTTTTCTAGAAATGGGGTAATAAGCTCCCAAACAATTTTTCCACTTGTCCCTAGATGGGGGGGGGGCATACGGGTGCGTTTAGTTGGCCATCTTTTCCCTCATAAATGCGAAAAGCTGATATGTACCCTGTTGCACTCTCGCACATTTTATAGAGCTTTATTCCAAACCTTGCTCTTTTAGATGGAATAAATTGTTTGAAGTGCAGTCTCCCTTTGAATTTTACTAGGGACTCATCAATGGAAATGTTTTGTGTGGGGGGTGTAAAGTAATAAAAATGTGTCTGACAACGCTTTGATGATGGGCCTGATTTTTTTTGAGTCGATCGTAATCTGGGGCACTTCTAGGGAGGCACTGGCTATTATTACTGAAATGCCAAAATCTCATGGGCATTTCATAACGGGCTCTAGGAGGAATGGCAGAAATGGCAGGGGTGGTTAGAACGGGACTGGTAAACCAGTATGATCAAATGCTCGGTTTTTTAACAAGCCCCATGGCAAATGTGAGGCCTATAAATTTCTTAATTTCATCAATATCTGCTGACCACCATGAATTTTGCCTGGCATAATAGGAACGGGGATTCTGAGAGATGGATTGGGAAGCATATAAATTAGTTTGGAAAATAATATGTTCCAGCAAATCATTTGTTAGAAATAAGTAAAAAAAATTAATTGGTACAAAACCTTCCACCTCCACATTTGTACCTGGGGTGGCATTAAAGTCAGGGATGAATGGCGTACCAGAATTTGAAGCCTCCCATCTCATAAATGCTACATCTAGTGGTAAATTCCTTTGTAGGTTGGCATGCGCCTCTTCACTAAAACGAGGCATGTCGCTTGTACTGGGCATCGTGCCCTGATTTGGAGATGTTTCTCCAACAGTCCTCTCTACCTGTCCTGTACTGGTCCTTGTCATTTTTGAGGATGAACCAGAATGACCACTAGACTCTGAGCTGTCACTTTCGCTAAGAGTAAAAACCCTCAAAATAGTAATCGCCATCTGACAAGGCACTATCTTCACTGTCAGAACATAAAAGGGCATAAGCCTCCTCTGCAGAATAAAATTGACGGGCCATTTTATTATGTTTATATTTTTAAACGTAAAGGTATATATACATAAAAAAAACGTTTGGTATGAAATTAGTTAATTTAATTAGAACAGATTAATTGCCACAACAAATTAATTAACTGGCACAGCACTTCCTATCAAATTGATTACTAATATAACTTACACTACCCTAACCATCACCCTAAATTATTACTAACTATACCCTAATAATTATTATTACTAGCTATACCCTAATGCTAAAACCTAGCACTATACCCTAACCCTGTATCCTACCTAACAAGGCAGATTAATGGGATTGGGGAATTTGTTATATGGTGTTTTCTTATACTGTGATATTCACAGATCTGACACTGATTTTCCTCTGTTTGCTCTCTGACAAAGCAGCAGGGGAGAGACAGTGTTTATATATACTTGGTCAGTCTTGCCATGGTGGAACTGTGACATAAAACTATCTTTCACAGCCTCACCTTTGTAGCAGAGTTTGGCTGTTCCTCACCCAACTTTAAGCCTCCTACACAGCTGTTTCTGCTACCGTTAATGACTGTGTTTTAACCAAAATATAAAAATGATGATCATTATTACCTGTTTGGTATAATTGGTTAATCATACACCTGAGTATAATCCTACAAAATCCATGACTTTGTGAAATTATTCATACATGTAAATTATAGTAGGTTTGACATTTCAATTTGAAACGACAAGCAGGTGCAGATTGTGCTGTATTACAGTAACCATTGATCCAGTCTTCTAACTACAGAACAGGTCTTCTTTTTCAGTCCCAGGGCTTAAAAGTGATAACTCTGTGAAACCCAGTAGATGGCGCCCATAGGAGGATGTATATATATATATATATATATATATATATATATATATATATAAAATAAATGAAGAGGCAGCACTCCAAGAAAATTGGTGAGAAAAGTTGGTGTGTTTATTCACCCCAGGCAGGCATGCCTTGGGGACCCTGGACTGGAACACACAATTAATATATTTGATAACTATTACAGAACATAAAATAGATGTAATATATGTAATATAAAACAGGTGTTTTTTTAATAGTAATATAGTTTTATTACTAATAACTTATATAAATATATTAATGGCACATACAAAAAATATAGTGAAATCCTGTTCCATGTAAAACCCCCTCTAAAAATAAGCGGGCACTCCCTCCGTCTGGAGAAAAAAAGGTTCAATCTGCAGAGGCGACAAGCCTCCTTTACTGTGAGAACTGTGAATCTAGGGAATAGTCTACCGCAGGAGCTGGTCACAGTAGCTACAGTAGATGGCTTTAAAAAAGGCTTAGATAATTTCCTAGCACAAAAAAATATTAGCTCCTATGTGTAGAACTTTTTGCCTTCCCTTTTCCCATCCCTGAACTTGATGGACATGTGTCTTTTTTCAACTGTACTAACTATGTAACTATGTAACCTGTTTCCAACAAGCCCCTCAATTTCCATAACTTTTTTTTGTATGAACATACAGTCTAGAAATACAGCCTTGTATGAACATAAAGCCTAGCACAATCTTGTTGAATAGGTTGTAAGTCACATGTGCCAACGTCTCTGGGGAGGAAGACGCCAGAAGGAAGAGGAAGATCTGCGGGCGGCAGGTAAGTGAAGGTCGCGGTCCGTGACCGTGCCCTTAACTTACAGGTGTAGCAAAACATAAGTTTTCATCTTTTTTTCTTTGGTAAATTATGATAATCTACTAAAAAAAAACAAAAAAAAATCTGTGTCCCTATTTGCAGTTATGCGGAAAACAGCAAATGAAACATTGTGAAATCAAATCGAGTTATGCCAAATATCACCAGTCTGTTTTCCTGCTCTGCTAGATATGAAAACCTACAAGAAAGGGGGAAAAAAAAAGAACACATCGTGCATCATCTCTTGTTTATAGTACCAATGAGTCGTGGTAAGCGGTTATGCTTACCTAATGGTGATGTGCTAGGAGCACAACACCCCGATGTGCTTGTTAGATATTAAAGGACTGCAGCTTTAAATCCGTGCTGGGGCCGTCAAGGCTCCCTCAATATGTAGAGATAATTGGAGAAAAAAGGATTAAATTCTCCAGCGCTGTCCAGTATTGTTGAATTAAGGGAATCAATCCAAGGCAGGAAGTGTAAAATAAGATATATGTTTAATAGGTAAAAGTGCTACGCGTTACGAGATCGGACCGATCTCTTCATCAGGCAATAAAACAAACATGTTGCTGGAGGAACCCAGCAGGAGTTAAATAGCTTAAACAACCGCCAAAGTCAAAGTAAACATTATTGGGGGGAAAGGTTAAAAGGATTAACATTAAAAGCAATGTGATTAGATACATTACCATAATTGATGGCTACCACAGAGATTATAAACATTGTAGCTAGTCAGCAGTGCATGCAGTTTGGTGCAGTGGATACATAAGGGAGCATTTGCCATGCTGGCGGAGCTGGAATTTCGCTAGCGCTGTGATCATAGTGATATACTTATGAAGACAGGGTGCAGTGTGCTCAGAGGCTGAGAACTAAAGAGCTGGGAATGCTGTGTGAGCGTCTTGTGGATATATGTCCGCATCTCTCAGCGGGGATTGCAAGATGGGCATCCCAAGTTGCTAGAGGGGCTGTGCGCTAGGAAGCCAGGAGACGGGTTAGCGTCTTTAGTTTTTATGGAGATAGTTTAGTGACTCTGACACTTCAGTGAATCGCTCTGGAACTATGGAAGCCCAGAGTGATCAGAATGGGCTGTACTGTATCGGAGCTCCTTTTTGAAAGGAAGAAGTGATTGGTTGATATCATTGTCACTGGGTGTTACTTGTTCCTGCTAGCAGATGATGGTGGGCTGTTGTTAAGATGTATGAAGATGGGGAACGGGTAAGGGGGTAAGTATATGTGTATGCATACATTTGGTCCAAAAAAAGGGTCTCAATAAGTCTGGTATTATCAATAGTTGAGATGAGGCATTGGTATAAGGAAATGAATAGATAAATGGAACAGTAGGTAAATGGAGGATATTTGTAGGATTGGGGGGGGGATGAACTAAATAAGAATATGGGCAATTAAGTGGTAAATAGGAACTGACTGGGGGCAGGAGTTGGACAGGGATGAGGAAAAGGGGGAAAGGAATGAGGGATCAAGGTTTGGGAGGGCTGGTTAGTGTGATCTTAATGGGGTTTGAGGTGTCAAATAATGGTTTCTGTGACCTCAATGAGACCTATAGGTTTGAGGGTATGTAGTTTATAGATCCATAAAATCTCCCTTTTGCATAAGTTCTCAAAACTGTTATTGGGGGAGGGGTCTATTCGTTCCCTCCTTTCGCAAAACACTAAAATACCTTTTTTCTACCATCTTCCAAAAATCCGCAAATCCGTCGCCGACCTGCCAGGCAGACCTATCATTTCAGGCATCCACTCACCAACTTGCCATCTGCCCCACTATTTAGTGCTCCATCTTCAGAAATATGTCCCCAACCTCTCCAGCTTCCTTAAAGACTCCACATAGCACATCAGCAAACTTAAAATGATTAAACACACCACAGACATCATTTTCATTACTTTAGACGTTAGTGCCCTGTATAGTAGCGTCGACCATCATTTGGGTCTAACTACACTTAAAAAAATTCTAAAAGATATGGACATGAACCCCCTACAAACCAATTTCCTTCTAAAAAGCATGGAGTTTATTCTCAAGAATAACATTCCCTTTCAAACAATTATTGTTCCAGCAGGTTAAAGGTACAGCTATGGGGACCTGTGTGGCCCCCAGCTAAGCCAATCTATTTATAGGGGATTTCTAAGATTTACACATCTGAAACCACCCCTGGGCTTAACCAAACATACTGATGTACAAGAGGTACATTGATGACCTCTTCTTTCTATGGAAGGGCGGTAAGGAGAAAGCTATACTCTTCAGCGGATCCCTAAACAATAATTAGTTGGCCTCACCTTCACCAGCAATTTGAGTGATACAGGTATTGTATATCTGGATCTTGTCATTTCATTCACTAATCACAATTTTACAACAAAAACCTTCTTCAAAAAAGTGGACACTAACAGCTACCTGGAATACAAAAGTGGACATTTTTCAAGATGGATAAAGAACATACCACTCAGCCAATATAAAAGAATTCGAAAAAATTGCACTCTTGACAAAGATTGTGTCACCCAGTTCAAAATTCTGAAATCCCGATTTTGTGAAAAAGGCTACCCTAAGCAACGACTAATAGAAGATTTTAAAAAAGACCTCTCAATTGTCCCAAGAAGCTTGTTTAGCTCCATAAAAATTCCACTCTGACCGTAAAGACAATTGTCACTAACCTTAATTTCATCACCACCTATAACACAGCACATAAAAAAATCTGTGAGAACTTGAAGAGACATTGGCACATTCTTGAACTAGATCCACAATTTAAATTAATTATACCTCTCAAACCCACAATAACCGTCAGACGTGCTGGAGAGTTTAATCCTTTTTTCTCCACTTATCTCTAGATATGAAAACCTAACCTTCAATTAATAGCAATACATTTCTATAGTAAATGTTACTAGTAGATCATTTCAACATTTCTTGGTAATCGCCAACATTTTTTAAAATAATTTTTTGATACATTTGTTTGCATCATGCATACATCAATAGTGAAGATCAGTATTGCAAGAATCTATAATACGGAACCTATAGCTAGCTATAGGCTCATATGGTACCTCTGTGTGCCTCCGATTTATATGGTATCTGTGAGAAACATAGTAGCATACTTAATTGCACGCTATATTACATAGATTTTCTTCCTTAGAAACATTGGTTGTAGGGGGTGAATATGGTGCCTTAGGCCAGGATCACACACACAGTTTTGATGCAGTTTTGTCTCTGTTTTTTTTACCCAAACACAGAAGTGGACACAAAAGGAAGGCAATGCATCAGTCTTTTCTATATATCTTTCCTTTTGAATCCACTTCTGGCTTTGGATCAAAGACCAAAAACTGCCACAAAAACTGCATCTAAACTATGTGTGTGATCGTGGCCTTACAGAGGCACCGTAAGTTGTTGTTGCTGTACAGTGCTGGATAGATCCTAAATAGAGATGAGCGAACCGGGACAACCGAACCCGGTTTCGGTCCGAACTTCCGGAAAAGTTCGGTTCGCAGCGAATCCGAACTTCACCGGGTTCGGCCGAACCCGTTTTGACTGAACCCGGTCAAAAATATTATACAAATCGGCAGCCACTTGTCTCTATCAATCACTGATAGAGAAAAGAGGCTGCTGATTAAAAATAAAATAAAAAGCATTTCATACGTACCTGGTCGTTGTCTTGCGGACGAGTCCCTCTTCTTCCTCCAGTCCGACCTTCTTTTCTGACGCGGCAGCCTGTGATTGGCTGCAGAGGCCTCTGCAGCCTGTGATTGCCTGCAGAAGCCTCTGCAGCCCGTGATTGGCTGCAGAGGCCTCTGCAGCCCGTGATTGGCTGCAGCGCTCACATGGGCTGCATCGTCATCAAGGAATGTCGGGCTGGATGTCGCGAGGGACGCGTCACCAAGGCAACGGCCAGGAGACCGGACTGGAGGAAGCAGGGAGTTCCCGGTAAGTGTGAACGTCTTTTTTTTTACAGGTTACTCTATATTGTGATCGGTAGTCACTGTCCAGGGTGCTGAAACAGTTACTGCCGATCAGTTAACTCTTTCAGCACCCTGAAGAGTGAGTATTTACTGACGTCGCCTAGCAACGCTGCCGTAATGACGGGTGCACACATGTAGCCACCCGTCATTACGGGGGCCTCATGCACACGACCGTAAAAACACCCGTTATTAAGGGTCGTAATTACGACCCGAAATAGCGGGCCCATAGACTTCTGTTAGCCACGGGTACCTTCCCGTTTTCTCACGGGAAGGTGCCCGTGCCGTTAAAAAGATAGAACATGTTCTATTTTTTTATTTTACGGGTCGTGCTTGTAATTACGACTCGTAATTACGAGCACGGCCGGCCACGGGCAGCCGGCCGCTTTTACGAGCCGTGCTGTAATTATAAGGGCATGTTCACACAACAGCGTCCGTTACGGCTGAAATTACGGGGATGTTTCCGCCTGAAAACATCCCCGTAATTTCAGCCGTTACGGCATATGCAGGCGCTTGAACGCCGCGTCCATTACGGACGTAATTGGCGCTGCTATTCATTGGAGTCAATGAATAACGGCTCCAATTACGGCCAAAGAAGTGACAGGTCACTTCTTTGACGCGGGCGTCTATTTACGCGCCGTCATTTGACAGCGGCGCGTAAATTACGCCTCGTGTGAACAGACAAACGTCTGCCCATTGCTTTCAATGGGCAGATGTTTGTCAGCGCTATCGAGGCGCTATTTTTGGACGTAATTCGGGGCAAAAACATACCCTGTGTTCACACGCACTAATTACGGATGTAATTCGGGATTTTTTGCCCCGAATTACGCCCGAAAATAGCGCCTCGATAGCGCTGACAAACATCTGCCCATTGAAAGCAATGGGCAGACGTTAGTCTGTTCACACGAGGCGTAATTTACGTGCCGCTGTCAAATGACGGCGCGTAAATAGACGCCCGCGTCAAAGAAGTGACCTGTCACTTCTTTGGCCGTAATTTGAGCCGTTATTCATTGACTCCAATGAATAGCAGCGCCAATTACGTCCGTAATGGACGCGGCGTTCAAGCGCCTGCACATGCCGTTACGGCTGAAATTACGGGGATGTTTTCAGGCGGAAACATCCCCGTAATTTCAGCCGTTACAGACGCTGTCGTGTGAACATACCCTAAATTTTATAGCAGCACATGTTCTATTTTTTTAACGGCACGGGCACCTTCCCGTGAGAAAACGGGAAGGTACCCGTGGGTAACAGAAGTCTATGAGCCCGTTATTGCGGGTCGTAATTACGACCCGCAATAACGGGTGTTTTTACGGTCGTGTGCATAATGGGAGCACGGCTTGGAAAAACGACCGGCTGCCTGTGGCCGGCCGTGCTCCTCTCCTGAAATACTCTGTGCTGCCTTAAACTCTGTGGACAGGTCAGGATCCTGTTTCTTTTAAATGCTGCTAGGGAACCCGCTCGATCCACTATATAAGGCTGCGCTACAGTGCAGCATTTAAAAGAAACAGGATCCTGACCTGTCCACAGAGTTTAAGGCAGCACAGAGTATTTCAGGAGATGAGCGTGCAGATTCAGTGCTGCTGTGAACTCTGCTCTTACCATTACGTAGCTCTCAGTCTGTTACCTCTCCTCCACTACTGTCCTCAATAACACCTTCATGATTGGCAAGTCACCACGTAACGGTAAGAGCAGAGTTCACAGCAGCACAGAGTATTTCAGGAGATAAGCGTGCGGATCTTGTGCGCAGTGGTGACTTGCCAATCAAGTGAAGGTGTTCTTGAGGACAGGAGTGGAGGAGAGGTAACAGACTGAGAGCTACGTAATGGTAAGAGCAGAGTTCACAGCAGCACAGAATATTTCAGGAGAGGAGCGTGCAGATTCTGTGCTGTTGTGAACTTTGCTCTTACCATTACGTAGCTCAGTCTGTTACCTATCCTCCACTCCTGTCCTCAATAACACCTTCACATGATTGGCAAGTCACCACCCCGCACAAGATCCGCAAGCTCATCTCCTGAAATACTCTGTGCTGCTGTGAACTCTGCTCTTACCATTACGTGGTGACTTGCCAATCATGTGAAGGTGTTCTTGAGGACAGGAGTGGAGGAGAGGTAACAGACTGAGAGCTACGTAATGGTAAGAGCAGAGTTCACAGCAGCACTGAATCTGCACGCTCATCTCCTGAAATACTCTGTGCTGCCTTAAACTCTATGGACAGGTCAGGATCCTGTTTCTTTTAAATCCTGCACTATAGCGCAGCCTTATATAGTGGATCGAGCGGGTTCCCCAGCAGCATTTAAAAGAAACAGTGTGTGTGTTTGGGTATGTGTCTTTGTCTGTTTTTGTTTTTATATGTGTGTTTGTGTTTATGTGTGTTTGTGTATATATGGGTGTGTTTGTGTATATATGGGTGTGTATATATGGGTGTATGTGTATATGTTTGTGGGTAGATGTTTGTGTGTGTGTGTTTTTGTATATGTGTGTGTTTGTGTATATGTGTGTGTTTGTGTATATATGGGTGTGTTTGTGTATATATATGGGTGTATTTGTATATATGATTGTGTGTAGATGTTTGTGTGTGTGTTTTTGTATATGTGTGTGTTTGTGTATATGGGTGTGTGTTTATGTGTGTGTGTTGTGTATATATGGGTGTTTGTTTATATGTGTGTATATGTGTGTGTTTGTGTATATGTGTGTGTTTGTGTATGGTTGTTTGTGTGTGTGTGCGTGTATATATGTGTGTAGGTGAGTAGAAGTATTGTTATTGTTCACATTGATAACTGTTTTTTTATGTTGTTGCAGATTTTGATGTACCGATTGGACTACATCTTCGATTTGTTGGACTACTGCGTAGATCTACGTTTTTTCAAATTTTAATAAAATGGTTAACGAGGGTTTTGTTGGGGATTTCTTATTTCAATAAAAAAGAATTGTCTTTGTGGTTTTTTTTAAAACTTTATTAGTGCCTAGATAATGGCAGTTGGCTGATTGACAGCGTCCATTATTAAGGCGGTACTTAGTGTTAGCCGGTGCAGAGGCTAGCACTAACCACCAATTATTACCCCGGTACCCACCACCACCAGGGGTGCCGGGAAGAGCTTGGTACGATCCAGTACCCGACCATCTGTTGTGATGGTCGGGTACTGGGGCGGCCGTAGGCTGGTATTATGAGGCTGGGAAGGGCCAAAAACAGTGGACCTTCCCACCCTTGTAATGCTAGGCTGCTGCTGCTGTGTTGTATCGGGCTGGTTATAAAAATGGGGGGGACCCCACGTCGTTTTGTTTTTTTAATTTAACAATAGACGTTGGGTCCCCCACATTTTTAATAACCAGCCATATACAAGGCAGTCTGGCATTACATGGGTGGGAAGGGCCACTGGTTTTGTCCATTCCCAGGCTAATAAGGGTATGTTCACACGCTGAGAGGCAGTTACGTGTGAAAAGACAGACTGTTAACAGCTGCCTCGTTTCACACGTAAAAGCTCCTCGTAATTTACGAGGCGTCTGAGACGCTCGTAAACCTTAAGCCGTGCTTCATTGATTTCAATGAAGAACGGCTCAAATTACGTGGCAAAGAAGTGCCCTGCACTTCTTTGCCGAGGCAGTAAATTTACGCGTCGTCGTTTGACAGCTGTCAAACGACGACGCGTAAATAACAGGTCGTCTGCACAGTACGTCGGCAAACCCATTCAAATGAATGGGCAGATGTTTGCCGACGTATTGCAGCCCTATTTTCAGACGTAAAACGAGGCATAATACATAATAATTTGGCCGTGTGAACATACCCTAACACTGTGTTGTATGTGGCTGGTTATGATAAATTGGGTGGAACCCCATGTCTTTTTAAAAAAAAAAATAAAAAAATAAAAAAAAAATGACGTGGGGGTCCCCCCCACTTTTATAACCAGCCAGATACAACACAGCAGCAGCAGCCTAGCATTACAAGGGTGGGAAGGTCCAGTGTTTTTGGCCCTTCCCAGCCTCATAATACCAGCCTGCGGCCAGCCCAGAGCCCATCACAACAGATGGTCGGGTACTGGATCGTACCTGGCTCTTCCCGGCACCCCTGGTGGTGGTGGGTACCGGGGTAATAATGGTGGTTAGTGTTAGCCTCTGCACCGGCTAACACTAAGCCTCGCCTTAGTAATGCATGTTGTCACTCAGACAGCGGCCATTACTAAAGTGGTAGTAATAAAATTTGAAAAGAAAAAGACAAAGATATAGATAAAATATTTTATTGAAATAAAGCACCCCCAACACAACCCTCATTAACCATTTTATTGTAGAAAAAAAAACCGTCATCGAAGTAGTCCTCGAAACCGACGTAGTCCAAACACCAAACCTGTAAAAAAAAAAAAAATTAAATAAAACATGTCGTAGGCTTAGATTCAGTTTAATGTGTGATACTGACTGTTATACCATGTATAGAAGCCTGCCACGAAGTTGACTTAGATACAGGGCGCCAGCAGACAGTATCATACATGGCCATACAGACATATATACAAACAAACATACATGCAAACATACATACATATATACAAACATACACACATGCAAACTATCATACATACATGCATACACACACACATGAAACCATACATACAAACATGCAAAGATACATACATATATACAAGCATGCACAAATATACATGCAAACATAAATACATGCAAACATAATTACATACATGCACATATATATAAACATACATGCAAAAATAAAAACATGCAAACATACATGACAACATACATACATACATGTATACATACATGACAACATACATGACAACATACATACATACATACAGTTCATTAGTTCAGTTATTTCTGTCCCCCTTTTCATAATATTCAGAGAATCTCTAGTGACTGGTATAGTGCCAAGGGATTGGCGCGGGGCAAATGTGGTGCCTATTTTCAAAAAGGGCTCTAGGTCTTCCCCGGGTAATTATAGACCAGTAAGCTTAACATCCATCGTGGGGAAAATGTTTGAGGGGCTATTGAGGGACTATATACAGGATTATGTGACAATAAATAGCATTATAAGTGACAGCCAGCACGGTTTTACTAAGGACAGAATTTGTCAAACTAACCTAATCTGTTTTTATGAAGAGGTGAGCAGAAGTCTAGACAGAGGGGCCGCTGTGGATTTAGTGTTTTTGGACTTTGCAAAGGCATTTGACACTGTCCCCCATAGACGCCTAATGGGTAAATTAAGGACTATAGGTTTAGAAAATATAGTTTGTAATTGGATTGAGAATTGGCTCAAGGACCGTATCCAGAGAGTTGTGGTCAATGATTCCTTCTCTGAATGGTCACCGGTTATAAGTGGTGTACCCCAGGGTTCAGTGCTGGGACCACTATTATTCAACTTATTTATTAATGATATAGAGGAAGGGATTAATAGCACTATTTCTAGTTTTGCAGATGACACCAAGCTATGTAATATAGTTCAGACTATGGAAGATGTTTGTGAATTGCAGGCAGATTTAAACAAACTAAGTGTTTGGGCGTCCACTTGGCAAATGAAGTTTAATGTAGATAAATGTAAAGTTATGCATCTGGGTACCAACAACCTGCATGCATCATATGTCCTAGGGGGCGCTACACTGGCGGATTCACTTGTTGAGAAGGATCTGGGTGTACTTGTAAATCATAAACTCAATAACAGCATGCAGTGTCAATCAGCTGCTTCAAAGGCCAGCAGGATATTGTCGTGTATTAAAAGAGGCATGGACTCGCGGGACAGGGATGTAATATTACCACTTTACAAAGCATTAGTGAGGCCTCATCTAGAATATGCAGTCCAGTTCTGGGCTCCAGTTCATAGAAAGGATGCCCTGGAGTTGGAAAAAATACAAAGAAGAGCAACGAAGCTAATAAGGGGCATGGAGAATTTAAGTTATGAGGAAAGATTGAAAGAATTAAACTTATTTAGCCTTGCAAAAAGACGACTAAGGGGGGACATGATTAACTTATATAAATATATTAATGGCACATACAAAAAATATGGTGAAATCCTGTTCCATGTAAAACCCCCTCAAAAAACAAGGGGGCACTCCCTCCGTCTGGAGAAAAAAAGGTTCAAGCTGCAGAGGCGACAAGGTTTCTTTACAGTAAGAACGGTGAATTTATGGAATAGCCTACCGCAGGAGCTGGTCGCAGCAGGGACAGTAGATGGCTTTAAAAAAGGGTTAGATAATTTCCTAGAACAAAAAAATATTAGCTCCTATGTGTAGAAATTTTTCCTTCCCTTTTCCCTTCCCTTGGTTGAACTTGATGGACATGTGTCTTTTTTCAGCCGTACTAACTATGTAACTATGTATGTAACTATGTAACATGACAACATACATAAATGCAAACATACATACATACATGCAAATATATACATGCAAATATACATACAAACATGCACATATATACATACATGACGACATACATACATACATGCAAACATACTTACATACATTCATGCAAACATACATACATGCAAATATATACATGCAAATATACATGCACATATATACATACATGCCAACATACATACATACATACATACATGCAAACATACATACATGCAAATATACATACATGACAACATACATACATGACAACATACATACATGACAACATACATACATACATGCAAACATACATTCATGCAAACATACATTTATGCAAACATACATTCATGCAAACATACATTCATGCAAACATACATACAAACATACATTCATGCAAACATACATACATACATACAAACATACACACATGCAAACATACATACATGCAAATATATACATGCACATATACATACAAACATGCATGCACATATATACATACATACATGACAACATACATACATACATACATACATACATGACAACATACATACATGCAAACATACATTCATGCAAACATACATTCATACATTCATGCAAACATACATACATACATGCAAACATACATGCAAATATATACATGCAAATATACATACACACATGCACATATATACATACATGCCAACATACATGCATGCCAAAAAAAATAATAATACGTTCATACTTACTTTCCTCCTGTCCGGCCTCCAGCGATGACGTTTCATCCATGTCGCCGCTGCAGCCTGTGATTGGCTGCAGAGGCGGTCACGTGGGATGAAGCGTCATCCTGACGTGCGTGACCGCCACTACAGCCTGTGATTGGCTGCAGCGGCGAAAGGGATGAAACGTCATCGCTGGAGGCCGGACAGGAGGAAAGTAAGTACGAACGTATAATTTTTATTTTTTTATTACATTTAAATTGTATTTTCCGCGCGCCGAGCATGTACTGTCAAGGTTGCTGAAAGAGTTAGTGCAGCCCATTAACTCTATCAGCACCCGAGACAGTAGCATGCTCGGCGCACGTAAGTGACAGGTTCGGTCCGAACTAGTTCGGTCCGAATCGAACTTTTTTGTGAAATTCGGCGAACTAGCCGAACCGAACTTTTGAAAAGTTCGCTCATCTCTAATCCTAAACATTCATCCTATCCTTATAAATGTAAATTGTAATATTTATGTAGGTTGTGAAGTATATGTCTCTGTATAGAACATCTCATAGCCAGAACATCATATACATTTTTTTCTCAACTAGCCGAAAGCTTTCCAAGAACCCTTTAAATCTTATCATTCAAATATTAGCCAGTTAATAGATTATACTGGAAATACAGCTCCTTATCCATATGTTCCATATCAAGAAACAATTTAGAATATATTTAGAACTATGATTGGTCATTTATAACTAGGAATCAGTATGCTGCAATACCAGGAGCCTTACTCCCCATTCTTGCAGAAATTTTCCTTTCCCTCCATCGTCCACAGGCTTTATGGCTTAACATTGTGGAGACATTGCTTGCATCACTTGATTAAAGGACACTAATCTTGTCATTTTCATGCAAGAATGTACTTGAAAATCATTAGCTATAATCTAATACAGTTGAACAGGTTCATCTCTGCAAACATCAAACATGTGTAAAACCCAGAATACTGAAATGCTGCTTCTTCTCTGCTAACCGTCAGGGCTGAACACTTCTTGACATTTCTCAGTTTGTGCATGCTCCAAGTCCGTACACTGCAATATGTACTGCAGATTTAAATACATTACACTACACGCCAAAGGTAAATTGTCACAGATTATTCTGTGCTCTTCTTTAAAAGCAGCAGGGTATGAATCACATAGACATCTGTCAGTCCCCTTTGTGTTCTTCCCCTGCTATTAGCCATAGCTACTGATATTTTTTGTTGTTATTATTAAACTGAACATACATTTTTTTATATTACTTTAAAAAGAAAAGTTTATTGTTCAGGATTAGAAAAAAATATCTGCTTTTTCCCCCCAGAATCAGCAGCCCATTGGTAATACATGGTAATAGTACAGTATGCAGCTTTTATTTCCTTTTCCCCTGCAGGAATTAAACATAATTTGCAGATTAAGATAAAATGTATATTTGTATATAACATTTATATAGAAAAAACATAGAAATAGTAGAAGTATATGAAATAAACTTTTGTAAATTGACTACTAAACTACATCACCCATGGTGCTGTGTGAAACCATTTATTAGGTCATGATTCCTTTGTAAAGTAGAAAACAATCGACATAGGACCTGCACCACTTTTTTCCTGACACATTTTAATGAGTTGGCAACAGACGGCGGAGCTTCAGCGTCACACACTGTGTGACTCAATTTCAATTATTAATTTCCCTACGATGGTTACTGGTTGATATGGCACTGATGGGAAAGCCAATGTGCTTACAGAGTAAGGCCTTATTCACACGACAGTGAAAAAAAATGTCCATTAAAAACTGATCAACTGTCAATTTTTCATGGCCATTTTGCATCAGTTTGTCTCAAAATTTTCATCCATTTCCAGTCCATCTGTCCGTTTTTAATGGCTGTTTGACATCCATTTTACATCAGTTTTTCATGGCCGTTAAAAAAACGGATGAATTTCATTGGTCAGGTTTTTTTTTGTCCCAGGTCCCTGAAAACACCCAAAGGAAGGTCACATGTTCACCTAGACACTATTTACAGCCCCCCCCCGTATATGGTGCCACACAGCTCCTGTATATGATGTCACACACCTCCCTGTATATGGTGCCACACACCTCCTGCATATGGTGCCACACAGCCACCCTGTATATGGTGCCACACACCTCCCTGTATATGGTGCCACACACCTCCTGTATATGATGCCACACAGCCGCCCCGTATGTGGTGCCACACCTCCCTGTATATGATGCCACACACCTCCCTGTATATGATGCCACACACCTCCCTGTATATGGTGCCACACACCTCCCTGTATATGATGCCACACAGCCGCCCTGTAGATCATGCCACACACCTCACTGTATATGATGCTACATGATGCCATATGATGCCTTTAGATCATGGCACAGAGCCTCCCTGTAGATAATGCCACACACCTCACTGTATATGATGCCACACACCTCACTGTATATGATGCCACACAGTCTCCCTGTAGATCATGCCACATAGCTTCCCTGTAGATCATGCCACACAGCTTCCCTGTAGATCATGCCACACAGCTTCCCTGTAGATCATGCCACACAGCTTCCCTGTAGATCATGCCACACAGCTTCCCTATAGATCATGCCACACACCTCACTGTATATGATGCCACACAGACCTCCTGTAGTTGATGCCACACAGACCTCCTGTAGTTGATACCACACAGACTCCCTGTATAAGCGACACAGACCCCCTGAAGTTGCTGCCACACACCTCCCTGTATATGATGCCAGACAGCCTCCTTGTAGATCATGCCACACTGACCCCCTGTATATTGCGACACAGACCCCCTGTAATTGATGCCACACACCTCCCTGTATATGATTGCCTTCATACTCAATACAACAATGCCATAAATACTCACTGTTGCAGCGCCGTCTCTCATCTTCTTCAGGTGTGGTCACTCGTCTGCACGGGATCTGTCAAGGCAGCGCGACGGCGCGATGACGTCATCGAGGCGCCTTCAAACCGGTGAAGACGAGTGACCACACCTGAAGAGGTCAGCGCTGCAACAGTGAGTATGCCAACGATAGCCAGCAAGGGAACTAGTAGTTCCCTTGCCAATCCCCATGTAACAGATCCGTTTTTAACGGTTGTTACATGTATTGACAGCCGTTAAAAACGGATCCATTGACTTCTATGGGGGCCATCAGGCCGTTAAAACGGCCCAAAAATAGGACATGTACTATTTTTTGACGGCCATTATTCACGGGCCGTTAAAAAAACGGCCGTGTGAATGCACCCATAGAATATCATTGTTCTGAAAACGGCCATGTGAAGGCCGTTAAAAGGACGGCCATCACACGGCCGTTTTTCACTGTCGTGTGAATAATGCCTAAGGGCTTGTCCACATGTAATGTAATTGCTGCGTATTTTCCGGCCAGAATTGCGGAAGGAAAATATGTAGCAGAATACAGTAGCAGCAAAGTGAGTGAAACTTAACAAATCTCATCCACACGCTGCGGAAAACTTCAGAGCAGAAATTCACCTGCGGTGCATATTTTTCGTACCGCAGCATGTCATTTCCTTCTGCGGAAAGTGGACTGAAGTAAAAAACGCAGAAAATGATGTGTTTTTTCTGCAGCTGATTTTCTGCTAGTTTTTACGGAATTGCTGCAGAAATTTTATGCAGCAATTCCGTTACGTGTGGGCAAGCCCTTACCACATCAGCTCTTAAACATGCCCAGTTCAGGGACACCCGCTATCCTCCCCTGTTGTGCATCTTGCCTCTGCCTCTGCTGTGCGTGTCCTGCCATTCCCCTCATCATGATCCTCCTCCTATACAAGTTAGTCGTATTGTTATGGGGGTCTGGGTTCTGTAGTTTTTAGGGAGTCTGTTCTGGGGTCTGTAACTATATATGGGATCTGTGTACACAAGGAAGCTTTGTGCTGCGTCCTGAGCTATTTTTCCTATCAAACCTAAAGGAACTGCTGATGGAGGCTTCAAATAGAGTCTATATTGGCAATATGAGCATAGCCTTATTTTGTTAACATTTATAATTAATTCTTTGGGTGGTACTCAGATGCAACATCTTTTCACTAGGGGGTTCTTGGCTTGAAAAGGTTTAGAAACACTGGTGTAGAGTTTTCATTAGGGAATTATATTTCTATATAAAATATATACATATTCAGGAAGATAACAAAATAACCAAAATACTGTTTTGTTTTTTTAACATAAAGTCTCAATTATTTTGAGGCAAATATTCAATTACAATCATATATAATTATAATTTCTCCACTCAATTCTAGTAAATTTGCCACCAGAGTGGCCTTATTCACACAGTACAGTTTTGGTGCTGTTTTTGTAGAATACCTTTGTTTATACTTTTCTGCTATTGAGATCCTCTCTTGGTTTTGTCTGGAAAACAAAAATACCATCAAATCTGCCCTGTGTTAAATAGAAAATGAAAGACCAGTTAGCTCTCTTGACGTAAATTTTTCTTAAATACTTTTCTTCTCCATGAAATAATAATGCTGTAGCTTCTTTTCTTAGAACTTATGTTGTGCTATTCGAATGTTATTCCTCATGGAAATGTATGAATAAATTGACAACTAGGTGTAACCATTCCCCTTGTCAATGTGGTGTGTCCCGATATTATCCATTCAGTGCTGACTGTGAAAGACTGTGTAGACACATACCTGGTGGTAACATCCAATTAGCAATTTATTGTTATGAACTTAGATTTGATGGATAACAGATGGATCATGCGTGTCAGAAAGACGCAGGACCCACTTTCACTGAACTCGTCAGTCCCACGGACCTGGACACGGGATTCAGCGAACTATACAGCTGCTCTGTATACAGGATACAAGGTAGCTGATTCTCAAAAAGTAATTTTTACCAAAAACTAATTTGAAAGTTGCACTAAACATACTGACTGACATTATATATGTATATATAAACATATATATATATATATATATATATATATACATATATATATATATTCAGGTAGAAAAAAGCAGCACTTCGTAGTATAATAGCGGGTGCTATGCGGTCCTGACCTCGATCCGAACGGTCCTATAGATAATATGCAAAAATGATCGCAGCACTCCAAAGGTTGATATCAAATAAAGATGTGGTTTATTGCTCCATGTCCAATAACAAGCTATGTTTTAGTCCTCTCACAGGACCTTTCTCAAGCTTGAGAGATCATTTTTGCATATATATATATATATATATGTACTCCGTGTACACTTCCGTGTTTCCGTTTCCGAGCGCCGCGCCTGGTAATCACTGTCCAACGGTAGTCACTGTCCAGGGTGCTGAAAGAGTTAAGTGCTGGATAGAGAGAAGGGGCTGCACTGATCAGCAGTAACACTTTCAGCACCTTGGTCAGTGACTACCGCTGGACAGTGAGTACCATGAACAGCGCTCACAATCTAGCGTTCTCACAGGCTGCAGCGGTCACATGGAATGCCGCGTCATCCAGGGACGTCGGACTGGATGTCAAAAGTGGGACCCGTCACCAAGACATCGGCCGGGATACGTATGAACTGCTTTTTCTTTCTATCGCTGCAGATGCTCTGTCCAAAAGGGCTGCCCCTTCTCTCTATCCATCACTGGTAGAGAGAAGGGGCTGCCGATTAGTGCAGTGCAATATCTCTTCTGTACTTCTGCCCGGCCGGGCGTTGCTAGGCAACGGCTCCGTCACACACGGATGGCACACGGATGCCTTCTATGTGCCTTCAGGTTTTTTAACGGACCCATTGACTTGTATGGGCCTCACGGTCACGGAATCTTGGACCAAAGTATGACATGCTCTACTTTTGTCGGAACGGAACAACGTTCTTCTTTAACGTAATGTAAACAATCATTAATTTTACAGTTGTTACTATTATTACTTTCCTGTTTTACATATTTTCAAAATAGAATCATAATCTATATGTACTGTAACACAGAGTGTTGGAATCATAGGTACGAGGTCAAATACAATGTTAGACACTTAGCCTTTTTATGTACTTCTTGTGTACTGTACTATATTGTATAGTAAAGTTGTTATAAGCAAATATATATATATATATATATATATATATATATATATATATATATATAAAATGCTTTTTCTTTCTTGTATGGTTTAATTCTGCATATTAGAAAAATAAACTAAGATTTGTTAGCAGAAGACATAATAGAAATTGCAAACGTTTCTTGGAATTATAAAAAAATTAAAATCACAGGTACCACATAGTTACAATGAGCAGTGACAAATTAGAAACTCAGCCCTATTACACTGACCAACGCACTCTTCCATATCTGTATAATGTTTTTATGCAATATACACTAATTTATTGATTGATATACAGTAGAGTTTAAGTGTTCATATATTATATTTTTTCCAACTTATTTGTTTTGCCTCATGGTCTGCTCATGGTCTGCTTCTGTCCGACGTTAATGCTTACAGTATCACACTACAAAATACATAACACATCAATTACAGTTGCATTAGCAGCTATTTATGATGCATTAAAAATACAAAAGCATAATAAAACAGAGACACAGCCATTGTTCCTTTCTCTAGTCAGCAATTTTAATCGCATTAGTAACTAATTAAGAAAAAACGAAGGAAGCCTTAAAACATCTATATCCTTACAACTATAGCATTTGTCTTTGAGTGATGACAGAGTGTGCTTTAAGGAAAGGCAAACGTTTTGTTAAATGTACGATCGAAATTTCATACATATATGTTAATGTTTAGTTTGTTTTATTTTTCAAGAGAAATTTATTTTATGCCGTCTTAAATGGATATTACATTTTAGTAAATTAATCTATTCATTGTATGAAGAAAAGCTATACAATTTAGCAAAATTGCCATAGTCGTGGACAGAGCTCTACTAGCACTCTGCCTGGGACTCTTGCTCTGCTCCTGACATTACTGTCCATATATGGATAGTGATGTCTGGAGCAGAGCTGAAGTCCCAGGCAGAGCGCTAGTAAAAGCTCTGCTCCGGTACTCCAGCTCTGGGCAAGCCCCTGATATCACTGTCCATATATGGCTAGTGACGTCAGGGACAACCCCAGAGCCGTCTTAAATGGATATTACATTTTAGTAAATAAATCTATTCATTGTATGAAGAAAAGCTATACGATTTAGCAAAATTGTTTCTGCATCAATTAGTCACAGATTTCTGTTTTCTGTCATTCAATCAGTTTTGTTACTGTTTACTTCCAGGTAGGGTGTGTACCATTTGCACCCAAAAATACCGGTCAGGCTTACATGAATAAAAAGGGTGTGTGGTTTGAGGCAGGGGACATCACACAAAGTGGGTTTTGCCACTTAAGTCTGGATATTATTTATTATTTGTCAAGACTTTTTATATTTTTTAAGATCTAAAAACAGAAGCTTAAATATCAAGGATTTATTTTTGCCAGTCATGATAATAGGTCATCATTTCACAGCATAGACACATCCAGTGGAAAAAATGTATGCAATAAATGAAGACAATTTGCTGTTGCTAGCAAAAATGACTTTATATAATAAGGAATTGAAAGCTGGTTTCTTTAAAACCTTTGTTGGGCAACCTTATGTTATAGAGCAGAGCAATCCATATATAGCCACATATAGCCACATGGAAGAGGGTAAGGTTCCTGTAATCACACTCCTCACTGCTCTGCCATGGAATCTTCCCAACAAGGGTTTAAACAAAAAAAAGACAACATTTTCTTATTTTTTATTATCCTCTTGTAGGCCAAGGCTCTGACAAAATAATAGGCTCCAGTGCTCCACAGAAGACAACCACATTTGGAGCTGACTTTGGTGCCAAGCACTTGTCACTAGGGTCTATTTCTTATAGGTTGAGTAACAAATAACCTATTAGACCTTATTGATCAAACCCTGTCTGCCCTGTTACGTACTATTACATTGCAGGAACTATTATCAACATATGTCTCATGGGACTGTAGAGTATAAGGGCTAAGTCACCAGCAAGTGCGGTTTTTATTATTGAACTCCCCAGTAGCAATAGAAACTCCAATCAATATTAAATAGAACACAAGAGGAAACGGAGTCAGAAACTATTAAATAATATAAATTGCCAATGGCATAGAAAAATACAAATTTTATTGGACAATACAGGTAACATGGTTAAAATCAGACTACAAATCAAAAGAAAATGTATATCTCCAATAGTATAGGAGGGGAACTCAGGTCATAGTAAAGCAAAGTAGCACTACAGATACATCTATAGGTAATTCTGAGTAGTTACAATATAATAAATGCAAGAAAGAGATTAGCTGCAAACATGCACAGTGTTGCTACATATATGTCGAGAAGCAGGTAAAGAAAGGTAAACAGCAAGACAGAAAAAGTTTCTGTGAGATCAAGCCTGTTATCTAAGTCTACATAGAGCGTTTACACTGAACCCATCTAAAGTGCAAACACTGAGTGTATTGGTAGATATACCACGTTGTGTTTACAGGTATTAAAGTTTTGCAAGCAAATCAATGCTGGTACTGACCCATATGGTTCCACGGCTGTAGTAACTCCCAGGTGTGGAGAGACCCCAACGCGCGTTTCGCGTAGATGGCTTTCTCAAGGGGCGTTCTTAAACATTTAAGTTACCCCCCTTAAATACAATAGGTCACAGAATCAGCTGATCTCGTCAGCCAATAAGAGAAATAGATTCAGCCATGCATATCAGAACTAAGGCATCGCGAGACTCAAGTCCTGAGCCGTCGAGACCCGACCACGCATGCGCGGCTCCGGAAACCGCGCACGCGCAGACGCGTACAATCAACAGTCCAGTCAAGGTCCGGCGATGACGAAGACGACACGCATGGATGAAGAGCAAGATGAAGTAGGGAAAAGAGAGACTAGATGCAAGAGAGATAATGTGCCTGTGTAAGTTCTAAAAAATAAAGATGATATCGCAACAACTTAAATATCGGCAGTAATCCACCATTTACATACATCAAAATATAATTAGAAGAGGTACTATAATTAGATCACTCTATTATTACAGCAAAGTCGGTACATACATAACCCACTACTCCAAAACAAGAAATAATAAAAGTACAGGTGTAATATAACATATAATAACTCATAATAAATGAGCTGAAAAAATCTGGTAATAATAATTTGTGAATAAATATGACAATAGTAACAACCAAAACACACATCACATGGTATCAAAACAAAAATAACAATAGTAAGATGCTAGCAATTAAATAAATATATAGCAGCAATAGATGAGATACCAATATTTATACAAAATTAAAAATAAAAATAAATATAAAAAAAGGGGGGGGAGGTTTGGAGTAGAAAAAATTAGATAGGTACTACTATAAAATAAATAGATTTTAACGTAGGCAAGACAGTTCATACAATGTGTTGTACAAAAAATATCACTGAATAAAATATAATTATCAAAGAAAATAAATGGGCATTACTAACATAACAACACCATATAAATGATGTGTTACGTCATATCTAGTGTTATAAACAGTCAAATAGAAAAGTAAAAATAATAATAGAAAAATAAAAAAGAATAATTAATAAAACATAAAATGGTGGAGGATCTCTTGAATATGAATCCAGTCTCTCAAAATCTCGAAAAGGCAATCACAGACGGTCTAGGGCAGACATGATCAGCAACAGAGGAAATAACTAAATAGAACAAGAACATATATTAGTGGACATACAGTTAAAACAAATTAAAATACAAATACAAATAGGCAGGAATTCATAGAAAGGGTACAAAACTTAATGTCTCATTCAGACCAACAGGGGCCATAGTACCTAGGGTGACTATCCACTTGCATTCCCTCTGAGCCAACAGTTTTTTGACATCTCCACCTCTAATCCCAGAGACAACTCTATCAATACCCCATGCCTTAAATGATTTGGAATCACAGGCATGGTGTATTTTAAAGTGTCTGGGGATGGTTTTAAGCAGTGTGAGGTCATCTACGTCTTTCGCAGCTACTATATCACGCACGTGTTCTCGTATTCTAACACGTAGTTGTCTTGAAGTCAAGCCCACGTAAACTTTTTGGCAGGCACAAGTAGCGTAATAAATAACATTCACTGTGCTACAGGAGATGTAATGTCGAATCTTAAATTCCCTGTTATCAATCATTGACACAAATTTAGTAGTACGGACCAGATTCTTACAAGACAGGCAGTCACCACAAGGGTAACAACCATGTCTGGGGGTACTTGATGTAAATGGGTTGCACTGTTTTGGTACATAATGACTTCTCACCAGCATATCTTTCAAATTCATACTCCGTCGAGCTGTCATTAAGGGTTTTTTTGATAGATTTCCTGCCAATGCGGGTTCCAAATGCAGGATTGGCCAGTGTTTTTCTAATACCGATCTCATCAGTTGCCATTGATTGTTGTATGTAGTGATGTATCGGATATTAGTATCATCATTTTTCTTTTTCTTTGTTCCCAAAGAGTGTAAAATTGAGTTCCGGCTCGTAGATTGTGCTCGTCTATAGCCCCTCTTAATGCTTCTGTGACTATACCCCCTATCCAAAAATCTTTCTTTCAAATCCAAAGATTGTGTCTCAAATTTTTGTTCTGATGAGCAAATACGTCGCATTCTTAGGAACTGACCAGTGGGGACGGCACCAATCGTCGACTGGCTGTGGGCAGAGGTGGCATGAAGTAGGGAATTAACCGACGTCTTTTTTCTGAACACATCGGTTTGGAGATATCCTGGAGATATCCTGTGTTATCAACCTCAATGCTGATGTCCAGAAAATCAACCCTGTGTTGATCATACACATAGGTTAGTTTTATGTTCATATCATTGATGTTAAGACACTGCATGAAGTGTGTAAGTTGTGTCTCCGTCCCCTGCCAAACAAATAGGACATCATCAATATATCTCATCCAGGACAGCACATGGTCAACGGCGTGGGCGCCGTCATCATGGAAAACCTGCCTCTCCCAAAAACCGAGAAACAGGTTTGCGTATGACGGCGCACACGCTGCCCCCATGGCCGTACCTTGTTTTTGTACATAGAACGCATCTTTAAAGACAAAGAAGTTATGTGTCAGGATGTATTCCAGTAATTCCACAACCAGTCGACAGGTGGGGCCGTCCCAACTGCTCGTCCCCAAGAAGAAACGTACTGCATTTAAACCATCCTTGTGCCGTATACTCGTGTACAGCGACTCAATGTCTGCTGTCACCAAGATCATATCAGCATCTAAATTGATACCATCAATTCTTTTTAGAACATCTGTTGTATCTTTGACGTAAGATGGTAAGCATTCAACCAATGGTTTTAGATAATGGTCAATGAACCTGCAGATGGGATCGCAGAGTCCTCCTATCCCTGACACTATCGGGCGTCCCGGGGGGTCTGTCATGTCTTTATGCACTTTAGGCAAGAAATACAGGGTTGGAATTCTTGGATATTGTATCATTAGTCCAGATAGTATATTTTTCGGGATAATGTTTCTTTAAAACCTTTGTTGGGCAACCTTATGTTATAGAGCAGAGCAATCCATATATAGCCACATATAGCCACATGGAAGAGGGTAAGGTTCCTGTAATCACACTCCTCACTGCTCTGCCATGGAATCTTCCCAACAAGGGTTTAAACAAAAAAAAGACAACATTTTCTTATTTTTTATTATCCTCTTGTAGGCCAAGGCTCTGACAAAATAATAGGCTCCAGTGCTCCACAGAAGACAACCACATTTGGAGCTGACTTTGGTGCCAAGCACTTGTCACTAGGGTCTATTTCTTATAGGTTGAGTAACAAATAACCTATTAGACCTTATTGATCAAACCCTGTCTGCCCTGTTACGTACTATTACATTGCAGGAACTATGCAGTTCCCACAAACTTACTACGTGATATACTATTAAGTACAGTTGTGGGAACTGCATAGTTCCTACCAGTGCCGGTTCCAAGTTTATGTGGGCCCTTGGGTGACAAAGACTTAGTAGGCCCCTTTGTGGCGGAACTCACGGCAGCAGTAAAATGGCAGAAAACGTCACTTTGGGCCCCCATATAGACATTAGGCCATCTTTATGACCCCATATAAAAGTTAGGCCCCCAATTTATACCACCATAAATGTAGTGCCCTCTGTAGATAGTGCCACACAGCCCCCCTCCCAGGTAGCATCACACAGCCCCTCTTCCTGGTAGTGCCACACAGCCCCCCTCCCAGGTAGCGCCACACAGTCCCCACCTCCCAGGTAATGCCACACAGCCCCCTCCTCCCAGGTAGTGCCACACAGCCCCCTCCTCCCAGGTAGTGCAACACAGCCCCCTCCTCACAGGTAGTGCCACACAGCCCCCCTCCCTGGTAGTACCACACAGCCCTCCTCCCTGGTAGTGTCATGCAGAAACCCTCCCTCGTAGTACCACACAGTCTCCCTCCCTGTAGTGCCTTTCGGGTTACCTCTAGGAGTGGAATCCCCAGCCAGAGCATTGCGGAAGCTCTGGCTGGGGATTCCGCTTCAGGAGAAACCCCTGACATCACTGTCCATATATGGACAGTGTTGTCAGGGGCAACCCAGAGCCATAGTAATGTCTGGAGCAGAGCTAAAGTCCCAGGCAGATCGCCAGTAAAAGCTCTGCTCCGGTACTCCAGCTCTGGGGAAGCCCCTGACATCACTGTCCATATATGGCTAGTGATGTTAGGGACTTCCCCAGAGACGGAGTCCCGGAGCAGATCCACCAGCGCTCTGCCTGGGACACTGCTTTGCTCCTGACAACAATGTCCGCAAATGGACAGTGACGTCAGGAGCTTTCCCAGAGATGGAAACTCGGTGCAGATTTGCTTGTAGCGCTCTGCCTGGGACTCCTTCTCTCACTCTGACATCACTGTCCATATGTGGACAGTGATGTCAGGGGTTTCCACAGAGACGGAGTCCCGGAGCGGAGCCGCTAGCATTCTGACTGGGACTCTTTCTCTCCTCCCGACATCACTGTCCATATATGGACAGTGATACCATGACGACGGCAGTGACAACACCCTGCAGCCGAGTGGGCCCCCCCAAGTGTAGACACTTGCCCGGATTCGCTGGCTGTTGGCGCCGGCCCTGGTTCCTAAGACGTAATAGTACGTAACAGGTACATATAAGGTCTAATAGGTTCTTTGTTAATCAACCTATTAGAAATAAGTGAGGGTGCGGGCGCTTTTGGGTGCTGGCTCTATTATACAGGAAACATCCTGCTCTAACATCCCGGATTGGAGAGAACGCCGGTCGTAGCTGTTTAATCCCTTAGGGTTTAGCCCTCTAGCGCCCCATTGGCACCCTTCCTCCACGACATGATCGAGGGTGCCAATTAGATTCCATGGCGGGGGCGTGGCTTAGGCATGGCGGTGTGATGACGCGTGTGTATGCAGCTCCGGACTCACCCCGCCGAAAATCGCCCGACAGGGCATACATACCAGCCGCCCGACTCAGCATGACCAGGGGGAAACATCGCGGGCACCCCCCGGACACCTCGGGCACCCCATCTATTGGCCGATTTCTCCTGTCCACGCAGGACGGCACTCCACAGTGGTCCTCCTCGTCTCCTCCTGGAGGCCGCATCCAGCCTCCGTCGTCGCGTGGGCACACCCCGCCTTCCTCCCCCTCCGGCCAGCTACAAACCGGCGCCTGCACAAGAGGCCCTGGAGGAGAGATGCTGACGTTTGCGTTTGCAGGTAAGTAGCTACATCGACTTACCTGCTAATGCCGATGCTGCTGCAGAATCAACTGAAGCCTCTGGTGCCGATGTGTCCTCGCTCGTCTGACACGATGCAGGACCTGTGAGTGAAATCACAGCGTGATCTGGCAGAAGCTGGGCGTTCTGAAGAGAAGTGGATGATACTTCTCGTCAGAGCGCCCAGCTAGTAAAAGTATTAAAACTGCCCCGATGTACGCACATAATACACGCCCACTTGGACTTTTACTTTTAAACACACCCACTTGGACTTTTGCAAGCCTCATTTGCATAACTACAAAAATGGTCATAACTTGGCCAAAAATGCTCGTTTTTTTAAAATAAAAACGTTACTGTAATCTACATTGCAGCGCCTATCTGCTGCAATAGCAGATAGGGGTTGCAAAATCTGGTGACAGCCTCTTTAAATAGTTTCAAAAAATACATCTTGTCCTGCAAAACAAACAAGCATGTAGATGTAACGTTGATGAAAAATAAAAAAGGTATACTACCGTTCAAAAGTTTAGGGTCACTTAGAAATGTCCTTATTTTGGCAAGAAAAGCACAGTTTTTTTCAATGAAGATAACATTAAATTAATCAGAAATACACTCTATACATTGTTAATGTGCTAAATGACTATTCTAGCTGCAAACGTCTGGTTTTTAATGCAATATCTACATAGGTGTATAGAGGCCCATTTCCAGCAACCATCACTCCAGTGTTCTAATGGTACATTGTGTTTGCTAACTGTGTTAGAAGGCTATTGGATGATTAGAAAACACTTGAAAACCCTTGTGCAATTATGTTAGCACCGCTGTAAACAGTTTTGCTGTTTGGAGGAGCTATAAAACTGACCTTCCTTTGAGAAGTGCGAGGCCCCGCTGCACAACTGAGCAACAAGACAAGTCTCTAGTTTGAGAAATAGATGCCTCACAGGTCCTCAACTGGCCGCTTCATTAAATAGTACCCGCAAAACGCCAAAGTCAACTTCTACAGTGAAGAGGCGACTCCGGGATGCTGGCCTTCAGGGCAGAGTGGCAAAGAAAAAGCCATATCTGAGACTGGCTAATAAAAGGAAAAGATTAATATGGGCAAAAGCACACAGACATTGGGCAGAGGAAGATTGGAAAAAAGTGTTATGGACAGACGAATCGAAGTTTGAGGTGTTTGGATCACGCAGAAGAACATTTGTGAGACGCAGAACAACTGAAAAGGTGCTGGAAGAGTGCCTGACGCCATCTGTCAAGCATGGTGGAGGTAATGTGATGTTCTGGGGTTGCTTTGGTGCTGGTAAAGTGGGAGATTTGTACAAGGTAAAAGGGATTTTGAATAAGGAAGGCTATCACTCCATTTTGCAACGCCATGCCATACCATGTGGACAGCGCTTGATTGGAGCCAATTTCATCCTACAACAGGACAAAGACCCAAAGCACACCTCCAAATTATGCAAGAACTATTTAGGGAAGAAGCAGGCAGCTGGTATTCTATCTGTAATGGAGTGGCCAGCGCAGTCACCAGATCTCAACCCCATAGAGCTGTTGTGGGAGCAGCTTGACCGTATGGTACGCACAAAGTGCCCATCAAGCCAATCCAACTTGTGGGAGGGCCTTCTGGAAGCATGGGGTGAAATTTCTCCCGATTACCTCAGCAAATTAAAAGCTAGAATGCCAAAGGTCTGCAATGCTGTAATTGCTGCAAATGGAGCATTCTTTGACGAAAGCAAAGTTTGAAAGAGAAAATTATTATTTGAAATAAAAATCATTATTTCTAACCTTGTCAATGTCTTGACTATATTTTCCAGTCATCTTGCAACTCATTTGATAAATATAAGTGTGAGTTTTCATGGAAAACACAAAATTGTCTGGGTGACCCCAAACTTTTGAACGGTAGTGTATGTCTTTTGAAATTCAGAGATAAAAGAACATTAATAAAAAAGCTGCATCCTATATCAAAACTAGGCCACCTCCCTTAAGGGAAAGTACGGAATGCAGGGACCAGGAACAGGAACACACTAGGAGACCATTGCATAGACAAACTAGGGAAACAACAACAACAACGCTCAGGCATCAAAGCAGGGGGATGGACCCCTCTTATAGTCCAGGGTACTCACGTACTGATGTTCATGAAAGTCCGGTGCGTGCACTGCTCCTATAAGAGTGGGCACGAGCGTGCGCGCGAATACCCTACGGGATCCGGCTGAGGTGAGTGGAAGCGAGCGCTGGCGTCTCCTGAGGAGGAGGCTGGGGCAAGCTCTTGCCGACTCGTGGCTGCGGCTGTCAGGGGGAGATTGGAGCTGACAGCCTGCAGCCACAGTCATGACACTGTGCTTCATAAGTAAGTTTGAAAAGTGGGAGATTGTAATTTATTAAGTTAATCCAAACTCGCAACGTAGGGATCTTGGGGTGTTTCCAGTTTAATAGGATATTTTAGTTTTTTTTGCATAAAACAATAAAAGCATCATAAGAGATCTGGTAGACACAACAGCAATAAGGTCTTCCACCAAGAGAAGCAGACAGACCTTGTTTCTAATATACGGGGAAGTCCAACTTTAACACAATAAACTTCATCACATCAGTCAAAAAATCATAGTTAACTGGACACTCCCAAAACATGTGGATAAAGGAGCCATCCCCTCTCTGACAGCACGGACAAACCTGAAGAAGGATGGATGTCTACCCATCTTAAACAATTTAGATGGAGAATAGTAAATTTGATGAAATTATTTATTTGAATGAGACAATCTGTAGCCAGTAACAAGGGATCAACTATTGCATCCAACATCTGTGTATGATCATCAGTCAATATAGAGGGTATAATCGGAGACCATCTGTCCAAGGCTCTATCAATTTTATTAGAGGTGGCACGCAGAAGTTGTTTGTAAAGTGTAGACATAGGCCTGATCAATGCCACCTGTGACACCCAGTCCTCCACCGGAGATGTACACATCCTGACATTATAGCCTGCAAATTGTGACCAGAGAGTGTGTCTAAGTTGGAAGTATTGAAATTTAAGATGAGTTGGAATCTTGTGTTTTGCCCTAAATTGGGCAAATTGGCAAGCTTGTCCTCTATCACCATATCACCCAGAGTCATTATTCCTAGGTTCACCCATTCACCAGGTTTAGGAAGTCATCTTATGTGTGTGTCAGAAGTGGATTATACCAGAGCGGCATTCTATGTCACCAGGATACCTACTCAGAGCGGAATAGCATAATTGACCTCTGCCAAACCCTCAAGGTAGTTCGCATTGGGAATGAAAGTAGGTTCCCCGGGGGAGAGGCCTATCTATATAAGGAGTAAACTAGGGCCTTATATGATACTCATATAGGATCCATAACAAACCAAAAAAGACCCAAATGGGAACATGAAAACCAGAAGAATTTTCATATGCAAAAAATATATTTTATTTAGATTTCTTAAAACAACAACATGAATGTCACATACATGTAAATGTAAATATAAAAGAAACGTATCAAAATAATTATGTCAACATAGAGCAAAGTACACAACTGCAATTAATAAGCAAGGATAAATAGAAACTAACTTTTTATACACAGCACGATGGTACCAAATAATGCAACGATATCAATACCCAAAAACACCGAAAAAGGCCATACTTACAAATGGAAACAGCCAGGTCAGAAATGCTGATGAAAGGGCGAGCAGGTGCTTTAAATAATAATAGCCACTCCCACTAGTCTTGAGTGGAGTGGTGTGTGGTGCATGGGATGTGTAGTAAGAAATAATAAATGAATAGTGTGTGTGCAAGTGTAATACTATAAGTGAAATATAGGGGGCAGTAATGAGTGAAGTGCCTCAATAGAAATAAATGGATAATGGGGTGCGAGTGAGTGAAACATGGAGGGATAGTGTGTACGTCATGAGGCACAACGTGTATAGCCAGGTAGAAGCCTATTTGTGACGCCTTGATAATTCATAGAGCGGGCTACCCTGCTTGCTATGCCAAACAACAACACACCATGCTCTCCCAGCATCAAAGACCCGGCTGTGTCCAAGAGAAGCGAATATACATAATAATGAAAAATACCTGGGGTATTTTTAATCATTTTGGCCAAAAGGACGCAAGCTCGCAATCCACGACAAGGATCCCCAGACTTGCGAGTCCCTATGTAAAGGATCTGCCAGGTACTACGTCTGTGTATACTCCCGGGATTAATCAGTCGACACCTGAGGCCAGACCTCTTAGACTGACACCGGCTCCCACCAACCAGGGTGGCAGGCTCAGGAGTGGGAGAGCCTATCGCGGCCTGGTCAGTCGGAGTTAGCTCCGCCCCCTGTCCATTTATACCTGCCGTGTTCTCTTCCTCAGTGCTTGTTATTCTTCTTGGATTCCTGGCCCCACTGCTGCCTTGCTCCAGCCTGCTTCTGCCGTGCTTCTGCCTTACTTCAGTTCCGCTATCCTGCTTCGCTTTGCCCCTGGCTTGCTTCCTGCTCCGTGCTCTCGTTGGTATACTCCACTACATCCTGATCCTGACTGTCTCATTCACCGCTCCGTTTCCTCGCGGCGTTCCGTGGCTACTGCCCCTTCCCTTGCGTGTTCCCTGTTTGTACTCCCTTGCACTTAGACAGCGTAGGGACCGCCGCCAAGTTGTACCCCGTCGACTAGGGCGGGTCGTTGCAAGTAGGCAGGGACAGGGCGATGGGTAGATTAGGGATCACTTGTTCCCTTTACCTCCTTCCTGCCATTACATAATAACAAGCCCATACCTAGTCTACCATTTCTCCTACGCTGACGCTATCATGGACCCCCTTGAGACCCTGACCCAGCAGATGCAGGGCCTCTCCCTACAGGTCCAGGCCCTGGCTCAGAGGGTCAACCAGGGTGACGCTGCCTTAGTAGTACCCCTCACCTCACCTCTAGAACCCGACCTCAAGTTACCTGACCGGTTCTCAGGGGACCGTAAGACTTTTCTCTCCTTCCGGGAGAGTTGCAGACTTTATTTCCGCCTAAAACCTCACTCCTCAGGTTCCAAGAACCAGCGGGTGGGTATCATTATATCCCGACTCCAGGAAGGGCCCCAAGAGTGGGCCTTCTCCTTGGTTCCTGACGCCCCTGAACTTTCCTCCGTTGATCGTTTTTTCTCTGCCCTCGGACTCATTTACGACGAGACTGACAGGACTGCCTTAGCCGAGAGTCAGCTGGTGACCTTACGTCAGGGTAGGAGACCTGTTGAGGAATACTGTTCTGATTTTAGAAAGTGGTGCGTAGCTTCTCGGTGGAACGACCCGGCCCTAAGTTGCCAGTTTAGGTTATGATTATCTGACGCCCTGAAGGATCTGCTGGTTAGCTACCCCTCTTCTGACTCCCTAGACCAGGTTATGGCCCTAGCAGTACGACTTGACCGACGTCTCAGGGAACGTCAGCTTGAACGTTTCAATGTGCTCCCCTCTGACTTCCCTGCGATTCCCCCCGAGGTCCCGTCTCCTCGCTCTTCCACGGAGCACGCGGAGGTACCTATGCAACTCGGGGCCTCCATGTCCCCTCGACAACGTAGAGAGTTTCGCAGGAAGAATGGTCTCTGCTTCTATTTTGGGGACGACAAGCATCTACTGAACACCTGTTCTAGGCGCAAGAATAAACAGCCGGAAAACTTCCGCGCCTAAGTGATCATCGGGGAGGTCACTTGGGCGCACAGGTATTTCCCGTTAATATGAAACGCAATAAAATTTTGCTTCCCTTTCAGGTCTCGTTTGCTGGCCGGTCTGCCACTGGCAGTGCCTTCGTGGATTCTGGCTCATCTGCTAATATCATGTCTGTGGAATTTGCTATGTCTCTAAAAATGCCTTTTATTGATTTGCCTTATCCTATCCCGGTAGTGGGTATCGACTCCACTCCTCTTGCTAATGGTTATTTTACTCAGCATACTCCTGTTTTTGAACTCCTTGTTGGCTCCATGCATTTGGAGCAGTGCTCTGTACTGGTGATGCAGGGATTATCGTCCGATCTGGTATTAGGTCTTCCCTGGTTGCAGCTGCATAATCCCACGTTTGATTGGAATACTGGGGATCTCACCAAATGGGGTAGTGAATGCCTGATGTCATGTCTTTCGGTTAACTCTATTTCTCCCCGGGAGGAGGTAAACACGCTTCCTGAGTTTGTTCAGGACTTCGCTGATGTGTTTTCTAAGGAGGCCTCCGAGGTGTTGCCCCCTCATAGAGATTACGATTGCGCCATCGATTTGGTGCCTGGTGCCAAGCTTCCTAAGGGTAGGATATTTAATCTTTCATGTCCTGAATGTAAAGCTATGAGGGAGTATATCCAAGAATGCCTGGCCAAGGGTTTCATTCGCCCCTCGACTTCTCCTGTAGGTGCTGGCTTCTTCTTCGTGGGGAAGAAGGATGGTGGTCTTAGGCCGTGCATTGATTATCGGAACCTGAATAAGGTCACCGTAAGGAACCAGTATCCCCTTCCTTTGATTCCGGATCTTTTTAATCAGGTTCAGGGGGCCCAATAGTTTTCTAAGTTCGATCTACGGGGGGCATATAACCTTATCCGCATCAAAGAGGGGGATGAGTGGAAAACTGCGTTCAACACACCCGAAGGTCATTTCGAATACCTGGTCATGCCCTTTGGGTTGTGTAATGCCCCTGCCGTCTTCCAGAATTTTATTAATGAAATTCTGAGAGATTACCTGGGTAATTTTCTTGTAGTGTACCTTGATGACATACTGGTGTTTTCCAAGGACTGGTCCTCCCACGTGGAGCATGTCAGGAAGGTCCTCCAGGTCCTCCGGGAAAATAATCTGTTTGCGAAGACCGAAAAATGTGTGTTTGGGGTACTGGAGATACCATTTTTAGGTCAAATCCTCACTCCTCATGAATTCCGCATGGACCCTGCCAAGGTTCAGGCTGTGGCGGAATGGGTCCAACCTGCCTCCCTGAAGGCGCTACAGTGTTTTTTGGAGTTCGCTAACTATTACAGGAGATTTATTGCCAACTTCTCGGTCGTCGCTAAGCCTCTTACGGACCTTACTCGCAAGGGTGCCGATGTCCTCCATTGGCCCCCTGAGGCCGTCCAGGCTTTTGAGACCCTCAAGAAGTGCTTTATCTCGGCCCCCGTGCTGATTCAGCCCAACCAAAGGGAGCCATTTATTGTGGAGGTTGACGCATCCGAGGTGGGAGTGGGGGCCGTCTTGTCCCAGGGTACCAGCTCCCTCACCCATCTCCGCCCCTGTGCTTACTTCTCTAGGAAGTTTTCGCCCACGGAGAGTAACTATGATATTGGCAACCGCGAACTTTTAGCCATTAAATGGGCTTTTGAAGAGTGGCGTCACTTCCTGGAGGGGGCCAGACACCAGGTAACGGTCCTTACTGACCACAAGAATCTGGTTTTCCTAGAATCTGCCCGGAGGCTTAATCCTAGACAAGCTCGTTGGGCACTATTCTTTACCAGATTTAATTTCTTGGTTACCTATAGGGCTGGGTCCAAAAATATTAAGGCTGATGCACTGTCACGTAGTTTCATGGCCAATCCTCCTTCCGAGAAGGATCCTGCTTGTATTTTACCCCCTGGTATAATCGTTTCTGCCACTGATTCTGATTTAGCTTCTGACATCGCGGCTGATCAAGGTTCAGCTCCCGGGAACCTCCCTGGGGACAAATTGTTTGTCCCCCTGCAATACCGGCTAAGGGTACTCAGGGAAAACCATGACTCCGCACTATCTGGTCATCCTGGCATCTTGGGTACCAAACACCTCATTTTTAGAAACTATTGGTGGCCTGGGTTGCCTAAAGACGTTAGGGCTTACGTCGCCGCTTGTGAGGTTTGTGCTATGTCCAAGACCCCTAGGTCCCGACCTGCGGGCTTACTACGTTCCTTGCCCATTCCCCAGAGACCTTGGACCCATATCTCCATGGATTTTATCACCGATTTGCCTCCATCTCAGGGCAAGTCGGTGGTGTGGGTGGTAGTAGACCGCTTCAGCAAGATGTGCCACTTTGTGCCCCTTAAGAAACTACCTAACGCCAAGACGTTAGCTTCTTTGTTTGTTAAACACATTCTGCGTCTCCATGGGGCCCCAGTCAATATCGTTTATGACAGAGGGGTACAATTTGTTTCCTTATTTTGGAGAGCCTTTTGTAAAAAGTTGGAGATTGATCTGTCCTTCTCCTCCGCCTTCCATCCCGAAACTAATGGCCAAACGGAAAGGACTAACCAATCCCTGGAACAATATTTAAGGTGTTTCATCTCTGACTGTCAATTTGATTGGGTCTCATTCCTTCCCCTCGCCGAATTTTCCCTGAATAACCGGGTCAGTAACTCGTCAGGGGTCTCCCCGTTTTTCTGTAATTTCGGGTTTAACCCAAGGTTCTCCTCCGTTTCTCCTGGTTGTTCCAATAATCCCGAGGTAGAGGACGTTCATCGGGAACTGTGCACAGTCTGGGCCCAGGTTCAGAAGAACCTAGAGGCGTCCCAGAGCGTACAAAAGATTCAGGCTGATAGTAGACGTTCTGCTAACCCCCGGTTTGTCGTCGGGGATCTGGTCTGGTTGTCGTCCAGGAACTTGCGCCTTAAGGTCCCGTCCAGGAAGTTTGCTCCCCGATTTATTGGACCTTATAAGATCATTGAAGTCCTCAACCCTGTATCATTCCGTCTGGAGCTGCCCCCATCCTTTCGCATACATGACGTCTTCCATGCCTCCCTCCTTAAACGCTGCTCCCCATCCTGGTCCCCCTCGAGGAAACCTCCTGTTCCCGTTCTCACCCCTGAGGGGGTGGAATTCGAGGTGGCCAAGATTATGGACAGTAGGATGATCCAGGGCTCCCTCCAGTACCTGGTCCATTGGAGAGGATACGGGCCGGAGGAGAGGACTTGGGTACCTGCTCGTGATGTTCACGCTGGGGTATTGATCAGGAGGTTCCACCTTCTCTTCCCCACTAAACCGGGTCCTCTTAGTACGGGTCCGGTGGCCCCTCATAAAAGGGGGAGTACTGTAAAGGATCTGCCAGGTACTACGTCTGTGTATACTCCCGGGATTAATCAGTCGACACCTGAGGCCAGGCCTCTTAGACTGACACCGGCTCCCACCAACCAGGGTGGCATGCTCAGGAGTGGGAGAGACTATCGTGGCCTGGTCAGTCGGATTTAGCTCCGCCCCCTGTCCATTTATACCTGCCGTGTTCTCTTCCTCAGTGCTTGTTATTCTTCTTGGATTCCTGGCCCCACTGCTGTCTTGCTCCAGCCTGCTTCTGCCATGCTTCTGCCTTGCTTCAGTTCCGCTATCCTGCTTCGCTTTGCCCCTGGCTTTCTTCCTGCTCCGTGCTCTCGTTGGTATACTCCACTACATCCTGATCCTGACTGTCTCATTCACCGCTCCGTTTCCTCGCGGCGTTCCGTGGCTACTGCCCCTTCCCTTGCGTGTTCCCTGTTTGTACTCCCTTGCACTTAGACAGCGTAGGGACCGCCGCCAAGTTGTACCCCGTCGCCTAGGGCGGGTCGTTGCAAGTAGGCAGGGACAGGGCGGTGGGTAGATTAGGGCTCACTTGTTCCCTTCACCTCCTTCCTGCCATTACACCCTAACTCCTAAACTGGAACAGAACGTTCCTGATGCACAAACAGAACCGATAAAAACACAGGGACATATATGTCCCTGTGTTTTTATCGGTTCTGATATCAATACCCAAAGGAAGGGAAAAGGCACGGTATATGTCCGATACTATAACAATAAAGAGCTAGACCAGTAGTCTGTGTCGGACATGTGACTGAGACTATGTATAAGAAAAAACATTCCAAAAATAGACGGTAAGTACTAAATGTGATAGCATCAATGTAATGTATCGGACATCTATTTAGGCATCATATATGAGTAGAAATAAAGCAAACAATGATTTTTAGCTGCAGACAAAAGTCAGTGAAAGTGTAACTTACTTAATCAATGTGACTCAGTGGTTTCTCAGAGTGTACTGCGCCTCGACGCACATTTCACTTGGTATTCCTCAGGAGGCGTGGCTACAAGGATACAGAGGGAGAGGATATAGGGGATTATGGCCAATAAGAAATGACTAGAGGTATTATCAGGTGACAGGTATTTGTACTAATTGTATCGGTGAATGAATGTTGTGAAGAATCACATGACCTTGTGTGAAGCTTGGCCCAAACCATCGCCGCGCATGACGGATCCCAAATCCGGCCACATGACCCCGATGGGAGGAACAAAATTTCAGCCATCAGGATCAGGTGGTCGAAATGGGAACCGGCAGGCGCACTACGGTGGCCGGCATATTGTTAAAGAATATATATACATCTATACACATGATCATAAAATAGTATTATAATTTGTGTTGTGAAAGAAAAACATGATTATTAAAAGACATAATATATCATATAGGCCATATATGATCCCAGTATGGTCGCCTCTAGATCTGTATCTCATTTATATTTAATTGGCAGTTCTATCTGCATGATAAAGGAATGAAGCTATGCTTTCTATCACTGGGGCAAAGATTTCATTTGGTACCCCTCTCCAACAAAGTAAAGCATTTTTCTACATACCCAAGCAAAGTAAGTAGATCCTAATAGCAATGAACTATTACCAGTCAAGCAGTAGTGCTGATACACTGGTTCCAAACAGTTAGATGTGTTCATAGTTTTGCCAATGCAAGTGCAGTTCACATAAAGGGAACCTGTCAATATATTTATGCTGCCCTAAGCATGGGTAGCAGAATTTCTTGACAGGTGCCCTGATTCTATTAAACTATGTTTTACTCTAAGGCGCTGCAGCATTTTGGAGAAGCCATACTTTTAACACGGGCCTGCGGCCAGTGCTAAGCCCTGCGCTTGACAAAAAGTGCCCTCTGAATGGTTCTCCCCTGGCTTCTCCTCACCGAGCTAAACTTGTTTGACAGGTCAGCCCCTATTTATGTATAGAGAGAGATCTGTCAATCATGCGGAGCTGCCCGTAGTTAGGGCAGCCTAAACGTGCCTTTGGGTTCTCTTTAAAACAGTGCTAAGGCTATCTTCCACAATGCAAGCCACGTTTGCTGCCAAAATACTATATATCTTCTTTATTGTTAACTCTTTCTGCTGGTGCCTGTGTTGTCTTCTTCTATCACTGCCAATGCCCAAGCCTCGACCCCTAGCTAATTATTTTTTTACACAACATAATTAAACATTTTATTATTATTACAAATTTAAGATTTGTTTTGACACTCTGAGACATAACCGGACATCAAACAGTGAAAGTAATTATAGAAACCCCATAAGTGTTTGCAATATGCTGAATGTATATGTGTCTGCTACCTTCATTGTGTCATATAATTTCCAGTGCAAGCTACAGTATTTTATACTACATTTGACAACCAACTTCTAACCAATGTAATAGTCAGACACAGAAGTTCAATGGTATGTATGAGCATGCTCTTAGAACGATATGTGATCTACAGCTTTTAAAGAGATAAGGTCATTTTACACAGGCCAATTATCGGGCAAATGAGCATTCACAGAATTCTCATTCCCGATCATTGCTCTGTGTAAACAAGGCAACAATCAGCCGACGAACCAGCAAACGCTCGTTCCTTGGCTGATTGAATTGATTATGCAGCCGTAAATATTATCGTCGGATAAAAATTTATTGGGATGAGCGATTGCAGTAACGAGGGCTCGACCCCAAGCATAGCACCTTGTGAAAGGAGCAAACGAGCACCGATCAATGAGCTGTCTTGTTGATCGGCGCACGTTTAACAAATTTCTGTCTTAGTGTATTTAAAAAAATAAATATACTACTCCCATCCTGTCAACCCACTTATATCCAGAGATGTCTGACAATGCGGCCGTCCTGTTTCACAGCCACCACTAGAGTGCACTCGCAAGCTCAGTGCAGCCTTAAGGAGCCAGAGCACACACATGTGTGAGATTGAGCTGATTGCTCCCAGATCACCCTGGACTATAAGAAGATCTCTGCCCCTCCCTGCATTGCCTGAGCTTTGTTGTTGTTACCCTAGTCTGTCTTTGCAAATGGTCTCCTATGTGTTTTCCAGTTCCCAGTGTTTCCCGTTCCTGCTATCTGTAACCTGTATCCCGTGCCATCCTGGTCCAAATGCCGTATTGAGTTGGAGTCATGCTGTGCTGAGTAGCACGCAAGTCCTGCTACACCACACCTGGTGCCTGCCTGCTGCCTAGTCCCAGCTGAGCCTGTCTTGCTACTGTCTTAGCTACCACAGGTACACCTATACAAAATATAGACTGTGACCTGTGTCCTGTTGGCCAGCTGCCATACCGTTAAGGTGGTACGGGCCAGTGGGTCCACGTACCCAACGTGACAGTTACTATTTACTAGCATTTAGTAAATACCTGACAACTACAGATTGGGAAAACATTTATAAATGCTAAACTGAATCTTTTCAGCATTCATCAGTGAAGATTTGTAATCAACGTGATTCTTTTCTAGAAACGACACCACTCTTGTCCAAGAGCTTTGTCTGGTATTGCAGCCCAGTCTTATTTATTATTTTCACTTATTTCCTGTTAATTATATCTGGCACCAACATATTCTGCAATGCTGCACAGAGATTGTCATTAATCATATCAGTCCTTGGCTCACAATCTAGATTTTCTTATCTCAAGCACACACATACACACTAGGGCCAATTTCATAGGAAGTCAATGAGTAAGTTCTTATAGTGTGGGAGGAAACTGGAGTACAGTACCTGGAGGAAACCCATAGAAACATTAGGAGAACATACAAACTACATAACTTGAATAGAGCAAAGCTACAATATCAGATACAACCCAAGGACAAAGAATGACCCTTTTTTTCTAATCTCGTACAACCCCTTTGAAACTATAGATTTTTTTTTACTAAACAATTTAGGCTCTGTTCACATATCATTTTTGTTCACTGTGTTCAGGAAAATATCCGCCAGGAAAGCTCTTGGAGCATATACACACATATATTAGGGCATGTTTGAAGACTGTCCTTATGGCATGTGCTGGGCCGGTATGCATAGTAATACCTTTTTTATGCTGTATGGAGTAGCATAGTCGATTATGCTATTCCATGCATAGGCATACAGCATTGTTTTATATATGTTTTTTGCAATGGTCCTGTGGGTGACATATGCCACTGTGTGTCTATACAATGGCATATACGGTAGAGCCTTCCGTCGGAGGTATGCATAGAGAAATACTCACAACATATACTTCCGATGGAAGGCTTAAACTTAATGTGAACAGAGCCTTGCCGTACTTTTATCAAGCTGTATTATTAGTGCAAAGAACAGACTGGAACATAAAGAACGTGATTTCATGTTAAATTAAATAAACAAATTGTTAATATTTGAAAAGAAGGAATAAAATCTTAGCTGCTAACATTAAAAAGAAAGGCTTGAAGTAGGAATAACGTTATTATTTTTTTTCAAAAGATAAAATTGGGCACAAAATATGGTTTTGTAATCATCTTTCGTTTACTATAATGACCTAGTTTATAAGAAATTTTCACATGCAGCTGCTACTAAATCTTCTTAAAAATGTAATAGTATTTTAATGTTCGGAGAAGGGGTTTTAAGATAATTTTGTAAATGCTCTATTTTGATGCTAAAGCTATTTTGTATCAGTATGTTATGTTTTGTGTTTTTTTTTATCACGTAAAATTTAATGGTCTAAATTTAACACTTAAAGACTATCTCCTCATTTGTATGGGTTTGTTAGAATATAATTTATCTCTAATGTAGATTAGTTTCAGCAAATTTATATCTACTCTCACTTTATGACAAATGCCAAAAGCACAATAACCAGAGAAAATATTCTTTCCTTGACTTCATTGGTTACATTAAATGTTATTATTATTCAATAAATAATAATCTATATGTTTCACTCCATAATCAATATTTTTCACCTATCCAGAGAATAGGGGATAAATATCTGATCGGAGGGGGTCTGACTGCTGGAACCGGCACCGATCTTAAGAGCGGGATTACCTGGATGAAACAGTACAGAGCATGCTCGGCCACCGCTAAGGTCACTTTCTTTGGGGTCTCCAGCAAAAGCGTTCGGCTTTCTCTGGCAACCCCAGATCTCAGGATCGGTGGGGGCCCAAGTAGTTGGACCCTCACCGATCAGATATTTATCACCTTTCCTGTGGATAGGTGATAAATATGAATTATAGGAAAACCTTTTAACCCTTTCGCTGCCCCAGCAAATTTCACGCTTTTCACATACAAAAAAAATGCATTTTTAAAATAAAAAATCATATTATACTCCAAAACATGTATAGTTTATGAAAGCAGACACCTTACACATTGTAAACATGCCATCAAGTACTTTACACTTATGGTTGCCTTAATGCGATTTTAAGTGTAAGGCCTCATTTACACGAGCGTAATATACGCGCGTGCGACGCGCGTGCTTTTCACGCGTGTCGTACGCACCTATATTACTCTATGGGGCAGTGCAGACGATGCGTGAATTTTGAGCAGCGCGAGTGCGTTGCGTAAAACTCACGACATGTTCTATAATCATGCGTTTTTCGCGCATCACGCACCCATTGAAGTCAATGGGTGCGTGAAAACCACGAAGGTAGCACGGAAGCACTTCCGTGCAAACTGCGTTATTCGCGCAAGAGCTGTCAAACTGAATGTAAACAGAAAAGCACCACGTGCTTTTCTGTTTACAAACATCCGAACGGAGTGTCTTAGACATGAGCGAACCGAACTTTACCGGGTTCGGCCGAACTCGTTTTGACCGAACCCGGCAGGAGACAGTCACTGTGCAGGGTGCTGAAAGAGTTAAACTGGTTCAGCACCCTGGACAGTGACTTCCGATTCCAATATACGTGAACGTGTAAAAAAAAAAAAAGTTCTGACTTACCGATAACTCCCGGCTTCTTCCTCCAGTCTGACCTCCCGGGATGACAATTCAGTCCAAGTGACAGCTGCAGCCAATCACAAGCCAAGCACAGGCTGCAGCGGTCACATGGACTGTTGCGTCATCCCGGGAGGTGGGGCCAGATGTCAAGAGAGGCGCGTCACCAAGGACGCGTCACCAAGGACTCGTCACCAAGGCAACGGCCGGGAAGTTCTCGGTAAGTACGAACCTCTTTTTTTTTAAACAGGTTACTCGATATGGTGATCAGAATGCACTGTCGAGGGTGCTGAAAGAGTTACTGCCGATCAGTTAACTCTTTCAGCACCATGGACAGTGACTGACGTGGACTAGCCTCATCTCTATGATGGCGGCTGCATGAAAATCTCATGAAAGAATAAAGTAACGTTAAAACCAAGCACCCCATTGTTTTTCTTGTTTTTCTTGTGAAATTCTCGATAAGTTTGATGTGTCACATGACCCTCTTCCCATTGAAAAAACTAAAGTTGGATACAAAATGGCCCACTTCAAAATGGCCGCCATGGTCAACACCCAGCTTGAAAAGTTTCCCCCCTCCCATATACTAATGTGCCACAAACAGGAAGTTAATATCACCAAGGAGTAGCTGGGGACAAAATCAGGTCACAACAGTAAGGCAAACGTAGATACTAACTAAAGTAATGGTTAAGCCAGGTAGGGAAACAAACATCAATAACTGGCACTGGGGTCAGTGTGCTGGCGGTTTAAATGAGGCACCTAGAATTCTGACTGGTTGACGGATGTGCATGCCGCGTGACATCCCTGCCAGCTCTACCGCAATATTCCTTACGGCGGTTGGCAGGCGGATACAATCGCTGGATTGTAGCATGGTAAGTATGTTACAGGGGTTTTCTTATGGATATACAATTATCATTTATACAGTATGTGTATAGTATGTAAGCTCTAACAAAGTAAAACATAGGTTAATAGTCAATGCCCTATTTTTTTTTTTTTAATAATGGTATATTTTGCACTAATAAAATTGGTGAGGATAGCTGGAGCAATTTGAGATGCAACTATTTAACTTGTGCAATATCTGCCAGAACCAGGTGTTAGCTGAATATTAAATGTGAGCCAATGAGTTTAAACAGAGGGGTTGGTAAGCAGAGGTGATGTCGGAGTTGACGCCAGCGGGCCCCACCCTCTTGTAGGCATCTGGAGCAGTAGACAGACATCAGAGGAAAGCCGACCTCGAGAAGGAAAAAGCAGTGAAACGCAAAGGAAAGGGTGGAGCAAGAATGAAGAGTGGAGAGGAGACAAATAGGGGAGTGCATTGGAAAGTGCAGGAACAATTTGTTAAAAAAAAAAAAAGAGCAGGAAGAAGAAAAATGAAGAGATTGTAGCGAAGCAGGAGAATCCTGTGGCAGATCCCAAGCGGCCAGTAGAGTAAATGAGACTGCAGTACGTCAGACCCAAGAGAAGTTGACATTTGCGTGCTGGCAAGGGTGGGCCGCAATAAGCTTTCCTATTTACTTTGGCAACAAGCAGGCCACAAAGCAGTGGATATACCAGCCCCTGCCTTTACAGCGCAGGTGGTCACAAGTCCCATAAAGAGCTCTGTTTCCCAGCTTGGCTGCCTGCCAGGTGGCTGGATCACCACAGCTCTGTTTGTCTGTGGCTATCCCTGCAGAAAATCTATACTGTATAGTTATTTGCCTTCTGGATTACAAATAACCAAACCATTATCTATGGATAAAAAACTCTTACTGCCCTTGTGAATTACAAATGGAGTTATAGGGTTGAGCCCACACCATTGAGAGCCCCACACATTCATGATTTTTGTCTTGGATCGCAGACTGTGTGTACCCAAACCTATGACAGCTTCGCCAACTTTTGCCATTACTGCATTTGTGGTTTAGTGAAACGGCAGCAGAGACTGACATTTGCCCCTTCTGCCTGCATAGCAGTGCTTGCATAGGTATATACAGTACATATGCACACTGCCAAAACTATAGCTGTACTTTTTCAGGGGTACTGTGGCTGTAGATTTCAAAAAACATATCCCTCCACACTTTACATTACTTAAATAAATAAAGATTCTTATATTTCTTCATATGACCTTCAGATTTAATTCACAATACAATGTCCCCTTCTGGTTTATATCCTCAAGCTTTCCCATGATGCAAACATGCTTGCATATATAGGCTCCATCATTTTATTTCTATCAGAATATTGTCATTAGGAGTTTAAAAAAAATTGATCCCCTTTACCACAAGAGGTGTTTTGTGTATCCTAAGTTTTTTGCGCTTCCTAGACCCTCTGATAATACTACCCCTTACAATATCAGAGGATCTGTAAGACCAACCCATATGCCAAAGTTATCATTTCTATGCTATATCCTGTCCTGAATGCACTCTACCTCATACAAAACTGAAAGTTATGGACCAATGGGAGGGTGACTTTGGATTTACCATATCCATCATTAGATGACAACATATATGTGCCATGATAACTAGAGACAGTGAGTGTCCTTCACAAAGACTTCTGAAAAATGATTCAATAGAGCATATTATGTAGCCATGTATATACAAAAAGTATGTCTAAATGTATCAAATACTTCCATGGTTGTGAACTATCAGAGGATAGTTGGCATACTTAGGGGTCTTGTCCTTTTGTTAGAGATCTTTGCATTCCTTGCTTTTGTCTATCATTTAATCTTTAGTTTCCTCTTTCGTCCTCTGTTATGTTGTTGACACTTTTCCTGGTACTATTAATAAAACACACATGTTTATGCAATACCTTACCATGGATGACAGAATCCATATTTCCACAAATTTGTATTCATCTGCTCTATCTTTCCCGGGCCTTGAGATACTCCTCTTTGCCTATAGCCCCATTGTGAACCTGTTCCTTAATACTTGCACTGTCATGTATACTGTTTATTACTTTGTCAGGCCTACAGTACCATGATTCTGTGGTATACTATTTTGTTTATTTTTTTATATTTTTCCTAGACATATATTGATTGTATATATTTATTTGCTGAGTCCCCTGTGTGGAATATTTCTTGTGATGTACTCCGATACATTGTTTGTGTTTATTCCTCTTCTGAGAAACTGCCTGTGGCACGGTTATTGGGCATAAGGTCAGAACTGTTATGGGGCATTTGACCCTAGCTAGAATGACACATCTTTCCCCACATTGTATTTTACTCTCATGGCTGTTGAGCTCTATTATATGATTTAGGGGCTTTACTGTAAGCAGAGACCTATTGTGATGAGTGATTACTAAATCGCCAATCTAGAGTTCAATTAGTCTGTCTGTCAGTCATGTGAAATAGTAGGAACTGGTTTATATCTATTGTGATGTTGTCAATCCAGATGGCACCAGGATGTGTGGCCAATGCATGTGCTAGTGACTGTGACTCTCCCCAAAGAGTTTAAAAGTGCTACAACCATACCTATCCTCAGCTAACTCCAGAGGGAGAGTTCAGGAGAGAGTTCTAGAAGCCAGAAACACAGTTGGTCTAGTCAGAGACAGGTGGTCTAACAATCTTTTAAAGAGGCTCTGTCACCACATTATAAGTGGCCTATCTTCTACATAATGTGATTGGCGCTGTAATGTAGATTACGGCAGTGTTTTTTATTTGGAAAAACTATCAATTTTGACAGAGTTATGACCTATTTTAGATTTATGCCAATGACTTTCTTAATGCCCAACTGGACGTTTTTAAGCTTTTGACCAAGTGGGCACCCAGGACCCCAGCGCTGCAAGGCAATAGTGTTAGCCACTGAGCCGCTGTGCTCAGTATGGGATCATCAAGAAGTTTATGGAGAGAGGTTCCATTGCTGTGAAGTAGACTTCACGGCACCCAAGAAAGTCCTGCAAGTGCCAGGACCTTCTCCTAAAGAGGATTTATTTACGAGATCGGTTCAACACCAGTGCAGAGTTTGCCACAGGAATGGCAGAAGGCAGGTTTGAGTGCATCTACAAGCACAGTGAGGCAAAGGCTTTTGGAGGCCGGCCTGGTGTCAAGAACGGCAGCAAAGAAGCCACTTCTATCCAAGAAAAGCATCAAGGACAGACTGACATTCTGCACATAGTACAAGTACAGGGATTTGACTGCAGAGGGCTGGGGTAAAGTTATTTTCTCTGAAGAAGCCCCTTAAGACTGTTTGGGACATCTGGAAGAATGATTGTCTGGAGAAGAAAAGGTGAGTGCTACCATGACGTACCTTTTCACATCCCTTCCCTTTTCCCATCCCTTGGTTGAACTTGATGGACATGTGTCTTTTTCAACCGTACTAACTATGTAACTATGTAACTATGACACTTGTGTCATGCCAACAGTAAAGCATCCTGAGATAATTCATGTGTGGGGTTGCGTTTCATCCAAGGGAGTGGGCTTACTCACAATTATACCTAAGAACACTTCCATGAACAGTGGCATAACTAGAAAGCCCCCCCTTATAAATAGTGCTCCCTGTAGAATGTGCCATACAGCCCCCCTATAGACAGTGCTATATAGCCCCGCCTATAGACAGTGTCACACCCCATTTGCAGATAGTGCCCCCACCTCCCCCTTGTAGATAGTGCCATACAGCCCCCTGTAGATATTGCCATAAAGCTGTATTTAGCGCTATACAGCTCCCACTGTATATAGTGCCACATAGCCCCCCTCCATTGTATATAGTGCCACACAGAATCCCTTAGTAGATAGTGCCACATACAGACCCCTGTAGATTGCGCCACACTCATCCCCCTGTAGATAGAGCCACAGCCCTCCCCCTTGTAAATAGTGTCATATAGTTACCCATGTGTACAGTGCCACACAGCTCCCCCTTGTGTATAGTGCCACACAGCCCTCCTTTGTGTATAGTGCCACACAGCTCACCCTTGAGTATAGTGCCACACAGCCCCCCTTGTGTATAGTGCCATAAGACAATGGTGCATAGAGAGAAAGTTGTATCAGCCAGAGAGAAGTCACTCAAACATGGAAAGGTGGGTTTGGAGGCAGGACTATATGACTCTTCAGGATAGCGGCACCGCCCCATGACCCTTTAGTGAGTAATTAGCATATAGCGTGTGCCGTTTTAAAAATGGATTTAAAAGATGTTGCTGCATCTGAAAAAAACATACAAACGAATGTTTTGAAATATTGTCAGGTCGTGTATTACCGCATGGTGGCGGTACAAGGGGTTGAAATTACCAGACAGGTTCCCATGAAATATACAATGAATTGAGAACAATTCCATCTGCCCTGCAATTTTGTTATTATAAATATATCCTATATAATTACAGATCCAGAACCAAGCTCTGACATATATACAGTACCACGACCTAGCTCAGTACATAAATACAGCACTAGAACCAAGCTCTGACATATATACAGCACCAGAACCAAGCTCAGTACATAAATACAGCACTAGAACAAAGCTCATAAATATATACAGCACCAGAACCAAGCTCAGTACATAAATACAGCACTAGAACAAAGCTCAGTACTTATATACAATACAGAACCAAGCTCAGTGTTACGTCCATGGCCGGGGGTCGCCGTTCTAACTCACCCCCTGACGTTCCCAGCCATGGACATCTCTCTGCTAGGCGTCCTCCTCCTCCTGGCAGACGCTGGCACTCTCTTCCGGGTCCTCGTGCTGTTTCCCGCAGGGCGCTCGCGCCCGCGCGTGCACGGCCTTAAAGGGCCAGTACGCGTCCAGCTGTCAAAAATCAATTATCAGCCCAAATGGCTGCTGGACTATAAAAAGGGGCTCTGCCCACTGGTCCTTTGCCTGAGCGGTATTGTATACCCTAGTTTGTCTTGCTAAAGGTCTCCCAGTGTTTTCCAGTTCCCAGCGTTACCCGTTCCTGCTGCCTGTACCCTGTATCCTGTGCTATTGTCACCTGCTGTGAAAGCCAAGTCGTGTCTTCCCGCTGCATCCGTGGCGTCACCTGTTGTGAAAGCCTAGTCGTGTTCCTGCCACTGTCTACATTGCCTCAGGTACCCGTTCAGAACTATAGACATTGTTTTGTACCTTGTTGGCCAGCTGCTACCCCGCTACGTGGTATGGCCCAGTGGGTCCACAACCCGCGCCGTGACACTCGGTACATAAATACATCGCCAGAACCAAGCTCAGTACATTTATACATCCCCAGAATTAAGCTCATTACATATATACAGCACTAAAACCAATCTCATACGTATATACAGCACCAGAACAAAGCTCAGTACTTACATACAGCATCAGAACCATGATCAGTACATATATACAACACCAGAACCAAGCTCAGTACTTACATACAGCATCAGAACCAAAATCAGTACATATATACAACACCAGAGCAAATACAGCTCAAGTTAGTGCAACCCCTGCCGTATAGGTTTGTACGATGTAAAACTACAGCTCCCAGCATGGCCCGAACAATGATGAGGTTATGCTGGGAGATGCTGTTTCACCCAAAAAAAAATCATACCACCATCATCTCACTGTTGATCATACAGTGACTACACTACTGATTAGAGACAGATTAACATTTACATTAAGTGACTCACCGGTAACGTCTCAGATTCTAGTTATTTTCTTCTCCCTCTGGTCCAGACATCTATGATGGATTTCTACCGGCCATGATCCATTATTGCAGTTTTCCGATCAGATGCCTTCAGCTTCTCACTTTTAAAACATTTCTGCACCTATAAACGAAGTTAAAACTCTCAGCACCTCTAAATATAATAAAGCGCCATACACTGCACCTCTAACTATAATAGCGCCATACACTGTGTCCCTGATCATAAGAGTACCATACACTGTGTCACACACACACACATACACACACACACACACACACACACACACACACACCGTGTCCCCTGTAGATAGTGCCCCCATAGAGCCTCTGTAGATAGTGCCCTACATAGAAGCCCCTGTAGATAGTGTCCCACATACAACCCTCTGTAGATAGTGCCCACATATGGACTCCAGAGCTGCAAGGCAATAGTGCTAACCACTGAGCCCCCGTGCTGCCCTACATATGGCTTCCCCTATAGATAGTGTTTCACGTATAGTCCACCTCTGTAGATAGTGTCTCACATATAGCACCCCCTGTATATAGTGTCCCACATATAGCCCACCCCTGTAGACAGTGTCCTACATATAGGCTCCCTGTAGCTAGTACCCCACAGGTAACCCACCACTGTATATAGTGTCCCACATATAGCCCACCCCTATAGAAAGTGCCCTAAAAATAGCTCCCCTATAGATAGAGCTCTACATATAGCCCACCGTTGTATATAGTGCCCCACATATAGACCCCCTGTAGATAGTGACCCACATCCCAACATATAGACCCCCCTTTAGATAGTAGCCCACATCCCCACATATAGACCCCCTTATATAGTGGCCCACATCCACACATATAGATGACACCCCCCTATAGATATAGCCCCAACTATAGATAATGCCACTCACAGTTTTATTTAAAAAAACTGAAAACTTGACATACTCACGTGATCCCGTTCCCACGCCGTCCGATGACAATACAGACCTGCTCTCTTCTGAGCAGTTCTGCTGGAGCTGAACAACGCGTCGTTCAAAGGCGCTGATTGGCATGGCAGAATTACTTGCCCCGTCAATCAGCGCCTTTCAAGCACGGAAGCGGTGCGATGACGTCATCGCGCCGCTAGCTTTGTTAAAGGGCGCTGATTGGTGGGGTAAGTCATTTTGCCCCACCAATCAGCATCATTGTAAGGTGCTGAATAGTCGGAGCATGCCCGGCCATTCAGTGCTAATGCATGTATTTGCACCTGCGTGCTATAGACGCAGGTATAATTACTGCAAGACGGGGTGGCTGTCGCTAGCACCGGGGCCCACTCCGGTGCTAGTGACACCTACGGGCATGAGAGGGCCCCTGTGTCACCCGTCCCATACATGTTAGAGGCTCAGCGGCGCGGGCCCCATAGTAGCTGCGCTACTGCTGTAGCAGCCATAACGGCTACTTGCGGTGCCTCCGGGCATATGGGGGGGGGGCATGTCGGCCGGCAGCACAGGCCCCCTCAAGCCACGGGCCCCATAGCAGCCGCTGTGGCTGCTACCGCGGTAGTTACTCCACTGTCCATGAATAAAGAATGGTGTCTAAACATCCTCCAAGACCAACTTCTCCCAACAATTCAGGAGCAATTTGGTGACAAACAATGCCATTTCCAGCATGATAGAGCACCATGTCACAAGGAAAAAGTGCTATCTAATTGGCTCTGTGAACAAAATAAATTGAAATTTTGGGTCCGTGGCCCGGAAACTCCCCAGATCTCAATCCCATTGAGAACCTCTGGTCAATCCTCAAAAAGCGGGTGGACACACAAAAACAGAGACATTGTGATAAACGCCAAGTACTGATTAAACAAGAATGGGTTGCCGTCAGTCAAGATTTGGCCCAGAAGCTGATATCCAGCATGCCATGGTCAAATGTAGACGTGTTGAAAAAGAGGGGTCAACACTGTAAACATTGAGTATTTGCATAAACATTATGTATTTGTCAATAGAAGTTAAAAACTTATGAAATGCTTAAAAATTCTACTTCAGTATACCATGGAAACATCTGACTAAAATATCCAAAAACACTGAAGCAGCAAACTTTGTGAAAAACAAAATTTGTGTCAGTCTGAAAACTTTTGGCCAGGGCTGTATACTGTGTAGTATATTTTACAGTTTATTGTTAACATTCTTCATTCATCTTCTGCTTTATTACCTTTGTGTTAAATGTTGTTAAAAATTCATATTTTAAAAAAGCACTGATGAATAATGCAGGAGAAACACAGGAAGCGTGTGGAGAAATATTTTAAGAGATATTTTGCAAATGCCAAGTTGAGAAACACAATATAACGTTTATCCATGAGGATCCGCATTTTGTTAAATGCTCTCATAATATGTATGGCTAGTAATGCTATACACTAAACATTTTTTTGCAGCATCTATCCAGTTGTGTACTATAAAACATATGTATCAGGTTGACTGTAATGTTATAAACCTGGGTCCCTTAGCATATGCATCAAATATCAATTCATCACACTGACTTATTAACATGTTGCTGGTTCCCTAAACATCTGTTTATTACATATAAGTGTATTTTATAGGAGTATTGGTAAGTGTTATAAATGTAAAACTGCTTCTGATGTAAAAAAAATTATGATCTAAATCAAATGTTTTTTTATTTAGGCATGATCTGTTTACTTTCACACAAATTATTAAAATTATTTTAGATCTTACTTATTCAAATAATTTAGAGCTTATTTTAGATATTAATTATCTTTAAATAATTTTCAGCTACTTACATTTTTTTTCCTAGAATCATAAATTATAACCTATCCACAGGATAAGTCATAATTTTCTGGTCGCTGGGGTACCCACCACTGGGACCCCCACTGATCATGAGAACGGGGACCTGAACCCCCAGCTTGACCGCAGTGAGTAGGAAATTGAATGGAGCAGCGGTCGAGCATGGGCTTTACCACTCCATTCTTAGTCTATGGGAAAGACGGAAAGCGTTTAATACAGCGCTCGGCTGTTTCCTTCATTTTCATAAACAGTGAATGGAGCTGCAGCGCATATCCTTGACTGCTGCTCTGTTCAAGCTCCTCCTTACCGTGTGGGTTGTAGTGAGGTGGATCTGGGGGTTCGGGTGGGGCCCCCAGCGATAAGAAAATTATCACCTATCCTGTGGATAGGTGATCATTTATGATTCTAAGAAAACCTCTTTAAAAAAGTAGATGTAAAATAAAAAAATTTTTAGGATAACACATAAAAATGTCTTTAGTGGTCAAAGAATTTCTTTAATTCACAGATGGCATGAACCCTTTTATACACAGATATAACGTATAATACTAATATATGACTTGGATGAATAAATATTATTGTCTTTCTAAAAATCCTGAGAGAACTTTTAAAATTTGATAGCAAGGAATTAAATTATTACTAATTACATACTGTAAATTGCAAAAGGTCATACAAGAAAAGGCATTTGGAAACTATAATCTTGCAGCAGTAGTCATCTTGCATTGCTCTTTGTGTAACATATATTTGGAGCATAACAGGGATGAGACTCATTCTGATATTGACTCAGCCACTTGTAGTCTCCTGGATTCCTTATCCCTTCTGAGTACTTCACTTGTCAGACTAATGTCAGACTACATTTTCTTATACATCATGTATTGTATCCAATTCCCACATTTGCACTTCCTCCTTCATTGACTGTAGAACAGGCAGAGGTATGTGAGGGGTGAAAGAAGAATGGCAAGGCTCATTCACAATGAGCGTAGAGGAGTAGACCATTTAATAAAAAGGGTGAGGAATGGAGCATTAAAAAAGTTATAAATGTTTTTCACTGAACACTTGGTCAGTCTAGTGGTTTCTGTCCTGCAAAGGCAGGGGTGGAATTAATTCAGTTCTCCTCAGTTCGCCTTAACTGATTTTTAACATACCAACTGGTTTACAGAACCAGAAAAAAAAGAGATGCCAACCCCATTCACTCCTGGTTTCAATTGTATATGCATTATTAGGAGGCACATACACTTGAACATTTTTTCAGGCACTGACAGGTGCAAGAAAGATGTGCTAGGGACCATGCCCCGCTATTTGACACCTTTCTGTGAAGAGATGGCGCAATGATATATTTTTTGAGAGATGCTATCTGTGGCACTTATTTTGAAGGAGCACTATTTTTGGCACTATGGTTAGGGGCAGTACAGTGTGTGTCACTATTTTTAGGGGGCACTATGTGGGGCAAAGTTATTTTTGTGGGAACAGTGTGCGGCTCTATTTTCAGGGGGTAGCACAGTGTGTGCCATTGTTATTTTTCAGGCCACTATGTGTGGCACTTATTTTCAGTGGCACAGTATGTAACAGAATAATATTGAGGGGGGACTGAGTGTGGCACTATTAGGAATTTGTGTTAGAAAAGAAAGTGGAGATGTGCAAAAACCAAAGGAGCCAAGAAATCTGGGCTGCAAAATCTGCAGAAATGGGTGGTGTCCCGGAGTAGTCGTTATGGTGGTCTGAGATGGAATGGAGAATGGAGTATGTTGCTTCTGTGCAACCAATTATGAGGCACACTGTATAGGTGGGGCTGCATTTATTGCTTTTGTTCCTTCTAATTGTCTGTCCATTATCTTTTGATCACACACTGTTTTATGTACTTCAAATGGAACAACCAAGCAAGATTCATTGCAAATTCATAACCAGGCACATTTTTTTTTTAGCTCGTTTTTAACCTTGAGCTTAAATCTCCTGTAAGGGGGAAAAGATCTACAAGTAATGCTGGAATAGACCGACCAGTTGGGCAATAATAAAGTGTTAATTTCCCCAGCATTGGAAGGGTTATACTTGCTCCCATCAATTGCACACAGATAATGGAGCCAAGTGGTGGTTCTATACCTGAAGCTGTCAATGCAACAGAATAATATCCATGTCACTGACAACAGTGTCATTTAGCAGGTCAATTGGTCAAAGTGCCCAAGGGTTAGTAATGTATTGTACATGCCAATCCACCCCTTACAACTAGACATATTTCTTTTTATTCAGTAACAACGCTGTGTAACTATGCTTTAAGTCAACTTCTGTAATGGAGAATAACTACAGAACATTGATTCTTCTAGAAATATGTTATTTTTTGTTGTTGTTTCCTTGAAGTAGGTTCTACATTTACATCATGCTGGCCACATGAATATCCTGTGACTTTGTTTTAAAAATATTGAACTTATTACTTCTTATAACCATTTTATATGTGGACTATGGGAGGTTGAAAGTCAGCTGTCCAGGACATTTCAACATATTCCTTATTGACAATTCTGCTTTTAAATCACAAAACATCTTTTAGTTTAGAAAACCAACAGAACATATATTCCTAAGAGAGGGTGAGTTAAGCCCTGAGCAATACGTCAGACCTGTAACTGTAACAGTCATGTAATGTTACTTTATAGTTCTTTCACCACTTGAGGGCATGACCTTATGTCATTCTTAATGCCACTTGAACACTCTAGCTATTTTGTCCTTTATTGTATAAATATTTTATGAAAACTATGAATTATACACATAATAACAAATAAATTAACAACCATGTTTTGTTCGTTTTGTTTTCCTGTCATGTTGCATTGAACCTCACCAGTAAATACTGTGAAAACGAACAATTAAACTTCTGATTTATTTTTAATCAAAACAATTTGCGATTGTACAATTATAATTATAATTATAATTTTTAGGGCAATGTAACTCATTATCAAATAAAGACAACTGGAAAATTACATGCTGCACATTTTGGAAATGTTTCATTATTCTAAAATTGATTTAATCAGTAATATCTTAAATTAAACTACTTCTCGTTGTATACCATGTGGCCAGGTTTAATGGCTGTTGGACAGCGTGGACAACGAGAATAAGGTGTCATGCACATGGCGGAGCAGTGTGCACAAAGCCCGTACTGAGGCACAAGGAGTACCTATAGCTCTGTGCTGTATATGGTGTACTTAGAAGCACACTTCCATATGAATCCAACACAAAATAAATCTTTGTATGCCTCTGTATGAAATCAGAGGCATACACAGGTACAATATGGCCCCATAGAGTTCTATGTGTTCTAAATTGCGATTCCTTGCAACTAGGCTTGTACAGAGACGTAATATGGGACTGCGCACGAGACCTTATAACACTCAATGGGCCTTATGTATAAACACTAGTGGAGACATCAAGTAACGTACTAACCAATCATAGCTTCTTTTTTTCATAGCAAGCCTGAAAGCAGTAATCAGATTGGTTGATATGGGCAACATCTCCAGGTTTTTGTCTACACTAGTTATTGTGCATGAACCTGCATATTGCATCCAGTGTAACAAATTTAACTATTTTGACTTGTATGCTGTATTTTTATTCATATTGGATTATATGTTATTATAGAACATATAAAAGTTTTTTTCTATATGGAAGAACACCTGTATAACTGCAAAGAAATTATCTACACTGATAGTGTTCTCACTAAAACCTGAAAAGGCAGTGACTCAGCAGGGACGTTGCATTTTATCTTCAGGTCATAAAACCGTCCATGAAGGATATTATTTTAGAGTGATTTAGATTTTTAATTTGTTTTGAACAATAGTTCCACAGCCACTGGCAATTAACTATTATTATTTCATAATGAAGCAAAGTTTCTTTTTAAGTGCTTTAGTCTTCCAGGTCCTTCAGTAGTAACAGTAAATGTATAAAAGATTAAACACCACAATAGCTAATTATTGCAATGTATTATTAATGTTTACATGTTTTGAACAGATTAAATCAAATTCTAAAATGTACAGTAGTTATCAAATGAATTCTGAATATATGAACGGCCCTGTTAACTCAATAACTAAGCTAAACTCAAAAAATATGAATTCAAATAATAGATTTAAATGATATATTATTGGATTATTTTGGAATTGATATTTAAATTAATATGAATAAAACATGATAACAGTACCAATTTAAATAATAACACTTGGTACATTTATTGCAATATAAAAAGTCCTATGAGGGAAATGTTTACCAGCATAACCATAATTATCTTCACAAGGTGAGTCAAGGGTTTAGTACATTCTGTGTACATGGAGAAAAAGGATGCTTACTATTATTCACTACCTCAGAAATGAGTCCAGGCTCACTGCTCTTTGAGTCAATACAAGACAGACTAACATGTCTCTCTAATGGAAATAAGATATCGATCAGATTCTAATGCTCGCAAGTCATGTCTTCCAACAGTCCATGCACTAAAAACCCTTAAAGTAATAATGCTAAAAATGAAAAGTAAATAAAGAGGATTTGGACAAATTTGTAAAATCAATTTAAGCAATGAGAATAACTCGAATCTTAAAACAAACATACATTTTTGGATACTTTTTTCAGATCACTTAGATCTCTTTGTATTGAACATATAGTGTACATTTCTGAAGATGAATGACTAAGTGAAAGTACTAAAGCCACATCCAGCAATAAATAACTGCAGACTTGAAAATACTGCTCTTCTTTGCACTTTAAAATTTTAGAATCTCACTCAGAGGGTATTGGTAGTGGTCAGATGTAATCTTAACACCTTAGTGACCAGCCTATTTTAAGCCCTAATGAACAAGCTATTTTTTACGTTTTTCCATCGTCTTATTCAATGACCTATAACTTTTTTTTTTTTGCGTCAACCTAGCTGTATAAGGTCTTGTTTTTTGCAGGACAAGTTGTATTTTTTTAATAGCAGAATTTTGGGGTACATATAATTCATTGATTAACTTTTAATTAACTTTTTTATTTTGGGGGGAATAGAAAAAAAAACAGCAATTTTGCCACACTTTTTTCGTCCTAAATTTACATAGATTTTGTATGTTTTACTACTTTTACACAGTACAAACACTTTTTTTTTTCCATATTATTTGTTTTTGTGTCTCCATATTTCAAGAGCCATAACTTTTTTATTTTTCCGCCGATGCAGCTGTATCAGGGCTTTGTTTTTGAGAGACGACTTGTAGCAGGATTCACAGAAAACAGCAATTCTTGCATTGTTTTTTATTTAATTTTTTTCGGCAATCACCATGCAGGTTAAATAATGTAATAACTTTATTGTTGGGGTTGTTATGGATGCGGGGATACCAAATCTGTGTAATATTTTTCCTTTTTTTAGTATTTTTTAAAATAAAGCATCTTGTAAAAGGGAAAAGTGGGTTTTTCATTTTTTTTTTACTTATTTTTTTATTAACTTTATTAAACTTTTTTTTTACTTCTTTATTAGTCCCACTAGGGGACTTCACTATACGATCATCCGATCACTTTTATAATACACTGCAATACTTCTGTATTGCAGTGTATTACTGCCTGTCCATACTAAAGGGACAGACATCTGCTAGGCCATGCCTTTATTAGGCCCCCGGTTGCCATAGAAGACACCGGCACTCTGCGATCACACGCAGGGTGCTGGTGGGGTGAGAGAGGGGTTAAACGGGTGAGATCGATACTGATATTGAGGGTAGCTGAGAGCAGGGAGATTTAACGGCTCCCTTCTCTATTTATTTATTCTGATACAGCGCCGTAAAAAGGCAATTGCATCGGAATAAAGCCCGTTAGTGGCCGCCATAAAAACACTAATGGGCAGTCACTTATGGTTAATAAGACAGTTTATATCTCCATAAAAAAATCTAAAAAAATAATGAAAAACTTGTTGTGAAAATGAAAGATTGAAATTTATTTTAAGAATATTTTTGTTTGTTTCTAAGACCTATTGTCAGGATTAGAATCATTCATATCTAGAGATAAACTAAACCCAGACAGTTCGAAGATACTCCAACTAACAAACTTGACATTATAAAAGCCTTATTTCCCCATTTTACAAAATAGAGGCTTATAAACGTATCCCTATTTTAGTATCCATTGTCTTGAATGGTGGAAATATGATTCCTCAACAATCAGCGAATTTGCAAACATCTGACATCGGGGTTGCCGTGTGCTGAGGTGCATAGTGCAAAAAGTCACTGATGCTCTGCTGACTCTATAACTGCAGAGTTCCAAACCTCCTGTGTCATTAACATCAGCACAAAAACTATGCGCCGGGAGCATCATGGCATGGGTTTTCATGGCCGAGTAGCTGCATGCAAGCCGAACACCACCAAACACAAAGCCAAGCGTCGGATAGAGTGGTGTAAAGCACGCCGTCCTGGGCATTGAAGCAGTTTTCTGTTCCAGCATGACTGTGCCCCAGTGCACAAAGCAAGGTCCATAAAGCCATGGTTTAAAGAGTTTGGTGTGAAGGACCTTGGATGAACTAGAACGAAGATTGCATTCCAGGCCCTCTTGTCCAACATCAGTGTCTGACCTCACAAACCCTCTTCTGGATGAGTGGGAAAAAACTCCCACAGACGCACTCCAAAATCTTGTAGAAAGTTTTGCCAAAAGAGTGAAAGCTCTTTTAGCTGCAAAGGGTAACTAATGCCTTATTAATGCCTATGGATTTAGAATGGGATGCCATTAAAGGCTCTTGTAGGTGTAATGTGTAAGTGTCCCAATACTCAGTGATGTTTATTGCATGGCATTTTAATTTATGACACTTGCTCTTTAGCAACAGGCTGGAAACTGTCGCAATCTCAGTACAGTACAAATTTATACAATTTTACAGCAAGTCTCAGTCAACGTATGGTTTCATTTCACTGTGTTTTCTCATCCTGGCAAGTCTCTGATCATGTACAGTACATCTGAATGTTTAATCAAGGTTCATGCTGGAAAATAATCTCTCACCAGGACAGTGGCTTTTAGCACTGTCATCCAGCAGTGTAATGTCTATGCATACTGAGCATCCCAACTGGCTCTGTTTGGCCGATCAGTTATATAGGATGCTCAATTTGCATAAATAGTGTAGGTTCTGCTTGACTTTTTTAGGGTATCTATTAGATATTCTACGTTAAAGTTGTCTGTCCCACCCTTACCCCCATCCTCGTTTAGTTTAACTTTAAGAAAATAAAGAATGCTTTTCCGATTATTCACCATTATTTCTCCCTGAAGTTATTTTCTGTTAATTAAGAATATTGATTGTGGATTGGCCATTAACAATGCATCTGTTAATCAGACTAAGAAGCCAGTGAAGCCATGAACTCGCTGACAATTTAGCCAAGACTGACATTGAGCAATCCTGTCATTTGCTACATTGTCACGTGAATGGTTTTCTTTGTGCTTTATGGTTTAGAATAAAGCCAATTTTTTTTATCCTACATGACATTTTGCTGGCTACCGAAATTTAATTTCCTGTTTAGGTGTTGACACGTTAATCTTATGTTTATATTAGCTGACGGCAGATTATGTACAAACCTTTTCCATATGCTAGTATGAAAGCACCTAGTGTAATTTGCCTGGGATTTCCTTCCAACAAGACTGTGATGTCTAAAAGATTAAATGAGTTTGGTATGAAAGATCCTTCAGTATTACATGTAAAAAAGTGCAACTGAACGCTAAATCAGACTTTCGATATCTAACAATACCTTCATAATAAAATAAACTCTATAATCTACTTAGTTTAACTTCAGCGCTGTACCCATGTCACAGATCATTGGACTCCTGCTATGGCCAAACCAGCGATTGGTTGTTGCAATCCAATGACAGGAAAGCAGACAACACATATTCATGCATCGATGACAACAAAATGACATGACATGAAATTTACCAATGACATGGGAATAACCCTGTATATGAAGGAAAGGTCAGGATATTAAGATTTCATTTTTAGGACCGCTTACCTATAAGAAGATGTTGTTTGATGTGGAAAAAACCTTCTATTCTTTGTATTAATATTCTTTTTCTTAGAATAGTTTTCTTACAGAATTGTCAGTGTTTGTCACACTAATGTAACAGCAGGGAAGCAATTTCCCCGTTATTTGCTTTTGAATTTTCAAATAAAAGAGATTTCTCTAACAAAATTAATGTATTTTTTTCTATACAATTTGTTCCCCCTATAGGACACTCCTCTTGACAAGCAGGAGGCAGTCAAACAGCCGCATGTTTGGATACTTTAAAACTCCATGTTCCCTGCATGGCACAGTGTGTTTGCCATATACAGTTGCCAGAAGGAGGCATGTGACATTTTCCAACTGTTTGTCCATTTAGCCACGTACTCTAGAGATGTCAATTGTTCCATGAATCAAGTACACGGCCTCCCAGCCAAAAGGTTCCTGAGATGGTCTAACCAATAAGCTGCCTGGCAGACTGGGAGGCTCGGCCAGCGATGAAATTGGCAAGCTGTTTAAATCCTGGTTGTCTTCTTTCCCTGGCAAGTTATTGTATATTTTACCTTGTTTGCGTTCCTAACTGTTTTCTATATATTTAACCCGTTTATCTTTTAACTTCTCTATTGACCCTTTATTGCCTGAACTGTATTTGAGCCTACACTACCTGACCCTCTATTTTCCTGCTGTTTTGTCACTAGTAGTTTTTCTTGGTTTGACATGGTAAGGTCTCAGTTCCTACATTTTGGATTTCGATTTTCAAGTTATCATTTCCTTAACTTCTTGGTATCGACTTAGCTTGTTTAAGGTATATGGTTGCCCCTGCTTGCTCTGCCAGTAGGTGACTTCTTTATAGACATAATCGCCAGCAGCAAAAACCAGACCCCTGTACGGGGTGAAAGGGTGAAAATCTGGGAATTCTAAAGATACCACTAACCAGAGTAGCCTTTGCTGTTCATATTCATGTGAATTAAGAGTGGTCTTTTCGAAGTGCTCCAATTTTTTCCAATTTGTGTATCAATGGTCTGTTGAACTAGGACATCTTGTCGCGTGGCACCTGGATATATTTCATGAACTACTATAAGGGAAATGTGCTGCTGATTTGGTCTATTGGATTAACATATTTATGTGGAGATATTTATAAAAAATGACATAGCAGTTAGCTGTTATCGCTTGAGGAAGGTGCTGCTAGTAATACACTTAGCATGCAAAAGTCGCTGTAAAAAAATTCAGCCAATCAGATGAATGCCTGACCATGTAATACATGGACAGGAACAATCCACCAGATCAAGGGGCACTCTTTGGGGGTAGCTCCTTTTTAACGACCCCCCCCCCCTTTGTTATCTTTGAGCTCGTGGGCCACCAATGCAAAATCTGTAACAGTGCCTCTATAATACTGGTGCCTTTTTATGCGGTAGAGGGACCTTTTGCCCCGCAAACATCATGACCTAAATGAAACTAGCTCAGCCCCTGTCCATATGCCGTAATAGTGCATATGGAAAAGTGTTGTCTTCATGATACAACCCCTTTAAACCATGGAAACCTTTGCTGATGGGATTGGTAGAGGAGTGTCAAATCAAGGGATGTTTTGGGGAAAAAATATTAAATACTGTGTAGTACATATAGTTGTAAGTAAGTAAAAAACAGAATCAACTGAACTTACAGTATGTGGATAAGGGGAAATGGACATTACAATCTCACGTGATACAGTATCGAAATATATTATTCGATAAAATATGTTGTTTGGCATATCAATGCCTCTGCAAGTCAACTATTGTTATGGAAAAGTGTAAGATTTTCCTGGAAATAATACCACTTTGATTGCAGCAAAACAAGAGGACCTGTAGATTTAGAATTGATATTAACATAGTGATTTAACCCATTAAATACCAAGCCTATTTTGGCAAATGCAGGATTTTTTTTCGTTTTTGCGTCGCCACAATCCTACAACCATAACCTATTATTTCTTCACCAACATAGTCAGCCGAGGGCTTATTTTTTGTGGGATGAGTTACTGAATATATTTCAATGGCAATGGTACACATAACTTATTGATTAACATTTTATAAACTCTTTATGGTAACAAATAGAAAAAAACATCAATTACGTAATTGTTTGTTGAGCTTTAAATTTAGTCATTCATGCCGCACGGTGAACAAACATGTTACTTTTGTTCTATGAGTCGGTGTGATTATGGAAATATCAAATACGTATACTTTTTTTTATATTTTACTAACCCTGTTAGTAAAATACTGTTTTTTTCCAACACTTTTTATCGCCGCATTCCAAGAGCTACAACTTTCTATTTTTCTGTCGATGTAGTCATATGTGGGCTTGTTTTTTGCAAGATGAGATGTAGTTTATATTGCTCCCATTTTGGTGTTCTTGGGACTTACTGATTAACTCTTATTAATTTTTTTGGGGGTGGAAAAAAAAAAATTCCACCTACGTTTTTTGCATTTTCATTGTACGGTGTACACATTGAGGTTTAAATAACCTTTCAACTTTACTGTTTGGGTTCTTACGATCACAAAGATAACATATATATGTATTTTGCATTTTTTTACACTTTAACCCAGGGGTCTCAAACTCGGCCGGGTAAGTGGGCCGCATATAGAAAAAATGGGAAGTTGACGGGCCGCATTACTTTCAAATTTGATACAATACAAAATTATTGTTAATCAATTAGTTATTTGAACTACTATAACAATATTACTATTACACTAGGTTTAAAATTTGAGATATTTCCCCACATGCTTATTTCAACAATCCAGTTTTCCAGTTCAAGTGTCGCTAAATGCAGTCCGGCAGCTCAGTTGGCAGCGTTTGGCAGACAGACATGTCAAGATTGGGCAGCCCCTTTTTAGATAGTGCCACAGTGCCCTCGGTGGATGCTGTCGCAGTGCCCTCTGTGGATGCTGTCGCAGTGCCCTCTGTGGATGCTGCCACTGTGCCCTCTGTGGATGCTGCCACTGTGCCCTCTGTGAATGCTGCCGCTGTGCCCTCTGTGGATGCTGCCGCTGTACCCTCTGTGGATGCTGCCTCAGTGCCCTCCGTAGATGCTGCCACAGAGTTCTCTGTAGATGCTGCCTCCGAGTCCTCTGTAGATGTTGCTGCCACAGAGTCCTCTGTAGATGCTGCCACAGTGCCCTCTGTAGATAATGCAACACACCCCTAGATAATTCCACAGTGCCCTCTGTAGATGCTGCCACAGTGCCCTTTGTAGATGCTGCCACAGTGCCCTCTGTAGATACTGCCACAGTGCCCTCTGTAGATGCTGCCACAGTGCCCTCTGTAGATGCTGCCACAATGCCCTCTGTAGATGCTGCCGCAGTGCCCTCTGCAGATGCTGCCACAGTGCCCTCCGCAAATGCTGCCACAGTGATGTCAGGGGCTTGCCCAGAGCTGGAGTCCTGGAGCAGAGCCGCTACTAGCAATCTGCCTGGGATTCCAGCTCTGCTCCTGACATCACTGTCCATATATGGACATGGATGTCAGGGGTAACCCCAGAGCTGGAGTCCCGGGAAGAGCACTAGTAGTCTCTTCCTGGGACTCCAGCTGTGCTCCTGACATCACTGGGACTCCTGCTCTGGGAAGACCCTGACATCATTGTCGATGTATGGACAGCGAGGTCAGAGACTTCCTCAGAGTCCCAGAGCAGAGCCTATACTAGCGCTCTGCCTGGGACTCCGGCTCTGGGGAAGCCCCAGACATCGCTGTTCATATGTCAACAGCGATGTCAGGGAATTCCAGAGTCCCGGAGCAGAGCAGATACTAGCGCTCTGCATGGGACTCTGGCTCTGGGGAAGCCCCAGACATCGCTGTTCATATGTGGATAGCGATGTCAGGGAATTCCAGAGTCCCGGAGCAGAGCCTGTACTAGCGCTGGGTAGGAAGACAGACAGGTTAGCCCTAATCTACCCGCTACTCAGTCCCTGCCTACTTGCACGGCCCGTCCTAGGCGACGGCGTACAACTGGGCGACGGTCCCTACGCTCAATATGTGCACGACAGACAAACAGACAAGGGTACACAGAAGCTAAGGGAAATGGGGCAGTTGCCCACGGCAACACCGTGAGCAACAAGAGTAGTGAACAAGCCGAGTCAAACCAGGAGTGTACGAGGTACCAAACGCAGAGCAGGAGAGTAGTCAGTAAAGCAGGTTCAATATGAAGCAGAGGACAATAGTACAAACAGCAGCAGCAGAGCCAGGAAACAGACAGAATCACAGGAAAAGGAGGAGCAGGAAATGAAGGTATAAATAGACAGAGGGCGGGAGCTCCGTCTGGCCAGGCTGTGGTAGGCTCTCCCACTTCTCAGCCTCCCAGCCCGAGTGGTACATGATCGAGTCACTCTATCAGACTTAGGAGCAGGTGCAGACTGATTAACCACGGGCGTCGACACAGAAGCTGTGTCTGGCAGATCCTTTACAAGCACTCTGCCCGGGACTCCACTCTGGGGAAGACCCTGACACACTGTCCATAAATGGACAGCGATGTCAGGGAATTCCACAGAGTCCCGGAGCAGAGCCTATACTAGCGCTCTGCCTGGGACTCCGCTCAGGGGAAGCCCCCGACATCGTGTATCCAAACATCGACACCGATGTCAGGGAATTCGACAGGGTACCGGAGCAGAGCCTGTACTAGCGCTCTGCCCGGGACTCCGCTCTGGGGAAGACCCTGACACACTGTCCATATATGGACAGCGATGTCAGGAAATTCCACAGAGTCCCGGAGCAGAGCCTATACTAGTGCTCTGCCTGGGACTCTGCTCAGGGGAAGACCCTGACACACTGTCCATATATGGACAGCGATGTCAGAGAATTCCACAGTGTCCCAGAGCAGAGCCTGTACTAGCGCTCTGCACGGAACTCCGGCTCTGGGGAAGCCCCAGACATCGTGTGTCCAAACATGGACACCGATGTCAGGGAATTCGACAGAGTCCCGGAGCAGAGCCAATACTAGCGCTCTGCCCGGGACTCCGCTCTGGGGAAGACCCTGACACACTGTCCATATATGGACAGCGATGTCAGGGAATTCCACAGAGTCCCGGAGCAGAGCCTGTACTAGCGCTCTGCACGGGACTCTGCTCTGGGGAAGCCCCAGACATCGCTGTTCATATGTGGACAGCGATGTCAGGGAATTCCAGAGTCTCGGAGCAGAGCCGATACTAGCGACTCTGTGTCCCGCGGGCCGCAGATGATAGCCCCAGGGGCCGCATGCGGCCCGTGGGCCGCGTGCTTGAGACCCCTGCTTTAACCAAATTAACAGATAATTTTTTTTACAAAGTATTATTGTTGTAACGACGGGGGTAGGGAAACGAACAAGTGAGCCCTAATCTACCCGCCACTCTGTCCCTGCCTACTTGCAACGACCCGCCCTAGGCGACGGGGTACAACTGGGCGGCGGTCCCTACGCTCAGTAAGTGCATGAGACAAACATACAAGGGAATACAAAGCAAAGGGAAAGGGGCAGTTGCCCACGGCAACACCGTGAGCAACAGAGTGGAACACGAGCCAAGTCAAACCAGGAGAGCACGAGGTACCAAACGCAGAGCAGAACAGTAGTCAGTAAGCCAGGGTCAGCATGGAGCAGGATCAAATAGTTAGGAGCTGTAGCTGGGCCAGGAAACCACACGGAAAGAATCACAAGAAAGGAGGAACAGGAAAGGCAGGTATAAATAGACAGAGGGCGGGAGCTAGCTCCGTCTGGCCAGGCTGCGTTAGGCTCTCCCACTCCTAAGCCTGCCATCCTGAGTGGTGGAAGATGGAGTCAGTCTCAGAGACGTAGATTCAGGTGTAGATTGATTACCTATGGGAGTTAACCCCGAAGCTGTGCCTGGCAGATCCTTTACAATTGTTTCATTTGTTTTAATAAACTTTATTTTACAATAATTCCTATTTTTTTTTAGACTCACAAGAGAAATTTAGAAAGAGATCTTCTGGTTGCTTTTATAATATTTTGGTATACTCAGTATGCTATAGCATTATTGCCTGTTAGTGCGGCATGCAATAGGTATGCAGCAATGGCAGGCCTGAAGGCCTTATTTAGGCCCCCGGCTGCCATGTCAACCCATTGGCAGACCTTAATCGCGTTTGCAAACTTCCAATGGGTGACAAAGGGAGCCCCTCTCTCTGTCAAACCACTTAAATGGCGCAATCACTATTGACCGCATCATTTATGGGGTTAATTGTCCGGAATCAGAGTTATATCCTATCTTCCATGCTGAGCAGTCGGGCACAGCCTCTGTGATCTCACTGGCATGACTTCTGTGATCTCACATGAACACATTCTGTGTCCACATGATAACTATGATGTAACTTTACTTGTTAGGCTTCGCTTATATCTGCATCAGGGCTCTAAAACAAATGAAAACCATATGTTTCCGTTTGCATCACCATTGATTTCAACGGTGATGGATACGGTGCAAATGGTTTCCGTTTGTCTCCATTGTGCAAGGGTTCTGTCATTTGGACGGAATCAATACCGTAGTCGTGGTCAAAATGACTAAACCCTTGCACAATGGAGACAAACGGAAACAAATTGCACCAGATCCATCACCATTGAAATCAACAGTGATGCAAACGGAAACCTACGGTTTCCATTTGTTTCAGTCAGGGTTCCGTTCTGATGGAAAGCTCTGACGGAACGCCAGAACGGAGCCCTGCCGCAGGTGTGAACAAAGCCTTAGCTTAATATAAGCCAATCTATTATGTACAGTTACGCCACAGTAGCTTAAGGATAGAAAGAAAAAACAAATAAAGTGACCCTTTATGTTAATTTTGTGTGGATAAACATGTTCAGCTATGCTAATAATGAAAACAGAAATGTGGCAATATATACTTTGCATAATAAGTCATTTAAAAAAAATCTAAAGCCATATATATATATCAGTGGTTCTTAACCTTGTTGGAGGTACTGACCCCCACCAGTTTCATATGCGCATTCACCGAACCCTTCTTAATTGGAAAAATAAAATTCAAAACATAGGTATATATTTTACTGGTGCACAAAATGAACCGTGCATCAACATCAGTGTTCTAAGAACAAAACCATTAAAACATGATTTTCACACAAAAACAAAAACATAATAATGAATATTTACTGGAAATCAGTGTGACTTCTGCTGTTGCCTTTCAGAGACCAGTTCAGAAATGCGCGGCTTCACCTTGGCAAGTGCCACTCTCATGTCATTTTCGCAACAAAGTCTGTTCCTTTTCTTCGTTTTTATGTCCAGCATCCTCGAAAAGGATTGCTCGCAAAGATATGTTGTAACAAACGGTATGAAAATCTCCAGAGCTTTCTTAGCAATAACAGGGTACGTTACCATTTGTTGACACCAAAACGTTGAGAGCGTTGTTGTTCTGAAGAGTTGCTGTTGAACCTGGCTCTGCTGAATTTCAATGATTTCATCGAGGTATTTATCATTGACATCTGTTGTCTCAACACTAAACGTGAACGGCTGTCTCACCCATGCTGGATATGACTCTCTTGTAGGGACGTATCCGTCGAGAGACTTTGCAAGCTCATCTAAGTGCGTGGCAATTGCTTGCTTCAGTTCCGCGGGTACAGAAATGTCTCCGATTCCAGATACATCTTCGATCTTACTTACACAGTCGTCCAGCAGGGGAAAGTTTGCGAAGTTATCGTTCTCTGTTCGTCGTTTCCATAACGATAGCTTTTTTTGAAAAGCCTTCAGGTTTTCTTCCGCTTCGATGATGTTGACTCCACCGCCCTGCATCTGTTGATTGAGATGATTGAGAGCTGCGAAGATATCAGCCATGTACGCTAAAATGAGAATGAACTCAGAATTTTTTAAGCTATCTGCATGACGATGTTGGTGCTCTTGCAAAAACAGGGCTAATTCCACACGTACGGCAAAAACACGATTCAGCACCTGTCCCCGGGATAACCACCGAACGTTAGAATGGTACAGAAGTACCTCGAATTCAGAGCCCATTTCTTTACACAGCTCACTGAAGATGCGGTGCCTCAGAGCACTATTTCGCACATAGTTCACGCATTCCACTACAATTTTTAATACTTCTGCCAGTTTTGGAGGCAAGGTTTTTGTTGCCAACGCATGCCTGTGCAGAATACAATGCGTAACAATGATGTGTGGTGCATCGGCTTTCACTAGCGCACCAAAACCAGACTTTCTTCCCAGCATGACTGGAGCTCCGTCCGAACAAACTGCAGAAACCATATCCCACAAAAGATTGTTGTCTTTGAAGAAGTCATCCACAAGTTTCTTCATATCGGCTGCCTTAGTTGTTGTCGTAAGAGGTTTACAAAATAAAAAATCTTCCTTTATCACGTCGTCTTTCACATAGCGCACAAATACAGCAAGCTGGCTTAGATTGGAAACGTCTGTGGTCTCGTCGAGTTGAAGGCTGAATTTTGCCGGGCTTGAAATCAGATCTGCAACTACTTGAGCCAAGATGTCTTTGCTCATGTCCTCTATTCTGTCGCTAACGGTGTCATTTGAAAGAGGAATTTGGGATAGCTTAACTTCAGCCGCTTTTCCCAGCATGATATTCGCCATCTTCAACACAGCTGGTTTTATGAGTGTTTCACCAATGGTGTGTGGTTTGCCCTGCTTTGCGATCAGGTAAGCAACTTCGTACGATGCTGTGAGGATCGGTTTGTTGATGGGTACAAAGCCGAGAACAGGCAGAGTAGCCTTTTCATCGAATCTGGCTCTCTTCACCTTGAATTCAGCGAGCGTTGTGTTCTTGTATTGTCCATCTCCATGCAGCTTAAGGAAGTGTTCTCTTAGTTTTGCCGGTGCTAGACTAGAATTGCTCAACCTAGCATTGCAAATCATGCAGTTAGGACGCTGACTCCCATCACGTTCCGTTATACATGTGAATCCATATTGTACATATTCGTCCGACCACTTTCTTTTTTTGCTCGACATAGTTAGTATGAAGGGATTAAAATATTAAGAAAGAAATCACACGACGTACCATCACGACAGTCACAATTCGACTACTAGGCCAAGCGATGTTGCGTGATCACCTGCAGCCAATGATGGCTAAGCGGGGCGTGTCATCACGAATCATATGAGTCGGGTGTCTGACTTGACCTCCGCCGAACCCCTGAGACTGACTCACCGAACCCCTGGGGTTCGATCGAACCCAGGTTAAGAACCACTGATATATAGATATATATATATATATATATATATATATATATATATATAAAATGGAAAAGCAGCAGCACTCAAAATGCAATTCCAAGATCGTCTCAGGTGCAAGCAGGTAATCCCGATCCAGGGGATATAGCTCAATATTGAAGAAAATCCCACAGCACTCTATAGGACCTTCTATAGGACCTCCACCCACACACATATTGTTGCATTTTCAATTTCATGACAATCATACAGATTTTGCATGTTTTAATAATATTTTTGTCATTTTGTATTCACTGTTGTCAAAAAGTGTCGGATTTGAATGTATATCAGTATGTTTTTTTATATATACTGTCTTAATGTTTACTCATTATGCTAATGAGACACTCACTATATATGGTTCACACAATGGAAACGTTGCAGATTGTGCTGGCTTAATAAACCACCATTTTTTTCACTAACACAGAGTGCTGTGGGATTTTCTTCAATATATATATACTGTGTATATATATATATATATATATATATATATATATATGCATATATACTGTATATATATATATATATATATATATATATATATATGTATATATATATATATATATATATATATATATATATATATATATATATATATATATATATATATAGATTCGTGATTAATATGGAAAAACAACTATACCGGCAAAACATTTGAGTAAAAAAATAAAGTTATCTATTTTTTTATTTCAAAGCATATGGTCTACTATACATGCTATTTCACCTATTTAGTTCCTATTTGGCATTAAAACACCATCAGATAATAGCATTGTTCAGTGAAGCACATTAAAGTTTTTGCAAATTACTTACTTCCAACTGGGTTCATTTTCTCCTTCAAGGATTGTTTCACAGGCTAAATGTTAGTAATGAATACATAAAAATACTGAAATTATATGTACAATAAATCATTATATGCCATGCTGTGTGGCATACACCATGTTTAATCCTCTATGTCCAGCTTTTTCTATGTCAAATATACTTTATAAAAATGTTGTAATTACAATATAGAAACTATAATAAAATTGAATTGTTAATTTACACATATGCAGTATGCGAATTAGCTTTGTTTTATTTATTCATTTTATTTATTCATTTTTTTGCGGATTATCTTTGCATTTTAGACAAAGGCCTCATGCACACGAACGTGTTTTTGCAGCCACAATTGACCTGCAGATCTGCTGGTGAATTGTGGTCCCATTTATTTTTATGGGCCCATGCAGACGACCATGGTTTCCAGGGTCCGGGCATTGCCCGGGAGCCTGGACCACATATAGATAGGACATGCCTTATTACGGAAGGTCCGGGCTCATTGAAATGAAAGTACACAGCCATGTGCCTGGCCTGTGATTTGTGTATGGCCCGCGGCAATATGGTTATGTGCATGAGACCATACTTATAGTATATCCTTTAACCCCTTAAATGGACACTATCTTTTAAAACAACTTATTCTTATCTAACTGCATACCTGATTAACTTACTGTTATAATTCATCAGTCGTTTTTTCTATGGAAATTCTGTTGGAAGTTGCTGCCACTCAGTGTCTCTCTTCCTTGAATCTTCTGTCAACCCCCTGTTGTCAAGCAAAATCATCTCTTGTTACAGAGCAGAGGAGACAGGCTGCAGAAAGTAGGGGTGTGTCTCTACACAACCTGCCCATAGTCATTGGAGAGGGGATCGGGAGCAGGAGGAGAGAGCAAAGTGAGAGAAACACAGATGCTGCAGCCCATAGAAGTCTATGGAGACGTGAGGGGAGCAGGGAAAGAAATATACAGATACTCTGCTCAAAGAAGTCTATGGAGAGAGGAGGGGGAGCAGGAAGAGGGAGCAGAAGCAGAGTGAGAGAGTAGGCACAAATACTGCTGCCCGTATAAGTCTATAAAGAGGGGAATGTGGAGAAGGAGGAGGAAACAGGCGCAGAGAGAGAGACACACACACACACAGACGCTGTTACCCATAGAAGTTTTTGGAGAGGGGAGGGGGAACAAGAGAAGGGAGAAGTAACAGTGAGAGAGAAAGGAGACACAGATGCTGCTGCCCATGGAAGTATATAGGGAGGGCAGAACAGGAGCAGAGAGAGACTATGGAGTCCATGGAGAGGGGAGAATGGAGAAGGGGGAGAGAGGAGACACAACTGCTGCTGCCGATAGAAATCATGGAGAAGGGGGGAGGGAGCATAACTAGAGAGAGAGACACAGACGATGTTGCCTAAAGAAGTCTATAGAGAGAAGAAGGGGAGCAGAAGGAGGGATCAGAAGCAGGGAGACAGAAGTGACACAGACTGTTGGTAAGTGTTGTATCTCACCCCAGTGCTTCATTTTCAGCTACACTGCTCATTAGTTCTGTATGATGTCCTCCATGCTGCTGCTGTTTTTTTCTGAGGGTACTGCAAAGAGATTATGGAGCAGGATGTTATTTTCTCTATGTGTGCTTTCTTTGGCAGACATAATAGCATTTAGGCTTCACCCACTAGCTCAAGGGGTTGTGTCACCACAAACATTTATAATATATCCACAGGATATTCCTGATAGATGCGGGTTTCCCTTTTTTTTTGGTGGGGGGGAATAGAAAAAAAAAAGAAATTTTTCCACTCTTTTTTGCGTCCTAAATTTACGCCGTTTACCGCGTGGTATAAATAACACAATAACTTTATTGAGCGGGTTGTTACGATTGCAACGATACCAAATTTGTATAGATTTTATATGTTTTACTACTTTTACACAGTAAAAACACTTTTTTTATCAAAATTATTTGTTTTTGTGTCTCAATATTTGAAGAGCCATAACTTTTTTATTGCTCCGCCAATGTAGCTGTATGAGGGCTTTTTTTTGCGGGAAAATGTGTAGTTTTTTTGCTACCATTTTGGAGTAGATGTGACTTTTTGATCACTTTTTAGCAAAATTTTTTTAAGTCAGGATTCATAGAAAACAGCAATTTTCCATAGTTTTTTATTTCATTTTTTACGGCGTTCACCGTGCGGGTTAAATAATGTAATAGCTTTATAGTTGGGGTCATTATGGAGGCGGAGATACCCAATATGCGTAACTTTTTAACTTTATTTTGGTTTTTTAATAGTAAAGCAGTTTGAAAGGGGAAAAAGTGTGTTTTTTTCATGTTTTTTCACTTTTTTTTTTATTGACTTTATGAAACTTTTTTTTTACTTTTTTACTAGTCACACTAGGGGACTTTAACCCCTTCACGACCAGCCCACGTAGATTAGCGGGCTGCAGTGCTGGGCCTTTGTCCTGCAGCCCGTTATTCTACGTGGTGTCAGAACAGAGTGCACAGAGCTCTCTCTATGCCCTGAGTCTCTCAGCACACGCTGCTACTAGCAGCCTTAGTGCTGGGAGAAGACATCAGGACCGGATTGGTGTCGGTCCTGATGACGTGATCACCATGATAAATCTATCAAGGTGTTCACAGCAAAGTTTGTTGCAGCAACAAACTTTCGTGCTGTTAGTCACAATGTTTCTCCTCCCTGTCAGATCGTTCTGAGACAGTGAGAGAGAAGAAGCACTGTGCCGAGCAGCTGCTGTGTGTCGTATAAAGACACACCAACTGTGAAAAACACACAAAAACCACCTCCACATAGATAGTTTAGTGTAGGCAGCTAGTTATAGTTTAGGTAGTCTGTTAGGTAGATAGTTTAGATAGTACTCAGATTAGGGCAATTAATTAATTAATCAATTAGGGCTTATAATGTATATATATATATATATACAGTGGAGGAAATAAGTATTTGATCCCTTGCTGATTTTGTAAGTTTGCCCACTGTCAAAGACATGAACAGTCTAGAATTTTTAGGCTAGGTTAATTTTACCAGTGAGAGATAGATTATATTTAAAAAAAAAACAGAAAATCACATTGTCAAAATTATATATATTTATTTGCATTTTGCACAGAGAAATAAGTATTTGATCCCTTTGGCAAACAAGACTTAATACTTGGTGGCAAAACCCTTGTTGGCAAGCAGAGCAGTCAGACGTTTCTTGTAGTTGATGATGAGGTTTGCACACATGTTAGATGGAATTTTGGCCCACTCCTCTTTGCAGATCATCTGTAAATCATTATTATTTCGAGGCTGTCGCTTGGCAACTCGGATCTTCAGCTCCCTCCATAAGTTTTCGATGGGATTAAGGTCTGGAGACTGGCTAGGCCACTCCATGACCTTAATGTGCTTCTTTTTGAGCCACTCCTTTGTTGCCTTGGCTGTATGTTTCGGGTCATTGTCGTGCTGGAAGACCCAGCCACGAGTCATTTTTAATGTCCTGGTGGAGGGAAGGAGGTTGTCACTCAGGATTTGACGGTACATGGCTCCATCCATTCTCCCGTTGATGCGGTGAAGTAGTCCTGTGCCCTTAGCAGAAAAACACCCCCAAAACATAATGTTTCCACCTCCATGCTTGACAGTGGGGACGGTGTTCTTTGGGTCATAGGCAGCATTTCTCTTCCTCCAAACACGGCGAGTTGAGTTAATGCCAAAGAGCTCAATTTTAGTCTCATCTGACCACAGCACCTTCTCCCAATCACTCTCAGAATCATCCAGATGTTAATTTGCAAACTTCAGACGGGCCTGTACATGTGCCTTCTTGAGCAGGTGGACCTTGCGGGCACTGCAGGATTTTAATCCATTACGGCGTAATGTGTTACCAATGGTTATCTTGGTGACTGTGGTCCCAGCTGCCTTGAGATCATTAACAAGTTCCCCCCGTGTAGTTTTCGGCTGAGCTCTCACCTTCCTCAGGATCAAGGATACCCCACGAGGTGAGATTTTGCATGGAGCCCCAGATCGATGTCGATTGACAGTCATTTTGTATGTCTTCCATTTTCTTACTATTGCACCAACAGTTGTCTCCTTCTCACCCAGCGTCTTACTTATGGTTTTGTAGCCCATTCCAGCCTTGTGCAGGTCTATGATCTTGTCCCTGACATCCTTAGCAAACTCTTTGGTCTTGCCCATGTTGTAGAGGTTAGAGACAGACTGATTAATTGAGTCTGTGGGCAGGAGTCTTTTATACAGGTGACCATTTAAGACAGTTGTCTTTAATGCAGGCACCATGTTGATTTGGAGCGTGTAACTGGTCTGGAGGAGGCTGCCCATTGTGTTGGATTGTCAATGCAACCCTCTTCTCCCACTCTTCACACACTGATAGCAACACTGCAGAAGAAATGCCTCCCGATCTGACCCCCTTAGACTTTTATCTTTGAGGTCATCTGAAGGCAATTGTCTATGCTGTGAAGATACGAGATGTGCAGCAACTGAAACTACGGATACTAGAAGCCTGTGCTAGCATTTCTTTTGCGGTGTTGCTATCAGTGTGTGAAGTGTGGGAGAAGAGGGTTGTATTGACAATCCAACACAATGGGCAGCACTTTGAACACATTTTATAAGTGGTCAGAAACTTGTAAATAACTCATGGAAGAATAAAGTAACGTTCAAAACAAGCACACCATTGTTTTTCTTGTGAAATTCTCGATTAATTTGATGTGTCACACGACCCTCTTCCCATTGAAAAAACTAAAGTTGGATACAAAATGTCCGACTTCAAAATGGCCGCCATGGTCAACACCCAGCTTGAAAAGTTTCCCCCCTCCCATATACTAATGTGCCACAAACAGGAAGATAATATCACCAACCATTCCCATTTTATTTAGGTGTATCCATATAAATGGCCCACACTGTATGTATATATATATATATATATATATATATATATATATACACACACACACACGTAATATATATTATATATAGACATATATTTGAAATGTAATACTAAAAATTAATAATTAGGGATGTTATATATCTATAATATCATATAGATATATATGTACATGTAATATATACGTATACACACATATACTTATATAAATCTCTTCATATATTTTACACGTCGGTAAATTCTAAATACATTGATTCATTCTTAGGGTTGTTCATAAATGTATTATTTATTAGGGTATTCATAATTTAGTTGTGATTTAATTAATTACATATATATCTATAATATGGTATAGATATACGCACACGTAATACATACATATATATATATATATATATATATATATATATATATACAAACATTCATATAAATTATTAATTTTATTAATTCTACATATCAAATAATTGATTGTTAGGGTCGTTCATAAATGTATTAATTATTAGTCATTCAACAATTGATTAGTTGTAAAGATTCAATTGATTATATATGCATACGTAATATATACATATACACACACATTTAGATAAAAGAATTTATTCCTATATTTTACAGTTCTATTAATTCTAGATACTAATTGATTAATTGTTAGGGTCGTTTATAAATTTATTGATCAATTAATTAGTGGACTTTTTCTTTGTTACTTTTATTAAAATTGTTACAAAAAAAGAAGTTAAAAAAAAATACGTAAAAAAATGGCACGCAAGTTATATACCGCTGAAGAGGCATTTGCTCTTGTCACGAAGGTTATGTGGACCCACTGGGCCGTACCGCCTTGTCTATAGATCTATAGGTACCTGTGGCAGCTCAGACAGCAGCAGGGCAGGCTCGGCTGTGTAGACTTGGATGCGGCAAATCATGACTTTGGCACAGCTCAGTGCTAGACCAGGAATGTATGGATTGCTAGGAACAGGAACTGGAAACAGGTATAGATACGGGGACAGGGACTGGAACAGGGAACACACCAGGAGGCCATCACATAGACAAAGTAGGGAACACAACAATGCTCAGGCATAGAACTAGGGGTCTGGATCCCTCTTATAGTCCAGGGTACTCACGGGTCAAAGTTCATCAACGAGGTCCGGTGCGCGCGCTGCCCGTTTAAGAGCAGGCACGAGCGTGTGCGTGCACCCTACGGTATCCGGCTGAGGTGAGTGGATGCGAGCGCTGGCATCTCCTGAGGAGGAGGCTGGGGCCAGCGCTTGCCGACTCGTGGCTGCGGCTGACAGGAGGAGGGTGGAGATGACAGCCCGCAGCCACGAACATTACAGCTTTCTTGGATTCTGATAGTGAATGGGGTCACTTTTGGGGGGTTTCCGCTGTTTTGGTCCCTCCAGGGAGTTGCAAATTCTACATGGCACCGAAACCCATTATAGCAAAATTTGAGCTCCAAAAGCCAAATGGTGCTCCTTCCCTTCTGAGGGCTGTAATATGTTCAAACATAGGTTTATGACCACATATTGGGTATTGCTGTAATCAGGATAAATGTCTTTACACATGTTGGGGTGCTTTTTCTCTTTTATTCCTTGCAAAAATTAAAAATGTCTATGTTTCTCCAGAAGAAATGTAGATTTTCATTTTCACAGACTAATTCCAATAAATTCAGAAAAAAACCTGTGGGGTTAAAATACTCACTATACAACTAGATAAATTCCTTGAGGGGTGTAGTTTCCAAAATGGGGTAACTTTTTGGGGTTTTCACTGTTTAGGCACCACAAGACTTCTTCAAACCTGACATGGAGCCTTAATTATATTGTAATAAAAAGGAGACTTCAAAATCCACTAGTTGCTCCTTTGTTTCTGAGGCCGGTGTTTCAGTCCAGTAGCCCACTAGGGCCACATGTGGGATATTTCTAAATACTGCAGAATCTAGGCAATAAATATTGAGTGCTTTTCTCATGTAAAACTTTCTGTGTTACAGAAATTTTTCTATTACAAATTAATTTCTGCAAAAAAAATTACATTTGTAAATTACACCTCTACTTTGCTTTAATTCCTGTGAAACGCATAAAGGGTTAAGAAACTTTCTTAATGCGGTTTTCGAATAATTTTAGGGGTGAAGTTTTTAAAATGGGGTGATTTATGGGAAGTTTCTAATATATAAGGCCCTCAAAGCCACTTCAGAAATGAACTGGTCCATGAAAAAATAGGTTTTGGAAATTTATTGAAAATGTGAGAAATTGTTGCTAAAGTTCTAAGCCTTGTAACGTTCTAGAAAAATTAAAAGACGTTCAAAAAACTATGCAAACATAAAGTAGACATATGGGAAATGTTAACTAATAACCATTTTGTATGGTATTAATATCTGATTTGCAAGAAGATACATTCAAATTTAGAAAAATGCAATTTTTTTTGCAAGTTTTCTCTAAATTTTGGTGTTTTTCACAAATAAATACTGCATTGCTTCTTTTGGACACAGCTGGGTCTTTGATGCTGGGAGAGTATGGTGTGCTGTTGTCTGGCATAGTAAGCAGGGTAGCCCGCTCTATGAATTATTAAGGCGTCACAAATAGGCTTCTACCTGGATATACACACTGCGCCTCATGACCTACACACTATCCCTCCATGCTTCACACACTGGCACCCCATTATTGATTTATTTTTATTTATTTATGCACTTTACTCATTACTGCCCCCTATATTTCACCCCTATTATTGTCACTTGCACATGCACTATTCATTTATTATTTTTTACTACACATTCCATGCACCACACACCACTTCCCTCAAGACTAGTGGGAGTGGCTATTAATATTTAAAGCACCTGCTCACTCTCCTTCATCAGTGTTTCTGACCTGTCTGTGTCCATTTGTAAGTATGGCCTTTTTCTGTGTTTTTGTGTTATATGTCCCCTTGTTTTTATCTGTTTGACAAATAAATACTGCATTTATTGACCAAATTTTTTCACAGACGTAAAGTACAATAAGTCACGAGAAAACAATCTCAGAATCGCTTGGATAGGTAAAAGCATTCCAAAACTATTACCACATAAACGAACACATGTCAGATTTGAAAAAATCGCCTACGTCCACAAGGCCAAAACAGGCTGTGTCCTGAAGGGATGCATTCTACTTAATGCTTGCATCCTCTGCCGCTTGACTGCACCCCACGCAGTCAAATTAGCTGCATATGAGGCGTAGAGAAGCATCAGAAGACGTAAGCATTAAAGGGACCCTCCGGTTTTAGCTAAATATGTAAAGTTTGCTGGGAAATACAGAGTTTACTTACCTGGTGCCATATATTTAGCTTGTTGTGCTACTGATCCACCGATTCTTGGACCCTGTCTTCCAAGATGGCTGCAGTGCTTCTCAGACTACATGATGTACACTGTGGTTCGGTAGACACTGTTCCCTGCTATCAGTTTGGCTAGCAAAACAAGCTAAACAGAGGGCACCAGATTTTTAATAGAAACTTTGTTTCAGTTATTTTCTTATCAGTATTTTCTAGGGGCTGTAAAGGATATGACAGACACAGCTTCTGTGTCGACGCCCATGGTTAGTCAGTCTGCACCTGCTCCTAAGTCTGATAGAGTGACTCCTTCTTCTACCACTCAGGCTGGGAGGCTGAGGAGTGGGAGAGCCTATCACAGCCTGGCCAGACGGAGCTGTCTATTTATACCTTCATTTCCTGCTTCTCCTTTGCCTGTGATTCTGTTTGTTTCCTGGCTCTGCTGCCCCTTTTCCCTTTGCTTCTTTGTACCCTTGTCTGTCTGTCGTGCACATAGTGAGAGTAGGGACCGTCACCCAGTTTCAACGGCCCGTCCTAGGCGACGGCGTACAACTGGGCGACGGTCCCTACTCTCACTATGTGCACGACAGACAAGGGTACAAAGAAGCTAAGGGAAAAGGGGCAGATGCCCTCGGCAACACCGTGAGCCACAAGAGTAGTGAACGAGCCGAGTCAAACCAGGAGTGTACGAGGTACCAAACGCAGAGCAAGAGAGTAGTCAGTAAAGCCAGGGTCAATATGAAGCAGAGGACAAATAGTACAAGCAGCAGCAGAGCCAGGAAATAAACAGAATCACAGGCAAAGGAGAAGCAGGAAATGAAGGTATAAATAGACAGAGGGCGGGAGCTAGCTCCGTCTGGCCAGGCTGTGATAGGCTCTCCCACTTCTCAGCCTCCCAACCTGAGTGGTAGAAGAAGGAGTCACTCCATCAGACTTAGGAGCAGGTGCAGACTGACTAACCACGGGCATCGACACAGAAGCTGTGTCTGGCAGATCCTTTACAGCCCCTGTATCTAATCCTATCCATAGTTCGTAGGGTCGTAGTGCTATAGATATGCTGTCTCCTATACACACACACACACACGCACACACACACACACACACACACACACATTCAGTGGCACAGTGTATAGTGCTATTATATTCAGGAGTACAGTGTATGATACTATTATATTCAGGGGTGCAGTGTATAGTACTATTATATTCAGGGGCACAGTGTATAGTACTATTATATTCAGGGGCACAGTGTATAGTACTATTATATTCAGTAGCACAGTGTATAGTAATATTATATTCAGGAGCGCAGTGTATAGTACTATTATATTCAGGGGCGCAGTGTATAGTACTATAATATTCATTGTATGATACTGTTATAGTTAGAAGCATAGAGTGTGGCATCATGAGAATTTTATCTTCATTTACAGGTGCGGAAATGTTGGAAAAGTGAGGAGCCAAAGACATCTGAGCTGCAAACTGCAGAAATGGGCCGTGCCCGGGAGAAGTCATCATAGAGGTCTGGACCGGATGGAAAAGAAAAGAGAAAAAGAACGAAAAAGAGTCTGAGGCGTCACCGGTGAGTCACTTAATATAAATGTTTATTCTACCTGTGACTGATCAGTACTGTAGTCACTGTATGATTTGCAGCAAGATGACGGATGGTAGCATTCTTTTTGTTAAACAGCAACTCCCAGCATATCCTAACCATTGTTCAGGCTATACTGGGAGCTGTCGTTTTATGATGTACAAATTTGTATGGCAGGGGTTTAACTGAATTTGCAAATGATCTCTGTACTGAACTGTATTTGTTCTGGTGCTGTATATATGTACTGAGCTTGATTCTGTTGCTGTGTGTGTGAATATATATATATATATATATATATACACATATGTACTGAGCTTGGTTCTGGTGCTGTATATATATATATATATATATATATATATATACTGAGCTTGGTTCTGGAGTTATATATATGTACTGAGCTTTGTTCTGGCGTTGCATATATTTACTGAGCTTGGTAATCCTTCACACACCACTCCATTGATGTAAAAATAAAAAAGTTATAAAGCTCCTGACCACTTCAGTTTCTCAAAGTATTCTGCTTTCTTTCTTCTATATGGCTCATTCTGCTATTACAGCTAAATTAAAACCGTGCCATGTCTGTGGCCGCCTAAACAGAAATCTGCAAATATATACGGTACAGTGTCTCCAGAGTTTGCGGGGGGCCCAGACCTGAAAAAGTGCCCGGGGCCCATGGTACCCTTAATCCGCCCCTGAACCCAGGTGTTAATTAAAGAGTGCTGTGGGCATCCTGGTCCCGGTTATCAGCACTTGCACGCGACCGTGATCGTGCCTTGAAAAACGGTAAGTGTGTCGGCCGGATTTCCCAGCCCGACCACGGTGTAGGTGAACAGGACTTCTCGGATCACAGACATTTATGATGCTAGGAGTCCCTGCCTCCCCACGGTACTGCTGTTCCATACTGTATTGTTTTGTTCCATTTAGAAGAGCAGTTTCCTGGGGAGACAGGGACTCCTAGCATCATAAATGACTATGATGCCAGGAGTCCCGTTCACCTTGACCGTGGTCTTGCTGGGAAATCCGTCAGACACACGGACCATTTTTCACGGCCCGATCTCGGTCCTGTGCAAGATCTCTAAAGCTGAGCTTATCTCCCTTGCCAGTGGGTGGTGTGAATGTGTAAAATAATTTCCCTTTCACCTAGCACTGCACCAAAGAACAGGGGAACTGGCAAAAGTCACTTTACTGTTCTATTCTACAAGGGATAGAACATAGCTTATTTTCACTATTTAGTGTATTAGTCTTAAATAATAATTATTCTGATTATATTATGTATACCATTGGTGTTTTATCCATCAGTAAACTTACTTGCCCATTAAAAAATTAAATACATAAATATGTATATTGTTTGTTACAAGGAATATAATAACATATTTAAATGATTTTGCAATAATATATTTAAAGTTCATTAACAACAGAACATATCAAGGATTTTTTAGACTTTTTTAGAGGACCTATGAAGCAGATAATAAGAGGCGTTAAATATGTTAAAAATAATTTCAGACACTGATTAAAATGATCATTAAAAGCTTCATTACACATTGGCATTGTCTAGCAGGAGCTTTATTTCTTTCCTAAATCCACAGCAATTATATATTTTGATATGATACATTTAAATCTAAGCACATAATAGAGTTCCAGATTTATACATTATATTTATGCAAAATTGCTACAGAATAAAATAATTATTCATTGAAGGATGATACTGATCAAAAGTTATTCTGTTTAGCCTTCAACAAAAATATTTATATTTCCTCTTACTTTTTGATCTGATCAATGAGTAATAGTCCCGTTCCATCTGTTAAATGAGGGCAAAGTACAGAGGCAAGAACTATCATCTCATCGATAAACAGAAAGAACATTGGCAATGTTACTTAGTGACATTACATGTGCTATACATATATCTCTCTCTATATGTTGTACCTGCCTGATGAAGACGCCAGTCCGGCGTTGAAACGCGTAGCCTCTGTTTTACCTTGCTTTTTATGCAATAAACCTACTGTTCATTATGAACTAAGCAGCGCCTACAGTATCCCTCCTTTTTGTTTCTTTGCATTTCTAGTTATGCACAAAGGGATTTTAGTTCTAAATGCTAGTTGAGACAATTACACATTTTAATCAATTTGTACATACATAAGTTTACATATTTATATACAAAAAAAAATCAACAATTTTGTTACTAGACAACAATAAAAAAAGTTGCACAAATTGTACAGTGTAGAGGAATCAGACGCACTGTTGTGCTTGGACAGTGAGCAATCTCATAACGGTAGGGACATCAGCTTTAAGGGCTTTGATGAAAGTGGCACAGAGAGCTCAGACAGTAGTGCGCATGCTGGCCCATTAACAAAAGCCCACAGAACCAGGGAGCAAATGTCAGACATGCCTAGCATCAGTAGAGACATGCCAACTACCTGCAAACAAAATCCTGACATGCCTTGCACCAGCAGAAAGAGCAAGCGTCTGCTGAACTTTTACCAAAAGAGCTCCTTGAAATTCGCATTTTGAATTGGCAACCACCAAGTACTGGCACTCACTTTGTCCCAAAATGTAATATTGTGCCTGGTATTAATTTGGATGTAGCAGGATTTGACCCACTAGATTTTTTTCAGCTGTTTATAACCGATTATCTATTTGAGACTTTTGTTAGAGAGACTAATTTATATGGAGACAAATTTATTTCCCAAAACCCCTCCTCTTACTATGCCAAGCCTGGACAATGGACATCCACAAACGTGGAAGAATTGAAACAATTTCTGGGGTTAACACTGGCAATAAGTATAGTAATAAAAGATAAATATGGTCTTAATGGGAGGCAAGCTCCGTCCATAGCACCCCAAGTTTTTAGTCTGTTATGACCAAATGTAGTCTTTTATTAGCTGTAATATTATATACACATTTATATACATATGTCAATGCAAAAATAGTTTGGGAGCTAATGGGAGCAATGTTACAGAAGGGGCACAAGCTATATATTGACAATTGGTACACAAGCATTCCCATTTTATAAAGCCCGCAAGAGGCAAATACGGGGGCATGTGGCACATTCAGGAAAAATCGCAAAGGATTTCCGCAATCGCTGTTGGCCAAGAAATTACTAAAATGAGAATCGGATAGCCTTCTTAGTGGCAACTTAATGGCACTACGCTACAGGGACAAAAAATATGTACTTATGGTGAGTACTATTCACACAGAAGCCACTTTGCCAGTAAAAGAAAGGGGTCAACCACTGAAAATAAAAACCTGTTGTGTTGTAGATAACAAAAAATACATGGGGGCATTGACCTGTCTGACAAGGTCCTTAAACCCTACAAGGTAATGCGCAAATCCTTTTTTATTTTTTTGTCCTATGATAAAAAAAGCTTTATGGTTACTCCATTTGCCAACCAAAAAAACAACAATTTTAAAATATTCCCCCTCACTGAATACCCTAAAAGGGCTAATTTTGGAACTGAAAAATAAATGTATTTTTTGTGTGGTTTATAATGTTTTTGTTGCATAGCCGCAGTTCAAAGACTGTATGGTATCTAATAGCCTATAGAAAAATTGCCACTTTTGTTTATTTTTGTGCCACCTTTTAACAAAAGATGGAGACAATTTTATTTTTTGAATAGTGTACTTTTGGAGCCTTTTAAGGTGTATTTATTAGAGTGACACATTGCGTCTATAGTTTGGTGGCATAAAATGAACCATGAGAAAACAACAACAACTTCAAAGTGAAAATGTACCAATTTATTTTTGGTGGGATAACATGCCCTGGCAGTGGGTTGGAAGCACAATTCAAATATTCTCTTACTCCATAAAAGTAGGTTGACATATTTTGGTATAGGTTTATTCAATTGTCCTAATAATCAAGAAACTGTAGTGTGAAAAATTACAAAACAGTGTTTGTTTCTTTTTACATTTTTAGTTATTCGTCTGCTCATAATGAAAATAAAAAACATGGAAGTAAACTAATCTAGAAAATGACAGCTTCATACGTCCTGTAAAAAAAACAAAGTACAAATAGTTTTGATATTCAAAGTGGTTGCAAAGATATTATCGTTTAAAGAAGTGCATATCAGAGATGGAAAATTTGACCTGGACGCACGGGCATCAATGAGCCTTGGTCATGAAAGGTGTTTCTTGTGTGGAAGCAGTTTGAACAAATTCCGGTGTCCATTAAACATGACAATATGTCTATGGCTGAACGTAAAAGCCTTAAAAAGCTGAGGAGACTGCAGAATGTTATATATAAGCCAGCAGACAAAGGTGGTAACGTGGTTGTCTGGCCAACAGATATGTACGAGAGAGAGGCGTACCGACATTTGAAAAATCCTACCTGCTACAAAAAGCTGACATTTAATCCTCTTTCGTCCTTTAGTACAGCCCTATTGGGCATCCTAAAGGAAGCTTTGAATGATGGCATCATTTCCGCCGAGCTGAGGGAGTGTCTGATTGTACAAGAACCTGCAATAGCAAGCCTCTATCTTTTACCGAAGATTCACAAGAACTCTAAAACATATGTGATTACATAAGTAAGTATGTGGATGTCATTCTGAAACCTTTGGTGGAAACACTTCCCTCATATTTGAGGGATTCGGCTGATCTCATTCAAAAATTAGAGGGAGTCCACCTTGAACCTAATATGCTGTTAGCTACCTGTGATGTCGAGTCACTATATACTAATATTAGACACCAGGATGGCTTACGTGCAGCAGCATATTTTTTGAGAATGACCAGTATGGACCCTGCAAATATTAAATTTGTACCAACCATACTAGAGTTCATATTGACACATAACTTCTTCACCTTTGGTGGTTCATTTTACCTACAGCTCCAGGGCACGGCAATTGGGGTGGCATGTGCACCCTCCTATGCCAACCTTTTCCTGGGGCTGTGGGAGAGAGTTTTATTTTTGTCTGATCAGATGTCGTCGGTGAACAAGGTTGAACTTTGGACCAGGTTCATCGATGACATTTTTCTGATATGAAATGGTACCAGAGAAGAGCTTCATTCCTTCATGGCAGATTTAAACTGTAATGATTTTAACATCAAATTAACCTGGAGGATGGAAGATAGGGCAGTGGATTTTTTGGATATACTCATCAAACGTGATGATAGTTGGTATATACAGACGGATGTGTACAGGAAAGAGACATCTGTCAATTCATATTTGCATGCGTCTTCTTCCCCCCCCAGACACATGATAAGGGCCATTCCAATGGGCCAATTTCTTCGAATGAAGAGGCTCTGTTCTACTGAAGAAGATTTTGAGAAGCAGGCGGTTATATTGAGGCAATGGTTCCTGGATAGGGGATATAGCAGGAAAAATATACGGAAGGCGTATCAAAGAGAATGTAAAACAAGCCGATCCAAATTACTGCAGCATGTAGCCAGGAAAACATTGTCCGCACAAACCAGGTATGTGACAACCTACCATGACAGATGGGGAGAAATGGTACAGTGTTTATCCAAGTACTGGCCCATATTGAGGACAGACCCTGCATTATTTGAGTTGAGACCTGCTGTAGCCTCTAGGCGAGCAATGAACCTCCGTAACACTGTGGTTCACAGTCACTACAATCCCAATAAAACAAAACCTATCTTTGGTGCAGGTAAACCACGCTGGGGCTGCCGACCATGTGGATGCTGTACTGCTTGCCCGAATATCGCTGAAAGTGAGGAATTTGGGGATTCGTCAAAGAAGATCAAATATAGAATCACATGGCCTATTACATGCAATAACAAAGGGGTGATTTACTACGCACAATGTCCGTGCTCCCTGATCTATGTTGGACTGACCACAAGAGAACTTAAGGTGAGGATACGGGAGCATGTGAATGGGATTGAGGCTGCCAGAAGAACTAAACCCGAAATGGTAGACCTGCTGAAAACCATACCTAGACATTTCTTCCTTCATCATGGGTGTGACTCTAGGGGTCTACATTTTATTTGTATTGACCATATAGAAGTGGGCCTAAGGGGCGGGTCTCTGCTGTAGAGACTTTTACGCTTAGAGGCCCGGTGGATTTGGAAACTTAAAACCATGCACCTAATGGGCCTTAATGAGAGTTTGGGCTTTGCGGCATTCTTGTAACTGGTGTTAGGATCTCTCGTGTGGTGTTTTTAGGTGTCATTTAATGACATGATGATTTTAACTATATAATAACTGTCTTTTTTATCTTCACTTCATTTTATTTAGGTCCTGTGATCTAATTGATGACTTATGAGTTCGTTTAGAGGTCTTTATGTGTCCAAGATGAACATTTATGCCATTTATTCAATCCGGTTGAATCCTGTATCCAGTGACTGCCAGACCTTTCTTTTCTCCTTATGTCTATCTTATTTATTTATTTATTTATTTATTTATTTTATTGTACGCATGCACACATTTTTTGGTACAGGTTTACAAGTGTCATTCGTTATACATCTATATATATTTCTTTTTTATGTTTTGTAATTACTTTGGGAAGATATATATACATATATCAAGTATGCGTTTATATATTTACACATAGATATACATCTTTTACATGTTTATATATTTTTTTATATTTTTTTACTGGTTCACTTTATGAACACATATATTATATATATATATATATATATATATATATTTTTTTATTTTTTTTTTATTTTTTTTTTTTTTCCATATATTCTCTCGAGTATTATGGGTTCTGTTTAATAATGCACATGTATATATAAATTAACATCAAAATATTTTTGGATCCACTGCACACACACAACACTGAAAATAGGGGCATGGATGTGTCCCCCTCTATTACAGAATTTGTTTTTATATGCACTTTATGCACATAACATCATTATTTATTCATTTATTTATTTATTTATATATATCCTTTTATTGTTGACTTTTTTTGTATTTAACATAGGCAACTAATTTGTTCATTTATTTTATTATATTATATTATTTTCTTAGGATTTTGTTTTGGATATGATATAAAATGGTGATCACATGATATATATTTATTATATTCACTATTATACACTATATATGAGAAAATATTTCATTATTGTTCATGCTTCATTTTTTATATATTTTATAGATACAATTCTTTTAGAATTATATACAGTGAAGGAAATAAGTATTTGATCCCTTGCTGATTTTGTAAGTTTGCCCACTGTCAAAGACATGAACAGTCTAGAATTTTTAGGCTAGGTTCATTTTACCAGTGAGAGATAGATTATATAAAAAAAAAAAAAGAAGATCACATTGCCAAAATTATATATATTTATTTGCTTTGTGCACAGAGAAATAAGTATTTGATCCCTTTGGCAAACAAGACTTAATACTTGGTGGCAAAACCCTTGTTGGCAAGCACAGCAGTCAGACGTTTTTTGTAGTTGATGATGAGGTTTGCACACATGTTAGATGGAATTTTGGCCCACTCCTCTTTGCAGATCATCTGTAAATCATTAAGATTTCGAGGCTGTCGCTTGGCAACTCGGATCTTCAGCTCCCTCCATAAGTTTTCGATGGGATTAAGGTCTGGAGACTGGCTAGGCCACTCCATGACCTTAATGTGTTTCTTTTTGAGCCACTCCTTTGTTGCCTTGGCTGTATGCTTCGGGTCATTGTCGTGCTGGAAGACCCAGCCACGAGCCATTTTTAATGTCCTGGTGGAGGGAAGGAGGTTGTCACTCAGGATTTGACAGTACATGGCTCCATCCATTCTCCCATTGATGCGGTGAAGTAGTCCTGTGCCCTTAGCAGAGAAACACCCCCAAAACATAATGTTTCCACCTCCATGCTTGACAGTGAGGACAGTGTTCTTTGGGTCATAGGCAGCATTTCTCTTCCTCCAAACACGGCGAGTAGAGTTAATGCCAAAGATCTCAATTTTAGTCTCATCTGACCACAGCACCTTCTCCCAATCACTCTCAGAATCATCCAGATGTTCATTTGCAAACTTCAGACGGGCTTGTACATGTGCCTTCTTGAGCAGGGGGACCTTGCGGGCACTGCAGGATTTTAATCCATTACGGCGTAATGTGTTACCAATGGTTTTCTTGGTGACTGTGGTCCCAGCTGCCTAGAGGTCATTAACAAGTTCCCTCTGTGTAGTTTTCGGCTGAGCTCTCACCTTCCTCAGGATCAAGGATACCCCACGAGGTGAGATTTTGCATGGAGCCCCAGATCGATGTCGATTGACAGTCATTTTGTATGTCTTCCATTTTCTTACTATTGCACCAACAGTTGTCTCCTTCTCACCCAGCGTCTTACTTATGGTTTTGTAGCCCGTTCCAGCCTTGTGCAGGTCTATGATCTTGTCCCTGACATCCTTAGAAAGTTCTTTGGTCTTGCCCATGTTGTAGAGGTTAGAGTCAGACTAATTAATTGAGTCTGTGGACAGGAGTCTTTTATACAGGTGACCATTTAAGACAGCTGTCTTTAATGCAGGCACCAAGTTGATTTGGAGCGTGTAACTGGTCTGGAGGAGGCTGAACTCTTAATGGTTGGTAGGGGATCAAATACTTATTTCTCTGTGCACAATGCAAATAAATATATATAATTTTGACAATGTGATTTTCTTCTTTTTTTTAAATATAATCTGTCCCTCACTGGTAAAATTAACCTAGCCTAAAAATTCTAGACTTTTCATGTCTTTGACAGTGGGCAAGCTTACAAAATCAGCAAGGGATCAAATACTTATTTCCTTCACTGTATATATGTATACACTATTTCATATTTATTTTATATATGTATATATATGATGTTCTTGTAATATAATATATCCAATAATTGTTGTTATGTGTCATGCGTTATATGTATTTATGATAATATAAACATCATATCATAATATGGAAGGAGATAGGGAAAGGATAGGGTCAGTTACTTATCCTAATATTGGTGTAAATGATATGATACTCTGGTATTTGTCTAAATGTTTATGTGTAATCATTTGTGATATTTAGTTGTAATACTGTTGATGTTCGTGCCATCACATTTTATGTAAATATAGATACAAAATTTGGAAAATTGGAAGAACTCAGCTCTCCTAAAAAACTGTAGATCAGGCCATGTGCATGTTACCACAAAGGATGAATCAATTCCTTGACTAGAAATGGAGAGGAATAACCATAAACCAAAGTAACAGCACTAGGACTTCAGGATAAATGAAGAAGTGTTGGTTTGATCACCACAAAGTGAGTGAAATAAAACAAAAGTATATAAAGTTTTTCATCGCTCAAACAACACCGAGAAACACAATCCAACCTGTAGTCTTATAGAAGTTTCTGCTCAGTCCATAAGCAGAGGAGCCTATAGACAAAAATGGTCAAAAACTAACGCAGACATAATGAGTAATAGAAACTCATTTTATTAACAGACAGATACAAACAAGGTTTAAAATTTGAGTCATACCATGTATAAAAGGCGTCAACTTATGCAGGATAAATTTGTAGTATCATCAGGGTATGAACAAGCGTAATAAAGGCATATGAGGTAAAACATGTCCGAAGTGTGCTAGCTATGCCTGACATGCAGAAAATAGACAGTGCGGGAAAAAGTGCTATGTGCATTATAAGGTACTATCTGATCTATAGAACACCATTAAGGTGTATGCAAATGTCACACAATGCAGGACATAAGCAGCAAGTCATCCGGGCCTTACAGCAAAATTGCTAACAGCCCTAGAAAGATTTAAACAAAAGCCTAAATGAATGAAGGTACATACCCAGGTTCATAATCCCGCTTGGAGGAGACGCCAAAACCTGACGCGTGTTTCAGCAGATGCCTTCGTCTGGGGGTGGCGTCATCCTAGCGGGGCCCTCCCTTTTATAATAGGTGAACAGACGTGTATGCCAATCATGTGGAGCCATCAGAGGTGGAACAACGGTGGCAGGCCGGGGGTACAAAGATGGCTCCCGCCCCACTTCCGGATCCGCGTCATCAGAGAGGATGTGAGCCGTCGATGTCTGATAGCGCCGCCCACATCCAGCCCCGATGGAAGACAGCGGTCGAAAGGTGCGTAAGCCACTCCCCCCCGGCCAGCGCACCATCCCTACTCTGGGACCCACAGAGTGGAACCCACGTAGGCAACTGGAAATACAGAATGTGTCTTGGCAATAAATAATGGCAAATATCACGACCTATGAATGTGTGGGTGTGTGTTATTGGGACAGCTGATTGTGTGATATGATGTTAACAGAGGATGGTCAAAGAAAAATAATAAATGGAGGTGAATAAAACTAATTTATTTGGTGCCATAAACGTGAATAAGATGGTCTAATATTAAATAAAGATAAGGGACCGATGCGTGCTGTAAATAAACAAACTAAGGACACACCAAGGAAAATAGAGAAGGAAAAACAGAGGGGTGAGACAGGAAGGAAACAAAGACCGACGTAATTGTGAAGTGAACGTATATAAAATAAATTCGCTATGTTGTGCTTATATATTAGGTGCATGCATGTCATAAAAAATAACATGCATGCCCAGAAAAAAGAAGGGCATAGTGTGCGCATGTGTCAGCATACACGCTAGACCAAGTCTGCACTGACACATGAGCACGTCATAACCAGTGAGTTAATCCCCGCAGGTGACCAGCACAATACAAAAATGTGCTCATGTGTCAGCGCACACACGGAAAACGCATGCACACAGGCACCAGAGCACAGATAATTAAACCAATAAAAATAAATACGAAAACCACATAAAACATAACACAGTGTTGCAGAAAAGCCCAAGCTACACATAAAAATTATGACTCAGGAAGAAAAATTTATAAATCATAGTCAATTCTCTTCACTTCTGTATCTTCCAACATAATTTGTGTACAGCCAAACAACCAATGCTAATGACAGCTGCATATCCAGGAACCTTATAAAGAAGAAAAAGAACAAGGGAGGGTAGTTACCAATATAAAAGATAAAATATGACATTTAAAAAAATAGACCCGCAAGGAGTGGTTATATTTAATGGTATACAATCTTAACATAACTCTGTTTACTGGCATGTGCATTATATTATTGTTCATTGAGATAGCCCATTAGCGTTTCATGTGTACAAATTGGTTGTATCAGTCCACAAGCAATAGACAATCTACAATCCAGAGAAGGTGTGTGCAGCTGTTCTGGTCCTTGTAGTACCACGGAGCTCTGCAGTGTATCCCAATGTTCAAGCTCCAGGCAGGATAAATCCTATGACTCCAATGGAGAAAAGGAGAAATAGTGCAACACCCTCTGTTTTTTTTTTTTTTTGCAATACGCAAGATTTATTCCATACAGAAAATAGAAGAATAAAAGCATTAGTGATTCAAATAAAATCAGTAGCACATCAAACAAACTCTCCCGACCCTGGGTTTCGCCGTTCCGGCTTCCTCTGGGGCATCATGAAATATGTCATTTATAGCGCACGGTGAACGACATAAAAAAAAGAGTAAGCCCCGGGGGAGATTGCTGTGTAGCACTAAATATAAAGGCGGGGCGCTGTATGGCACTATATACAAGGGAGGGGGCTGTGTGGCAGTATATACAAAGGGGGGCTGTGACACTGTATACAAAGGGGGCTGTGTGACACTATCAACATAGGGGGGCTGTGTGGCACTATACACAAGGGGGGCTGTGTGGCACTATAATAAGGGGGCTGTATGGTACAATTTACAAGGAGGGAGGGCTGTGTGGCACTATCTCCAGGGGTCTGTGTGTGGTACAATCTACAGGGGTCTGTGTGTGGCACAATCTACAGGGGTCTGTGTGTGGCACAATCTACAGGGGTCTGTGTTTGGCACAATCTACAGGGGTCTGTGTGTGTGGTGCTATCTACTAAGGGGGGATGTGTGGCATTACATACAAGGGAGGCGGACTGTGTGGCACTACATACAAGGAAGGGGGGCTTGTGCGGCTCTATATACAAGGGAAGGGCGCTGTGTGGCACTATCTACTAAGGGGGGATGTGTGGTGCTATCTGCTAAGGGGGGATGTGTGGCACTATATACAAGGGAGGGAGTGCTGTGTGGTACTATATACAAGGGAGGGGGCTGTGTGGCACTATATACAAGGGAGAGGGACTGTGTGGCACTATACAAGGGAGGGGGGCTGTGTGGCACTAGCAACTAAGAGGGGGTATGTGGCACTATGCAAGGGGGCTGTGTGGCACTATGCAAGGGGGGGCTATGTGTGGCACTTTCTATAGGGGCCACAAAGGGGACATTATTACTGTGGGGGCACTAAGTGGGCATGGTTACTCATGGGGCACTTTTACACTTTTATTGTGTCGAGTACAGAGAGATCAGTACTGGGGCACTGTGGATTACGAGTTTGTTTAGAGGATGGAGTATCGGTGGGGAGGGTGCTGGAGAAGCGAGAAACCAACACGTCTGTGTGTCAAATTATGCAGAGATGAGTCGTGGCTGGAATAAGTCATCACAGTGGTCTGAGCTGGATGGAGAAAAAAAGGGAAAGTGAATGACTCTAATCTGAGAAAACATCACCTGTGAGTCACTGGATATAAATGTGCTGTAATCACTTATATTGTCTGCAGAGCTCCTGTGTATAACTGGCATCTACCACTATATGTTCACTACATGGTGGTAATATATGTCTTTGTATAGTGTTTTTTATTCAGTAACAGTTAGGGGGCAATATTCAGTCACTAGGTGGTTATGGTGTGGAGGTATTATATAGTAACAGTATGGGGGTATTATTCAGACACTATGTGGTTATGGTGTGGCTATGGTGTGGTTATGGTTATTCAGTAACAGTATGGAGGGTATTATTCAGTCACTATGCGGTTATGGTGAGACGATATTATTCAGTAACAGTATAGTAATATTATTCAGTCACCATGTGGTTATGGTGTGGCAGTATTATTCAGTAACAGTATGGGGGTATTATTCAGTCACTATGTGGTTATGGTGTGGCGGTATTATTCAGTAACAGTATGAGGGTATTATTCAGTCACTTTGTGGTTATGGTGTGGCGGTATTTTTCAGTAGCAGTACGGAGGGTACTATTCACTCACTATGGGGTTATGGTGAGGCGATATTATTCATTAACAGTATAGTAATATTATTCAGTCACCATGTGGTTATGGTGTGGCAGTATTATTCAGTAACAGTATGGGGGTATTATTCAGTCACTATGTGGTTATGGTGTGGCGGTATTATTTAGTAACAGTATAGGGGTATTATTCAGTCACTATGCGGTTATGGTGTGGCGGTATTATTCAGTAACAGTATGAGGGTATTATTCAGTCACTATGTGGTTATGGTGTGGCGATATTATTTGTACCTTAGAATGTATTATTTTTGGTAATATTGGTCTTATAATATTGAGTTGTGTTCAGTAACAGTATGGGGGTAATATTTCATCTGATATCTTGGTATTATTTAATAACTGTATATGTATATAGATAACTTTAGTGTGTGAGAGGGGGGACATATGCTTTTGGGCTTGCAACACTCCTGGCTGCGCTAGAAATTAGCGATGCAGTTCCCTGCACACCGCCTTCTGAATTGACTGCATTATTGATACAGTAAGGGTGTGGTTACATCAGCATTTCGCTTCCGTTGATGGGTTCCGTCAGACCTTTCCATCGGAGTAACCCATCAATGGAAAAGGCAAATGGAAACCATCTGTTTTTTTTTGGCGGAAGGAATAGCGCAGTCAACTGAGACAAACAGAATCCATTTGTAATGGAAACATTACCATTGAAATCAATGGTAATGCAAACAGAAAGCTATGGTTTCCGTTCATGGGTTCCCCTGACGGAAAGGTCTGACGGAAGCCTTCAACGGAATCCTGATGCAGATGTGAACAGGCTCTAATTCTGCATTTGGGGCCCCACTTTTAACTTTGCCCAGGGCCACACTTTGTTTAAAACTGGCCCAGTAGACAACGTACGGTATATATATCTCTAGCAAAGTATTTTTATCTCTTATTTGGCTCTTATTTCCTACTATGTGTACATGTTTCCATAGAAACAGTGTGAGTACTTTTGTGCACCAATTCCCGTGGACAATTTGAAAATAAATTTTTAGTTAGCAGACTTTTATTCCTTTTGAAATGTTTAAAATTGCATTTCAGTCTGTGCTATTCCGTTTTGACAAAAGCATTTATTATATGTAGAAAAATTTGATTGTGGTTCAATGGGGAGATATTTTATAGATAATTTTATGTTTATTATGCACACTTAACATCATGCATTCATAGTCATGCAAATACTTTTAAACAATATTTTCAAGGGGAATCTGCCATTGTATCAATAGAACAGACATGTCTGAGAACTCCATAATGTCCTATTTTAAATACAATGTTTATTTCTGTTGAAAATTTAAGATTGTGTTAGTTATAAGCTCAATTTAGATATACAGCCATGGAGCCACTGGCACATTTGGGTTGGTAAATTCTATATTAGGGGAAATTTCGCCACTGTTAGGGTATGTTCACACGCAGTGTTTTCAGACGTAATTTGGCCGTTTTACGCCTCAAATTACGCCTGAAAAAATGTCTCCATTATGCCTACAAACATCTGACCATTGCTTGCAATGGGTTTTACAGTGTTTTGTTCCCATGAGGTGTAATTTTACGCGTCGCTGTCAAAATACGGCACGTAAAAAGACGCCCGCAATTTTTTTTTACCATAAAAGACTAATGTATGGCATAGGGAATTCTTAGCTATTAAGTGTATTGAATGACAATCATGTCTGTTTCATATATCATACTACTGCTTATAGATCATAAGGGGTTATCCTTTGAATGTCTTTGTTTCCTAATGGTGTTGCATGCTCGCCCTGTAGATAGTGCTGCCAGGATGGCAGCGCCGCACACGCATGATTTGGCTGCCTAACAAAGACAGGGGGAAAATCAACTTGGGATGTACATTTCACATGCTCGTCCTCAATGAATGTGAATTAATGAATTACAGGAGGACATAAGTACTAGTAACAGAAAATAACTGCAGGATACGGGGAATTTCTATTTTTCATACTACATGTGATGTGCATAATTTTTTAATAGTGCAAATTACAAATACATATTTTTTCCACTGCGTTCTTTAACATGGGTTATGAATGATAGAGCGGTTGTAACCCTTTAAGAACCAACTTGTGGTTTGTGATGTTTTTTGTAGATAATGCAGCATATACAGTATATCATAAGTTAACCTGACAAACTGCTCTGAGATGTATGTTTGTCAACTTGACAGGATACAACAGTATATCACAGTGTTGATTAGTCCGTGTAACCTCTATTCCATTGTTATTCCAGTATACACAGGGTGTAGCGTCCATGGCCGCGGGCCGTCGGGTTTACTCACCTCCCGATGCCCGCAGCCATGGATCCATGAGCGATAGCCCTATCTCCTTCCTAGGAGACGCCAGCGCTCAATTCCGCTCCGGTCTGCTGTGTCCCGTAGGGTGTGTGCGCACGCTTGTGCCCGGCATTAAAGGGCCAGCGCACGCACAAAGGAAATCGTTATCATCATTAACTGCCACAATTTCCTGGTCTATAAGAAGGCCCCAGGCCTTCTGATCCTTGCCTGAGCGTTGTTAGTTTTCCCAGTCTGTCTTGCAAATGGTCCCTTAGTGTTTCCCGTTACAGTTGTTACCCGTGCCTTGTTACCTGTTCCTGTTTCCCGTGCTGTGCCTTTAGTATTGAGTCGTGCCACGTCCTGTGTCATCTGCCACGTCCGGAGGAATCCGCCACGTCCTGTGTCATCTGCCATGTCCAGAGGAATCCGCCATGTCCTGTGTCATCTGCCATGTCTGGAGGAATCCGCCACATCTGGCGCAACCTGCGGCACCTGTGTCATCCGCCACGTATGGCGTTATCTGCTGCACTCATCTCCATCAATGCCAGAGCTGCTGCCACTGTCTGGACTATCCAGGTACCCTTGTGCGGGACATTGTATTACTGGGGTTTCCTGTTGTTTGGCCAGCTGCCTCCCCACTACGGCGGTACGGCCTAGTGGGTCCACTACCCGCTTCGTGACAGTACGCTCAGGCCATGGACCCCGCTGGTCAACTTGAGACTTTGACGACACAAGCCATGCTGGCCGAGATGGAGGAACTCCAGTCACGACAAGACCAACTCCTCCTGTCGGGGAACGCCATTGCCCATCGGCTGCTTGCTCCAACCACAGTTGTCCCCGCACCTATTCCTGCTATTCCTCCTGCTACACTTCCTGTCTGTACCGGTACCAATCCCCTGTGTTTCTTGCCGCTACCTCCACGCTATGACGGAGACCCGAGGACCTGCAGGGGATTTTTGAATCAGTGCCTGATCCTCTTCAGACTACATGCCAGGTCCTTCTATTCGGTTGACGTCAGGATCGCCTTCATCATCTCTCTCCTTACTGGCAAAGCCCTAGCATGAGCTAATCCTCCGTGGGAACATCAGGGACCAGAGACCCATGACTTGCAGTGCTTCTTACAGACCTTCTGCTCGATCTTTGAGGAACCTGGGAGAGTTTCTTCGGCTGCTGCATCCTTGCTGACCCTATATCAGGGAGACCTCTCCGTGGGCGAGTATGCCATTCAGTTCCGTATCCTGGCTGCTGAATTGACCTGGAACAATGAGGCTTTGGTGGCCACATTCTGGCAGGGACTGTCTACAGGGATTAAGGACGAGATGGCTGCTCGCTATCTGCCATCTACCCTGGACGATCTTATCCTACTCGCCTCCCGGTTTGACATGAGGATCCGGGAGCGTTCCCAAGAGCTTCTCCAGGAGAGAGAACTTCCCAGGCTGGATTCTACATTCCAGCAATCATCCTCAGTCGTCCCACCAGAGGATCCGAAGCAGAGTAACTATGTCAAATTGTCTACCCAGGAGAAACAACACAAACGCACTTCTGGACTTTGTTTGTATTGCGGCCTCGGAGGCCATATTGTGCATCTGTGTCACCAGAAGCCAGAGAGACCCCATTGCCTAGGACTGATTAGAGAGACAACCCTAGATGGAACGGTACCTAATAAAGCATTCTGTTCCAAGCTGACTATTCCTTTGACCCTAGTATCCGGCGACAGTACGCATTATGTTTTTGCCTATCTTGACTCTGGTTCTGCGGCAAACTTCAACCAGAAAGAGCTTGTGGATCATCTTCAGCTGCCCACTGTCCCCCTAGAGATGTCTTTGGCTGTTGCCTCAGTTAATGGACTGCCCCCGGAAGAAGCTGACTTAGTTCAGTGAAACGCGCGTCGGGACCATACCGACCCTGAAGATAGGGAAAGATTAATGACTATAGAGGGCAAGATTAGTTCAATGGAATTTAAAAACTAATCTCACCGCATTTACTTCGCTCCTTATAAAGCTGGAACGAATGCACGTAGTGGGAGTATCACTACAAGCTACTGAGCTGGTAAGTGCCGATGACGTCGCGGCACTCACAGCTAATACTTTGACAGCTTGCTGGCGTACAGCCAGCGAGCTTAACAACTTTACGAAGCAGTAGTGTTCACTACTAAAAAGCAGTCTGTCTATCTGCTAAAACATAGCAAAAGCTAATATCTCTGCACTGCTGCCGAATTGAGAATCGCAGCGGCAACGCTGAAAATACACAATACAGCAGACTCGGTGACTAGTCAGCTGCTCACTGAGTGAGAATTCTATTGTTCACGTTGCTGAATTAATTGTTGCTCAAAATAGGATCGAAGCGACAGTGCAGGGAAGATAATAATTAAAACGCACTTGCAGATTAAGAAACCTTTCACTGACATAAATCGCAATTGTTTTTGCGCTGCTGCACAACTAACTGATTGGAGCGGCAGCGCCAACAACGTATTCCGTGACTAGGCAGCTGCTCACAGAGATTCAACATAACCTTTTGCGGAGTGCTGATGCAGGGTATTTTACAATACACTAATAATCCTTGCAGCACTACCTCTTCTATTTTCACTAAAGTAGTAAGGCAAACAACAGGCTTTCTACCTAGTGGAATCAGATGAAAGTCGTTACTACACTTTGTATTAATTTAATAAATTAACACACAATGTGGCAATAAAAGGGGACATTGCACAATATAATCCTTTCCTATCAAAATAGTCGGTATCAATAAAACACTTGAAGGCGACATTCAATCCACCATGCTCTCTCTTTTCCTTCTCTCCCCATACCTATAATTTCAATGGACTGCCTCTGCCTGATCGCATCATTTCTAAAACCAAGCCGTTGAAACTCCAGGTTGGAGTCCTTCATTTTGAACTAATTTCTTTCCTTGTTTTGCCCAAGGCCATCAATCCTGTTCTACTGGGCCTGCCTTGGCTTCGACTACATGCCCCAGTCCTGGACTGGAATTCTAGAGAGGTTCTCCAATGGGGCTTCAAGTGCCATGGTCGTTGTCTGTTGCAGATCCATCCTGTCAAGCCTCCTCTGCCTCAGTCATTGGCGGGACTGCCTCCCCAGTTTGCTCAGGATGCAGATGTTTTCAGCAAAAGGCAGGCTGAGACTTCCTCCTCATCGGACTTATGACTGCCCCACTGAACTGGTTCCTAATGCCTCTCTCCCCCGTGGTCGAGTATATCCTCTCTCCTTGCCTGAGTCTCTATCCATGTCGGCCTATATCAAGGAGAATCTGGAGAGGGGTTTCATATGAAAGTCTTCCTCCCCGGCCTGGGCTGGATTCTTCTTCATTAACCCCTTAATGACGCAGCCTTGTTTTGGCCTTAAGGATCATAGCCCATTTTTCAAATCTGACATATTTCACTTGATGTGGTAATAATGTCGGAATGCTTAAACCTATCCAATCCATTCTGAGATTGTTTTCTCATGACACATTGGGCTTTATGTTAGTGGTAAAATTTGGACAATATATTCAATGTTTATTGGTGAAAAATTGCAAAATTTAGAGAAAATGTATAAAAAATAGCATTTTTCAGAATTTAAATGCATCTGCTTGTAAAACAGACGGTTATACCACCCAAAATAGTTACTAGTTCACATTTCCCATATGTCTACTTTAGATTGGCATCGTTTTTTGAACATTCTTTTATTTTTCATGGACGTTACAAAGCTTAGAACATAAACAGCAATTTCTCATATTTTTAAGAAAATTTCAAAAGCCTTTTTTTTTAAGGTACCTGTTCAGTTCCGAAGTGGCTTTGAGGGACCTATGTATTAGAAACCCCCATAAAACACCCCATTTTGAAAACTAGACCCCTCAAATTATTCAAAACAGCATTTAGAATGTTTATTTAACCCTTTAGGCATTTCACAGAAATTAAAGCAAAGTAGAGGTGAAATTTGCAAATTAAATTTTCCTTGCTGAATTTCAATTGTATTAAAAAAAATTCTGTAATACAGAAGGTTTTACCAGAGAAACACTACTAAATATGTATTGCCCAGATTCTGCAGTTTTTAGAAATGTCCCACTTGTGGCACTAGTGCGCTCGTGGACTAAAACACAAGCCACAGAAGCAAAGAAGGACCTAGTACATTTTGAAGCCATTTTTTTTATTAGAATATATTTTAGGCAGCATGCCAGGTTTGAAGAGGTGTTGAGGTGCCAAAACAGTAGGAATCCCACAAAAGTACCCCATTTCGGAAACTACACGCCTCAAGGAATTCATTTATGGTTGTAGTTACCATTTTGACCCCATAGTTTTTACACAGCACGTATTTGAATTGGGCTGTGAAATAAAAAATGTATTAATTTTTTCCAATAACATGCAATTTTTGATAATAATTTCTTATTTTCACAGGGAACAAAATACCCCATTTTGTTGCCCAATTTCTCCTGAGTGCAGCAATACCCCATTTGTGGTGATTAACTGCCGTTTGGGCCCATGGGTGGCCACAGAAGGGAAGAAGCGCTGTGTTTTCTTTGGAGTGCATATTTTGCTGGATTGGTTTTCAGGTGCCATGTCACATTTGCAGAGCCCCAGAGTTATCAAAGCAATGGAAACCGACCAGAAGTGACCTCATTTTGGAAACTACACCCCTCAAGGAATTAATTTATGGTTGTTGTTACCATTTTGACTGCACAGTTTTTTCACAGCACCTATTTGAATTGGGCTGTGAAATTAAAAAAATGAATTTTTTCCAATAAGATGTCATTTTTTATCAAAATTTCTTATTTTCACAGGGAACTAAATACAAAATTTTGTTGCCCAATTTCTCCTGAGTGCAGCGATACCCCATTTGTGGCGAAAAACTGCCGTTTGAGGCCATGGGAGGCCTCAGAAGGGAAGGAGCGCTATGTGTTCTTTGGAGTGCAGATTTTGCGGGATTGGTTTTCAGGTGCCATGTCGCATTTGCAGAGCCACAGAGGTATCAAAGCAATGGAAACCCACCAGAAGTGACCCCATTTTGGAAACTACACCCCTCAAGGAATTAATTTATGGGTGTTGTGACCATTTAGACCTCATAGTTTCTTCACAGAACTGATTTGAATTGGGCTGGGAATTTAAAAAAAATATAATTTTTTCCAATAATATGTAGTTTTAGCTCAAAATATCTTATTTTCACAAGAAATAAAATACCCCATTTTGTTTCCCAATTTGTCCTAATTGCGGCAATGCCCAATTTGTGGTGATAAACTGACGTTTGGGCCCATGGGAGGGCTCAGAAGGAAAGGACCACCATTTGGCCTACTGGGGATTTTCTGGTGAGAAGTCATGTATGCAGAAGCCCCTGAGGTACCAGTACAAATAAAAGCTCTGAGAAGTGACTCCGTTTTAAAAACGACACCCCTTAAGGCATTCATCTAGAGGTGTAGTGAGCATTTTTACCGAGGCATACACCCCATAAACTGTAATGTGGGTTCTCACGGGTATGGCAATACACTCAATGTGGCTGTTATCAGCTGCCTGGGCACACGGCTGGGCTCAGAAGGGAAAGATGAGGGGGATAAGATGTGCGGAGTGCATCAGGGTAAGTAAAACTGGGGTAGATTAAAAATCAAGGGTTGTAGGATACATTTTTAAGCACTCTTTCATACGGAGCATTAGTTTTTCGGGACACGTGTCACATTGATATATTGTGTCCTCCCTTATCCCCCTCTTATAGCAGACTTTGTACCTCTTTTGATTTTGCCCTGGTTCGATGCGTGTGGCCCCACTTCCAGAAGTACTGGGTGCTGCCCCTTCTTGGTCCCTAAAAATTAGTTTCTTGATAACCACCTCTTGAAATACCCGGAAAGTTCCCATCTGGCCTGCACATCGATGTAACACGTACGCATTGTATAATGCCATCTGTATGATGTGCCCGGCCAGCTTCTTATACCACACATGCATGGCGCTGTAGGGCTTCAGGGCTTGATCTGACAAGTCCACCCCTCCCATGTACCTTTTGTAGTCTAGGATGCAGTCTGGTTTGGGGGTCTCTATACTGGTACCTCGTACAGGTACATGGGTACTGGTGTGACATCTCTCTTGTCCTTGTATGTGACACACAATATGTTGCTGCTAGATTGTGCCCTGCTCTCACCCCTTCTGAGTGTTTGCCTGCAGAGTCTTAGGGAGGTCTCTCAGATATCTTCTGGCAGTGCCGCATGCCGCAGGACTTCTGGAAGCGAGGCACTTGAAGAGTGGGACGCTGGTATAAAAATTATCCAGGTAGAGGTGGTAACCCTGGTCCAGCAGTGGGTGCACCAAATCCCACACAATTTTTGCATTAACTCCCAGTAAGGGGGGGGGGCATTCTGGGCGCTGAGCACTGGTGTCCTTCCCTTCATATATCCTAAATTTGTAGGTATACCCTGATGCACTCTTGCACAGCTTATACATCTTCACGCCATACCTTGCCTTCCTACCCGGCAGGTACTGGCAGAATTGAAGCCTCCCGTTAAAATGTACCAAGGACTCATCAATTGAAATACAATTCTCGGGGGTGTATGCTTGGGAAAACCGGGCACTGAAACGGTCTAATAGGGGTCTCCGTTTATACAAACGGTCAAAACTGGGGTCGTCTTAGAGTAGGAAATGCTCATTAGGAGAAGTGAAGTATTGCCTCATTATTTTTTTTTTTTAGGTTCCAGTTCAGTTCTGAAGTTGCTTTGAGGGGCTTATATATTAGACACCCCCATCAACCACCCCATTTTAGAAATTAGACCCCTCAAAATATTCACAACAGCATTTAGAAAGTTTATGAACTCTTTAGTTGTTTCACAGGAATTTAGAGTAAAGTAGAGGTGAAATTTACATATTTATTTTTGTCAGAAAATCCTTTTTATACCATTTTTTTCTATAACACAAAAGGTTTTACCAGAGAAACGCAACTTAATACTTACTGCCCAGATTCTGCAGTTTTGAGAAATATCCCACATGCTGCCCTAGTGCGGTAATGGACTGAAACACCGGCCTCCGAAGCAAAGGAGCGGATTATGGATTATAGGAGCGGATTATTGGAGTGGATTATGAGGCCTCTCTTTTATTAGGCACCATGTCCGGTTTGAAGAGATCTTGTGGTGCCAAAACAGTGGAAACCCCCCAAAAATGACCCCATTTTAGAAACTAGACCCCTTGAGGAATTAATTGTAGCTTTCTTTGGGTGCATGCAGCTTTTTGATCAGTTTTTATTCTATTTTTAAGTGGCGTGGTGACTAAAAAACAGCAATTCTACTATTGTTTTTTTAGTCTATTTTTTTTACAGCATTCACCGTGCGCTATAAATGACATATTCACTTTATTCTGCGTGGCGATACGATTACGGCGATACCATATGTTTATAGGTTTTTTATGTCTTATGGCGTTTGCACAATAAAATATGTTTTGTAAAAAATCATTCACTTTTTGTGTTACCATGTTCTAAGAGGCAGAACTTTTTTATTTTTCCATCAATAAAGCCGTGCGAGGACTTATTTTTTGCGTAACGAACTGTAGTTTCAATCAGTACCATTTTTAGGTACTTGCAACTTTTTGATCTCTTTTTATTCCATTTTTTGAGAGGTGAAGGGACCAAACAATTGTGATTGTGGTACGGTTTATTATTATTTTCTTTTACGGCGTTCACCGTGCGGGATAAATAACGAAATAATTTTGCAGTTCCGGCCATTACGGAAGCGGCGATACCAATTATGTATCGTTTATTTGTATATTTATCTATTTTTATTAATAATAAAGGACTGATAAGGGAAAAAGGGGGATTTTTACTTTTATTACTTTTAAAACTTTTATTTTCTTATTTTTACACATCTTTTTTTTACTCTTTTTTAACTTTATTACTGTGTAACACTCCCGCAGTGTTTCAGGAGTTTGTAATGATATATTCGGAGATCTCCTCTATGTCTGTGTTGTTGTTTATCTCGATGATATTTTGATTTTCTCCCCAGATCCGACGACTCATCGTTCTTTTCTGACGGCTCCCATCCCTACCCTTACCAAGAAGGTTGTGAATGCCAAGGTGTGGACTCCAGAGGCAGAGTCCGCATTTATAAGCCTCAAGAAAGCATTCACTTCAGCTTCGATCCTCCATCATCCTGACGCATCTCAGCAGTTCTCACTTTAAGTGCACGCTTCCTCTGTTGGTGCAGGTGCACTTCTGTTCCAGAGGAGCTCCAAAGGAAGGAAAGGCAGTAGTATGTTACTACTACTCAAGACTTTTTTCTTCTGCTGAGCGCAATTACTCTATTGGAGATCAGGAGCTGCTGGCCATCAAATTGGCTTTGGAGGAGTGGAGACATCTTCTAGAGGGTGCTGCTCACTCCATCCTGATCTTCACCGACTACAAAAACCTTACCTACCTTCAGTCTGCACAACGAGCCAGGTGGTCGCTGCTCTTCACCCATTTCCAGTTTGTGCTCCACTTCCGTCCCGCGGACAAGAATGTGAGGGCCGATGCCCTGTCCAGATCGTTTGAGACGAAAGACACGGTGGAGTCCCTTCAGACTATCATAGACCCGTCCTGCATTGTCACTTCTAATTCTCTGCAGGTTAGAGACATCCCTCCTGGGAGGACTTTTGTTCGGTTGGCAGACAGGAGAAGAATTCTCCACTGGGGACACAGTTCTAAACTGGCTGGGCACGCTGGTGTCCGAAAAAACAGAGACCTGATTGCTCGTCACTTTTGGTGGCCCACGCTACCTAAAGATGTTCTGGACTTTGTCTCTTCTTGAACGGTGTGTGTCTCTAACAAAGTTACTCACGCCAGGCCTGCCGGCCTGCTTCAACCTCTGCCTGTACCCAATGCCCCCTGGCAGCACATTGCGATGGACTTTGTTACAGACCTTCCCCCCTCAGCAGGATGCAACACTGTCTGGGTGGTGGTGGACAGGTTCTCTAAGATGGCACATTTTATCCCGCTGACCGGCCTACCTTCTGCTCCTCGTCTGGCGAGTCACTTCATTCTACACATCTTTCGCTTGCATGGCTTGCCTCTACACATTGTGTCCGACCGGGGGATTCAGTTTACTTCAAAGTTCTGGAGAGCCCTCTGTAAACTCCTGGATGTGAGATTGGACTTTTCCTCAGCTTATCACCCCCAGTCCAATGGGCAAGTTGAGAGGATCAACCAGATCATGGAGAATTGTCTCGGCCACTTCATCTCTTCACAGCACGATAACTGGGTACAGCTTCTTCCATGGGCCGAGTTCTCATACAACAACCACACAAGTGAGTCCACGACTTCCACTTCATTTCACATTGTGTACAGTCAACATCCTAGAGTCCTTCTTCCAGTGTCGATCACATCTCAAGTACCCGCTGCTGGCTCTGTTTATGGGGAATTTTTGCAAATCTGGCAACAGACCCGGTCCTCTATTTTACTGGCAGTCGATCACATGAAGCGAAAAGCAGATACTAGGAGAAGTATCTTTCGGGGACTAAAGTCTGGTTGGCCTCTCGGAAACATTCGCTTGAAGGTGCCTTCATACTAGTTTGCTCCCAGGTTCCTTGGTCCTTTCGAGATTCTGCAACAGATAAACCCTGTCTCCTATAAGCTGCGGCTGCCTCCTACCCTCAGAATCCCCAACTCCTTTCATAAGTCCTTCCTGAAGCCAGTGGCCCTGAACCGCTACAGCAAGACTTCTAGTTCCACAGTTGCTCCCAGCGGTTCTTCTGATATATTCGAGGTGAGGGAGATCCTTGACTGCAAGAGGGTAGGAAGAAGGACTTTCTATTTGGTGGACTGGATAGGGTTTGGTCCTGAGGAGAGGTCCTGGGAGCCAGAAGATAACCTCAGTGCCCCTGCGCTTATTAAGAAATTCCTCTCTTGCTCTGGCCCCAAGAAGAGGGGGCATAAGAGCGGGGATACTGTAGCATCCATGGCCGCGGGCCGTCGGGTTTACTCACCTACCGACGCCCATAGCCATGGATCCGTCCTAGGAGATGCCAGTGCTCACTTCCGCTCCGGTCTGCTGTGTCCCGTAGGGTGCGCGCGCACGCTCGTGCCCGGTCTTAAAGGGCCAGCGTGTGCACAAAGGAAATCGTCATCATCATCAACTGCCACGATTTTCTGGTCTATAAGAAGGCCCCAGGCCTTCTGATCCTTGCCTGAGCATTGTTAGTTTTCCCAGTCTGTCTTGCAAATGGTCCCTTAGTGTTTCCCGTTCCAGTTGTTACCCATGCCTTGTTACCTGTTCCTGTTTCCCGAGCTGTACCTTTAGTATTGAGTCGTGCCACATCCTGTGTCATCTGCCACGTCCGAAGGAATCCGCCACGTCCTGTGTCATCTGCCACATCCAGAGGAATCCGCCACGTCCTGTGTCATCTGCCACGTCTGGAGGCATCCGCAACGTCTGGCGCAACCTGCGGCACCTGTCATCTGCCACATTTGGCATTATCTGCTGCACCCATCTCCATCAGTGCCAGAGCTGCGGCCACTGTCTGGACTATCCAGGTACCCTTGTGCGGGACATTATATTACTGGGGTTTCCTGTTGTTTGGCCAGCTGACTCCCCGCTACGGCGGTACGGCCTAGTGGGTCCACTAGCCGCTTTGTGACACAAGGCGAGTGTAAAGGATCTGCCAGGCACAGCTTCGGGGTTAACTCCCAGAACTAATCAGTCAGCACCTGAAAATACATCCCTGAGACTGACTCCTGCTTCCACCATTCAGGCTGGCAGGCTTACATAATAACAAGCCCATACCTAGTCTACCCCTGGTCCCTGACACCACTATGGATCCCCGTGAGACCCTGGCTCAGCAAATGCAGGGTCCCTCCCTACAGGTCCAGGCCCTGGCTCAGAGGGTCAACCAGCCTGATGCTACCCTGGTAGTTCCCCTCACCGCACCTCTTGAACCCCACCTCAAGTTGCCCGACCGGTTCTCAGGGGACCGGAGGGCTTTTCTCTCCTTTCGGGAGAGTTGTAGGCTTTACTTTCGTTTAAAGCCTCATTCCTCAGGTTCTGAGAGCCAGCGGGTGGGTATAATTATGTCCCGGCTCCAGGAAGGGCCCCAAGAGTGGGCCTTCTCCTTGGCTCCTGACGCCCCTGAACTTTCCTCCGTTGATTGTTTCTTTTCTGCTCTCGGACTTTTTTATGACGAGACTGACAGGACTGCCTTTGCCGAGAGTCAGCTGGTGACCTTAAGTCAGGGTAAGAGACCTGTTGAGGAGTATTGCTCTGACTTTCGGAAATGGTGCGTAGCTTCTCGGTGGAATGACCCTGCCTTAAGGTGCCAGTTTAGGTTGGGTCTGTCGAATGCCCTGAAAGACCTGCTAGTTAGCTATCCCTCTTCTGACTCCCTAGACCAGGTTATGGCTTTAGCGATACGACTTGACCGACGTCTCAGGGAACGACAACGTGAACGTTTATGTGTTTTCTCCTCCGACTCCCCCATGATGCCTCCCGAAGCTCCGTTGCTTCGTTCCTCCCCGAAAGATTCAGAGATACCTATGCAACTCGGGGCCTCCGTGTCCCCCCAACAACGTAGAGAATTCCGCAGGAAGAATGGTCTCTGCTTCTACTGTGGGGACGACAAGCATCAAGTGAACAACTGTCCTAAGCGTAAGATTGCAGCCAGAGAACTTCCGCGTCTAAGTGATCATCGGGGAGGTCACTTGGGCGCACAGGTATTTCCCGTAAATATGAAACGTACTAAGATCTTGCTTCCCTTTCAGGTCTCTTTTGGTGGTAGGTCTGCTACCGGCAGTGCCTTCGTGGATTCAGGGTCCTCTACTAATATCATGTCTGTGGAATTTGCTATGTCCCTTGCTATGCCTCTGATTGATTTGCCTAAACCTGTCCCGGTAGTGGGTATCGACTCCACTCCTCTTGCTAATGGTTATTTTACACAGCATACCCCTGTTTTTGAACTCCTTGTTGGCTCCATGCATTTGGAGCAGTGCTCTGTACCGTTGATGCAGGGATTATCGTACGATTTGGTTCTAGGTCTTCCCTGGTTGCAGTTGCATAATCCTACGTTTGACTGGAATACTGGGGAGCTAACCAAATGGGGTAATGAATGTTGTACGTCATGTTTTTCTGTTAATTCTATTTCTCCCCCTAAGGAGGCAAATACGCTACCAGAGTTCGTTCAGGACTTCGCTGATGTTTTCTCTAGGGAGGCCTCCGAAGTGTTACCTCCTCATAGAGAATACGATTGCGCTATCGAATTGGTACCAGGTGCTAAGCTTCCTAAGGGTAGGATATTTAATCTTTCTTGTCCCGAACGTGAAGCTATGAGAGTGTATATCCAGGAATCCCTGGCCAAGGGTTACATTCGTCCCTCTTCTTCTCCGGTAGGTGCTGGCTTCTTCTTCGTGGGGAAGAAGGATGGTGGTCTTAGGCCATGCATTGACTACCGTAGCCTGAATAAGGTCACGGTAAGGAACCAGTATCCCCTTCCTTTGATTCCTGATCTCTTTAATCAGGTTCAGGGGGCCCAATGGTTTTCTAAATTGGATCTACGGGGGGCGTATAACCTTATTCGCATCAAAGAGGGGGATGAGTGGAAGACTGCGTTTAACACGCCCGAAGGCCATTTCGAATACCTCGTCATGCCCTTTGGGTTGTGTAATGCCCCTGCGGTCTTCCAGAATTTCATAAATGAGATTTTGAGAAATTACCTGGGGATTTTTCTGGTAGTGTACCTTGATGACATACTGGTGTTTTCCAAGGACTGGTCCTCCCACATTGAGCATGTCAGGAAGGTGCTCCAGGTCCTTCGGGAAAATAAACTGTTTGCCAAAACCGAAAAATGTGTGTTTGGGGTACAGGAGATTCCATTTTTGGGTCAAATCCTCACTCCTCATGAATTTCGCATGGACCCCGCCAAGGTTCAGGCTGTGGCGGAATGGGTCCAACCTGCCTCCCTGAAGGCGTTACAGTGTTTTTTGGGGTTCGCTAATTATTACAGGAGATTTATTGCTAACTTCTCGGTCATCGCTAAGCCCCTTACGGACCTCACTCGCAAAGGTGCTGATCTCCTCCACTGGCCTCCTGAGGCTGTCCAGGCTTTTGAGGTCCTTAAGAAGTGCTTTGTCTCGGCCCCGGTGCTGGTTCAGCCCAACCAAATGGAGCCATTTATCGTGGAAGTTGACGCATCTGAGGTGGGAGTGGGGGCTGTCTTGTCCCAGGGTACCAGGTCCCTCACCCATCTCCGCCCCTGTGCCTACTTCTCCAGGAAGTTTTCGCCAACTGAAAGTAACTATGATATTGGCAACCGCGAACTCTTAGCCATTAAATGGGCATTTGAAGAGTGGCGCCACTTCCTGGAGGGGGCTAGGCACCAGGTAACGGTCCTTACCGACCACAAGAATCTGGTTTTCCTAGAATCTGCCCGGAGGCTAAACCCGAGACAAGCTCGATGGGCGTTATTTTTTACCAGATTCAATTTTTTGGTTACCTATAGGGCTGGGTCTAAAAATATTAAGGCTGATGCACTGTCGCGTAGCTTCATGGCCAGCCCTCCTTCGGAGGAAGATCCTGCTTGTATTTTGCCTCCAGGTATAATCATTTCCTCGATCGATTCTGATTTAGTCTCTGATATTGCTGCTGATCAAGGTGCAGCTCCCGGGAACCTTCCTGAGAACAAGCTGTTTGTTCCCCTGCAATTCCGGCTAAGGGTACTTAGGGAAAATCATGACTCCGCACTATCTGGCCATCCAGGCACCCTGGGTACCAAACACCTCATTACCAGAAATTATTGGTGGCCTGGGTTGCCTAAAGACGTTAAGGCCTACGTCGCCGCTTGTGAGGTTTGTGCCAGGTCCAAGACTCCCAGGTCCCGACCAGCGGGCTTACTGCGTTCGTTGCCCATTCCCCAGAGACCTTGGACACATATCTCCATGGATTTTATCACCGATTTGCCTCCATCCCAAGGCAAGTCGGTGGTGTGGGTGGTGGTGGACCGCTTCAGTAAGATGTGCCACTTTGTGCCCCTCAAGAAACTACCCAATGCCAAAACGTTGGCTACCTTGTTTGTCAAACACATCCTGCGTCTCCATGGGGTCCCTGTCAATATTGTTTCGGACAGAGGGGTACAATTTGTTTCATTGTTTTGGAGAGCCTTCTGTACGAAGTTGGGGATTGATCTGTCCTTCTCCTCTGCCTTCCATCCTGAAACCAATGGCCAAACGGAGAGGACTAATCAATCACTAGAACAATACTTAAGGTGTTTTGTCTCTGACTGTCAATTTGATTGGGTCTCTTTCATTCCCCTCGCCGAATTTTCCCTTAATAACCGGGTCAGTAACTCGTCAGGGGTCTCTCCTTTTTTTTGTAATTTTGGGTTTAATCCACGGTTCTCCTCCGTTTCACCTGGTAGTTCCAACAATCCCGAGGTCTCAAGGTTCCGTCCAAGAAGTTTGCTCCCCGGTTTATTGGGCCATATAAGGTCATTGAGGTCCTCAATCCTGTCTCCTTCCGGCTGGAGTTACCCCCGTCTTTTCGGATACACGACGTGTTTCATGCCTCCCTCCTCAAACGCTGCTCCCCGTCCTTGGCTCCCTCGAGGAGACCTCCTGTTCCCATCCTCACCCCGGAGGGGGTGGAATTCGAGGTGGCCAGGATTGTGGACAGCAAGATGGTCCAAGGCTCCCTCCAGTACCTGGTCCATTGGAGAGGATACGGGCCCGAGGAGAGGACTTGGGTACCCGCCCGGGATGTTCACGCTGGGGTATTGGTCAGGAGGTTCCACCTGCGTTTCCCCAGTAAGCCAGGTCCACTTAGAAAGGGTCCGGTGGCCCCTCATAAAAGGGGGGGTACTGTAAAGGATCTGCCAGGCACAGCTTCGGGGTTAACTCCCAGAACTAATCAGTCAGCACCTGAGAATACATCCCTGAGACTGACTCCTGCTTCCACCATTCAGGCTGGCAGGCTTAGGAGTGGGAGAGCCTATCGTAACCTGGCCAGACTCAGCTAGCTCCCGCCCTCGGTCTATTTAAGCCTGCACTTCCTGTCCCTCGGTGCTTGTTATTGCTTGTGTTTCCCTCCTTGTGGTTTCCTGGCCCAGCTACAGCTCCTGCTATTTTTGATCCTGCTCCATACAGACCCTGGCTTACCGACTACTCTTCTGCTTTTCGTTTTGTACCTCGCACACTCCTGGCTTGACTCGGCTCGTTCACCACTCTGGTTGCTCACGGTGTTGCCGTGGGCAACGGCCCCTTTTCCTTGCTTGTGTTCCTTTGTATGTTTGTCGTGTTTGTCGTGCACTTACTGAGCGCAGGGACCGCCGCCCAGTTGTACCCCGTCGCCTAGGGCGGGTCGTTGCAAGTAGGCAGGGTCAGAGTGGCGGGTAGATTAGGGCTCACTTGTCCGTCTCCCTACCCCCTGCCATTACAGCGAGATTGACAATGGGGAGGAAGGAACAACAGCTCCAGGCCACCCCCCAAAAATAGGCCAAAGGGTTGAGGATCTCACCAGTTCTCCCGACTAGTTGTTAAAATAAGAAGCAGGATCCCAACCCAGTTCCCCTTGCGGATACAATTGAACAGCATAGTTTAGAGTTGGTGGGTGCAAAGGAACCTTTAGTTCCCTTCCCCAACACTTTATGCTTACCTGTGATGCAAGTGGCGTGATGATGTCATTGTGCCACTTGCATCGTTACGCTGGGCACTGTATGTCATATTTGTTTTAGGAGGCACTGTATGTGGCACTTTGTACAGCAGTCACTTTGTGTGGCAATATCCACAAGTGGCAATATTTGGTAATTTTTAAAGAAGGGACTGTGTGGCAATTTCTATAAGGGGCATTGTGTGGCACTATTTACAAGGGGCACCGTGTGGGACATTTCCTACAAGGGGCACTGTGTGGCACTTTTTACAGGGAAACTGTGGATATTCCTACAAGGTGCACTGTGTAACACTATCTACAATGGGCACTATGAGACACTTTCTAAAGCGGGCAATGTGTGGCACTTTCTACAAGGGACACTACGTGACACTTTCTACAGGGGCACTGTGTGGCACTTTCCTTAAGGAGCACTGTGTGTGACACTATCTAAAAGGAGCCCTGTGTGGCACTATCTACAGGAGGCACAGAGTAGCACTTTCTACAGGGCGCACAGAGTAGCACTCTTTACATGGTCCACAGTATGTAGCACTCCTTTTAGCAGGCACTGTGTGTGGGAATATATTTTCATGGGGCACTATCCATGGCACTATTTTCCTGGGGCCCAGCGTGCAGCACTAGGTTTATAGAGTACTGTGTGTGTGGCCCTTTATTTCACATTGTATGACATGATTGTATTCAGTGTGTGACAGTATATATAGGAGCACAATGTGTGGCAGTATATTAAGGGGCACAGTGTATGGCCGTATATTAAGGAGCACAGTTTATGGTGCTCGTGTGAAATAGCTGGGTGAAGTGCCGCAGCGTGCTCCATACGGCGCAGTGCTTGACACCATTTTTACAGAACACAGCCTAGCTATGTTCACATTTCAGTCTATGTGCAAGGGATGAGTTTAATATAATAAGTGTTAATAATAATGAGTATGTATGCTTATGTGTTTATATACATATTGTAGTGTGGCAATTCAGTTATACATTCTGGTCAGGGAGCCACACACGTTTGGAAAGTTTATAGGCAATTACTAATAATAAAAAAATATTTGTTTAGCATCCACATTAATATGCAGTGTATTTGGAATTTTGTTATTTTTTTTTTTATTATTAGGAGACCAAGTTTGTAGAAAACCCAGGGCCTATGGTCTACTTAATCTGCCACTGGTGGGGGAATGTCAAGGGAAGCGTCAGTGCAGTCGTCATTTATAGTTTGGAGTAGTAGGTGCATTGGTAATAAAAAAAATGGCTGGCTTGGAGTAGTGGTAAACAGGATTAAAAAAATACAGTATAATAGTAGTTATACCTTTGTACAGTGTATCGGGGCAGTATTATAGTAGTTATATTCTTGAGTTGTACATAGGGGACAGTATCATAGTATTATTATAGTAGCAGTATTAGGCCTCATTTACACGAGCGTGTGCGTTTTGCGCACTGAAAAAACGCAGCGTATTGCGCGCGTTGGCATTGCGTTTGCACTGCATATACGCAGCGTTGTTGCGTTTTAAACGCGCGCACGACTAGCGTTTGCATCGCGCGTAAAAAACGCAGAGGGGATTAATGCGAGGCCAGCCTACAAATAGGCCAGCTGGCCCAACCCCTGCTTGCTGGGAGAAGCCAGTTTTGCACCTTATTTCCGCCTCTGCAGAAACCCCAGTGTGTGTTTCTCCATTGAGGTTGGAATCGGCTTTGCACGGCACAATTATGCCTTCTCAGTCACTGGCACGTGTGCTTCTTGCCTGGATGATCTCACGTCGTTTTGGGGAGCGTCGACCCATGCTGCAGCACCAGACGCCTGTAAGATGTCGCATTTTGGTTCATCCACTTGTGGCCTAACGTACGATGAAAGGCCATTTCCATAGCCTGTATGAGGACTTACGACGGCATCCTGAAAAATTTCGAGCCTTCTGCCGCATGTCTGTGGCCACATTTGACCTTCTGCTTGAGCAGATTCGCTCTGGTCTCACCTACAAGAATACCAACATGAGACGCTGCATTTCGCCCGAGGAACGTCTGCTTGTGACCTTGAGGTATGTGTGCAGCTGCTATTACTTAGTCAATGACGCGGTCTGCTTTACCAGCCCCCCCCCCCTAACATGTGTTGTGGCTTTCTTTTTCTTTCTCTTTGTTTTCTAGATTTCTGGCCACAGGCAATAGTTATCATTCGTTACATTTTGAATTTCTTTTGGGAGTGACCACCATTTCGTTCATTGTCACATCCACCTGTGTCGTGTTGTGGCAGAGGTTAAAGACCACGGTCATGCCTCAGCCCACGACAGAACAGTGGCTAAGAATTTCAGAGGGATTTCTTAGAGCAAGTGATTTTCCAAATTGCATTGGCGCCCTAGACGGCAAACACATTTGTGTGAGAAAGCCCCCACGCAGTGGCTCGCAATACTATAACTACAAGCAGTTTTTTTCTATGGTATTGTTAGCCTTGGCGGACACGAATTATTGTTTCACTATTGTTGACATCGGCTCGTATGGAAGCTCGGCAGATGCCTGCATATTCCGTTCATCAAGAATGGGGAAGCGACTCGTGAATAATCGACTGACGGTGCCGGAACCTTCCATCCTCCCGGGCTCCAGCGGACCCCCAATCCCGTATGTCATCGTGGCGGATGAGGGGTTTGCCCTGACAATGCAAGTCATGCGTCCTTTTGCGAGAAGGGGCTTGGATGACCGTCGGCGCATGTTCAATCTCCGCCTAGGCCGAGCTCAACAATGTGTGGAATGTGCCTTTGGCATTATGTCGAACAGGTGGCGTGTCTTTCTGACGACAATGCAATTGTCCATGCAGAATGTGACACGTGTTATACAAGCGTGTGTCGTTCTGCATGACTTCTGCCGCATTAATGATGCTACCTTTGATGCAGAATATATCCTAACACATGCAGGCACCAGCCACACTGTCCCGGTTATTCCTCTCGGCCGATCTCTCTCATCCGGCCTTCGACTGCGGGATACTTTGGCGGCATATTTCGAGTGCCCATCAGGAGCCGCACCGTGGGGGCGTGATGACCTTTGAAGGGTTGTCTGTTGTTTGGAGGCTTCACTACACACATCACATGTGGCCTGGGTTTTTAGAAGTTTTTTGGGTTCGTGTTGGGTTAGGGACTCGCAAAACATGAGGACCCTTGACGCGGGTTGCGAGCTTACATCTGTCGGGGTTTGACCAGGACTTTTGACATTTGGCAACATTCTTTCTGGAGATAGAATGATGTGCGGCCTAAAGATAGGCAAGTCCAATTGCAAGTGTACTTAGTTTGCTTCGGGGCCCATGACAGCACCTAAACGTTCGCACCTCTTGCAAACCATGTCAAACCCCGAGAGATTAACTAAAACCTCATATCACGTGTGTATGCATTGGGCCCAAAGGCCAGAAGTGTGAGAGGGTATAGCCAAAGGAAATGTGGGTCAAACATTGTGTTGAGAGGTATCAATTAAAAACAACACGCAATAGAAACAATCAACATCCATGTTTTTAATGTGTTTGGAATGCACACAACGGAAACATGGTGTGGTCAGGAAAACACAGAAACATATCGTATAAACAAACAAACACCAACATGGTGTAATATACATAATACATAAGACGACGAGTTGCCATCCCTGCATCAAAATTAAATTGGCTGCCCAAATATCACGCCACCAACACACTCACAGGTGTTGGTAGTGGTGGCTCGGGGACGAATACGCCGGCATTTCAGCACCACTATGCTGGACCTGGAGCTGTGGAGGTTGTTCCTCGCCAGCATAGTGGTGATGATGTTGCCCGTGGTACGTTGGGGCAGGGAAGTGGGGAGCCATAGGGCGCATATAGGGATGCGGACGTGGCATCTGGGGGGCTGGATGGTATGTGGCCGGCATCTGTGGCGTGGTGGCCGGCATGGCTAATCCGCGCCACTGCTCAATGGCCGTGAAGCAATGGTTGGGATTGTGGGGCGGTGTGGAGGCGTCGATCAACGTTACGATCGACGCTTGCAGACGGGCCATACGATCCATAGGGACGAGCCGGAGTAGGGGAACGATGCTGCTCCCAAAGGAGTCGTTCCCGTCCTCATCTGCGGCTCGCCTGAGATATTCGAGGACCCGGGTATCGACTTGGGCAGCAGCGGAGGCCTGTTGAGCACGGCGCCGGCGAGTGGCGGCACGCACGGGGCGCTCCTCAGCCGGAGAGGCGACGGCCCGTGCAGACTGGACAGGGGCGTGGTCCATGGGTATCGGCTCGGGGCTAAGGGGCAGGACATGGGCAGCAGGAGGTTCCGGCAGAGTCTCTCCGATGTCCGTCTCCTCTGTCGTATCCTCCAAATTGTCGGTGGTTCTATAATGGGAAAATTACGTAATAACAGAATATAGAACAATGCCCACAACAACACGATGGCAAACAGGACATGGGCGAACACACATTAGACACGTGCAATTGCAGAATCTCTTACGTGCGCATCACCATTATGTCCTTCAGGAACATCAACTGTTTGGTGTACATGTAAGGGCGCTTACGCGAGCCACCATCTTCGCTGCGTCCCTTTTCCCCCATTTCACGGCGGAATTGGTCCCGGCAGCTCCGCCACCGTGTTTTGATGTCTTGGACTGTTGGAGTAAAAACAAACATAACGCCATAAGAACTATGCCCTCTCACTAAAATGAGGGGCCCTGCCCTGCCGATGACGTGGTACACGGTGATGTGCCTGCTCCACAAAAGGTCATTGGGCAAATGCGCGGAAGAAGACACATACAGGGCCCCAGTTCTTCAATAGGGATGACATTGCATTGACAGAAAAAGCATGGTACTCACCCAACCGACTGCGGTCCCGGGTTCGGCCACTCTCCCACTCCTGGCCAAAAAGCTCCCTCGCGACCTCCTCCCAGGCGTCCTCCTTGACCGTGCGGTCGTGGTACGCCTCCGCGCGAGTGTCCCAAATCGCATGATGGCCCTGGACCAGGGCGATGAGGCGCTCCACGTCAATCCCACGCGACATGGCAGCAGATGTCAGTGGAAGCTAAGTTCTGTCTCAAGTCAATAGCCTTGCCCACTCGCAGTCAAAACGCAAGCACTTCCTGGTTTTTGTTTGCTTTGTCCAGCTTTATAAACTCTCTTTCATGGACATAACAAGTGATGCGTGATTTTCGCGCATGCAACGCAGGAGCGTCCGTGTTTCATGCATGGTTTTCACGCACCCATTGACTTCAATGGGTGCGTGATGCGCGAAAAACACACGATTATAGAACATGTCGTGAGTTTTACGCAACGCACTCGCGCTGCGCAAAATTCACGCATTGTCTGCACTGCCCCATAGAGTAATATAGGTGCGTACGACACGCGTGAAAAGCAAGTGTGTCGCACGCGCGTATATTACGCTCGTGTAAATGAGGCCTAATAGTAACACATAAGAAACATAATACATAAGTGTACAAATGGGAACAATCACAGTAATAAAACAAGCCTGGGTAATGCCAAATAGACAATGAGGTTAGAGTACCCTGTTTGCAAACTTACAAGGTATAGATATCCCCCATGGAGCTGGCTATGCTGCCACAACACTAGTCGCATTCCCCCACTACCCGATTCCCGGTGGCACGGTACTTCTCACAATAGACCGTTCATAATTTTTAGCTCCAGGCCCATGTGGTCCACCTAGCACTGGACATTTATGTATAAATATTGTAGAAATATTAGCTCACCATTTAGTAGGTTTCAACCACAGGCTGTGCCAGGATCGCCGAGACGGCACACAGCAATGAAGCAGGAAAAAAGAAAAAAGGAAAAAAGTTAAAATGAAAACTCAGTTTAAATTTTATTCCGAAATCTTTAAAAAGTATATGTATAGCTTCCAGATACAAGGATGTAAACTCCTACGCGTTTCAGACATGTACCACGTTTTTCCTAACAAGCCATGAGGAAGAACGTGGTACACGTCTGAAACGCGTAGGCAACAGTCAGAGTTTACATCCTTGTATCTGGAAGCTATACATATACTTTTTAAAGATTTCGGAATAAAATTGAAACTGAGTTTTCATTTTAACTTTACCGCGCTGGATCACTGGTTCTCCTTCTTTTTCCTCGTATAAATATTGTACTCTGAGCCATACTTGGCAGATTTTCAACAAAAATATTAATATGTAGCAGACTCTCTACCACAGCGGGTGTTGTCGATTGTTGATTCCAATACAGAGCTCCACCACTGTTTGTGCTGACACCTTCCAGGAAGTAAAGTACCATTTGTTTGCCTTAAATAAACATATTTTACTATTATAATTGTGCATGTCCTTTAACTCCAGCAATTCCTCTAGCCTGAAACTTTGCAACTAAGTTCTAAATATTCATGCAGATCAGCTGTTTTAAACAGACGGTATGGAGCAGCACCTTTCTCACCTATACCAACCACCGGAAAGGGAGAGGGGCCTATACCCCTATATAAACGATAATGACACAAACATAGATATCTTATTTAAAGGCTATGTACACCTTTGAATTCTTTTTTTTTTATAAAAATGTCCAACAAACTTTCAAAATACTTTTTACTAATTATTAATGTATACTTTTGGAGATACAGCTGCTTTGTACTCTGTATAGAGAGCAGCTATATTGTGTGCTTAGTCCTGAATCTGTCAGGTCCGCGGGACTGACAGGTTCAGTGAAAGTGAGTCCTGCATGTGTCTGACACGCAGGATCCACCTGTAATCGATCACATCTAAGTTATGAACATAGATGTGATCGATAGCAGGCAACACCCCACATGTGGTCATAAACTGCAGTTTGGATACACAGCAGTGCTCAGAAGAGAAGGAGCACCTTTTAGCTTTTGGAGCACAGATTTTGCTGGAATGTTTTTCTGATGCCATGTCGCATTTGCAAAGCCCCTGAGGTACCAGTACAGTGGAAGCCCCCAAAATGTGACCCCATTTAGGAAACTACACTCCTTAAGGAATTAATCTGGGGTGTAGTGAGCATTTGGACCCCACAGGTGTTTCAGTGAATTTATTATGATTGTACTGTAAAAATGGGAAAAAATATTGTTTGCCAATAATATGTCGTTTTAGCTCGTTTTTTTCATTTTTACAAGGACTAAAGGGGAAAAAGCACCCCAATGTTTGTAAAGAATTTTGTCCTGTGTAAAGAACTTACCATATGTGGTCATAAACTGCTGATTGGGTACACGGCCGGGCTCAGAAGTTAAGGAGCGCCATTTGGCTTTTTCCAGCACAGATTTTGCTGTATTGGTTTCTAAGGGCCATGTCGTATTTGCAGAGCCCCAGAAGTATCAGTACAGTAGAAATTCTTGAGGAGTGATCCCGTTTTGGAGACTATACCCCTCAAAGAATTAAATTAGAGGTGTAGCGAGCATTTTGATCTCTCAGGTGTTTTATAGATTTTATTAGAATTGGACTGTGAAAATGAAAATAATTTTTTCCAATAATATGTAGTTTTAGCTCATAATTTTTCATTTCCACAAGGAATATAGGAAAATGATACCCCAAAATGTGTTAAACAAGTTCTCCTTAGTAAGAAAATACCCCATATGTGGTTGTAAACGGCTATTTGGACACACGGCAAGGGTCTAAAGCGAAAAAGTGCAATTTCGTTTTTTTCAGTGAAGATTTTACAAAATTGTTTTTTGACGCCATGTTGCATTGCGCTGAGGTACCAGTACAGAGAAAACCCCCGATAAGTGACCCCATTTGGGAAACGACACCCCTTTAAAGGGAATGTGTCGCTAGAAATTTTTTTTCTTTTTTTTTAGTTAAATAGTTAGTGTATGAATGCTTAAACACTGTCCACATTTTTTTAATTTGTTCACGAGTCAGGAAATATTATAAATTAGATTCTAATTTATAACATTTCCCAGTGCTGGTCACTAGATGGAGCAATTCCCAAAATTGCAGCATTGCATGTGGTAAAGCAACCACATTGCTTTATGCTGCAAAATGTGGGAATACTCACTCGCTCTAGTGAGCTCTCAGAATCCCCCCTCCTTTATCCTGGCTAGTGCCATGAGAAAGGAGGGGATTGAACGGTCAAACCTCCTACACTGTGTGTCGCCATTTTTTGAGCTAACACACAGTGTAGTAGGTTAACATACAGTAGTAAACACACAGTAAAACACGTACATACACAGACCTAACTTACCTGCTCCTGCCGGCGCCGCTGCCTCTGGTCCGTCCGCTCCGGTCTGCTCCCTCCGCTCCTCGTGCTTGCTTCAGAACACAAGTCCGGAAGCCGCGACCGGAAGTCGTCATCTCACAGTCCGGCCGCAGCTTCCGGTCGACATGAACATGGCGCCGGATTTCGCTCTAGCGAAGACCTGACTATTTGTCTGTGTGGGAGCGGCGCATGCGCCGCTCCCAAACAGACCCTGTACGCTATAGTGGATGGAACGGCTCCCGTTCGCATTCTCTATGGGGATGTGTGTGCCGTATTCCATCACTGTATGTGTCGTTAATCGACACATACAGAGATGGCAAAAACAATGGCAGCCCCCATAGAGAAGAAAAAGTAAAAAAATATAAAAAAGTAAAACACAAACTGTAGCGCCCATGGCCTCGGGCCGTCAGGTTTACTCACCTCCCGACGCCCGCAGCCATGGATCTGTGAGCGCTGGCCTCCGTCTCCCTCCTAGGAGATGCCAGCGCTCACTTCCGCTCCGTTCGGCTGGATCCTGTAGGATGCGCGCGCACGCTCGCGCCCGGCCTTAAAGGGCCAGCGCGCGCAATTAGGAAATCGTCATCACCATCAACTGCCACGATTTCCTGGTCTATAAGAAGGCCCCTGGCCTTCTAATCCTTGCCTCAGCGTTGTTAGTCTTTCCCAGTCTGTCTCGCAAATGGTTCCGTAGTGTCTCCCGTTCCAGCTGTTACCCGTGCCCTGTTACCGTTCCTGTATTCCGTGTTGTTCCTGTGCCTACCCACGTTCAAGTGTCTTCTGCCACGTCAAGTGCCATCTGCCACGTCAATTGCCATCTGCCACGTCAAGTGCCATCTGCCACGTCAAGTGTCTTCTGCCACGTCAAGTGCCATCTGCCACGTCAAGTGCCATCTGCCATGTCAAGTGTCTTCTGCCACGTCAAGTGCCATCTGCCACGTCAAGTGTCATCGGATACTGCCCGCCACGTCTGGCACCACTTCCCGCACCTGCCTCCATCCGTGCTGAAGCCACAGCCACCGCCCGGACTATTTCAGGTACCCAAGCATACTGTCTGCCATTTACTTCTGCTTAGACTGTGACCTGGTCAGCTGCCTCCCCGCTATGGCGGAGCGGCCTAGTGGGTCCACATACCCTGTGCCCGTGACAGTCACATACCCTGTGCCCGTGACAGTACGCTCAGGCCATGGAACCCGCTGGCCAGCCCAAGACCCCAGTACAGAAGATTCAGACAGAGATGCAGGACCTCCGCACACGTCAGGATCAACTCCTTGAGGCGGCTAATTCTATCCTGGTCCGCCTGGATCTACTTGCTGTTCCACCCCCGGTTCTCCCCCCTGAAGCTGTTGCCGTGCCACTGCCTGTTGCTCCCCCTGTTTGTTCCGGATCCTCAGTTCCTCTGCCTCTTCCTCCTCGCTACGACGGTGACCCCAGAGCATGTAGAGGATTTCTCAACCAATGCACAGTGCATTTTAGGTTACGGCCTCATCTCTTCCCCTCCGATGAGGCCAAAGTGGCATTTATTATCTCCCTCAATGCTGGCAAGGCCCTCGCATGGGCAAACCAAATTTTGGAGCAACAAGGACCTGTATCCGCGGACCTAGCCTTGTTCCTGCAGTCCTTTCGTGCCGTGTTCGAGTAGCCGGGTCGAACATCCTCTGCCGCAGCCACTCTGCTGACCCTCAAGCAAGAGGGCTCCACAGTAGGGGAGTATGCTATCTCCTTCCGTACCTTAGCAGCCGAGCTGGCATGGAACAATGAGGCACTGGTGGCGACCTTCTGGCAGGGACGGTCCTCTCAAGGACGAACTGGCAGCCTGCGACCTTCCTTCTACCTTGGATGCCCTCATCCTGTTAGCCACCCGGGTTGACATGAGAATCCGGGAGCGCTCTCAAGAGGTTTGTCAGGAGAGCCGGGCCCACAGACCAGCACCCTCTGCCCAGAGACCACTATTGTCCACTCCTAGTGCGCTACCTGAGGAACCCTTGCAGGTAGACAGAGTCCGGTTATCTGAACAGGGGAAGCAGCGCAGACGCTCCTCTGGACTTTGTATGTATTGTGGCCTCAAGGGTCATTTTGTGCGCCAATGCTCACAGAAACCGGGAAACTACAGTACCTAGGGTTGATTGGAGAGGCAACTCTAGGTAGAACGTCTCCAAACGTTAAAACCTCTTCCAAATTGTCGATACCTGTGGCCATCGTCACCGGACAGGCATCACATCCTTCCTCCGCCTATCTTGACTCTGGAGCGGCTGCTAATTTTATCCACCAGGATCTAGTGGACCGGTTTCAACTACCCACAGTCCGTCTGGAGAGACCCCTGGCAGTTGCTTCTGTGAATGGTCTACCGTTGCCTGATCCGATCATGCTCATCACTGAGCCGTTGACACTACCGGTCGGAGCTCTTCACTCGGAACAGATCTCCTTCCTGGTACTACCCAAGGCTATCAATCCTATCCTGCTGGGTCTGCCATGGCTCCGTCTACACGCCCCGACACTCAACTGGAGTTCTGGAGAAGTTCTTCAATGGGGTTCCAGATGCCATAGCCATTGCCTGTCACAAGTCCGTCCTGTTGTGCCTCCTCTGCCTCAGTCACTCTCCGATCTACCTTCTCAGTATGCCAGTTTTGCGGATGTCTTTTGCAAACGAGAGGCTGAGACGTTGCCTCCCCATCGGAATTATGACTGTCCCATTGAACTGGTTCCCAATGCTTCTCTTCCCCGTGGACGAGTATATCCTCTCTCCTTGCCAGAGACTTTATTAATGTCAGCCTATATCAAGGAGAACTTGGAGAGGGGTTTTATTCGAAAATCTTCCTCCCCGGCCGGGGCAGGATTCTTCTTCGTTAAAAAGAGAGATGGATCTCTCCGACCCTGCATTGATTACCGTGGTCTCAATCAGATCACGGTCAAGAACAAGTACCCGTTGCCACTAATTTCCGAGCTGTTTGATCTCATACGAGGAGCCAAAATTTTTTCCAAGCTAGATCTGCCTATAATCTAATCCGGATTCGCCGGGGTGACGAATGGAAGACGCCATTTAACACCCGCGATGTACACTACGAATACCTAGTGATGCCCTTCGGACTGTGTAACGCTCCCGCAGTATTTCAGGAGTTCGTTAATGACATCTTCCGAGATCTCCTCTATACGTGTGTTGTAGTTTATCTCGATAATATTCTAATTTTCTCCCCAGATCTGATGACCCATCGGAGGCATGTTCGTCAAGTTCTTCTGCGACTAAGAGAGAATCGCTTGAATGCCAAGTTAGAGAAAGGCACCTTTGAAAAGAGGTCTTTGCCCTTCCTGGGCTATGTCATCTTGGATCAAGACCTTAAGATGGACCCTGAGAAGCTAAAGTTGTCCTGGAATGGCCACGTCCTCAAGGCCTAAGGGCCATACAGCGGTTCCTGGGTTTCGCCAACTTCTACCGGCAGTTTATTCCGAACTTTTCTTCTCTGACGGACCCCATCTCTACCCTTACCAAGAAGGGTGTGAACGCCAAGGTGTGGACTCCAGAGGCAGAGTCCGCATTCATTAGCCTCAAGAAAGCCTTCACCTCAGCTTCAATCCTCCAGCACCCTAACGTATCTCGGCAGTTTTCACTGGAAGTGGACGCTTCCTCTGTTGGTGCAGGTGCACTTCTGTTCCAGAGGAGCTCCAAAGGAAAGGCAGTACTCAAGACTGTTTTCCTCTGCTGAGCGCAACTATTCCATTGGAGATCGGGAGCTACTGGCTATCAAATTTGCTCTGGAGGAGTGGAGACACCTTCTGGAGGGCGCTGCTCACCCCATCCTGATGTTCACCGACCACAAGAATCTTACTTTCCTTCAGTCTGCTCAACGACTGAATCCCCGTCAAGCCAGGTGGTCACTGTTCTTTAGCCGTTTCCAATTTCTGCTCCACTACCGTCCCGCTGACAAGAATGTGAGGGCCGATGCCCTGTCCAGATCATTTGAGACGGAAGACACGGTGGAGTCCCTTCAGACGATCATAGACCCATCCTGCGTTGTCACCGCCAATCCTCTGCAGCTTAGAGATATCCCTCCGGGGAGAACTTTTGTTCGGTTGGCAGACCGAAAAAGAATTCTCCGCTGGGGACACTGTTCTAAACTGACTGGGCACGCTGGTGTCCGTAAAACCCAAGACCTGGTCGCTCGTCACTTCTGGTGGCCCACGCTGCCTAAGGATGTTCTGGACTTTGTCTCTGCTTGCACGGTGTGTGCCTCCAACAAAGTGACTCACAGCAAGCCTGCCGGCCTGCTTCAACCCCTGCCTGTACCCAGTGCCCCCTGGCAGCACATTGCTATGGACTTCGTCACGGACCTTCCTCTCTCAGCAGGATGCAACACCATCTGGGTGGTGGTGGACCGGTTCTCTAAGATGGCACATTTTATCCCGCTGACCGGCCTACCCTCTGCTCCTCGACAGGCAAGTCTCTTCATTCTGCACATCTTCCGCTTGCATGGCTTGCCTCTTCACATTGTGTCCGACCGGGGGGTTCAGTTTACCTCCAAGTTCTGGAGAGCCCTCTGTAAACTCCTGGATGTGAGTTTGGACTTTTCCTCTGCCTATCACCCCCAGTCCAATGGGCAAGTTGAGAGGATCAACCAGGTCATGGAAAATTACCTCCGCCATTTCATCTCTTCACAGCACGATAACTGGGTACAGCTTCTTCCATGGGCGGAGTTTTCATACAACAACCACACAAGTGAGTCCACCACTTCCACTCCGTTTCACATTGTGTACAGTCAACATCCTAGAGTCCCTCTTCCTGTGTCGACTTCATCTCAGGTACCCGCTGTTGACTCTGCATATGGGGACTTCCTGCAAATCTGGCAACAGACCCTGTCCTCTATTTTGCTGGCGGTCGAACGCATGAAGCGAAAGGCAGATACTAGGAGAAGAGAGCCGCCTCAGTATCTTCCGGGGACTAAAGTCTGGCTGTCCTCTCGGAACATTCGCTTGAGGGTGCCCTCATACAAGCTCGCTCCCAGGTTCCTTGGTCCTTCGAGGTCCTGCAACAAATTAACCCTGTCTCCTATAAGCTGCGGCTGCCTCCTACTCTCAGAATCCCTAACTCCTTCCATGTGTCCCTCCTGAAACCAGTGGTCCTGAACCGCTACAGCAAGACCTCTAGTTCCACAGTTGCTCCCAGCGGTCCTTCTGATGTATTTGAGGTAAAGGAGCTCCTGGACCGCAAGAGAGTAGGAGGAAGGACTTTCTATTTGGTGGACTGGAGAGGGTTTGGTCCTGAGGAGAGGTCCTGGGAGCCAGAAGAGAACCTCAGTGCTCCTGCTCTTATTAAAAAGTTCCTCTCTCACTCTGGCCCCAAGAAGAGGGGGCGTAAGAGGGGGGATACTGTAGCGCCCATGGCCGCGGGCCGTCGGGTTTACTCACCTCCCGACGCCCGCAGCCATGGATCTGTGAGCGCTGGCCTCCGTCTTCCTCCTAGGAGATGCCAGCGCTCACTTCCGCTCCGTTCGGCTGGATCCCGTAGGGTGCGCGCGCACGCTCGCGCCCGGCCTTAAAGGGCCAGCGCGCGCAATTAGGAAATCGTCATCACCATCAACTGCCACGATTTCCTGGTCTATAAGAAGGCCCCTGGCCTTCTAATCCTTGCCTGAGCGTTGTTAGTCTTTCCCAGTCTGTCTCGCAAATGGTTCCGTAGTGTCTCCCGTTCCAGCTGTTACCCGTGCCCTGTTACCGTTCCTGTATTCCGTGTTGTTCCTGTGCCTACCCGCGTTCAAGTGTCTTCTGCCACATCAAGTGCCATCTGCCACGTCAAGTGCCATCTGCCACGTCAAGTGTCTTCTGCCACGTCAAGTGCCATCTGCCACGTCAAGTGCCATCTGCCACGTCAAGTGTCTTCTGCCACGTCAAGTGCCATCTGTCACGTCAAGTGCCATCTGCCACGTCAAGTGTCATCGGATACTGCCCGCCACGTCTGGCGCCACTTGCCGCACCTGCCTCCATCCGTGCTGAAGCCACAGCTACCGCCCGGACTATTTCAGGTACCCAAGCATACAGTCTGCCATTTACTTCTGCTTAGACTGTGACCTGGTCAGCTGCCTCCCCGCTACGGCGGAGCGGCCTAGTGGGTCCACATACCCTGTGCCCGTGACAGTCACATACCCTGTGCCCGTGACACAAACACACACATAAATAAAAGATTTTCTAATAAAACACTAAATGCAAATTAATATCCAAAAATTTTTTTTCGTGACACTCGTCCTTTAAGGAATTTGTCATGAGGTGTAGTGGGCATTTTGACCCCACAAGTTTCTCAGAAAAATTTAGTACACAATAGAGCCATTTTTCCACAGATATGCCATTTCAGTGCCCAACATGTTGTGCTCAGCTTGTGCCACTGGAGACACACTTTAAATAGTTAAACGGGTTCTTCAGAGTACAGTAATACCCCATATGTTGTAATAAACTGCTGTTTTGGCACACTGCCAGGCTCAGAAGGAGCGCCATTTGGCTTTTGGACAGCAGATTTTGCTTGGTAGGAGATTTGTTTAGTGTTTTACTGGTCTTTCAGTTTATAATGTGGGGGCATATGTAAGCTGGGCGGAGTACATCAGGCTATATGTAGTCTGTGTGGAGTACATCAGGGTATATGTAAGCTGTGCAGAGTACATCAGGGTATATGTAAGCTGGGCGGAGTACATAAGGGTATATGTAAGCTGGGCGGAGTACATCAGGGTATATGTAAACTGGGTGGAGTACATTAGGGTATATGTAAGCTGTGCGGAGTACATCATCGTATATGTAAGCTGTGTGGAGTACATCAGGGTATATGGAAGCTGTGAGGGGTATATCAGGGTATATGTGAGCTGGGCGGAGTACATCAGGGTATATGTAAACTGGACAGAGTGCATCAGGGCATAATAGCGTGATGTAATAATAGGGTAAATGAATGATAAAATTAATTATCCATGGATTGGTGTGGTACGCTTTAAATCAATACTTTATGCACAGGCCATTTTTTGGGGGGCAGGAGTCACACTTATAAAGGGTGTCCGTGGTATTGTACAAAATATCCGCACTCCAGCATTGCCTAATATTTGACTTCTTCACTAGCCCCATAAGTAGAACAAGACCCCAAAATGTCATAGTTTCTGCTGCATTTAGAGGGTCTACCAGTGGCACATGATCACATGGGGTATTGGTTGAAGAACTGCTGCACATATAAATTAGTCTGGGCCGTAGTTTTGCATTATTGCGTTTGATCTTTTTTTTCCATTTTTTGGGAGGTGAGGAGACCAATAAACAGAAATTCTCTCATTGTTTTTTATTAATTTTTAACGTTGTTCACTATTCAGTATAAACAACATGTTTACTTTATTCTGCGTTTCGATATGATTACGGCAATAATAAATTTATATAGTTTTTAAATGTTTTACTACTTTTACACAATAAAAACCACTTTTTTTCTAAGTAAAATATTTTATTGTCACCATATTCTGAGAGCCATAATTTTTTCTTTTTTTGTTGACAGAGCGAAGTGAAGGCATGTTTTTTTGCATGACAAACTGTAGTTTTTATTGGTACAATTTTATGGTACTTGCGACTTTTTGATCACTTTTTATTCCATTTTTTTGGAAACAACGTGACCAAAAAAGGAAATTCTGCCATTGTTTTTTGTTTTCTTTTATTACGGTCAACCATGTGGGATAAATAATATGATATTTTTATAGTTCAGGTCGATACGAATGCGGCGATACCTATTATGTATAGTTTTGTGTTTGTTTGTTTTTTCATTTCGTTCTAATTATAAAGGACTTGATCAGGGAAACAGGGCGATTATTGTTTTTATTTATTGTATTATATAAATCTTTTACTTATTTATTTTTCTAAAACATTTTTATTTTATTTATTTTTACATTTACTTGGAGACTTGAACATCTGATCTTCTGATCCCCGGTACAATACACTGCACTAGTTATGTAGTGCAGTGTATTGTGAGGGTATGTTCACACGGCCTATTTACGGACGTAAATCGGGCGTTTTTGCCCCGAATTACGCCCGAAAATAGCGCCTCAATAGCGCTGACAAACATCTGCCCATTGAAAGCAATGGGCAGACGTTTGTCTGTTCACACGAGGCGTATATTTACGCGCCGCTGTCAAATGACGGCGCGTAAATAGACGCCCGCGTAGAAGAAGTGACCTGTCACTTCTTTGGCCGTAATTGGAGCCGCTATTCATTGACTCCAATGAATAGCAGCGCTAATTACGGCCGTAATTGACGCGGCGTTCAAGCGCCTGCACATGCCGGTACGGCTGAAATTACGGGGATGTTTTCAGGCTGAAACATCCCCGTAATTTCATCCGTTACGGACGCCCTCGTGTGAACATACCCTAACTGTCATTTTACAACAGTCTATTAGGTCCTGCCATTGGCAGGGCCGAATAGGCTTCCAAACATGGCCGACTAGGAAGCCGTTGCTATGCCATAGCAACTATCTGCAACCTGCAATTTCTCGCGGAGGGCCTATGGTGTACAGAGGAAGTGTCAATTACTTAAATGCCGCTGTCGCTATTGGCAGGGACATTTAATGGTTTAAATGGCGGCGATCGGAGATAACTGTGATCGTCACCGTATATTACAGACGACACCCGCTGATAGAGCGAGCACAGCTCCTGTGCCCGCTTCATCCTGAGAGCGTTACTGTACACCCATGTGTGGGAATGCACTATTAAAAAGGACGTACAGTAACGGCCATTTGTGGGAAGTGGTTAATAAAGTATTTTGAAAGTTGCACCAATCTCACAGATAGACATTTTTATTAAAAAAAACACAAAAAAAACTATTTCCAAGCTGTACATAACATTTAACCCCTTAAGGACTGAGCCATTTTTTTATTTCTCATTTTTGTTTTTCATTCTCATAATTATTTTTTTCCGTTACTAGTGGTGTAAGGGCTTATTTTTTGTGGGAGGAGTTGTAGTTTCTAATGGTGCCCATTTAAAGTACCATATAATGTACTGGGAAAATGAAAAAAAAATATTTGCTGGCTGAATTTGGAAAAAACTGATTCCTCCATTGTTTTTTGGTTTTCGCTTTTATAGCTTTCACTGTGCGGTAAAAACGACAACGTAACTTTATTCTGCGCCTCAATACGATTATGGTGATACCAAATTTATATAGGATTCTTTATATTTTACTACTTTAAAAAAAAAATGTTTCACCACATTCTGAGAGCAATCATTTTTTTATGTGTCCAAGGACTGAGCTGTATGAGGGTTTATTTTTTGCGGGACAAGCTGTAGTTTTTATTGGTACCATTTTTTGGAACACACATCTTTTTGATCACTTTTTATGGAAGTTTTTTTCTTAGGCTGGATTCAGACGAACGTGGCGTTTTGTGCGCGCAAAAATCACTTGCCAGCTCCGTGTGTCATCCGTGTATGATGCGCGGCTGCGTGATTTTCGCGCAGCCGCCATCATAGAGATGATTCTAGCCGACGTCAGTCACTGTCCAGGGTGCTGAAAGAGTTAACTGATCGGCAGTAACTCTTTCAGCACCCTCGACAGTGAATTCCGATCACCATATCTAGCAACCTGTTAAAAAAAAAAAGAGGTTCGTACTTACCGAGAACTTCCCGGCCGTTGCCTTGGTGACGCGTCCTTGGTGACGCGCCATTGGTGACGCGCCTCTCTTGACATCTGGCCCCACCTCCCTGGATGACGCGGCTGCCCATGTGACTGCTGCAGCCTGTGCTTGGCCTGTGATTGGCTGCAGCTGTCACTTGGACTGAATTGTCATCCCGGGAGGTCCGACTGGAGGAAAAAGCCGGGAGTTATCGGTAAGTTAGAACTTTTTTTTTTTTTAACACGTTCATGTATATTGTGATCGGAAGTCACTGTCCAGGGTGCTGAAACAGTTTAACTCTTTCAGCACCCTGGACAGTGACTATCTCCTGACGTCGCGTACCGGAATTTTTTTTGCCGGGTTCGTGGTGCTTTTCTGTTTACATTCATCCTTTTGACAGCTGTTGCACGAATCACGCAGTTCGCACGGAAGTGCTTCCGTGCGGTATGCGTGGTTTTCACGCACCCATTGACTTCAATGGGTGCGTGACGCGTTGAAAACGGACCAACGCAGCGCAAAACTCACGCACATGTCTGCACATGTCTGCACAGCCTCATAGACTAATATAAGTCCGTGCAATGCGCGTGAAAATCACGCGCGTTGCACGCGCGTATTTCCCGTTCGTCTGAATAAAGATTGAGGATATGTGCAATGAAAAACAGCTCCAAAAACGGCTCAAGAAGTGACATGCACTTCTTTTTCACAGCCGTTTTTTTTACGACGCCGTTTTTCAAAACGGCCGCGTAAAAAAATGGCCCGTCTGAACAGAACGCCGTTTTCCCTTTGCAATCAATGGGCAGATGTTTGGAGGCGTTCTGCTTCCAATTTTTAATCCGTTTTCCGAAAAACGGCCGAAAATAAGCCGTGTGAACATACCCTTAAGGTGACCAAAATACAGCGATTTTGGCGGTTTAAATTTTTTTTTTTTTACGGTGTTCACCATACGAGTTAAATAATGGTATATTGTAATAGTTCAGACTTTTAGTAACGCAGCAATACCAATTTTGTTATTTTTTTTATTTTTCACCACTTGTTTTTTTTTCTTCACCACTAATAACTTTATTAAACTTTTTTTTTCACAGTTGAATAGTCCCACTAGGGGATTTGAACCAGCGGTACAATTGTTGGTACAATACAGGCAGGGCTTAACAGAGGCAGAGTGAAAGCAGTCCTGTGTGCCTTCATTAGGCCCCTGGACTAACATGACAACCATCGGCACCCTGAAATTTCGTCGGAGACCCGACGAGCTGTCGGAGGGGGGCCACCCCCTATTTCAATGTCTCAGATGCTGCGGTCACTATTGACCGCAGAATTGGAGAGGTTAAACACCTAGGAACAGCGCGCTCGCAGTTCCTGGTCGTTATTCCCTGGTGTTAGCTGTAATATACAGTTGACACCCGCTGAGTATGGAGCTCGCTCAGCCTGTGAGCGCGCTCCATACTTTCCTTTAATGTTTATCATGTACTTGTATGTGAAAGTGTTAAGGGGATAATGGGTGAATCATTGTAGGTCGGCCATAGCATTTTATTATCAAAATATTTTTATAAATCTTAACCATACCAACGGGGTAGAATACCCATATCTAGGTAACCTGGCGGTACGTAAAGCCCAACGGTTCAAATCACCAGATTTTTCATGAAAATCGCCAGCTGTGACTTAGCACATATAAAATAAAAACACAAGTTTGTCAACCGGATGAGTGTCCCTTTTATAAGATTTTTTTTTTGTTGCTATTTCTATTAGCAAGAGCAAACTAAAAACTGAACATATTAGCAACACAAAATGTGTGGCAGGACACAGCTAAACTCTTCTTCCGAGGTGTACCAACCTAATAAAGGAGGTGCCTTATATAATCTGGGAACATGTTACCTGACCTAGCAAAACCAATTCCTAATGTTTCTAATATCTCCTTCGAAAATGTAACCCCTTACCAACCTGTCCCTATAGTCAAGAATCGCTCGCCTTATCCACTGTGGCACTCATCTTTTCTGCTTGTGAGAAACATCCAATCTTGTGTCATGAGATAATGTACAGTTGGGGTTCATTTTTTTCATTATAGAGAGTAAGACTAAATTATAACAACAGACGTGGTGGCGCGGTTTCCCGAGGCAATTACCTGGTTCAAGTTGTATTGTATTGCAAAACAATTTGGTTATTGGAACAATAGACGGTGGAAAAAGAGAAACAGCCAACTCTTAATAACTTGGGTTTTAAGTACTGAATTTAATTGGTAAAGCAGGATACTGTTTGGACTCTTTCCAGAAATAATGGAGATTACATATATATATAGGAATGATGGGGATTACATATAGGTAAAAAATGATGGATTGCACTCCTGGTTTGGAAAGTTCAGGTGCTGTGAGGGTTCGGGTTTGGGCAACCCACAATATATGTAAAACAAACAACCCAAGCACTCAAGCATATAAATTAATGTGATATTTTTTATTTTGTTTTTTTCTCCATAAAGGTATTTTTGGAACAAATACTTTTCTTCAAGCAGTGTTTTGAAGACACTTATTTTACAGGCGATTTATTTATTTGGACGTTTCGGCCAAGTAATATACAAAATAGAGAAAACATACAGTATAAGTAATAATGTATATATACAAATATACAAGATATGCAAAATTGTGCAAAAAAACTAAATGTTTACTAGATGTTTAGAGAATACATATAGTGGAGACATATTCCTCTTAGGCTGACGTACACTATTAAGAGATATGTTATAAAGTAAATAGATGACAAGATGAAGCTACAACATAGAGGCATCATCAAGAAACTAGGAATAGCACACAAAATATATATTAGTTTAACTGTTTTGCTAACAAATAATAGGATCAAAAAGATATCTCATGCAGCAAAATACATTCAATTGTAATGACTCGTTAAACAGAGGAATAATGCATATTTTGTAGATGGAGGGGTACTGTCAAAATACCCCTCAGGACCATACCATAAAGTACCGGTGGTGTGGATAGATAAGTAAATAGTTATCTTCTGTGACGCGATCAAAGTGCAGTCCCCTCTCCTTGAACGCTGCAATCAGCTTTGATTGCGGCATTAAAAGGGTTAACGGCAGAGAGAGGATGTTTCTCTTCTCTCCGCTGTCAGAGCGGGGCCGTGGCTGTGTATTACAGCCATTGCCCCGCTCTCGATCGCGCGCACGGACGGCTGTCACACAGGACGAGAATGCTCGTCCTAATGCGCCAAGTACTTGCCGCTCAGGACGAGCATTCTTGTCCTGTGTCGGCAACCAGTTAAACCTTTAGGTGCTAATGTTTCAAGAGTATGAATCCAAAAAGGATTCTCTTTTTTTTAGCTAATATATGTAGTTACCTCCTCTTCTTGGTCTAGATACCTGTTCAATCACTTGAAATCACAATTGAGACAAATGATGGTTCATTTTCATAAAATGGTCAGGTAAAGATAGCCATGTTTTTTGACAACGAATTGTGGATTTGTGGCTAGATAAGCGGTCTCTTATGTGCTAGGTTGTTTCACCCACATAGACTAAACCGCAAGGACATTTGATGAGGTAAACCACAAAATTTGAGTCACATGTGTAATATCCACTTATTGGAAATGTTTTATTACAATGTGGATGTTGGAGGATGTCACCTTTGATAATATTCGAACAACATGAACAATGTAAACAAGGGAATGTGCCTCTGCATTGAGTTTGGAGAAATGTTTGTCTTGTGACCTTTGTAAGGCTGCCTATATCAGCTCTGATCAGGCGATCATGAATATTAGTTGGTCTCTTCAAACACATCATGGCTGGATGTGAAAATGCACCTATTTGTGGATAGGCTGTGTGCAATATCGGCCAGTGTTTTCGGATGATCTGTTGCAATTTAGGCATTATAGGGTGGTACGTATGTACAAATGGTAATCAAGCTTGTGAATGTCTGTCTGGTATATCTCTATCAGATGATGATATTCTCTGAAGTTCTTCTTGTAAGAGTATTTCAGGGTAGCCTCTCTGTATAAATTTATTGGACATTTGTTCTAATCTGATCGTTTTTGTACTGTCATTAGAGCCAATTCTGGAGATTCTTGTAAACTGTGATCTAAGTAAAGAATGTTTAGTATTTCTGGGGTGGTTACTCTGATAATGCAATAAACCATTCTTGTCAGTGTGTTTAGAATAAATGTCTGTGGTCAAGTTACCCCCATTATCCTTCATAGTGATGGTATCCAGGAAGCAGATACTGTTGCTATCTGAGTTAAGAGTAAATTTTTAATTCTCCTCTTACCTGATTAATGTGTACTAAAAAGTTGTCAGGATCGTTGAGAACCATCCCAGATGCAAAATATGTCATCAATATAACGATGCCAGCATCTGGCATGTTGCAAAATGTCTGCATTGGTATAACTGTGTTCTTATTCAAATAATGTCATATAGGCATTGGCGTATGGTGGTGCGACATTCGACCCCATGGCCGTGCCACAAATTCGTACATAGAACTCATTCCCAAACATGAAAAAATGTTCATGTAATATTAAGTCCAATAATTTTAGACAAAATGTCTTAGATTCAGTCGTCATGTTGGTGGATGCTAGTAGTTGGCTGGTGGCTCGTATGCCCTTTTTATGTTGTATTGAGGTATAAATGCTGTTTACGTCGAAGGTCGCTAAGATACACGATGGATTTATCTGGGACTGTTCCTTAATTTTCTGAAGAAAATGGCCTGTATCTAATATCAAAGATTGTGTAACCTTAATCAAGGGGGTGAGAATTTTCTCCCAAAAAATAGAGAGTGGTGGGAGAATTGACTCAGTGGAGGCCACTATAGGTCTACCTGGTGGAATTTGTAGGAATTTGTGAATTTTTTTGTAAGCTATAAAAGACCAGGATGACTGGATGGGGATTTTGGAGATATTTCAGCGTTTTTTCCTCGATGGTTCCTAAGTTGTGATAATGTTCTAAAATTATGGAAATTTTCTTACGAATATTTGAAGTTGGGTCATTAGGGATTTTCTTATAAGTGTCACCATCAGATAATTGTCTTACTATCTCTGCTATATAGTCCACTTTGTCCCAGACCACTATCGCACCTCCTTTGTCTGCTGGTTTCATTATGATGTTTTTATTAGCTCTTAGGGATGTTAGGGCTTTGGACTCCTCTTTTGTCATGTTATTTAGATGTGGGTATAAGCCTAATTTGTATTTCTTTAAAATACTCTCGGTATCCCTTTTAATTAATTCAATGGCTGTTTCAGTAGCATGATAGATTCTAGGAGGTGAAAAATTGCTCTGATTACGTAGGCCTGAGGGTATGTGCACACGATGAGAGGCTTTTACGTCTGAAAAGACAGACTGTTTTCAGGAGAAAACAGCTGCCTCGTTTCAGACATAAAAGCTCCTCCTCGTAATATGCGAGGCGTCTTTGACGTTTGTAATCTTGAGCTGCTCTTCATTGACTTCAATGAAGAACGGCTCAAATTATGTTGCAAAGAAGTGTCCTGCACTTCTTTGCCGTGGCAGTCATTTTACGCGTCGTCGTTTGACAGCTGTCAAACGACGACGCGTAAATGACAGGTCGTCTGCACAGTACGTCGGCAAACCCATTCAAATGAATGGGCAGATGTTTGCCGACGTATTGTAGCCCTATTTTCAGACGTAAAACGAGGCATAATACGCCTCGTTTACGTCTGAAAATAGGTCGTGTGAACCCAGCCTAACTGTAAAATTGATAATGGTGACTGTTTCAGATAGTCCGAAGTGCGTTTTTAATCTGAGTGTTCTGTAAAATCGATTAATTTCTTGTTCCAAGACAAATGTGTTACAAGATGTGGTGGGACAGAAGGAAAAACTTTTTTGAAGGACTGCAAGTTCTATGGGATTAAGGGAGTGGGAGGAGATGTTGACTACCAGGTTGTTATCCTTACCTGGGACCTTGTTTGTATTCCTGTCTCGCTGCCTCGTCCCTCCTCGCCCTTCTGGTGGGATGCCTCTTCCTCGGCGGTTCCCTAAAAAACAATGTTGGCAAAATGTTGATCTCTCGATTGAAGTGTCGCTTCCAGAGCTGGATCAATTTCTTTAGAGTGTTCCTTTATGGCGTTATCTGTGCAGATCTTTAACGTTTCCCACTCACTACTAGGTAAAGTAGAATTTAGCTGTTGTTCAAGTGTCTAGATTCTTATAGCAGATTCTTTCAGTGATTTCTGTAGATGTTCAATTGTAAGAAGGAGAAGGTCTAGAGAACATTTATTCAGTATTTTCTGGAACTGTTCACAGGACTCACGATCTTCTGAGAACAATGTAGGCCATAGATGAGTGCGGAGGCCCCGTGGAATTCTGCCCAAGCGATGATACTCTGCCAGAGTAATACAATGTAAATCTTGTGCAGTGTGCTTACGAAGTTCCTTCTCATAGTCTCTCGTTCTTAGTTCTTGCGGTGGAATCCGGAGAAAATCTCCAGAACTAGTGACTTGAGATAAGATGGATGTTGTCATTACATATATACAGGGGACATGCAGATTACATATATACAGGGATGATGGGGATTACATCCATCCAGAGATGATGGGGACTACATACATTATGGGATGATGGGGGTTATATACAGGGATGATGGTGGGCAGGTATAATCCCCATCATCCCTGTATATAACCACCATCATCCCTGTATATAACACACATCAACACTGTATATATGTAATCCCCATCATCCCTGTATATAACCCCCATCATCCCTGTATATATGTAATCCCCATTATTCCTGTATATATGTAATCCCCATCATCCCTGTATATATGTAATCCCCATCTTCCCTGTATATATATGTAATCCTCATCATCCCTGTATATATGTAATCCTCATCATCACTGTATATATGTAATCCTAATCATTCCTGTATATGCCATCAGGGCGGGCGGCATTAGGCCATTCAGAAATAACATGAACATGAAGTAAATGGGACGGGCATTGAGGTGTAAACAAAAAGTGAACGGGGCGGGCATTGAGGAGGCTATTGACCAATAGGATGCCTGGGAATTCAGAGAGAGAAGAAGGATACGTGGGCGTGGATGACCAGAGCATAGTTGCCAACATTTGAAAAACAATTTCCAGGGACACCTAGGGTGTGGCTTCTTTGGTGGGTGTGGCTAATAGGGCATGGCTTTTGTCCCAGAATTTCAGCATACAAATAAACAAAAATGTCTGCACTAGTTTAGCTGACAACTACTATGGTGGTCAGTATCTCTCTGGCTATCTTGTTATACACAGGCAGGTGATGTCTATCTTTAGCTTAATAAAACAGCATATATAGTGTCACACTCAGTGCCCCTTGTAGATGGTGCCCCAAAATGCCCCCAGTATATAGTTCCACACACTGCTTTCTGTAAATAATGCCACATGGCCCCCCTGTAGATAGTGTCACACCCCCTGTAGATAATACCACAGTGCCCTCTGTAGATAGTGCCACAGTGCCTTCTGTAGAAGGTGCAGCACGCCCCCTGCAGATAGTGCCACACAGCTGTTCCATAGATAGAACCACACAGCCTTCTGTAGCTAATGCCACATAGCCCTCTGTAAATGCCACAGTGCCCCATGTAGATAATGCCACAGTGCCCTCTGTAGATTATACCACAGTGCCCTCTGTAGATAATACCACAGTGCCCTCTGTAGATAGTGCCACACCTCATGTTGATAATGCCACAGTGCCCTCTCTAGATATTGCCACACAGTATCACCTGTATATAGTGTCACATAGCCTCCTGTAGATCATGCCACACACACACCCCTCTTGATAGTGCCACACCTCTAGGAGCGGGGATCCCGCTCCTAGAGGTAGTTCCTGACATCACTATTTGGACAGCGATGTCAGGGGCTCCTTCTGCAGCGGAATCCCTGGTCAGAGCATGGACAGTGATGTCAGGGGCCACCTCTAGGAGCAGATCCCTGCTAGAACGTCATTACACTAGTCAAGAGGTGACATAAAGAAAATAAAAGGTTTTAATGTCTAGCAACATGTGCCAAATTTATCATACAGCGTGCACCACTGTGATTTCTGCAGTTTAGTTTTATCCTGTCTAACTTTAAAACTACTATTGATATATCTCCCCAAATATGTGCATACATTTTCTAAGCAGACGTTTTCAGACGTTTTTGTAACAACTCGCGTTTTTCGCGGCGTATTTTACAGCCGTTATTGGAGCTGTTTTTCAATGGAGTCAATAAAAAACGCATCCAAAAACGTCCCAAGAAGTGACATGAACTTCTTTTTCACGGGCGTCTTTTTACGCGCCGTATTTTTACAGTAACGCGTAAAATTAAGCCTCAAGGGGAACAGAACACCGTAAATCCCATTGCAAGCAATGGGCAGAAGTTTGGAGGCGTAATGGTGCAGTTTTTTCAGCCGTAATTCGAGGCGTAAACGGCCCGAATTACGTCTGAAACCACTGCGTGTGAACATACCCTTACAGCCGCACTCATTGCTAATAATATCATACAGTCATGAAATCACAGGCAGCAGAATGTGTCATACTCTAGTACAGTGACTTTGAATGTGGCATAATCATAGGAAACCACACTTCCAAGAAGCCAGGTCAATAAATAGCTGCTCTAGTCACCTTTTATTCAGGTAGATATATCTAGTAACAACAGCTCAGCTGCAAAGCACTAGGCCACACAAGCATGAAGAATTGTGTAGTGCATAAACATTACCTGCCCTCAGTTACAATGCTCATTATCAACTTACAAACCACCTGCAAAGCTAGTCCAAGTACTGTGTGTCCTGAGCTTCATGGAATGGACTTCTATGGCTAAGCAACCCACATGCTATACCTGCAATGAATAACATTGGCTGGATTTCCACTCACTCAAGTGATGACTTAGGCTATGTTCACACGCTTAACCAAAAACGTCTGAAAATACGGAGCTGTTTTCAAGGGAAAACCGCTCCTGATTGTCAGATGTTTTTTAAACAAACTAGCGTTTTTCGCTGCGGTTTTTATGGCCGTTTTTGAACTGTTTTTCCAATGAGGCATAAAAAAAATCCGCCTTCGGAATAGAACACCGTATTTCCCATTGAAATCTATGGGCAGATGTTTTTAGGCATTCTGCTTCCGATTTTTCAGGTGTAAACGCCCCGAAATACGTCTAAAAACACTGCGTGTGCACATACCCTTAGGCCTGATTCACACGAACGCTGCGCATCTCGGATGTGAAAAACTGCAGTTTTTCACATCCGAGGTGCATCCGTGCTCAGCGCTGCGGGACGCGATGTCACGCATCCACCATAGTTGAGAGTCATGTCCTATTTTCCCACGGACCCTTCACACGGTCCGTTGAAACAACGGCTGTGTGAACTGCCGCATTGAATTATATCGGTCCGTGGGACGGCTGCTGTTTCAACGGTCGTCCCACGGACGTTTAACACGTTCGTGTGAATCAGGCCTTAGGCTTTGTTCACACGGTGGAAAAATCACACTGATTTCAATGTGGTTTCTTCGTCGGAATCAGCAATAATTATGCTTGTAAAAAGCCTCCCATTATGTTCAATGGGAAACTGCCCTGTTTTGGTTTTTAGGCTTTATTCACACGAGCGTATTACATGTCCGTGTTACGAGCGTTACAAAAATGCACGTCACACGGACCTATGTAATTCAATGGTGCCATTCAGACATTCAGTGTTTTTCATGCAGCGTGTGTCCGCTGCGTGAAACTCACTGCATGTCCTATACTTGTGCATTTTTTGCGCATCACGCACCCATTGAAGTCAATGGGTGCGTGAAAATCATGGACGCGCATCAAAGAAATTATGGGAAAAAGAAAAGCACCTCCTTCAGTTTATTTTGCTGACGTAAAAAACGCGTGACATACGGATGACATACGCGCGTAAAATCTCAGACAAGCACAGTACACGGATGTCGCACAGAACTGCAAAGCAAGAAAAACGCTGCATTTTTTACACGTGCAAAATGGACACGTTCGTGTGAATAAGGCCTTATAGCGTATTCTGCCCAAAAACAGCGTTGGGTAGCCATACCCGGATAAGCCCAATTGAATGGGTCTAAGGCCTTATTCACACGAACGTGTGTGTTTTGTGCGCGCAAAAAACACCGCGTTTTTTGCACGTTACAGTTCCGTGTGTCATATGTGTTTGCTGCATGGCTGCGTGATTTTCACACATATGCCAGCCTTAGGCTGGGTTCACACGTGGCGGAATTTCACTTAAATTCCGCTGCGGACACTCCGCAGCGTTAATCCGCAGCGGAGCCGTTTGTCCATTGACTTACACTTTAATTTAGCAGTGTTCGTTTAGACGAGGCGTAAAATTCCGCTGCGGAGCATAGGCTGCGGAGCGGAATTTGGTGTCCGCAGCATGCTCTGTCTGTTGCGGAGCAGTGGCGGACTCATGGCGGAATTTCTCCATTGACTTCAATGGAGAGTCAAAATTCCGCAATGAAGTCCGCAGATCTTATGTGTGCTGCGGAGCGTATTGGTTTTACTACCATGACATTTCTTCATTCTGGCTGGACCTATGTATTTCTAGGTCTACAGCCAGACTGAGGAAGTCAATGGGGCTCCCGTAATGACGGGAGCGTTGCTAGGAGACGTCTGTAAATAGTCACTGTCCAGGGTGCTGAAAGAGTTAAGCGATCGGCAGTAACTGTTTCTGCACCCGGGACAGTGACTACCTATCCCAATATACATGTATCTGTAAAAAAATATATAAGTTCATACTTACCGAGAACTCCCTGCGTCTGTCTCCAGTCCGGCCTCCCAGGATGACGTTTCAGTCTAAGTGACGGCTGCAGCCAATCACAGGCCAAGCACAGGCTGCAGCGGTCACATGGACTGGCGCATCATCCAGGGAGGTCGGGCTGGATGCCGAAAGAGGGACGCGTCACCAAGACAACGGCCGGTAAGTATGAAAATCGTTTACTTTCACTAGGGAAAGTGCTGTCCCTTCTCTCTATCCTGCACTGATAGGGAGAAGGGAAGCACTTTTCCCGCAGTCCGCAGCAGCTAGTCCGCATCAATGTACTGCACATTTTGTGCAGATCCGCAGCAGAATCTGCAACGCAGATTCTGTGCGGCATTGATGCGGACAGTTGCGGAGGAAATCCGCCACGTGTGGTCATGCCCTTATGACACACGGTTTTGATGTTTAGAAAAAGAAATGAAGGAAGTGCTTTTATTTTTTCCTTCATTTCTTTATCTACTGTTGCGCGAATCACGCGCGACACACGGAAGTGATACCGTGTGTCGTGCACGATTTTCACGTTCCCATCGACTTCAATGGGTGCGTGATGCGCGAGGAACGGCCAAGTATAGGACATGTCGTGAATTTTACGCAGCGGACATATGCTGCATGAAAATAACGGACTGTCTGAACGGCCCCATTGACTAACATAGGTCCGTGCGGCGCACGTGATTTTCACGCGCGTATCACGGACGTGAAACACGTTTGTGTGAATAAGGGCTGAGGGTATGTTTACACGTAGTGTTCTCAGCTGTTTTTCGGGCCGTAAACATCCCGAAAAATGGCTGAAAAATCTGAAACAGAACGCCTCCAAAAATCTGCTCATTGATTTCAATGGGAAAAATGGCGTTCTGTTCCAATGCATGTCACTTCTTCAGCAGTTTTTGGAGGCGTCTTTCCATAGACTCTATAGTAAAACAGCTCAAAAACCGGCTGTAAAAATCACTGCGAAACACGCGAGTTGCTTAAAAAACATCTGAAAATCAGGAGCTGTTTTCCCTTAAAAACAGCTCCATATTATCAGAAGTTTTTGAGATTGTGTGTGCACATACCCTAAGGGTAAGTTCACACGGCTTATTTTTGGCCGTTTTTCTGAAGCAGAATGCCTCCAAACATCTGCCCATTGATTCCAATTGGAAAAACTGCATTTTGTTCTGACGCGCCATTTTGAAATGGCCGCGTTAAAAAACGCTTGCGTAAAAGAAGTGCAGGTCACTTCTTGAGCCGTTTTTGGAGCCGTTTTTTATAAACTCTATAGAAAAGCAGCTCCAAAAACGGCCGTAAAAAACGCAGCGAAAAACGTGAGTTGCTAAAAAAAGGTCTGAAAATCAGGAGCTGTACCCCTAAGGCTGGGTTCACACGTGCACGTCCGTTACGGCTGAAATTACAGAGCTGTTTTCGGGAGAAAACAGTTCCTGAATTTCAGATGTAATGGCATGTGCAGGCGTTTTTCGCAGCGTCGATTACGGACGTAATTGGAGCTGTTTTTCTATGGAGTCAATGGAAAACGGCTCCAATTACATCCCAAGAAGTGACATGCACTTCTTTGACGCAGGCGTCTTTTTTACGCGTCGTCTTTTGACAGCGGCGCGTAAAAAAAATGACCGTCGGCACAGTACATTGTAAAACCCATTCAAATGAATGGGCAGATGTTTGCCGGCGCTTTGGAGCCGTATTTTCGGACGTAATTCGAGGTTAAAACGCCTGAATTTCGTCCGTAAATAGGGTGTGTGAACTGAGCCTCAGGGTATTTTCACACACTTATCAAAAAACGTCTGAAAATACGGAGCTGTTTTCAAGGGAAAACAGCTCCTGACTTTCAAATGTTTTTTAAGTAACTCACGTTTTTCGTGGCGTATTTTACGGCCGTTTTTGGAGCTGTCTTTCTATATAGTCAGAATAAGGATTTAGGCTGGATACACAAGTGGCATCATTTTATTACATGGATTTGGCTGCAGCAAAATCTTCATGTTTTACGTTTTTGATTCGGATGCAGAGTTGTTGCTGAATTGCTGAGGATTTCACCCTTTGGCTGGGTTCACACGACTTATTTTCAGGCGTAAACGAGGCGTTTTACGCCTCGAATTATGCCTGAAAACATGGCTCAAATACGTCGGCAAACATCTGCCCATTAATTTCAACGGGTTTGCCGACGTACTGTGCCGACGACCTGTAATTTTACGCGTCGCTGTCAAAAGGCGGCGCGTAAAATAACAGCGTCGTAAAAAAGTGCAGGACACTCCTTGGGACGGAATTTGAGCCGTTTTTCATTGACTTCAATGAAGAACAGCGCCAAATTACGGCCGTAATTGACGCCTCGCAAAATGTGAGTACGAGCAATTACGTCTGAAATGCAAAGAATGGCATCTACAGCAGCCCACAGTAAATCCAAATCCACATCAAAATCTGCAGCCAAATCTGTAGCATTAACGACTTAGTGCTGTGCTATTAAGGTATGCTAAAACACAATTGCACCAAAAAAGCAACCAAATCCGCTGCGGAAAACAGCAGTTAAAAAAACAAACATATACTTACCTTACCCTGAGCCGTAGTCATGGTGAAGCATGCCTCCATGCGGTCCAACCCAGTGGCGTAACTACCGCTATAGCAGCCGTAGCGGCTGCTACGTGGCCCGCGGCATGAGGGAGCCCGTGTCGCCCGCCGGCATGGGCCCCCATCATGGCCGGAGGCTCCGCTAGCTGCCGCTATGGCTGCTACAGCGCGACGCCACTGAACACTACGGCAGAGAAGGGATGTATCTCCCCACTCTGCCATTAAAGGGGTTGTTCCTACATAAGACATGTATCCCCTATCCACAGGATAGGGGATACATGTGTCATCGCTGGCAGCGATAGGGAGAACGGGGGACCGAAAGTCCCCTGAAGTTCTCCATGACAAACCTCGGACTTCCAGGGTCTGTGTCGGCAGCTCCGTAGAAATGAATGGCGCGCCGGTCGGGCTGTATAGAGTTACCTACAGGGGGGGCTGTATGGCGTTACCTACAGGGGGGGCTGTATAGCGTTACCTACAGGGGGGGTTGTATAGCGTTACCTACAGGGGGGGCTGTATGGCGTTACCTACAGGGGGCAAATAAAGCGTTACCTACAGGGGGGACTGTATAGCGTTACCTACAGGGGGGGCTGTATGGCGTTAACTACAGGGGGGGCTGTATGGCGCTATCTACAGGGGTGGCTGTATGGCGTTACCTACAGGGGGGACTGTATGGCGCTGTCTACAGGGGGGCTGTATGGCATTATCTACAGGGGGGCTGTATGGCGTTATCTACAGGGGAGCTGTATGGCGTTATCTACAGGGTGGACTGTATGGCGCTATCTACAGGGGGCTGTATGGCGTTATCTACAGGGGGGGTTGTATAGCGTTGTCTACAGGGTGGGCTGTATGGCGTTATCTACAGAGGGGGCTGTATGGTGTTATCTACAGGGTATGCTGAATGGCGTTATCTACAGGGGGGCTGTATGGCGCTATTTACAAAGGGGTCTGTATGCCATTATCTACAGGGTGGGCTGCATGGCGTTATCTACAGGAAGGGCTGTATGGCGTTATCTACAGGGGTCTGTATGGCGTTATCTACAGAAGGGGCTGTATGGCGTTATCTACAGGGGGGCTGTATGGCGTTATCTATAGGGGGGCTGTAAAAAAGGCACTATCTACAAGGGGGGGGTTGTGTGACACCCAGGGGAGGGGGGGGCCCCAGTCAAAAGTTTGCTATGGGGCCCAGTCTTTCCTAGTTACGCCCCTGGTCCAGCCCCCTGGGATGGTGCTGCAGCAGCCCGTGTGACCACTGCAGCTTGTGAAACGTCATCCAAGGAGGCCGACCTGGACCGAAAAGTATACCAAACGGGCAAGTAAAAGCTTTTTTTTTTCTCTTTGAGGTTTGATTTTTGCGCAGCTTTTCTGCCACAAAAATCGCAGCACCTGCTATTTGTTGCAATTTTTACCTCCCTATTGAATTCAATGGAGAAACCCTGCAACAGAAAATCAGCGATTCCGAAGTATAAATTCACATGCTGCGGATTAATAACCGCACAGCAGGTCAATTAATTAATGCTTTTTCTGCAGATTTTTTACACAGCGTGTGGATGAGATTTGTTCAAATATCTGTACGCTGAGGATTTTCCGCAATGAAATCCGTTTACGATGTGTAAATATAACCTTATTCAGGTTTTGAAATCCAAGCACCACCACGGTACATTTAACCCTTTCTAGCATTAACACAAACATGCTTGTGATAGTGATTGCGCGGACACAAAATCATCCGCTGCAGGTGCCCGCTATGACTTAGGGCGGATTTACTCGAGCGTGTGCCTTTTGCGCATGCAAAAAACGCAGCGTTTTGCGCACGCAAAAGGCACTTGACAGCTCCGTGTGTCATGATCATATGGTGCGCGGCTGCGTGCTTTTCGCACAGCCGCCATCATTATGACACTCTGTTTGTATGTTTGTAAACAGAAAAGCATGTGGTGCTTTTCTGTTTGCAATCATAGTTTGCCTGCTGTTGCATGAATCACGCACGTCCCATGGACTTCAATGGGTGCGTGATGCGTGAAAAATGCAGAAATATAGGACCTGTCGTGAGTTTTACGCAGCGGACTCACGCTGTACAAAAATCACGGACAGTCTGCACTGCCCCATAGACTAGCATAGGTCCGTGTGATGCGCTTGAAAAGCACGCGTGTTGCACGGACGTATTACAAGTTCGTGTAAATCCGTCCCAATAGCCATGCTCCTGCTGCAAAGGTCGGGATCAAAAGAACCTCCGATCCCAATTGTTTAACCCCTTAAATGCAGCGGTTAATATTGACTGCAGTATTTAAGAGGTTTGAGAGAGGGAGGGGGCTCCCTCTGTCACCCATCAGCGGCCTGCAAATGAGTTTTCCATCCGCCAATGAGATGCTATGGCTGCTGCCTAGTAAAGGCCGATAGGCCTTACATGACTATATGCCAGAAGCATGGCCTAATAGATCGTAATGTAATGTAATGCTTTGGTTTACGAGTATACTAAAGCGATTAGAAGATCACATTGTGAAGCTCCCCAGTGAGACAAAAAAAAAAATAACACAGTTAAATAAAGTTTATTAAAACATCAAAAAATGTGCACAGCAAAAATAAAATAAAACCATCCTTTTCATAAAAAGTGGTTTTAGGCTGGGTTCACACTGAGTTTTGGAACTTTGAGGCAGATTTTGCTCTGCCTGCACGCCGATTTTCGTGGCATTTTTCGCTTCATTTTTCAACCGCGGCCATTGAGTGAACGCTGTGAAATACGCTTTCTCTGCCTCCCATTGATGTCAATGGGAGGTCTGAGGCGTAAACGCCCGAAGATGGGGCATAACCCTCCGCTTTCCCGAGAGCCGGATTTTCCCCTCGTGGAAAAAAATCGCCTCCACCTCCCATTGAAATCAATGGGAGGCATTTTCGACAGTTTTTTGGTGCATTTTCCAACGCGTTTTCCGCATCAAAAAACGTATCAAAGAACTCTGTGTGAACTGGACCTTATTTTGTAAAAGTGTAAATAAAAAAAGAAAATACGTATATATGGTATTGCTGCAATCATAACCACTCGATTGGTAAATGCCGTACAAAAAATATGCAAGATACAACAGCGGCATTGCTTTTTTCCATTAAAAACATAATAAAAGTTAATCAATAACATGTACCCCAAAATGGTACCAATAAAAAAATAAAAAAACACACATTGTCCTGCAAAATACAAGCCCACATATGCTACATCGACAGAAAAATTCTAAAGTTATGGCTCTTGGAATGCAGCAATGCACAAACAAATACTTTTTGTTTAAAGAGGCTCTGTCACCACATTATAAGTGGCCTATCTTGTACATAATGTGATCGGCGCTGTGATGTAGATTACAGCCATGTTTTTTTATTTAGAAATACTATCATTTTTGACGGAGTTATGACCTATATTAGCTTCATGCTAATGAGTTTCTCAATGGACAACTGGGCGTGTTTTACTTTTTGACCAAGTGGGCGTTGTGGAGAGAAGTGTATGACGCTGACCAATCAGCGTCATACACTTCTCCCCTTTCATTTACACAGCAGATAGTGTTCTTACTAGTGTGCAGTCACATACTCACACACTAAAGTTACTGATGAGTCAATTATACTTACCCAGAGCACTCTGCTTCTGCGTCCAGCCCGACCTCCAGGGATGATGTTTCTTCCCATGTGACCGCTGCAGCAAATCACAGGCTGCAGTGGTCACTTGGGATGAAACATCATCCCAGGAGACCAGGCTACAGGACATCAGAGGGATGCATCGCCATGTCTACAGGTAAGTGATTGTTTTTCACATTGGACATTCCAGCCAAAATACTGCACCACAGTTTTGTGCGATTTTTCGTCTGGAATTCCCTGTGCCGTCTAGGGCGGATACGCTGTGTACTTTTTACTCAGCGTATCCGGCTTGTGTGAACATGCCCTTACTGTGCAGGAAGCAGCTCTCCCTGCACTTACATTGCTGCCTAAGCTATGCTCGGGCAAAAAAGTATAGTGCTTTTCTTCCTACCCGAGCACAGCTCAGGGTAATGAGTGTGCGTGGGGGGCAATAATATGCCTCTTCAAAAGAACTTACCTATTTATTATAGTATGCATCTAAACAATAACATAATGCAGATACCAAATAATACTACTATACCAGGACCAAATATTACTACCACACCGTGACTAAATAGTACCACCATACTGTTACTAAACAAAAAAAACACTATAAAAAGACCAATATTACCCATAATTCCACAACACCATGAATACATACTACAAAATGCGACTGAATAATACCACCCTACTGTTAATGGATAAAAGTACCCCACTTTGTGTCCCACATAGTAATAGTGCCTCTTTTTGTACCCCACACACTAATAGTGCCCCCTTCCCTGCACCACTCAATAATAATGCCAACTTTTGTGCCACCTACATAATGATAATGCCCTCTTTGTATTTCCATATAGTAATAATCCCCACCAATGTCCTCTACAAAGTAAGGGTATGTGCACACACACTAATTACGTCCGTAATTGACGGACGTATTTCGGCCGCAAGTCCCGGACCGAACACAGTGCAAGGAGCCTGGCTCCTAGCATCATACTTATGTACGATGCTAGAAGTCCCTGCCTCGCTGCAGGACAACTGTCCCGTACTGTAAACATGATTATACTACGGGACAGTTGTCCTGCAGCAAGGCAGGGACTCCTAGCGTCGTACATAAGTATGATGCTAGGAGCCCGGCTCCTTGCACTGTGTTCGGTCCGGGACTTGCGGCCGAAATACGTCCGTCAATTACGGACGTAATTAGTGTGTGTGCACATACCCTAATAATGCCCCCTCTATACTATAATAATGATGCCTTTGTACCCAAACATAGTAATAATATATAGAACAGCTGTATCTAGCGCTGAGACCTGTATCAGTCAGGTCACCTGGACTGACGAGTTCAGTGACAGCAGGTCCTGCGTGTCTCTGACACGCAGGATCGAGCTGTTATCAATCACATCTAAGTTCTGAACTTAGATGTGATCGATAACAGGTGGATCCTGCTTGTTACACACCTTCACTAAACCCGTCAGTCCCGCTGACCTGTCGAAATTCAGGTCTCAGCGCTAGATACAGCTGTTCTGTATACAGGATACAAAGTAGTTGTAGCTCAAATTTTTTTAATTAATGTTTAATAAAATGTAATAACAAAGTTGGACCAATTACACTAATACACATTTTTATAAAAAACAAACAAAACATTTTCATAGGTATACATAGCTTTTAAGGCTCTAGACAAACCAAAAAGTCAAAAAAGCACCAAAATACATATAGGCTGAGTTCATACAAAGCGGGTACACTGCGTAGGGTGAAAAAACGCACCAAACTGTGATGCAGTTTTTGCTCCGAATGTCCACTGTGGAAAACTGCAGTGAAGTTTCATCCCAGGAAACCGCTGCAGCTAATCATAGGCTGGAAAGAGTCATCCCAGGAGGCCGGCCCTCTGACGTCATCCAGGCCGGGCTCTTGGGACGACGTTTCAGCCCATGTCGGCGTCGTAACAGCCTATGATTGGCTGCAGCGGTCACGTGGGATGAAACATAATGCCAGGAGGCCGGCCTGGCGCGAGAAACACAGACTCTTGGTAAGTATAAGATTTTTCTTTCTGAGTTGCGTTTTTTGCGGCAGAATCGCTGCAGAACCGCCGCGAAAAACGCAATGTTGTGATCTTTACCATCCCATTGAATTCAATGGGGGAAAACTCGCAACAAATAAGGAGCTTTTACGCAAATACAATTGACATGCTGCGAAATAAAATTCCGCACCGCAGGTCAAATTGGGAGCGTTTGTTTTTTTCGCTCAGTATTTACGCAGCGTGTGGATGAGATTTGTTTTATCTCATCCACTTTGCTGCTACTGTATTTGCTGCGGATATATTCCGCAACAATTTTTTTTGCGTAAAATCACCAGAGAACTGAAATACTATTTTGCTTATCTCTGTTCTAGAGTTATCCTGAAAAGCATTTCCTTACATTGTGAAACATACAAAATGCAAAATGTACAAGTTTTGATAATAAAGTTCTCACAAACTATAAAATGCTTCAGTCTTAATTTATTCACTCAATTGTGAAATAACAAAATTTGTGTGAAACATTGCAAGAGATTAAGTATGTGGTGTTTAATAGTGACATCTCACTTTTTTTTTATCAACATTAAGAAACCCGTAGCACAGCTTTCATTAACGTACTTCCTCTGGGACAGCTAAAATAAGAATTTAAGGAACTCAAGAAGATGGACATTTTGTAAGAGAAAATTTCAGTTAACATAAAAGTTTATACATGAGCATGAATAATAACATCACATACACAAATTGTATTTTGAATGAACAGTATGTGTAATTTTTCAGTAATAGAAGGTACAGTATGTGTAATATCAAATGCTAAAACACATTATGTGGCTAAGGCCTTATTCACGCGAACGTGTTAAACGTCCGTGTGACGGCCGTTGAAACAATGGCCGTCACACGGACCCATTTACTTCAATGTGACCGTTCACACCGCCGTTATTTCAACGGACCGTGTGAAGGGTCCGGGGGAAAATAGGACATGTCCCATTTTTTCACGCTTCACACATCCCTCCATAGACTCTAGTTTATGGGGGATGCGTGACATCGCATCCCGCAGCGTAGAGCACGGATGCACCTCGGATGTGAAAAACTGCAGTTTTTCACGTCCGAGATGCTCAACGCTCGAGTGAATCGAGCCTAAGTCCTTGACAACCTCCAAACATAAATAAAGCAATACCCTTAAACCACTAGCCGTGACCATATAAGCTACAGTGGTGTCACCACGGGTATGCTAAAACACCACGCATCCCAGGGTCCGCCCCTTAGGGAAGCCAAAATCCATCGCTTTAAAATAAAATCAATATATTTTGTCTAAGACTGCAATATATAAAAACATATATACCGTTGACAAGGACACGCCTACACCAAGAAAACAAAGTAAAACCCAATAGTCCAGAATCTGTAAAACAAATGCATATACAAATGAAATAAACTATTTGTATCCCTCCTCCACATAAAACCACACTTGCAGACCCTAATACAAAATAAAAAACTAAAGGGAGGGCAGGCGGGCGGAACAAACATTTTTCAAGCCATAAAATTACTTCCCTACTTATCCCCTATATATACATCCCCTAACTCCACATTTTAACACCTTAACGACATCCAAAGTACTATTACGTCGCCGTCGTTAAGGACTGAACGCAACACAACATATAGGTACGTTGTGTTGCTGGTGCGAGCTCAGAAGCAGAGCCTGCACCATCGTCAGCGGGTGTCAGCTGTATTATACAGCTAACACCCTACTTCATGGCCAGGACCGGAGCTAGCCACCGATCCGGCCTATTGACTCTTTAGATGCAGCGCTCAAAAGCAAGCGCTGCATCTATGGAGTTTACTAGTAGATCGTAACCCCGCAAGGCAATCGCGGGGGTCCGATATCTGCTTTGGCAGACCAGAGGCCTAACAATGGCCTCCTATCTGCAAAGTATGGAAGCCTGTTAGGTCCTGCCCGGAGTAGGGGCCTGAAAGGCTTCCGGCCGCAGAAACAAGATGGCGCAGGCTCAGAAGTTGAGCTTGAGACATCAACCATGGGTGTGTTACAGCTGACACCGTGCTATAATGGCAGGGAACGGAGCTAGCTCTGATCCCTGCCATTAACCCCTTAGATGCCGCAATCAAAAGCGATTGCGGCATCTTAGTGGTTTGAATCTGATCGGCATAACTACAAGGTGATCGCAGGGGTGCTGATCGTTGCTAAGGCAACCAGAAGCCCAACAATGTCCTCCTAATCTGCCATGTACGGAAGCACATTGTGCCCTGCCAATAGGTGGGGTCTAATAGGTTTGTTGTCAGTGAATAACTGACAGCTCTAATACATTGCACTACGTAGATAGTGCAATGTATTAGCGTAAAGATCAGCAGTGCAGGCCCTCAAGTCCCCTAGTGGGACAAAAAAAAAGTTAAAAAGTTAATAACATTTTTTAATAAACGAGCAAAAATAAAAGTTTCAAATGAAAAAAAAATACAGCCTTTCTGTAAAGGATCTGCCAGGCACTGCGGGGTTAACTCCCAGAACTAATCAGTCAGCACCTGAGAATACATCCCTGAGACTGACTCCTGCTTCCACCGATCAGGCTGGCAGGCTTAGGAGTGGGAGAGCCTATCGTAACCTGGCCAGACTCAGCTAGCTCCCGCCCTCGGTCTATTTAAGCCTGCACTTCCTGTCCCTCGGTGCTTGTTATTGCTTTTGTTTCCTTCCTTGTGGTTCCTGGCCCAGCTACAGCTCCTGCTATTTTTGATCCTGCTCCATACCGACCCTGGCTTACCGACTACTCTTCTGCTTTTCGTTTTGTACCTCGCACACTCCTGGCTTGACTCGGCTCGTTCACCACTCTGGTTGCTCACGGTGTTGCCGTGGGCAACGGCCCCTTTTCCTTGCTTGTGTTCCTTGTATGTTTGTCGTGTTTGTCGTGCACTTACTGAGCGCAGGGACCGCCGCCCAGTTGTACCCCGTCGCCTAGGGCGGGTCGTTGCAAGTAGGCAGGGACAGAGTGGCGGGTAGATTAGGGCTCACTTGTCCGTCTCCCTACCCCCTGCCGTTACATAATAACAAGCCCATACCTAGTCTACCCCTGGTCCCTGACACCACTATGGATCCCCGTGAGACCCTGGCTCAGCAAATGCAGGGTCTCTCCCTACAGGTCCAGGCCCTGGCTCAGAGGGTCAACCAGCCTGATGCTACCCTGGTAGTTCCCCGCACCGCACCTCTTGAACCCCACCTCAAGTTGCCCGACCGGTTCTCAGGGGACCGGAGGACTTTTCTCTCCTTTCGGGAGAGTTGTAGGCTTTACTTTCGTTTAAAGCCTCATTCCTCAGGTTCTGAGAGCCAGCGGGTGGGTATAATTATGTCCCGGCTCCAGGAAGGGCCCCAAGAGTGGGCCTTCTCCTTGGCTCCTGACGCCCCTGAACTTTCCTCCGTTGATTGTTTCTTTTCTGCTCTCGGACTTATTTATGACGAGACTGACAGGACTGCCTTTGCCGAGAGTCAGCTGGTGACCTTAAGTCAGGGTAAGAGACCTGTTGAGGAGTATTGCTCTGACTTTCGGAAGTGGTGCGTAGCTTCTCGGTGGAATGACCCTGCCTTAAGGTGCCAGTTTAGGTTGGGTCTGTCGAATGCCCTGAAAGACCTGCTAGTTATCTATCCCTCTTCTGACTCCCTAGACCAGGTTATGGCTTTAGCGATACGACTTGACCGACGTCTCAGGGAACGACAACGTGAACGTTTATGTGTTCTCCTCCGTTTCACCTGGTAGTTCCAACAATCCTGAGGTAGAGGTCGTTCATCGGGAACTGTGCACAGTCTGGGCCCAGGTTCAGAAAAACCTAGAGGTGTCCCAGAGCGTACAAAAAACTCAGGCTGATAAAAAACGTTCTGCTAACCCCCTGTTTATGGTCGGGGATCTGGTGTGGTTGTCGTCTAGGAACTTGCGTCTCAAGGTTCCGTCCAAGAAGTTTGCTCCCCGGTTTATTGGGCCGTATAAGGTCATTGAGGTCCTCAATCCTGTCTCCTTCCGGCTGGAGTTATCCCCGTCTTTTCGGATACACGACGTGTTTCATGCCTCCCTCCTCAAACGCTGCTCCCCGTCCTTGGCTCCCTCGAGGAGACCTCCTGTTCCCATCCTCACCCCGGAGGGGGTGGAATTCGAGGTGGCCAGGATTGTGGACAGCAAGATGGTCCAAGGCTCCCTCCAGTACCTGGTCCATTGGAGAGGATACGGGCCCGAGGAGAGGACTTGGGTACCCGCCAGGGGATGTTCACGCTGGGGTATTGGTCAGGAGGTTCCACCTGCGTTTCCCCAGTAAGCCAGGTCCACTTAGAAAGGGTCCGGTGGCCCCTCATAAAAGGGGGGGTACTGTAAAGGATCTGCCAGGCACAGCTTCGGGGTTAACTCCCAGAACTAATCAGTCAGCACCTGAGAATACATCCCTGAGACTGACTCCTGCTTCCACCATTCAGGCTGGCAGGCTTAGGAGTGGGAGAGCCTATCGTAACCTGGCCAGACTCAGCTAGCTCCCGCCCTCGGTCTATTTAAGCCTGCACTTCCTGTCCCTCGGTGCTTGTTATTGCTTTTGTTTCCTTCCTTGTGGTTCCTGGCCCAGCTACAGCTCCTGCTATTTTTGATCCTGCTCCATACCGACCCTGGCTTACCGACTACTCTTCTGCTTTTCGTTTTGTACCTCGCACACTCCTGGCTTGACTCGGCTCGTTCACCACTCTGGTTGCTCACGGTGTTGCCGTGGGCAACGGCCCCTTTTCCTTGCTTGTGTTCCTTGTATGTTTGTCGTGTTTGTCGTGCACTTACTGAGCGCAGGGACCGCCGCCCAGTTGTACCCCGTCGCCTAGGGCGGGTCGTTGCAAGTAGGCAGGGACAGAGTGGCGGGTAGATTAGGGCTCACTTGTCCGTCTCCCTACCCCCTGCCGTTACACTTTCTTCCCCTGATAACTCTTTATTACAGGAAAAAAATGAAACCGTTAAAAAAATTACGCATTTGATATCACCGCGTCCGTAACAACCCAAACTATAAAACTCTAATGTTATTTTTGCCACGCGGTGAACACCGCAAAAAAATAAAATAAAGAACTATGCCAGAATCGTTATTTTAGTCATCACCCCAACCAAGACATAGAATGAAACATGATCAAAAAGTCGCATGTACCCCAAAATATTACCAACTACAATCCGTCCCATAAAAAAAGAAGCCCTTACACAGCCTTATCGAAAAATAAAAGTTATGGCTCTCAGAATATGGTGAAACAAAAAAAAAATAATTTCAAAAAAAGAAATAAATAAGTGATTTTATTGTGCAAACGCTGAAAAACATATAAAACTATATACATATGGTATCGCCATAATCATATTGACCCGCAGAATAAAGTAAAAATGTAATTTATAGCGCACGGTGAACACTGTAAAAAAAAAGATTAAAAAACTTTGTCAGAATTGCTGGTTTTTGGTCACCTTGCTTGCCAAAAAATGTAACAAAAAGTTAACTAAAAAATCGCATGGTACCAATGAAAACTACAGATTGTCCCGCAACAAAAAAGCCCTTACACAGCTCCGGTGGAGAAAAAATAAAAAAGTTCTGGTTCTCAGAATATGGCGGAGCAAAGTGTGCAGAGCGTTTCAAAAGCGGATAAGATTGGGCACCATTTATCAGCGCGACACTGGCCACACATCTGCAGATTATTATTAATTTACCACATTAGAATAGCACCTTATTATGCCATGATGTACGCCGCACAGATTACATATGCCCCCACATTATAAACTGAAATACCAGCAAAACACCAAACAGAACTACTACCAAGCAAAATTTGCGCTCCAAAAGCCTAATGGCGCTCCCTTCTTCTGAGCCCTACAGCATGCCCAAAAAGCAGTTTAAGTCTTCATATATGTCATTACCGTACCCGGGACTACCCACTTACATTTATGAGGTATGTGTCTTCAGTGACACATATTGTGCACTAAAATGGCATATCAGTGGAAAATTGCAATTTTACTTTTCACCATCCGCTGTGCATTAATTTCTAATGGAAAAACACCTGTGGGATCAAAATGCTCATTACAACCCTTAATATTCCCTAAGGGCTGTAGTTTACAGTCTGTTTTACTATTTGACATCCGAGCCCTGCATTTGTGGGCCAATGCTGTGAAAATCACCGAAATAGAACTCAAATGCGTATGGTGCTCTTCAATTCTGAGCCCTGTCATTTGTCCTAGCAAATGATAAATACCTTGAGGGTGTAGTTTCTAAAATGAGGCTTGGGGCTTCCACTGTTTTCTGGTACCTCAGGGTTTTGCAACTGCAACATGGAGCCCGAAAACCAAATCAGCAAAATCTGCATGCCAAATAGCGCTCCTGCCTTTCTGAACCCTGACTTGCAATGGCATAGCTATAGGGGTTGCAGCAGTAGCTTTTGGGACCCAAAGGCACGCCCGCACCACCTCTGTAAAACAAGGATAATGAGGCTGCTGCACCAGAAGCATGAACACTAGAGGCCGCAGAACATGATAGAAAGCAACTGCTACCGCAAGCAGGGAAGAGGTCCTGCCCAGAAGTCAAGAGGGTACCTGCAGTGTGCAGTAGGATCATCAACGATTCCCCTGCTCCTTAGAGACTGCAGAGGGCTGTGACCATCACTACAGGGCTCCTACAGTAAATGCTCCCCAATCACTCATGTTTACATGACCTTACATTTTTTTCCAAATTTTTTTGTGTTTTATGGTGCAATTGTTTAAATCGTGGCCATTTTTGCAGCGATGTTTGAAATCAGGTTAGAAATGGTGTTGTTCTGCCGCGATTGCAAAAATCGCAGCTAAACCGTTAAATTTTTGCTGCGATTACAAAGGTCGCAACAAAAATGGAGCGGTGTTGCCGTGATTGCAAGAATTGTGGCACAAAAGCGCAATGGCATCCCTGAGTCACTGACAAGCTTAACCTTTGGAGAACAATTAGGGTATGTTCACACAGGGAATTCCGGCCGAAAATACGCACCGAATTGTAGTACAGTTTTTTGGTCAAAAGGTCCGCTGCGGAAAACTGCACATTTAAAAAAAAAGACAAACTCTTAGGGTATGTTCACACGACCTATTTTTAGACGTTTTTCGGGCCGTAAACGCCCAAAGAACGGCCAAAAAATCGGAAGCAGAGTGCCTCCAAACATCTGCCCATTGATTTCAATGGGAAAACTGCGTTCTGTTCCGACTGAGCTTTTTCCGCTGCATTTTTTTTCGCCTAAAAAAAACGGCCGCGAAAAAGAAGTGCAGGACACTTCTTGGGACGTATCTGGAGCTATTTTCCATAGACTCTAGTGAAAAAAGCTCCAAAAACTGCCATAAAAAAACGCAGCGAAAATCGCGAGTGGCACAAAAAACTTCTGAAAATCAGGAGCTGTTTTCCCTTGAAAACAGCTCCGTATTTTGAGACATTTTTGACTCTGCGTGTAAACATACCCTAACCCTCTGACGTCCTGCAGACCGACCTCCTGGGATGACATTTTATCCCATGTGACCACTGCAGCCTGTGATCTAGGCAGGCCTAGATGAAGACACAGAATTCTGGGTAAGTATAAGATTTTTATTTTTCTTTCTGAGTTGAGTTTTTTGCAGCGGAATCGCAGATTTTCCACCGCAAAACTCAACATCTGCTATTTGTTGCGGGTTTTACCTCCCCATCTAAATTAATGGGGAAAACCTGCAACAAATAAGCAGTGATTCTGCAAATACAATTGACATGCTGCGGATTCAAAAAACCGCACCGCATGTAAATTTCTGCTACTACTGTAATACGCTGCAGATTTTCTGCAAATAAATCCATTACGAAAACTCTGCAGACTTTATTCTACATGTGAACTTACCCTTAGGCCCCATGCACACAAATGTGCTTTTGTGGCCGCAATTCCCCCGAAAATCCACAGGAGAATTGCGGCCCCATTAATTTCAGGCGTGGGTTTCACGCATAATTCCAGACAAAATCCGCCAACATTCCACAAACAATTCAGTATTTTTTTTACCTTATTCACAGCTTCAGGACAAAAGCCAAAAAACCGTGGTTTAGAGATTGTTTAAATAACGTTTGCCTTCCATTTGGTCTTTCCGTTCATCTGTTCCATTAGAGGAACAGATAAACGGAAAGACAAACGTAAAGTATAGTTTCCGTGTGCATTACCATTGATTTCAAAGGTATTTTTTGGGTTTCAGTTTGACTCCATTCCACTAGGTTTCCACTGTTCCTCTGACGGAACAGATGAACTGAAAGTCCAAACGGAAAGCAAACGTAATGTGAACAGGCCCTTAGCTTCATTGAATTACAAAGGGGTTAATCGGCAACATAAATCCTTGTTTAAAGAGGATCTGTCACCAGTTTATTAATTCCCTATCTCCTAACTAGTCTAATAGGCACTTTGCTGCTGATATCTACAAGTGTGATTTGTTTTCAAAAACGTTTATTATTTGCAGTTATGAGCATTTTTCTAAATATGCTAATATAGCTCTAATAGCCAAATAGGAGGTGACTCTTTCTTTGCACTCTACGGTGTAATGTTTTCTGTATGATGCTGTCCAGCTGTCAGCATACAGCTTCTCCCCCTTCCCTGCCCAGCAGGGAAAGGGGATCATAAAGTATACAGCTTCTATTCCCAACTGTGTTTTCAAATGGTGATATCTCCAGGTGGTCCACAGCCGGTGATATGGCTATTTAAAGTGATCCCCCTTCCCTCTAGCCTCAGTCTCTCACACTGTGTGAAGCAGTTTCATGCTGATAGGACAGCGTCAGAGGCTGTGAGGTAGTTCCACCTCAGGAGAATCGTTGATGTTACCTCTCATTTGTCTAATAAAGGTCCATTTGCATATTTAGAAAAAAAGCTCATAACTTTTAAAATAATAAACTTTTTGGGACACAACTTTCACTAGCATTATCAGTGTGACAGCACCTATTGGATTAACCAGGAGATACGGCTTTACTAAACTAGTAACAGGTCCTCTTTAAAGAGGCTATGTCACCAGATAATAAGTGCCCTATCTCCTACATAATCTGATCGGCGCTGTAATGTAGATAACAGCAGTGGTTTTTATTTTGAAAAACAATAATTTTTGAGCAAGTTATGAGCAAGTTATGAGCAATTTTAGGTTTATGCTAATTAATTTCTTAATGACAAACTGGGCATGTTTTTACTTTTTACCAACTGGGCGTTGTACAGGGAAGTGTATGACGCTGACCAATCAGTGACCAATCAGCATCATACACTTCTCATTTTTCCAGCTCAGCTTCTTTCACTGCACAATCACACTGTAACAATGGGCTGGAACAATGAGAAGTGTATGACGCTGATTGGTCACTGATTGGTGACAACGTCCAGTTGGTAAAAAGTAAAAACACGCCCAGTTGGTCATTAAGAAACTAATTAGCATAAATCTAAAATTTTCATAACTTGCTAAAAAATGATTGTTTTTCAAAATAAAAACCACTGTTGTTATCTACATTACAGCGTTGATCAGATTATGTAGGAGATAGGGCATATAAAATCTGGTGACAGAGCCTTTTTAAGAAACAGATATCTGCCACAGTTTTCTAAATAAAAAATCCAAGGCATATTTTGCCCATGGCAAATCCGTGCCACGTGAACATGGTCTACGGCCATGTTTATATGTTCAAAACTCCAAGTATACTGTGGAAATCAGGGCAGCCTGTAGATTTATAAGCAGAATTGTTGCAGAGTTTCACAGCAGATTTCACCCTTTGCATTGCACTTGCAACAATCGTGTGACACATTACAGATTTTGGCAGGGATTTGTTTTCAGAAAAAAATTATATTTTACATTTCACTGCATAATTCCACTAATTTCAGTAAAAAAAAAACCTGTGGGGTCAAAATGCTTACTATACCCCTCGATTAATTCTTTCAGGTGTGTAGTTTACCAAATTGGATTATTTTTGGGGGGTTTCCACTGATTTGGTCCCGCAGGAGATTTGCAAATGTGCCATGATCCCCAAAAACCAAATCGGCAAAATCTGGCTGCCAAATATTCCTTTCTGAGCCCTGCCGTGTGTCCAAACAGCAGTTTATGACCACATGTGGGGTATTGTCGTACTCAGAAAAAATTGCTTTACAAATGTTGGGGTGCTTTTTTCCCTTCATCCCTTAGTGTAAAAAATTTGATATTTATTTTCACAGCCTAATTCCACTAAATTCACCAAAAACCTGTGGGGTCAAAAATGCTTACTATACCCCTCGATAAATTCCTTCAGGGGTGTAGTTTCCCAAATGGGGTCAATTTTGTGGGTTCCACTGATTTGGTCCCACAAGGGCTTTGCAAATATGACATGTCGCAATCCATTCCAGCAAAATTTGAGTTACAAAAGCCAAATAGCGTTGCTTCCCTTCTATGGGGTATTGCCGTGCTCAGAAGAGTTTTCTTTGCAAATTTTGAGGTGCTTTTTCTCATTTATCTATTGTGAAAATGGAAAAATTTAATTTTATTACAAAAAAACTTATATTTTCATTTTTACGACCTAATTCCACTAAATTCAGCAAAAAAATCTGTGGGGCCAAAATACTCACTATTCCCCTCGATAAATTCCTTAAGGGCTGTCGTTTTTCAAATGGGGTCACTTTTGGGGGGTTTCCACTGTTTTGGTCCCTCAGGGTCTTTGCAAATGTGACATGGCACCCGAAAGTTATTCCAGCAAAACTTGAGCTCCAAAAGCCAAATGGTGTTCATTCAATTCTGAGCCCTGCCGTGGGTCCAAACATCAGTTTATTGCCACATATAGGGTTTTTCCGTAATAGGGATAAATTTGTTTTCAAATATTGGGGTTGTTTTTCTCCTTTGTGCCTTGTAAAAATTGAACATTTCTATACTTTATTGGAAAAATGTTGATTTTCATTCTTACGGCCTAATTCCACTAAATTCGGCAAAAAACCTGTTTGGTTAAAATGCTCACTATGCCCCTCGATAAATTCCTTGAGCGGTGTAGTTTTCCAAATGGTGTCTTTTTGGGGTGTTTCCACTGTTTAGGTCCCACTAGAACTCTTCAAACCTGACATGGTGCCTAAAATATATTCTAATAAAAAGGAGGCCCCAAAATCCACTAGGTGCTCCTCTGCTTCTAAAGCAGGGGTTTCAGTTCATTAGCACACTAGGGCCACATGTGGGATATTTCTAAAAACTGCAGAATCCGGGCAATAAATATTCAGTTGCATTTCTCTGGTAAAACCTTCTTTGTTACAGGAAAAAAAATTATTAAATCTGATTTTTTGCAAAAAATAAATACATTTGTAAATTTCACGTTCACTTTGCTTTAATTCCTATGAAATGCCTAAAGTATTAAGAAACTTTCTAAATGCTGTTTTGAATACTTTAAGGGGTGCAGTTTTTAAAATGTAGTGATTTATAGGGGGGTTCTAATATATAAGGCTCTCAATGCCACTTCACAACTGAACTGGTCCCTGAAAAAAAGGCTTTTGACATTTTCTTGAAAATGTGGGAAATTGATGCTAAAGTTCTAAGACTTGTAAAGTCCTAGAAAAATAAAAGAATGTTCAAAAAACTATACCAATCTAAAGTAGACATATGGGAAATGTTAATTAGCAACTATTTTGTGTGGTATTTCTATCTGTTTTAGGCCTCATTTACACGAACGTGATATACGTCCGTGCGACGCGCGTGCTTTTCACGCGGGTCGCACGGACCTATACAAGTCTATGGGGGCATGCAGACAGTCCGTGAGTTTTGCTCAGCGTGAGTGCGCTGAAAAAAACTCACGACATGTTCTCAATTTCTGCGTTTTTCGTGCATCACGCACCCATTGAAGTCAATGGGTGTGTGAAAACCACGAAGGTGGCACGGAAGCACTTCCGTGCAAACTGCGTGATTCGCGCAAGAGCTGTCAAACTCTGAATGTAAACAGAAAAGCACCACGTGTTTTTCTGTTTACAAACATCCAAAAGGAGTGTCAGAATTTAGAGATGAGCGAACAGAACCCGGCAAAAATTTTTCCGGTACGCGACGTCAGGAGGCAGTCACTGTCCAGGGTGCTGAAAGAGTTAAACTGGTTCAGCACCCTGGACAGTGACTTCCGATCACAATATACATGAACGTGTAAAATAAAAAAGAAGTTCTGACTTACCGATAACTCCCGGCTTCTTCCTCCAGTCTGACCTCCCGGGATGACAATTCAGTCCAAGTGACAGCTGCAGCCAATCACAGGCCAAGCACAGGCTGCAGCCAATCACAGGCTGCAGCGGTCACATGGACTGCCGCGTCATCCAGGGAGGTGGGGCCGAATTTCAAGAGAGGGACGCGTCACCAAGGCAACGGCCGGGAGACCGGACTGGAGGAAGCAGGAAGTACTTGGTAAGTATGAACGTCTTTTTTTTATTCACAGGTTACTGTATATTGTGATCGGAATTTACTGTCGAGGGTGCTGAAAGAGTTACTGCCGATCAGTTAACTCTTTCAGCACCCTGGACAGTGACTGACGTCGACTAGCCTCATCTCTATGATTGTGGCTGCGCGAAAATCACGCAGCCGCGCATCATACACTGATGACACACGGAGCTGTCAAGTGCCTTTTGCGCACGCAAAACGCTGGGTTTTTTTGTGTGCGCAAAATGCACACGCTCGTGTAAATGAGGCCTTATAAGCAGATACATTTAAATTTATAAAAATGCTAATTTTTGCACATTTTCTCTAAATTTTGGTGTTTTTCACAAATAAACACTGAATGTATCAACCAAATTTTACCACTAGCTTAAAGTACAATGTGTCACAAGAGATCAATCTCGGAATCGCTTGAAAAAATAAAAGTTATTACCAAATAAAGTAACATGTCAGATTTGAAAACAATGGCCTACTCCATTAGGTCGAAAACAGGCTGTGTTCTTAAGGGATTAAATAGCAGAACAAGTGAATACTGAATCAAATAGAAGTAGGTAGAGCGCAAACCTTTTTAACCCCTTTAGGACACAGCCTGTTTTGGCCTTGTGGACACAGATGATTTTTTCAAATCTGACATGTGTCACTTTATGTGGTAATAACTCCAGAACGCTTTTACCTATCCAAGCGATTCTGAGATTGTTTTCTCGTGACATATTGTACTTTAGGTTAGTGAAAAAATTTGGTCGATAAATTCAATATTTATTTGTGAAAAACGTCAAATTTTAGCAAAAAGTTGCAAAAATTAAAATTTTTCTAAATTTAAATGTATTTGCTTGTAAAACAGATAGTAATACCACACAAAATAGTTACTAGTTAAAATACCCCATATGTCTACTTTATGTTTGCATCATTTTTTTCACGTACTTTTATTTTTCTAGGACGTTACGAGGCTTAGAACTTTAGCAGCAATTTCTCATATTTTCAATAAAATTTCAATAGGCCATTTTTACAAGGACCAGTTCTGTTCTGAAGTGGCTTTGAGGGCAAAATATAGGAGGGTTCCTCCAGCTCACCTTTTCACCAGATAGGCAGAGTCACTCACGCACGGATCCCCGTGTCGGCACATGTGTAAACATAGAAAAAAAGAAGAAGGATTGAATCCAGCGATGAGTCTGTGATTCTGTTAAAAATATATAGGAATCTTCTTCCAAGTTTTATTCAAGCAGAGGGTAAAACAAGTGCGATAAAATATAGGTCAATATAGGTCCGCTCCAATTGCTGTACCATCCCTCTGTTGCACATAGGGATATTGACCTATATTTTATCGCACTTGTTTTACCCTCTGCTTGAATAAAACTTGGAAGAAGATTCCTATATATTTTTAACAGAATCACACAGACTCATCGCTGGATTCAATCCTTCTTCTTTTTTTCTATGGCTTTGAGGGCCTTATATATTAGAAAGTCCCCATAAATCACCCCATTTTGAAAACTGCACCCCTCAAGGTATTCAAAACCATATTCAGAAAGTATTTTAACCCTTTAGGCGTTTCACAGGAATTAAGGCAAAGTAGAGGTGAAATTTACAAATTTAATTTTTTTTGCCAAAATTCATTTGTAATAAAAAAAAATCTGTAACACAGAAGGTTTTACCATGGAAATGCAACTCAATATTTATTGCCCAGATTCCGCAGATTTTAAAAATATCCAACATGTGGCCCTAGTGTCCTAATGGACTGAAACACAGGCCGCAGAAGCAAAGGAGCACCTAGAGGATTTTGGGGCCTCCTTTTTTTAGGAATATATTTTTGGCACCATGTCAGGTTTGAGGTGGTACCTAAACAGTCGAAACCCCCAAAAAGTGACCCCATTTTGAAAACTACACTCCTCAAGGCATTTTTCTAGGGGTATTCTTAGCATTTTGACCCCACAGTTTTTTTGCAGAATTTAGTGGAATTAATCTGTGAAGATGAAAATCACCTATTTTTCTGTGGAAACATAGAATTTTTTCATTTTTACAAGGAATAAAGGAGAAAAATCCGCCTAACATTTGTAAAGCAATTTCTCCCGATTACGGCAATACCCCATATGTGGTTGTAAACTGATGTTTGGACCCACTGCAGGGCTCAGGAGGGAACGAGGGCCTTTTGGATTTTGGAGCGCAGATTTTGCTGGATTGGTTTTCAGTGCCATGTCGGGTTTGCAACGCCCCGGAGGGACCAAAACAGTGGAAACCCCCCAAAAGTGACCCTATTTTGGAATCTACTCCCCTCAAGGAATTTTTCTAGGGGTATAGTGAGCATTTTGGCCCCTCAGGATCTTTTTTAGAGCTAAGGTGACCAAAAAACAGCAATTTTGGCGCTTTAAATTCTTTATTTATTACAGCGTTCACCGTGCGCAATAAATTACGTTTTAATTTATTCTGCCGGTCAGTACGATTACGCCGATACAATATGTGTATAGTTTTTTTTAAGTTTTGCAGCGTTTGCACAATAAAATTAAGTTTCTATAAAATTATTTATTTTCTGAGACACGCTATTCTGAGCCGTAACTTTTTTATTTTTTCATCAAAAAAGCTGTGGGAGGTCTTGTTTTTTGCGGGACGGGTTGTAGTTTTTATTGGTACCATTTTGGGGTAAATGAGACTTTTTTGATCACTTTTTATTCTATATCTTGGGAGGGGTGGTGACCAAAAAATAGCGATGCTGACAGTTTTACGTTTATTTTGTTTGCGGCGTTCACCGTGCGGAAAAATTAACATTATAGTTTCATAGTTTGGGTCGTTTTTTCCCTATAATAAATGACTTATTATAGGAAAACAAAACCTTTTATTTTTACACTTTTATAAAACATTTTTATTAACTTTTTTTTTTACTTTCTACACTTTATGTTTTTGTTTATTAACTTTTCTTTTACTTTTTACACTTTGATTTTTTGACCTGCAGCTCTGATCGCTGCTAGAATACATTACACTACCTAGGTAGTGTAATGTATTCCAACTGTCAGTGTGACGTCACAGTCACTCTGACAGTTGGTCTACGAGGATCAGCAGAGGCTGATCCTCATAGGCTGACATACATGGCAGACCCGGGGGCCGTTGTCTGGCCCCCGGGTGCCATCACAAGCATCAGAAGCCCCCACGATTTCATGGGGGCTGCTGATGCGCTACAAACCCGCTACATGCAGAGATCGCAATCGAGCCCCGCATGTAACGGGTTAATTGCCGAAATCAGCGGCGATGAGCCGCTGATCGGCAACACTGGAGTGTCAGCTGTCGGGGACAGCTGATCTCCAAGTTCCCGATGCACACTGTCGCCGACAGTGTGCCATCGGGAACGACACAGTGACTTCCTGTCACTCTGACAGGAAGCCTATCAGGACCAGCCGAAGGTTGGTCCTGATGGGCTACCGTCCATGGCAGACCCGGAAGCCATTGCTTGGCTTCCGTTTGCCATAGTAACTATCGGCAAACCCCGTGATTTCGGACCGGGGTCTGCCGATATGTTAGAAACCCCCAAAATTCGGCGATTGCACCCGATCGCCGAATTTAAGAGGTTAATTCGCCAAAATCAGCGGCAAAGGACCGCTGGCCGGCAAGAGGGGAGTGTCAGCTGTCGGCGACAGCTGACCTCCCGGTTCCCGGTGCACACTGTCGCCGACAGTGTGCACCGGGAAAAACTCAGTAACTATACGTCCTCGTGCGGGAAGTAACCTCCCGCAACGACGGACAGTTACGTCCTAGTGCGGGTAGGGGTTAAAACATAGTATGTATCAGGCATTAGGTAGGATTCACAAATGCAGCATTTAGGTTCATTTTTTTATACTATTTTATATGCTGTTACTGCATATATTCTGCATTATGGCATCAAGTGGCTTTTATTTTCGTGACAAATATTTTTCCAGGGCAGGAAATGTGTCAGCAGAGTGCTACTTAAAGAGGCTCTGTCACCAGATTTTGAAACCCCTATCTGCTATTGCAGCAGATAGGCGCTGCAATGTAGATTACAGTAACGTTTTTATTTTTTAAAAACAAGCATTTTTGGCCAAGTTATGACCATTTTTGTTGTTATGCAAATGAGGCTTGCAAAAGTCCAAGTGGGTGTGTTTAAAAGTAAAAGTCCAAGTGGGCGTGTATTATGTGCGTACATCGGGGCGTTTTTAATACTTTTACTAGCTGGGCGTTCTGATGAGAAGTATCATCCACTTCTCTTCAGAACGCCCAGCTTCTGCCAGATCACGCTGTGACGTCACTCACAGGTCCTGCATCGTGTCAGACGAGCGAGGACACATCGGCACCAGAGGCTTCAGTTGATTCTGCAGCAGCATCGGCGTTGCAGCGCCTATCTGCTGCAATAGCAGATAGGGGTTGCAAAATCTGGTGACAGAGCCTCTTTAACCCTTGGCCTTTAAACAGATGTCAATTGTTATTTGAACAGTCAAGTGACAATCAATCTCCTTTTAGGGTTGGAAAATGAAAAAATAAAAGTTGGAAACAATGCATCATGGTTCCTTATTAAAAAAAAAAAAAAATGTGGGCACGGAGCCTGTATAATAGCACACAGAGTCTTTACAAATCTGTGTTACCAATCCGATTCGGAGGCACTATATAAGCCTCTGTATGGTGCCTACGTTTGACACCATATTCTCCGCTACAAGCAATGCCTTTAGGGGAGGATGCCTGATTTTTTTCTATGAGTTAGAAAAAACCCTCAGTGTATTTCTGTATAAAATTGGAGGCACAGTAAGGGTCCACATGGGTGCCATTCTGTACAATGCGGACCCATAACATAACCATGTGTATTTACATGTCGTACCATTTCTATCCTAATGGGTCAAGGGTAGTCATTAATGTAGCATTGTGTGGAGACTCAAAGACCAAGAAGATGAATAAGGACAACCAGTCCTCTATTAGTATTTGTAACTTCTGATAAACATCCCGCCAATACATACAACATCCCAATAAATACAATGCAATAAATACAGTTGTTATGTAGAGATTTTAGAAAAAATAATGCTGGGCCTATGTTCATAATTTTAGCTCTCAGCAGGGGTTTGTGGTTTCAAAGTGAAATCATGTTTGCTTCCCTGTGGCTTTATTTTAATGTATCACTATAACTTTCTACTGGAATCCCCATTATAGTGATGGTAAAAAGGGAAGGTCCCAAGATAAGGTCTGAATAATTTACACATTTAACTATTGGATCCTGTTTAAATAAGCGTATCAAATTATTTTGGTCTTTCTGATTTTTCCAATGCACTATGTTTTCCTCGGGGCAAAGAAAGTTTAAATTAGGTCCTGTGTGTGCAGAAAACTTTACACATTACATGAATATATTTATAATTATAGTGAGGAAGCCGAAAACATTGTGATAGGAGGAAGACGCAGAATCAATATACATGTTTGAGTTGTCGAAGTATGCAGGGAAAATGTTATTTTTAAATATGCAGAAGCGAACTGTGTGCTATGAGTATCTGAGATCCCTGCAGTTAGTATAAGTTGCTCTGTAATATGAGAGGCTGTTACACTGTGTCTTTTTATTATTAAGTTTGAGGTAGAGAACAAAAAAAAACCCTGAATTCATTAAAATCCTAGTCTTTTTATTAATTGCTTATTATTTTAGTTCCCAAGGTAAAGTTTGCCAAACAAAACATTTCTCATCTATTTAAAAATAAAATACAGATGTAGCCATCTTTATCTTGACACTGATAACTTGTTGATATCATACTACAAAAGCCATTGAAAAGTCATTGAAAAGGTCAAGATAAAGGATCTTGCCACTGTTTATTTAATGCGTTAAAATAAAAATGGTTACATCTGTACAATATGGCAATTAGTTATTCGTTTAGTGTGCTTAAGAACTTAAAGGGGTTGTCCGGGAATACATTTTATTTAAATTTTAACTTAATTAGTTATATTTAATAACATTTCTAATATAGTGTGTACTTACCTGTGCCAGCATTCTCCTGTTCTGATGTGCCGTCACGTGACCGCACCCAGGGTACATTTTTTATTTCCTGTGAGGTACCGTGTCTTTGTTCAGCCAGCACTTCCGGCTGAGAAAGGCACGGTGCATCATCAACTACATTTCCAGGCAGTGGACCGGGCGGATGTTTCATGAGCTCTTCAAAGCTCCGCCTCCTCTAGTCCTGTCGCCTGTAAATGTAGTTGATGACGCGCCGTGTCTTTACACAGCAGGAAGTGCTGACTGAGCAAAGACACGGAGCATCATCAATCATAGTACACGCCCCCTCCTCCTCCTATCTCGTCGTCCACGCCTCCTCCTCCTCCTTCTTCACTCTTGGAGCTCCCGCACTGAAGTGCATGTGAGAAGGAGTGGAATCCCTAATCAATGGCCAGGGATTACACTCCAGGAGAAGTCCCTGACTTTAACTGGAGCGGTCCCCTACTCCTGAAGCTGAATCCCCGGACACAGCGGACGACGATGTGGCCGGGGATTCTGCTCCAGGAGAAGTCCCTGCCTTCACTGTCCATATATGGACACAGTGACGTCATGGCAATGGCGGATTATAATATGGGCGTTTCGGGCGGCCGCCCGGGGCCCGAGACTGCCACGGGGCCCATCGCAGCCCGAACCGCACACTATCTTAAAAAACTATGCAGCGCTACCGCTCTGCCCGCTTCCAACTGAATCTGCGTCCGCAGGACGCAGATTCAGTTGGGTTGAATGCTGGAGCCTCGCTCCAGCATTCACTCTGCCGTGAGCGGCTCGGTGCAGGCAGGCGCGATGTAGTGACGTCATCGCGCCTGTCTGCACGGAGTCACTCACGGGACAGTGCAGAAGAGGAAAAGCATCCCCCACCGTCGTGGGAACCGGGATAGGTAAGTAATTATGTTTTTTTTATTTATTAGGTACGCACATATGGGGCATTATACTGTGTCACTCACATCTATGGGGCATTATACTGTGTCACTCACATCTATGGGGCATTATACTGTGTCACTCACATCTATGGGGCATTATACTGTGTCACTCACATCTATGGGGCATTATACTGTGTCACTCACATCTATGGGGCATTATACTGTGTCACTCACATCTATGGGGCATTATACTGTGTCACTCACATCTATGGGGCATTATACTGTGTCACTCACATCTATGGGGCATTGTACTGTGTCACTCACATCTATGGGGCATTGTACTGTGTCACTCACATCTATGGGGCATTATACTGTGTCACTCACATCTATGGGGCATTATACAGTGTCACATCTATGGGGCATTATACTGTGTCACATCTATGGGGCATTAAACTGTGTCACATCTATGGGGCATTATACTGTGTCACATCTATGGGGCATTATACTGTGTCACTCACATCTATGGGGCATTATACTGTGTCACTCACATCTATGGGGCATTATACTGTGTCACATCTATGGGGCATTAAACTGTGTCACTCACATCTATGGGGCATTATACTGTGTCACAGCTATGGGGCATTATACTGTGTCACTCACATCTATGAGGCATTATACTGTGTCACTCACATCTATGGGGCATTATACTGTGTCACATCTATGGGGCATTATACTGTGTCACTCACATTTATGGGGCATTATACTGTGTCACTCACATCTATGGGGCATTATACTGTGTCACTCACATCTATGGGGCATTATACTGTGTCACTCACATCTATGGGGCATTATACTGTGTCACTCACATCTATGGGGCATTATACTATACTGTGTCACTCACATCTATGGGAGTATTATACTGTGTCACATCTATGGGGGTATTATACTGTGTAGCAGCTATGGGGCATTATACTGTGTCACAGCTATGGGGGCATTATACTGTGTCGCAGCTATGGGGGCATTATACTGTGTTGCAGCTATGGAGGCATTATACTGTGTTGCAGCTATGGGGGCATTATACTGTGTAGCAGCTATGGGGCATTATACTGTGTCTACTGTGTCACATCTATGGGGCATTATACTGTGTTGCAGCTATGGGGGCATTATACTGTGTTGCAGCTATGGGGGCATTATACTGTGTTGCAGCTATGGGGGCATTATGCTGTGTTGCAGCTATGGGGGCATTATACTGTGTTGCAGCTATGGGGAATTATACTGTGTTGCAGCTATGGGGGCATTATACTGTGTTGCAGCTATGGGGGCATTATACTGTGTAGCAGCTATGAGGGCATTATACTGTGTTGCGGCTATGGAGGCATTATACTGTGTCGCAGCTATGGAGGCATTATACTGTGTCGCAGCTATGGAGGCATTATACTGTGTCACAGCTATGGAGGCATTATACTGTGTCGCAGCTATGGAGGCATTATACTGTGTCGCAGCTATGGAGGCATTATACTGTGTTGCAGCTATGGGGGCATTATACTGTGTTGCAGCTATGGGGGCATTATACTGTGTTGCAGCTATGGGGGCATTATACTGTGTTGCAGCTATGGGGAATTATACTGTGTTGCAGCTATGGGGGCATTATACTGTGTTGCAGCTATGGGGGCATTATACTGTGTAGCAGCTATGAGGGCATTATACTGTGTTGCGGCTATGGAGGCATTATACTGTGTCGCAGCTATGGAGGCATTATACTGTGTCGCAGCTATGGAGGCATTATACTGTGTAGCAGCTATGGAGGCATTATACTGTGTCACAGCTATGGGGGCATTATACTGTGTCGCAGCTATGGAGGCATTATACTGTGTCGCAGCTATGGAGGCATTATACTGTGTCGCAGCTATGTGGGCATTATACTGTGTCGCAGCTATGGGGGCATTATACTGTGTAGAGGCAGTTATGAAGGGCATTATACTGTGTAGAGGCAGCTATGAAGGGCATTATACTGTGTAGAGGCAGCTATGAAGGGCATTATACTGTGGGGGCAGCTACGGGGGACATTATACTGAGCAATTACAAGAGCTGCAGGTCCAAGGGGGGAGACGCTGTGTAGCACTATATACAAGGGGGGATTGTTGTATAGCACTATAGAGAAGGGAGCGCTGTGTATCACTATATATCTAAGGGGGATTGCTGTGTAGCACTATATACAAGAGGGGGAGGGCTATGTGATGCTATTTACAGAGGGGGAGGACTGTGTAGCGCTATTTACAGGGGGCTGTGTGTGGTGCTATCTACAGTGTTTGACACAATTATATTCAGGGGCGCAGTCTATGGTGCTATAATATTTAGGGGCACAGTGTTTGTACTATTTTATTCAGGGGCGCAGTGTTTGGTGCTATTATATTTAGGGGCACAGTGTGTGGCACCATGATAATATTATCTTTGTTTATAGGTGTGGAAATGTTGGAAAAGTGAGGAGCCAAAGACATCTGAGTGGCAAATTCTTCAGAAATGGGTCATGGCCGGGAAAAGTCGTCATGAAGTCTGGACTGGATGGAGAAGAGGAAAAAAACTACGTCGTCACCTGTGAGTCACTAGATTTATAGACAATCTGTCATCTCTACTGACATGTTTATTATAGGAAATCCTTGTATTTCACAAAGTCTTTGTGCAGTCCAGGACTGATAGACAAATAAGTGTTACTATTCCCCTTGTCAGGAGAATGTGTCCCTACACGGTGCGATACTGTCAGCGATGGTTGGAGACTTTCAGTATGTGGGGACACAGCCTTTTGACATAGGGAGTAGTAACACCCATTTGTTAATGTCTGGACAAAAAGGAAGTGTTAACAATAGTTACAGGGCGGCGGTGGAGAAGGGGGGCCCAACTATGGGTAACAGCCCAGGGCCCATGGTCTACTTAATCCGCCACTGCGTCATGGACTTCTGAAGCAGAATCCCCACCGCCGTGGCCGTGGATTCCAATCCAGGAGAATTCCCTCACTTCACTGTCCATATACGGACAGTGAAGTGAGGGACTTCTCCTGGAGCCATCCCCTACAGGATGTGGGGTGACTATGTACAAGGGGGCTGTGTGGCACTACCTACAAGGGGCTGTGTGGCACAACCTACAAGGGGGCTGTCTGGCACTACCTACAATGGGGGCTGTGTGTCACTACCTACAAGGGGGGCTGTGTGGCACTGCCTACAAGGGGCTCTGTGGTACTATATACAGGGGGCTGTGTGGCGCTATCTACAGGGGGAATCTTTGAGTGGTGGACTGATGGTCATTGTAGTTAGAGTGGGGGCTGATGGTTATTTTACTGTGAGTGGAGGGATGATGGTCATTTTCCTGTGGGTGTTGGGCTAATGGTAATTTTACTGTGAGTGGGGGCTGATGGTCTTCAAGTGGTTGTCTGAAGGAATTTTGAGGCAGATTTTTCCGGCTAACAAAAAATGCTTTGTGAACATACCCTTAGGGAATAGTGCTTGTTTTTTGTAGTTTTCTGTGTTTCTCAAACGCATTTTTTATTTGGGTGCCTTGAGGATTTTTTTTTTTCCAGGTGTGCCTCGAGTCCGAAAAGGTTGGGAAACTCCGTACTAGGCTACAGGATCACACCAGCCCATGCAAGGATCCCGTCGTGGAGCAGTTCAATTCGTCATGGGAACAGGGCCTAGGCGAATAAACATTTTTTTTGTTTGGGGCACCATCTACCAGGGGTAGTTGGGGGTCTGTATGGTACTGTCTACATGGGGAGGTGGGGCGCTGTATGGAACGATCTATAAGGGTGAGGTGGGGGATATATGGCACTGCCTACATGTGTGAGGTGGGGAGCTGTATGGCACGATCTACAAGGGGGAGGTGGGGGGATGAATGACACTATCCACAAATGGACAGAGACGTCAGGGGTTTCTCCTGGAGTGTAATCCCTGTTCACAGCGTCGGCAACGCTGTGGATGGGGATTCCACTTTAGGAGTTGCCCCTGATGTCACTGTGCATATATGGACAGAGACATCAAGCGCTCCGTCCAGGAGCGGAATCCCCTGCCACATGTTGATTCTGCTCCATCAGGGAGCTACAGTGGCGCTATCTACAGGAAGAGGGGGGTGCTATCTACATGGGAGCTGTGTGGCACTGCCTACATGGGGTATCTGGCACTATCTTCAAGGAGCTGTGTGGCACTACCTATAGGGGGTGTGGCACTACCTACAAGGGAGCTGTGTGGCCATACCTACAAGGGTACTGTGTGAAACTAGATACAAGGGGGCTGTGTGGCACTGTCTACAAGGGGGCTGTGTGGCACTACCTACAAGGGGGCTGTGTGACACTACCTACAAGGGGACTGTGTGGCACTACCTACAAAGTGCTGTGTGGCACTGCCTATAAGGGGGCTCTGTGGAACTACCTACAAGGGGGATGTGTGGCAGTACCTACAAAGGGCTGTGTGGCACTACCTACAAGGAGCTATGTGGTACTACCTATAGAGGGGTGTGTGGTGCTATGTGGCCCTGCCTACAAGGGGTCTGTTTGGCAGCACTACCCACAAGGGGGCTGTGTGGCACTACCTACAAGTGGCTGTGTGGCAAGACCTACAGGGGGCTGTGTGTCACTACCTACAAGGGGGCCGTGTGGCACTACCTACAGGGGGCTGTGTGGCACTACCTACAAGGGGGATGTGTGGCAATACCTACAGGGGGCTTTGTGTCACTACCTACAAGGTGGCTGTGTGGCACTACCTACAAGGGGGCTGTGTGGCACTACATGCAAGGGGGCTGTGTGGCACTATCTACAAGGGGGTTGCGTGTCACTACCTACAAGGGGACTGTGTGGCACTACCTACAGGGGGTGTGTGGAACTACCTACAAGGGGCTGTGTGGCACTACCTACAAGGGGGCTGTGTGGCACTACCTACAAGGGGGCTGTGTGGCACTATCTAGAAGGGGGCTCTGTGGAACTACCTACAAGGGGGATGTGTGGCACTACCTACAAGGAGCTATGTGGTGCTACCTACAAGGGAGCTATGTGGCCCTGCCTACAAGGGGTCTGTGTGGCAGCACTACCCACAAGGGGGCTGTGTGGCACTACCTACAAGGTGGCTGTATGGCACTACCTACAAGGGGGCTGTGTGGCACTACCTACAAGTGGCTGTGTGGCAAGACCTACAGGGGGCTGTGTCACTACCTACAAGGGGGCCGTGTGGCACTACCTACAAGGGGGCTGTGTGGCACTACCTACAAGGCGTCTGTGTGGCACTACCTACAAGGGAGCTGTGTGGCCCTACCTACAATGAGGCTATGTGGCACTACCTACAATGGGTCTGTGTGGCAATACCTACAAGAGGGCTTGCTTGGCACTACCTACAAGGGGGCTGCATGGCCCTACCTACAAGGGGGCTGTGTGGTACTACCTATAGAGGGGTGTGTGGCGCTACTTACACGGGAGCTGTTTGGCCCTGCCTACAAGAGGGCTGTGTGGCACTACCCACAAGGGGGCTGTGTGGCACTACCTACAAGGGGGCTGTGTGGCACTACCTACAAGGGGGCTGTGTGGCACTACCTACAAGGGGGCTGTGTGGCAATACCTACAGGGGGCTTTGTGTCACTACCTACAAGGTGGCCATGTGGCACTACCTACAAGGGGGCTGTGTGGCACTACATGCAAGGGGGCTGTGTGGCACTATCTACAAGGGTGTTGCGTGTCACTACCTACAAGGGGACTGTGTGCAACTACCTACAGGGGGTGTGTGGAACTGCCTACAAGGGGCTGAGTGGCACTACCTACAAGAGGGCTGTGTGGCACTATCGACAAGGGGGCTGTGTGGAACTACCTACAAGGGGGATGTGCGGCAGTACCTACAAGGGTCTGTGTGGCACTACCTACAAGGAGCTGTGTGGTACTACCTATAGAGAGGTGTGTGTTGCTACTTACACGGAAGCTGTGTGGCCCTGCCTACAAGAGGGCTGTGTGGCACTACCCACAAGGGGGCTGTGTGGCACTACCTACAAGGGGCTGTATAGCACTACCTACAAGGGGGCTGTGTGGCACTACCTACAAGGAGGCTGTGTGGCAATACCTACAGGGGGCTTTGTGTCACTACCTACAAGGTGGCCGTGTGTCACTACCTACAAGGGGGCTGTGTGGCACTACCTACAGGGGGGGGGCTTTGTGGCACTAAGTACAAGGGGCCTGTGTGGCACTACCTACAAGGGGATGTGTGGCTCTACCTACAAGGGGCTGTGTGGCACTACCTACATAGGGGCGTGTGGCATTACCTACAAGGGAGCTGTGTGGCCCTACCTACAAGGACACTGTGTGGCACTACCTACAAGGGATCTGTGTGGCAATACCTACAAGGGGACTTGTTTGGCACTACCTACAAGGGGACTGCGTCGCACTACCTACAAGGGGGCTGTGTGGCACTACCTACAAGGAGGCTGTGTGGCACTACCTACATGGGGGCTGTGTGGCACTACCTGCAAGGGGGCTGTGTTGCACTACCTGCAAGGGGGCTGTGTGGCACTATCTACAAGGGAGCTGTGTGGCAATACCTGCAAGTGGGCTGTGTGGCATGACCTACAAGGGGACTGTGTCGCACGACCTACAAGGGGGCTGTGTCGCACAACCTACAAGGGGGCTGTGTCGCACGACCTACAAGGGGTCTGTGTAGCACTATCTACAGGGGGAATCTGTGAGTGGTGGGCTGATTGTCATTTTAGTGAGAGTGGGGGCTGATGGCATTTTACTGTGAGTGGGGGCTGATGGTCTTCAAGTGGTTTCCTGAAGGAATTTTGAGGCAGATTTTTCCTGGCTTACAAAAAATGCTGTGTGAACATACCCTAAGTGTGTAGTGCTTGTTTTGAGCTATTTTCTGTGTTTCTCAAAATTATTTTTGATAGGGGTGCCTTGAGGAAATTTTTTTTTTCCAGGTGTGCCTCAAGTCCAAAAAAGTTGGGAAACTCTGTAATAGGCTACAGGATCATGCCTGCCTATGCAAGGATCCCGTCGTGGAGCAGCACAGTTTGTCGTGGGAAAGGAGCCTAGGTGAGTACAATTTTTTTTTTTTGTTTGGGGTCACTGTCTACAATGGAGAGGTGGGGGCTGAATGGCACGTTCTACATGGGGGAAGTGGGGGATGTATGGCACAATCTACAAGGATGAGGTGGGGGGATGTATGGCACTGTTTACAAGGAGGAGGTGTGCTATTATGGCAGTGTCTACAGGGAGGCTCTATGGCACAATCTACAGGGGGCACTATCTACAAGGGGGGCTGTGTGTGGCAGCCAGGGGAGGAAGGCATTATACTGTGTGCAGGCCACTAAGCGGACATTATACTGTGTAGGGGACCTACAGGGGGCAATATACTGTGTGTGTCACTTAGGGGGCATAATACAGTGTAGGCAAAATAAGAGGACAAAATGCTGTTTTCTTGAAGGGGTTATAATATATTATATTATTAAATATTATTATTACATTGTATGTGGGGCAATAAAGGGGCATTATACTGTGTGGGGGCACCATATAGGGCATTATACTTATCTTGAGTGCTGCAGTTCCTTTCTTCGATTGCATATTGATTGTCTCCCTTGGACCTGGGACTCTTTGCTGCGTGCACCACCCATGTTTGGGGAGTTGTCCTTTGACACTGTCAAATTTTTTGTGGCTGTGCTGCTGTTTTCCAGAATATTTTCTTAAATTCCAGCAATTTGAGAGGTCAAGTCACTGATCTACAGATATTTATACATCAGATTACTGAAAATGTATATGGAGAGATAAAACATACAAACCCCACCCCAACCCAGCCTACCCATCCCTCCAGACAAGAGACAGGTGTCACGTAGGGTTTGTGAACTCACTGGGCCATATCGCCTTGGTGGTATGGCAGCTGGCCAACAGGGCGCAGGTCAGAGTCTATAGTTTATATAGGGTACCTGTGGCAGCTCGGACAGTAGCAAGGCAGGCTAGGCAGGAACTAGGCAGCAGGTAGATGTCAGGCGTGGAGAAGCAGGACAGACGTGGTATACAGCACAGCTAAGCACGGCACTAGATCAGGATACAGGTTACAGGAACAGGAACAGGAAACACTGGGAGCTGGAAACACTAGGGGACCATTTGCAAGACAAACTAGGAATACAACAACAAAGCTCAGGCGTGGAAGGATGGGCTGGGACCTTCTTATAGCCCAGGGTGCTCTGGACCAATTAGCTCAATCACCAATATGCTTGCGCTCTGGCTTCTTAAGTCTGGACTGAGCTCGTGAGCGCACCCTGGTGGTCACTGTGAAGCAGGACGGCCGTATGTGCAAGGGCGTCGACTGAATGGAAGGAGTTCGTGGTCAGCGACCACGGACGTTACAACAGGTTTCATTCCCAATTGCAGTAACTATCCTGCACAAGGTAAAGGTAAAACTGGTATTAGAAAATGCTGTTAAATGGTTAAAGGTATAAGGGGGTAAATCCCTTCCCCTAATTATATCACAAATCTAGGAAGTAGAGAAAGTTGGCTCAGTGGACCATATGGTAAAAGACATGACTAGCAGATAAGAAGACTATAGGGCTTAGTCCATCTCCATATCACAATGTAGAATAGGAGCAAAGTTACTGTACTCGTCTCACATCACATATAGAGGTAGTGCCATACATAACTTCCAGAGATAATTTGTGCCATGCAGAATGAGTCCTGCAGACATAGTGCACTCTTGAGTTGGGAGACGTAGGTTGCGGTATCAAAGGGACTATATCCAGTGGCATTCCAACCACGTAAAAACATCCTCTGGTTTGTCCAAAAATATGGTTGAGCCATTGTGCACCAGCCTGGGTTTTAAAGGATGAACCATAGAATAAGAGATTTGCTGCTTACGCAGAGATTGCTTGGCCTCATTAAAGCGTTGCCGTTGTTTCTGTACCTCCAAAGTATAATCTGGGAATGCTCGCACATCTTGATTATCATGTTTCAGACGACTTTGGTTTACTTGCAAGTTCTAGCAGCTTGTCTCTATCTTTGAAATTGAGAAACTAGGCAATAAATATACGAGGAGGTTTGCCCAAAGGTCTATTTAAGCCAATTTTCCAAAAAGGCAGCAGGATCGGGCCTCTCAGCCCCCTCCAGCAGACCAGAAAAACAGATATTACAACTTCTCAAATGATACTCCATGTCATCCATTTTAGCTTGCCAGGTAGTGTGTTGGGACTCTAGAGTGTCAACTCGAGATCTTAGAGGAGTCATTACATCCTCAAGGTCAGATATGCGTTTTTCAAACTCAGTAGCCCATTCACGTAGTGTGTGCACATCAGCCCTGAGGAGACCAAAGTCCATCTGGAGATCATCTATTTTTTCTGTCAGCACTGTATGGGATTTCGTTATAGCCTTTAGGACATCCATCATGGACCGTTCTTCAGGGGCGTCTACAGCGGTGGAGGGAGGGGTCGAGGCCTCAGAGGGACGCAACATGCGTTGCCCAGATGTTGCTCCCACCGATATATCCATCTTGTCAATAATTTTGGATTGTTTGGAGGGTGCCATTACAAACAGATCACAGGCAGTATTTTTGTGCAGCAACAAATAGATCACTCAGGCTAGTGCACCAGGAATATACTACAAAATATTGCATACATAGGGACATAGGGGAGGGGGGAGTCCTCCAGATGCTACATTACAGTCACATACTTATATGTAATATAATGTGAGGGGGCCACAGGTAGGGTGTACAATACCGCCAAGAAATTTGTTCAGCCAAATAATATGACCACACACCGCACCACCAGGGAAGAGAGGAGCCGTCTCAGAGAGTCAGAGTTGGAGGTCTCAAAATGGCGGCCGCGTCCACCACTGCACCAGCGCCAGTTGTATGGTAGAGATCCCAGCTGGATATAATCCAAGTAGGGCAATGAGGAGAGGAGGGCGCATTTAGAGATGTTGCCGCTCCCAGTCTGCAGTCGCAGACCCCAAGCGCTCTCCGGTAATGAATTTAGCCCGTTGATCCGCTCCACAGACTAGGTCCTGCCGTCTGGACTACTCAAACCGGGCGAGAATGGCCCCAATGTTTGCGGGCAGCAAGTGGGAGCACTGATTGGCACTTCAGGGAGGAACTACAGTCTCCCCGAGGGAGGATGTAGGCAGATATACTTAGGGACCAGCGGAGCTCACCGGCTACACGTCCGCTCTCACCAGCATCCAGGCCACACCCTCCGGTGGGAATATTACTTACAGGACATTTTCGTGTTTTAGAATACCATAAGTTTTGAGAGTAGCCTGCCATTCTCCTTGCTTTTGAGTAACATCTACTTTGTTATATTGATAGTATATTATTTTGACTATTTGATATTTTCTGTTTATGATATACAAAAGATATTTTGACTAGCTTTTGGACAGTGTCTACTTAACCATTGTATTATTTACATTGTATCCAATTATTGGAGTCTCTGCCTTGTTTATGAGTTTTATTATGTATTTATTGTCTTACATGTATGATTAACCCCTTTAGGACACAGCCTGTTTTGGCCTTGTGGACACAGATGATTTTTTCAAATCTGACATGTGTCACTTTATGTGGTAATAACTCCGTAATGCTTTTACCTATCGAAGCGATTCTAAGATTGTTTTCTCGTGACATATTGTACTTTATGTTAGTGAAAAATTTGGTTGATAAATTCAATATTTATTTGTGAAAAACTTAAAAATGTAGCAAAAATTTGCAAAAATTAAAATTTTTCTAAATTTAAATGTGTTTGCTTGTAAAACAGATAGCAATGCCACATAAAATAGTTACTAGTTAACATCCCCCATATGTCTACTTTATGTTTGCATAATTTTTTTCACGTACTTTTATTTTTCTAGGACGTTACAAGGCTTAGAACTTTAGCAGCAATTTCTCATATCTTCAAGAAAATGTCAATAGGCCATTTTTTCAGGGACCAGTTCAGTTCTGAAGTGGCTTTGATGGCCTTCTATATTAGAAAGTCCCCATAAATCACCCCATTTTGAAAACTGAACCCCTCAAAGTATTCAAAACCACATTCAGAAAGTATTTTAACCCTTTAGGCGTTTCACAGGAATTAAGGCAATGTAGAGGTGAAATTTACCAATTTCATTTTTTTTGCCGAAATTCATTTGTAATAAGAAAAAAATCTGTAACACAGAAGGTTTTACCAGAGAAACGCAACTCAATATTTATTGCCCAGACTCTGCAGATTTTATAAATATCCAACATGTGGCCCAAGTGTCCTAATGGACTGAAGCACAGGCCTCAGAAGGAGCACCCAGTGGATTTTTGGGCCTCCTTTTTTTAGGAATATATTTTAGGCACCATGTCAGGTTTGAGGAGGTCTTGTGGTACCTAAACAGTCGAAACCCCCCAAAAGTGACCCCATTTTGGAAACTACACCCAAGGCATTTTTATAGGGGTATAGTTAGCATTTTGACACCACAGTTTTTTTGCAGAATTTAGTGGAATTAGTCTGTGAAGATGAAAATCACCTATTTTTCTGTGGAAACATAGAATTTTTTAATTTTTACAAGGAATAAAGGAGAAAAAGCACCCCAATATTTGTAAAGAAATTTCTCCCGATTACGGCAATACCCCATATGTGGTCATAAACTGATGTTTGGACCAACAGCAGGGCTCAGGAGGGAAGGAGCGCCTTTTGGAATTTGCAGCGCAGATTTTGCTGGATTGGTTTTCAGTGCCATGTCGGGTTTGCAACGCCCCGCAGAGACCAAAATAGTGGAAACCCCTCAAAAGTGACCCTATTTTGGAAACTACACCCCTGAAGGAATTTTTCTAGGGGTATAGTGAGCATTTTGACCCCACAGGATCTTTTTTAGAGCTAAGGTGACCAAAAAACAGCAATTTTTGACGCTTTAAATTATTTATTTCTTACAGCGTTCACCGTGCGCAATAAATTACATTTTACTTTATTCTGCGGGTCGGTACGATTACGCCGATACCATATGTGTATATATATTTTTACGTTTTGCAGCGTTTGCACAATAAAATTAAGTTTCTATAAAATAATTTATTTTCTGAGACTTGCTATTCTGAGCCGTTAATTTTTTTATTTTTTGGTCAAAAAAGCTGTGGGAGGTCTTGTTTTTTGCGGGACGGGTTGTAGTTATTATTGGTACCATTTTGGGGTAAATGTGTCTTTTTGATCACTTTTTATTCTATATCTTGGGAGGGGTGGTGACCAAAAAATAGCGATGCTGACAGTTCTCCGTTTATTTTGTTTGCGGCGTTCACCGTGCGGAAAAATGTACATTATAGTTTCATAGTTTGGGTCGTTACGAACACGGTGATACCAAATAAGTGTACATTTTTTTAACGTTTTCATTTTTTCCCTATAATAAATGACTTATTATAGGAAAACAAAAACTTTTATTTTTACACTTTTATAAAACATTTTTATTAACTTTTTTTACTTTTTACACTTTATTTTTTTGTTTTATTAACTTTTCTTTTACACTTTATTTTTTTGACCTGCAGCTCTGATCGCTGCTAGAATACATTACACTACCTAGGTAGTGTAATGTATTCCAACTGTCAGTGTGACGTCACAGTCACTCTGACAGTTAGTCTAAGAGGATCAGCAGAGGCTGATCCTCATAGGCTTCCATACATGGCATTCCCGGAGGCCGTTGCCTGGCCTCCGGATGCCATCACAAGCATCAGCAGCCCCCACAATTGCATGGGGGCTGCTGATGTGCTACAAACCCCCTACATGCGGAGATTGCAATCGAGCCCCGCATGTAACGGGCTTAATTGCCAAAATCAGCGGCGATGAGCCGCTGATCGGCAACACTGGAGTGTCAGCTGTCAGGGACAGCTGATCTCCAAGTTCCTGATGCACACCTTGTCGCCGACAGTGTGCATCGGTTGATTTATTCAGTCAACAGCTGCAACGTTTCCGTCCTGCTATAGGACCTTTTTCAAAAGGTCCTATAGCAGGACGGAAACGTTGCAGCTGTTGACTGAATAAATCACATACTTTTTGGAACCATCGGAGTGCTGTGGGATTTCTTTTGTTTATATATATATATATATATATATATATATATACATATATACATATATAGAGAGAGAGAGAGGTAGATAGATAGATAGATAGATAGATAGATAGATAGATAGATAGATAGATAGATAGATAGATAGATAGATAGATAGATAGATAGATAGACACACCGGCCCTGAAATGCGTTTCGGTCCTAATAAATTCAACATGAAAGTCCCTCGTTAGCCCTGTCAGAGACAAACAAAGCAATTGGGGTACTTTCGATTCCACAAAAATATAAAAATTAAAAATACCACCTTCCCTGGTCTTTCGTAGCAACGTGAGATGATGTCGCTGTCCCATGTGATCGCTGCAGCCAATCACAGGCTGCAGCGATCACTTGGGACAGCTACGTCATTTCACCTGCCGACAGGAACGTGTTGCTACGGAAGACCATTTTAATCTCCTCTTCTACCCTTTTTTGTTCTATAACCTACGTTGATGATCCGTACGCTGAGAACTTCAAAGGTTTAGGATTACGGCTAATAAGAAAAGTTTATACAATTCGGACCAAATTCAATTTGTGCCAAATCGGTTCACTCATCTCTAATACTTACCCTCCTGGTTCTTATGTTTCAGCTTGGGTGCCGCTGTTCATGTGCTGACACTGTCGCACACATCATTGTGATTTTTGATGGCGTCAGGACACAGTACAGTGGTGGCCGGAGCTAAAGAGAAGCCACAGGAGGGTAAGTAAGCAGCAACAATTTGTGAAGTTTGATTACATTTTAGTGTGTAAAAGCAGTCCACACTTGTGTAACATTACGGTGTACACAGGACCTATATCAAACATTGATCGCCGTGTAGAAATGAGAGGAGCTGAGTGGCAGCAGAGAGTAAAAGGCGCAAATGGTCATGTGACCTCAGTCGCAAAACAATAGCACCACTAGATTTGGCCTTCCTCTCCTTGCTACACGGCAGTCAGTGTTTGATAAATGTCCTCTATAGACCGAAGCCTCACACACGTGTGGACTGATTATACACAGTAAAACTTAGTCACTCAAATAAAAAGTTATGTGCGCAGTTGAAATTTATATTCATAATAAGACAGAACCTCATGCCCTGGAAAAAATAAATAATGAACCAAAGAAAGAAAAGTAAGCAGTCGACTGCGCTATTGATTCAGTCAGAACAACGGAACCCTATCACAACGGTGACAAACAGAAACCATTAGCAAAGTTTCCGTCACCATTGAGAGCAATGATGATGCAAACGGAAGGTAAGGTTTGCCTTTTCGTTAAGGTTTCCGTTCCCTTCACCGAAAGACAACACTGATGTGAACACAGCTTAATAGAGAGGGGGAAACTGCTTACTTTAGTGGGGCAAACTTCTAGTATAATTAAATAAGAAGGTGGCCGTTGCTAAGGGTAATTACCCTGAAAATTTATTGTAGCATGACCGTGGGGATTGTTGTTTCTGCAGAGTATCACTTTGGTAATCGTCTACAATACACACTTGTATTAAAGGGATATTCCCATCTCAAACATTTATAGCATATCCACAGGACATACCATGCCCAAATGATACGGTTCCCGCAGCTTTCTTTAGAACGGGGCCCCCTGATCCCCATCCTACCTTCTGCCGCTGTTGCTGGGCTCCAGTCATTGTCTGACACGTATACCACAGATTCAGAACCTAGGCTCTAGACTATGTTAGCTGTTAAATATTTGTATTTTATAGATTATGCTATATGGTAGATTGGAGCCTAGAAATCCTTTCTTCGGGTTCAGGCAGAGTCCCAGGCATAGTCCTACTCAACATTACTATACACCCTACTTATCATCTGAATAGCTGCAGGACCGGTTTTGGGCAAAGTGTGGCCCTGTGAAAAATTGGGGCCCCAAATCTGGAAATATTGTACCGACAAGTATAAGTTTTGTTAATTACTGCTTTATCAGTGGCACGTAAGACAAATTCCACTAAGCAAACGGAACACGTGTTTATGTAGTATTCCCTTTTCGGACATTTATGGCATATGAACAGAACAGCCCACTGGGCTCTGGTCGCTGTCTGCGGGAGATCTATGTACCAGAAACAGAAGCAGAACACGCTCTCTTGTTTCTAAATAATCCAGCCACCCAAGGGGTAAATGTCATGTCTCTATGGGGTATTTGTAGTGTAATCATGCTGTGCTTTTGAGTGTATGAGCATAGCCTTGGGGTTACTTTAAATTAAGTAAGGGGTACTTGACTTAAAAAGTAGTGGCGAGTTCTTTTACATCTTCGACCAACACACAATTGATAAATTAAGCTACACATATATACACTGGACATATATTTACAATTTTACATTAGTTTAGAATTATTCATTATCATTAATATGTTTCCAATTAGCTTTATTAATGTTAAATATTTATGCAGAGGGCTGGTAGAAAGAAAGATTAAAAAAAGGAAAGGAAAATGTAAAAAACTATTTTCACTTGTCTTTTCACTCGTCATTTTCAAAATCCTCTGCAGACCGTGTGCTGGCCATGGCTACATGAGAAGCCAGCAATGCTGTTATGGACAATCCAGGAATTTGTAAAGAAAATACTCCAGCTTCTAATTATCGATGTGGTTATTATAGATTTGATGTAAATTGGTTAAAGTGGCTATTTAATGACAGTATACACACTGTATATCACGCCAATGCCATTCAAATTGAAATATCTGCTCTTACTGTATTGATTCAGACAGTACAATACAATTTTTTTCAATATCTGTGAAGTGTTTCATTGAATATACCAATCAGTACAACTTTTTAGACCATAGTGACACTGTAAATGATTCAGCTAAGACTTTGTTCACATCTTCATTCTGTTATCCTGATCCATCATTGGAGCAGAACGAGAAAAACGGAAGTGCCGGTTCCGTCGCAGGAATGAAAGCAAATCGCCCATTGACTATATTGGGTTCCGTCAGGTTTCGCTCCTGGTTTTTGTTATTTTGCTGGATAAAATAGCATTGCATGCTGTTCTATTTTGTCCGGCAAAACTGATAGAATATGCGATGAAGGATCGTAATGAAGCCTCCAACCCAGATGTGTATAGAGCCTAATCGCAAGTTAATAAAAATAAACACTCATTTGTACAGTTATTTATCTAGTGGCTCAATAATTTCACTACGTGTGTGCCAACCATGAACAAACCTACTTTCGTTTCTTTGTCATTGAAAATATTCAAAATGTCCTTGTATTGACCAGTGATGTTCCATGAGAAATATGTTCACCCTGCATGCAGAAGTTTGCAATAAAATGCTGTGTTTTATAGAGTTCTTATTGTAAGCTGAAACAAAAGTTTGCATTATGAAGTAAATATGTATTTGAGGAACAATACAGCGAGAGCCTTCTTTTGAACTGACAACATATTCTACCGTTTCTTTTATCATAATTTGTAAGGCAATCGAAGTTCACAGTTGAATTTATCTGAATGGCAAAATATCTGGGCGGCAAGCCAAAGTGAAGGAAACTACTGAGCTAAAGAAAAGCAGACACCAGGAACCATTCGGATAGCCATGGGGTAAAGGAGTACAAAACATCAAACAAAAGATCATTGGTTCAAGAATTATCAGGCAGTAGTCTGAAAAAAATTATAAAATAATAAATTTGATTGAACAACTCTGATCTGAAACTTCTATATGTTCAGGTTCAAAGTTTTGCACATAGGGTGCAGTATGACACTACTCTACATATTACTTATTTAGTAAAGTAATTTTACTTTATTATCAAAAACAATGATGAGTGGGTTTAAAAATTCAGTTTTAACTTCTATTTGACTCTCTTCCAGAGGACAAAGACAATATGATTATGAAAAAGTAGCAGTATGGATGGGACTGAATTGCAAAATCTACATATGTGTTTATTTTTCTTATTGTATCTATAGAGTAATGTGGAAAATTCAGAGACCACCCTTTCATCTAGTTTATTTCCAGTTAAATAACTGATTAAGTAAAAATAATACATTTTTCGAAAAAGCAGGGATTTTTTTTTTATCAGAATAGTGGACAGACGTTTTTAATAACAGGTATGATAGTTAATAAACAAGATTTCTAAAACTGAAGTGTAATTGCCTGTCTTAGTAGACCCCCAATACTTTCACAATTCGATTTTCACCATCTCATCACAGACAACCATTTATTATGAGAGACCCGGCAAACAGCTGATTTTTGTTGATGTGGCAAGAGATTTCCCCTTCTGCAGCAGTCGTTACAGAAAATATGTAGGATTACATGCAATCTTTAAAATGAGTGTATATATATATATTTTAAATGAATGTCAATCCATGTAATACAAGGACAGACCAGGTCAGTCAAAGTAAGAAACACTGATTTTTAGTGTCTCTCCACTCTGGTTAATAGGGGAGTTCCATTACAAGTACAGCCCTTTAAACCTTTCGTTTTTAAAAGATTAGTGAAAAGCAAGCTCCACTCATACTGGACGTGGGAGAAAATCCACGAGAAGCATGAAAAAAATAACCCTGCATGAAATTTTTTTAATAATTATCTGGAAAAAAAGTAAACTGTAATAATGATTAGACACAAAAAATGCTGGAAAATGATATATTATGCAGTATGTCATATACAGTATGTGTATATATAATGAGAGTAATTATTAATTGTTGTTTAATCATTTACCATTCAGTAGAAAAATCTGTAGTATAGAGAGTTAATAATTATGTGAAAAAATTTCTTACACCTTGAAAGTTTCAGGATGATTAATTGTTTAGAAACAATTAAAACAGACTGAAGTTTTCATGACTTCAAAATGATAAGATTTTCAGTTTTAATCAGACTGAAAGTCTTCTCTTCTCCAAACACAATAAAAGGTTTAGATATGCTTCTGTTGTGTTTTTTTTTATGCAAGTATTGGTTAAGCCACCTCTATAACTGGGTTGGAACGGAATCATATATGATACCTATTGGTCTTGTATGTTGTGTGTTGCCTTATTCTGTAAAAATAAACGACACAAGCAGTAGAGAATGCCACACGTGATACTGAAGTACTTGTCTGTGTCTCTGTGATCTCTCCAATGCATCGTTATCTGATTTGGACTCCGAGGCTGGATTCATAGAGTACCTGTAGGTCTCCCAAACCCTGACTCCTCTAGCAATATAAATAATGGAAATCAGAGTAGCACCAAATAATCATAAGCAATGGTGGGTGAGAAGCCCACGACTTGTAGCCTGCAAGCCTTAGTTATACAATAAAAAGAAAATAGGCAGCACTTTTTTCACTTATCGTTAGAGTGCTGCCTATTTTCTTATTATTATTATCATTATTATTATTATTACTATATGTAAATATATATAAATATATATATATATATATATATATATATATATGCGCACTGTTCAGCAATAACATTAAAAAACAATTTGACCGGTAAAGTGAATAATATTGATTATCTTATTACAATGGAACCTTTCAAGGGGTGAGATATAATAGGCAGCAAAAGAAGAGTCAGTTCTTGAAGCCCATGGTTTAGAAATAGCCAAAATGGGCAAGCGTAAGGATCTGAGCGACTTTGACAAGGACCAAATTGTGGTGGCAAATCTCTTGGGGTGTTCCCAGTATGCAGAGATTAGTGTAACGTCCGTGGTCACTGACCATGAACTCCTTCCATCCAGTCAACTCCCTTCTCTCAAGAGATGTCTGCACATATGGCCGTCCTGCTCCACAGTGACCACCAGGGTGCGCTCACGAGCTCAGTCCAGACTTAAGAAGCCAGAGCGCACGCATGTTGGTGATTGAGATAATTGCTCCAGAGCACCCTGGGTTATAAGAAGGTCCCAGCCCCATCCTACCACGCCTGAGCGCTGTTGTTGCATTCCAAGTCTGTCTTGCAAATGGTCCCCTAGTGATTCCTGCTCCAAGTGTTCCCTGTTCCTGTAACCTGTATCCTGATCTAGTGCCGTGCTTAGCTGTAGCCATGCTGTGCTGTATACCACGCCAGTCCTGCTTCTCCATGTCTGACGTCTACCTGCTGCCTAGTTCCTGCCAAGACTGCCTTGCTACTGTCCGATCTGCCATAGGTACCCTATATAAACTATAGACTCTGACCTGCACCCTGTTGGCCAGCTTCCATACCGCCAAGGCGGTACGGCCCAGTGGGTCCACGAACCCGACGTAACAGTGACAAGGACCCCGCTGGTCGGTCCCAGACCATGATGATGTCACAAGAGATGTGGGCGGATATGCTAGACTTCCGGTCTCGACAGGACCAACTCCTCCAGGCTTTGAACATTCTCGCACGTCGGCAGGAGGCACAAGCTGATGTTCCTCCTACTACACCTCCTGGCAATGTCGACCCGCGTTTTTTTTGCCACTTCTGGACCGCTATGATGGAGATGCAGGTACCTGTCGTGGATTTTCGAACCAGTGCCAGATCCACTTCAGCCTGTATACTAGGACATTTTTGTCTGACGGCGCAAGGGTCGCTTTCATCATCTCTCTCCTCACTGGCAAGGCTCTTGCATGGGTGAACCCTATCTGGGAGAAACAAGGATCAGAGACCCGTGACTTCCAGGACTTCCTCCGGACTTTTCGCATGGTATTTGAAGAGCCTGGTTGGGTCTCATCTGCAGCCGCTTCCTTGATTAACCTACTCCAAGGAGACACCTCCGTGAGCGAGTACGCCATCCACTTCCGCACCCTGGCGGAAGAAATGTTATGGAACAATGAGGCCCTGGTGGCTGCATTCTGGCATGTACTGTCACCTAAAATTAAGGAAGAACTTGCCGCTCGAGACCTGCCATCGACCCTGGATGACCTCATCCTTCTGTCTGCACGGATTGATATGCGAATCCGAGAACGCCTCCAAGAGGTTCGTCGAGAGGGAGGCCTTCCTAGTCTGGTCCCTACTTTGCAGCAACCCCTGCTGTCCTCAGATGTCAATCCTCCTAAAGAGTCTGTGATGATGGACCAGTATAAGCTATCCACCCAGGAGAGACAACGCAGACGCACTTCGAGACTCTGTCTATATTGCGGCCTTGGAGGCCATCTTGTGCGCCTGTGTCCCCAAAAATCCCAAAGCCTAGGGTTACTAGGAGAGGCAACCTTGGGTAAGAAAGGACTTCTGTCTAAATTGTCCATACCAGTGACCATAGTGTCCAGCGAGAGAACGCATCAGGTCTCTGCGTATCTGGACTCTGGATCCGCTGATTATTTCATCCGTAGAGACCTGATGGATCTTCTTCAATTACCCACCACCCACTGGAGAGGCCGATGACGGTTGCATCAGTGAATGGACTATCTCTGCCAGACCCAGTTATAGCTGTGACCAAGCCGCTGAGGCTCCAAGTGGGAGCTCTTCACTCCGAACTCCTGTCGTTCTATTTCCTATCCAAATCCGTTAACCCTGTGTTGCTGGGACTGCCTTGGCTCCGACTAAATGCCCCAGTCCTGGACTGGAATTCTGGAGAGGTTCTCCAGTGGGGCCTGAGTGTCAAAGCCGATGCCTGGTGTAGATTCGTTCGGCTCAGCCTTCGCTGCCTTTGTAATTGGCAGGATTGCCGGGTCATTATGCTGCTTTTTCGGACGTCTTCAGCAAGAGGGAGGCGGAGACATTGCCTCCACACCGGGCGTATGACTGCCCTCCTGGTGCATGCCTTCCCCGTGGTAAGGTATATCCTCTCTCCTTGCCAGAGACTCTGTCCATGTCCGCCTATGTGAAAGAAAACTTGGAGAGGGGCTTCATATGGAAGTCTTCCTCCCCGGCAGCAGCCGGTTTCTTCTTCGTCAAAAAGAAGGATGGTTCTCTTCGTCCTTGCATTGACTACCGAGGTCTCAACCAGATCACGGTGAAAAATAAATATCCGTTGCCACTGATCTCAGAACTGTTTGATCGTATACGTGGTGCCAAGATTTTTTCCAAACTAGACCTGTGTGGGGCTTAAAGCCTAGTCCGGATTCGCCAGGGTGATGAATGGAAGACTACATTTAACACCCGTGATGGACGTTATGAATATCTAGTAATGCCCTTCGGCCTGTTTAATGCTCCCGCGGTCTTCCAGGCGTTTGTTAATTACATTTTCCGTGACCTCCTCTATGTTTGTGTAGTAGTCTACCTTGATGATATCTTGATTTTTTTCTCCAGATCCTTTGACGCTTTAGAGACATGTCCGTCAAGTTTTGCTGTGGTTAAGGGAGAATCATCTGTATGCTAAGTTTGAATAGTGCGTGTTTGAAAAAGATCCTTTACCCTTCCTGGGCTATATCGTCTCGAATTGAGGTCTTGAGATGGATCCGGAAAAGGTAAAGTCTGTCCTGGAATGGCCACGCCCTCAAGGCTTGAGGGCCATACAGTGCTTTCTGGGATTCGCCAATTTTTACAGACAGTTTATTCCAAACTTCTCCTCACTGACTTCTCCTATCTCTAACCTCACTAAGAAGGGCATGAACGCCAAGGCGTGGACTCCTGAGGCAGAGTCCGCATTCAATAGCCTGAAGAGTGCCTTCACGTCAGCCTCTATCCTCGATAATCCAGATGTCTCTCTACAGTTCTCGTTGGAGGCGGACGCATCCTCTGTCGGTGTTGGTGCACTCCTGTTCCAGAGAGGCTCTAAGGGCAAGTCAATGGTATAAGGATATTTTTCTAAGCTCTTCTCTTCCGCAGAATGCAACTACTCTATTGTGGATCGGGAGTTACTGGCCATTAAATTGGCTCTGGAGGAGTGGAGACATCTACTAGAGGGCGCAGATCATCCCATCCTGATTTTTACGGACCATAAGAACCTTACCTATCTTTAGACGGCCCAACGGCTGATCCCTCGTCAGGCAAGGTGGTCACTGTTCTTTACCAGTTTCCAGTTTGAGCTCCATTATCGCCCGGCCGACAAGAATGTGAGGGCCGTTGCCTTGTCCAGGTCTTTCGAGATAGAAGACACCATGGAGATTCCACAGAACATCATTGATCCGTCTTGCATTGTCTCTGTCAATCCCCTGCAAGTTGGGGACATTCCTTAGGGAGAACTTTTGTGCGCCTGGCTGACTGTGGAAGAATCCTCCACTGGGGACAATCCTCTAGAGTGGCAGGTCTCGCGGGGTCCCGTAAGACTCGGGATCTGATTACTCATCATTTCTGCTGGCCCACGCTGCCAAAGGACATTATGGACTTTGTTTCTTCCTGTTCAGTATGTGCAGCCAGTAAGGTCGCTCACTCCAGACCTGCTGGTCTGCTCCAGCCATTGCCTGTGCCCAATGCCCCCTGGCAGTATATAGCTATGGACTTTATTACGGACCTGACTCTCTCTGCCGGATGCAGTACTGTCTGGGTTGTGGTGGATCGATTTTCAAAGATGGCCAACTTCGTTCATCTGACCGGTCTTCCTTCTGCTCCTCTGCTGGCCAAGCTGTTCATCCAACACATCTTCCGCCTTCACGGCTTGTAGCAGCATATTGTGTCTGATCGGGGGGTTCAGTTCACCTCGAAGTTCTGGAGAGCCCTCTGCGGACTCCTGGGTATAAAGTTGGACTTTTCCTCGGCCTACCATCCTCAGTCCAATGGTCAGGTCTAGAGGATCAATCAGATATTGGAGAACTACCTACGCCACTTCATCTCCAAGCAGCATGATGACTGGGTGCAGTTGCTTCCGTGGGCTGAGTTCTCTTACAACAATCATACCAGCGAGTCACACAGAAGACACCGTTCCTTATTGTCTATGGCCAGCACCCACAAATTCCTCTCCTGGTCCCTGTTACATCCGAGGTGCTAGCTGCTGACATGGCCTTTGGGGACTTTCTGCAGATCTGGCAGCAGACTTGATCCTCCATCCTGCTGGCAGTCCACCGCATGAAGCGGAAGGCGGACATAAGGAGAAGAGAACCCCCTCAGTTTCTTCCTGGCAAGAAGGTCTGGCTGTCCTCCAGGAATGTTCGACTGAGGGTGCCGTCGTACAAATTTGCTCCCAGGTTCCTCGGTCCCTTCGAGATCCTGCAGCAGATCAACCCTGTCGCCTACAAGCTTCGGCTACCTCCTACCCTCAAGATCCCCAACTCCTTCCATGTTTCTCACCTGAAGCCAGTGGTTCTGAACCGCTTTACCAATACTCCAAGCCCTGCGGTTGCCTCCAGCGGCCCTTCAGACACCTTCGTGGTTAAGGAGATTAAAAAAATAAGTGGAAGAACCTTTTATTTAGTAGATTGGAAGAGGTTGGTCTAGAAGAGAGGTCCTGGGAGCCAGAGGAGAATCTCAAAGCTCCTATCCTCATTAAGAGGTTTCTCTCTTCTTCTGGTCCCAAGAGCAGGGGGCGTAAGAGGTGATACTGTAACATCTGTGGTCGCTGACCACGAACTCCTTCCATCCAGTCGACGCCCTTCTCTCAAGAGATGTCTGCACATACGGCCGTCCTGCTCCACGGTGACCACCAGGGTGCGCTCACGGGCTCAGTACAGACTTAAGAAGCCAGAGCGCACCCATTCTCCCATGCCTGAGTTTTGTTGTTGTATTCCAAGTCTGTCTTGCAAATGGTCTCCTAGTGTTTCCTGCTCCCAGTGTTCCCTGTTCCTGTATCCAGTAACCTGTATCCTAATCTAGTGTCATGCTTAGCTGTAGCCATGCTGTGCTGTATACCACACCTTTCCTGCTACTCCACGCCTGTCCTGACCTCTACCTCCTGCCTAGTTCCTGCCAAGCCTGCCTTGCTACTGTCCGAGCTGCCACAGATACCCTATATAAACTATAGACTCTGACCTGCGCCCTGTTGGCCAGCTGCCATACCGGCAAGGCGGTATGGCCCAGTGGGTCCACGAACCCTACATGACAATTAGTACCTAAAAAAAGTAGTCCAAGGAAAACCTGTGAACTGGGTCCAGGATCATGTGCACTAAAGGCTCATTGATGCGCATGGGTTCTACAGGCTAGCCTGTCTGGTCTACAGAGGAGCTACTGTAGCCCAAATTGCTAAAAAAAAAGTTAAAGCTGGTTTTGATAGAAAGTTGTCAGTGCACAGAGAACATCACAGCTTGCTTTTGGGGCTGCGTAGCTGCAGACCAGTCAAAATGCCCATGCGGACCCTTGCCCACCGCCAAAAGTGCCTACAATGGACATGTGAGCTTCAAAATTGGACGATGGAGCAATGGAAGAAGGTGGCTTGGTCTGATGAATCACATTTTCTTTTACAACTTCTGGATGACCTGTTACATTTGCGTCACTTACCTAGGGAGGCGATAGCAGCAGGATACTCTGTGCAAAGAAGGCAACCCGGCAGAGGCAGTGTGATTCTCTAGGCAATATTCTGGTAGGAAACCTTGGGTACGGGTATTCATATGGATATTACTTTGACACTTACCACCTACCAAAACATTGTTGCAGACCAACTACTGTACAACCATTACGGTATTCCCTGATAGCAGTAGCTTCTTTTAGCAGGATAATGCACCCTGCCACACTGTAAAAATTGTTCAGCAATGGGTTAAGGAACATGAGTTCAAGGTGTTGGCTTGACCCCCAGATTTGTTTTGAGTGCTACATTTATTGCAAATGAAATATAATTTTAAATGCTCATGAATTGCAGTTCTCATTATCAAGAATACAAACATATGTTTTCTGGATTATCTATTTTTAAAGTTTTTTCATAGCTATATTTTATTACCTGTACATCTCTACTTAAAGGTAGCATTTTGGTAGATTTCCGCTATAACGATCATCGGGTCAGCACATAAGAGCCATATAATGGCTGTAAATATTCCTCAAGAGAGCCTGATAGCCTCTGAAAGGATTGTAATGGCTGTAATAAATGAATAATACAACATGAAATGGACAAGTTGCCATGAAAATGGCAAATGAACATGTGATTGCACTGCTCAAAAGATAATTGACTGTTTTATGCATCCAGAAAATCTTAACAGTTTACTGCAATCAGCAAACTTTATGGTGTGAAGAAATAGCCAGCTACAAGACTAGGCAGAAAAATTCAGTAAAACAAAATAATCAATGTAATTGTATGTATTACATCTAATTCTAGTTTTAAAGGCAAAAACGGGGTAATGGTGTTCATGGGTAAAAAAAAAAAAATTAAAGTCAGATATATGAAACTTTCCTCTGGAAAAATAAAATAGTAAAATGGATGAGAGAACTCGGACTATGTATTATACCTTCTGTAATTAAAATAATGTCTCTCCTCGATGCTGAACCTATAATAAGAACCTGCATTGCAGCTGTCATAGACAGTAAAAGGGAAGGTTATTGTGCCTGAGAAATTGGTACTGGCTGGGATCAGTATTTTATTTTGTTAGGAAATTTGTACTGTAAGGAAAACAGCTGTATTACACAAATCACTGCTAAGTGCAAATGAATCTGTATTTATGAGTCTACCGTAAGAGAAAGGGCATCATTAATGAGGACGATGAACTTTAGCTTATTGCTAGTAAAAAGATGACTCAAAATATAATATAGACCCAACAAAAGAACATGGTATATAATGTATGGAAGTTGGAATGCATGAAAATATCTAACCAAGCATTCTTGTAAAGCAGAAATAGTAACATAAACCGTAATTTCAAAACCATGAGGGAGATGTTTATGTTCAAGGGAGTACGTATGTACAGTTTAACGCTAAGTTCACACGGGGCAAATAAGCTGCGTAAAGGTACATGGCGTATTCGCCCCAGTGGCCGTAGGGAATTCCGGGCGAAAAACCGCGCCAAATTGTGGTGCAATTTTTCGCCTGGAATGTCACCACTAAAATAAATCATACAGCCTGCCTGGGTCCCTCTCTATTCAGGGGCCCCATAGCAGGTATGTCTCTATTAGGGCTATTCATCCAAGGAGACCTCTGCAGCCTGTGAATGGCTGCAGCGGCGGTCACATGGGATGAAACGTCGTCCCGGGAGGCCGGCCCTCTGACATCATCCATGACGTCCTACTGGGATGACATTTCATCCCACGTGACCGCCGCTACATCCTGTGATTGGCTGCAGCGGTCCCATGGAATGAAACAACATCTCAGGAGGCCGGCCTGCAGAACGTCAGAGGTAAGAATACGTTTTTCTCTTCTAAGTTGCGATTTTTCTGGCATAATTGCTGCGATTCCGCCGCAAAAATCGCAACACTTCACTGTTTGTTGCAGGTTTTAGATCCCATTGAATTCAATAGGGAAAACCCGCAACAAAACCCGCAGCAATTCCGCAACTACAATTGAAATGCTGCAGCTTAAAAACATGCACCACAGGTCAATTTGTGCAATATGTGCAAGTCCAAAGGTCTTTCAAAGTTTGAGGAATTAACCACAGCGTGCTTTCACCTGTGCCGAATGGCATTGTCTTTTTTTCTGTGCGACCAATCACTGTTCAGCAAAACCTTGCACATTTTGCTGCAAATTGCAGCAATTTGGTTTTTGCCCGCACGGCTACTACAGGTGAAACAAGTTCTTTCAACTTGTTTCACCTTTAGAAGCTGTGCAGCCAAAAATTGCAGTAAAATTTCAGCAATAGTCCACATGGAAAAGACAGTGCCATTCGACATGTGTGAAAGCAGCCTATGGCCCCCTTCACACACAGATATGTTCTGGCATTTTAAGCTACATTGATGATATTGCATCAGTTTTTCATCAGTAATGCATCAGTATTAGAGCTATATATTACTAATGGGCTGCCTAAGTGTGTATTTACACAGTGCAGTTTTGCGGCTTCCATCTGCAATACGGATGAAAGTAGGGCATGCTGCGTCTTTAAAATTTGTGCATATATTTAAACGCCCATATGAATAGCCTCATTGATTAATATTAGCTCCATATTAGGGACAGAAATAACATATGGAATATGGATATAATATAAGCTCATCTAAAAGAGGCCTAATAGTTTTTTTCTGCCATTTTTAGTGGTATTTTTTATGGCAATTTTTATTTTGTGTAATTGTATATATGATTTTTCTGTCGTTTTTTTTAACCCCTTCCCGCATTTTCACGAACATGCACGTCGGGATATGCAGCCGTTTAGCGCATTCTGACATGCATGTACGTGATGCAGTTAAACTGTCAAAACGCCGCGAGACAGCTTAGCAACACAGCTAGCTAACAGGGGACCAATCACAGTGGTCCCCTGTCGGCGATCGCTGTGATTGGTCTGTCAGTGCAGACAGACCAATCACAGTGGCGTGATGTAGGCAGGGCTTGTTGTACAATAGTCTCCGGCTCTGATCTTCTCTGTTGGTTTCCATTGAGAGAGAGGAGAAGAGAAATTGTTAAAAATCATTTGCAAAATACCCTCAGAGCCCGAACAGTAAACTCCTGTGCTGATCAGTCACCCCCTGTGCTGATCAGTCACCTCCTGTGCCCCATCAGCACATCCCTGGGCCTCATCAGCCCCACAGTGTGCCCCAACAGCACCCCACTGTGCCCCATTATCACCCCATCAGTGTCCTCTGTTACTTCCTAGTGACAGACATCACTGAATCAGTCCAGTCAGCCAGACTGTGTTTTTTTTTCTGTTTTGATTATTGTAAAAAAAAATATATATATAAAAAAAGTTTCTAAGTTAGCACAAGGCATAGTAAATTAGTTGCAGATAGTATCAAACTAGCTTGTTAGGGTGTATGTGGTATAAGTTTAGGTAGGGCCAGGGCTAGCTAAAAATAATATAGAGTAAGGGTATGTTCACACGCTTAACCAAAAATGTCCGAAAATACAGAGCTGTTTTCAAGGGAAAACAGCTCCTGATTCTCAGATATTTTTTAAGCCACTCGCGATTTTCGCAGCGTTTTTCACCGCGTTTTTTATGGCCGTTTTTGGAGCTGTATAGAGTCTATGAAAAACGGCTCCAAAAACGTCCCAAGTAGTGACCTGCACTTCTTTTTCAAGGCTGTGTAAAAAAAACGGCCCGTCGGAACAGAACGCTGTTTTTCTCATTGCAATCAATGGGTAGATGTTTGGAGGCGTTCTACTTCCGATTTTCAGGCCGTTTTTCGGCCGTTTACGGCCTGAAAAACGGCCGAAAATAGCCAGTGTGCACATACCTTTAGGGTACAAAACCTACAGAGTGTGGGGTACAATTAGCACAACACATATATGATAGAAAAATGCAAATTTTATTAGAAATAACAACAATATAAGATGAGTCATGCATAGCATGAATAAAACGTCTGTCAATGCAGAGAACATATGCAAGCAATTAAGCAAGAAAGAAGGGCAGGAACAATGTGGAAATATACACATTGTATCAATCTATCTGAAAGACCGTGTAAGACCCCAGTGAGATGAAGCACTGTATAAAAATACAAGTGTAATGCTCAAGTGACAATGAAATGCAATCATGAATGCCTTGAAAGGCCTAAACAGAGCTGCACACTGAGGATTGAAAGGAACCGACTCATGTTAAACACTCTGCAGAGAGAGAACGTCAGACCCGACGCGTGTTTCGGCGGAATGCCTTCGTCCGGGGGTGGCGTCTCTCCAGCAGAGGCCTCCATTTTAAACTTCGTCTGTCCAATATTTTGAATATATCAAAATAATCAATCATTACAGTGAGCTTGCCTGTTCTGGCGTCATGCGCCAGGTGTAAGGATGGCCGACGGCGTACTTCCGGCCACGCGTCTTTGAGATGGACGTGGGTCAGCGACGTCTGACGCCGCAAAACCACGCCCACCATGGCACAGACGCACGGACCGCATGATAGCTCAGCCATTCCCTCTGACGTTAGCGCACGGCACAGCATACGTTAACATATTCGGTTAGTACATGTATATGTGGATAAATGCCTGATTGGATAGCTAAACCGGAGAGGTAATATATAAAGAATTGAGAAGGAGATGGAATGCCCATTTAAAGCAGTGATACAATCGCTGTAGTTATCATATGCTGGCACAAAAATAATAAAATATAGTGATCTGTGATTAAAAAAAATGTGAAGAAAAGAAAATCAAGCCAAACTAGAAGTGATATTGACAAACATATAAAGTAGATCAAATAATATTTTATGTAGTGTGTAAAATATGCAAAGATTCTGGTGAAATAAAGAAATCAGTGTATGAAAAAGATATACATGTAAAAAGTGTATATGTGTAATTTCGAAAATAAATATGAATATACAGTGGGTGAAATAAAGAGTGATTATTATAGAAATGACATGAAAAGATGAATCTATACATGCAAATGGAATAGTGTAGTGCATATGTTGAAATGTGCAAAAATATAAGTGCCAAACATAAGTATACACATATTTATTTAACACGTTTAGTTACTGAAAATATTCATGTAAATAAGAAACAAATAAGGGAAATATACTGCATAGATAAAACACAAAAATAAAGAAATAAAAAATGATAAATGATGAAAATGAAAAATGAAAAATAACAACAAATGAAATAAAATAATAAATGATGAATAAAAAAATGAAAAATGATTGCTAATATATTGTTCTTCATTAAATTGATCAATTATTTCCATCGCAGCATTCACAATTCTATTCTCTCCAGATATTAATTTTTCCCTTCCCTTTTCCCGTCCCTTGGTTGAAGTTGATGGACATGTCTTTTTTCAGCCGTACTAACTATGTAACTATATGTAACTATGATGAAACCAACATAATCTATGGTGAAAAAGGAGGCCATTAGAAACAATTGACATCATTCTAGATCGCAAATTTAAAAATACATAAAACATATCTAAAATGACCCGCTGTAGGTCAGTGGTCAAAGGAATGGAGAAAAATTTTAATTTTAATTTAATCCAAGAGGACGCATCGTCCCCAGAGTCCAAATCCACTTGGATTCACATTGTGTCAAGTTTTTTTAAATGTCACCCTTTCGGATGTTGGGTTCACTACAGTCAATACCCCTTACTTTTAATTTCATTGGGTCACATGAATGATGGACCTTAAAGTGTTTTGCTACAGGTTTTAAAGTTTCTAGGGTTTCTACCTCTGTTGCTCCCAAAATATCTCGAACATGCTCTCTCACCCAGACTTTGAGCTCTCTAGTGGTGAGGCCAACATATATTTTGTGGCAAGGACACGTGGCATAGTAAACTACTGCTTTGGTTGAACAAGTGATGGAATGTGTGATACTAAAGGTACGCTTGCCTGCTGAATCAATAAATGACATTGCCCCCTCAATGTTGGGACATGCGATGCAGCGTCCACATGCCTTGCAGCCCCACTTCGGGCCCTTAGTCCCAAAGAGAAACTTCTGGCTGTTACGTTAATAGTGACTCCTAACAAGATGGTCTTTAAGATTTCTTGAACGTCGAGCAGAGACACTTGGGTATTTAGTGATGTATTTTTCAATGGTGGGATCTGTAAGTAAGATAGGCCAAAACTCTCTCATGATTTCTTTCATCTGAAACCACCGTGAATGGTACTCAGTTGTAAATCTTACCTGCACTTCAGATTTATTTTTTGGTTTAGGGAATAACAGATTTTCCCTTGAAGTATTCTTGGCATGATGGTACGCTTTTTTTTATAGACCTTCTACTGTATCCACGGGCAAGAAAACTATTTGTGAGGTCATATGCTTGCCTTTCAAATGCCTCCGTTGAGGAGCAAATCCTCCTAATCCTCAAGAATTGACCTGTTGGGACTGCTCGTATGGTCTGTATAGGGTGAGAGGAAGAAGCATGAAGAAATGAGTTAACTGCGGTGGTTTTTCTAAACACATCGTTCTGAAGAAAGCCTTTTGAATCCCTGGATAACTTAACATCCAGGAATTTGGCTTGGTATTTGTCATGATGGTATGTCAATTTGATATTTAGATTGTTTTTATTCAAATTATGCATTAAGGTCTCGGGTGACACCGATGTGCCCTTCCAGATGAGCAGGATGTCATCGATGTACCTGGCCCAAAAAATGACCTGGTCCATCGAGACATCCTGGCCACCCTGAAACATATCTTTCTCCCACAGCTCCAGGAACGGGTTGGCATTCGAAGGTTCGCATGCAGCCCCCCCCCCTGTTTTCCCCTGTGCTGTTCCCTGGAGCTGCAGGTACAACGATCCGTTAAAAATAAAAAAGTTGTGTGTGGGGGCGAACTCAAGCAACATAAGTATGAAATTGGAGAAAGCTATTTCCATACTCCCCGTGGTCAGGAAGAAGGAAACCATGATGTTGTAGAGGTAGAGCGATTAGGTTGTGCAGAGAAGTAACTCTTTCTCGATTTATATACTCTTTTCTAAGCGTAATCATTAGTGTCCCTGGAAAATTTATTCGATTTAGTTTCCTTTTCCCATTCTACAAAGTGCTTCTCCAATGTATGGTTGAAGCTAGCTAGAACTTCTGGTGTCATTTTTTGGTTAAGTTGAGATTGTGTATCCTCAATCTCCACATCAAGCTGATCCAGCATTGTTTGATTTAGATTTACAAGAAGTTCCATGAATCTGAAGGAACTGCAGTTATAAACATCTTCCCATCGAGTGACAAAAGCATTGTCACCGATGGAAAAAGACGGAAAGATCTGGACTCTGAGGCCTCTGGGAATGAGTTTTCTTTAAATGTAATTCTCCAAAAAGATTTTATTCCACCATATTTTCATACGACGATGGAGTAAACCTTTATATTTATTCTGTAATTCGCTCACATTTCCTTGACCATTAAAAACAAGCAGAGATGACTCATCATTAAAAACCTGATCTAATTGAGAGCGCCAGATGCGTTCTCTAGCTTTGTGATCCATGGACCCTGAAGTACTTGTATCTGTGAAAAACACAGTAAAGATTAACCATGAAAAACGGACGAAAATAGTCCATGTGAACATACCATTAGGGTATTAGGTAGGGCTAAATAGGGTTAGAGGTTCAGGAAGTTAGCGCTCGATAAAAATAAAAACGACATTATTTGTTAAAATAACAAAGCGGGAGTTCACTGCTGAAGAGGCGTACGCCTAAGGGTAAGTTGACACACAGTGTTTTCAGGTGTATGTCGGGGAGTTTACGCCTTGAAAAATACCTGAAAAAAACGGAAGCTGAATACCTGCAAACATCTGCCCTTTGAAATCAATGGGAAAAACAGCATTTAGTTCATACGGGGTGTCTTTTTACACCGCTGTTTTAAAAAACGGAGCGTAAAACGACGCTCCGTAAAAAGAAGTGCATGTCACTTCTTGAGGTGTTGTTTGGAGCTGATTTTCCATTGAACACTATGAAAAACGCCTCAAAAAATGCCTAAAAAAAAAGCCTGAAAAGAAGCCTCAAAAGAAGCTCAAAATTAAGGCAGGGTTCACACAGAGTTTTTTGCAGGCGGAAAATCTGCCTCAAAATTCAGTTTGGAAGTTTGAGGTAGATTTTCCTCTGCCTGCACACCGATTTTTGCTGCGTTTTTTGCCCGCAGCCATTGAACACCGCGGGCATTAAACGCCGCAAAATACGCTTTCTCTGCCTTCCGTTGATGTCAATGGGAGGTCAGAGGCATAACCACGCGAAGATAGGGCATGTCGCTCGCGGGAGAAAACCGCCTCCGCCTCCCATTGAAATCAATGGGAGGCATTTTCGGGCGGTTTTTGGCGTAATTTGCGGCGCGGTTTCCGTGTCAAAAAACTCAGTGTGAACATACCCTAAAAGAAGCTTCATTTTCAGCGCCTCAAAATCAGAGGCTGTTTTCTCTGAAATCAGCTCCGTATTTTCACAATTTTTTGTTATGCGTGTGAACATACCCTTATACTGTGCAGATTCAGACTCTGACAGTGGGGATGAAGTGACATTTTTGATGTTGTCATCCTCAAGTGACACGTCTAGTGATGAACCCTCCCCCCCCACAGACATTCTAGGGCTAATGTACAAGCACAACCCAGTTCAGATGCCCCTGAGTGGATTGCCCCTTATAATTATATACCCCAGGTGCCTGAATTTACTGCCACCCCTGGCACCACCGTGGACACTACTGGATTTAGAGAGATCGATTTTTTAAAAATATTTTTCTCTGAAAAATGTATTTGTCTTATGGTACAGCAGACAAATATATATGTGGCATAATTTATTGCCCGCAATCCCAATAGTTACTGTGCCAGGCCCCAAAAATGGACCCCTACTAATGCAATACAGAAATGCAGAAATTTTGGGGCCTACTACTTAATATGGGCATTACAGGAACGCCCACTATTTGCTCCGATATGCTACACCATTGCCCACTTTACCGCCTCACCATGCCTAGGGTTCATTTTGAGATCCTGCTAAGGTTCCTGCATTACAGTAATAATGAGGAATGCCCACCCAGAAATGACCCGAGTTTTGACAGACTGTTTAAAATTATACCTGTAATTAACCACTACAATTCGACATTTTGTGAGATTTACACCCCACAAAAATGCATTGCAGTGGACGAATCCCTGGTGCATTTCAAAGGCAGGCTACACTTCCTCCAGCAGAGGCGTAGCTAGGTTCTCCAGCACCTGGGGCAAAGATTCAGTTTGGCGCCCCCCCACCCCCCCACAACCACTTTCCCGACATGTCCTTCCCCCTCGCCGTGTTTGTTTTCTCTACCAATCGACGTGTCATTTCTTTTTATGTAACTTCTTCTTCTTCTTTTTCATGGCACTGGAGCTGTGCGCGCACACACGCTCTCACTCTTTAGCTCTCGGCAGACAAGGACGACATGACTGATCTCTCGTGAGAGATCACATAGTCTTGTACTTGCCTTCCGAGAGCTGAAGAGTGAGAGCGTGCGCGCGCACATGCTCTCCTCCCTCCAGCTCTTGCTGTTGACATTGTCCGTAGCGGATTGGACAGTGTCACAGCGATGTTACACGTCCCCTTTCCAATTACAGCCCCATTGGCAGTTCATGGGGTTATTTAAATATCGGGCGCCAAATATTATGGCACCGATATCTAAGTAAGGAAAGAGGGTAGTAGAAAAATTTAAAGTGCCCCAGAGTTTGTGCAGCCCTCCCCATTACATGCTGCACTCAAATGCATATCTATGGGCAGGTGAAAGGTTCTCTTTAAAGTGTAACAACTTTTTAAAAAACTTTTGACATGTCAGAAGTTTTGATCAATGGGGTCCGAACACTGAGACCCCCCCCCACTAGTCGATAAAACGAAGCAGCAGAAGTGCTCGGGTGAGCGGTGTGCCACTTCAATTCTGTTTGCCATTCCTTGGAGCAGTAGTGTACGGGCTCAATAGAAAGTCTATGAGTCCGTACACCGCTCACTCGGCTGGAAGTCGATCATAAATGTATCGGCACATCGCTCACCCGAACACTTCTGCTGCTTCGTTTTAGCGATCAGTGGGGGCCTCAGTGCTCAATCCCCCACCGATAAAAACTTCGGACGTGTCACTACGACATGAGAAAAGTTTAATTACAGTTTAAAGGCTATGTACACCTTTAAAAACGTACTTGACCAGACAGATACAGGATTCAGCGCTATAAACACTAAGGGCATGTTCAGACGTGGCGGAATTGCTGTAGAATTCTGCTGCGGACAGTCCGCAGTGGAAATCCGCAGCAGACAGTTTGTCCATTAGTTTCCACACCTTTTGAGTTATGTTCGTGCAGACGTTGCGGGAAAACTCCGCTGCGGACCATAGGCTGCGATGCAGAATTTGGTGTCCGTAGCATACACTGGCTGTTGCGGACTTGATGCGTACTTGTGGCGGAATTTCTCCATTGACTTCAATGGAGTTGCAAAATTACGCAATGAAATCCGCAGATGTTACGTGTGTTGCGTTGTGGATTGCTTTCACGAACAGGATATTTCATCATTCTGGCTGGACCTATGTGTTTCGAGGTCTATAGCCAGACTGAGATGGAATGTTTTAAAAGAGAGCAGGATGTACTCTTCCCCTGAATCTGCAACGATTAATCCGCAGCAATTTTACTGCACATTTTAGGCAAAGGCGCAAAGGAATCTGCAACGCAGATTATGTGCGGCATTGATGCGGACAGTGTCTGCAGAAATACGTCACATCTGAACATGCCCTAAAAATCACAATGTCTGGCTTTCTGTTGCAGGTTTTACATCCCCATTGAATTCAATGGGGAAAACCCGCAACAGAAAAGCAACGATAAAAGGCAGCAATTGACATGCTGCAGATTTAAATTTCACACTGCAGGTCAGCGTGGGCATGAGATTTTCTAAATCTCATCCACTTTGCTGCTACTGTAAATGCCGCAGAATTTCCACACAGAATTCCGTTGCGGAAATTCTGCAGCGTTTACGCTACGTGGGCCTTAGGCTGGGTTACCACACAGCGTAAATGCTGTGGATTTCCCGCAAATTAATTCTGTGTGGAAATTCCGCAGCATTTACAGTGGCAGCATAATGAATGAGAGTCGTGCAGAAAGTGTTCTGCACTGCGATGTTCCGCAGCATATCAATTTATGCTGCGAGTTCTGTTCAGAGGTGCTGAATATCCGCAGGCATACATAAAGTTTGCTATAATCAATGCTTGACAATAAATACGCAGATAAAGCCACTGCTGAAAACGTTTAAACAGCAATATGCACAACAAGAACGCACTATTTGTTGAAGATTTCTGTGACTAAAGAGCTTTTTACACCTGCCGATAAGCGGCCGGTGCAGCGAGTGCCGATCAACGAGACATCGTTGATTGGCACTCGTTTACTCCTGTCACATGGAAATATGGATGGGGATGAACAGTCGGTACTCCATTCGCTCATCCCCATACATTATTATCATATCGGCAAGCGCGTCTCCCTGTTTACACAAGGAGATGTTCTGCCGACAATGATAATATTTAACTTTTTTAAAACGATACACCAGCAGATGATCAAGCGTTTGCTCGTTAATCTGCTGATCGTTCCCCTGTTTACACTGGGCAATTATCGGGAACAAGCGTTCTATAAATGCTCATCTGCCCGATAATCGTCCAGTGTAAAACCCCCTTTACTTAGCAACATTTTTTTTAGATTCCGCTGCAGATTTACTTAAGTAGTCATATATATGGATCATTAGTCATTAGAATTGATCCCTTTATCTTAATAACCTAAATTAATCTATGAACCGAAACATTGCAGCAGTTTTTAATGTTATTGCATTTAAATATGTGCTGCTCATGGTTGTGATTGGCATGCCCATGAAAGTGTGACTTCAAAATTATTATCAATGGAGTAACTTTATGAAGTTTATGATGAAGCAAGAATATTAAAATGGAAGTAGATAAAGTGGAGTAGATAATAATACCTTTTTAAAAGGGACTGGCAATGTAAGAATTTTTTTAACAAATGGCTGTGAAATGTCCTTGTTGTTTTTAAATTAAATTATATATTTTTTTTAATTTGAAGCCAAAAAAATAAAAAAAATAAGTTATGCTTATTGGATATTAGTATATTAGGATGTGTTCACATCAGCGTTGAGCATCCATTCATAGGTTCCGTTATACCTTTCTGTCGGAGGAACCCATGAAGGGAAAGCCAAACAGAAACTATAGCATCTGTTTGCATTACCATTGATTTCAATGGTAATGCTTCCAATTCAATTGGTTTCCGTTTGTTTCCATTCTGTAAGGTTTTCGTTTTTTTTGCGAAAACAATAACGTAGTCGACCCGCTGTTATGGCCAGGACAGTAGCTAGCCTCCGATGCGGCCGATGCTAGCCACTGTCCACAGTTGTGTTTTACAGCTGACATGCTGCTCTAATGGCTAGGAACAGTGATGGCGCTGTTCCTGGCTGTTTAACTAATTAAATGCTGCGATTAGTAGCGACCGTAGCATTTAGGCTGGGTTCACACGTGGCGGAATTTCACTTAAATTCCGCTGCGGACACTCCGCAGCGTTAATCCGCAGCGGAGCCGTTTGTCCATTGACTTTCACTTTAATTTAGCAGTGTTCGTTTAGACGATGCGTAAAATTCCGCTGCGGAGCATAGGCTGCGGAGCGGAATTTGGTGTCCGCAGCATGCTCTGTCTGTTGCGGAGCAGTGGCGGACTCATGGCGGAATTTCTCCATTGACTTCAATGGAGATTCTAATTTCCGCAATGAAGTCCGCAGCTGTCATGCACATGTTATGTGTGCTGCGGATGCGTCTTGCTTTTTTAACTTGACATTTCTTCATTCTGGCTGGACCTATGTATTTCTAGGTCTACAGCCAGACTGAGGAAGTCAATGGGGCTCCCGTAATGACGGGAGCGTTGCTAGGAGACGTCTGTAAATAGTCACTGTCCAGGGTGCTGAAAGAGTTAAGCGATCGGCAGTAACTGTTTCTGCACCCTGGACAGTGACTACCGATCCCAATATACAGCAACCTGTAAAAAAATAGAAGTTCATACTTACCGAGAACTCCCTGCTTCTGTCTCCAGTCCGGCCTCCCAGGATGACGTTTCAGCCTAAGCGACGGCTGCAGCCAATCACAGGCCAAGCACAGGCTGCAGCGGTCACATGGACTGGCGCGTCATCCAGGGAGGTCGGGCTGGATGCCGAAAGAGGGACGCGTCACCAAGACAACGGCCGGTAAGTATGAAATTCGTTTACTTTCACTAGGGAAAGTGCTGTCCCTTCTCTCTATCCTGCACTGATAGGGAGAAGGGAAGCACTTTTCCCGCAGTCTGCAGCAGCTAGTCCGCATCAATTTTCTGCACATTTTGTGCAGATCCGCAGCAGAATCTGCTACGCAGATTCTGTGCGGCATTGATGCGGACAGTTGCGGAGGAAATCCGCCACGTGTGGTCATGCCCTTATAGTGGTTTTCCCATGAAGGACATTTATTAAATATCCACAGGATATGTCATAAATCTCAGATAGATACGGGTCCCACCTCTGGGACCCGCATCTATCTCTAGAACAGGGCCCCCTAAACCCCGTTCTATCTTACCCGGCTCCACTGTCTTCCGGCCACTTCTTGGTTACATGGTGAGTTATGGAAACAGCGTAACTCGCTGAGCTACGCAGTTTCCGTAACTCCCATAGTACTGAATAGTAGTTACGGAAACAGTGCAGCATGATACGCTGCTTCTGTAACGGCCATTCACTACTATGGGAGGTAGGGAAACAGAGTAGCTCAGCGGGTTACACTGTTTCCGTAACTCTTCCATGTATTGCAATATATTGTACCAGCGATCTAATGATCACCGGTTCAAGTCCCCTAGGGGAACTAATAAAATGTGTAGAAAAAAAAAAAAAATTGATACATTTTCAGGAGTGTAAAAAAAATGTCAACATTAAAACCCTTTTCCTATTTTTGGAATCGGAATGGAATCGTTGTCTTTTGGCCACCATAGCGCTAAAAAGAATGACATAAAAAGTGCTAAAAAAATCGTATGTACCAAAAAAATGGTACTAATAAAATCTACAGCTCGTCCCGCAAAAAATAAGCCCTCACACCGCTCAAACGATGGAAAAATATAAGTTATGGCTCTCAGAATGTGGTGAAACTGAACAAATTATTTTTTTTAACCAATAGTTTTTTCTTTGTAAAAGAAGTAAAATATGAATTTTTTTCCTATTTTCTGTCGTTCTAAAACCTGGGTGCGTCTCATAGTCAGGTGAGACTTATAGTCTGAAAAATATGGTAGATTTTCATTTTCATGGCCTAATTCCACTAAATTCAGCAAAAAACCTGTTGGGTCAAAATGCTCACTATACCCCTCGATAAATTCCTTAAGGGGTGTAGTTTGCCAAATGGTGTCTTTTTTGGGGAGGGTTTCCACTGTTTTGGCACCACAAGACCTCTTCAAACCTGACATGTTGCCTAAAATACAGTATATTCAAATAAAAAGGAGGCCCAAAAATCCACTCGGTGCTTTTTTGCTTCTGAGGCCTGTGTTTTCATCCATTACCAAACATTGGGCCACATGTGGGATATTTCTAAAAATTGCAGCAATAAATATTGACTTGTGTTTTTCTCTGGTAAAACCTTCTGTGTTACAGAAAAAAATCAACTGAAATTGCTTTAATTCCTGTGAAACGCCTAAAGGGTTAAGAAACTTTCTAAGTGCTGTTTTAACCCTTTAACCTCTTCACGCACTACGCCGCAACTGTACGTCCTGCAGAGGGTTTGCTTCCCACATCAGGACGTACGGTTGTGGAGTAGTTCCCGGCGCACACTGTCTTAACGGACAGTGTCCGAGAACCGGGAGGTCAGCTGTCCCCGATAGCTGACACTCCAGTCTTGCCTGTCAGCGGACCATCGGCGCTGATTTTGGCAATTAACCCATAAATGCGGCGACAAATTGCACATTTAAGGGGTTTGAAGCACATCGGCAGCCCCCCACAAAGTGATTGTGGGGCTGCTGATGCTTGTTGTGGCAATCGAAGGCCAGACAATGACCTCCGGGTTGCCATGTACGGAAGCCTCGGGGGAGCAGCCTCCGGCCGGTCCTCCAAGGCTTACTGTCAGTGTGACTGTCACATCACAATGACAGTAAGGGTATGTTCACACGAGGTCATTATGTCCGTAATTGACGGACGTATTTCGGCTGCAAGTACCAGACCGAACACAGTGCAGGGAGCCGGGCTCCTAGCATCATAGTTATGTACGACGCTAGGAGTCCCTGCCTCGCTGCAAGACAACTGTCCCGTACGGTAATCATGTTTTCAGTACGGGACAGTTGTCCGGCAGCGAGGCAGGGACTCCTAGCATCGTACATAAGTATGATGCTAGGAGCCCGGCTCCCTGCAGTGTGTTCGGTCTGGTACTTGCGGCCGAAATACGTCCGTCAATTCCGGACGTAATGACCTCGTGTGAACATACCCTTAGAACACATCACACTACGTAGGTAGTGTAATGTACTCTAGCAGCGATCAAAGCTGCAAGTCTAAATGTCCACTAGTGAGACAAGTAAAAAAAGTAAAAAAAAAGTAATAAAAATGTTTTAAGAAAAGTGTAAAAATAAAAGTTATAAGTTATATAAACAAAAAATGCTTTTTTTCCTATAATAAGACTCATTATAGGAAAAAAAATGAACATTAAAAAAAGTACACATATTTGGTATCGCCACGTTCATAACAACCCAAACTATAAAACTATAATGTTATTTTTCCCGCACGATGAACACCCCAAAAAAAATCAATAAAAAATGACACCAGAATCGCTATGTTTTGGTCAACACGCCTCCCAAAACAGAGAATAAAAACTGATCAAAAAGTCACATGTACCCCAAAATAGTACCGATAAAAACTACAACCCGTCCCGCAAAAAACAAGCCCTTACACAGCTATTTTTACTAAAAAATAAAAACGTTTCGGCTCTCAGAATATGGTGACACAGAAAATAAATTATTTTATAAAAAGTGATTTTATTGCGCAAACGCTGCAAAACATAAAAAAATATATACATATGGTATCGCCGTAATCATACCGACCCGCAATATAAAGTAAAACTGTCATTTATAGCACATGGTGAACGCTGCAAAAAATAAACTAAAAAACATTGTCAGAGTTGCTTGTTTTTGGTCACCCGGCTTGCAAAAAAATTGACTAAAAAGTGATAAAAAAAAAATCACATGTACCCCAAAATGTTACCAATTAAACCTACAGATTGTCCCACAACAAATAAGCTCTCACGCAGCTCCGATGGAGAAAAAAATAAAGAAGTTCTGGATCTCAGAATATGGCAATGCAAAATGTGCAGAGTGTTCCAGAATCGGATAAGATCGGGCACCATTTATCAGTGCGACACCGGCTACATATCTATTAATTATTATTTATTTACCGCATTATTATACCCTTTTCTTATGCCCTGATGTACTCCACACAGATTATATATGCCCCCACATTATAAACTGAAATATCTGCAAAACCTCAAACAGAACTACTACCAAGCAAAATCTGCACTCCAAAAGCAAAATGGCGTCCGTCCCTTCTGAGCCCTGCAGCCTGACCAAACAGCGGTTTGCGCCCACATATATGGCATCACCATACCCGAGAGAACCTGCTTAATGTTTTATGAGTTATATTTGTCTTCAGTGGCACAAACTGGGCACGACAAATTATGCACTAAAATGGCATACCAGTGGAAAATTGCAATATTCACAACATCCGCTGTGCATTAACCCCTTTGCGCACTATGACTTAATAGCATGTCATGGTGCGGGGGTTGATGTATGGAGCGGGCTCACGAGCTGAGCCCGCTCCATACGCTGCGGGTGTCAGCTGTGTATTACAGCTGACACCCGGGACTAACGGACAGGAACAGCCATCGTGCGGTTACAGAAGCCTGTAAAAATAACAATATACATTGTCAAGGATCGCTGGTTCAAGTCCCCTAAGGGGACTAATTAATTATTCTACACATTTTAAGTTATTAGTAGTGAGAAAGAAAAAAGCTTAAAGTTAAAAAAAAAACCTTTTCCCATTTTTCTTCTAAAGTAATGTAAAAAAATAAACAAAATTGGTATCGCTACCTCCGTAAAAGGTCCATCTATTACAATATACCATTATTTAACTCTCTCGGTGAACACCGTAAAAAACATAAATAATTTAAACCGCCAAAATCGCAGTTTCTTTTGTCACTTTAGCTCTAAAAAAAAATGAAATACAACTTTTGGATCACTTTTTATGTACCAAAAAATGGTACCAATAAAAACTACAGCTCGTCTCGCAAAAAATAAGACCTCCCACTGCTCAATCAACAGAAAATTAAAAAAGTTACGGCTTTCAGAATGTGGTGAAACAAAACTATTTTTATTTTAACAATTCGATTTTTCTTTGTAAAAGTAGTATAATATTAAAAAAACTATATGAATTTGGTATCACCGTAATTGTATTAAGCCACAGAATAAAGAAAAGTTTTCAATTTTACCGTACTTCGAAAGCTGTAAAAACGAAAACCCCAAAAAGTGGAATCATATTTTTTTCCTATATCAGCCTGCAAATAATTTTTTTCAGTTTCCCAGTAAATTTTATGGCACTTTAAATGGTGTCAACAGAAACTACAGCTCCTCCAGCAAGAAATAAGCCCTCATACCCCTCTAGTGACCGGAAAAAGAAAAAAGTTATGGCTCTAAGTACGTCTGGAGTGAAAAACGAGAATAAGAAAGCAAAAAATGGATCAGTCCTGAAAGGGTTAATTCATTTCTAATGAAAAAAAAATGTATGACCCCATGTGGGGTATTTCCGTACTTGGGAGAAATTGCTTTACAAAAATTGGTTGTTTTTTTCTCCTTTATCCCTTGTAAAAATGAGAAAATTCAACATTTTAGTGGAAAAAAAATTGTCATATTCATTTTCGTGGCCTAATTCTAATAAATTCTGCAAAAGACCCGTGGGGTCTAAATGCTCACTATACCCCTAGAAAAAGTCCTTGAGGGGTGTTTCCAAAATGGGGTAACTTGGGGGTTTCCACTGTTTTGGTCCTTCCAGGGCGTTGCAAACACGACATGGCACCGAAAACCATTCCAGCAAAATCTGTGCTCCAAAATCCAAATGGTGCTCCTTCCCTTCTGAGTGCTGCCATGGTTCCAATCAGCAGTTTATTACCATATATGGGGTATTGCCATAATCAAGAGAAAATGCTTTACAAATGTTGCAGTGCACTTTCTTCGTTATGCCTTGTAAATATTAAAAATGTCTATGTTTTTTTCAGAAAAACAGTAGATTTTCATTTTTAAAGACTAATTCCAATATATTTAGCGAAAAACCTGTTTGATAAAAATGCGAACTACACCCCTAGATAAATTCCTTGAGAGGTGTAGTTTCCAAAATTGGGTCACTTTTGGGGGGTTTCCCCTGTTTTGGTCCCTCCAGGGCGTTGCAAACGCGACATGGCACCGAGAACCAATCCAGCAAAATCCGTGCTCCAAAATCCAAATTGCGATCCTTCCCTTCTGAGCCCTGCTGTGGATCCAGTTGGCAGTTTATTACCACATATGGGGTATTTCCTTAATCGGGAGACATTGCTTTACAAATGTTGAGGTGCATTTTCTTCGTTATTTCTTGTAAATATTAAAAAATTCTATGTTTTTTCAGAAAAAAAGTAGATTTTCATTTTTACAGACTAATTCCAATATATTTAGCGAAAAACCTGTGTGGTCAAAATGCAAACTATACCCCTAGATAAATTCCTTAAGAGGTGTAGTTTCCAAAATGGGGTCACTTTTGGGGGGTTTCCCCTGTTTTGGTCCCTCCAGGGCATTGCAAACGCGACATGGAACCGAAAATCCGTGCTCCAAAATCCAAATGGCAAGCCTTCCCTTCTGAGCCCTGCTGTGGGTCCAATCAGCAAATTCCTTGAGAGGTGTAGTTTCCAAAATGGGGTCACTTTTGGGGTGTTTCCACTGTTTTGGCACCACAAGACCTCTTCAAACCTGACAAGGGGCCTAAAATATATTCTAAAAAAAAAGGAGGCCCAAAATCCACTGTGTGCTCCTTTGCTACTGAGGCCTGTGTTTCAGTCTAGTAGCGCACTAGGGCCACATGTGAGATATTTCTAAAAACTGCAGAATCTGGGCAATAAAATATTGAGTTGCATTTCTCGGGTAAAACCTTCTGTGTCACAAAAAGAAATTTATTAGAAATGAATTTCGGCAAAATAAATTAATTCCATTAAAACACTTTGTGAATGCTGATTCGAATACCTTGAGTGGTGCAGTTTTCAAAATATGACTTCTGGGGATTTTCTAATATATAAGGCTCTCAAAGCCACTTCAGAACTGAACTGGTCCCAGAAAAAATGGCCTTTTGAAATTTTCTTTAAAATATGAGAAGTTGCTGTTAAAGTTCTAAGCCTTGCATTTTGCGTGGTATTACTATCTGTTTTACAAGCAGATATGTTTAAATTTAGAAAAATGCTAATATTTGCAATTTTTTTCTAAATTTTGGTGTTTTTCAGAAATAAATACCAAAATTATCAACCAAATTTTTTCAGCAGCATAAAGTACAACATGTCACGAGAAAACAATCTCAGAATCGCTTGAATAGGTAAAATCATTGAGATGTTATTACCAGATAAAGTAACACATGTCCGATTTGAAAAAATCGGCTGTGTCCTGAAGGCCAAAACAGGCTGGGTCTTGGGAAGGGGTTAAGGACACGGACGATTTTGGCCTTGAGTACAGAACAATTTTTTTCTATTTCCCTCCTTGCATCCCAACGCTCATAACTTTTTTATTTTTTGTATGACGTAGTTCTATGAGACTTTGTTTTTTTGTGGGACAAGTTGTACTTTATGTTTGGTACAAATACATTATTGTTTAATTTATATTAAAAAAAAAATCGCAAAAATGCAGAAAAAAAGCAGTTCCGCAGCAGTTTTGATATATTTTTTTTACACCATACACCGATCATCATAAATAATGCTATACTTTTGTTGTACTGGTTGTTACGGTCGTGGTGATACCAAATATGTCTATATTATTTCATGTTTTGGTACTTACATTTTAAAACATTTATTTATTATAAAAAAATTATATTTCTCTTTCTTTAACTTTTTTTTTTTTATTTATCATTAATTTTTTTTTTACATTCATTTAACTTTTTTTTTAATCCCATAATTGTCCTAATGCGCGGAGCATCCGTCGTTCAGGATGAACATTCTCGTCCTGTGTCAGCAACCAGTTAAATATTTTGAGGGCTGGAGTTTGTAAAATAGGGTGATTTATAGGGAGCTTCTAATATATAGAGCCCTCAATGCCACTTCAGAACTAACCTGGTCCCTAAAAAAAGGCTTTTTACATTTTCCTGGTCTGAACCTAGCTGTTATCATGAAGTTGGTCATAGTCTTTTTATGGTTTCCTTTTGTGGAATGTTTCCCCTCTGACTTTTGAATCTATTGCATTGCCCAGAGTATGAGCCTTCCTAAACACAAATTTTGGATGGTTGGCATGAGTTTGCCTATTGGTTTGTGTTTGCAGAAGATGGACCAGATTTTATTCACTTTTTTTTTTAATCCACTCTGTTGTATTGTGTTATAATTGGTATATTAAAATTGTGTTGCTCTTCATCTGATTTTTTTTTTATCAAATTTGTTTTAGTAGTTGTAATAAGGTATTTTCTGGGCATTTTCTCAATTTAATAATAACCTAAAAGCTGGAGTCTGACACACCGAAAATTGATTAAAAAGTCAAAATTTTATTGAAACAAGCATACAAAAAATTACATGTCTGATGCTGACCAATCAGTGACCAATCAGTGTCATACACTTCTCAAAGTTCCAGCCCAGCTTCTTTCACTGCACAATCACGCTGTAACAATAGGCTGGAACAATGAGAATTGTATGATGCTGATTGGTCAGCGTCACACACTCCTCTGTACAACGCCCAGTTGGTAAAAAGTAAAAACACGCCCAGTTAGTCATTAAGAAACTAATTAGCATAAATCACAAATTGCTCATAACTTGCTCAAAAATTATCGTTTTTCAAAATAAAAACCATTGCTGTTATCTACATTACAGCACAAATCAGATTATGCAGGTGATAGGGCACTTATAATCTGGCGACAGAGCCTCTTTAAGCAGGTGAAATCCATGCTCGATCGGGTTGAGATCTGGTGATTGACTAGGTCATTGCAGAATATTTCACTTTTTTGCCTTAAAAGACTCCTGGGTTGATTTTGCAGTATGTTTTGGGTCATTGTCCATCTGGACTGTGAAGTGACATCCAATCAACCTTGCTGCATTTGGTTGAATCTGAGCAGAAAGTATATCCCTGAACACTTCAGAATTCATCCGGCTGCTTCTGTCTTAAGTCACATCATCAATAAACATTAGTGACCCAGTGCCTTTGGCAGCCATGCATGCCCATGCCATCACACTACCTCTACCATGTTTTACAGAGGATGTGGTGTGCTTTGGATCATGAGATGTTCCAAGCCTTCTCCATACTTTCTTCCTCCCATCATTCTGGTATAGGTTGATCTTAGTTTCATCTGTCCAAAGAATGCTGTTCCAGAACTGGGCTGTTTTTTTTAGATGTTTGTTTGGCAAAATCTAATCTGGTCTTCCTGTATTTGAGGCTGATTAATGGTTTGCACCTTGTGGTGAAGCCTTTGTATTTGCTCTCATGAAGTCTTCTCTTTATGGTAGACTTAGAAATGGATACACATATTTCCAGGAGAGTGTCCTTCACTTGGGTAGGTGTTGTGGGGTTTTTCTTCACCATGGAAAGGATTCTGTGATCATTCACCACTGTTGTCTTCCGTGGACATCTAGGCCTTTTGGAGTTCACAAAATCAGCAGTGCTCTCTTTTTTTCCAAGAATGTACCATTTGTTGATTTGGCCACTCTTAACATTTGTGCTATCTCTCTGATAGATTTATTCATGTTTGTCAGCCTATCGATTTTCTGTTTCACTTGCATTGAGAGTTCCTTTGACCTCATATTGTGGGTTCACAGCAACAGCTTCCAAATGAAAATGCCACACCTGGAATCAACTCCAGGAATTTTACCTGACTAACTGATGATGGATTAACAAACGAATAGCCCATGCAGCCCATTAAATAGCTTTTGAGATAATTGTCCAATTACCTTTGGTCCCTTGAAAAAGAGGCAGCTACATATTAAAGAGCTGTAATTCCTAAACCCTTCCTCAAATTAGGATGTGAATACCCTCAAATTAAAGCTGAGAGTCTGCACTTTAAGCCCATATTGATGATATAACTGTATATTGAATATGTTTTGGTAAACAACTAAAATGCCAAAACTTGTATCACTGACCAAATAATTCTGGACCTAACTGTATTAGTCAATTCACCTACCTAGTTGTTTGCTATATAGGAGCATTATTAAAACTATTGATCTAATATGGGGATCATTGCTAGATTGACATACTTAAAGAGGACCTGTCACCAGATTTCACAATACAAACTGCATAAATTATTAAATAGATCTCTTAGACCTGATTAGATTGGCGTACTTACTTTGAAAATCCATGCCAGAATAGCTGTATAATCCTTTCTCAAAATTTTCGTGCCTGATATTAAAATTAGCATTTTATGATACCAAGTATATGCATGATGTAATCTTACCCTCTGCCAACCTAGAGCTGACAAGCTTCTATCAGTATCCCTCTTCCCCTGTACCATGCTGAAATCACATACATGCTGTAGTGACCATGGCCTCGAACCCTCGGGTTTACTCATCCTCTGGCAGCCACAGCCATGGATCTGTGAGCGCTGGCTTGCATGTACTTCCCAGGAGATGCCAGCGCTCACTTCCGCTCTGGTCCGCTGTGTCCCGTAGGGTGCACCCGCACGCTCGTTCCCGGCCTTAAAGAGCTAGCGCGCGCACAAATGGAATCATCAACTGCCCATGATTCCCTGGATTATAAAAAGGGCCCTGCCCTTCTGATCCTTGCCTGAGCGTTGTTAGTTTATCCCATGTCGGTCTTGCAAATGGTCCCTTAGTGTTATTCCATTCCTGTTGTTACCCGTGCCCTGTTACCTGTATCCTGTATCCCATGCTGTGTTCTTGTTCCTGAGCCTGTTAGTGTTGGAGGGGTGTCCTAATGCACCTGCTGTCATCTGCCACGTCCAGTGTCATCTGCCACGTCCAGTGTGATCCATTACGTCTGGCACAACCTGCTGCACCTGCTGTCATCCGCCACGTCTGGAGTAACCTGTTGCACCCATCTCCATCCGTGCCAAAGCCTTGGCTACTGTCTGGACTATTCAGGTGCCCTAGTGTGGGACTTTGTATTGATTGGGCGCTCTGTTGTTTGGCCAGCTGCCTCCCAGATAGTGGGTCCACATATCCACAGACCATGACACATGCTCAGTACAAGCTAATGTTTCAAACTCCATCTGCTGCTTTCTTTTACTGCAAAGCTAGGGAGACTGCAGCGTGTACGGAGTATGTGTGAGATTTCAGAATTATGTGGGGGGGGGCACTGATAGGAGCTTTTATATTTCCTCCAGTATTTGGATAACAGCACACATCTCCAATAATATCCAAATAGTGGTATTTATTTGTCTAACATCATAACAAAAGAAAAAATGCTATTTGCTCATGATGTTTGACGAATAAATACCACTTTTTGGATATTATTGGAGATGTATGCTGTTATCTGAACACTGGTGGACGAGGTGACCCCATCCCATATACCAGAACATGTGCTGCTTCACCTAATTTCCTTTCTACTAATAGATGCTTGTCAGCTGTGGGTAGGCAGAGATTGAGTTCATCTCATGAATACACTTAGGACTAGTTCACACTGAGTTTTTTGCAAGCAGAATATTGTGCCTGGAAAAATCAGCTCAGGTTTTTTTGCACCACACGTGTTTTTTTAGGCAATTTTTGGCGCGTTTTTATTCCGCCATGTTTTTTTAGGCGTTTTTTTTACTCCTTTCTTCAACAGGCAAAGAAAAAATCCACAACCTTTTTTTTATTTACAAAAAAACGCGTAAATAAATGCTGCGGCCGTAACGGTATGGTCCCTTGTAGTGGCATCCGCGTGCTGCTGAAATCCTGTTTATTTGTGGTGGCTAATGGCCATGCTATTTTGCCGGCCATTACTGGCAAAATCGTGCGGCCATCGGCCAACAGAAGTGAGCTGGGTTTTAAACATATGCAGACGCTACTTGTGATCATGCCCTAATAGCCTAAAATATTTCTCTGACAAGCTCTCATTCATTGCAGCTGCCATAAACGTACACACCCTGCTGCAATGGGGGTATGCAGACAATACACAAGGTAAGTGTATATCTCCAATAAGGCAGCCCCAATGGGAGTTTTTAAATAATAAATAAATAAAAAATCACATCATTTAACACGTCGGACCGTAGTGACATCCACTATTGTAAGATTGCTTTTTGCTGATGTTTGGTAATTCAAAGTGAGGCGTAAGACCAACATTTACCCCTGTCAACTGCTGGAAAGGTAGAGAATACACTGTATCATGAGCCTGAAAGAGATAGACTGATATTTTTTGTCCTTGTTCTTTCAATACCTAGTAAATAAGAAACTTAGGGCCTGCCATACCAAAACTACCTAAGATAAAAAAAAATGGCCTTGTAGCCAACAGCAACTAATCAGAGCTCATCTTATAATTCTAATCTGCACCGGAATTTAAATGTAGATTCTGATTGTTTCAACGAGCATCAAGGTCACTTCTCTGAGACAGTTTTGATGCATTAAGGGTATGTGCACATGACAACGCCAAATACGTCTAAAATTACGAAGCTGTTTTCAGGAGAAAACAGCTCCAGAATTTCAGACGTTTTTACAAGTACATGTGTTTTTCGAGGCGTCTTTTACGGACGTAATTGGAGCTGGTTTTCATTGGAGTCAATGAAAAATGGCTCCAATTACAACCCAAGAAGTGTCCTGCACTTCTTTGCCGCGGGCGTAATTTTTTGACAGTGATGCGTAAAATGACAGCTTGTCTGAACAGAACATCGTAAGACCCATTGCAAGTAATGGGCAGATGTTTGCCGACGTATTGGAACCGTCTTTTCAGGCGTAATTCGAGGCGTAAAACGCCTCCATTACGTCTGAAAAGAGGTCATGTGCACATACCCTAACACTTCATCAAAAAAATAATGTTAATACTCGAAGGGCTTATTCAGACGAACGGGATAGACGTCCGTGCAACGCGCGTGATTTTCACACGGACCTATATTAGTCTATGGGGCCGTGCAGACAGGTGCGTCATTTTTACGCTGCGTGAGTCTGCAGCGAAAAAGTCACGACATGCCGTTCTTTGGCCGTATTTTGCCCATCACGCACCCATTGAAGTCAATGGGTGCATGAAAATCACGCGCACCACACGGAAGCACTTCCGTGGGACTAGCGTGATTTGCGCAACAGCTGTGAAAAGGATGAATGAAAACAGAAAAGCACCACGTGCTTTTCTGTTTACAAACATCCAAATGGAGTGTCATAATGATGGCAGTTGCGCGAAAAGCACACAGCCACGCATCATACGGGGCTGACACACGCAGTTGTCAAGTGCCTTTTGCGCGCGCAAAACGCCGCTTTTTTTTGCACGCTCAAACGCACACGCTCGTGTGAATCCGGCCTAAGTTTCATAAATATAAGTAATTGTCACCTGTAATACAGGCATTGTAAATAAGAAATAGGCTGAGACTTATTATCAAATAAGAGCGCACAACCTATTTTAAGATGGATGGAAAAACAGAAATAAGACTGAAAACCAAAAATGAAGATCGGAAACTCTGGAGAGCTATTGTTCATAAGGTCGCCAGGAGCCAATTGTTAACTTGCAGGTTATACTACCCTATTTGCAACTAATGAATACAACACCAAAAAATGCAAGGGTCTCCAAAACATCCCAAAACATGTAAAAATATAAAATGTACCAGACCAGTAGATGAAAAAAATTAAATCAACTTTGTTATATCAAAATACATGGGTTTTAATCATTAGTCAGTACAAGAAAAAGTAAGTGACCTGGATAATTGGACACATCCGAAAGTATCAGAAGGATGGCATGGAGCCAAAAACATCATATCCAATGTCTGATAGTACAAGTGATATATCAAATAAGGTAAAAAGTGCAAATAACAAATACCAGATACACCCACCGCATCCAACACACATTTTGTCCAAAATGTGTCCATGAGGCAATGAATGTAGCAAAATGCCAACGTAATTATCTACGGTATATTCAAATATGTTTCTCTTTATAATGCACTAAAGGAAAGTAAAACAACCAATCACAACTTACAAACATTTAGGCCTGGCTCAAAAAGGGTTTTTTACATTTGCATTATCAGCTGAATTTTGTGCCATTACTTTATCACTGTGCATACACCGAGCGTTGTTAGCTTGATACATTGAAGGATAACTGGAATGTGTGTTGCATAATGAGGCATTGAGAAAACTAATGTGCAGTTTGAGGTTCATTTGGCTTAAAATGCCATACAATTCCATTTGATATAGAAGCTTTGCTTTTTAAATTAAACATGTCAATTGCTTTTACCATAGCATTGAAGGAATATGTTATATTGTCTAATAAACAACTTTAGTCACTTATGCTCACAGGAAAATTGTATTTCTCCAAACAGAAAAACTGTATGTACAATTGCTAACACAGCAAACCTACTCTCTACTCAGACTCAGGCCTACAATTTAACAATCTATGACACAACAACGGCATTTTAGAGTGTGTCAAGACATTTTAGGTTTTAAAAAAAAATAAAAATATATCAGTAAAAGAGTAGAAAGTGAGGCTTGAAAACTGACAAACTCTGTGTACTGACTGGTTGCATGGGACATGAAAAACTTATTTAAACTGTTGAAAATTTTAAGTAAGGTATCCCTAGTAGCCATGTTGAGTTGTGTATTGGCACTGTGCTAGCACCAAAGGAGAAAAGAGACGTTGGCATAAGGTAATTCCATTCCACATGCTAACCTGTATAATTAATCAGAGACCACTTGTAAGAATTTTATTCTTTGCTTTATTTAATAACTTTTTAATTCTAGGTCCTGGTAGAGACCAATGTGTTCTCAGTGAAACATTTAAAAAAAATGGTCTATAAAGTAGTCAACAAGAAGCCACTGATGTAATGATGGTCGAAGTTCTGAGATAGATGGATGATATATAAAGAAACACATTTTAAATCACCAGTAAAACATGGTTATAGTGGCTTATCAAAGTGTTGGGCGATTTGCTTATTATACTCGTATGTACTTCTGTAATTGGCTGAATTAAAAAGAGTTGTAATCCTTAAAGGAACAGTGTCATCGCAAATAATTTTTTTATATGTTAAAGATGTTAGTGCTGTAATAAAAACGTTTATATTCATTTGTGTGTTTGTGTTTTACTGTTTCTTATTTTTACACTTTTTCTTCCCTATGGGGGCTGCCATTTTTTGTTCCATTTCTGTGTGTGTCGATTAACGACACACACAGACATGGAATACGGCAGCCACAGTCCCATAGGGACTGCGAACGGCTCCCGTCCCATTGACTGCCGTGTACGGCGTCTGTGTGGGAACTGCGCATGCGCCGCTCCCACACAGTCCTATTCGAAATTGGCGCCGTCCGGCGCCATTTTCCTGTGGACCGGAAGTCGCGGCCGGACAGTAATATTACTACTTCCGGTCGCGGCTTCCGGACTTGTGCACATGGAACAGCGGCAGCAAACTGAGCGGACGGGCCGGAGGGAGCCGCGGCGGCAGGAGCAGGTAAGAGATTTCAATGTATGTTAGTGTTTGTGTGTGTTTACTACTGTATGTAAACCTACTACACTGTGGGTTACCTCAAAAAATGGCGACACACAGTGTAGGAGGTTAAACCTTTCAAACCCCTCGTTTATCCCGGCACTAGCCAGGATAAAGGAGGGGTGGATGCTGAGAGCTCACTAGAGCGAGGGCTTTTAACCCAATGTTGCAATGCTGCAAATTGGGAACAGCCCCATCTAGTGGCCAAAAATGGGTAGTATTATAAATTAGAAATAATTAATAATATTTCCTGGCTCGTGCCAAAAAAAAAATAAAAATTTGAACAATGTTTAATCACCCACACACTAAATGTTTAAATTTAAAAAAAAAAACATGTTTTTCTGGCAACACATTCCCTTTAAAGAAAAAAAAGAAACATTCCTGATTTTTGACACATTGCCCTGGTTCTCAGGGCAACCACCACTATCAACTACATCTGTTTCCTAGGGAACTGTAAGCAGTGACCTCATCGAGTCAGCCTGCGCAGGGATCTTGTCCCGGTGTCTCATTGGCATCACGCCTAAAGAGACTCAGGGGCTTAATGGTGGCTCTAAGGGGCGCCTCCTAATAGGCATATACCCAGGGCATACCTTGGGGCTTTTATCAGGCCCCTGGCTGCCATGACACCCCATCGGAGGCCCGCGATTACATTTGTGGGCCGCCGGTGAGTGAGAGAGGGAGCTCCCTACCTCTGTAAACAATTTAAACTTCGATCGTGGCCATTGGAGCAGGAGCATCAGCCCCGGCTCCAGCCTGCCCGGGACACCTGTGCAGGACTTAGACTGGGCCGCCATGAAAAGGCCCTTTAGTGACCGCCGTGAAAAGGCGTATTCGTGTTCACTAAGGGGTTAAGCAACGTTGTGATTATTTTTTATTAAAAATATTTTTTACTTTTTCAGATACAGCTTCTATGTAGCCTGGATACATAGAAACTGTATCTTGCACTCAAACCCGAATCCGTCAGGTCAGCAGGACTGATGGCTTCGGTGACAGCGACTCCTGCGTGTCTCCGACATGCAGGAGTCACCTGTTATCGATCATATCTAAGTTGAGAACTTAAAAATGGGGGGGACCGCACACCATTTATTCCATTTAAAACAAAAAAATGATGTGGGGTCCCCCCCATTTTTGATAACCAGCCAGAAACAACATAGCAGCAGCAGGCTAGCATTACCAGGGTGGGAAGGGCCACTGTTTTTGGCCTTTCCCAGCCTAATAATAGCACCCTGCAGCCGCCCCAGTACCCGACCATCACTGCAGATGGTCGGGTACTGGATCATACCCAGCTCTTCCTGGTACCCCTGGTGGCAGTGGGTACCGGGGTAATGATGGGGGTTAGTCTTAGCATCTGCACCGGCTATCATTAAGCATCACCTTAGTAATGGATGCTGTCAATCAGCCAGTGGCCATTACTAAGGCGGTAGTAATGAAGTTTAAAGGAAAATACAAAGACATAAAAATATATATTTTATTGAACTAAAACCCCCCACACAACCCTCATTAACCATTTTATTGAAAATAAAAAAAGCAGTCATCAAAGTAGTTCTCGAATCCAACATAGTCCAACGACCAAGCCTGTAAAAAAACACACCCCAAAAAATATTTTGTAACACATGTGGTTGGCTTAGATACAGGGCCCATGTGCGATACTGTCTGTTAGACCCTATATGTAAGCCTACCACATGTTCAACTTAGATACAGGGCCCCAGAAGACAGTAAACTTATACTGTATAAGATTACTGTCTGCTGGGGTGCTGTGTCTAAGCCCATGTGTGATGCTGTCTGTTAGACCATGTACCTAAGCTTACCACAAGGCAGGCTTAGATACAGGACCCCAGCAGACAGTAATCTTATACAGTAAAAGAATACTGTCTGCTGGGGTCTTGTATCTAAGCCTGCCTTGTGATATGCTTAGATACATATTTCAACAGACCGCATCACACATGGGCCCTGTATCTAAGCCAATGTGTAATGCTGTCTGTTGGACCCTGTATCTAAGCTTACCACAAGGCAGGCTTAGATACGGGACCCCAGCAGGCAGTATTGATGTTACACTTACCCAGCTCTTCGGTACAGTGGATATCCAGACACCGTCCAGCGTTGTGACGTCATGCGCGGCACACAGCGTTATGACGCGAGAAGAAGAAGGAGGGTGACATTATTATAGTAACAGGGGCCCGTGTTTTTATGACATAGGCCCAAGTTACTATAGTAAGTTTCTATAGACATGGTGCTGGGGCCGCGGCCCGGTGGCAATTGAGACCACTGCCTGGTCGCAATTGCGACTGCTGCGACCCCTGCAGCGGCAATCGCCCGGGGATCCAGGGCACCGGGCCAAAGATCCGGGGCTTGGGCCCTGGAGGTCCGGTGCTAGCGACACAGCTGCTCGGTAGTATCACAGCTTTGTTCATGAGAGAAACAAAAAAAAAAAGTTTAATGGACACTAACGTCTCAAGCAACTTATGCTTATCGAATAGTATACCTGATATATACTGTATATATATATATATATAAATTAATTTCTGTTGTCTGTTGCATATTCTTTATGCACGGTCAAACGACTGGACCAATCTACACCAAATTTGGCAATAAATCACGCGCTTACGAAGGATTAGACCAGGTTTCAGCTCTCTAGGACCTACCGTTCTTGACATTCACAAAAGCATATATGACACCACTGGCTTCCACATCAAGGACTTTCCTCCATATCACATAATCCGTATTAGCCAATAGAAGCTCACAGGTCCTTTATTCTTAGCCTCACTCACATACACACAGTTTTAGTCCAGGTTTCCAAAACAACCAAGCCATTTTTCTTCACTCAACGTGTCACTCGCCATAAATGAACTGTACCTATACTGAATTTGAGCATTTTCATAAATTTAAACCCTTTCATTCCAGTCATGCCTCCAAAAATGAACCCTGCACTTAGACAAAAGACTCCTGCGGCAAAGCGCATGGCTGCTTCCCGAGCTGCTGAAATCTTTCAACAGAACCAAGGCCGTGGATTTCAGCATTCTCATAAATTGAACCCCTTTCAGACCAGTCATGCCTCCAAAAAGGAACCTGCACTTGGACTGTATTGGATATGTTGGCTTCATATCAGTAGGAAATTACGTTTTTAACCGCAAACAACAAACAAATAGACCAGTGTGAAGCCGGGTAACTCTGCTAGTATATATTATAAAAGTCAATGTCTGTTTGTCGTCCTCTGTAGGCATCAAATCGCCTGAACTATTTGACCCCAAATTTAGCACATAGGTACATCGGGTGTAGAAGAAGGTTTTCGTAAAAGTCCCGACCTTGCTGCTGTTCTCTGTTATCAGCCATTATCACATGATCACGTTCCAATACTATAAAAGCGAATAAAGACTCCTTAGGCCAAGAGAATGGTTGCTCCTCCAGCTGCTGAAATCTTTCAACAGAACCAAGCCTGTGGATTTCAGCATTCTCATAAATTGAACCCCTTTCAGACAAGTCATGCCTCCAAAAAGGAACCTGCACTTGGACTTTATTGGATATGTTGGCTTTATATCAGTAGGAAATGCATACCTCCCAACTTTTGAATTCGGAAAAGAGGGACATTTTTAAACCACGCCCCCTTACCTCGCCCAATATCCCGCATAAGCACATCAAATCACGGCCAGATCCTTCTTCAAATAACAAGAGCATATTCGCACTGCGGATCTCTAGACTTACACAAAAAAACTATGGATATCACAAATTTTATGGATCAGGTTATGTCTTCTTTATCTGTAGCCTTTGTAAAATATAAAGAGCTTAATAAAACCTGTAAAAATATAATAAAATTAGCAAAAATACAAAATGAAAGGCAGGTGGCCAAGGATAGTCAAACAAATCCCCAAAAAATTCTTCAAGTATATAAATGCAAAAAAGCCAAGGTCTGAACATGTAGGACCCCTAGATAGTGGTAATGGGGAGTTGGTCACAGGGGATCAAGAGAAGGCAGAGTTACTAAATGTGTTCTTTAGCTCTGTATATACAACAGAAGAAAGAGCAGCTGATGCCAGTGCTGTTAATATATCAGTTGATATACTGAATTGGATCAATGTAGATATGGTCCAAGCTAAATTAAATAAAATAAATGTGCACAAGGCCCCGGGACCAGATGGGTTACACCCTAGATTTCTTAAAGAGCTTAGTTCAGTTATTTCTGTCCCCCTTTTCAAAGTATTCAGAGATTCTCTAGTGACTGGTATAGTGCCAAGGGACTGGCGCAGGGCAAATGTGGTGCCTATTTTCAAAAAGGGCTCTAGGTGTAAAGGATCTGCCAGGCACTGCTTCGGGGTTAATTCCCAGAATTAATCAGTCAACACCTGAGTGTACATCCCTGAGACAGACACCAGCTTCCTCCACTCAGGCTGGCAGGCTTAGGAGTGGGAGAGCCTATCGCAACCTGGCCAGACTCAGCTAGCTCCCGCCCTCGGTCTATTTAAGCCTGCTCTTCCTGTCCATCTGTGCTTGTGAATTCTTTCCTTGAGGTTTCCTGGCCCAGCTACAGCTCCTGCTACTTTTTGATCCTGCTCCATACAGACCCCGGCTTACCGACTACTCTTCTGCTTTTCGCTTTGTACCTCGCACTCTCCGGGCTTGACTCGGCTCGTTCACTACTCTGTTGCTCACGGTGTTTCCGCGAGCAACTGCCCATTTCCCTTGCTTGTATTCCCTTGTTTGTTTGTCGTGTTTGTCATGCACTTACTGAGCGCAGGGACCGCCGCCCAGTTGTACCCCGTCGCCTAGGGCGGGTCGTTGCAAGTAGGCAGGGACAGAGTGGCGGGTAGATTAGGGCTCACTTGTCCGTTTCCCTACCCCCCCCCACCATTACAAATTCACAAGCCCTATACCTAGTCTACCCTGGTCCCTGACACCATTATGGAACCCCGTGAAACCCTGGCTCAGCAAATGCAGGGTCTCTCCCTACAGGTCCAGGCCCTGGCTCAGAGGGTCAACCAGCCTGATGCTACCTTGGTAGTTCCCCTCACTGCACCCATTGAACCCCACCTCAAGTTGCCCGACCGGTTCTCAGGTGACCGGAGGGCTTTTCTCTCCTTTCGGGAGAGTTGTAGGCTTTACTTTCACTTAAAGCCTCACTCCTCAGGTTCTGAGAGCCAGCGGGTGGGTATAATTATGTCCCGGCTCCAGGAAGGGCCCCAAGAGTGGGCCTTCTCCTTGGCTCCTGGCGCCCCTGAACTTTCCTCCGTTGATTGTTTCTTTTCTGCCCTCGGACTTATTTATGACGAGACTGACAGAACTGCCTTTGCCGAGAGTCAGCTGGTGACCTTACGTCAGGGTAAGAGACCTGTTGAGGAGTATTGCTCTGACTTTAGGAAGTGGTGCGTAGCTTCTCGGTGGAATGACCCTGCCTTAAGGTGCCAGTTTAGGTTGGGTCTGTCGAATGCCCTGAAAGACCTGCTAGTTAGTTATCCCTCTTCTGACTCCTTAGACCAGGTTATGGCTTTAGTGGTACGACTTGACCGACGTCTCAGGGAACGACAACGTGAACGTTTATGTGTTTTTTCCTCCGACTCCCCCATGATGCCTCCCGAAGTCCCGTTGCTTCGTTTCTCCCCTAAAGACTCAGAAATACCTATGCAACTCGGGGCCTCCGTGTCCCCTCAACAACGTAGAGAATTCCGCAGGAAGAATGGTCTCTGCTTCTACTGTGGGGATGTCAAGCATCAAGTAAACAACTGTCCCAAGCGTAAGAATGCTGTCAGAGAGCTCCCGCGTCTAAGTGATCATCGGGGAGGTCACTTGGGCGCACAGGTATTTCCCGTAAATATGAAACGTACTAAGATATTGCTTCCCTTTCAGGTCTCTTTTGGTGGTAGGTCTGCTACCGGCAGTGCCTTCGTGGATTCAGGGTCCTCTACTAATATCATGTCTGTGGAATTTGCTATGTCTCTCGCTATGCCTCTGATTGATTTGCCTAAACCTGTTCCGGTAGTGGGTATCGACTCCACTCCTCTTGCTAATGGTTATTTTACACAGCATACCCCTGTTTTTGAACTCCTTGTTGGCTCCATGCATTTGGAGCAATGCTCTGTACTATTGATGCAGGGATTATCGTACGATTTGGTTCTAGGTCTTCCCTGGTTGCAGTTGCATAATCCTACGTTTGACTGGAATACTGGGGAGCTAACCAAATGGGGTAATGAATGTTGTACGTCATGTTTTTCTGTTAATTCTATTTCTCCCCCTAAGGAGGTGAATACGCTACCCGAGTTTGTTCAGGACTTCGCTGATGTTTTCTCTAAAGAGGCCTCCGAAGTGTTACCGCCTCATAGAGAATACGATTGCGCTATCGAATTGGTACCAGGAGCTAAGCTTCCTAAGGGTAGGATATTTAACCTTTCTTGTCCCGAACGTGAAGCCATGAGGGAGTATATCCAGGAATCCCTGGCCAAGGGTTACATTCGTCCCTCTTCTTCTCCGGTAGGTGCTGGCTTCTTCTTCGTAGGGAAGAAGGATGGGGGTCTTAGGCCATGCATTGACTACCGTGGCCTGAATAAGGTCACGGTAAGGAACCAGTATCCCCTTCCTTTGATTCCTGATCTCTTTAATCAGGTTCAGGGGGCCCAATGGTTCTCTAAATTGGATCTACGGGGGGCGTATAACCTTATTCGCATCAAAGAGGGGGATGAGTGGAAGACTGCGTTTAACACGCCCGAAGGCCATTTCGAATACCTCGTCATGCCCTTTGGGTTGTGCAATGCCCCTGCGGTCTTCCAGAACTTCATAAATGAGATTTTGAGAAATTACCTGGGGATATTTCTTGTAGTGTACCTTGATGACATATTGGTGTTTTCCAGGGACTGGTCCTCCCACATAGAGCATGTCAGGAAAGTGCTCCAGGTCCTTCGAGAAAACAAACTGTTTGCCAAAATCGAAAAATGTGTATTTGGGGTACAGGAGATACCATTTTTAGGTCAAATCCTCACTCCTCATGAATTCCGCATGGACCCTGCCAAGGTTCAGGCTGTGGCTGAATGGGTCCAACCTGCCTCCCTGAAAGCGCTACAGTGTTTTTTGGGGTTCGCTAACTATTACAGGAGATTTATTGCCAACTTCTCGGTCGTCGCTAAGCCTCTTACGGACCTCACTCGCAAGGGTGCTGATGTCCTCCATTGGCCCCCTGAGGCCGTCCAGGCTTTTGAGACCCTCAAGAAGTGCTTTATCTCGGCCCCCGTGCTGGTTCAGCCCAACCAAAGGGAGCCATTTATTGTGGAGGTTGACGCGTCCGAGGTGGGAGTGGGGGCCGTCTTGTCCCAGGGTACCAGCTCCCTCACCCATCTCCGCCCCTGTGCTTACTTTTCTAGGAAGTTTTCGCCCACGGAGTGTAACTATGATATTGGCAACCGCGAACTTTTAGCCATTAAATGGGCATTTGAAGAGTGGCGCCACTTCCTGGAGGGGGCTAGGCACCAGGTAACGGTCCTTACCGACCACAAGAATCTGGTTTTCCTAGAATCTGCCCGGAGGCTAAACCCGAGACAAGCTCGATGGGCGTTGTTTTTTACCAGATTCAATTTTTTGGTTACCTATAGGGCCGGGTCTAAAAATATTAAGGCGGATGCACTGTCGCGTAGCTTCATGGCCAGCCCTCCTTCGGAGGAAGATCCTGTTTGTATTTTGCCTCCAGGTATAGTCATTTCCTCTATCGAGTCCGATTTAGTCTCTGAAATTGCTGCTGATCAAGGTTCAGCTCCTGGGAACCTTCCTGAGAACAAGCTGTTTGTTCCCCTGCAATTCCGGCTAAGGGTACTTAGGGAAAATCACGACTCCGCACTATCTGGCCATCCAGGCATCCTGGGTACCAAACACCTCATTACCAGAAATTATTGGTGGCCTGGTTTGCCTAAAGACGTTAAGGCCTACGTCGCCGCCTGTGAGGTTTGTGCCAGGTCCAAGACTCCCAGGTCCCGACCAGCGGGCTTACTGCGTTCGTTGCCCATTCCCCAGAGACCTTGGACACATATCTCCATGGATTTTATCACCGATTTGCCTCCATCCCAAGGCAAGTCGGTGGTGTGGGTGGTGGTAGACCGCTTCAGTAAAATGTGCCACTTTGTGCCCCTCAAGAAACTACCCAACGCCAAGACGTTGGCTACCTTGTTTATCAAACACATCCTGCGTCTCCATGGGGTCCCCGTCAATATTGTTTCTGACAGAGGGGTACAATTTGTTTCATTGTTTTGGAGAGCCTTCTGTAATAAGTTGGGGATTGATCTGTCCTTCTCCTCTGCTTTCCATCCTGAAACCAATGGCCAAACGGAGAGGACTAATCAGTCTCTAGAACAATACTTAAGATGTTTTGTCTCTGACTGTCAATTTGATTGGGTTTCTTTCATTCCCCTCGCCGAATTTTCCCTTAATAACCGGGTCAGTAACTCGTCAGGGGTCTCTCCCTTTTTCTGTAATTTTGGGTTTAATCCACGGTTCTCCTCCGTTTCACCTGGTTGTTCCAACAATCCCGAGGTGGAGGTCGTTCATCGGGATCTGTGCACAGTCTGGGCCCAGGTTCAGAAGAACCTAGAGGCGTCCCAGAGCATACAGAAGGCTCAGGCCGATAGAAGACGTTCTGCTAACCCCCTGTTTGTGGTCGGGGATCTGGTGTGGTTGTCATCCAGGAACTTGCGTCTCAAGGTTCCGTCCAAAAAGTTTGCTCCCCGGTTTATTGGGCCGTATAAGGTCATTGAGGTCCTCAGTCCTGTCTCTTTCCGGCTGGAGTTACCCCCGTCTTTTCGTATACACAACGTGTTTCATGCCTCCCTCCTGAAACGCTGCTCCCCGTCCTTGGCCCCCTCGAGGAAACCTCCTGTTCCCGTCCTCACCCCTGAGGGGGTGGAATTTGAGGTGGCCAGGATCGTGGACAGCAAGATGGTCCAAGGCTCCCTCCAGTACCTGGTCCATTGGAGAGGATACGGGCCCGAGGAGAGGACTTGGGTACCCGCCCGGGATGTTCACGCTGGGGTATTGGTCAGGAGGTTCCACCTGCGTTTCCCCAGTAAGCCAGGTCCACTTAGAAAGGGTCCGGTGGCCCCTCATAAAAGGGGGGGTACTGTAAAGGATCTGCCAGGCACTGCTTCGGGGTTAATTCCCAGAATTAATCAGTCAACACCTGAGTGTACATCCCTGAGACAGACACCAGCTTCCTCCACTCAGGCTGGCAGGCTTAGGAGTGGGAGAGCCTATCGCAACCTGGCCAGACTCAGCTAGCTCCCGCCCTCGGTCTATTTAAGCCTGCTCTTCCTGTCCATCTGTGCTTGTGAATTCTTTCCTTGAGGTTTCCTGGCCCAGCTACAGCTCCTGCTACTTTTTGATCCTGCTCCATACAGACCCCGGCTTACCGACTACTCTTCTGCTTTTCGCTTTGTACCTCGCACTCTCCGGGCTTGACTCGGCTCGTTCACTACTCTGTTGCTCACGGTGTTTCCGCGAGCAACTGCCCATTTCCCTTGCTTGTATTCCCTTGTTTGTTTGTCGTGTTTGTCATGCACTTACTGAGCGCAGGGACCGCCGCCCAGTTGTACCCCGTCGCCTAGGGCGGGTCGTTGCAAGTAGGCAGGGACAGAGTGGCGGGTAGATTAGGGCTCACTTGTCCGTTTCCCTACCCCCCCCACCATTACACTAGGTCTTCCCCAGGTAATTATAGACCAGTAAGCTTAACATCCATCATGGGGAAAATGTTTGAGGGGCTATTGAGGGACTATATACAGGATTATGTGACAATAAATAGCATTATAAGTGACAGCCAGCACGGTTTTACTAAGGACAGAAGTTGTCAAATTAACCTGATCTGTTTTTATGAAGAGGTGAGCAGAAGCCTAGACAGAGGGGCCGCTGTGGATGTAGTGTTTTTGGACTTTGCAAAGGCATTTGACACTGTCCCTCATAGACGTCTAATGGGTAAATTAAGTTCTATAGGTTTAGAAAATATAGTTTGTAATTGAATTGAGAATTTGCTTAAGGACCGTATCCAGAGAGTTGTGGTAAATGATTCCTACTCTGAATGGTCCCCGGTTATAAGTGGTGTACCCCAGGGTTCAGTGCTGGGACCACTATTATTCAATTTATTTATTAATGATATAGAGGATGGGATTAATAGCACTATTTCTATTTTTGCAGATGACACCAAGCTATGTAATATAGTTCAGTCTATGGAAGATGTTCGAAAATTGTAAGCGGATTTACGCAAACTAAGTGTTTGGGCATCCAGTTGGCAAATGAAGTTTAATGTAGATAAATGTAACGTTATGCATCTGGGTACCAACAACCTGCATGCATCATATGTCCTAGAGGGAGCTACACTAGGGGAGTCTCTTATTGAGAAGGATCTGGGTGTACTTGTAAATCATAAACTAAATAACAGCATGCAGTGTCAATCAGCTGCTTCAAAGGCCAGCAGGATATTGTCGTGTATTAAAAGAGGCATGGACTCACGGGACAGGGATGTAATATTGCCACTTTACAAGGCATTAGTGAGGCCTCATCTAGAATATGCAGTTCAGTTCTGGTCTCCAGTTCATAGAAAGGATGCCCTGGAGTTGGAAAAAATACAAAGAAGAGCAACGAAGCTAATAAGGGGCATGGAGAATCTAAGTTGTGAGGAAAGATTAAAATAATTAAACCTATTTAGCCTTGAAAAAAGACGACTAAGGGGCGACATGATTAATTTATATAAATATATTAATGGCACATACAAAAAATATGGTGAAATCCTGTTCCATGTAAAACCCCCTCAAAAAACAAGGGGGCACTCCTGGAGAAAAAAAGGTTCAACCTGCAGAGGCGATAAGCCTTCTTTACTGTGGGAACTGTGAATTTATGGAATAGTCTACCGCAGGAGCTGGTCACAGCAGGGACAGTGGACGGCTTTAAAAAAGGGTTAGATAATTTCCTAGAATAAAAAAGTATTAGCTCTTATGTGTAGAAATTTTTCCCTTCCCTTTCCCGTCCCTTGGTTGAACTTGATGGAAATGTGTATTTTTTCAGCCGCACTAACTATGTAACTATGTAACATTTGCTCATCACGGCAGCTGCAGGACAAACCAAAAGGCTGAGAACAATGAGGGTATCTTTACACGAGGTCATTATGTCCGTAATTAACGGACGTATTTTGGCCGCAAGTCCCGGACCGAACACAGTGCAGGGAGCCGGGCTCCTAGCATCATAGTTATGTATGACGCTAGAAGTCACTGCCTCGATGCCGGACAACTGTCCCGTACTGTAATCATGTGTAAAGTAAAAAAAAGATGTGTAAAAATAAAAAAATAAAAGTTTTAAAAGTGATAAAAGTAAAAATCCCCCTTTTTCCCTTATCAGTCCTTTATGATTAATAAAAATATATAAACAAACAAATAAACTATACAGTATTGCCGTGTCCGTAACGGCCTGAACTACAAAATAATTTTGTTATGTGGTGAACGCCGTAAAAGAAAATAATAATAATAATAAACCGTACCACAATCACAATTGTTTGGTCACTTCACCTCCAAAAAAATGGAATAAAAAGAGATCAAAAAGTCGCATGTACCTAAAAATGTAATGATTGAAACTACAGTTCGTTACGCAAAAAATAAGTCCTCGCACGGCTTTCTTGATGGAAAAATAAAAAAGTTCTGGGTCTTAGAATATGGTAACACAAAAAGTTAATTATTTTTTACAACAAGTATTTTTATTGTGCAAATGCCATAAGACTAAAAAAAACTATAAACATATGGTATCGCCGTAATCGTATCACGCCGCAGAATAAAGTGTATATGTCATTTATAGCGCACGGTGAACGCTGTAAAAAAAAATAGAATAAAAAACAATAGTAGAATTACAGTTTTTTAGTCACCACGCCACTTAAAAATAGAATAAAAATTGATCTAAAAGCATGCACCCCAAGAAAACTACAATGAATTCCTCAAGGGGTCTAGTTTCCAAATGGGGTCACTTTTGGGGGGTTTCCACTGTTTTGGCACCACAAGACCTCTTCAAACCGGACATGGTGCCTAATAAAAAAGAGGCCTCAAAACCACTAGGTGCTCCTTTGCTTCGGAGGCCGGTGCTTCAGTCCATTACCACACTAGGGCCACATGTGGGATATTTCTCAAAACTGCAGAATCTGGGCAATAAATATTAAGTTGCGTTTCTCGGGTAAAACCTTTTGTGTTATAGAAAAAAATGGTATAAAAAGGATTTTCTGACAAAAATAAATAAATATGTAAATTTCACCTCTACTTTGCTCTAAATGCCCGTGAAACTCCTAAAGAGTTCATAAACTTTCTAAATGCTATTGTAAATACTTTGAGGGGTCTAGTTTCTAAAATGGGGTGTTTCATAGGGGTTTCTAATATATGGGCACCTCAAAGCAACTTCAGAACTGAACTGGAACAAAAAAAAATAAAAATGAGCCAATATTTCGCTTCTCCTAATGAGCAGCGCCCACTCTGAGATGACCCCAGTTTTGACTGTTTGTATAAACAGAGACCCCTATTAGACCGTTTCAGTGCCCAGTTTTCCCAAGCATACACCCCCGAGAATGCTATTTCTATTGATGAGTCCTTGGTACATTTTAACCCTTTCAAGACCGAGCTCATTTTGGCCTTCAGGACCAGCCCCATTTTTTTAAATCTGACAAGTGTTACTTTATGTGGTAATAACTCCGGAATGCTTTTGCCTATCCAAGCGATTCTGAGATTGCTTTCTCGTGACATATTTTACTTTATATTAGTGGAAAAATTTGGTCAATTAATTCATTGCTTATTTGTGAAAAACGCCAAAATGTAGAGAAAATTTGCAAAAATTATGATTTTTCTATTTTTAATGTATCTGCTTGTAAAACAGATAGTAATACCACACAAAATAGTTACTATTTCACATATTCCATATGTCTACTTTATATTTGCATAGTTTTTTGAACATTATTTTATTTTTCTAGGACGTTACAAGGCTTAGTACTTTACCAGCAATTTCTCACATTTTCAAGAAAGTTTCAAAAGGCGATTTTTACAGGGACCAGTTCAGTTCTAAAGCGGCTTTGAGGACCTTATGTACTAGATAGACCCCATAAATCACCCCATATTAAAAACTGCACCCCTCAAAGTATTCAAAACAGCATTCAGAAAGTTTCTTAACCCTTTAGGTGTTTCACAGGAATTAAAGCAATGTAGAGGGGAAATTGACAATTTTTATTTTTTTTGCTGCAATTCATTTGTAATAAATTTTTTTGTAACAGAAGGTTTTACCAGAGAAACGCAACACAATATTTATTGCCCAGATTCTGCAGTTTTTAGAAATATCCCACATGTGGACTTAGTGTGAAAATGGACTGAAATACCGGCCTCAGAAGCAAAGGAGCACCTAGTGGATTTTGTGGCCTCCTTTTTTTAGAATATATTATAGGCACCATGTCGGGTTTGAAGAGGTCTTGTAGTGCCAAAACAGGGGAAATCCCCCAAAAGTGACACGGTCTTGGGAACTGCACCCCTCAAGGAATTTTTCTAGGGGTATAGTTAGCATCTTGACCCCACAGGTCTTCTGCTATATTTATTGGAGTTTGCCTGTGAAAGTGAAAATCTACTTTTTTTCTGAAAAAATATTCAAAAAAAAGATATTTGCAAGGAATAAAGAATAAAAAGCACTCCAAAACTTGTAAAGCTACTTCTCCCGATTACAGCAATACCCCATATGTGGTACTAAACTGCTGTTTGGACCCACGGCAGAGCTCAGAAGGGAGGGAGCGCCATTTGGATTTTGAAGCGCAGATTTTGCTGGATTGGTTTTCAGTGCCATATCGCGTTTGCAACGCCCTGGAGGGAGCAAAATTGTAAAAAACCCCCAAAAGTGACCCCATTTTGTAGACTATAGTTAGCATTTTGACCCCACAGTTTTTTTTGCTGAATTTAGTGGAATTAGGCCGTGAAAATGAAAATCTACTTTTTTCTGAAAAAACATAGAAATGTTTAATTTTTACAATGACTAAAGGAGAAAAATCACCGCAAAATTTGTAAAGCAATTTGTCCTGAATACAGCAATATGCCAAATGTGGTAATAAACTGCTGTTTGGACCCACGGCAAGGCTCAGAAGGGAAGGAACAATATTTGGCTTTTGGAGCTCAAATTTAGCTGGAATGGTTTTCGGGTGTCATGTCACATTTGCAAAGCCCCTGAGGTACCAAAATAGTGGAAACCTCCGAAAAGTCCCTTTAGGGTACTGGAACGAGCGATAAAATAGTGGAAACCTCCGAAAAGTCCCTTTAGGGTACTGGAACGAGCGATCATTAGGTCGCTGGTACAATACACTGCAGTACTAATATATTGCAGTATAATATCATTTTTACAGGCACGATCGCTGCTCCTGTCCATTAGTCCCGGGTGTCAGCTGTAATACACAGCGGACACCTGCAGAATATGGCGCGGGTGCAGCGCATGAGCCCGCTCCATATATAACCCCCCGCACCACGACATGCTATTAAGTCGTGGTGCGCTAAGGCGTTAATGCGCAGCGGATGGTGCAAAGTGAAAATTTAAATTTTCCACTGATATGCCATTTTAACGCAAAATATGTTGTGCCCAGTTTGTGCCACTGAAGACAAATACCTCATACAATGTTGAGCGGGTTCTGCAGGATATAAAATATCATATATGTGGACGTAAGCTGGTGTTTGGGCACGCTGTGGAGCTCAGAAGGAAGGGAGCGCCATTTGGCTTTTGGAGCGCAGAGTTTGCTTGGTAACTGTTCTGTTTGGGGTTTTGCTGGTATTTCAGTTTATGATGTGGGGGTATGTGTAAATTTGGCAGAGTACATCAGTACATAATAAGAGGGTATAATAATTCGGTAAATAAATAATAATCCGCAGATATGTGGCAAATGTTGCACTGATAAATGGCGCCCAATTTTATCAGCTTTTGGACACTGCACAATTTCTGTCGCTATATTCTGAGAGCCAGAACTTTTTTTATTTTTTCTTCACCGGAGCCGTGTGAGGACTTATTTGTTGCGGGACAATCTGTAGTTTTCATTGGTACAATTTTAGGGTACATGTGATTTTTTTATCACTTTTTATTTGATTTTTACACTTTTCAACATGTGCTATAAATGACATTTTACTTTATTCTGCGGGTCGATACGATTACGGCGATACCAGATGTATATCGTTTTTTTATGTTTTGTGGCATTTGCTCAATAAAATCACTTTTCGATAAAATTATTTATTTTTTGTGTCACCATATTCTGAGAGCCATAACTTTTTTATTTTTCAGTCAAAAAAGCTGTGTAGGAGCTTGTTTTTTGCGGGACGGGTTGTAGTTTTTATTGGTACTATTTTAGGGTACATGCGACTTTTTTATCACTTTTTATTCTATATTTTTGGAGGGTTGATAAAAATAACGATTCTGACATTGTTTTTTAATTATTTTTTTTGCGCTGTTCACCGTGCGGGAAAAATAATATTATAGTTTTATAGTTTGGGTCGTTACGAATGTGGTGATACCAAATATGTGTACTTTTTTTAACATTTTCATTTTTTTCCTATAATAAAAGACATTATAGGAAAAAAAGCATTTTTTGTTTTTGTAACTTTTATAACTTGTTTTTACACTTTTATAAAACATTTTTATTACTTTATTTTTTACTTTTTACTTGTTTTACTTGAAGACTGGCAGCACTGATCGCTGCTATAATACATTACACTACCTAGGTAGTGTAACGTATTATATATATATACTGTCAGTGTGACGCTGAGAGTCACACTGACAGGAAGCTTATGAGGACAAGCCTTCGGCTGGTTCTCATAGGCTGCTGTGCATGGCAGACCAGGGGGCCGTTGTACGGCGTCCGGTTCTGCCTTATAACCGACTGCAGCACACGCAATCAGTCCCCGGGAAAGTTTGTTGTGGCAACAAACTTTCCAGTTTGTTGTAGTAACAAACTTTTCAGTTCGTTGCTACAACAAGCTTTCCCTGCGATCACATGACCGGGACCTGAACCAATTAGGTCCCGGTCACGTCTCCGGGACCAGAGGCAGGGGTTAACAGCACAATCCGGGTGTCAGCGCTATTCTGAGACACCCGGATCACGCTTTTAACACCCACCATGAATTCACGTCGGCACTGCACAGAGCCCAGCAAATGCCGACGTGAATAAACAGTGGGCAGTCGGGAAGCGGTTAAAGGGAGGCTTCAATTCCGCCAGTACCTGCCGGGTAAGAGGGCAAGGTATGGTGTGAAGATGTATAAGCTGTGCGAGAGTGCATCAGGGTATACCTTCAAGGACACCGGTATTCAGCCCCCAGAATGCCCCCCTTACTGGGAGTTAAAGCAAAAATTGTGTGGGATTTGGTGCACCCACTGCAGGACCAGGGTTACCACTTCTACCTGGATAATTTTCATACCAGCGTCCCACTCTTCAAGTGCCTCGCTTCCAGATGTACTGCAGCATGCGGCACTGCTAGAAGAATTCTGAGAGGCCTCCCTAAGACTCTGCTTGGGCAAACAAGAAGGTGTGAGAGCAGGGCACAATCTAGCAGCAACATATTGTGTGTTAAGTACAAGGACAAGAGAGATGTCCTTGTATTAACAACAATACATGGCCACACCAGTACCCACGTACCGTACGAGGTACCAGTACAGAGACCCCCAAACCAGACTGCATCCTGGACTACAATAGGTACATGGGAGGGGTGGACTTGTCAGATCAAGTCCTGAAGTCCTTCGGTGTGGTATAAGAAGCTGGCCATGCACATTATACAGATGGCATTGTGCAATGCGTACATGCTACGTCAATGTGCAGGCCAGAGGGGAACTTTCCTGGAGTTTCAAGAGGTGGTTATCAAGAAACTAATTTTTAGGGACCAAAAAGGGGGGGCACCCAGTACTTCTGGAAGTGAGGCCACACGCATGGTACCAGGGCAATACTTTCCAGGAGAAGTTCCCAAACTGGCAAGAAAGGAAAAAGTCAAAAGAGGTACAAAGTCTGCTATAAGAGGGGGATAAGGGAGGACACAATGTGACACGTTTCCCGAAAAAAATAAGGCTCTGTATGAAAGTGTTTTAAAATGTATCATACATGCCTTGATTTTTAATCTACCCCAGTTTTACTTACCCTGATACACTCCGCACAGCTTATACCCCCCTCGTCTTTCCCCTCTGGGCCCTGCTGGGTGCACAGGCAGCTGATAACAGCCACATTGAGGGTATTGCCATTCCCAGGAGAACCCACATTACAGTTTATGGGGTATATGTTTCCGGTCAAAATGCTCACTACACCTCTAGATGCATGCCTTAAGGGTGTAGTTTTTAAAACGGGGTCACTTCTTGGGGGTTTCAACTGTACTGGTACCTCAGGGGCTTCTGCATACATGACTTCGCACCAGAAAATCCCCAGTAGGCCAAATTGTGGTGTCCTTTCCTTCTGAGCTCTCCCATGGGCCCAAACGGCAGTTTATCACCACAAATGGGGTATTAACGCACTCAGGACATATTGGGCAACAAAATGCGGTATTTTATTTCTTGTGAAAATAAGAAATTTTCAGCCAAAACTACATATTATTGGAATTATTTTTTTTTTAAATTCCCAGCCCAATTCAAATAAGTTCTGTGAAGGAACTATGGGGTCTAAATGGTCACATTACCCATAAATGAATTCCTTGAGGGGTGTAGTTTCCAAAATGGGGTCACTTCTGGTGGGTTTACATTGCTTTGATACCTCTGGGGCTCTGCAAATGCGACATGGCACCCGAAAACCAATCCAGCAAAATCTGGACTCCAAAGAACAAATAGCGCGCTTTTCCTTCTGAGCCCTCCCATGGGCCCAAACGGCAGTTTATCACCACAAATGGGGTATTGCTGCACTCAGGACAAATTGGGCAACAAAATGGAGCATTTTATTTCTTGTGAAAATAAGAAATTTTGAGCTAAAATGACATCTTATTGGAGAAAATGTCATTTTTTTTAATTTCACAGCCCAATTCAAATACGTGCTGTGTAAAAACTGTGGGGTCAAAATGGTAACAACCCTAAATTAATTCCTTGAGGGGTGTAGTTTCCGAAATGGGGTCACTTTTGGGGGATTCCTACTGTTTTGGCACCTCAACACCTCTTCAAACCTGGCATGCTGCCTAAAATATATTCTACTAAAAAGAGGCCTCAAAATACACTAGGTGCTGCTTTGCTTCTGGTGCTTGTGTTTTAGTCCACGAGAGCACTAGAGACACATGTGGGACATTTCTAAAAACTGCAGAATCTGGACAATACATATTTAGTAGTGTTTCTCTGGTAAAACCTTCTGTGTTACAGAAATTTTTTTAATACAATTGAAATTCAGCAAGAAAAATTTAATTTGCAAATTTCACCTCTACTTTGCTTTAATATCTGTGAAATGCCTGAAGGGTTAAATAAACTTTCTAAATACTGTTTTGAATACTTTGAGGGGTCTAGTTTTCAAAATTGGGTGTTTTATGGGGTTTATAATACATAGGCCCCTCAAAGGCACTTTGGAACCGAACAGGTACCTTAAAAAAAAGGCTTTTGAAATTTTCTTAAAAATATGAGAAATTGCTGTTTATGTTCTAAGCCTTGTAATGTCCAAGAAAAATAAAAGAATTTTCAAAAAACAATGCCAATCTAAAGTAGACATATGGGAAATGTGAACTAGTAACTATTTTGGGTGGTATAACCATCTGTTTTACAAGCAGATGCATTTAAATTCTGAAAAATGCTATTTTTTATAAATTTTCTCTCAATTTTGCAATTTTTCACCAATAAACACTGAATATACCATCCAAATTTTACCACTATCATAAAGCCCAATGTGTCACAAGAAAACATTCTCAGAATCGCTTGGATAGGTTAAAGCATTCCGACGTTATTACCACATAAACTGAAATATGTCAGATTTGAAAAATGGGCTCTGAGCCTTAAGTCCCAAATTAGGCTGCGTCTTTAAGGGGTTAAAGATACAAAACCAATGTTGTTAAATCAAACAGTAAAGGGGCAATAAATGATAAAAAGAAAGCGTTCAAACTAAATACAGATGGTAGTGACGAGGTATTAAATAATTAAAAAGAAAAAATAAGTTGTGTAAAAGAAACATAAAGCATTAAAGATTGAAACAGAGAGACTTGTTGCCAAGGAAAGTAGAAATTACTTTAACAATTTTTTTCTGATACATACTGTAAATGATAGGAAATGTAAAAATTATTCGGCCCTCTCAGAAATAATCTGGATGTAATGGTGGAGGAGGAAGAGGAAAAGCCCAATCTATTAAACACCTTTTTCTCTACTGTATTTACACAGAAAAATCCAATATCAGATGACATAATTAAGGATAAAGTAAATTGACCATTAAATATCACTTGCTTGACCTAGCAAAAAGTGCAGCGCCACCTTAAATCCCTAAAATACACAAATCAACAGGTCTGGATGTGGTATACACCCCTCTGTTCTGCAGGAAGTAAATGCCGTGATAGACAGACCCTTATTTCTAATATTTAAGGACTTTATCATGACTGGATCTGTTCCACAGGACTGGAGCCTAGCAAATGTGCCAATATTCAAAAAGGGGTCAAAAAGTGAGCCCAAAATAATGTAGGCATATATGTTTAACCTCCATTGTGAGTAAAAATATTTGAGGGCTAAGAGATGCTATCCTAGAGTATCTCAATAAAAATAACCTTATAACGCAGCATCAGCATGGGTTTATGAGGGATTGGTCCTGTCAAACTAATCTGATTAGCTTCTAGGAGGGGGTAAGTTCTAGACTGGACCTGGGTAAGACTGTGGATGTGGCGTATCTAGACTATTCAAAGGCGTTTGATACTTGCCTCTATACAAATTACTAGTCAGACCACAAATGGAATATTGTGTACAATTTTTGGCACCTGTGTATAAGAAGGACATAGATAAACTAGAACTCAGGAAAATAAGGGCGACCAAAGTAATTAATGTAATGGGTGGATTGCAGTACCAAGAAAAGTTATGAAACTTGGGGTTATTTAGTTCTGAAAAAAGTTGGCTTAGGGGCGATCTAATTACAATGTACAAATATATAATTGGATAGTACAGAGATCTTTCTAATGATCATTTTACACCTAGACCTGTAAGTGGGGGCATCCTCTATGCCTAGAGAAAAAAAGGTTTCACCATCATCACAGATAGGGATTCTTTACAGTGAGAGGGGTGAGCCTATGGAGGTCTGCCCAAAGATGTTGTGATGGTTGATTCATTGAGCAAGTTCAAGAAGGGTCTTAATATCTTTCTTGAAAAATATAATATGACCATTTATGAGTAGTAGATTCTGGAGATGGGACGTTGATACATGGATTATGATTGCCATATTTGAAGTCCTGGAGGAATTTTTCCCCTAATGAGGAAATTGGCACCTACTTCATGTTTTTTTTTTTTGCCTGCCTTTGGATTAACATGGTAGGATTATAGGTTAGACTTGATGAACCTATGTCCTTTTTCAACTTTACAACTATGTAACTATTGTATAGTGCATTAATACAGTAACAATTTTTGTTGCAGGGGTAGAAGCAAAAAATGTTTTCATAGGCCGGTGTCACACGGGTGTGTTCGGTCTGTGATATACGGTCCGTATGTCGGCAGTATTTTCCGGACTGAACACAGTTCAGGGAGGCGGGCTCCTAGAGTCATAGTTATCTATGATGCTAGGGGTCCCAGCCTCCCCACGGGAATATTGTCCCGTACTGTAATCATGTTTTCAGCGCGGGACAGTATTCCCACCTACCTGAACTGTGTTCGGTCTAGGAAATACTGCCAACATACGGACCGTATATCATGAACCGACCACGCCCATGTGAAACCTGCCTTAATATTGCCTTATCCAACATAATTTTCCCTCATGATATAGATACAAATAAAAATTACATTACTGTGCGTTAGAGTGTGTCTAAGCTCACAAAAAACACCCATCTACATGCATATGGCATAGGGGCCTTATCTGAATGTGCCTTGCCTATAATCTACCTGGAACATCATGGCACAATGACAGAACTAATATTAGTATGATCAGGGGCGGATTAAGGGTACCATGGGCCCTTTTTCAAGTCTGCCCCCCCCCCCCTGAACTCTGAGGACAGAATTCTTATGATAATATACCGTATATATTTGCAGATTTCTGTTTAGGCAGCCACAGATCTGGCACAATTTTGAATTTGCTGTAAAATAATAATGAGCCATACAGAAGGAAAAAAGTAGAATACTTGAGACCCTAAAGATTCAGGAGCTTTAAATTGTTTGTGGTTTCCGAAAAAAAATAAAAAAATCTGCTGTGTGTGAATATAACCTAAAAAAAAACCTGTCTGTTGTTTAACCCCTTAAAGTCCAAGCCATTTTTAATTTTCCACTCGCCACCTTCCTAGAGCCATGTTTTTTTATTTTTGCGTCAATGGAGTAGTGTGTGAAGGATTCTTTTTTGCGGGAGGAGTTGTAGTTTTTATTGGTACCATTTAAAGTACCATATAATGGTTGAATTGAAAAAAACTAAGATGGTTTTCTGGGTTTGGTTTTTACTGTATATTTTTATCTTCTATGGATGTAAATTAGATTTAACATCTACTTTTACCTTAAGATAAGGTAGATATATGCAGCCCCAGAACCAAGCTCAGCGTATAAATACAATACCAGAACAAAGCTCAGTATATAAATACAACACCAGATCCAAGCACAGTACATATATACAGCACCAGAACTAAGTTCACTACATATATACAGCACCAGAACAAAGCTCAGTACATATATACAGTACTAGAACCAAGCTCAATACATATATACAACCCCAGAACCAAGCTCAGTATATAAATACAGCACCAGAACCAAGCTCAGTACATAAACACAGCAGCAGAAACAAGCTCAGTACATAAGCACAGCATGAGAACCAAGCTCAATACATATATACAGCACCAGCACAAATACAGCTTCATACTGAGATCATTTGCAAATTTAGTTTAACCCCTGCCATATAAGTTTCTACGACATAAAACGACAGCTCCCAGTATAGCCAGAACAATGGTTAGGATATGCTGGGAGTTGTTGTTTCACAAAAAATAAGGATACACCCATCATCTCGCTGCAGGTCATACAGTGACTACAGTCACAGGGAGAAGAAACATTTACAATGAGTGACTCACAGGTGACGCATCAGATTGTTTTTCGTTATTTTTCTCTTTTCTTCTCCATCTGGTCCAGACCCCTATGATGTCTTCTCGCGGCCACAGCCCATTTCTGAAGAGATTGACGCTCAGATGTCTTCGGCTCCTCGCATTTCCAACATTTCCGCACCTATAAACGAAGATAAAATTCTCATGGTGCCACACTCTATGCCGCTGAATATAAAAATATCATACACTGTGCCCCTGAATATAATAGTGCTACACATTGTGCCCCTGAATGTAATAGTACCATACACTGTGCCCCTGAATATAATAGTACTATATACTGTGCCCCTGACTATAATAGTGCTACACAATGTGCCCCTGAATATAATAGTAGTATACACTGTGCTCCTGATTATAGTAGTACTATACACCATGCCCCTGAATATAATATCACCATACTCTGTCCCCATTAGTTAATTTGTGTCAAGCACTGTAAAGTAATACACCACACACACTCTTAATGCCCCCTGTAGACAGCACCTGTCGTAATGCCCTCTGTAGATAATGCCAGTCACAATGCACTAGTCACAATACCCCCTGCAGATAGCGCCAGTCACAATGTCCCCTGTAGATAGCACCAGTCACAATGTCCCCTGTAGATAGCACCAGTCACAATGCCCTCTGTAGATTGTGCCAGTCACAATGCCCCTTGTAGATAGTGCCAGTAATAATGCCCTCTGTAGATAATGCCAGTCACAATGCCCTCTGTAAATAGCGCCAGTCACAATGTCCCCTGTAGATTGCACCAGTCACAATGCTCTCTGTAGATAGTGCCAGTCAGAATGGCTCTTGTAGATAGCGCCAGTCAAAATTCCCTCTGTAGATAATGCCAGTCACAATGCCCTCTGTAGATAGTGCCAGTCACAATGCTGCCTGTAGATAGCGCCAGTCACAATGCCCCATGTAGATAATGCCAGTCACAATGCCCCCTGTAGATAATGGCAGTCACAATGCCCCCTGTAGATAATGCCAGTCACAATGCCCTCTGTAGCTAATGCTAGTCACAATGCCCCCTGTAGATATTGCCCACTGTAGATATTGACCAGTGTAGATAGCGCCCCAACGCTGCCCATAGAAAAAAACAAAACAATAACCCATTCCAACCTGTCGCCGTTCCCGTGCCGTACTCCAGCGACTTAGCACTGGTCAGTAAACAGGCAGCGTCATCCGGGGGTAATGGCGCAGTCCTGTGAGGACATCATCACGCCGACCGCGTTGTTTAAGCGTCGAATGGTGAGGCGGGAACTGATGGTTCCCGTCTCGCCAGCGCAATAGTAATCAATTGTATCCACGCCAGCACAATAATACTCACTTGTATCCGCGGATACAATTGGGTGGGAGGTCCCGCTTCACCCCGGTTCTCTGCATTGGTTTTAATAACCGGTTTGGGAGAGCCGGGTGAACTGAGCCCCCTTTCAGCCTCGGGCCCTGGGCACTTGCCCAGATTGCCCTCATTATAATCTGCCCCTGAGTATGATACACCCATAATATGGTACACACAGCAATCTTGGTCAACAATCACTCGCAGCATGTAAGTGATTGCCAGCCAATAAGTTACAATGGGTATGGCTTATTGTGCTACAAAGGGAATGACATGTCATTATTATTATTAAAAAATATTACCACATCAAAATCGAAATCCCTGATATTGAATGTTTGGAAAAGATTGTCCAATGTAAACCCGCTGTCCAGTAAAATGTATAGTGCACAATATTCTTAATGGTGCACATCAAAGTGATCATATGTATCAACAAACATTTGCATGGATTTTGCTGAAGTGTTCCCTTTTTCCTTACAAACAGGTTTCAAAGCAGCTAGTGTACTTTTTTTTATAATTTATAGAAAATTTTACAGCTGTTTCAAAATCCCTATTGAATGAACAAGGCAAATCTTCATGTTGTTTACTGTGAATATTTATTGATTTACATAAAATTATTACTACGTTTTCTCTGGCTCTTCTTGTACTGGATTTAGGCATTCTACCTAATAATATACAATTTTCTTCTTTTAAGACTTGAGAAAAGTGTGCCTTTTTGGGGTTTCAATACAGATACTGTGAAGAAATGCTAGGAAGAAGATAAACTGCATGAGTGATCATAGCCTAGACTTTTAGTGGTATGGGGGTAATCACCGCTATTGTCAATTCAGACTGTTGCCCAGTGCCAATTAAGCAGGTATTATTTAAATGGGTTATCTCAACATGACAACAACTGTATATATGCCCAACTGGAGCATATGGAAGTCATAGGAGGGGGTTCCTTTCTCAGGACTATGACCCAAAGATAGAAAAAAGCATCTCTCGCAGACCAACGCCATCCATTTATTACATGGTCAGCCATTCATTTAAATAGCTGTTGTGTAATACTATATGTATTGCTGGCCGCAGCTTCCCCGGGCTGATCACCTGTCTGCAACTAAAATGTGTTTGTTGAGATGAGACAACCCATTTAATATAATATAATATAATGTGTATCATATTTAAATACACTCACATTTAGATATATTTTTCACATACTAGTTATACAAATTAACAAGTAAATTAGTTTGAAAGTGTTGTTAATTTATTTTTGTTGATTGGATAGCAGTGACTTCTGACTCTTCAATTGTCACTTCTATATTGTGCAATAATTGATATCAATGCTTTCAAGAAAACTTTTGACACTTCTTTGGAGCTTTTATTCTACAAAGATAGGAGTAAGACAGCATGTAGAAGATTCTAACTCAAATCACACACTTACAACTGCTTTAATTAGAGCATTGGAATAAAATGAAGCCCAAGAACTATAAATAGTTAGTAAAACAGTATTTTAAGCAGGTTTTAATTAGAATCTAAAAACAAATTCAGTACTTCTGTATGTTTCCAGCTGCAGAGAAGGCATTTCAACATAGCTCCAATCGGTTGAAGTTATCATCAAACATACATCAAATCTCTGCTATAAAAAGTGTGTCTCTTTTAGGTGGCATTATAATGAGAACACCTAGTTCTCTATTTTATGAAATAGTACAAACATAAAATAGAAGAAAATCCAAAATGACCACTCTGTAACAGTTCATTCTTGCCCTACATGCTTTAACTTATCCCTTCATATTGTCAGTAGAAGGGGCACTTTTGATTTTAGACATGATAGTTTTTGACAAAATTCACCCATGGCAGAACATTTTTAAGATAAAAAGTTTGAGCTAAATAAAATGTACATTCTATAGAACCTTTAACAAGCAATTCCTTATATGGTGACTTTCTAGTTTTACATTATCGTTTACATTTGATTTTTGTTTTACATTAGCCTTCTGTGTGCCTTTTTTAACTGTCATTCTAAATCAATTCCTAAAGAACCTAAAGTAAAAAAAGAAAGTTTAATCATGAAATGTTCGTTTTTCAAGCAATCATGTAAATGCCTCTGCAAATAATAAAAATATCAATGTATTTTATAGTAAAAAGGGCAGAATCCAAAATGAGTCACAGAGAACGTTAGTGTCATGAACAAATACACAGTAAACAGTGAGGTCCCTGTTCTTCCCAAACCTCTGTCCCTACCTACTTGTACGGCCCGACCTAAACGACGGTGCACAGCTGGGCGGCGTTCCCTATACTAGTACCAGTGAAACTGACAAACGGATAAGACAGAGACAGTACGAAATAACAACGGGTAACCTGGGAAGTACACGGAGGGAGAGGCAGGGCAATTGCGCCACGGACAAGTCCAGGCGCAAAAGGCAGAGTCAGGCAGGCAGGGTCAAACCGGGAGAGTGCGGAAAAAACAAAAGTCAGAAGGCAAAGAAAAGTCAGAAGTCCAGCCGGGGTCAGGTCACAAAGGAGTCAAAATGCAAGTCGCTCAGGGGACTCTGAAGCAAGGGAAAGCACCAGGCTAGGTAACTCTAATTACAGGCAAAGGCCTACTACCCCAGGCTGATCTAAATAAGGAGAGGGCGGGAGCTCAGGAACATCAACCAGGCTTTGATTGGCCTGACGCTCCTGAGCTCCTATTGGCTGCAGACTGCCTCAGTCTGCCAGGCCGGGCGACGCCCGAGCAAGTAACTATCGACGTCCTGGAGACCGAGGGAGCAGCAGGAAGGGAGTATGTGACAGTACCCCCCTTTTACGAGGGGACACTGGTCCCTCCACCCCCGAACCAGGTTTATTCGGAAATTTTCTATGAAAGTTTTTTATAAGGGTCCGAGCGTGCATATCTCAGACTGGGACCCAAGTCCTCTCCTCTGGACCATATCATTTCCAATGGACCAGGTACTGGATAGACCCCTGAATCTTTCTACTGTCCAGCAACCTGGCCACCTCGAACTCCAGTCCCTCGGGTGTCAATACTGGGACGGGAGGTTTCCCTATGGGAAGGATGGGGGGGAAAAAATCTTTTAAGGGAGGAATGAAACACATCATGCATGCGTAAGGAGGGGGCAATTTTAAGCGGAAGGAGACCGGGTTGATCCTTTCCTTGACCTCATAAGGACCGATGTACTTGGGGGCGAACTTTCTGGAGGGTACCCCCAGACGGATGTTCTTGGAAGGTAACCAAACCCGATCTCCCACCAAGAAATCAGGATTGGCCGAACGCCTTTTATTGGCTTGAAGTCGCTGACAGTCCTGGGCTGCCCTGAGATTACTCTGGACCAGGTCCCAGATGACCCTCAAGTTCCCAGTGAGACGCTCAACTTCAGGGTTATCTGATACACATGGGGAAAATGAAGAAAACCAGGGATTAAAACCATAATTAGCTGATGTGATTATTGATGGCAAATTCAACAACGGCCAAAAACCTGAACCATTTATCCTGAGCGTCGGCCACAAAGCATCTGAGATACTGTTCCAGAGACTGATTGGTCCTCTCAGTCTGGCCATTCGTTTCTGGATGGAAGGCCGATGAAAAGGACAAGTCTAGTCCTAACTGCTTGCAGAACGCCCTCCAAAAAAATGATACAAATTGGACCCCCCTGTCAGAAACTATGTTAACAGGTCCCCCGTGCAAATGTAAAAAATGTTTAATAAAGAGGTTGTAATGGCTGCCGCGCCATTCCCCGCCTCTTCCACTGTCTCTGCTCCGGTTCCTGCACCCTCCATTTCCTCATGCTCGTCCTGAGCTCCACTTACCCGATCCGGACGCTCTGCAGGTTCTGGGCGTCGTCAGGTAACTGCATCTCTCACTTCCCTCCACGGCCGTCATCCACTATGTGTGGCTGCCTCCACTAGAGGGTGCGCACGCTGACTCTTTCCTTCTTAAAGGGCCAGCACGTGCCAAAATTCCTAGACTTCCTATTTAAGGATCCTCCTTCCTCTCAAGGGATATACTCCCTCATCGCTTCATGCTCAGGGCAAGATATATTAAAGATTCTACCTTTGAGGAGCTTGGCTCCAGGTACCAGGTCGATTGCTCAACCGTGTACTCGATGAGGAGGTAACTCTTCAGAGGCTTTTTTAGAAAAGATGTCACTGAATTCCTGAATAAATTCAGGAAGAGTGTTCCCCTCCTCAACGAGACTGACCCTTAAGGTGGACATACAAGATGACAAACACTTCTTACCCCAAGTAACATGTTCCTCCGTCACCCAATCTAAGATGGTGTTATGCTTGCGCAACCAGGGGAGACCTAATAAAATCTCGGTGGGTGGCCCCTTAAGGGCAAACATAGTACATTCCTCCAAGTGAATTGAACCAATCTTTAAACAAAACACAGGGGTAAACTGGAAAATGTGCTCGCAAGCTAACCGGGAGGAGTCTACCCCTACCAGGGGAATAGGAACAGACAAATCAATAACGGGTAAACCAATCGACAAAGCAAAACTGTGGGAAATAAAATTGGCAACGGACCCTGAGTCCACAAACGCAGAGCCTATCCCAGTCTTGCCCAAAAATGACACCTGGGCTGGCAACAAGACCTTATTAAAATGAACAGGAAATACCTGTGCGCCTAAGTGACCTCCCCGATGACCACATAGGCGTGGAAGTTTTCCAGAGTCTTTTTTTTGCGTTTGGGACAGGCGCTAAGTAGAAGGTCCGCGTCTCCACAGTAGAAGCATAAGGCATTTTTACGGCGGAACTCCCTGTGAACTATCGGATCTCCCTATCTCCATCTGTTCCTCCTGGTAGTCAGCTGAAGAAGATGGCACTGGGACAGCTCGAGACCTAGGAGGATCGTCTGGAGTAGGAGGACTGGACCGTTCCTGCCGACACTCCCGGATGGGTCGGTCGAGACGGACAGTGAGATTCGTGAGCTGATCTAGGGAGTCGGGGGGGGGGGGGACCTACTAGCAGGTCTTTCAGGGCATCAGTCAGTCCTAGCCTGAAGTGGTACTTCAGGTCTGACTCACCCAGGTAGATTCCACTGACCACTTCCTAAACTCACAGCAGTACTCCTCTACCGGCCTCTTACCCTGACAAAGTCCCCCTAACTGAGTTTCATCGAAGGGGTAAACCAATCGACGAAGCAAAACTGTGGGAAATAAAATTGGCAACCTATCCCAGTCTTGCCAAAAATAGACACCTGGGCTGGCAACAAGACCTTATTAAAATGAACGGGAAATACCTGTGCGACTAAGTGACCTCCCCGATGACCACTTAGGCGCGGAAGTTTTCCGGAGTTTCTTTTTTTGCGTTTGGGACAGGCGCTGAGTAGATGGTCCGCGTCTCCACAGTAGAAGCATAAGGTATTTTTGTGGCGGAACTCCCTGTGAACTATTGGATCTCCATCTGTTCCTCCTGGTAGTCAGCTGAAGAAGATGGCACTGGGACAGCTCGAGACCTAGGAGGATCGTCTGGAGTAGGAGGACTGGACCGTTCCTGCCGACACTCCCGGATGGGTCGGTCGAGACGGACAGTGAGATTCGTGAGCTGATCTAGGGAGTCGGGGGGGGGACCTACTAGCAGGTCTTTCAGGGCATCAGTCAGTCCTAGCCTGAAGTGGTACTTCAGGTCTGACTCACCCAGGTAGATTCCACTGACCACTTCCTAAACTCACAGCAGTACTCCTCTACCGGCCTCTTACCCTGACGAAGTCCCCCTAACTGAGTTTCATCGAAGAGGTAAACCAATCGACTAAGCAAAACTGTGGGAAATAAAATTGGCAACCTATCCCAGTCTTGCCCAAAATAGACACCTGGGCTGACAACAAGACCTTATTAAAATGAATGGGAAATACCTGTGCGCCTAAGTGACCTCCCCAATGACCACTTAGGCGCGGAAGTTTTCCGGAGTTTCTTTTTTTGCGTTTGGGACAGGCGCTGAGTAGATGGTCCGCGTCTCCACAGTAGAAGCATAAGGTATTTTTGCGGCGGAACTCCCTGCGAACTATTGGATCTCCATCTGTTCCTCCTGGTAGTCAGCTGAAGAAGATGGCACTGGGACAGCTCGAGACCTAGGTGGATCAACTGGAGTAGGAGGACTGGACCGTTCCTGCCAAAGCTCCCAGATGGGTCGGTCGAGACGGACAGCGAGGTTCATGAGCTGATCTAGCGAGTCCCCCTAACTGAGTTTCATTGAACACTGTCCTGTCTGGTTAGTCATAGAGATGTCCCAGGGCAGAAAAGAAAGCGTCGACAGAGGAGCGTTTGGGATTAGTGGAAGGTAAGGAAAATGCCCAATCCTGGGGGTCCCCCAGCAGACAGGATATGATGAACCCCACACGTTGAGACTCAGAGCCAGAAGAATGGGGCCGTAACTAAAAAATAATGCATGCAGCGCTCACGAAAAGATGAATTTTTTTTTCGATCACCAGAGAAACGATTCGGTAACTGGATTTGGGGTTCCAGCACAGGTGCGGGAGGGTAGGCTGCCACGGGAAACACAGGGGCGGCCACCTGCGGGGCACGCTCCTGCTGGTAGACTCTCTGGGCCAGATCCTTCACCAATTGGGTGAGACCCTGCATTTGCTCTGTTAACACTACCAAGGTGTCCATGGCAAACAAAGTCAGACAACAGGGAAGAGCAGGTAAAGGGCCTGTAATTCTGTCACAAACAAATACACAGTAAACACTGAGGTCCCTGTTCTTCCCAAACCTCTGTCTCTACCTACTTGTACGACCCGATCTAAACGGCGGCGCACAAATGGGTGGCGTTCCCTATACTAGTACCAGTGAAACTGACAAACGGATAAGACAGAAACAGTACGAAATAACAAAGGGTAATCTGGGAAGTACACGGAGGGAGAGGCAGGGCAATTGCACCACGGACAAGTCTGGGTGCAAAAGGCGGAGTCAGGCAGGGAGAGTGCGGAAATAACAAAAGTCAGAAGGCAAAGAAAAGTCAGGAGTCCAGCCGTTGTCAGGTCACAAAGGAGTCAAAATGCAAGTCGATCAGGGGAGTCTGAAGCAAGGCCTACTACCCCAGGCTGAACTAAATAAGGAGAGGGCGGGCGCTCAGGAACATCAGCCAGGCTTTGATTGGCCTGACGCTCCTGAGCTCCTATTGGCTGCAGACTGCCTCAGTCTGACAGGCCGGGCGACGCCCTAGCGAGTAACTCTCAACGTCCTGGAGCCCGAGGGAGCAGCAGGAAGGGAGTACGTGAGAGTTAGGATATAATTCTACAAATTATTTATGGCTAAAAATAGGTCCTAAAAGACAGGCACTTGAATAGATAAAGACAGAAGATATTTAAAGTTAAATTAAATAATGTTAAAATAAATGGTTTATGGAAGTTTCACATCCTTTGCATTCTATTGTATGTCCTTAAATTATTATTTACTTTTGTCTTCATTAAATATACTAATTCTAGACTATGATTGTCTTTATCCACTGTCAAGCAACAAACAACACACTTGTTTTCATTACATGGCCGAGACCTATGGCCTGGAATGTGTCTTGCAAGGAATAAGGGCAACAAAACTGTAATACACCGTCAAATCAAATCCTTACATTTAACTCTATCTTGGGATTACACCTATGCACAGAGACCGTGGAGTTTTCACTCTATGTATAATGGCTGGACATTCCTTATTGGTGCTGCCATGTTCATCAGGAAAGAAGAGACAATAACGAGGTTTCTATGCAGGGTCAAAATAGTGACTGGGGGACTAAATGAACAATTAATTACTTTTTTTTGTATGCCCCCAATCTTAGATGCTGTAATAAAACTGGTTCTGTTATAGTCTGAGAAAGAGCTATACCAGAACGTGCACTTTATCTATAGCACTGCCATTTCCCACCACTTCATTTAGGGTCTTGGTACTCTGTTCACTTCAATGCATGTTGGTTGTCTGGTAGTGAAATTCCAAGCAAACATGCAGAGGAACTAAGGAAGAAAGTAAGAGGCAAGTGGTAGCTAGTAGTAACTTCCAGTTGACCACTTGGGTCAAAACCAAACAGCTAAACTCAGACAGGGTTAGGCAGAATCAAAGTCATAGTATTAGCCACAGCCAGAATGGAGGGAGACATAAGCCAGAGGACACAAACAAAAACAAGGTCAAAATAACAACGCAAGGTACAGATAGACACAGCAGTCAGATATCAACCCAAGTCAAATATTTTGGTCAGCAGCCACTTGAAATTAATACAAAATATTACCACATTTTGCTAAAAGAAAAGGTAAAATATTGGTGCATGTCAAATAAAGTTATACTACATACCAAATAGTAGATGTGTTATTAATTTATAGTTTGAAAGTGTTTCGTTTAAAAACAATGTAACCATTTAAATATTATTTTAATTATCACTAATAATCATCATTACATGGCACTAATTGTCGATAAGAAAAACAAAATAAAAGCATGAAGTTTAACTGTTCTAGCTAATGGGGAAGATTTCATCAGAGCCAATAATTATTTGTTAATAATAATTTTTATGTATATGGCCAGTTTTAGTGTGGGTAAAAACTTGCATTTCAGTAATATCACCAAGGGTTCATTCACATCAGCGTTGTCTTTCCGTTCATCTGTTCTGTTCAACCTTTCCATTAGAGGAACAGATGAATGGAAAGCCACACAGAAACAATCGCTTCCGCCTGCATTACCATTGATTTCAATGTTATTTTTTCTCTTTCTCTTTGGAAGCACTCTGGCCGCAGCTGGAGAATTCCTTGACATCACTGTTTACAAATGGACAGTGATGATAGGAGCTTCAAGATGCCGGAATCCCTGGGCAGAGCATCAGCAATGCTCTGGCCAGGGATTCTACCCCTGGAGAAGCCCCTGACGTCACTGTCCATGTATGGACAGTGAGGTCAGATGCTTTCATGTATGGAGTCCCCAGCCAGAGCATCGGAAGCGCTCTGGCCTGGGACTCTAGGACTGGAGAAGCCCCTGACGTCACTGTCCATATATAGACAGTGATGTCAGGAGTGATAAGGAAATATTGAATAAATTATTTTGTCTCACAGTGAAATTAAATTAAATGTTTATTTATAAGTAAGGTTAAACTAAAAAAGTTTAAGCTGGGGTTAAAGGGAACCTGTCACCATCATTTCACCTATTGAACTCTACTCACCTGTTGCTGACTGCTGCTGTCAAAAGCTCATTGCCGTTATCCCCTCTCCTAAACGCCTCCTCTAAATAATGGTCTGAAAACATTTTGCACCTTTTATGGTAGTAATCCTGCAGTTTCATTCGTTCCTCTTCTTATGACCGCCCACCACTGAAATCTGGCCCGCCATGAATGCCAAAATCTCGTCTAAGATAGCATGCATGCGCCCGTCATGTATGGTTCGACACCGTTCCCTGCTTTGTCCAGGCCTCAAATCTAGTTACTGCACATGGGCCGCTAAGGTGTTCCGTTGTGCACACACACCAGAACAGGACATCGATGCACAATCGCGGGATTTCGAGTGTGCTGGGGGAGGCAAGGAGCTGTCAATCAAAAGTAAGGAGGCGGGGTAAACTCTGAAAGGCTTACTTAGAAGATAATTATAGGTTACATAAATAACATTTTTCACCCACTACCACCAGGTATTGCCGGTTTGATTGGTGAAATGCTGGTCACAGGTTTCCTTTTATAAAGGGATAAGAAAATCGTGGCCACTGAGATCCTCTTAACAGTTAGACAGAAGACTTACTCATTTAGATTTACATTAGCCTTTTAAAGGTGTATTCTGGCCAACTGCCATTGAAAAATCGCCTTACAAGTTATTAGCCACATTACAAATGCGTACCAATAACGCATGATTTTAATTACAAGATTTATGTTGTCTAGAATATCATGTCAGTCTGCACCAAACTCAAAAATATTATCTCAGCATGACCTCAACCAAGGAGAGAAAACCAGCAGACATAATTACCATAGATTCCTTCTTTATCTTACGAAGACCTCATAACATTGCAGGCAAAAAGAAAGGAGCAACGTATAAGCTGTATACATACGTATATATCATAAGCACATGATATTGAAAATTATTAATTAGCAAAGCTATAATGACCTCTAGTGGACAACCTCTACCTTAATTAATTTACACCTTTTATACAGTCCTTGTGGATGTCCATTAAATACATCTAAAATGCTTACAAAAGCACTGCCTTTACTTACACTCTACAACCAACCCACTCTACCGCACTGAGCTTCTATTGAAACAGAGCCATTATACCTACTCATGTCGATACGTCCTCATATATACTGTGTTATGCACATTTCTCTTCATTATTGGCACAGTTGGATAATGACTTAGGGAAGGATGCGTGACTCTTCTTCGACACTCTTTATCGTTGTTTTTTTTATGTTGTTTCGCTATCTAACTCCTCTTTTTTCTTCCACATCCAATGTTGTCTTGTCTTTTTAGTTAAAAAAAAACAACAAAAAGTACAGAAATCCAAACTCTCAGTAATAAAAGATATCCTAATTGTTATTTTCTATTTTCCAGCCTCATTTAATCTTCTCTATTCTTCACACAAGCTAAATAGAAATATCTGAAAATTGAGTTCATGCATATATTTCACTTCCCACTACTCCTGCATTATTAGAAGCCATACATCACTACTGCTGGCGGCCTACATCAAATCAGGCACTCAGTGTGGTGTAATTACGCATTTGTTCTAGCCAAAGATCAAGCAGAGGCGTTTTACGTCCAAAACATTAAATTGTATCCTGTATGGCTGGGACAGTAGAAGAGTTGTATTCATGTGTCAGTTTTGGGTAAGGATTCTGGTTTAAATAATGTATTTAGATCAGGAGTATAAATGAATAGCTAGAGCAGGTTTTAATTTATTGGCTTGAGCCATGGGCTTGGTATAATAAATCCTTTGCCTCTGGGCTGGACCCTTTGCCTCCAGGAGGATGTATGGTCTTTGGCAACCCCACTCTTATATTCACATGTATAGGGTAAGTTTACCCAGATTGCCATGAACTCCTAAGCCCAGTGCGAAATGGTAACTGCCCAGGTTTTCTTTGTGCTGATGCCAGTCCATCTCTAAATCTATTGCTTGTCATTCGTCCAAGATCACTTACTCCAAAAGGATTATTAGACTTATCTCTTCGTTTGGTCAGGAGCTCGAAAACACTACAATTATGGATGAGGATGAAAATAAAACTTTAGAATAAAAATAAAAATGAGTTAAAATTGTGTTTCATTGATTATGAAAAAATTATAAAAATAAACGAAGATACAGGACAGAAGGTACAGGACAAAATATATATATTCAATCATTGCAGCATACCTATGCAAGCATAGTCTATAGAGGAATGTACAGCTGTGATGTGTGATATACTATAATCACAAGCCTAATGTATAATGAATTAAAGAAGCCTACTGACATTTTCTGAAGATACACAAAGGTAGCCCTATCCACAATGCATAGGAAATAGAACCTACATAAAATGATGTCCCCTAAGGAAACTAAGCTATAAATTATAGAATATAGTAGAGAATTGTTATTTTTGTATATATAAATTAATTTGCCAAGTGAGAATGAGATCAAGCTGATCTCAATATTCAAAAGTTGAAACTCCACAGTAACTTTTGGTTGTTGAGATATAAGGTATCCACAAAAAGCATAATTCTTACATTGAGTGTAAACTTCAAAGGTCTCAGAGATTCTCTTAGTGCCAGCAAAGAAAAAGATCAGATATACTCTCACTAATACTATGGCATCCTTCTTGCAGGTTCCCCATGAAGTATTCAATTCACTGACTATTTTCAAACTTCATAAATATTCAAGTACAGGAATTATATTTTTAGTAATGTGTTTGCAAGAATATTTATTATCTTACACACAGATGGCATGCCACTAATTAACTTTTTGTCTATGAAAAAGTGATAGCATATAAGGTAGTTAAATAGTTGTGACACGTCTGGATGTTGGCACAGAACACAATAAAATTTACTCTACTTTATATAACATAAATTCTTTAAACAATGATATTTTCTATTCTTGATGCAAGACATAGAACCATTCTGGAAAGTGTAAAATATATTTCCTATTATATTGGCATTAGTCAAATTCCTTGCAATGCAAGTAGGAGCAATCATAACAAAGAGCAAATTCCTTAATGTATTCCAATAGGCTGTTAGCAAGCAATAGACTGTTTTATGACAACCTGACGCCCAAGTTTCATTGGCAACTAAAAGTGTTGTAATGGCTCTAATAACAATAACAGGGAATTTGTTTTCCTATAACTGAACTGTTAGTATTCTCTATGTTACAGAGTTCCCAGTAAGTGAGAAAGCCTAAATTGCCCCCTTATGGTACTTTTGGATATAGGTTGTACCTTCATTCAACATAGACTCTGAAATAAATCCACAGCACATTTTATTTTGGGTATCAAAATAGCCACAGTTGTATTTACATCAGAGGACTAAAACAATCCCAGAAAGACATGTGTTAAGTGTTAGGCAAGTATTTATGGGATTCACAGATATCTTAAGATCACCCAGCTGCTGTCCATTTAGCTACTGTCCAGACAGCAGTCAAGGGCTGGCATATTCTGGCTTTCCATTCTAGCAAAACCAGTACACTTTAAGGGCACCATTAACCCTACTAAAGATTCTCACTCCTGTGCATAACAACATTGCCCACCCCTAGATGACGTTAAAATTACCACATCCTCCACTATTAGTTCAAATTAATCCACCATTACTTACTTGCAACTTCCACCTGACTCTCTAACCACCACAAAAGAGGCAGTTTGACAGCTTAAATCGACATGACCCCAGGGCCAGATTAAGACTGCCGGCAGTATGGAGCAGTTATTTATGATGCCCCCCCCCCAACCAACAAACACAGGGTTCTCCACGACAATGCTTCTAGGCATTTGAAGCTTAGTACAACCTATTATAAACTGTGCCCCACAAAATAGAAGCCAGAGTTCTTGAGATATTAAATGTCCACTAAGTTAAACATTAAAAGCAGCGACTTACATTTGATGGCCATCATTCCTCGCTCTGTACCCATAGATGGTGGGTGGCATGTAGTGAGTGTAGGTTCGTCTTTGCTATGTGATAAAAAGAAATGCAGATAACATTACACTCATTGCTGGCTGCGCCGGTTGCTCTCAGGAAACATAAGCACGATTAAACTAGGTGTCTTAAAAAGAACACGCTATGCTAGAGGTCACCGAGACACCAGTGACCAAAAGTTAAATATACATTACATATAAAATATGTAGACTAAAAGATGTTTTCTCATCTCATACATTTATGGTATATCCACAGGACAGCACAGCAAACTACACTGTTTTCGTAACTCAGGAGTCATATATTATCTCATATATTTATGGTATATCCACAGGATAGCTCGCTATGCTATTTGTTTAATCCAATTGACTTCTATTAGAGTTATGCAAACAGCTGAAAACAGCCCACCTGGCTATTTCTGTAGCTCCTGTCCACTTTAGAAGAATTGACATGTGTGAGGAGACCTGCGTTCTTGAGATGGGTGCAGGTTCCATGTAATGTCCATGGCTGCGGGCTGTCAGCTCCAATCCCCTCCAGACAGCCGCAGCCACGAGTCGGCAAGAGCTGGCCCGAGCCTCCTCCTCAGGAGACGCCAGCACTCGCGTCCACTCACCTCAGCCGGATCCTGTAGGGTACCGGACCTTTTGATGAACTTTGACCCTTCCTGTTCCTGTACCTGTTCCAGTTCCTGTTCCTGTTCCTTGCATTCCCTACCATCCTGGTCGATCACTGTGCTGTGCCAAAGTCGTGTCGTGCTGTATCCATGTCTGACCTGCTTCACCTCACCTAACGTCTATCCGCTGCCTAGTCCCAGCCGAGCCTGCCCTGCTGCTGTCTGAGCTGCCACAGGTACCTATACGAACTATAGACTTTCACCTGCTCCCTGTTGGCCAGCTGCCTTACCACCAAGGCGGTACGGCCCAGTGGGTCCACAGACCCTTCGTGACATCCCAGAAGTGGTTCCTGCATCTGTCAGACATTTATAGCATATCATGGGGATATACAATGAATTTATGAGATGAGATTCAGAAAACCATTTAATTACTGCAATATTTCTTATAAGCAAATAACAGTGAGGTTCTTGGCACACAGTTTAATCAAATTTGATAAAATTGTGTGAGCCCACCTGCCCCAACAAGCAGCCTCATTCAGATGGGAACAAGAAACTGCATGTGCAGCAGTGCTAACTAGTGCTTGCCTGACTAAAAAAAATATATATATTTTTTTGAAGGAAAAGCTGTACAAACTTTGCTAACAGCAATAGATTCTTGTTAAAAATCCAACATATTAAAATTATGCATTAAAACATGTTTTAACATGAAATAATAACTACATTTTGATCAAACTTTTGAAATGTCATAGACGCATACCAGAAGTGGGTCTGGGTGCTGAGACCGTCACCGTTGCTGAAACGAAGGTGCAGAAGTACTCAGCTGAGAGCTTTGTATCCTCGGTTGTGAGCAGCTCTGCCTGTCAGGCTGAAGACGGCTTATATAGAATGTCTATGAGAGCCGTCTCCAGGCTGACGATGAGCACTGCTCTCAGCTGAATACTTCTGCACCTTCGTTTCAGCAAGAGTGGCGGTCTTATTTACAAAATTAATGTACTTTAGGCAGCATATTTCTATTTTTAAAGGGGTTGTCCAGGACTCTAAAAAAGTGTTTTTTTTTAAACAGCATAACGTCAGTCCATGGGCTACGCCTAGTATTGAAGTTCAGCTCCATTCACTTAAATGAGGATGAACTGAAATATGAGGCCGCCCATGGACAGAGCTCTTAGCATATTTTCTTGAGACTGGTGTCACAGTTTTTTGAGCCAAACACAGAAGTGGATCTTAAAAGACGGAAAAGTATAAACAAAAAGCTGCTATGCTTGTAGATCGTGCCATACACCCTCCCCTTGTAGATCGTGCCATACAGCCCCTCTCCCTGTAGATAGTGAAACACACACCTCCCTGCATATAGCGCCCCCAAGAAATAAAAAAAAAAACATGTACTCACCGAGCCCGGGCCGTTCCCGCGATGATCCGAGCGCCAGCCTACTCAGCCACATTAGGCCTGAAGCGTACGCCAGAGCGATGACATCATCGCGCCTGTGCAGGGATCCAATCCCTGTGTTCCATAGGTTGCAGCAAATAGCGAACAAGTTTGCTAGCTCCCTGCAGCTCTGTCATTGTATTCAATTGTACCTGCATCCTGAGAACGCAGGTACAATTGAATATGGAAGTCGCCGGGGGCCGGGATCCCCCTGAGCGAGGGGGAACGCGGGGCCTGGAGCTGGAGCTCCAAGAGCACCAATGATAATCCGGCCCTGCTTGACCCTCCACCAAACCAACCAATCTCAATTCTCAAAGATGTGATGCCCTTAAAAATTTTTTTAGATTATGTAATTTTTATCCCTATTAATCACATGCCAGCTACTAGAAAATATTACTGAGCAGGTGACAAACATAAAATAAAAAAATCCATCCCAGCTTTACTAAACTGTGGCTGATGATTTACATATACTGTAGTCTGTAACCTTACATCTTTAAGCAGGTATTTTAGGCATTGAGGACACCGTGATTTGTTCATTTTTGCATTCCCGCGTTCGGAGAGCCATAACTTATTCATTTTTCAGTCTACGTAGCAGTATGATACCTTTTTTTCGCAGAACGAGCTGTGTTTTGAATAGTACCATTTCAGATATATATATATATATAATGTATTGAAAAAAAAGATACATTTTTGAGGGGGAACAGAAAAAAACAGCAGTTTTGCAATTTTTTAGGTTTTGTATTTTAAATTTCGTTTTTAGGGCATAGTTTTTTATAATGTTTAACTGCTTTTGAACAATAAAAAACATGTTTTTTATTTTTTTCACCACATTCCCAGAGCAAGATAAATAATGTATTAGCTTCATAGTAAGGATGGTTACAGGTAAGGCAAGTTTGTTTTGTTTTTTACTGGATATTTTTTTATTTTTCCAAAATCTATTTTTTTTTACTTTTATTAACTTCTTTTTTTAGTCCCAGTAGGGGACTTGAACATCTGAACGATCATATATGACACTGTAATATTTCTGTACTGCATGACATTACGCCTGTCAGTTTAAAACTCTAGGCGGGCAAAATAAGCTTACGTACATAGCAGACCTGGGGACCATTGTGAGGGCCCTGGCAGCTATAGCAACCCATCTATAGCAACCACCTCTGCTTAAACCCATACTATTGTACAGACAAAACTACTGCAGTAGTTAAAGCCCACCTTCCTTTGTACACCAAGGGAGTCCTTCCACAAGGCACTGGGATCTTTTAGTGGAGAAGATTAATTTATTCTTAAAATTACTGCTTTATATGCCAACCAATTTTCTGATTACCTGACATTAAATGAAGTCACCAAGTAAAGGCACAGTGACATCATCCATATTCAGTCTGAGGGGCCTATAAATTTAATGTATGTGTCAGACTCATATCTTGTTATTTAGCATCATAACCCATTGTCATATATCAAACCTGTATACAAATAAATATAGATGCATGACTGGAAAGTTTATATGTTATGTACAATATGACAATACAATTACTTTCTAAATATATTTTCATAACCATAATGTAGCAGTCCTATTCTTGAAAAAACTAAAAAAGAAAGTGAACCTTTGTGCAGTTTTTATGCATGGTCTCTCCTTTGTGTCTTATCGACTTGACTAAATCAATGATGTTATGTCCATGGGGAAGTATTATATACTACTATGGTATTCCCCAATAGAATACTAAAATGAAAATGTAATGAACTGTAAATCTGCAATGGAATTATTTTCACCTAATAATAAAAAGAAACCTGTTTTATTTTTACAATAATTCAAGATAAATCATCTATATGGTAACCTATAATATTATATATACAAAAAAACAGTAGCACATATATCTAAGTCTCAAGATAGAAAAATAGAGATAAATAGGAAAAAAAAAATACTGAAGGGAGTGAAGCTAGAAATACTAGGAGAATCCGGCTGTATGTTTTGTTAGGATGAGTGGAATTTACAAGGAGATCATTATGTGCATAATGTTTCACATACTGATCACATTCACGGCTATCCTATACATTATAATCTTCATAAGTACTATGCTGATCACACGACTCTGTGATTATGGCTATTGCAATCAAAAATCACTCATACAGGTGTTAAATGAACATCTTAATGGGCTTTCAACACAGTTCATGGCTTAATGGTAACATAAAAATGCTCCGATATCTCACTACTCATTTTTACATACAGAACTATGTCAATTTTGTATTCATATGTTCTTCTCTACTTTAAATGATAAAGTTTGAAATAGAAAACCACCATGAGAATATATATATATATATATATATATATATATATATATATATATTAAAAGATGTCACTATTTTAATTTATAATTTGTATTTATGATCTTATGATCTACAGTTTTAATATTAAACATGGTAGCTGGACTTTGGGTTCCGGTGCGGCATTGAAACGCGTAGCCTTGATCAATAAATATCACCATTTACAGCAACTGTATCATTATTGAGTAGCAGCGCCGTACTTATTCCCGTTTTTCAAGAATTTTATATTACCATATTACGGTGGCTTTTCAGGCCTGACCGGCTGGGATTTCGGCAGCAGCACTCACCTGTTCACCCATTCCACATGTTTGATCTATTTGCCTGTGGTAAGCGTCCATTTGTCAATCATCGTTTGTCATTTCTGGGCTTACTCACACTATGTGGCACCGTGTTTTTTCCTTTTATTTCTCTACTTTAGGAAGTTAGGGAAAGTCTTCACATGGAAAAATGTTCTCATATTTTGTACATACCCTATGTTCAATGGGGCAGATTTACTAAGACCGTCTAAGTTTAAGACATAGCAAAAGGCAGCCAGAAAATGTGCCAGAATGAGACAGAATTCTGGTACATTTTGAATATTAACCTCTTCCTTACATCCGCAATATATATATGGCGCTGTCGGGAAGTGGTTCCCGCAGCGCGCAGTACCATTATGTCACGGTGATAGTGCGGGCTCAGAAGCTGAGGCCGCAGCATCACCGCCGGGTATCAGCTGATTGTTGCAGCTGACACCCTGCTGTAACGACCATAACTGGAGCTAGCCTCCGATCTAGCCGATTAACCCCTCAGATGATGCGCTCAATAGAGATTGCAGAATCTGAGGGGCTTTTCCCCTTTCGGCACCCCAGCGATGAAATTGCTGGGGTGCCGATGGTTGGTATGTTAACTGGAGGTCTAACAACCTCCGTGTCTGCAATGTATGAAAGCCTTGTATGGAAACCTATGAGGACCCACCTCTGGTGATTTTTCTGTTTTTTTTTTTGTGATTGTTAAACCTACATTATATTGCCCAAAAATGTAGATTTTAATTTTAACAGCCTTCCAATTATTCTTCAAAAAAAACCTCGGGGTCAAAATGCTTACTGTACCCCTAGATAGTTTTCATGAGGGGTGTAGTTTCCCAAATGGGGTCCCTTGTGGGGGTTTCCATTGTTTTGGCCCCTCAGGGGCTTTGCAAATGCGACATGACCTCCGCAAACCATTCCAGCAAAATCTGCACTCCTAGAGTGCTTTTTCTCCTTTAGTTCTTGTGGAAACTAAAAAATTAGTTAAAGCTACATTATTGGAAAAAATTTAGATTTTTATTTTCACAGCCTAACTCCAATAATTTTTGCAAAAAAAACTGTGGGGTCAAAATGCTCACTATACCCCTATATATTTTCCTTGAGGGGTGTAGTTTCCCAAATGTGGTCACTTGTGGGGAGTTTCCAGTGTTTTGGCCCCTTAAAGGAACAGTGTCATCACAAATTATTTTTTTATATGTTAAAGATGTTAGTGCTTTATTAAAAACGTTTATATTCATTTGTGTGTTTGTGTTTTACTTTTTCTTATTTTTACACTTTTTCTTCCCTATGGGGGCTGCCATTTTTTGTTCCATTTCTGTGTGTGTCGATTAACGACACATACAGACATGGAATACGGCAGCCACAGTCCCATAGGGACTGCGAACGGCTCCCGTCCCATTGACTGCAGTGTACGGCGTCTGTGTGGGAACTGCGCATGCGCCGCTCCCACACAGTCCTATTCGAAATTGGCGCCGTCCGGCGCCATTTTCCTGTGGACCGGAAGTCGCGGCCGGACAGTAATATTACTACTTCCGGTCGCGGCTTCCGGATTTGTGCACTTGCACCAGCGGCAGCAAACTGAGCGGACGGGCCGGAGGGAGCCGCGGCGGCAGGAGCAGGTAAGAGATTTCAATGTATGTTCGTGTTTGTGTGTGTTTACTACTGTATGTAAACCTACTACACTGTGGGTTAGCTCAAAAAATGGCGACACACAGTGTAGGAGGTTAAACCGTTCAAACCCCTCGTTTATCCCGGCACTAGCCAGGATAAAGGAGGGGGGGGATGCTGAGAGCTCACTAGAGCGAGGGCTTTTAACCCAATGTTGCAATGCTGCAACATTGGGAACAGCTCCATCTAGTGACCAAAAATGGGTAGTATTATAAATTAGAAATAATTTATAATATTTCCTGGACTCGTGCAAAAAAAAAAAAAAATTTGAACAATGTTTAATCACCCACACACTAAATGTTTAATTTTTTAAAAAAAAACATGTTTTTCTGGCAACACATTCCCTTTAAGGGCTTTGCAAATGCGACATGGCCTTCACAAACTATTCCAGCAAACACTGATCTCAAAAAGCCAAATGGCGCTCCTTCCCTTCTGCCGAGTCCTGCCGTGTATCCAAACAGCAGATTATTGCCACATATGGAGCATTTCTGTACTCGGTATAAATTATTTTACAAATTTAGGGTGCTTTTTCTCCTTTAGTCCTTGTGGAAATGAAAAAATTCTAAGTTTTATTGGAAAAAAATAAATACAAATTTTCAAAACTCAATTGTAATAAAATCTATGAAACACCTTGTCAAGATCCGCGGGTATGTGGACCCACTAGTCCGCACCGCTGTAGCAGAGTAGCAGCTGGCCAAACAACAGTCCTAGTACAAGAGTACCTATGATAGTCCAGACAGTAACGGAGGCTCGGCATAGATAACTTGCAGACACCAGACTGGGTGTATATCAGCAGGTGTGACCAGTGGCACAATACGACTCCAACACTCTAGGACACAGGAACAATTATAGCACGGAATACAGATAACAGGGCACGGGAACAACGGGAACAGGATAACACTTAAGGGCAGAGCCCTTTTTATAGTCCAGGGTGATTATGGGCTAATTACGGATTTTACTCATGTGTGTGCACTGCCCTTCTAAGTCTGGACGCCAGATCACGCGCACCCTACGGGAACCAGTGCCGCGATGCGTAACTGAGTACTGGCATCTCTCAAGAGGGAGATGCCGCCCGGCACTCATTCGTCCATGGCTGTGGCCATCGGGGGGCAGATAAGAACGACGGTCCATGGCTGTGGACATTACAGTATTCCCTCTCTTACGCCCCCTCTTCTTGGGACCAGAGCGAGAGAGGAACTTCTTAATGTGGGTAGGAGCATTGAGGTTCTCATCTTGCCCCCAATCCTCTCCTCTGGAACAAACCCCCTCCAATCCACCAAATAAAAAGTCCTTCCTCCTACCCCCTTGAAGTCCAGGATCTCCTTCACCTCAAACACGTCAGATGAACGAGAGCCACTTCGAGACCACGAGTCTTACTATAGGTTCAGTACCACAGGCTTCAGGAGAGACACATGAAAGTAATTAGGGATTCTGAGGGTAGGAGGCAGCCGAAGCTTATAGGAGACAGGGTTTATTTGTTGTAGTATCTCAAAGGGTCCGAGGAACCTGGGAGCAAACTTGTAGGAAGGCACGTTTAGACAGATATTCCTAGAGGACAGCCAGACTTTGATACCCGGCAGATACTGAGGCGGCTCTCTTCTCCTAGTATCCGCCTTTCGCTTCATGCGATCGTCTGCCTGCTGAATAGAGGACCAGGTTTGCTGCCAGACCTGTAGAAAGTCTCCAAATGCAGTGTCCACTGCGGGTACCTGGGATGTAGCCAGAACAGGAAGATGGATTTGTGGATGTTGGCCATACACAATGTAGTATGGTGTGGAAGTGGTGGACTCCCTTGCGTGGTAGTTGTATGAGAACTCGGCCTATGGAAGAAGCTGTACCCAGTCATCATGCTGCGTGGAGACAAACTGACGAAGATAATTCTCCATCATTTGGTTAATCCTCTCGACTTGGCCATTGGACTGGTGATGGTAGGCTGAAGAAAAGTCCAACTTCACGTCTAGGAGTTTGTTTACAGAGGTCTCTCCAGAATTTTTAGGTGCACTGAACCCTCCGATCAGACACGATATGAAGAGGCAAGCCATGCAAATGGAAGATGTGTTGGATGAAGAGGTTAGCCAGTCGTGGAGCAGAAGGTAGACCAGTTAGCAGGATAAAGTGAGCCATCTTCAAGAACTGGTCCACCACCACCCAGACCATATTACATCCTGCAAAGGAACGAAGGTCTGTGACAAAGTCCATTGCTATATGCTGCCAGGAAGCATTGGGCACAGGCAGAGGTTGGAGCAGACCGGCAGGCTTGGAGTGAGCAACTTTGTTGGATGCACACAGTGCAGGATGAGACAAAGTCCACAATATCTTTGGGCAGCGTGGGCCACCAGAAATGATGGGCAATCAGATCTTGGGTTTTATGAGCACCAACGTGACCAGACAGTTTGGAGCTATGCCCCCAGCGAAGGATTCTTCTCCTGTCTGCCAACCACACAAAAGTCCTCCCCGGAAGGATGTCTCTAATTTACAGAGGATTAACAGGAATAATACAGGACTAGTCAATGCTACTTTCCGGAAACTCTACACTCCCCTCTGTTTCAAATGACCTGGACAAGGCATTGGCCCTCACATTTTTGTCAGCGGGATGGTAGTGGAGCACAAATTGGAACCGGGTGAAGAACGGCGACCACCTGGCTTGACCGGGGTTCAGCCATTGGGCCGACTGGAGATAGGTGAGGTTCTTGTGGTCGGTATATATCAGGATGGGGTGAGCTGCACCCTCTTGTAGATGTCTCCACTCCTCCAGAGCCAATTTGATGGCCAGTAACTCCCGATTCCCAATAGAGTAAATGCGCTGTGCGGGAGAAAAAAATCTAGAGTAATAGCCACATATTACTGCCTTCACTTTGGAACCTCTCTGGAACATAAGTGCATCTGCACAAACAGAGGAGGCGTCCACCTCTAACAAAAACTGTCTAGATACATCAGGCAGGATGATGGAGGGTTGAGGCTGACGTGAAGGCACTCTTAAGGTTATTGAATGCAGATTCTGCCTCTGGAGTGCAAACCTTGGCGTTCATACCTTTTTTGGTGGAGGTAGAGATGGGAGCCGTCAGTGAGGAGAAGTTTGGGATAAACGGCCGGTAGAAGTTGGCAAAGCCCATAAAACGCTGTATGGACCTCAGGCCTTGAGGACGTAGCCATTCCAGGACAGATTTTACCTTCTCAGGATCCATCTTGGGGCCTTGATCCGAGATGATGTAGCCCAGGAATGGTAGAGAATTCTTATCAAAAATGCACTTCTCCTGCTTGGCATACAGATGATTCTCCCTTAATCGCAGCAGAACTTGACAAACATGCCTCCGATGAGTAGTCGGATGTGGAGAAAAAAATCTGACTATCATCGATATAGACCACAACATAGACATAGAGGAGATCTCGGAAGATATCATTGACTAATTCTTGGAAGACTGCGGGAGCGTTACACAGACCGAAGGGCATTACCTGGTATTCATAGTGCCTGTCTTGAGTGTTGAATGCCATTTTCCATTCGTCACCCTGGCGGATCAGGATCAAATTGTAAGCCCTGTGCAAGTCTAGTTTAGAAAAAATCTTCGCTGGACACTATGGTCACGGGTATGATTTTTTTTATTCAGTGCCATCCCACCTAGGGTTGTCTCTCCAACCAATCCTAGGCATTGGAGTTTTTTTTGGCTTCTGAGGACACAAACACACAACATGGCCTCCGAGGCCACAGTACAGACAAAGTCCCGAAGTGCGTCTGCGTTGTTTCTCCTGGGCTGACAATTTGAGCCGGTCCACCTGCATAGGCTCCTCTGGTAGAACAACTGGTGAGGGCAATATGGATTTCTGGAAAGTAGGAGCCAGCCTGGGGAATCTTCTCTTCCAACGAACCTCTTGGGATCGCTCCTGGATCCTCATGTCAATCCGGGTGGCAAGAAGAATGAGGTCCTCCAGGGTAGGTGGAGTTCATCTTTAATCTCGGGAGACACTAGGCCGCACCGCCGTAGCGGAGTAGAAGCTAGCCAAACAGTCCTAGTACAAAAAAAATATTTATTTGTAAATTTCACATTCACTTTGCTTTAATTCCTGCGAAACGCCTAAAGGGTTAAGAAACTTTCTAAATGCTTCTTTGAATACTTTAAGGGTGCAGTTTTTAAAAAGGGTGATTTATGGGGGTTTGTAAAGTATGGGCCCCTCAAAGCCACTTCAGAATTGAACTGGTCCCTGAAAAAAATAACCTTTTGACATTTTCTTGAAAATTTGAGAAATTGCTGCTAAAGTTATAAGCCTTCTAACGTCCTAGAAAAATACAAGGATGTTCAAAAAACTATGCCAATCTAAAGTAGACATATGGGAAATGTTAATTAGCAACTATTCTGTTTGTTATTACTATCTGTCTTAAATCACTGTCAGTAATTCTCAATTTCCGTTAGTTTTCCCCAACATGTATAGTTAAGATTTTTTTCACTGAGTCTCTGACCTGTTTAGGGGATATATAAATTGTCAGTCAATGCTTCACTGCCAATGTTTGTATCATAAGTATGTCAGCTTATACAAGATAAATGATACAATGTATCAAGAATATGTGTCTAGTGCTTTCGCGCTTTGCATTGACACAAAATAAATTAATCTGGTGTGGTAGGTAATAATGCTAAAAAAATAACATATCACGTATATTTATGTCCAGTTTGTACCTTAGTTACTATCTATTTTTATTTGTTTTTATATATGTTTGTAAACTGGACAAAGAATATCAGAGATATAGGTGGGGCCCAATAGCCACACCAATAGAGATCTGCACAAGGTAGATAAATTCAATCCAAGTCCAGCACATCCAAGTTAGGTGCAAGAAATATTTTTCAAGTGCTAAGACCCTTAATTCCTATCCTACCCACTATTACCCTACGCGTTTATTTGCTATCTATTTCTGCTGCAAATCTTCAGGGGCCTACAGCAATCAATCTATTAGATCTTCTAGCATTCTAGAAGTCTAAGTGTACAATGCACTGAATGCAAAAAATTGTGCTACAACGTGGAAAAATGCTAATTTTTCACAATTAAATATTGAATGTAATGACCAAATTTTACCACTAACATAAAGTTCAATGTGTCACAAGTAAACAATCTCAGAATTGTTTGGATAGGTAAAAGCATTCCAAAGTTATTACTACATAAATTAACACATCAGATTTGAAAAATAAGGCTCTGTCAGGAAGGTCAAAACTGGCCGCAGCGGGAAAGAGTTAAATCTGCCCCAATGTCTACAAATAGTTATGTCGTAAATGGACAAATAGTAACAAAATTATGTAACATTACACCGATAAAAGCATAAACATACAAGTTTCCATATTAAAATATAGCAGCAGACTAAATAGACAAAAAAGTTTATCTGCACAGCAAGTCCTCCATATATACTTTTTAGATAAGGGTACATATGGATTTATATTCTATTAGTTCAGTGATCACCCTATTATTGTACTCCTAAGCATAAATATGCATTTATATGGAGGCCCAATATAAATTATTATTTTAACCAAATAGTTACATTTTCTTGGCAAATGTTTACATCATACATCATATACTTATATTCACACCCAGGCACCTTTGTTTTTTCAAATAATTAGATTTAAAACTTAAAGTGCCTATACACAAAAGCTGTCCGAACCACACAAATTGAACTAGATCACCTGACAATCTAATGTGTATGGGGTTGTCCCTTATCTCCCTCAACTGCACTGGGGGAAAAAAGGAACAGTAATGTTTGATGTTTGATTTCAACATTGTTAATCTTTTGTTCCCGTGGTAAAAATGTGGAGTCTGGCAGCTGCTTATTTTCATGTCCCCTTCGAAAACACATGCATGTTAAGCCTAGCCAAGCATGCATCTATATGGGGGAATAAGGAGGAATATCTGTCAGCTATAAAATGTATAGGCAGCTTTCATTTTGTATATATTTTTATTAATATATGAATTGATATGGAGATTTAGAATAAAATTTCACGGTGAAAGTAAATGAAAAGTTTATTTAGAAGTAAGGTTACCATGAAAAAAAATTTAAGGAAGAGTTAAAAAAAATAATTAAAAGAAAACATGGCCAAATGAAATCTCCAGAAAAATGCAGTAGGTCAGAGATCTGATAACAAAATCAGAAATATTAACTTTTTTGTGACATTTCTGGCCAAATGCCATTAGGAAGTATTATAACAAAATATGGTCTGTCATTGAGAATTAATATAAACAACTTACAAAGAATTATGTTTTCCAAAAAAAACAGCTCTGTCTTTCAGTTCTGCCATCTCATTCTGTAATGACCTTGTAGGCCTGGTAGGGAGTCCAGCAGTCTGATATTCTGAGAATACAGTTCAAGAATAACCTTAGCTAGCAGGCTAAAATATAATACAATTCTGAGGCAGAGTATACCTATGTAGAATAACCATATAATATTGGTCATTGATTAATAGCAAAATCTATACTGATTTTTTTATTATCGGTATGTTTTTTATTTGATGCTTAGAAAAGAACATAAAAATATACATGTAAATTCTAGAAAAGAGGTACTAATCACATTTTCCGCTCACTAGATACGCTAGATTAACAAAAGTATTGGGACACGCCTTTCAATCATTGAATTCAGGTGTTTCATTCAGTCCTATTGCCACAAGTGTATAAAATCAAGTACTTAGCCATGCAGTCTGCCTTTACTAACATTTGTGAAAGAATGATGAGCTCACTGAATTCACGTATGGTACTGTAAGTTACATTCAAGCCTTACATCACCAAGGACAATGCTAAGTGTCGGATGTAGTGGTATAAAGCACCCCGCCACTGAATTCGAACTAGAAACGTGTTCTGTGTAGTGATGAATCACGCTTCTCTATCTGGCAGTCTGATGGACGGATCTGGGTTTACCCCAGATTACCTGCCTGACTGCTCTGTGCAAACTGTAAAGTTTGGTGGAGGAGGGATAATGCTATGGAATTGTTTTTCAGGGTTTAGAATAAGCAACTTAGTTCCAGTGAAGGGAAAATGTAATACTTCAGCATACCAAGACATTTTGTACAATTGTATGCTTCCAACTTTGTAGGTACAGTTTGGGGAAGGCCCTTTTCTGTTCCAGCATGAATGTGCTCCAGTGCACAAAGCAAGGTCCATAAAGGCATGGCTGGGTGCATTTAGTGTGGAAGAACTAAAATGGCCCACACGGAGCCCTGACCTCAACCCTGTTAAACACTTTTAGGATGAATTAGAACGGAGATTGTGAGCCATGCCCTAATTAAAAAAAAGATGTGCTTTGCGAGTGCGTGAATAACGCATTCCACTCGCTAGGCACACTGATGCATAACGGACCAGATTCACGTGCGTTTTTCACACACGTGAATCTGATACGGTCAAGTGAATGTAGCCTTAGGGCAAAGCACCACGTGGCGGAATTGCTCTTGGATTCCGCAGCGGACATTCCGCAGCGTTAATCCGCAGCGGACCCGTTTCTCCATTGCCTTCCACTTCTTTTTAGTAGGCTTCGTTTAGACGAGGCGGAAAATTCTGCTGCGGAGCATAGGCTGCGGTGCGGAATTTGGTGTCCGCAGCATCCAATGGATGTTGCGGACCAGTGGCGGACTGGTTGCGGACTCATTGCGGAAGTTCTCCATTGACTTCAATGGAGATTCTAAATTCCGCATTGAAGTCCGCAGATGTCATGTACATGTTATGTGTGCTGCGTATGCGTATTGCTTTTTTAACATGACATTTCTTCATTCTGGCTGGACCTATGTATTTCTAGGTCTACAGCCAGACTGAGGAAGTCAATGGGGCTCCCGTGATTACGGGTGACTATGTGTGTGCACCCGTAATTACGGGAGCGTTGCTAGGCGACGTCAGTAAATAGTCACTGTCCAGGGTGCTGAAAGAGTTAAGCGATCAGCAGTAACTGTTTCAGCACCCTGGACAGTGACTACCGATCCCAATATACAGCAACCTGTAAAAAAAATAGAAGTTCATACTTACCGAGAACTCCCTGCATCTTTCTCCAGTCCGGCTTCCCAGGATGAAGTTTCAGTCTAAGTGACGGCTGCAGCCAATCACAGGCTGCAGCGGTCACATGGACTGGCGCGTCATCCAGGGAGGACGGGCTGGATGCCGAAAGAGCGACGCGTCACCAAGACAACGGCCGGTAAGTATGAAATTCTTTTACTTTCACTATGGAAAGTGCTGTCCCTTCTCTCTATCCTGCACTGATAGAGAGAAGGGAAGTACTTTCACCGCAATACGCAGCAGCTAGTCCGCATCAATTTACTGCACATTTTGGGCAGATCCGCCACAGAATCTGCAACACAGATTCTGTGCGGCATTGATGCGGACAGTTGCGGAAGAAAACCGCCACGTGGGGCCATGCCCTTGCAAGAGTGAAAATTGTTTTAGCTGCAAAGCGGGGAAAACTGCATATTAATGCTTATGGTTTTAGAATGCAATATAATAAAAGCTCCTGTAGGTGTAATGTGTAGGTGTCCCAATACTTTTGTCCATAAAGTGTACTTTGCTATCCCTTGACAATTGAGCATATAATATAAAATATTATGGCCACTTACTTCTCACTTAATTTACAGAGTAGAAATATTAAAAGTGTCTAGTTTCTACAATCTCTTAATCCCTATTAAAAGAAGGTTTTGCACCAAGGGACGATATGAATGTGAGTTCACAAATAGTAATATTCTGGTCAGTAACAAAGGATATATTTGAATTCAAAGTGGATTAGGCAAAAAAAGGGATTTTCAATTAAGGGATTATTTTAACAATAGCAGAATGTCCACACTATCGTAAGCACTTTAACATGAAATACTGTGAAGCAGATAATTTGCTTACACAGCACACACAACTAACCCTTTGGCTTCATCTGCTAATTTATATATTAAAAAAATCCTATTTAAATGCATCAGCAATTTGTGATTGGCAGGAGTGTTGTTACTGTATGATTTACAAAGATTGGTAGCACAAGTATTTCAACTATGAAAATGAGTAGTATACATAAATATAATAATCAAGCCAAGTCTAAATAAAGTAACTTTACAAATTATATTTTATATACCTATTAACATACAGTATGCTAGATGGCAGTGTACTTGTAATGACGGGGGTGGGGAGACAGACAAGTGAGCCCTAATCTACCCACCACTCAGTCCCTGCCTACTTGCAACGACCCGCCCTAGGCGACGGGGTACAATTGGGCGACGGTCCCTACGCTCAATAAGTGCATGACAGACAAACAGACAAGGGTACACAGAGCTAGGGGGAGAAAGGGGTAGTTGCCCACGGCAATACTGTGAGCAACAAGAGAAGTGAACAAGCCGAGTCAAACCAGGAGAGTACGAGGTGCCAAACGCAGAGCAGAAGAGTAGTAAACCAGCCGAGTCAAACCAGGAGTGTAAGAGGTACCAAACGCAGAGCAGGAGAGTAGTCAGCAAGCCGGGGTCAATATGAAGCAAGGACAATGGTACAAGAAGCTGCAGCAGGGCCAGGAAACCAAACAAGAAGAATCACAAGCAAAGGAGGAACAGGAAAGGCAGGTATAAATAGACAGAGGGCGGGAGCTAGCTCCGTCTGGCCAGGCTGTGATAGGTTCTCCCACTCCTAAGCCTGCCACCCTGAGTGGTGGAAGATGGAGTCAGTCTCACAGACATATAAGCAGGTACAGACTGATTATCTATGGGTGTTAACCCCGAAGCTGTGCCTGGCAGATCCTTTACAGTACTTTGAAGACTGCAAAGGAAGGCCTGTCAATGATGAGGCATACTACCACATAGCTGGATGACTAATGTCAGGTCTTTATGGCTCCACACCACCTACTTGTAGAACTGCTCTTCTCTTTGGTGGTAGAGGGCCTGGATGTACGCCAAAAAATAGAGTGATTGCAGCCTCTCCAACTCTATGTTATGGGGCCCGTAGATAATGAAACAGGGCCTGCAGAGGGTAGTGTGAACCCACTTTGTCACTAAGGGTTTTGATGTAGGGGTAAATCGGAGAGCAGAGTCTAAGGGCACATCTGGCCTATAAACTTTAAACCTATGCAGTGATCAGGACTTTGTTGCAGAGGAACCAGAGGTCGCTACCCACAGAGTTGTCTCCTTTGGTGACAGCCAGCGTAAACAGGTGTAGTACAAAATCAATAGACAGCATGCCGGGTGAGATCTAGTGAAGATCAGAGCAGGCGGCAAACAGGTACTCACAGTTGGTCTAGCGAAAGGTCAGGCCAAGCGGCAGAGGTTCATCATGGGTCACTAGCAAGTAGTCAGAGTGGTTGGCATGCAAGGATGGTTAAAAAGCACAGGCGTGATTCAATCACAGGAAATCCAAGAAAGTAATGGCAAGGAAACTCTAGACAAACAAGGATAAACATAATAGATCAGGCAAGGAAAGTACAGGAAAGGGAGGACCCTATATACTCATAGAAAGGTGGGTGATTAAGGCAGAACGAATAAGTGCATGGCCACTAGGAGCCAGAGCAGAACTTAGGCAGTGTGATAGGCCGCCAGAAGTAGAGATCGTGGGAGAGAAGCGCCGATGGCCAGAAGCTAGAAGATGTCGGGACCGAATAAGTATATGGCGGTGGCGGAGAGCGGCGGCAATTACACTCTATTGCTGCATTATGGATTGAACTCCAAAAAACCTAATTTTTTTATGTTCTGCAAATGCTTTATGATAACAGTAACAAACTATCTGCAGTTATTTGTGATATAGGGAAGTATAGATTACATGTTGGTAAATCCACTCTTGACTATCCACACATGACTATTAAAAAGCACCAAGTGTATTAACAGGATGTAATGCAACATTTCATCTTTTTTTTCCTTTTCCTATTTCGATGTTTATGATGTGTGTCCTAGAATATTTGCAGTGAAGTGATTCAGAGTTTTTTGCTTGTTTTATCTTGCATGTCAAACTGATGCATTCCAATTACTCTTGAGAAGCACAGGCTTTGGTCCACATTTGCCTGTAGTTGTTGTTTTCTTTCTTTCAAAATGTCATACAAACCTAACCTTAACTATTAAATTTTATGAAGAAAAAAAAAAAGCTATTGGGGAGCAGCCTCTGTATCTACTGTGAAATATACTCAAACATAGGCTAGCTCAAGACCATGAAGAACATATATGTTATTCTCAGGTTTGCCAACCTCCACTTCAGGAATTTCTGGACAACTGAGCTAAATATCAAGGATAGACTAACATTTTTATGGACACATTACAAATTCATTGCACTGTGCAGTGTGCTAGGAGTGACTCATCAATCACAGCCCTTAGGGTGGGAAAGCTAAAAGCAGGGCTGTGATTGGTGAGTCCAACTCACTCACCACTCACTCCACTACCCACCCCAACCACAGCAACCGCCAGGGCCTGTTTTAGACAAAGTGTGGCCCTGGACAAAGTTAAAAGAGGGGGCCTCCAAATGCTGAATTACTGTTCAAATAATGCAGTCAATTCAGACGGTGGTGTGCAGTGAACTTCATCGCTGATTTCTAGTGCATCCAGGAGTGTTGCAAACCCCAAAGCATATACCCCCCCCCCTCTCACACAAAAAAAATATCTATATACAAATACAGTTATTAAAACATACAACTATACCAGATTAAATATTACCTACATACTGTTATTGAACACAACTCACTATTATAAGACCAATGTTACCAATAATAACACAATATAAGGTCCAAATAATACCGCCACACCATAACCACACAGTGACTGAAAAATACCCCAATACTGTTAGTGAATAAAAACCACTATACAAAGACCAATATTACCACCATATTGTGACCATATAGTGGTAGATGCTAGTTATACACAGGAGCTCTGCAGACTATATAAGTGATTACAGCACATTTATATCAGGTGACACACAGGTGATGGTTTCTCTGATTATAGTCATTCACTTTCACTTTTTTTCTGCATCCGGCCCAGACCACTGTGATGACTTATTCCAGCCATGACTCATCTCTCCACCTATACCCCATCCTCTAAACAAACTCCTAATCCACAGAGCCCCAGATGGTAATAACAATACTTTAGTTCTCAACACAATAAAAGTGACCCATCAGTGACCGTGCCCCCATGCAGTAATAATGCCCACTTTGTGCAACCTGTAGATAGCGCCACACACAGCCCCCTGTAGCCAGTGCCACACTCAGCCCTCTGTAGATAGTGCCACCCGGCCCCCTTGTAGATAGCACAACACAGCCCCCCTTCTAGATCGTGCCACACAAACACCCTTCTAGATAGCGTCACACAGCCCCCTTGTAGATAGCACCACACAGCCCCCCCTTGTAGATAGTAACACACAGCCCCCTTTGTACATAGTGCCACACAGCCCCCTTGCAGATTGTGCCATACAGTCCCCCTTGTAGATAGCACCACACAGCCCCCTTGTAGATAGTGCCACACAGCCTCCTTTGTAGATAGTGCCACATATCCCCGCTTGTAGAGTGCCACACGGCCCCCTCTTGTACTTAGTGCCACACAGCCCCCCTTTGTACTTAGTGCCACACAGCCCCTCATACTTAGTGCCGCACAGCCCTCCCTTGTAGATAGTGCCACACAGCCCCCATTGCAGACAGTGCCACACAGCCTCCAGAGCAGAGAGAGGTAGTGGTAGTCTACTGCCACCACTCTCCACTCTGCCTGACCTGTTAGGAGCAGGTCATACGGTGGCGGTTTGAGTGAGGTCAGTGCCGGCCTGGGAGTGGACCAGTCCAGTCACCAGACCTGAGTTACTTGACCTCACGTCACTGACGTGAGGTCAGGTGACATGTCAGGTGACTGGACTGGTCCACTCTCGGCACCGACTTCACTGAAACCGTCATACACTTGGTAGCGGCCTGCATATTTTCAGATTTCGCTGAGGTCAAGCGGAATCTGAAAATATGCCTGCGGCCTACTTTTCCCTTTGCAGTGTGCATGTAAATTTTGGACGCGCGGTTATTTTTTCTGTCCGACACTACAGACAGCAGAAAAAACACCACTTTTTTGCGGACTGTCCTTAAATTTACGGACGGTTGGCAACTCTGGTTATTCCTGGTAGACAGAATATTTGGTGCATTTAAGAATGCTGGTAAATTATTATTTCAACAGAATTTTCATGTTCAAATTCTATACAAAATTCTACAATTATAAGAAATAGTGAGATGCTGTTTAAGTAAACTAAGTGCATTAAATTACCAAGAACCACCAACACAACTGGCACAACTGCATATATTATATAGTGTAACAACGATGCATTACTGGAATGCATTGTCCACGGAGCTTGCTTGACATACTATTTATTTTACTTGAACCACTGAATTACACATTTACGTGAAATAATCATAAAATATCAATCTCTTATCAATTACCAAAGCCTGATTCCACAACAACTCTCCTTTGCTATTTCAACATAACCCTGGCTGCATGAACATTACCAGAATTTTTTTTTCCATTTATCTCCATCTCAACCGTTATGTCAAGCACATGTCTTGGAACTTAGCTTAAGACCAGGAGCCACTCCCCATTACTGTTTCTGACTTCATAAGTGGAGCCTCCAAGCCCTGTTCTCCCATGCTTTTATGTAAATTGTTATCTGTGACCACACCAGTGAGGTGTGTTAGTAGGCTAGACACAGTGTTCACTGAGACCGGAAGTGATGTAATTTGATTGACAGATGCACATAGGAGGACATCATTTGGAGCAGAGGACAAATTACCTCAGTCAGGATATGTGGCAAGTATTATCTATTATATAAGCCACACTTTTTTATCACTGGAAATAATCTTAAAAAACTTTTCTAGGTGGTCATGAAGTACAGCCCCCTCCCCTAGAGCTCAGAGGTTGTCTGGGGAGATGCCTACCGAGTCTTATGTGTGTGTATAGTGTATAATGGTGCTATCCTGTGTTTACCTAGTTCTTCAGAAGTACAATACAGCTATAATTAAATAATTAACGCATGAATGCTGTTATATTTTAAGATTTTTTTTATAGTCACATAATAAAGTAAACATTAACAAAAAATATGTTCCTAATATAAATATTGAACTTTTTGAAATAATATGTCATGTGATAATAAATTCCTTTTTATATTGAAGAACCAGCTGGTATTGACTATCCAACATTTAGCAATTGTGGATCTATAAAGATAAGTCCGTCAAAATTTATACCAACATCAACTCCAGTATTTCTTCAAATTGCATAAAAATGTGTTGATACCAACTTTTGACAACTCCTGACCTATAAAATTTAAAGAACCATTAGGACTATAACAAAAGTAAAATAAGCCTTAACTGAAACCTCTAACAATACGGCAACCTTGACAACACAAAGTGTCTCACACATATATCGCTTTTTCTCCAGAGCAATGTACTACGTTAACAGTCTATGATGACCTACAAAAAGTGATATATAACAGGCCAGTTCCTCCTAATAACATTTTTCTGTACTAAATAAAAAATGGTTTCCTGAATAAAAATGTGTGTTCTTGATGGCAAATTATTATAGGGCATGTGAATTGCATTTAATGGGTTATTCCATTAATCATTTTCATTCCAAATGTCCTGAAAGGTTGTTAATAGCTTTTTTAAAGTGACTTTCAGTGTTTCTAGCATAACAATACCTTTCTAATAATTTTTTTGCAATGGCGGATTAAGTAGACCATAGGCCCTGGGATGTTCCCCAAACTTGTGCCCACCTTCTCTACCGCTGCCCTGCCACGCCGTGTCTATACAAAACACTACCGTTCTGCACAAGCATTGACAAATAGGTGTTACTATTCCAAATCTCAAAGGGCTGTGTCCAAAAACACTGACAGTCTCCAACCATCAATGACAGTATCACACTGTGTACGGACACATCCTCTTGACAAGGGGAATGGTAACACCCATTTGTCCATTAGTCCAGGGCTACACAAATACTTTTTGTGGAATACAAGGATTTCCTATAACAGACACTTCAGGAGAGGTGACAGCAGCTCTATAAATCCAGTGACCCACAGTCGATATCTTCTCAGATTCTATTAATTTTTTTCTCTTTGCTCCTCACTTTTCCAATATTTCTGCACCTATAAACGAAGATAAAATTCTCATGGTGCCACACACTGCGCCCCTGAATATAATAAAACCATACACTTTGCCCCTGTATATAATAGTGTCATACACTGTCCCCTTAAATATAATAGCACCATACACTGTGCCGCTAAATATAATAATACCATATGCTGTGCCCCTGAATATACAGTAATAGTATCATACACTGTGCCGCTAAACATAATAGTACCATACACTGTGCCTGTTAAAGGGCTGGTATAATGATGGATTTTGCTTGCTTGTGACACCCACCATTACTACCTCCTTTATATTCAGGGTCACTGGGGTTATGCCTAGTTCCCCTACCTTTTCCTTAAACGAACGTTAATCTACTTGCTTTGCTGCTACGTAAGCGTATAGGACCGTACAGTAAATACAATTGTATAGTAAATAAAGGATAATATTTATTACCAACAATAATCACACTTACACATAAAATACACCACAGAACACAGTAACTGATCACAGTATAGTATTAGTATACGCCAATACATAAAACAAGTTAATATATACTGAGTATACTCACACTATACGTAGTACAGTATAACCACGGTATCACAAACCTACGTTATACCACCACCCACTTACCTAAACATACATATGAATACAGTTGCGTTACAACACAATACACATGCACATGCTCACTGTTTCTGTCCCACTTCCACCTAGCAATAACTATCCCTGTACACTAAGGGTCAATAGCAAGGGTCACTAGGGACAGCAAGGGTTACCAGAGATAGCAGGAGGATAAAGGGTTAACAAGGGGAATGGGTTGCTGTGTACCAGGGGATAGCAGGTAAATGGTGGGAAAGGGTTAAACAGGTACCCGGGGATATGCAGGTAAAGGGTTGAAGTAAGGAGGGGGAGAGCATAATGTGTAGCTGCTGCTACACGTGGATACTTAGCACGTCCATGTGGTCCAAGTTGGTAAGTTGGTGTGTCTTCAGGGAGGCAGGAAACAAGAGAGACAGAACTGTGGGACCGTTTGTCCTTTTAAACCCTCCCGTGCACATCTGTGTGACATCACATGCTTATGCACGTGCAAGGGTGGGAGGGCAAGGGCTTATGGCTACCTCATGGAATCTCATTACCTGGTGAGAGGGATGGAAACAGTTGGAACTTGCTGCTTCCTCCCCAGAATCTCGAGGGGGAAGGGAGGTAAATTAATCAGTGGGGATATCCTGTAGTACATGAGTGTATCACAAGATACATCCCCAATTACCTCTCTGGCCCCCAGCAGAGTAAGGAGAAAGGCTTATTTTGCATCTCACTCTCTGCTAATACGACCAAGTCTATGATTCTACAGACCTGGCTCCTGTGATATCAAAATATACATATTATGTATAAAACTTTATATATATATATATATATATATATATATATATATATATATATATATATATATTGTAAGGGAACTGGGCAGCGGGACAGTCGTCTCCTGGGGTAGACGGGCACTCGGTATCAAACACGCCAGTAAATTTCAGTCCGCACAGCGAAGATGTGGTACTACTGGCCTCAGCCAGTTTTATTTACAGGTTGTACATGAATAAAAAGAAAAACAAATAAAAGAAAACTCTATGCCTGTCCGGCACTAACTATACAGTTAGGTATCCTAACTAACACAGTGCAGCCCTAATGCCTGGCACCATAAACCATACAACCTGTTATGAATGCAGTCGGTTTGCTCTCACAAGCTCCTCTCCCAAGACTGAGAGAGAGTGTGACTGAACTGCAGCCTTTTTAAAGGGCTTTCACACCTGACCCCTGATTAATAGCTAGACAGCCCAAGACCAGGACTGTGTGGATGGAGTGGGGACCCACCCATCTCTCCCCACTCCAACAACCAGGCCCCTTTCCAGGTTTTAGATAAAACCTATTATAGAGGGAGAACCACATTCTCTGCTGAATTTAGTCCCTGGTTGTTTTCAGATAGCAGAAGACAGAAATCTTGGGGAAATATAGACCCCATCCACAACCTCTCCACCTGGTCTGTCACAATATATATATATATATATATATATATATATATATATATATATATATACAGATATATACAAAGTCCAGCAGCACCAGCAGCGTGTGGGTGCAAGCTCAGAGGGACAGACCAAGTCCCAGATACACAGAAATCCAAAAAATGAGCAGCAACTCCAATATAAAGGGTGAAAAAAGTGGGTACTTTATTGCCCATGCAACGTTTCAGCTCCGTTCACTGGAGCCTTTCTCAAGCAAATGACACAGTGTGAGATCTCACAATATAACAGGAGTTAATCAAGCAGTGTTACAACAGTAATCAAGGGAAAAATTAGCAAAAATCATAGAGTTGCCAATACATAGCATAAGATACAACATTGGTGTGTGTCAGAGAATTAAAATAGTGTGCAAAGTAACTGTATGGAAATAAGACTTATGTAAACAGGTGTGACGTGGGTTAAAATTAAGCAAATCCCCTCTCATTAACTCACAGTGTATCGCCAAAACCGGCATCCGAACAGCGCAACTGCGCATGTCCGGAAGTTATTCTAATTGTGAGTAACAGGATACCAGCGGCGTATAACAATATCAGATGTGGGTATGGGGACATAATATACCTCTCGGTCATCCTGATATTTTAGAGGAACGTATTATAGTAGACATAGTGGCGCTAAGGAAAACGATTATCAAGGATAAGCCCATATGGAATGTGCATTAGAAGTCATGTGACACGGGTCATGTTAAACCCATGTGCCAGAGAGCTAAGGAAGCCTCAAAAAGCACATTTAAAGGTGAAGGGGAGTGAACACAATGGTCATCGGTGGATAACCATAGTACACACCCCTAAAAATGTGGGGTACCAGCAACAAGAATACGCGTTAGCATACTCCGTGGCTAGAAGAACTCCACATAACACCCTAAGGAGAGTGTGGGGGTGACCACACCTGTGTATAGAAAGAGGGGACCAGAGCCTGGCAAAGACCATATTTGCATTTAGACCAAAAATGGGCATCCAATAAAGATTTCCAATCAGGGGACCCGTATATCAGAGAGGTATATGTAATCAAGTAACATCAAGTTACTCTACAATAGATAACAAGGAGGAACAAACACCAATGAGAAATCGTAGAGGTGACGAAAATACAGATGTGGTTCATCTGAAAATAAATAAATAAATAAACAGATCCAAACAGTCCCTGATGAAAGGAGCGATGTCCCTGAGGAAACGATAGTGGTAAACATTTCGTCCAAAACCCTTACAGAATCTCAACTTTCTCTTTTGAACAAAGGTTTATCTTTCTGTCCTTCATCTCATATTGATTGGTTTAAAATTGAGGCTGACATGTTTCGCTTTTTCAGGTCCATCAAACTGAAGTGGTGGTTCTCTGGACAAACTACAAGTAAGACAAATACCCACTCTGAGCTGTATCTTAAAAAATATGGTTTATCCAAAGGTAGCTCCTTTATGCCACCTACTAGCATATCTATTATAGATGCCTTTATTGCGGCCGTTAAAACTGACTTAGGGGTACTTAAATCTACCCCTAGAGATACCAATTTTTCTCATCCTAACCTCAATAAAAGTGAGTTGATTGCCCTAGATGAACTCTCCTGGGACACTAGCATTACTATTAAGCCCACTGATAAGGGTGGGGCGGTGGTAGTTATGGATACCTCCATGTACCTGGATGAAATCAACAGACAACTTAGTGACCCCAATATCTACAAACAGATCAGTTATGATCCTAAGTTCGAGATTTCAAGAGAAATTAAACACATTGTTGATGAGGCACTATTAGGTGGCATCATTGATGATGACTTGGCTCAATACCTGGTGATTGATCAGCCAAGAACCCCGGTCATTTATGTACTCCCAAAGATCCACAAGTCACTGACTAACCCACCTGGCAGACCAATTGTGTCCTGTTCGGACTCCATCTTCTACCTCTGACTTTTTGTGTAAGGTACCCAATTGAGACTTGTGTCTTTTGATGTAACTAGCTTATACACGGTCATCGACCACACTAGGGGCATTTCTATTGTCAAATGCTTTTTATCTGATTCTGAATGCACTACTGAGTGTCGTCTATTTCTAATGCAATTACTGAATGTTAATTTGAGATGTAATTATTTTCTCTTTGGCGACAATTTATTTTATCAACTACAAGGTACAGCGATGGGCTCGAACATGGCACCGACCTATGCCAACATGTATATGCGCTCACTTGAGGAAACATTGATCTATAATTCCCCCCTGTTTTTACATGTCCTCAGATGGTGGCGTTATATTGACAACATTTTCCTAATTTGGACAGGTGATCTGACAGATCTACATGAGTTCCACACTTACTTGAACCAGATAGATGAGACTGTGAAATTTACCATGGTACACTCTGACATACAGATGCAATTTCTTGACGTTCTAGTCACACTAGAAGGAGACACATTCTCAACCGCACTATTCGTGAAACCCACTGACTGTAATAACCTGCTTGACTTTCACAGTAACCCCCCCAGAAAAATGGTTAGGAGTTTGCCCACTAGCCAATTCATGCGTGTGAAAAGAATTGTTAGCAACACGGATAGTGCTATAGATTCTATTGACACGATGGTCCATAAATTTAAGAGACGTGGCTATCCACAACGTCTGCTGAATGAACATCGCCATAAGGTACAACACCTAGAAAGGGACACACTCCTTACACCTCGAACATTCAAGCCTAGACTTGAACGTATACCGTTCATCTCCACATACAGTGAAGAAAGTGGTCAGATTTCTGATATTATCCGCCGCCACTGGCCCATGCTTGGAAATTGCTTGCAACACATTCCTGAATTTTCCAAACCTCCTTTATTGTAGGTCGCCTAACCTGAAAGATAAACTTGTGAAAGCTGACATGGGGCCACAGAGGGTGAGTAGACAGACATACCTCACATCCCCTAAACTAGGATTCTTCCCTTGCCTCAGTTGTGTCAACTGTAAACTTATTCATAAGGGATCTCATTTGACGCACCCTACTACCAATAAAATATACAACATACAACATTTCCTTACCTGTGACAGTGACCATGTTATATATGTTCTCCAATGTCCTTGCAAATTGCTCTACGTTGGTGAGACAACACTTGACCTCAAGACTAGACTTAACCAACACAGATACACCATTAGAAAAAAGAGGTTGGACCTACCCGTTTCTAAACACTTTACCGACATGGGACACCAAGAAAACCATTTAAGGTTTTGGATTTTAGACCACATTCCTCCTCTGAGGAGAGGGGGTAGCAGGTCAAAAGCACTCAAGATCCGTGAACTCCAATGGATCAGTAGACTTAATTCTCTCAAACCACACGAGCTCAACATAGACTTTGCTCTAGGTGGTCTGGTCTGAGGCCATTTCCCCTGTGATGCCTTTTTGGACCCTGTCTCTGACATTTGCCTTCAGTTTTATGATTTTATGATTCTCTTTTTCCTTTTATTTCCTCCTGTTATATTATGTTACTAAGATGACATTTATTAACAATCTTTTTCTTTATTTTCAGATGAACCACATCTGTATTTTCGTCACCTCTACGATTTCTCATTGGTGTTTGTTCCTCCTTGTTATCTATTGTAGAGTAACTTGATGTATTTTTATTGCATATACCTCTCTGATATACGGGTCCCCTGATTGGAAATCTTTATTGGATGCCCATTTTTGGTCTAAATGCAAATATGGTCTTTGCCCGGCTCTGGTCCCCTCTTTCTATACACAGGTGTGGTCACCCTCACACTCTCCTTAGGGTGTTATGTGGAGTTCTTCTAGCAATGGAGTATGCTAACGCGTATTCTTGTTGCTGGTACCCAACATTTTTTGGGGTGTGTACTATGGTTATCCACCGATGACCGTTGTGTTCACTCCCCTTCACCTTTAAATGTGCTTTTTGAGGCTTCCTTAGCTCTCTGGCACATGGGTTTAACATGACCTGTGTCACATGACTTCTAATGCACATTCCATATGGGCTTATCCTTGATAATCGTTTTCCTTAGCGCCACTATGTCTACTATAATGCGCTCCTCTAAAATATCAGGATGACCGAGAGGTATATTATGTGCCCTGTAGATAGTGTCACCATAGAGTCCCCTATAGATAATGCCCCCCTGTAGATAGTGCTCCCTGTAAATAGTGCCCCCTGTAGATATTGCCTCCAATAGAGTCCCTTATAATGCCCCTTGTAGATAGTGCTCTCTGTAGATAGTGCCCCCTGTAGATATTGCCCCATAGTGCCCCCTGTAGATAGTGCCCCTAAAACTGCTGACTAAAAAAATCACCATTACATGCTCACCTGTCCGCGCTCCCGCGCTGTCCTCTAGCGACGCAGACCTGATCGGAGACCAGGCCTCAACCAGTGAAACGATGCAAGTGGTGTGATGACCTCCTCATCATTGCTAAAGCACCGAATGATTAGGCAAGGAACTGATAGTTCCCGTGCCTCGCCAGGCAGCGTTAAACAAGTCACTTTTATCCGCATCCTAAGGATGCATATACAATTGAGTGCAGGGCTCTTGCTTCTCCCCATTTTCTCCTCCCCATTTTCTCCCCTGTTCCTATTAATTCCTCTGCAATGAACAGAGGATCACTATGCAGAGGACTGGCTGTGGGAAAAGACGCTGGACATGCACATTGCTATACACTTTGAACACCAGGTGGCGCCATACTATGTAAGAAAATGTAATAACCTCACTGGTTCATTTTTTTTATTGAGTTTATATACAATCTTTGTCTATATTTTGGTGCTTTATTTAAATAAACATAACATTCTTTGTGGGATAACCTCTTTAATGAACATGTTAAAAAAAATTCTAAGAGTTTTCTTTTTCTTTGATAGCATGACTTATCTAGCTGCTTTCTTTAACCCCTTCCCGCACCTTGAAGTAACTGAAGTAACTCGTGCACCTTGACGTGCAGTTATGTCTTTAACTGATTTTGGCAATTAACCCTTTATATGCAGTGATCAATTGCAATCTCCACATTTAAAGGGTTTGCAGCACATCGGCAACCCCCACGGTGCAATTGTGGGGTTTGCCGATAGTTGGCATGGCAACCGGAGTCCAGACAATGGCCTCCGGGTCTGTCATGTAGGGAAGCCTATGAGGACCAGCCTCCGACTGGTCGTCATAGGTTTCCTGTCACAGTGACAGAAGTCACTGAGTCACTGTCGGTGCACACTGTTGGCAACAGTGTGCATCGGGAACTGAGAGGTCAGCAGTCACTCCACTGTTGCCGGCCAGTGGTCCATCGCTACTGATTTCAGCAATTAACCCCTTAAATGCGGCGATCGATTGCGATCCACGCATTTAAGGAGTTTGAAACACATCGGCACCCCCCACTTTGCATAGCATGGCATAGCAACTGGAGGCCAGACAATGGTCTCTGGGTCTGCCATGTACCTAAGACTATGAGGACCAGCCTCTGCTGGTCCTGATAGACTTCCTGTTAGGCCTCATGCACACAGCTTTAGAGGGTTCGTGATTACGGCACAGACGGCCAGTGTTATCCACGGGCCGTCTGCAATACACAGACCCTGCACACAGAAGATGTGCATTTATTTCAATGGGGCCGAAATGGAATTGCGGACCATAAAATGACTTGTCCTGAGTTTTGCAGTCCGCAAATTCGCCCCCCGCACGGTTCATGTAGACCACAGTCATGTGCATGGGCCCATAGAAGTGAATGGGTCCGCAATTTATCCACATTTTTGTGACGCAAATACACGTTCGTGTGCATGAGGCATTAGTGTGACTGTTAACGTCACGATGACAGTTATAATACATTACACTCAGTAGCGTAGCTAGCGAGGCGGCAGGGGGGCTGTGGCCCTGGGCTCACTGAGGTGGTGGGGCCCAGGGCCGGTTCCCCAGTGGTTGCGTTTTCCGCTTTCCACTGTATCAGAGTCCTCAGGATGCAGTTGCAGTTAAATTCAATGCTGGAGCACGAAACTGATGGCTCCTTGCTCCAGCTTTCACTGTGTAATGCCAGCTCCAGATGGGGCCCGAAACCAATGGCTTCTTGCTCCAGCATGCACTGTGTAATGCCAGCTCTAGATGTAGTGATGTCATCACACCTCTCTGAGCAGAGCCACACATTACACAGAGCAGAGGAGCAAAGGGATCTCCTCCACTCATCGTGGGAACAGGGATAGGTAAATATTTATTTTATTATTTTTTATCAGGCACTATACTGTGTAGTAAGAGGGCATTATACTGGGTATGGGGGGCCGCAATATGGAAGTTTACTCTATTTGGGCAGCTTTGGAGGCATTATACTGTATGTGGCAGCTATGGGGGCTAAAAAAAAGTGTTGCAAAAAAAGTGGAGAAATAAAAGTTCTATGTTACAAAAACAAAAAACACTTTTTTCCTAAAATAAGTGTTTTATTATAGGAAAAACAATTACAACGTTAAAAAAAGTACACAAATTTGGTAACGACCTAAACTATAACACTATAATGTTTTTCTCACACGGTGAACACAGAAAAAAAAAAGAATGCCAGAATTGCTATTTTTTGGTCACCACCCATCCTAAAATATAGAATAAAAAGTGATCAAAATTTGCATGTACCCCAAAAATAGTACCAATAAAAACTACAACCTGTCCCACGAAAAACAAGCCCTTACACAGATTTTGACTGAAAAAGAAAAAAAGTTATGGCTCTCAGAATATGTTGACATCCAAAAATTAATTATTTTATAAAAAAAGTGATTTTATTGTGCAAACGCTGCAAAACATAAAAAAAACTATATACAATCAGTGTCCCCGTAATCGTATCGACCTGCAGAATAAAGTAAAATTGTCATTTATAGCCTACGATGACCACTGTAAAAAAGAATATAAAACTTTCAGAATTTATGGTTTTTGGTCACCTTGTGTTACGTACTCCCTTCCTGCGGCTCCCTTAATCTCCAGGACGTCGAGAGTTACTTGCTCGGGCGTCGCCCGGCCTGGCAGACTGAGGCAGTCTGCAGCCAATAGGAGCTCAGGAACATCAGGCAAATCAAAGCATGGCTGATGTTCCTGAGCTCCCGCCCTCTCCTTATTTAGTTCAGCCTGGAGTAGAAGGACTTTACCTGTAAATAGAGTTATCTAGCCTGGTGCTTTCCCTTGTTTCAGACTCCCCTGAGTGACTTGCATTTTGACTCCTTTGTGAACCCTGACTCTGGCTGGACTCCTAACTTTTCTTTGCCTTCTGACTTTTGTTTTTCCGTACTCTCCCGGTTTGACCCTGCCTGCCTGACTCCGCCTTTTGCACCCAGACTTGTTTGTGGCGCAATTGCCCTGCCTCTCCCTCTGTGTACTTCCCAGGTGACCCTTTGTTATTTTGTACTGTCTCTGTCTTATCTGTTTGTCAGTTTCACTAGTACTAGTATAGGGAACACCGCCCAGTTGTGCGCCATTGTTTAGGTCGAGTCGTACAGGTAGGTAAGGACAGAGGTTTGGGAAAACAGGGACCTCACTATTTACCATGTATTTGTTTGTGACACCTTGCTTGCCAAAAAATGGAGTAAAAAGTGATCAAAAAATCATATGTACCCTAAAATGGTACAAATCTCTAGCTTAGTTGGAGAAAAAATAAAAAAGTTCTGGCTCTCAGAATATGGCGACACAAAATGTGCACAGCGTTCCAAAAGCGGATGTGTCAATTTATGTGGTAATAACTTTGGAATGCTTTTACCTATCCAAACGATTCTGAGATTGTTTTCTTGTGACATATTAGACTTTATGTTAGTGAAAAAATTTAGTCAATAAATATAATATTTATTTGTGAAAAACACCAAAAGTTAGAGAACATTTGCTAAAATTAGCATTTTTCTAAATTTAAATGTATCTGCTTGTAAAATTGATAGTAATCAGTCACAAAATAGTTAGTAGTTAACATTTCCCAAATTATGTTTGCATAATTTTTTGAACGTCCTTCTTTTTTTCTAGGACGTTACAAGGCTTAGAACTTTAGCAGCAATTTCTCACATTTTCAAGAAAATATCAAAAGGCTATTTTTTCATGAACCAGTTCAGTTCTGAAGTGGTTTTGAGGGCCCTATATATAAGAAATAGCCCATAAATCACCTTATTTTAAAAATGGCATCCCTCAAAGTATTCAAAACAGCATTTAAAAAGTTTCTTAACCTTTTAGGCGTTTGACAAGAATTAAAGCAATGTAGAGGTGAAATTTACAAATTTCCTTTTTTGGGCAGAAATTCATTTTTAATTAATATTTTCTGTAACACAGAAGGTTTTACAAGAGCAACACAACTCAATATATATTGCCCAGATTCTGTAGTTTTTATAAATATTCCACATGTGGCCCTAGTGTGCTAATGGACGGAAACACTGGCCTCAGAAGCAAAGGAGCACCTAGCACACATTTTATTAGAATTTATTTTACAATAAGATGTAGATTTAGGAAAAAAATATCTATTTCCACAGGGAATAAAGAAAAAAAAAACACCAACATTTGGTTCACAATTGCAGGGGCTCGGATGTGAAATAATAAAAGAGACCCCTGAGAAGTGACCCCACATTTTAAACTACACCCCTCAAGGCATTTATTTAGGGGTATAGTGAGCATTTTCACCCCACAGGTCTTTTCCATAAAGGATTGCGCTACAGATGGTGCAAAGTAAAAATATAAATTTTTCCCAAATATGCCATTTCAATGGCAAATATGTTGTGCTCAACTTGTGGCACTGGAGACACACACCCCAAAAATTGTTAAAAGGGTTCTCCATGGTTTGGCGTTGCCAAATATGTGGTAGTAACTGTTGTTTGAGCGCACTGTAGGGTTTAGAAGGTGGGGAGCAGCATTTGGCTTTTGGAGCATGGATTTTGCTTGGTAGTAATTTTGTTTGGAGTTTTATTGGTATTATAGTTTATAATGTGGGGGCTTATGTAAGCTGGGCAGAGTACGTAAGGGGCATAGTCAGGTGGTATAATAATGGGGTAAAATTATCCATAGATGTGTGTTACGCTGTGAAGCAATCCTTTCTGCACAGGCCAGTGTGGCACTGATAAATGGAATTTTGCTGTCAAAGTATTGTCCTGGTATAATACCCTCGCTTCCAGCAGATATGTTTGGGCCCTCCCCTTCCTGGTTCCCTAATTTTAGTGCCTTGATGTATCGCCTCTTGAAACAGAAGAAATGTTCCCCCCGGGCCTGTACAACTGCATATTTTCTTTCCTGACTTATTGGAGCCTTAACTTATTTTATTTTTTTTCATAGACGTAGTGGTATGAGGTCTGTTTTTTTATTGGACGAGCTGTAGTTATTATTGGTACCATTTTGGGGTACATGCAACTTTTCGAACACTTTTTATCCTTCTTTTTTTTGGGAGGCAAGGTGACCAAAAAACAGCAATACTGACATCGTTTTTTCTATATGTAGCATTCACCATGCTTTATAAATAACATGTTAACTTTATTCTGCGGTTCAATACAATTCCGGCGATACCAAATTTATAGCACTTTTTTATGTTTTACAACTTTTTGCACAATAAAATGACTTTTGTAAAAAGAATGTATTTTTCTGTTGCCACGCTGTAAGAGCCATAACCTTTTAATTCTTTAGTTGACGGAGCTGTATGAGGGCTTTTTTTTTTTGCGAGACGAGCTATTGATTTTATAGGTACCATACATGCATACATGCAACTTTTTGATCACTTTATTTCAAGACAAAATGACCAAAAAAAACAGAAATTCCGGCTTTCACTGCGCGGGACAAATAACATAATATTTTTATAGTTCAGATCGTTACAGACGCGGCAATACCAAATATGTATGGTTTTATATCTGTTTTCAATAATAAATGACTTGATAAGGGAAAGAGGGCGATTTTGTTTTATTTTATCACTTGAAACTTTCATTTTATTTTTTACAACTTTTATTTGAACTTTTGTTTTATACACTTTTTAAAAAAAATAAAATTTTAGTCCCACTAGGGGACTTGAAGGTCCAACTGTTTGATTGCTGTTCTAATACATTGCACTACCTATGTAGGTTGTTCACTGACAGCAAGCCAATCAGGCTCCGCCTCTGGACGGGGCCTAATCAGCTTCCGTAATGGCAGACAGGAGGCCATTGTTAGGTCTCCTGTTGCCATAGTAGCAGTAGGCAGCCTTGCCGTCACATGGCAGGGATGCCGATTTGCTAAAAAGTACTAAGATGCAGCAATCGCTTTCGATTGCTGCATCTAAGGGGTTAATGGCAGGAATCGGAGCTAGCTCCGGTTCCTGCCGTTACAGCGGGGTGTCCGCTGTGACTTACAGTGGATACCCACTGCTGATGACGCCGGCTCAGCTTCTGAGCCAGAAGCTGAGTTGGCGCCATCTTGCCGATGGTACTGGAAGCATTTTAGGCCCCGTCTCCAAGCGGGGCATAGGAGGCTTCCATTGCTGAAAAACCGGGAGGCCCGTATTAGGTCTCCAGTTGCCATTGCAGCCAGCGGAAACCCAGCGATCACGTTGCTGGGGTGCCGGTGGCTAAAACCCCTCACATGCTGCGATCTCCATTGGACGCAGCATCTGAGGGGTTAAAATCGGCCGGATCGGAGGCTAGCTCTGGTCCTGGCCATTACATCAGGGTGCCAGCTGTAACATACAGCTGGCATCCAGCGGTGATGGTGCGGGCTCAGCTCCTATCACTGCAACGTAATGGTACTGCGCTTTGCGGGAAGCCCTGCCTGACAGCGCTATATATATACGGCGGATGTCGGGAATGGGTTAAAAGGGTTGTCTGGTTTAGAAAATACATTGTCATAAACCCAATTATGGAATTCTAAGTTAATGGGGGATCCTCTCAGGATCCTTATCTCTTGGTCAGAGTAGAGAGCAATTACAAAGCACGTAATTTCGTTTCGAGGACCTAACCTGTCTTTTCCTGCCTACATAGACAACCCATTGATTTGAATGGGAACTGTGCAGTGCTTAGTGTACCCTGTGATTGAACACTTTAATTCCCCATAATTACAGCTAATCCCCTGGGGCCCCAGTAAGGGGAGACTTTGGGATCATCTTATTGTCGAGGGAGTTTTCTAACAGGTAGGAATTGTCCAAAGCGGAGAACTTTTTTAAGCATTTATGTTAAGGATTTAGAAGCTCTTATTAGAACCTTTTTGTTTAGTATATGTTCCTGCAATTAATGTTTTATATCACCAATTATTTTTTTATTGCTATGCTTTTATCTTGCAGATCAATGTTTATATATTATGAATTAACTTGTACATCTCACCATAAACAAAGAAACGTATCAACTTTTTTTTTAACCAACCGGCCGACATATTTTCCTTCATCATTAGACATATATACACCGCGTTCCAAATTATTATGCAAATGTGATTTTTAGCTGAGTTTCCTAAATAGTCGATGCAAGTGACAGTCAGTATTATCTTCAAGCCATCAACCGTTGGAGTATAATGCAAATTTTATTGAACAAATCTCCTAATGATAACAGATTTTTTTTTAGAAGTAAAAAACTCAAAATGCACTGTTTCAAATTATTAATCACAACAGAGATCATAACATTTTAAAGGTTGTAAAGAGAACTAAAATGGTAGTTTGTTGAATTTGCAGCATCAGGAGGTCATATTTACAGAAATCAAAAGCTCTTTCAATAAAAAAAACTTAACAGGCCAAGTTACATGTTAACATAGGACCCCTTCTTTTATATCACCTTCACAATTCTTGCATCCATTGTGAGTATTTGGACAGTTTCTGCTTGAATATCTTTGCAGGATGTCAGAATAGCCTCCCAGAGCTGCTGTTTTGATGTGAACTGCCTCCCACCCTCATAGATATTTTGCTTGAGGATGCTCCAAAGGTTCTCAATAGGGTTAAGGTCAGGGGAACATGGGGGCCACACCATGAGTTTTTCTCCTTTTATGCCCCTAGCAGCCAATGAAACAGAGGTATTCTTTGCAGCATCAGATGGTGCATTGTCATGCATGCAGATAATTTTGCGACGGAAGGCACGGTTCTTCTTTTTGTACCACAGAAGAAAGTGGTCAGTGATAAACTCTACGTACTTTGTAGAGGTCATTTTCACACCGTCAGGGACCCTAAAGGGGCCTACCAGCTCTCTCCCCATGATTCCAACCCAAAACATGACTCCACCACCTCATTGCTGACATCGCAGCCTTGTTGGGACATGGTGGCCATTCACCAACCATCTACTACTCCATCCATCTGGACCATCCAGGGTTGCACGGCACTCATCAGTAAACAACACGGTTTGAAAATTAGTCTTCATGTATTTCTGAGCCCACTGCAACCGTTTCTGCTTGTTAGCATTGTTTAGGGGTGGCCGAATAATAGCTTTATGCACACTTGCAAACCTCTGGAGGATCCTACACCTTGAGGTTCGCGGGACTTCACAGGCACCAGCGACTTCAAATACCTGTTTGCTGCTTTGCAATGGCATTTTAGCCGCTGCTCTCCTAATCCTATTAATTTGTCTGGCAGAAACCTTCCTCATTATGCCTTTATCTGAATGAACCCGTCTGTGCTCTGAATCGGCCACAAATCTTTTCACAGTACGATGATCACGCTTAAGTTTTCTTGAAACATCCAATGTTTTCATACCTTGTCCAATACCATCCATGAGTTTAATTGAAAAACTAATAATTAAGTGTTTATGACACTTAAATCCAATGTGCATAATAATTTGGAACACAGTATATATATATATATATATATATATATATATATATATATATATATGTATATATATATATATATATATATATATATATATATACAGTGAAGGAAATAAGTATTTGATCCCTTGCTGATTTTGTAAGTTTAACCACTGTCAGAGACATGAACAGTCTAGAATTTTTAGGCTAGGTTAATTTTACCAGTGAGTGAGAGATTATATTTAAAAAAAAACAGAAAATCACATTGTCAAAATTATATATATTTATTTGCATTGTGAACAGAGAAATAAGTATTTGATCCCCTACCAACCATTAAGAGTTCAGCCTCCTCCAGACCAGTTACACGCTCCAAATCAACTTGGTGCCTGCATTAAAGACAGCTGTCTTAAATGGTCACCTGCATAAAAGACTCCTGTCCACAGACTCAATTAATCAGTCTGACTCTAACCTCTACAACATGGGCAAGACCAAAGAGCTTTCTAAGGATGTCAGGGACAAGATCATAGACCTGCACAAGGCTGGAATGGGCTACAAAACCATAAGTAAGACGCTGGGTGAGAAGGAGACAACTGTTGGTGCAATAGTAAGAAAATGGAAGACATACAAAATGACTGTCAATCAACATCGATCTGGGGCTCCATGCAAAATCTCACCTCGTGGGGTATCCTTGATCCTGGGGAAGGTGAGAGCTCAGCCGAAAACTACACGGGGGGAACTTGTTAATGATCTCAAGGCAGCTGGGACCACAGTCACCAAGAAAACCATTGGTAACACATTACTCCGTAATGGATTAAAATGCTGCAGTGCCCGCAAGGTCCCCCTGCTCAAGAAGGCACATGTACAGGCCCGTCTGAAGTTTGCAAATGAACATCTGGATGATTCTGAGAGTGATTGGGAGAAGGTGCTGTGGTCAGATGAGATTAAAATTGAGCTCTTTGGCATTAACTCAACTCGCCGTGTTTGGAGGAAGATAAATGCTGCCTATGACCCAAAGAACACCGTCCCCACTGTCAAGCATGGAGGTGGAAACATTATGTTTTGGGGGTGTTTCTCTGCTAAGGGCACAGGACTACTTCACCGCATCAATGGGAGAATGGATGGAGCCATGTACCGTCAAATCCTGAGAGACAACCTCCTTCCCTCCACCAGGACATTAAAAATGGCTCGTGGCTGGGTCTTCCATAACGACAATGACCCGAAACATACAGCCAAGGCAACAAAGGAGTGGCTTAAAAAGAAGCACATTAAGGTCATGGAGTGGCCTAGCCAGTCTCCAGACCTTAATCCCATCGAAAACTTATGGAGGGAGCTGAAGATCCGAGTTGCCAAGCGACAGCCTCGAAATCTTAATGATTTACAGATGATTTACAAAGAGGAGTGGGCCAAAATTCCATCTAACATGTGTGCAAACCTCATCATCAACTACAAAAAACGTCAGACTGCTGTGCTTGCCAACAAGGGTTTTGCCACCAAGTATTAAGTCTTGTTTGTTAAAGGGATCAAATACTTATTTCTCTATGCACAATGCAAACAAATATATATAATTTTGACAATGTGATTTTCTTTTTTTTTTTATATATATATAATCTATATCTCACTGGTAAAATTAACCTAGCCTAAAAATTCTAGACTCTTCATGTATTTGACAGTGGGCAAACATACTAAATCAGCAAGAGATCAAATACTTATTTCCTTCACTGTATATATATATATAGATATATATATATATATATATATATATATATATATATATATACACATATTTTATGTTTATTTTTTTTTCTCTAATATGTACAGTACGTCTTCCCACTTCCTCATGTAGATATCAAAAGATCTCGGACTCAGTTTGGAAGTTGATTCACATGGGGAACGCTCGGTTAAGCTGAGGTTTCCAGATGTGAAGTTACATTATCTCCATCATGTTATCTCTCACTTCTCTTATAAGTAATGGCTTGTGATGTGCACAAAGTCCCTTGCAGATGTTAATGCTGATTCATGTTTATACTCCTTTGAGGATTTGAGATCCTAGTATAATCTGAAGGATATTTTACCATATGTTCAGATTAGGAATGTTATTATAAAGCACAATATTTTTGATAAATAAAATAATATCTATTCTGAATTTGATATTTTGTTAATGAGTGACACAAATATTAGAAGGGGGCTTTCTATTATTTACAGAAAGATAATATCTAAAACATTCAACGGGAAACTGCTGTATATGAGGAAGTGGGAACAGGATCTGAAGCAAGAATACTCGTTGATGGAATGGCACAGCACACCTAGAGGGACAGTTGAAAATACTCTTTGAATTAATCACATTGAGACTGCTAGAGAGGTACCCTGTCAGACTGGACAAATTTGTACCAAGTCAGTCCAAGATATGTTGGAAATATTGTGGGGATGTAGAAGATTTAGTGCACAGCTGGTGCATTGTGATAAAATTTAAACAGTTTTGTTGGATATTATTTCTTTAACCCCTTCCCTCATTTTTCAGATTTTCACTTTTGTTTTTTCCTCCCCACCTTCCAAAACCTATAATTTTTTAATTTTTTGTCTATATCGCCATATGAGGGCTTGTTTTTAGCAGGACAAGTTGTAGTTTTATATGGCACCATTTATTGTACCGCATAAAAAAAAATATTTGTGGGGTGAAATGGGCAAAAAACAGCAATTACGCCATTTTATTGGGGGTTTTGATTTAACGGCATCCATCAGGCGGTAAAAACTACATATTCACCTTATTCTACAGGTTGATACGATTACGGCAATACCAAATTTATATGTTTTGTTTTATGTTTTACCACTTTTAAAAAATAAAATTATTTGCTAAATTAAAGAAATGTTTTGTGTCGCCATATTCTGAGAGCCATAACTTTTTCATTTTTCCATCAATTTAGCGGTGTGAGGGCTTAAATTTTGAGGGGCAAGCTGTTGTTGTCACCGATACCATTTTGGGGTATATGCGACTTTTTGATCACTTTGTATTTCATTTTTTTGGAGCGCTAAGGTGACCAAAAAACAGCAATTTGCGTGTTTTATATATATATATATATATATATATATATATATATATATATAATTTTTTTACAGCATTCACCGAGCAGGATGCTATATTGTGATGGTTCGGACTTTCACGGACGTGGCAATAGCAGTTATGTTAACTTTTTTAACATTGATTTAGGGAGAAAATTTGAAAAGGTTGTTTTTTTTACTTTTAATACTTTTTATTTTGGGACATAAAAAAAACCCTTTATTTGACAGTTTTTTTTACTTTTTCTATTAGTCCCCCTAGGGAACATGAAGCAGCGATCGCTTGCATGATATACTGCAATACTAATGTATTGCAGTATATCGTGATTCTGACAGTCTCCTTCGAAGCCCTGCGATCGTGCTGTGGGGGGGGGAGTGCGATGGCTTGTTTGAGGGGGGGGTCCTGATTCTAACACTTTAAATGCCGCTATCGCAATTGACCGTGGCATTTAAGGTGTTAAACAGGCAGAATCAAAGGGAACTTTGATTCCGCCCGTTGCAGTGAGGTATCGGCTGTGTAACACAGCCGTCACCCGCTGTGTATGGAAGCGAGCTCAGCCTGTGAGCTCACCCCATACTTCCCCTTAAACCTTATCATGTATAGTTACATGATAATGCGTTAAAGGGTTAAAGGGCTTTTCTGGTCCCTAAAAATTGATGGTCTATCCTATCAGCTGTTTTGAAGGGGCTTCCACTCCATTTCAACTTGCTCACTGTGAATTATCGACACAGATGTATCGGAAATTCACAGTATTGCAGTCTAGAATTTAAGGCAAAGGCAAACTCGTACGAGCGCTGCACCCCCTTCAAAATAGCTGATCGGCAGGGGTCCCGGGAGCTGGACTCCGAGCGATCATCTATTGATGGCCTATCCTTAGGATAGGTCATACATTTTTAGGGCCCTATAAACTCCTTTAATTTAGAAAGTATGCAGGAAAGATATTACTGCAGTCCCGGAACTGGCTCTGCTAAACCTTAGATCAGATATTATTCTGATAAACGCTAGATCAGGGGACTCAAGAACGCGGCCCGCTAGCCGCATGCGGCCCCTGAGGCTGTCATCTGCAACCCGCAAGACACAGAGCCGCTAATATAGGCTCTGCTCCGGTACTCTGTGGAATTCCCTGACATCGCTGTCCATATATTGACAGTGTTGTCAGGGTCTTCCCTAGAGCAGACTCCCGGTCAGAGCGCTAGCATAGGCATGAATGGACACGCGATGTCTGGGGCTTCCCCAGACAGAGTGCTAGCTTAGGCTCTGCTCCAGGACTCTGTGGAATCCCCTGACATTCCTGTCCATGAATGGACACGCGATGTCTTGGGCTTCCCCAGAGCAGAGTCCTGGGCAGAGCGCTAGCAAAGGCTCTGCTCCAGGACTCTGTGGAATCCCCTGACATCGCTGTCCAGGAATGGACACACAATGTCTGGGGCTTCCCCATAGCTTGAGTCCCAGGCAGAGAGCTAGTATAGGTGCTACTCTGGGACTCTGTGGAATTCCCTGACATCGCTGTCCATATATGGACAGATTTGTCAGGGTCTTCCCCAGAGCAGAGTCCCAGGCAAAGCGCTAGTATAGGCTGTGCTCCGGGACTCTGTGGAATCCCATGACATCACACATATGGACAGCGATGTCTAGGACTTCCCCAGAGCTGGACAGTGATGTCTGGAGCACAGCTGGAGTCCGAGTAGGAGCGCTAGTAGCTCTGGGATTGCGCCTGACATCTCTGTCCATATATGAACAGTAATGTCAGGAGCAGAGCTGGAATCCTAGGCAGAGTGCTAGAAGCGGCTCTGCTCCAGGACTCCAGCTCTGGGCAAGCCATTGACATCACTGTCCATATATGGACACTGATGTCAGTGGCTTCCCCAGAGTTCCAGAGCAGAGCCTATACTAGTGCTCCGCTCTGGGACACGAGCTCTGGGGTTGCCCCTGACATCACATTCCGAGCCAGGAGGATCCCCTGACATCACTGTGTATGGACAATGACATCAGGGGCTCCTCCAGCAGAGGAATCCCCAGCCAAATTGTTGGCAACACTCTGGCTGGGGATTCCACTCCTAGAGGGATCCCCAATGGAGCTATCTACTGGGGGTGTCTGTGGCACTATCTACAAGGGGTGTGTGTGGCATTATCTGTAGAGGGCACTGTGGCAGCATCTACAGGGGACACTGTGGCAGCATCTACAGAGGGCACTGTGGAAGAATCTACAGAGGGCACTGTGGCAGCATCTACAGAGGGCACTGTGGCAGCATCTACAGAGGCCACTATGGAATTATCTACAGAGGACACTGTGGAATTATCTACAGAGGGCACTGTGGAATTATCTACAGAGGGCACTGTGGAATTATCTACAGAGGGCACTGTGGAATTATCTCCATTTGCACTGTGGCAGCATCTATAGAGGGCACTGTGGCAGTATTTATAGAGGGCGCTGTTTCAGTATTTATAGAGGGCTCTGTGGCACGATCTAAAAAGGGGCTGCCTAATCTTGACATTTGTGTGTCTGCCAAACGCTGCCAACTGAGCCACCTGACTGTGTTTAGCGACACTTAAACTGTAAAACTGGATTGTTGAAATAAACACGTGGAGAAATCTCGCAAATTTCCGTTAAGTTTAAACCTAGCGCTATTATTATTGTAATGTAGTATTCTTATAGTAATGTAATATTATTAGAGTAATGTAGTATTATAGTAATGTAGTATTATTGTAGTAATGTAGTATTATTATTGTAATGTGGTATTGTTAGGGCACGTTCAGACGTGGCAGAATTTTTCCGCTGCAAATGTTGGTGCAGATTTGGGCCAATTACGCAATGAATCTGCACCAACATTTGCATATTTGACAGGTAATTCAGACGTTGCAGATATCACAGTGGACTTGCCACAGATTTCAGTTTTTGCATTGCAAAGGCTGAAATCCGCAGTGAAATTCCGCTTCTTCTCTGCAACGTCATGAGCATGCTGCGGAGGGAAAATTCTGCACCACAGCCTGATTTCCGCAGAGTAATTTTCTGCAACGTCTGATCTAACTTTCCTAAAAATGTATAGAAACAAATGTAAAAAATGGCTGCTGCAGAATTCCACTGCGGACTGTCCGCAGCGGAATTCAACAGCAATTCCGCCACGTGTGAATGTTCCCTTATAGTAATGCAGTATTACAGTAATGTAGTATAATTACAGTAATGTAGTATTGTTATAGTAGTGTAGTATTGTTATGGTAATGTAGTATTATTATAGTAATGTAGTGTTATAGTAATGTAGTATTATATTAATGTAGTATTATTAGAGTAATGTAGTATTGTTATAGTAATGTAGTGTAGTATTATAGTAATATAGTATTATTATAGTAATGTAGTATTATTATAGTAGTGTAATATTATAGTAATGTAGTATTATTATAGTAGTGTAGTATTATAGTAATGTAGTATTATTATAGTAATGTAGTATTGTTATAGTAATGTAGTATTATTATAGTAATGTAGTATTGTTATAGTAATGTAGTATTATTATAGTAATGTAGCAATGTTATAGTAATGTCATATTATTATAGTAATGTAGTAGTATTATAGTAGTTCAAATAACTAATTGATTAACAATACTTTTGTAATGTATCAAATTGGAAAGTAATGCTTCCCGTCAACTTCAAATTTTTTTAAAATGTGGCCCACTTACCCAGCCAAGTTTGAGACCCCTGTGCTAGATGGACTGCAAGTAGCATTTTATGTGCTGCCCGGAAGGAAATACTTTGTATCTGAAGACCTGAGAAAGTTACATTGGTGAGGGAAGTGATCTTAAGGATCAATTCATACTTCAACTATGAATTTTAGCTGGGTAGAGAGAGTTAAGAGAAAGGAATAAGCCATTATAAAAGACGGAGCTTCTGTATTAATGAAGCCTCCTTGTTTAAGGGGTATAAGTTTTGGTTAAGAAGGATAATATACTAAAGGGGAGAAAACTGTTAAGGTTAATGAAATCGATAGTGGATTATTAATTTTTTTGTTTGAGGGATATACCTTTTTTCATATTATCCAAAAATATATTTTGGAAAAAACAAATAGTCATCTACTATAATATGTTGCATACTTAGTATGGTTATAATATACAGAATGCTAGTGTAAGAAGAAATCCACCTGATGATCAAGGAAAAAGCACAATGGATCATGTTATACACCTACTATATGCCCCTAAAACCCCTGAGGACGTTGCATCTTTGGTGAAACATGTCGGGGGGCTATACTAGTCTTTTAGTGCAATGTTAACTGGTGCTGATTCTAATTGACTATAGCTAGCAGTTATACTCAGTGTCAACTTTGCATAAACCTAATATCACTCATGTTCTATAGACAGATTTATGTCAAACTGCATGTGCCAGTACACATTGTAGTTTTATATTTTCATGTTGTTTGTCAATAATTTAATAAAGGTATTTCATTTATTGTACTATCCTATTCTATTAGTTAGTAAGTAGTTGGGGAAAAAACGGGTTCCTATTGCCTCGGCAATTTTTCTATATATTAAATATTTTTTTTCCTGACAACTTCTAGGGTCTTTTCCAATTTTTGTAAAATGTTTTACACCTATGGCACTCCTTTTCCTATAGGACGCACCATGCTTTCACACAAGGTGGCTTTCTTTAATTATTATCAGATATGCCTTGTTCCCAATTTTGAATGGGGAACTAAAGCAGTAGCCAGGAATAATGTACCACAAGAGGCAGAATTCTGTAGCAATAATTGTGTCCAGTAAGCGTAGTGAGTTAGTCATGGGTCATTCAACACAGACTTTAAAAAAAAACAACCAAGTATCCCATGATAGCAACATAACACCAGAACTTAAAAAAATTTCAGGTCTGGTACAAGGTTAAGCGAAATTCACACGAACGTGTGCATTTTGCATGCGCAAAAAAATGCAGCATTTTTTGCGCGTTGCAGTTCCGTGTGTCATAAGAGTTTGGTGCGTGGCTGCGTGATTTTCATGCATATGCCATCGTTATGACATGCGGTTTTGAGGTTTATAAAAAGAAATGAAGGAGGTGGTTTTATTTTTCCCTTCATTTCTTGATCTACTGTTGCGCGATACATGCGCAGCACACGGAATTTACTTCAATGGGTGCGTGATGCGCAAAAAAAGCTCAAGTATAAGACATGTCGTGAGTTTCATGCAGCGGACACACGCTGCATCAAAAACACGGAATGTCTGAATGTCCTATTGCCTTACATAGGTCCGTGCAATGCGCGTGATTTTCACGCTCGTATCATGGACGTGAAACACGTTTGTGTAAATAAGGCCTTAGAAACAGAGGTCACCGACAATACACTAGGGGAGTAATACATGTCAATAGTGGGGGATGGCAATAATTAGACAGTTCAATATCAACAGGCTAAGAAAGAGAATGGTCATAAATGACCCAGGTCAAAATCAAATTACAAGCGTCAAAGGTCACGAACTAGGGAACCAATTCATAGGAAGTGAATTTAATCAACTGAATGCTATTAATAGTGATGTCAAATTTTGATACAGGAGATCAGAAATCTTTTTAAGTTGCAAATAATAAAAATTTGGAATCTAGCAAATCAAGTACATTTTTGGCCCATATTGTAAGTAAACAACAGCCTTCTAATTCTGTTTCCTCCATTAAAGGGAATGTGTTGCCAGAAAAACATGCTTTTTTTAAAAAAATTAAACATTTAGTGTGTGGATGATTAAACATTGTTCAAATTTATTTTATTTTTTTTGCACGAGATGGAGCTGTTCCCAAAATTGCAGCATTGCAACATTGGGTTAAAAGCCCTCGCTCTAGTGAGCTCTCAGCATCCCCCCCTCCTTTATCCTGGTTAGTGCCGGGATAAACGAGGGGTTTGAAAGGTTTAACCTCCTACACTGTGTGTCGCCATTTTTTGAGGTAACCCACAGTGTAGTAGGTTTACATACAGTAGTAAACACACACAAACACTAACATACATTGAAATCTCTTACCTGCTCCTGCCGCCGCGGCTCCCTCCGGCCCGTCCGCTCCGTTTGCTGCCGCTGTTCCATGTGCACAAGTCCGGAAGCCGCGACCGGAAGTAGTAATATTACTGTCCGGCCGCGACTTCCGGTCCACAGGAAAATGGCGCCGGACGGCGCCAATTTAGAATAGGACTGTGTGGGAGCGGCGCATGCGCAGTTCCCACACAGACGCCGTACACGGCAGTCAATGGGACGGGAGCCGTTCGCAGTCCCTATGGGACTGTGGCTGCCGTATTCCATGTCTGTGTGTGTCGTTAATCGACACACACAGAAATGGAACAAAAAATGGCAGCCCCCATAGGGAAGAAAAAGTGTAAAAATAAGAAAAAGTAAAACACAAACACACAAATGAATATAAACGTTTTTATTAAATCACTAACATCTTTAACATATAAAAAAAATATTTGTGATGACACTGTTCCTTTAAGAATACAAATGGGCAACTTGTTCATGACGCCAGGGAGGTTGTAGAAGAATTCAGAGGATTCTAGCAAGAGCTCTAGGTTAAAAGACTCTGAGGATACCATAGATAGTTATCTGAATGGAATGGAATTCCCTAATATTGATAACGAACAAAGATCAAGGAGGAATTGAGAGTGTCCTTGCTGGAAACACCAAGTAACAAAGCTGTGGGGGTAGACGGAATTCCATTTGAACTATATAAGTGATATCAGGATAAATTAATCCCTATTCGAGTGGAAACAGCAAATTTTTCCTATGTTAGAGGTAGGCTTCCCGAATTTATGGAGGCCACAGAAATTATTGTGATCCCTAAGAAAGAGAAGGAGCCTCTCTTGCCGGAATCGTACCGGCCTATTTCATTGTTGAATACCAATGTCAAGCTGTTGGCCAAGGTTTTCGCTGACAAACTGATGAAGGTAATAAATAGTATAATTCACCCGGACCAGACCGGGTTTATTCCGGGGAGAGTTATGGTAAAGAATGTCCGCCGAGTCTTTGTTAATTTACAATACGGGAATGTATACGCTAAGAAATCCTCTCAATTGATGCTATGAAAGCTTTTGATAAAGTCGAATGGCATTTTCTTCTCTAATGACCTAATTTGGAACGAGAAAAAAATTTGCATTAAAAGCTTTGTTCTTACCCTACCGGTAACCATAGGGGGCTTTGCCCTTCCTGATTGGAGGAAGTACTTTTTAGCTTCTCAGTTCCAACAGTTCCTGGGACTGGGAGGACCTGGGGGCTAATAGATTTTTGTTGAAGCTCTAGAAGCTGGGGTTCTGAATTCCTTTGATTTGGAATTTGGGCCTATTTATGATAACAAGCAGCGGGTCAAACTCATTGAAAAAATGAATACCTTCATTGAAGTCACTCCTCTATGGAACAGTAGGAATATTTGACGGCCTCCCAGAGTCTTCATTTTGGAAAAGGCATCACATCATAAGGATATTACATTTAATAATGCACAACTAAAAACTTTTACGGAACTGCAGAGGCTGTACGAGGTCCCTGATTACGGTCTATTTAGATATTTTCAAATAACTCACGCCCTTTTGGACATTAAATATAAATCACGGTTTGTGTCACTTTATGTGGTAATAACTCTGGACTGCTTATACCTATCCAAGCTATTGGACTTTATGTTAGAGTTTATATTCAGTGTTTATTTGTGAAAAAATAGCAAAATTATAGAGGAAATTTGGAAAATGTAGCATTTTTCTGAGTTTAAATGTATCTGCTTGCAAGACAGATAGTAATACCACACAAAATAGTTAATAGTTCACATTTCCCATATGTCTACTTTATGTTGGCATCATTTTTTTAACATTCTCTTATTTTTCTAGGACGTTACAAGGCTTAGAACATAAGCAGCAATTTCTCATATATTAAAGAAAATTTAAAAAGCCTTTTATTGAGGTACCAGTTCAGTTCTGAGGTGGCATTGGGAGGCATATAAAACACCCCATTTTAAAAACTAACCCCTCAAAGTATTCACAACAGCATTTAGAAAGTTGTTTAACCCTCTAGGCGTTTCACAGGAATTTAAAGCAAAATAGAGGTGAAATTTACAAATTTCATTTTTTATGCAGAAAATCCTTTTTATTAAATTTTTTGCCTAGATTCTGCAGTTTTTAGAAATATTGCACGTGTGGCCCTAGTGTGTTAATAGACTGAAGCACAGGACTCAGAAGCAAAGGAGAGCCTATAGGATTTTGAGGCCTTCTTTTTAGATTATATTTTAGGCACCATGTCGGGTTTGAAGAGGTTTTGTGGTGCCTAAACAGTAGAAACCCCCCAAAAGTGACCCCATTTGGAAAACGACACCCCTCAATGGATTTATTGAGTGGAATAATGAGCATTTAGACCCCACTGTTTTTTTTGCTGCATTTTGTGGAATTAGGCTGTGAAATTGAAAGTTACATTTTTTTCTGATAAATCGTGCACATTTTTTCAAGGAATAAAGGAGAAAAAGCACCCCAACGATTGAAAATCAATTTCTTCCGATTATGGCAATACCCCATATGTGCTCATAAACTGCTAGTTGGACAAATGACAGGGCTCAAAATGGTAGGAGCACTATTTGGCAAGTAGATTTTGCTGGATTGGTTTCTGGGTGCCATGTCGCATTGGCAGGGCTTCTGAGGTACCAGTAATGGGGAAAATCTTTAAAAGTGAGCCAATTTTGGAAACTAGACCCCTTGAGGAATCCATTGTAGTTTTCATGGGATGCATGCGACTTTTTGATCAGTTTTTATTCTATTTTTTAAGAGGCGTGGTGACTAAAATTTTTAATTCTTGTATGGTTTATTATTTTCTCTTACGGCGTTTACTGCGCAGGATAAATAACAAAATACTTTGTATATCAGGCCGTTACGGACACGGCAATACCAATTATGTACAGTTTTCTTATTTATTTATTTTCTTTAAGAATAAAGGACTGATAAGGGAAAAAGGGGGATTTTTACTTTAATTACTTTAAGGGCGGATTTACACGAACGTGTAATACGTCCGTGCAACGCGCGTGCTTTTCACGCACGTCGCACGGACCTATGTTAGTCTATGGGGCCGTGCAGACAGTCCGTGATTTTCATGCAGCGTATGTCCGCTGCGTGAAACACACGACATGTCCTATATTTGTTCGTTGTTCGTGCATCACGCACCCATTGAAGTCAATGGGAGCGTGAAAATCACGCATGCCACACGGAGGCACCTCCATGGGACGCACGTTTTTCACGCAACAGCAGTCAAAACTATGATTGAAAACAGAAAAGCACCACGTGCTTTTCTGTTTACAAACATACAAACAGAGTGTCATGCAAAAATCACGCAGCCACGCATCATATGGTGATGACACACGGAGCTGTTAAGTGCCTTTTGCGCGCGCAAAATGCTGCATTTTTTGCATGCACAATACGCACATGCTCGTGTAAATCCAGCCTAAAATGTGTATTTTTTTATTTTTCTACAACTTTTTTTTTTGTTCCACTAGGGAACTTGAAGGCAGGAGGCCCTGATCGCAATTTTAAAAACACTGCACTACATGCGTAGTGCAGTGTATTAGAGCTGTCAGCTACTCACTGACAACAAGCATAGTGAGTCCTGACTTTGGATCTGCCAGGCTTCCGTTAATGGCATAGCTGGAGGCCATTGTTAGGGCTCCGGTTGCCATAGCAATCATCGAAGCCCGCGATCATGTTGCGGGACGTCAATGGTGTTTTAACCCCAAAGAAGCCGCGATCGCTATTGAACGTGTCTTCTAAGGGGTTAATCAGCGGGGACCACCGCGATCAGTCCCTGCTGAGGGAGCTGTGACAACTGCTATATGAGACAGCAGTTGTCACAGCTCATGAACGCGCCCGGCGAGAATGGCGTTGTGTTTACTGCAAGATGTACTATTAGGTCATGGAGCGCGAACGATGCGCTCATCATCACCCAATAGTACGTCCAGGAGCTGGAAGGGGTTATACATCCCATGAACCCTGACAACAAAATAACAAATTTGAAACAAAGTTCTTTTGTATATTTTTAGGAGGTATGTGTCCGCATATATTTTTTTACCATATTGAAAAACATAGTCAACTTCACTTTTAAAGGGGATCCTGCAAAAAATATTTACCGTCTAGTCTATGTTTTCTGACAATGGTAGTCACTGGGCCACATATGCAACTGTAATGCATACAGTTCAATGTGTCGGTGCTATAAATTGAGCATATACGTTAAGAGTGAATGCATATAAACTTGGTGTGTGAACATAACCTAATAAACATATTTTCTCATTTTATAGGATTTTTCAAGCTCCAAAAAGAAAACAAAAAAATGAAGATCATACATCTACTATATATTGTTAGTAGATAAATAAAATATCTTGCCAAAATGTATTTTTTTTTACCGGGAACCCAGTTCTGAGTAGTTACCGTTGCTTGTCTTCGTTAGTTCCTGAAGTGGGACGTGTCTGTAGTTTCAGCGATATGCTGAAAACTGCAAATGCTGTGATGCCCGACATCTTAATGTATCCTCTGCCGCACTAGCTCCCACAGTCTAGCCCAGCCTAGCTTGTATGTGTTGTAGCGCATGCACAGTAAAAAGTGTCATTGAGACAATTTGTCTGTTCACAAAGCATGTGTCGGAGCTATCGCGGTGCAAGATCAGTCGATTAAAGTAATAACTCAATCCACTGTACGACATGTGATTGTTGACATGCCATATATTGGGGGTGCCAATTTGCCGAAAGCGTACACGTAATAGATGTACGTAACCGTCATCCAAGAAAAGTTTGTTGGTATAATAGACTACGGGGCACTTTGACAGTGGCATTGGTTGTAGAAACAGTTAAACCTAGTAATATTTCTTGAAGTTTTTAGTCATTATTTTCATTTTTACAAATTATTAAAGTAATTGCAAATTATGTATAATATGTTTATTCTACTTCGGCACAGCCAGCTGTTAATAGACTGACTGGCCTTTGCACTAAACATAATTAAGATTGCTTTGAGCAGACTGTCTGGTTCTCCCCCCAGACAGCAAACAGTCTAACTACAGACAATTGAACCACAACCTTTTATCTTCTTCCAGTAAGCTTTCGTATTACTGCAGTACAAGAAAATGATGAATACATGTTAAACATGCCTCTGAGCTATCTCTATGGAGATGCCATTTACATGCAAACCTAAGGTCAGTGACATATACTCTAAGAGCAAGGCATTATTAGCTACATACATGACCTTTTCAACTGTTGCAACATTTGTGATGGAGTTGGCAAGTGCTGAGAATGGAACAAGGTCTGAAGATGATGACGTTTTATTTGTTGGAAATACAGAAAGATTTGTATCAATATATTATTATTTTTCCCATATCTATACAAGTGGAAAAAATAGAAAATAGTTCTGCTTTACTTCTAGTTTAACACTGCAGTATGTTTTGTCCTATGTCAGTCGGTTATGCTTCCATAAATAAAATATAACTATTGTTTCAATGGCCCGTAACGTCAAACCATCTTTTCTTTGGAAGACGCGACTCCCTTTTTGCACCATGTGATAACTAGAAAAGCGCTACAAGTACTGCTTCCACACGGTTCAGCTGAGCTCTGTGGTTTCACCATCAATGGAGATAACATCAACCAGGATCCTCTAACAAGTTAGCTGTGTTAAAAATGTATAGAGCAAAGAGAAGCACTGCATAGACAGCGTATATAGTCGATGCAAATGATAGTCAGTATAATCTTCAAGTCATTAACCGTTGGAGCATAATGCTAATTTTATTGAACAAATCTCCTAATGATAACAGATTTTTTTTTAGAAGTAAAAAACTCAAAATGCACTGTTTCAAATTATTATGCACAACAGAGATCAAAACATTTTAAAGGTTGTAAAGAGAACTAAAATGGTAATTTGTTGAATTTGCAGCATCAGGAGGTCATATTTACAGAAACCAAAAGCTCTTTCAATAAAAAAAAACTTAACAGGCCAAGTTACATGTTAACATAGGACCCCTTCTTTGATATCACCTTCACAATTCTTGCATTCATTGAATTTGTGAAAATTTGGACAGTTTCTGCTTGAATATCTTTGCAGGATGTCAGAATAGCCTCCCAGAGCTTCTGTTTTGATGTGAACTGCCTCCTACCCTCATAGATATTTTTCTTGAGGATGCTCCAAAGGTTCTCAATAGGGTTGAGGTCAGGGGAACATGGGGGCCACACCATGAATTTCTCCCCATGATTCCAGCCCAAAACATGACTCCGCCACCTCCTTGCTGACGTCGCAGCCTTGTTGGGACATGGTGGCCATTCACCAACCATCCACTACTCCATCCATCTGGACCATCCAGGGTTGCACGGCACTCATCAGTAAACAACACGGTTTGAAAATTAGTCTTCATGCATTTCTGAGCCCACTGCAACCGTTTCTGCTTGTGAGCATTGTTTAGGGGTGGCCGAATAATAGCTTTATGCACACTTGCAAACCTCTGGAGGATCCTACACATTGAGGTTTGCGGGACTCCAGAGGCACCAGCGGCTTCAAATACCTGTTTGCTGCTTTGCAATAGCATTTTAGCAGCTGCTCTCCTAATCGTATTAATTTGTTTGGCAGAAACCTTCCTCATTATGCCTTTATCTGAACGAACCCGTCTGTGCTCTGAATCAGCCACAAATCTTTTCACAGTACGATGATCACGCCTACGTTTTCTTGAAATATCCAATGTTTTTATACCTTGTCCAAGGTATTGCACTATTTCACGCTTTTTGGCAGCAGAGAGATCCTTTTTCTTTCCCATATTGCTTGAAACCTGTGAACTGCTTAATAATGTAGAACGTCCTTCTTAAGTAGTTTTCCTTGGATTGGGCACAACTGGCAAAACTAATTATCACAGGTGTCTGAGATTGATTACAATGATCCAAAGAGCCCTAAGACACAATACCATCCATGAGTGATTGAAAAACTAATAATTAAATGTTTATGACACTTAAATTTAATGTGCACAATAATTTGGAACACGGTGTAGTACTATGAGGGATGGATTTTTGCGGGACGAGTTGTAGTTTTTCGTAGCACCATTTATTTTGCCATATAATGTACTAGGAAACAGTAAAAAAATTATTTGTGGGGTAAAAAATGAAAAAAACAGCGATTCCTCCATGGTTTTTTGCGTGCCATTTTTACGGAATTCACTGTGCAATTAAAACAACATGTTATTTTTATTCTGTGGGTCAATACGATTACGGCGATACCAAATATATATAGTTTTTTTTATATTTTACTACTTTTACAAGTAAAAACCTAAGTGTAAAAAAGAACATTTATTTTGTGTCGCCAAATTCCAAGAGCCATAACTTTTTTAATTTTCCTTCGATTAAGTGGTATGAGGGCTTACATTTGCAGGATAAGCTGTAGTTGTTAATAATATCATTTTGGGGTACTTGCAACGGTTTGATCACTTTTTATTTAATTTTATGTGATTAGGTGACCAAAAAATAGAGATTGTGGCGTTTACAAATTTTTTTTACAGCATTCACCGTGCGGGTTAAATAATGATATATTGTAATAGTTCAGACTTTTACGGATGCGGCGATACCAATTATGTTTATTTATTTATTTATTTTTTTACTATGCTCTAGGGGAAAATGGGAAAAGGTTGTTTTTTTTAAACTTTTAAAGATGGCGGACCTGGGTGAATTCCTTAAGTCCCCAGGCAGCCATAGCAACCATCGTCCCCCCCCCGCGACTGCGTTGCGGTGGGTACGATGAGCTGTTAGAGGTCGTTGCCCCCTCTTTCTAACGATTTAAATGCTGCGGTCGCTATTGACAGCAGCATTTAACGAGTTAAACAAGCGGGATCGCGCTCGAGAGCGATCCCGCTCGTTACTCTGAAGTGTCGGCTGTAACATACAGCCGACACTGGCATCGTATGGAACAGGTTCACTCCATGAGCTCGCTCCAAACTTCCCCTACCCGACTTTGGCGTATGGATACGTCAAATGTCGGGAAGGGGTTAATTATACTGACAAAAGCAAAGCAATGTATTGCCTGACCCTGTGTTTTGCCCTGCGGTTTCCTGGGGAGGTAAAACCTGCAACAGATAGCAGCTGTTGTGTCTTTTTTGCAGCGTAATCGCAACGATTCCACCACAAAAAACGCAACTCAGAAAATAAAAAAATCTTATACTTACCCAGAAGTCTGTGTTTCATCCCGCGTGACCGATGCAGCTAATCACCCCTGTAGCAGCGGTCACATGGAATGAAACGTCATCCCAGGATGCCGGCCTAGAAGACGTCAGAGGGCCGGCCTCCTGGGATGACGTTTCATCCCATATGACCGCCACTGCAGCCAATCACAGGCTGAAGTGGTCTCCTGGGATGAAATGTTTTAAGCAGCGGACATTCCGGGCGAAAAACTGCACCACAGTGTAGTGCATTTTTTTGCCCGCAATTCCCTGCGGCGCACAGGGCGGATACGCTGCGTGCTCTTACGCAGCGTATCCACCCCATGTAAACTCTGTCTTTGTGTTGCAATTTCAATGTTGAGGAGTGTATATGTGCTTGCTCTGGCCCGTAGTTATAGGGAGGTGTGCTACGATGAACATCTGTATTTGACTGTACAGTTATGCTTCCAGCCACTTACTCTTGTAGCTGGGTAAAGAAAATATTGATTATTACTGATGTCAGATTAGGATGGTATGACTGATCAGATTAAAGAATTGTTCTTAATAAAGACTCACTTGGCTTCTAAGAGTCCTTTTACATGGCTCAATATGGACCTTGTGAAATGACCCTTAGAAGGTATCCTCATTCTCTGGATCTTTGGGGTTCCCAGAGTTCAGACCCCCTCTGATCAGAATGCTGTGGCATATCCTAGTGGTCTGCCATAACATTCCAAGATGGGAATACCCTTAAAGAGTGGGATATTTTTTTTTCATATTTTAGAATATACGTAAAAGGTATTCCTTAACTTTTCTCTTATTTTAACATATCCTGAGATTCGTGGTGCAAGATGAATAGCTTTGAAAAAAACATTGTTTTGCAAAACTTTATCATGAGATGTCTATGCGATATGTGTGGTCACCCTGAGGTTGTGATGTTGATTGTAACCTGTAAACAGTTTTGCTAGCATGTCGCAATATTGTATTGAATTGCTTCATGAGAAATTGCAGTCCTTAAAGGAACAGTGTCATCACAAATTATTTTTTTATATGTTAAAGATGTTAGTGCTTTATTAAAAACGTTTATATTTATTTGTGTGTTTGTGTTTTACGTTTTCTTATTTTTACACTTTTTCTTCCCTATGGGGGCTGCCATTTTTTGTTCCATTTCTGTATGTGTCGATTAACGACACATACAGACATGGAATACGGCAGCCACAGTCCCATAGGGACTGCGAACGGCTCCCGTCCCATTGACTTCAGTGTACGGCGTCTGTGTGGGAACTGCGGATGCGCCGCTCCCACACAGTCCAATTCGAAATTGGCGCCGTCCGGCGCCATTTTCCTGTGGACCGGAAGTCGCGGCCGGACAGTAATATTACTACTTCCGGTCGCGGCTTCCGGATTTGTGCACTTGGACCAGCGGCAGCAGACGGAGCGGACGGGCCGGAGGGAGCCGCGGCGGCAGGAGCAGGTAAGAGATTTCAATGTATGTTCGTGTTTGTGTGTGTTTACTACTGTATGTAAACCTACTACACTGTGTGTTAGCTCAAAAAATGGCGACACACAGTGTAGGAGGTTACACCGTTCAAACCCCTCGTTTATCCCGGCACTAGCCAGGATAAAGGAGGGGGGGATGCTGAGAGCTCACTAGAGCGAGGGCTATTTACCCAATTTTGCAATGCTGCAATTTTGGGAATAGCTCCATCTAGTGACCAAAAATGGGTAATATTATAAATTAGAATTAATTTATAATATTTCCTGACTCGTGAAAAAAATAAAAAAAATTTGAACAATGTTTAATCACCCACACACTAAATGTTTAATTAAAAAAAAAAAAACATGTTTTTCTGGCAACACATTCCCTTTAAACAAATTCAAGCAAAGATAAGGATTGTTTCACACCAGCATTCGGCTTTCCATTGTTCTGCTCTGTCAGAGGAGAAATGTTGCACTATTGTTTCTGGTATTCTCAGCAGGATCTGCGAAGGAGGTCGCTAACGGAGCCTCCAATGCAGATGTGAATGAGTCATAAGGGTGAATTCATCTGCAGCTTATAAGCGATTAGCAATTTGTTTTAAGGATCATCCTTGTCCTAACATCCCTTTCTCTAGCTGAATCCACAATATACTCTCGTCCTGCCTCCAACATATTACTATTTGTAAAAACCGAAGCCTGGTAATAAGTGCGAAGGTCAGGAAACCTAATCGCTCCATTAGTTAGTGAGAGATATAACATTTTACTAGCAACTCTGGGCTGACACCCCTCCCGAGATAAATCTAAACAATAAAATTTGAAGACGTTTATTGAATTTACCGTGAGATAAAAGGGAAGACAACAAGACCTATATAACAATTTTAGGAAGAACAAACATCATTTCTGCAAAAAATGTTGCCATCCTCAATAGCTTAATTTTACCAAAATTATGCAAATCTATCTTGACTATTTTTAAGAGTTTTGCAGATTTTACAAAACCATCTGTTCAGCATCTGATGCAATATGAATGTGTCAGACCATCCACTGAAACATTCTGATGCTGCTCTGACAGATTCATTGACAATATCTGCCATTTATCATCATTTAATTTGGATAGAGAAATTGTAGAGTACGCATCAACACTTTTCTTAATATACCGCAAAGAATCAACAGCTTTACATATGAATTAATTATGTCATCTGCATATAAATTGCATGATGCGACTTACTATTTACTGGTATGTCCGATATATTTTTGTTTGTTCTTAATGCGATGGCTAAAGGCTTTATCAACAAATTAAAAATGAATCAGGCACAACAGAATAAACTTTTGTAGCGGCGGTGCCTCGGATTGCAGTTCCCGTCTCATTCAAGTGAATATAACCGGATTGCCGAGAACTGCAATCCCAGGCACAGCAGCTATGGAAGTGTATGGCTCAGTGCCTGGTAAACATTAAAGAGGCTGTGGCATTCATCACTGCAGCCCCTTCAGTGAGCTGAACGAAGGGGATGCCTGGAATCGGACCCCCATCGATCTGATATTTTTGACTTATACTAAAGATAGGCCATTAATATAAAACTGAGAGAGAACCCCTAATGAAATATTGACCCAAAAAAATAATAATAATTCTTGAGTAAGAAACATGACGTGATAAATAAAATGAATAGTCTCACTTAAAACTATGTAAAAAGCTCCAAATATCATGTAAGTTTAATTTAATAATTAAATCTCTAATGCTCTTTCCACCTAAGGCTTTTTTCCAGAGGTATTCATAAAACCATCAATTAAGTTAAAGTCCTTTGCATAGATAACAAACTGTATCTGCTCAACCCTAGATATCAACCTTCCAATATATTTAGCTTGTTCCTTGTTTGGGGGATACAAATTCACATGTTGATGGACTAATCTGAATCCTACAGTTAAACATACTATATCTACCGTCGGACAGTAAATGCTAAGTGCAATAATCACTCCAGACTATTTTCCCGCCACCATTAAAAAAAATACAGTGAAGGAAATAAGTATTTGATCCCTTGCTGATTTTGTACGTTTGCCCACTGTCAAAGACATGAACAGTCTAGAATTTTTAGGCTAGGTTAATTTTACCAGTGAGAGATAGATTATATTTAAAAAAAACACAGAAAATCACATAGTCAAAATTATATATATTTATTTGCATTGTGCACAGAGAAATAAGTATTTGATCCCTTTGGCAAACAAGACTTAATACTTGGTGGCAAAACGCTTGTTGGCAAGCACAGCAGTCAGATGTTTTTTGTAGTTGATGATGAGGTTTGCACACATGCTAGATGGAATTTTGGCCCACTCCTCTTTGCAGATCATCTGTAAATCATTAAGATTTCAAGGCTGTCACTTGGCAACTCGGATCTTCAGCTTACTCTATAATTTTTCGATGGGATTAAGGTCTGGAGACTGGCTAGGCCACTCCATGACCTTAATGTGCTTCTTTTTGAGCCACTCCTTTTATTGCCTTGGCTGTATGTTTCGGGTCATTGTCGTGCTGGAAGACCCAGCCACGAGCCATTTTTAATGTCCTGGTGGAGGGAAGGAGGTTGTCACTCAGGATTTGACGGTACATGGCTCCATCCATTCTCTCATTGATGCGGTGAAGTAGTCCTGTGCCCTTAGCAGAGAAACACCCCCAAAACATAATGTTTCCACCTCCATGCTTGACAGTGGGGACGGTGTTCTTTGGGTCATAGGCAGCATTTCTCTTCCTCCAAACACGGCGAGTTGAGTTAATGCCAAAGAGCTCAATTTTAGTCTCATCTGACGACAGCACCTTGTCCCAATCACTCTCAGAATCATCCAGATGTTCATTTACAAACTTCAGACGGGCCTGTACATGTGCCTTCTTGAGCAGGGGGACCTTGCGGGCACTGCAGGATTTTAATCCATTACGGCGTAATGTGTTAACAATGGTTTTCTTGGTGACTGTGGTCCCAGCTGCCTTGAGATCATTAACAAGTTCCCCCTGTGTAGGTTTCGGCTGAGCTCTCACCTTCCTCAGGATCAAGGATACCCCACGAGGTGAGATTTTGCATGGAGCCCCAGATCGATGTCGATTGACAGTCATTTTGTATGTCTTTCATTTTCTTACTATTGCACCAACAGTTGTCTCCTTCTCACCCAGCGTCTTACTTATGGTTTTGTAGCCCATTCCAGCCTTGTGAAGGTCTATGATCTTGTCCCTGACATCCTTAGAAAGCTCTTTAGTCTTGCCCATGTTGTAGAGGTTAGAGCAGGGGTGGGCAAACTTTTTGACTCGCGGGCCACAATGGGTTCTAAAATTTGACAGAGGGGCCGGGCCAGGAGCATTTGGAGGGAGTGTTTGGGCCGGATATACTAAAGCATTAAATGTAGTGTGTGCAAACCTCATAGCACAGTAAGAACACTACAACCCAATTTATTAACTGTCTTTCAAATGTGAAAAATAGCCCTTATCAGTTAATAAATTTGTCTCAAGGAATATGCAAGATATGGCATTTACATACTATTTCGCAGATACTGGGAGGAGGAAATGTAAATAGATTAAAATAACATACGCACTGTGATTTATCAAGAAAAAAGTTCTGTTGACTCTGTAAATTAGCTGCCAACCTCTGAGCAGTAGCCGCCCGTTCTTGTGTTGACTGCTTGCTAGCATAGTTTGCATGCTTCGTGGCAAAGTGACGGCTGATATTGTACTCTTTGAAAACCGAAGGGCTTAATGGTGACGTGAAACGAAGTGAAAATTAAAGTGAAATAAAGAGAAATACGCGCCACATTAACCCCTTAATGACCGGGCCATTTTGCACGTTAATGACCAAGGATTATTTTTTGTTTTTCCACGGTCGCATTCCAAGAGTCGTAACTGTTTTTTTATTCCGTCGACATAGCCGTATAAGGGCTTGTTTTTTCCGGGACGAGTTGTATTTTGTAATTGTACCATTTTTAGATGCTTATAACATATTGATTAACTTTTATTAACTTTATTTTAGGAGAGAATTGAAAATAAGCAGCTATTCCAGCATTAATTTTCACGTTATAAATTTACGCCGTTTACTATGCAGCGTAAATAACATGTTAACTTTATTCTATGGGTCGGCACGATTACAGGGATACCAAATGTGTAAAGGTTTTATATGTTTTTTCTACGTTTGCACAATAAAAACCCTTTTAGAAAAAAATTACTTGTTTTTGCATCGCCGCGTTCCAAGAGGCGTAATTTTTTTATTTTTCCGTCGATGTGGCCGTACGTGGGATTGATTTTTGCGGGACAATGTGTAGTTTTCATTAGTACTATTTTGGGGTACATAGGACTTATAGATGAACTTTTATTTTATTTTTTATGGGGGGAATGGGAGAAAAGAGAGAATTTTGCCGTTGTTTTTTGCGTTTTCTTTGGACGCCGTTCATCCGGCGGTTTAATTAATGTGTTCATTTTATTGGTCAAGTTGTTACGATCGCGGGGATACCATATATGTGTATGTGTTATTTGTTTTGACCGTTTTATTAAATAAAACCACTTTTTGGGGCAAAAAAGTAGTTTTATTTGACTTTGACTGTAATTTTTTTTTTTTTTTTTTTTCACAAACTTTATTTAACGGTTTTACTTTTTTTTTTTTTAGTCCCACCAGGCGACTTCACTATGCGATGTGGCGATCGCATATATAATGCTTTGGTATACTTCGTATACCAAAGCATTATTGCCTGTCAGTGTAAAACTGACAGGCAACCTGTTAGGTCATGCCTCTGGCATCGCCTAACAGGCAGATGCTGAAGACAGACCTGGGGGTCTTTGTTAGACCCCCGGCTGTCATGGAAACCCAACGGCGACCCGCGATTTGTTTGCGGGGGCGCCGATCGGGAGACAGAGGGAGTTCCCCCCTCTGTCAAACACATTAAATGCCGCTGTCACTGTTGACAGCGGCATTTAATGGGTTAAACTGCCGGAATCGGCGCGTGCTTCGATTCCGGCAGTTGCAGCAGGAGCCAGGCTGTGTATAACAGCCGTGCTCCTGCCGCTGATCGCGTGGGTAAACTGTCAGTACCCGCGCGATCACAGGACGGATATATCCGTCCTCCTGCGCGAACTAGCAGCTGCTGAGGACGGATATATCCGTCCTTCGGCGTTAAGGGGTTAACAACGGTCAATGTGTTTTGAGTGCGCCATCTATTGGGAAAACGTGGGCATTGCAGGGAAAGGGGAAAAAAAAGGAGGTTTTTACTATTATTTGGACAAGTTCGGCGGGCCGGATTAAAAAGCCTAACGGGCCGTATGTGGCCCGCGGGCCGTAGTTTGCCCATGTCTGGGTTAGAGTCAGACTGATTAATTGAGTCTGTGGACAGGAGTCTTTTATACAGGTGACCATTTAAGACAGCTGTCTTTAATGCAGGCACCAAGTTGATTTGGAGCGTGTAACTGGTCTGGAGGAGGCTGAACTCTTAATGGTTGGTAGGGGATCAAATACTTATTTCTCTGTGCACAATGCAAATAAATATATATAATTTTGACTATGTGATTTTCAGGTTTTTTTTAAATATAATCTATCTCTCACTGGTAAAATTAACCTTGCCTAAAAATTCTAGACTGTTCATGTCTTTGACAGTGGGCAAACTTACAAAATCAGCAAGGGATCAAATACTTATTTCCTTCACTGTATATATTTGGAAAAAGTTTATGCAAAAATATAAAGTTATCTCTTTTAAGGAGATGTGACACCTGAACAAAGGCGACATCACAGTCAGAACGTAATACTTCTCTTCATGTTAGAAATCGCTTCTATGGAGAGTTTAGCCCGTTAGGATTCAATGAATGAAGTTTAAGCACAAAATACGATCATTATACTACAGAGAAAATCCCCTTGAAAAAAAAAAGAACAGAAAGAATAGAGACAACTGCTCCCCATATCGCTGTAGTACCATAAGTTTCTATAGACTTGCGAAAATACATTTGGATAAGCAACTCTACTGTTTCTGTCTCCAAAAGTCCTACTGTTAACGAGTACTCAACGCTCAATAACAGCAAATGAATATTGAGATATAGTATTGAAGCTGCTAAAAGGCCCTTTCACACGGGCCAATTATCGGGCAAACTAGCATTCACAGTGCAGCGATCAGTTGATGAACGAGCTTGTTCATCGGCTTCTTGTATAGTTTATGCAGTCGAAAATATTATCGTTGTCGGCAGCACATCTACCTGTGTAATCAGGAAGACGTGCTGTCGACATAATAGAAATGTATGGGGATGAGAAATCGTAGTAACGAGTGCTTGCCCCCATACACTGCTCCTTGTCAAAACAGCAAACGAGCGCCGATCAACGAGCTGTCTCGTTGAACTGCGCTTGTTTACGCTGTCCACGTCGGGCCGTGTAAGGGGATCCTTACTCTTTCATTATTAAATACTACGCCACGTGCCAATCTACCGAGATTTTTGTTGGCACATGTGCTTTTTAGGGTCCTGGATCTTGTGTCATACAACCCCAAGAGACACACAAATATTTTGCGATCTTAAGATTTGAGCAAACATGAGTGTCCCCATTATTCGGTATAATAAGCTTCAATTAGTCTGACAGAACAATAATATTTTAGAATTTGCCAGAAAGATCAGTTCCACTTCGGATAAATCAAACAAACTCCTTTTTGATGTGAATTTTTTTTATCCTGATAATGATATTCCTGGGAGCCAGTTCAAGCTCTTTACTTGATTTCTGCTGATAGGAGGCACAATCGATCATAAGATGCAAATTTGTCAATTCAGGGAGTAATGCCAACATGAGGATCCAGACATATCTGATCAATTAGTCATCCTTACTGATTTTGCAATTCCTCGCAGGCGCAAACTGTTTTGCCTGGAATGATCTTCCATTTCCATCAATTTTGTTTCACAGATCTACAGGTCCTTCTCAATTTTATCACTGTTATCCAAAAGAGCATTATAATTTGAAATGATAGAAGGTGTTCTAATGCAAGTGTACGATTAAAAAGGTCAGTTAGCTCCCCTTGATTTCTTGTTCCATTTCTTTGAAATCATTTTGCAATTGCTTAAAGGCTATGTACACATTTGAAAATGTTTTGTTTTTTTTATAAAACAGTGCAATAGTGTGATTGGTACAACTTTCTAATTACCTTTTATTATCAATCATTTTTACTTTTTCAGATAAAGCTTCTTTGTATCCTATATACCGGACAGCTGTATCTAGCTATGACACCTGTATCCATCAGGTCAGTGGCACTGACGGGTTCAGCGACAGTGGGTCCTGCGTGTCCATGACATGACATGCAGGATTGAGCTGTTAATGAGCACATCTAAGTTGATCATTTAGATGTGATTTTTAACAGCTCGATCCTGTGTGTCAGAGAAACGCAAGACCCACTGTCGCTGAACCCATCAGTCCTGCTGACCTGACAGATTCAGGTCTCAGAACAAGATACAGCTGCTCTGTATACATCAGGTCTCAGAACAAGATACAGCTGCTCTGTATACAGGATACAAAGCAGCTGTTTCAACAAATTTTTAATAAAAAGTAACTAGAAAGTTGCACCAATCACACTAATGCACAGTTTTATTTTTTAAAACAATGTTTTCAAAAGTGTACATAGCCCTTAACTTTTCCATAGCTGCATCAGTTAAAACAACATTTTGCTCCTTACTAGCAGCTTTGGGGAATTACGGCGACTTCACACCATTAGTTTACGTAGGTGGAGCATTTTCATATTCTTTATCACTTTCTGTAGTTCCAGTAGGGGCAAGGAATTTATCTTGGACATCCTTTTTTTGAGAACCATGGCACACTCTATAATAATCATTGACTTTAGAGGAATTAACCTGCTTCCTCCTTCCCTGACTTTTACTCATCTTGATACCAAGAAGCTACACGGCAGACCGTTACTCAGTACTTCACATATAGAATATGTTGTTGTACTGCTGAGAATGCTTCACATATAGATTTCTCAATGGCAATGCTGGAACTACTTCACTTATAGATTATTTGATGGCACAACTTGGAGGACTTTAATGTAAATTATTCAATGCCACTGCTGGAAATGCTTGACATATAGATTGTTCAGTGGGACTGCTGAGAATGCTTCCCATAAAGAATATTCCATGGCACTGCTGAGGGTGCTTCACATATAGATTATTCAGCCATGTCAGAAAGTTACGTTATTCAATGGTGCTGGTAAGAATGCTTCACAAATAGATTATTCAGTGTCCCTGCTAGAAATGCTTAATTTATACAGTAGATTACTCATTTGTTCTGCAGGAAATGCTTCACATATAGCTTATTCAATGGCACTGCTGGAAATGCTTCACATATAGCTTATTTAGTGGAACTTCTGTGAATGCTTTACATTATTGTAGATTATATACAAAATATTATATTATACATTTGAATAAAGGTATAAGGCCGCAAACCAGCGAGATGTATACCAAAAATGACATTCAGAGCCATAATGGTCTATGAATGACTCAAGCAAATAAGTTGTTAAATACTGTACCATTCCCCGCTCCACTTGTCGCCTCATTGTTTTGAGGATGTCACCGGTCTTATTGTCCTGTTGCCATGGCAACTGGACGCAAACCAATTCTTGCAGCCTATTTAAACAGGAGGGTCTCATAACCCCTGCCTGAGTGTCTGTTCCTGTTTTCTGGTCCCTCCATCTAGCCTGCTATATATACTATAAGCTGCCTGCGTTTTGATCCAGCTTTGAAATCTTGGACTTTGCCTCTCGTCTCGCTCCTTGGATTTGTTCCCTTCTGTTTGTCTATTGGTTTATTCTCTGGTCTGGACATCACACCCCCTGTATTTGTTATATTTTATAGATATTTCAGTTCTGACCGACGGCCCTGTCCGACTACTCTCTGTTTTCTATATCACTACTGTGTCCCGCTGCCAATTGGTACTCTGAGGACTGCGGCCTGGGGATCCAACTGGTTAAGTCCAATCCTTCCTTGCGGGGTACCTGGTGAAGAAAGGGAGGATTCCTTATACTCCACACCTCACTTTAACCCTTTCCCGCCGTAGCCAATTAATTGTTTTTATTGTTTCATAATTGTTTTCATTTTCGTTTTTTCCCCTCCTTCTAAAAGCCATAACTTATTTATTTTTTCGTCGACATAGCCATATGAAAGTGTGTTTTTTTGTGGGAAAAGTTTTAGTTTTTCATGGCACCATTTATTGTACTATATAATGTACTGGGAAACGGAAAAAAAATAATCTTTGTGCTGTCAAATGGGCAAAAAAGAGCGGTTGCAACATTTTCTGGGGAGGTTTGTATTTATTGCGTTCATTGTAGGGTAAAAACAACATGTTCACTTTATTTTATTGGTTGATACGATTACGGCGATTTCCGTTTTTTTATGTTTTACCACTTTTATAAATATAAAACTATTTTAAAAAAAATAAAATTATTTTGTGTTGCCATATTCTGAGAGCCATAATTTTTTTATTTTCGAGTCAATTGAGTGGTGTGAGGGCTTATTTTTTGCAGGGCAAGCTGTAGTTTTCATTGGTACCATTTTGAAGTACATGCACCTTTTTGATAATTTTTTATTCTATCATTTTGTGTGAGAAAGTGACCGGATTGAAGTGAAAGTTGCGCTCATACGCACCCCCTTCAAAACAGCTGACTGGCGGGGGTCCCGAGAGTCGGACCCTGACCTATCAGCTCCAGCAGACAGTAATATTAAACTTACCCTCCATCCAGGGTTGGGATGTTGTGCGCAGCGCATAGCGTTGTGACGTCAATCGCTGCTCACAGTGCTGTGACGTCAGGACATCTGCTGCGCTCCTGAAAGAGGAGGGTAAGTACTGTCAGTTACTATAGTAACAGGGGCCCGTGTAGTTTGTTACATATGCCCCAGTTACTATAGTAACTATTCATTGATGTGGTGCGGGAGGCTGCAGGCTTCCCTGGCTTCGGGGCCTGGTCGCAATTGCGACCGCTGCGACCCCTATAGTTACGCAACTGCATGTATCTATAAACATATCTGCTTGCTTGAAAATTGTGACATATTAGATGCATGATGCCATCACAGCTGTAATTCTAAACTTCCGCAGAAAAGTATTTTTCTTGATTATGTCCTGATTCTTCTTCCTCTTTATTGAAATATAACGTCTATGGCTATGTTTGTATTCTAGAGTACAATTTATTTGAAACTCCTGACGTTCATCAGACTCTCTTTGTGCATCAGCATAAAGGAGGTTGATGCAACCCTCCCACTATTTGTAAAGTGTTTTCCGTACTCCTCAACAGCTATTAATGTATTTGACAAACAGAAGCAAATGGGGTGAATGCAAAATAAATAGAAAATAGAAGCTTGTCCTGGGAGATCAGTATCAACATGATCTATATTAATAATAGTAACTGCTGACAGAATTGCAAATCCAGGTATGCTAATAATTGCTGTGAAGAGAGATGCTGACTTTGTGGTCATTGATTTTTGCTCACTGAACGTAACCATTTTGCATAACAATTGTGCTTGCCATCACTTATTTAAAAGATTGAAGAGGTATCTAACATTAGATTTAAATTCCAATGGTTTAAAAGATTTGAACGAAATTAAACAAAAAAATTTACTTAGGATCATAATCGTGATTAGTTTAAATTGGTAATACATATTCTATTACCAAGAACAAATCTTCACTTACAAGTTTTCCATTTTTAGAAGAATTTTAATACAGCCTTTACTGGATCGGTATGAAACAAAATTCTCAATATGCAAATTTATACAAATATTCTCTTTTGCTAAATATACTGTACACTCATAGGAAAATAAAAGTTAAATTATATGTTCTTTTTTTTTAGGGTCAGAATAACAATTGTGATTTCCTTATTAACATGTATAAACAAAGAAATAACCTCTGGTTGACAACAACAAAAAAACAACTGATTTCAATATGTAGTCATTTTTCCAAAAAGAACACCAACATTTAGAAACAAGTTGGGAAAAAAAATGTAGTCCCAAGAAATAAAAACATAAAATTGAAGGAGGCTGTACTTTTCTTTTTTCCATGACTGTACATATGTTGCATGAAAAGTCACATATGATAAACCTTTAATCGGCTGCTCTGTCTGGCACCATATTTATACAATTCGTTGGGCACCATGAGAGTATGCAATGGGAGGTGTAGTGTGGTAAATTCCCCCCTTGATGTGTTCACTTGGTTGTAGTGCTGTGTGCTGGTCTCTCTTGCTATGGTGCTGTGTCTGTGGACAAGACTGCTTAGCCTGGCAGCAAGGATGCTCTTGGGCTTCTTGGTTTCTCCCCCTGCATGTGTTGTGTTGCAGCAGCGGCCTCACATACAGCGTTGTACCTAGTAGAATAGGGACCCACTTAAAAGAGGTCACCATGAAGTGGCAAGTGAGCTTATACAGCTTGACAAAAATGTTAGCAAACAACCTTATTGTTTATAAATGTTGCTTAGCAGCAATAGATCACTGTGTAAAAAGTGGATGGCATGTTTTTTTTTTGTTGCTTATTGGATAGATCTCCCCTTGACCTACACTAACTGGGAGTCAGTCTGGTGCAGTACTCCGCTATCCTTTTCTACAGATTGGTACAAGAAAAGGAACTCAGATCTGCTAGGAGATGAGTAGCGCAGCTGCAACATCGCACATGTCTGTATAATTGGTGTGTTCTGTGGATCCTGATAATACATGTGCTGTCAATAAAAAAAAAAAAATCCATTATATATAAATAGACATAATTTGTGGTGATGCTAGTGTACGAAAATGCATCTTACCCATTATAATGAGGTTATATTGTACTTTTGTCTGCTTGCACACTATATTTTTTATTAACACTATTACTACTACAACTAGTAATGATGATGAGGATGATGGGGGTAATGATAATAATAATAATAATAATAATAATAATAATAATAATAATAATAATAACAACAACCTACAAACAGGTATACACTAAACTCAGTATATGTTAAGAAATAAATACTTTATTAGCAAATTATATTATATGACATAAACGGCAAGGAACAGTAATGGGTAATCACACACTAAATGTGGTAGCAAGAAGCAAGGTAAATGGTATAAAGTGCATGGAGCAAAACCTCATATACTAAATGCAGAAATCTGCATTGAACATGCCCACAAATCTGTTACATGTTCTAAAGTGCATAATCAAATATGTAATTGCATAGAAAATGTAGAATAAAATTAAAGCATACAGACCAAAATGTCTACCACTTGCCCAATGCACGTTTCACCGTTGCTTCTTCTGGGGAAGATTTGATAACAAACTAATAATACAAATAATAATAATATTTAAGCTGTTTAGTCTCATTGTTTGTTCTTTTGCTTTGATTATATATAATTGTACTTGCTTTGCTACTTCAACAATTGTAAAGCACTGAATATGCTCGTGCTCTCTTAACCCCTTAACGACCGGCGTATAGTGTTTTTACATCGGTCGTTTAGGGTAGTTCTTCTGAAGTGTCAGCTTTTCACGTCGGCACTTCAGAAGAACTTTCCCCACATCGCGCGGGGTGCTGCTGAAAACCGGGCTGCTGGTAACAGCCTCTGGCTTCAGGGCAACGATCAGAGACCACTAGCAGTGGTCTCCGATCATATTTATGTAAACAATGTGTTTCTCCTACCTGTCTCTCTCTCTCTCTCTCTCTCTCTCTCTCTCCTCACACTTGTTACTCTATATGAGAAGAGACAGAGAGAGAATTTTACAGTGACACCGAAGACACAAAATTACTAAAAATCTAATATATAAACTTTATATAAACTTCAATTGTATACCTAGGCTAGGCTAGGTTTATCCTTAGGGTTATTCTAGGTTCTACTCTAGGTTCTATTCTAGGTTCCATTCTAGGTTCTATTCTAGAATTAACAAAAACCTATTGGTACATTCAGGAAAATCTTGTCAAAATACATGTAAAGTCCCTATGTGAACCATGTATAGATAAGAACGTGTTCGAAAGCCAAGTATATCTTGGTGCATTGACCCTAGCATTGAGCATAGAACCTACAGAGTGTGGGGTACAATTAACACACAGTAATATTTTTTTAGAAAAAATTCTAATGTTATTCAAAATACAAAAATGATTAAAAGATGAGTCATGCAAAGCATGAACAAGACGTCCCTAATTGCAGGGAACATGTATGGACAGCAGTATAACACATGGACATGGATTAGATAGAAATGAGTAAATACAGGATATAAAACGTATGTATCCTGAGGTCACTATGTATCCTTAAATATATTAGCTGAACAGCTGGCAAAAAGGTCTAGGTTTAGCCTAGGGTTTTTGTTTAGCGTACATGTGTGCCGTCTTTTTTTTTTTTTTTTACACAAAAAAATACACAAAGTAAAAAAAAAATATGTAAAAAAAAAGTTGTATAGTCTACGTGTTTGTTCAACATCAGTTTTTTTGCGAAGCGTGCTTCTCTGACGTCCGTGTATTTTTGTCTGTGAAAAAAAAAAGTAAAGAAAAAATAATACATTTGTCTGCCTGTGCGTCTGGTTACAGTCTTTGTTGTACGTGTGTGTAATTACAATGGCCCATAGAAGGTTCACGGTGGAAGAGGCATACGCCATGTTAATTTCTGACTCTGATGAAAGCGATACAGAAAACGCGTCCGAGGTAGAAATGTTGTCTTCCAGTGATAGCGACGACAGTGAAACGCTTTCTGCAATTCAAGTGTCGCTGCAGAGTCCACAAGCACAGGGCATGTCGCAGAAGTACCACAAAACACGGCCCACACTATTCCCCCAGAATATATTGAGTGGGTACCCACATAGTCATTTTCCCCTAATATCCCAGAATTTATCGCCACACCAGGGATAAATATTAACGTGGAAAATGTTACAGCCCTCGATTTAAAAAAAATATTCATTACAGATGAACTATTGGAGCTGGTTGTCAACCAAACCAATCTGTACGCTCGCCAATTCTTTGCTGAAAAGCCAACGTGCTCCTATGCAAAGCAGTGGCACCCCAGAAATACTGTTTAATTAAAAAAAAAATTGGGGCTCATCCCCAACATGGGGTTAGTGAAAAAGCACTCAATACGGTCATATTGGGCAACAAGCCCTACACATGCCACACCTGTTTTTCCAGCCGTTATGCCCAGAAGCAGATATGAAGTGCTAATGCGCTTACTTCATTTTATCGACAATCACCAGGCTCCCCCGTAGTGATCCAGACCGTGACCGCCTGTAAAAAATAAGGCCCCTGATAAAAATTTTGGAGGAGTCATTTATGCCGTTGTACAACCCCGAAAAAAACCTAGCGGTTGATGAATCGCTGATGAGTTACAAAGGCAGGATCTCATTCTGCCAGTACATCCCCTCAAAGAGATCAAAATATAATGTTAAAATCTCCAAGCTCTGTGAGAGCGGTACAGGCTACACATCTGCCTTTAGAATCTATGAAGGCAAAGAGCGTGATATTAACCCCCCAGGATGTCCCAGTGGGCTAGGATGCAGTGTCAAAATAGTCTGGGACTTGATGCAGCCTCTGCTGAATAAGGGTTATCAGTTATACACTGATAACTTCTATACCAGCGTCCCCTTGTACAAGCACCTGTATGCCGCTGACACAGGAGTTTGCGGAACAATCCGCAAAAACAGAAGGGGCTTGCAACAGGAGCTGGTGAGAAAGCGCCTGAGAAGGGGGGAATCAAGTGGTCTTTGCAGTGGAAACCTTCTTGCAATAAAATTTAATGACCGCAAGGATGTGTTCATGCTAAGCACTGTTCACACAGATACAAAAGTGACAGTGAGGGAACATGGTGCCGCCTCTGATAAAGAGAAGCCGGTCTGCATCACCGAGTATAATAAATTCATGGGGGCCGTGGATTTGTCTGACCAGGCTTTACAGCCATACCTGGTGCAAAGAAAATCTGCGCCTGGTATAAAAAGGTGGCCATCCACCGAGGGGCGTAACTAGGAAAGACTGGGCCCCATAGCAAACTTTTGACTGGAGCCCCCCCTCCCCTGGGTATCACCCAACCCCCCCTTGTAGATAGTGCCTCCCTATAGATTCTGCCACACAGCACCCCCTATAGACAGCACCATACAGCCCCCCTGTAGATAACGTCATACAGCCCTCCCCCTGTAGATAACGTCATACAACCTTCCACCTGTAGATAACGTCATACAGCCCTCCCCCTGTAGATAACGCCATACAGCCCTCCCCTGTAGATAACGTCATACAGCCCTCCCCCTGTACATAACGTCATACAACAAGCCCCCTGTAGATAACACCATACAGCCCCCCTGTAGATAACGCCATACAGCCCTCCGCTGCAGATAACGCCATACAGCCCTGCCTGTAGATAACACCACACAGCCCTCCCTGTAGATAACACCATACAGCCTTCCCCCATAGATAACGCCAGACAGCGCTACTGGTGCACAATTCATTTCTATGGAGCTGCAGACAGACCCCGGAAGTCTGAGGTTTGTCATGGAGAACTTCGAGGGACTTTCGGTCCCCCGTTCTCCTTATCCCTGGGCGTCCCAGCGATCCCACATGTATCCCCTCTCCTGTGGAGAGGGGATGCTTGTCTTTTGTAGGAACAACCCCTTCAGTGGCGTCGCGCTGTAGCAGCCATAGTGGCTGCTAGCGGAGCCTCCGGCCATAGGAGGGGGGGCCGTGCCTGCGGGCGGCACGGGCCCCCTCATGTTGCGGGCCCCATAGCGGTGGCTATGGCTGCTACTGCGGTAGTTACGCCACTGCATCCACCTTATTCAGATGGCAGCATTCAACGGCTTTGTGCTGTACAAAAAATCAAATGGGTAAAATAAATGTTTTCAATTTCTGGAGATCATAATTGAACACCTTTTATTTGAGTCCCCTGACCCCAGACACAGCCATGAGGCAGAAGATGTCCGACGGCTTGTGGAACGTCACTTTGTATAGCCTGTGCCGGCTACTGAAAAAAAACAATACCCCCAAAAGCGATGCAGAATATGTAGCAGAAATGGCATACGAAGGGACACGCAATTTTATTGCCCTACATGTCCCTCTAATCCTGGTCTCTGTAACTATCCATGCTTTGAAATTTATCATACAGTCCCACATTATTAACTCATTTACTTTCACACCGTTTTTGTAGGGAAAACCAAAAGGGAGGGCTACTTATTGCATTAGGGATAACCAAAAGGGAGGGTTGCTTATTGGATAATGTTTCACTGTAAAGATGCAGCAATACTGTATTTTCTGGAAAAAAATAATTTTATTTCTTTCCACCTAATAAAAATACTCACTATACCCCTAGACGAATATTAGCAGGACATTTATACTTGTCAAAATGACCTGCAGTACCACGGCAAATATAGCGTGGTTGCCTAAAATCAGCTCTGGCGTAAAAAGGCCTCTAAAAGCCAAAATAGACTCCTTCTATGATATGCCCTATAACGGGACCATATAATAGATTAGACACACAAATTTGGTATCACCGTACACGGGAGAAATAGCAGAATGTGGAAAGTTGTCACTTTTACCAGTATGTCATATGGTGTTTCGAAATGGCTTAAGAAAAGTACCACTTTTGTAAAAAAAAAATGCAATTTACATTTTCTTGGCCTAAGTTTGGCCAATTGCTGTAAAAAGTGTGAAGGGTTAAAACAGAAATTGAACCGCTAGAAATAGCATGTGGGGTGTGTATTTTTTTGTACTATGGTCATTTTTGGTAAATTCTACCACTCCAGTACTATGGCAAATGCAGCATGGTGCACTAAAATTAATTCTGTTGTGACAGGCCTCCAAAAGCCAAAATGGACTCCTTCTATTATATGCCCTATAACGGGTCTATATAATAGATTAGACACACATATTTGGTATCGCCGTACACGGGACAAATAGCAGAATGTGGAAAGGTGTCACTTTTACCAATATGTCATATGGTGTTTCGAAATGGCTTAAGAAAATTGCCACTTTTGTAAAAAAAATGCAATTTACATTTTTTTGGGCCCAAGTTTGGACAAATTCTGTAAAAAGTGTGAAGGGTTAAAACAGAAATTGAACCGCTATAAATAGACTTTACAGTGTCTAGTTTGTAGAACACAATGTTTTTATACCATTATTTATTGGACTTCAAGTCCATTACCCATACATTAATACCATGGTGTAAAAAACTAAATTAAGACATTTTAGTGCGTGATTGAAAAAAGGGGCACTTGTGTTTTATACTATATTTCTGGTCAAAAAAAATAAACTACACCTTCAAGTCAGGTGTCGTAATAATCAGGATAAATGAAAAAACATATTTCAATACATTTGTATGATACAATTACTTTTATTTTCAAACTGTTACATTTTAAATGATGAAAAATCCCAATTTTTTTTTTTTTCTGTGTTTCCACAGCTATAAAAAAAGGAACAAAAATGTTACCTATACATATATACCATAAAAAGGAAGCACTACATGTCCCAAGAAAACTGTGCAAAATTCACATCGATACATAAAACACATACAGAGTTATACTGTGTTACATCTGTGAATAGAAAAAACTGTGAAAATTGCTCTGGTCACTAAGGTTTAAAACACCTTCGGTATTAAGGGGTTAAATAAAGATAACTATTATTATTATTATAACAATAATATAATAAATAGTAGCTTTCATTACTATTATTGTTATTATTAGTAGCAGTAACAATAGTAACAGTATTATTAGTATTATTGTTTTTAGTAGTAGTAGTAGTAGTAGTAGTAGTAGTAGTAGTAGTAGTAGTAGTAGTAGTAGTAGTAGTAGTAATTGGAGTTGTTTCATAGCCTTTCATTTTTAAATATAGTCTATCAAAAATTCTAGCAAATTACTTTTCCAGTGGTTGTGTAAAGTGCATCATTTTGGAAAACCTGATTACATGGTGGCCTTTAAAGAGTGATTACCTTATTGTAGTCCATTTGATGCTGTCTCGCCAATTAATGCTATGTCATGTCTTTGTGTCTCATACATCACATTTCTGGGCAAGGTAGCCTTTATCCATTCACAGCAGAATTAATGATTGTACCTTGTAGAAGGCTGCCGAGCTCTGCTTTTCCTACTGATAAATGCTGCTAACCTTTAATGTGTATTACATTTGGAATACACCTAAATTGCAATGTAAAATTAGAATGGTGTGTACAAAAGTTGTGTTATTTATTTATATGGAACAAAGTGAGGGAATTTTACATAATATTAATGTCATTCAAATAAATTTACAGACATTGAATAAAAGCTTATAGCTGACATAAGGTAACACTGTTCAAAAAGGTTTACAAAATTATTAATACATAGCTATCAGTCCTGGAGTGCAGCCTTACCCACCTCACTATAACAATACAATTGCAAATACCTTACAATTACACTTTTTTTCTGGTGTTTTTTTGTTTCGTTTTGTTATTGCATGTTCTTAGATAGAATTTTAAATTATAACGAAAATAATAAAACTGAATAAGAAAATTCAGATTTTTTTTCCCCCCATTTCTAACATTATTCTCTAAACATAATCAAGTGACACATTTATTATATAGGTTGTCATGTTTATAACCCAATAAGTGTTTGCTATTAATAGTCACGTTGACTTCTGCCTAATAAACTTTATCAATGCTACACAAGGGTTTTATGTATTTTTACCACTGGGTTTTTCTTTTCTTTTTACTTTTTAGCCTCCTTTGTGACATCAAATGGAAAAGTACAAAGAGGTCATTAATGAACAGAGTGTTAACCCCTTCAGGACCAAGCTCATTTTGGCCTTCAGGACCAGACCCATTTTTTCAAATCTGACATATTTCACTTTATGTGGTAATAACTCCGGAACGCTTTTACCTATCAAAGCGATTCTGAGATTGTTTTCTCGTGACACATTGGACTTTATGATAGTGGAAAAATGTGGTCGATAAATTCAATATTTACCAGTGAAAAACACCAACATTTGGTGAAAAATTGCAAAAATTAGCATTTTTCTAAATGGAAATGTATCTGCTTGTAAGACAGGCAGTTATACCACACAAAATTGTTGCTAATTAACATCCCCCATATGTCTACTTTAGATTGGCATCGTTTTTTGAACATCCTTTTATTTTTCTAGGACGTTACAAGGCTTAGAACTTTAGCAGCAATTTCTCACATTTTCAAGAAAATTTCAAAAGGCTATTTTTACAGGGGCCAGTTCAGTTGTGAACATACAGCTGTCACCCGGTGGTGATGTCGCTGGCTCAGCTCCTGAGCCAGCTTCATCTCCATGACGTACATTTACGTGAAAAGGCGGTAAGCCACCGATTTTAATGACGTTTATATACGTGATCCGGCGGGAAGGGGTTAAAGGATGAATTTGGGAAAAATTGAAAATTTTATTTTGCATGAAATGTATGCAACCCCCTCAAGGCCTCTGACTTGAGATCATCGAATTTCTCAATATTTGTTTCAGGTCTGATTCGATTAGATCTGAATAAATTTGCTACAATTGCCTTGAAAAGTGGCATCTGACTCTCTGATGTCTTCTAAGACTGTATCCAGCTCCTTTCAAGCTATTTAATGCCAAGCCGGCATAAGTAATATTATACACCTATACCCCTCATAATTGGCTGTGCTAGAGGGATGGATAACCGCAGTACATTTTGGAAGGGATTCATGTAAGACATTATGGGAAAAAACCCGCTGAGGTCATGTGACCCTTTATCTAATCTGTAAAATGGCAGCCAGGTATTTTGCTGGGATTTGTGTAGCACGAAGCCCAAAAGTTGTAGATTTCGTAGATTTCGCCAAATATGAAACTTTTGGTAAATTTGGACTGATTTCAATTAATGTAAAATTGATTTGCTCCTCTCTGCCTCTGACATATCACTTTCACAACTCCTGTTTTCTCGGACAAACATAGTAGCGTACAACACACAAGCCCGCTGTCACGGTCACAGGGTTTGTGGACCAACTAGGCCGCTCCGCTGACAAGGTCTCAGTCTATACAAAAGTCTATTGGCAGTTCATAACACTTGGGTACCTGAACTAGTCCAGACAGTGGATGTGGCTTCAGCACGGATGGAGGTCGGTGCAACAGGTAGCGCCAGACGTGGCAGGCAGTACAAGATGTGACAGAAGACACTGGATGTGGCAGAAGACACTGGATGTGGCAAACGACAGCAGGTGCAGTTGGACACGACTCCAACACCAGTAGGATCGGGAACAAGAACAAGCACAGGATACAGGAACAGGTAACAGGGCACGGGTAACAACTCGAACGGGAAACACTAAGGGACCATTTGCAAAACAGACTTGGAATAAACTTACAACGCTCAGGCAAGGATCAGAAGGACTGGGGCCTTCTTATAGGCCAGGAAATCATGTGGATTGATGATGATGATTGTTTTCATGTGCACGCTGGCCCTTTAAGAGCGAACACGAGCGTGCGCGCGCACCCTACGAGACACAGCGGGCCGGAGCGGAAGTGAGCGCTGGCATCTCCTATGAAGGAGATGGGGACCAGCGCTCACAGATCCATGGTTGCGGGCATTGGGAAGTGAGTAAACCCAACGGCCCACGGCCATGGACGCTACAGTATCCCCCTCTTACGCCCCCTCTTCTTGGGGCCAGAGCGAGAGAGGAATTTCTTAATGAGAGCAGGAGCACTGAGATTCTCTTTCGGCTCCCATGACCTCTCCTCGGGACCAAACCCTCTTCAGTCCACCAAACAGAAAGTCCTTCCTCCTACCCTTTTGCAGTCCAGGATCCTCAACTCGAACACATTAGAAGAACCGGTGGGAGCAGCTGTGGAACTAGAAGTCTTGCTGTAGAGGTTCAGGACCACTGGTTTCAGGAGGGACACATGAAAGGAGTTGGGGATTCTGAGGGTAGGAAGTAGCCGCAGCTTATAGGAGACAGGGTTTATTTGTTGCAGAATTTCAAAAGGACCAAGGGAGGTTGGAGCAAACTTGTATGAAGGCACCTTCAAACTAATCTTCCGAGAGGATAGCCAGACTTTGGTACCTGGAAAATACTGAGGCGGCTCTCTTCTCTGTGCATTCGCTTTTCGCTTCATGCGATCGACTGCCAGCAAAATAGAGGACCGGGTCTGTTGCCAGATTTGCAGAAAGTTCCCAAATGCAGAGTCAGCAACACGTACCTGAGATGTAGTCGACAGAGGAAGAGGGACTCTAGGATGTTGACTGTACACAATGTAAAATGGAGTGGAAGTGGTGGACTCACATGTGTGGTTGCTGTACAAGAACACGGCCCATGGAAGAAGCTGCACCCAATTATTGTGCTGTAAAGAGATCAAGTGCCGGAGATAATTCTCCATTATCTGGTTGACCCTTTCAACTTGCACATTGGACTGGGGGTGATAGGCTGAGGAAAGTCCAAACTCACATCCAGGAGTTTACAGAGGGCTCTCCAGAACTTTGACGTAAACTGAACACCCCGATCTGACACGATGTGAAGAGGCAAGCCATGTAAGCGAAATATGTGTAGAATGAAGAGACTCGCCAGACGAGGAGCAGAAGGTAGGCCGGTCAGCGGCATAAAATGAGTCATCTTAGAGAACCGGTCCACCACCAGCCAGACAGCGTTGCATCCTGAAGAGGGGGGAAGGTCTGTGACAAAGTCCATCGCAATGTGCTGCCAGGGGGCATTGGGTATAGACAAAGGTCGAAGCAGGCCGGCAGGCTTGGAGTGAGTAACTTTGTTAGATGTAACTTTGTTAGAAGCACACACCGTGCAAGAAGAGACAAAGTCCAGAACATCTTTAGGTAGCGTGGGCCACCAGAAGTGACGAGCAATCAGTTCTCGGGTTTTACGGACACCAGTGTGCCCAGCAAGTTTAGAACTGTGTCCCCAGCGGATAATTCTTCTCCTGTCTGCCAACCGAACAAAAGTCCTCCGCGGAGGAATGTCTCTAACCTGAAAAGGATTAGCAGTGACATTGCAGGACGGGTCTATGATAGTTTGACTCCACCGTGTCATCCGTCTCAAATGACCTGGACAGGGCATCGGCCCTCACATTCTTGTCAGTGGGACGGTAGTGAAGCACAAATTGGAAAAGGGTGAAGAACAGCGGCCACCTGGCTTGATGGGAATTTAGTCGTTGTGCGGACTGTAGATAGGTAAGGTTCTTGTGGTCGGTGTAGACCAAGATGGGGTGAGCTGCGCCCTCTAGATGTCTCCACTCCTCCAGAGCCAATTTGATGGCCAGTAGCTCCCGATCTCCAATAGAGTAATTGCGCTCTGCAGAAGAAAAAAGTCTCAAGTAATAGCCACATACCACTGCTTTTCCTTTGGAGCTCCTCTGGAACAGAGTGCACCTGCACCAACAGAGGAGGCGTCCACCTCCAATGAGAACTGCCGAGATACGTCAGGATGATGGAGGATCGAGGCTGAAGTGAAGGCTTTTTTTGAGGCTAATAAATGCGGACTCTGCTCTGGAGTCCAGACCTTGGCGTTCACACCCTTCTTTGTAAGGGTAGAGATGGGAGCCGTCAGAGATGAGAAGTTTGGAATAAACTGCAGGTAGAAATTGGTGAATCCCAGGAACCACTGTATGGCCATCAGGGCTTGAGGACGTGGCCATTCCAGGACAGACTTTAGTTTCTCAGGATCCATCTTAAGACCTTGATCCGAGATGATGTAGCCCAGGAAGGGCAAAGACCTCTTTTCAAAGACGCACTTCTCCAACTTGGCATATAAGCAATTCTCCCTTAGTCGCAGAAGAACCTGACGGACATGCCACCGATGGGTCATCAGATCTGAAAAAGAAAGAGAAAATCAAAATATCATCGAGATAAACTACTGTCACGGAGCGGGTTAGTGGACCCACTAGGCCGTACCGCCGTAGCGGGGAGGCAGCTGGCCAAACAACAGGACACCCCAGAAATACAATGTCCCGCACAAGGGTACCTGAATAGACCAGATGGTGGCCGCAGCTCTGGCACAGATGAGATGGGTGCAGCAGATGGCGCCAAACGTGGCGGATGACACAGGAGCCGCAAGTTGCGCCAGACGGGGCGGACTCCTCCGGACGTGGCAGAAGACACAGGACGTGGCGGATTCATCCGGACGTGGCAGATGACACAGGACGTGGCACGACTCGATACTAAGGCACAGCACGGGAAACAGGAACGGGGAAACAAGGCACGGGTAACAATTGGAACGGGAAACACTAAGGGACCATTTGCAAGACAGACTGGGAAAACTAACAACGCTCAGGCAAGGATTAGAAGACCTGGGGCCTTCTTATAGACCAGGAAATCGTGGCAGTTGATGATGATGACGACTTCCTATTAGCGCGAGCTAGCCCCTTAAGGCCGGGCGAGAGCATGCGCGCGCACACTACGGGACACAGCCGAACGTAGCGGAAGTGAGCGCTCGCGTCTCCAAGGAGGGAGACGGGGACCAGCGCTCACGGATCCATGGCTGCGGGCGTCGGGAGGTAAGTGAACCTGACGGCCTGCGGCCATGGACGCTACAGTATCCCCCCTCTTACGCCCCCTCTTCTTGGAGCCAGAGCGAGAGAGGAATTTTTTAATAAGAGCAGGAGCGCTGAGGTTCTCTTCTGGCTCCCAGGACCTCTCCTCAGGACCAAACAATCTCCAGTCCACCAAATAGAAAGTCCTTCCTCCTACCCTTTTGCAGTCCAGGATCTCTTTTACCTCGAATACATCAGAAGGACCGCTGGGGGCAACTGTGGAACTAGAAGTCTTGCTGTAGCGGTTCAGGACCACTGGTTTCAGGAGGGACACGTGGAAGGAGTTAGGGATTCTGAGGGTAGGAGACAGCCGCAGCTTATAGGAGACAGGGTTGATCTGTTGCAGGATATCGAAAGGACCAAGGAACCTGGGAGCAAACTTGTATGAAGGCACCCTCAAGCAAATGTTCCGAGAGGACAGCCAAACTTTAGTCCCCGGAAGATACTGAGGCGGCTCTCTTCTCCTAGTATCCGCCTTTCGCTGTATGCGATCTACCGCCAGCAAAATAGAGGACCGGGTCTGTTGCCAGATTTGCAGGAAGTTCCCATATGCAGAGTCAGCAGCGGGTACCTGAGATGAAGTCGACACAGGAAGAGGGACTCTTCGATGTTGAATGTACACGATGTGAAACGGAGTGGAGGTGGTGGACTCACTTGTGTGGTTGTTGTATGAAAACTCGGCCCATGGAAGAAGCTGTACCCAGTTATCGTGCTGTGAAGAGATGTAGTGGCGGAGATAATTCTCCATGATCTGGTTGACCCTTTCAACTTGCCCATTGGACTGGGGGTGATAGGCTGAGGAAAGTCCAAACTCACATCCAGGAGTTTACAGAGGGCTCTCCAGAACTTTGACGTAAACTGAACACCCCGATCTGACACGATGTGAAGAGGCAAGCCATGTAAGCGAAATATGTGTAGAATGAAGAGACTCGCCAGACGAGGAGCAGAAGGTAGGCCGGTCAGCGGCATAAAATGAGTCATCTTAGAGAACCGGTCCACCACCAGCCAGACAGTGTTGCATCCTGCTGAGGGGGGAAGGTCTATGACAAAGTCCATCGCAATGTGCTGCCAGTGGGCATTGGGTACAGGCAGAGGTTGGAGCAGCCCGGCAGGCTTGGAGTGAGTCACTTTATTAGAGGCACACACCGTGCAAGAAGAGACAAAGTCCAGAACATCTTTAGGTAGCGTGGGCCACCAGAAGTGACGAGCGATCAGGTTTCGGGTTTTACGGACCCCGGCGTGCCCAGCCAGTTTAGAGCTGTGTCCCCAGCGGAGAATTCTTCTCCTGTCTGCCAACCGAACAAACGTCCTCCCAGGAGGGATGTCTCTAATCTGCAGAGGATAAGCGGTGACAACGCAGGACGGGTCTATGATAGTCTGAAGGGACTCAACCGTGTCTTCCGTCTCAAACGATCTGGACAGGGCATCGGCCCTCACATTCTTGTCCGCGGGACGGTAGTGGAGCATAAATTGGAAACGGGTGAAAAACAGCGACCACCTGGCTTGACGGGGATTCAGTCGTTGTGCAGACTGAAGGTAGGTGAGGTTCTTGTGGTCGGTGAAGATCAGGATGGGGTGAGCAGCGCCCTCTAGAAGATGTCTCCACTCATCTAGGGCCAATTTGATGGCCAGTAGCTCCCGATTTACAAAGGAGTAATTGCGCTCAGCAGAAGCAAACAGTCTTGAGTAGTAGCCACATACCACTGCTTTTCCTTTGGAGCTCCTCTGGAACAGAAGTGCACCTGCACCAACAGAGGAAGCGTCCACTCTCAGAGAGAACTGCCGAGATACGTCAGGATGATGGAGGATCGAGGCTGAAGTGAATGCTTTCTTGAGGCTAATAAATGCGGACTCTGCCTCTGGAGTCCACACTTTGGCGTTCACACCCTTCTTGGTAAGGGACGAGATGGGAGCCGTCAGAGAAGAGAAGTTAGGAATAAACTGCCGGTAGAAATTGGCGAATCCCAGGAACCGCTGTATGGCCCTTAAGCCTTGAGGACGTGGCCACTCCAGGACAGCTTTCACTTTCTCAGGATCCATCTTGAGGCCTTGATCCGAGATGATGTAGCTCAGGAAGGGCAGAGAACTCTTCTCAAAGACGCACTTCTCCAGCTTGGCGTATAAATGATTCTCCCTTAATTGTAGTAGAACCTGACGGACATGCCTCCGATGAGTCGTCTGATCTGGGGAGAAAATCAAAACCCCCACAGGTCTAGCTTAGAAAAAATGTTGGCTCCTCGTATGCGATCAAACAGCTCGGATATAAGTGGCTTGGGGATTTTTACTTGACCGTGATCTCGTTGAGACAATGGTAGTCAATGTAGGGTCGAAGAGATCCATCTCTCTTCTTAACGAAGAAGGAGGAGGAAGATTTTCGTATAAATCCCCTCTCCAAATTCTCTTTGATATAGGCTGACATAGATAAAGTCTCTGGCAAGGAGAGAGGATATACCCATCCACGGGGAAGAGAAGCATTTGGAACCAGTTCAATGGGACAGTCATAATTCCGATGTGGAGGCAACGTCTCAGCCTCTCGCTTGCAGGAGACATCCGCAAAACTGGCATATTAAGATGGCAAATCAGAGAGTGACTGAGGCAGAGGGGACATAACAGGACGGACTTGTGACAGGAAATGGCTATGGCATCTGGAACCCCATTGCTTCTCCTGTTCAGACAACTGGACTCTGTCTACCTGCATGGGTTCTTCAGGTAGCGCACTAGGGGAAGGCAATAGTGGTCTCTGGACCAAGGATGCTGGTCTGTGGACCCGGCTCTCCTGTCGAACCTCTTGAGTGCGCTCCCGGATTCTCATGTCAACCCGAGTGGCTAACAGGATGAGGGTATCCAAAGTAGGATGAAGGTCGCGGCTGCCAGTTCGTCCTTGATGTGAGAGGACAGTTCCTGCCAGAAGGTCGCAACCAGTGCCTCATTGTTCCATGCCAGCTGCGCTACCAGGGTACGGAAGAAAATGCCATACTCCCTTACTGTGGAACCCTCTTGCTTGAGGGTTAACAGAGTGGCTGCGGCAGAGGATGTTCGACGTGGCTCCACGAACACGGCACGAAAGGACTGCAGGAACAAGGCTAGGTCCGAGGATACAGGTCCTTGTTGCTCCAAGATTGGGTTCGCCCATACAAGGGCCTTGCCAGCAGAAAGGGGGTGATAAATGCTACTTTGGCCTCCTCGTAGGGGAAGAGATGAGCCCGTAGCCTAAAATGAACCGTGCATTGGTTAATAAATCCTCTACATGCTCTGGGATCACCATCATAGCGAGCAGAAAGAATCAGAGGAACTGTGGATCCGGAACAAACAGGAGGAGCAGCGGGCTGTGGTACAGCAACAGCCTCAGGAGGAAGAACCGGAGGTGGAACAGTGAGTAGATCCAGACGGACCATGATAGAATTAACAGCCTCAAGGAGTTGATCCTGACGTGTGCGTAGGTCATGCATCTCCGACTGTATCTTCTGGACTGCGGTCTTGGGCTGGCCAGCGGGTTCCATGGCCTGAGCATATTGTCACGGTCACAGGATATGTGGACCCACTAGGCCGCTCCGCCATGGCGGAAAGGCAGCTGACCAAATCTCAGTCTATACAAAAGTATATTGGCAGTTCCTAACACTTGGGTACCTGAACTAGTCCAGACAGTGGCTGTGCTTCAGCACGGATGGAGGTCGGTGCAGCAGGTAGCTCCAGACATGGTGGGCAGTACAAGATGTGGCAGAAGACACCGGACGTGGCAGAAGACACTGGATGTGGCAAGCGACACTGGACGTGGCAAACGACACTGGACATGGCAAACTACAGCAGGTGCAGTAGGACACAACTCCAACACCAGTAGGCAAGGAACAAGAACAAGCACGGGATACAGGAACAGGTAACAGGGCATGGGTAACAACTGGAATGGGAAACACTAAGGGACCATTTGCAAGACAGACTTGGGATAAATTAACAACGCTCAGGCAAGGACCAGACGGACTGGGGCCTTCTTATAGGCCAGGAAATCATGTGGATTGATGATGATGATTGTTTTCATGTGCGCGCTGGCCCTTTAAGAGCAGGCACGAGCGTGCGCGTGCACCCAACGGGACACAGCGGGCTGGAGCGGAAGTGAGCGCTGGCGTCTCCTAGGAAGGAGATGGGGACCAGCACTCACAGATCCATGGTTGCGGGCGTCAGGAGGCCAAGCAATATGTCATGCACTTCCCTCTCAGGCCATGCAATATGCACAATACATGTATTGTTTAGTAGTATAAATGAGGGCTTTAGGAGCATTAAGTAGGGAGGTTTTCAGGGAGGCCTGTTAAATCCAATGATGCTCTACCTATGAAAATAACAGAGATCAGATTCATACACCTTTAGAAATATCCAGGCATACATATTCTCCCTCATTCCTTGCCCCACTTTATCCTGGTGTACTCATAGACACTAGTAAATATATGGTCAAAGCAGAAAAAAGAGAAACTTGATCCAGCGCTGGGATTAAAAGGAAGTCATATTCTAACTTTATTCCAAATATATTAACCCCTAGGCGCACCTCGACGCAACTGTACGTCCGGGTGGCCAGTGTCTGAGCGCACGGGGACACATAGTTACTGGGCAGTTCCCGGTGCACAATGTCGGCGATAGTGTGAACCGGGAGGTCAGCTGTCCCAGACAGCTGACACTCCACTGTATGCCGATCAGCAGATTATTTCCGCTGACTTCGACAATGAACTTCTTAATTTCGGTGATCGATTGCAATCGCCACATTTTAGGGGTTTCTAGCATATCGGAAGACCTCACAATGAAATCGTGAGGTTTGCAGATGGCTAGCATGGTGACCGGAGGCCAAGTAATGGCCTCCGTGTCTGCCATGTACGGAAGCCTATCAGGACCAGCCTCCTGATAGACTTCCTGTCAGAGTGACAGGACGTCACTGCCGTTCGCGATGCACACTGTCGGTGACAGTGTGCATCGGCAACCGGGACGTCAGCTCTCCCTGACAGCTGACACACCACTGTTGCCGATCAGTGGCTCATTGCCGCTGATTTAGGCAAATAACCCGTTAAATGCGGAGCTTGATTGCGATCTCCGCATTTAGGGGGTTTGTATCACATCAGCAGCCCCCATGCAATTGTAGGGGCTGCTGATGCTTGTGATGGCACCCGGGGGCCAGACAACATCCTCCGGGTCTGCCATGTATGGAAGCCTATGAGGACCAGCCTCTAGCTGGTCCTCGTAGACTAAGGGCAAGGCCAGATGCGGTGGAATTGCTCTGGAATTCCACTGCGGCCAGTCCGCTGCGGAAATCCGCAGCGGACATTTTCTCGATTTGGTTTTCACACCTATTTAGTTAGGTTCATGCACACGTGGCGGAAAACTCCGCTGTGGACCATAGGCTGCGGTGCAGAATTTGGTGTCCACAGCATACACTGGCTGTTGCGGATGTGTAGCGGACTTGTTGCGGAATTTCTCCATGGAGATTCAAAATTCCGCAATGAAATCTGCAGATGTTATGTGTGTTGCGTTGCGTATTGGTTTTACGAACAGGATATTTCATCATTCTGGCTGGACCTATGTGTACTCTTCACCTGAATACGCAACGGCTAATCCGCATCAATTTACTGCACATTTTAGGCAAAGCCGCAACAGAATCTGCAAAGCAGATTATGTGTGGCATTGATGCGGACAGTGTCTGCAAAAATACGCCACGTCTGGCCATGCCCTAACTGTCAGAGTGACTGTGACGTCGCACTGACAGTTGGAATACATTACACTACCTAGGTAGTGTAATGTATTCTAGCAGCGATCAGAGCTGCAGGTAAAAGAAGAAAGTGTAAAAAGTAAAGAAAGAAGTACAAAAGTGTAAAAATAAAAGATTTTTTTTCCTATAATAAGTCACTTATTATAGGAAAAAAATGAAAACGTTAAAAAACAGTACACATATTTGGTATCACCGCGTTCGTAATGACCCAATCTATAAAACTATAATGTAATTTTTACCGCACGGTGAACGCCGCAAAAAAAACAACAAAAAGCAATGCCAGAATCACTATTTTTTTGGTCACCACCCCTCCCAAAATATAGAATAAAAAGTGATCAAAAAGTCACATGCACCCCAAAATAGTACCAATAGAAATTACAACCCGTCCCGCAAAAAACTATCCCTTACACCGCTTTTTTTATTGAAAAATAAAAAAGTTACGGCTCTCAGAATATGGTGACACAGAAAATAAATTATTTTCTAAAGAAGTTTTATTTAAATTTTATTGAGCAAACGCTGCAAAACATAAAAAAAAATATATACATATGGTATCGCTGTAATCGTACCGACCCGCAGAATAAAGTAAAATTGTCATTTATAGCGCATTATGCATGCCGTAAGAAATAAAGAATTTAAAACGCCAAAATCACAGTTTTTTGTTCACCAAAGCTCTAAATAAAATGTAATAAAACGTGATCAAAAAGTTGTATGTACAAAAAAATTGTACCAATAAAACCTACAGCTCGTCCCGCCAAAAATAAGCCCTCACACCACTCAATCAACCAAAAAATAAAAGAGTTATGGGTCTCAGAATGTGTTGATACAAAACAATTTTTTTTTTTTAACAAATAGTTTTTTCGTTGTAAAAGCAGTAATATATAAAAAAAATATATACATTTGGTATCACCTTTAATTGTATTGACCCGCAGAATAAAGTTAAGTTGTCGTTTTTACCGCACGGTGAAAGTGGTAAAAACGAAACCCAAAAAGCAATGGAGGAACCACAGTTTTTTCCAATTTCACCCCGAAAAATAATTTTATTTTTGGTTTCCCAGTACATTATATGGTACTTTAAATGGTGTCAATAGATACTACAACTCTTCCCGCAAAAAAATAAGCCCTCACGCTGCTCTATTCATAGAAAAATAAAAAAGTTATGGTGTTTGGATTGGGTGGAGTTAAAAACTAAAATGTAAATGCAAAAAAGGATCAGTCCTGCAAAAGTTTAATTCATTTCTATTAAAAAAATAAATTATTACCAGATGTGGGGTATTGTCATACTCAGGAGAGATTGCGTTACAAATTTAGGGCGACTTTTTCTCCTTTACCACTTGTGAAAATGAAAAAATTCAACATTTTAGTGGCCAAAAATGTTTATATTCATTTTCACGGCCTAATTCTACTAAATTCTGCAAAAAACCTGTGTGGTATAAATGCTTACTATACCCCTAGAAAAATTCCTTGAGGGGTGTAGTTTCCCAAATGGGGTAACTTTTGCGGTGTTTCCACTGTTTTGTTCCCTCCAGGGCATTGCAATCGCGACATGGCACTAAAAACCAATCCAGCAAAATCTGCGCTCTAAAATCCAAATGGTGCTCCCTCCCTTCTGAGCCCTGCTGTGTGTCCAAACATCAGTTTATTACCACATTTGGGGTATTTCCGTAATCGGGAGAAGATGCTTTACAAATGTTGGGGTGCATTTTCTTCTTTATTCCTTGTAAAAAAAGTAGATTTGCATTTTCACAAACTAACTCCAATAAATATAGCAAAATACCTGTGGGGTCAAAGTGCTAACCATACCCCTGGATAAATTCCTTGAGGGGCCTAGTTTCCAAAATGGGGTAACTTTTGGCCGGTGTTTCGGTCCATTAGCATACTAGGGCCACATGTGGGATATTCCTAAAAACTGCAGAACTTGGGCAATAAATATTGAGTTGTGTTTCTCTGGTAAAACCTTCTGTGTTACAGAATTTTTTTTTACAAATGAATTTCGGCAAAAAAAAAAAAAGAAATTTGTAAATTTCCCCTCTACTTTGCTTTATTTCCTGTGAAACGCTTAAAGGAACAGTGTTACCACAAATTATTTTTTTATATGTTAAAGATGTTAGTGCTTTATTAAAAACGTTTGGAGTAATTTGTGTGTTTGTGTGTTACTTTTTCTTATTTTTACACTTTTTCTTCCCTATGGGGGCTGCCATTTTTTTTCCATTTCTGTATGTGTCGATTAACGACACATACAGACATGGAGTACGGCAGCCACAGTCCCATAGGGACTGCGAACGGGTCCCGTCCCATCCACTTCTGTGTACGCCGTCTGTGTGGGAACTGCGCATGCGCCGCTCCCACACAGTCCAATTTGAAATGCGCGCCGTCCGGCGCCATTTTCCTGTGGACCGGAAGTCGCGGCCGGACAGTAAGATTACTACTTCCGGTCGCGGCTTCCGGACTTGTGCACTTGGACCAGCGGCAGCAGACGGAGCGGACGGGCCGGAGGGAGCCGCGGCGGCAGGAGCAGGTAAGAGATTTCTATGTATGTTCGTGTTTGTGTGTGTTTACTAGTGTATGTAAACCTACTACACTGTGTGTTAGCTCAAAAAATGGCGACACACAGTGTAGGAGGTCAGACTGTTCAATCCCCTCGTTTATCCCGGCACTAGCCAGGATAAAGGAGGGGGGATTCTCAGAGCTCACTAGAGCGAGTGCTTTTTACCCAATTTTGCAGCAAAAAGCAATGTGGTTGCTTTACCACATGCAATGCTGCAATTTTGGGAATAGCTCCATCTAGTGACCAGCAATGGGAAATATTATAAATTAGAATCTAATTTATAATATTTCCTGACTCGTGAAAAAAATAAAAAAAATTTGAACAATGTTTAAACACCTACACACTAAATGTTTAATTAAAAAAAAAAAAAACATGTTTTGCTGGCAACACATTCCCTTTAAAGGGTTAAGAAACTTTCTGAATGCTGTTTTGAATACTTTGAGGGTGCAGTTTTTAAAATGGGGTGATTTATTGGGGGATTCTAATATATAAGGCACTCAAAACCACTTCAGAACTAAACTGGTACCTGTAAAAATAGCCTTTTGAAATTTTCTTGAAAATGTGAGAAATTGCTGCTAAAGTTCTAAGCCTTGTAACGTCCTAGAAAAATAAAAGGATGTTCAAAAAATGATGCAAATATTAAGTAGACTTATGGAAAATGGTAACTAGTGACTATTTTGTGTACTATAGACATCTGTTTTGGAAGCAGATACATTTAAATTTAGAAAAATGCAAATTTTTCCAAATTTTCTCTAAATTTTGGTCTTTTTTACGAATAAATATTTAATTTATCGTCCAAATTTTTCCACTATCATAAAGTACAATATGTCACGAGAAAATATCTCAGAATCACTTGGATAGGTAAAAGCATTCCGAAGTTATTACCACATAAAGTCACACATGTCCGATTTGAAAAAATCGGCTGTGCCACAAGGCCAAAACAGGCTGCGTCCTGAAGGGGTTAAAAAGTCCATATACATAGGGGTGGATGCATCAGATAGCAGGCCAACATGCAACACGACATGAGTTAAGGACCAGCAATATGTCTTAATGCGTAGGCCTGCTATCGGATGCATCAACCTTTTAAACCCAGCGCTGGATCAAGTTTCTCTTTTTCTGCTTTGAACTTCATCATGTGCCACCACGAGGATCCGTGCACTGTACCGGCTCAGACATAGGATCTGTGAGCTGGAGGATTCCTCCCCCATTTACTTCTAAATATATGGTCAATTTGTTTCTTTTCTATACCAACCCCTGGACACTGAGGGCTTACATTTAAAAAAATTATGTTATCCTTACCAATCATTTTATGTATTAGCAACATTTTTTCGTTGCTGTTAAAATGTTAAAGTAGATTTCCAAGATGATCTACCCTTACTGTCGCTTATGTGGCTTAGTTTATTGGGGGGACTTCACCAGAATCTATTGTAGTATTATGTTGTTTCCCTTTTAGTTTGAATAATTTCACTGAAAATTAGACAGGAATTAGAGAAAGATAATATAATAAATGAGAGTATTATTCTTTGATTTGATGTTTTTTTTGTTTTTGTTTCACTAATTAGATGAAATCAAGGATGCAGTAGAGAATTATAGAGTATTTGTTCATTTTAAATATTGTAGGGAATTTGTTTTTTATTTTTAAAAACATTCTTCTGGGGCCACCATATTGTAGGTACTATCAACTAAATGCCCAAAGGCAAGCAAAGCCCTATTTCCCAACTACCTATTCAGGAACTAAAATAAAAACCTTTATTAATGTTATTGTAAGCAAATTGATGAACACATGTAATAAAATTGTCAATGCGAGCTGCTAGAGAGTGAACTGTAAGGCACAGTGCCTGGAAAATATATTTTGAATAGCACACTTCTATCTATTTATATTTCAATTAGAGCCAGCATCTGCAGAACACTGTAACTTCACTAACTAGTAGAATAGGGTGCATTTAACAGCAGAACATGATATTAAAATTAGTTAGCCTCCCTAACTCACTAACTAATTTTAATTTCATGCTCTGTTTTTAGATACACCCTATTCTACTAGTTAGAGGAGTAACAGTTAGTGGAGTTACAGCCCCCAGGTCTGCCGTCTGTCTGCCTCGGTGTGCCTCCAGCAGGGCTTAAAGAGACTCTGTCACCACATTATAAGTGCCCTATCTCCTACATAATCTGATCGGCGCTGTAATGTAGAAAACAGCAGTGGTTTTTATTTTGAAAAACTATAATTTTTGAGAAAGTTATGACCAATTTTAGATTTATGCTAATTCGTTTCTTAATGATCAACTGGGAGTGTTTTTACTTTTTACCAACTGGACATTGTACAGAGAAGTGTATGACGCTGACCAATCAGTGACCAATAAGCGTCATACACTTCTCATTGTTCCACAGTGTGATTGTGCAGTGAAAGAAGCTGGGCTGTAACAATAAGAAGTGTATGACGCTGATTGGTCACTGATTGGTCAGCGTCATACACTCCTTTGTACAACGCCCAGTTGATAAAAAGTAAAAACACGCCCAGTTGTCTATTAAGCAACTAATTAGCATACATCTAAAATTGCTCATAACTTGCTCAAAAATGATCGTTTTTCAAAATAAAAACCACTGTTGTTATCTACATTACAGCACTGATCAGATTATGTAGGAGATAGGGAATTTATAATCTGGTGACAGAGCCTCTTTAACAGAAGCCTGTGAAAATGACAATATACTGCAATACAATTGTATTGCAGTGTATTGTACCAGCGTTCTAATGATTGCTCGTTCAGGTCCCCTAGGGGGACTAATAAAAAGTGTAAAAAACATAACAAAATCTTTTAAAAGGTAAAAAAAAAATATTTTCCCATTTTTAACCAGAATGTAACAAATAAACAAAATTGGTATTGCCGCATCATTAAAAGTCCGAACTATTACAATATACCATTATTTAACTCGCATGGTGAACGGCGTAAAAAAAAATGAAAACACCAGAATTGTTGTTTTTTTGTCACCTTAGCGCTAAAATAAATGTAATAAAAAGTGATAAAAAAATCATATGTACAAAAAAGTGGTACCAACCAAATCTAAAGGTCGTCCCGCAAAAATTAAGCCCTCATACCTCTCAATCGACGAAAAAATAAAAAAGTTATGGCTCTCAGAATGTGGTCACACAATACTACATTTTTTTAACAAAAAGTTTTTTCTTTGTAAAAGTAGTAAAATATAAAAAATATATATAAATATGATATAACCGTAATTGTTTAGAGCTGCAGAATAAAGTTAAGTTGTCATTTTTACTGCACGGTGAAAGCCGTAAAAACGAAACCCAAAAGACAATGGAGGAATTGAGGTTTTTTCCAATTCCACCCACAAATATTTTTTTCCCGATTCCCAGTACACTATATGGTACTTTAAATGGTAACAATAGAAACAAAAACTTCTCTTGACAAAATAAAATAGGCCCTCACACCAATCTATTGATGGAAATATAAAAAAGTTATGGTTCTTGGAAGGCAGGGAGTAAAAAAAATAAAACGTAAAAAAAAAATGTCTGGGTCTTTAAAGGGTTAAGGCAAAGTTGACAAGTGAGCTGCAGAAAACAGGAAGCGTCAACTAACTACACTAACGGTCAAATTTGAGAAATGGAATATGTAATAACATTTTTATGCAGGTAGACAACCTGAAAATAAAAAAAAACTCCAAAATTTGGTAAAATATATATTTATGTTAAAAAAAGCGATTTAAACAATAGCTAAATTTTTGATAATACATTACCTTTAAATGGTTATGATATTCTTAAAGGAGCTACAATTGGTATAACCGATGCATTTTCAAATGGATCTAAATGAATCTTCATGAATCCCATTGACTTATAATGGGGTCTGTCAGGTTTTTATTGGGGTTCCGGTGTTTTAAACTGCAAGAATGATGCTGCCAACTGTGGTTTTATTGCCCTTATAAACACCTGAACCCAGACAGAACGGCGCATAGATAGCAATAGATGTTTGTGGTAAACTACAATGTTTTTGGTTTGCTGTGTATTTGTAGGTCTGAATCACACAAAGTTATTTTTGTAGTTTATTCTCCATTTCATTTCATAGCTTGGGGACACTCTGTGTTGGAAACAGATACATATAACAATCATTTGCTACTAGTCTTTTATAAAACCATGTGCTTTCAGTGAACTATTGTATACTTATATAAACAAAAGAAGATAAAGGAGCTGGATAGCCAATTATAATACAATTAAATATCTTTATTAACACATAAATACACGTAAAATGTTAAAAAATTACAAAAGGACTCTGTAGTTCCAAAACAGCACAACAGGGGAGACTCCCAGAAGTAATCTGGGGCAAGGCAAACAAACAATCTAGGTACAAGGTATGAGACAAGGGCTCAGTGTCTAATGATACGGATGAATAATTATATCCTAATACAAGTGCAACCTTCACATACAAAGGACAGGGTAAAGAGTGGAGATAAGTCACCTGAAAAAACAGGTCCACAGACTGAAAAATCAGACACCACTCCTCTATTCAAAAAGTCGTCTTACCCATAGTAAATGAACCGGGAGAGTCAATCAAGTGTGCTGTTGAACCCCAACGCGTGTTTCGCGGTCTGCATCCTCAAGGGGTGTGATGTATCAGAAGATGAGACAGCAATATATATGGTGGGCCACAGGTGTGCTTCACTGGTTCAATAACCACTCTCCAATGAACAACGGCGCGCATTCCCTGCCGAAAACCAGAAGTGAGGCATGCCCCACCTCCAGCCCCCGTCGCCGTAGCGCACATCCGGAATCCCCGATGCGTACAGTGATTCCGAGCATGCGCAGTGGGCCAGAGGGGGCGGGAGCGAGGCAATGCCACACAGCGGAGTCGTACAGGAGATGCGCGCACCTCATTGGAAGGTGGATAGAAGAGAAAAAAGAAACAATGTACTGCCAGAAAAAGTAAGTGACATATATTAAAACGTGTAGATCGGAGCCATCTTAGTGGAACGATGAATAGATAAAAATAGGTAATGAGGATGTGATACCAAAAACAGTAAAATAACTAATTAGCAAATAGAAAAATACGTATAGTGCTCAAAATAGTGACTATAACATTTAAATGTGGTTATGCATAGGAAACCCTAAACATTTATCGTGGTTAGAAAAACAAAATTAAATTAAGACTGAGGGCACAGAGAGACGCAGTCAGTCTGTGTCCGCAGATATAAGAGAGACACAAAGTCTCTGTATTAGGGAAAGTGAAAAGAAAATGGTTAAAAAAGGAGAAATGCAGGGATAAAATCACACAAACCAATATGTGTGTATATAGTACAGACATTGTAGTAACGTAATTAACGTATGGGTATACAGTATTAATTATCAAAAAATAACATGGAACGAACTGTCAGCCAAATGTAACCATAGGTGCAGTGTCACTGATCAGAAAAATGAATGTTAACAATACAAAAGAGCATACATGTATTTTTGGTATTACAATGTTTTCTTCTTTAATCTTGATAGTAGGATCCGGTGATGAATTTCAGGGTCTCGTCAGAGACAAATGCTGTCACAGAGTTAATATATCAATATACATATACATGTAGTCTATTACGCACTTTGTGGATGTCCTAAAATTTATATAGGTTTAACGTCCAGACAGCTGCGGATACGCATCAGAGAACGATATCATCGGAGCTAAGGCAATAAGCGACTATAGACAACTTAAAACATTGCCTAGACATTTCAAACAGTACCATGGCTGTAATCCTAAGTCTCTTATGATACGCGGAATTGACCGCATACACTGTGGCATCAGAGGGGGTGATCTGAGGAAGGTATTGGCTCAAAAAGAGTGTATGTTGTTTGTGAAACTCGGAACTATGACCCCTAGTGGGCTTAATGAACAATTGAATTTTGCCCCCTTTCTATAAATCTCCCTACCATCATTTGCTTTTAATGTAATTTTATTTTAATTGTTGTGTCTTAACTTTGCTACATAGGCATTTGATATATTAACTCTGTGACAGCATTTGTCTCTGACGAGACCCTGAAATTCATCACCGGATCCTACTATCAAGATTAAAGAAGAAAACATTGTAATACCAAAAATACATGTATATGTTTTTCTGCATACCTTGTATTTATGTACCGACCACAATATATGTGTTTAAGACAGCAATAACTCTGTATTTTTCCTTGCTGCTCTTTTGTATTGTTAACATTGATTTTTCTGATCAGTGACACTGCACCTATGGTTACATTTGGCTGACAGTTCGTTCCATGTTATTTTTTGATAATTAATACTGTATACCCATACGTTAATTACGTTACTACAATGTCTGTACTATATACACACATATTGGTTTGTGTGATTTTATCCCTGCATTTCTCCTTTTTTAACCATTTTCTTTTCACTTTCCCTAATACAGAGACTTCGTGTCTCTCTTATATCTGCGGACACAGACTGACTGCGTCTCTCTGTGCCCTCAGTCTTAATTTAATTTTGTTTTTCTAACCACGACAAATGTTTAGGGTTTCCTATGCATAACCGCATTTAAACGTTATAGTCACTATTTTGAGCACTATACGTATTTTTCTATTTGCTAATTAGTTATTTTACTGTTTTTGGTATCACATCCTCATTACCTATTTTTATCTATTCATCGTTCCACTAAGATGGCTCCGATCTACACGTTTTAATATATGTCACTTACTTTTTCTGGCAGTACATTGTTTCTTTTTTCTCTTCTATCCACCTTCCAATGAGGTGCGCGCATCTCCTGTACGACTCCGCTGTGTGGCCTTGCCTCGCTCCCGCCCCCTCTGGCGCACTGCACATGCTTGGAATCACTGTACGCGTCGGGGATTCCGGACGTGCGCTACGGCGCCGGGGGCTGGAAGTGGGGCATGCCTCACTTCTGGTTTTCGGCAGGGAATGCGCGCCGTTGTTCATTGGAGAGTGGTTATTGAACCAGTGAAGCACACCTGTGGCCCACCATATATAATGCTGTCTCATCTTCTGATACATCACACCCCTTGAGGAAGCAGACCGCGAAACGCGCGTTGGGGTTCAACAGCACACTTGATTGACTCTCCCGGTTCATTTACTATGGGTAAGATGACTTTTTGAATAGAGGAGTGGTGTCTGATTTTTCAGTCTGTGGACCTGTTTTTTCAGGTGACTTATCTCCACTCTTTACCCTGTCCTTTGTATGTGAAGGTTGCACTTGTATTAGGATATAATTATTCATCCGTATCATTAGACACTGTGCCCTTGACTCATACCTTGTACCTAGATTGTTTGTTTACCTTGCCCTGGATTACTTCTGGGATTCTCCCCTGTTGTGCTGTTTTGGAACTACAGAGTCCTTTTGTCCTTTTGTAATTTTTTAACATTTTACGTGTATCTATGTGTTAATAAAGATATTTAATTTTATTATAATTGGCTATCCAGCTCCTTTATCTTCTTTTGTTTATATATGTATCCATAGGAGTTGCCTTTTCTTGGTATTTAGGGAGGATGCTTTAACCATATAGCACCTAGCCCCTTATTTCATTTGCCATATGAGCCCCCTTTTTGTGTGTTTAATATTGTATACTGCTGATTGTATGCAATAATTGGTCATGCAAAATATGATATCTAAGTATGAAAATTCTCTGAGCACTGAAACAAGTAATTAAATCAACATTAGCTATAGCTTCTGTCCGCTCAAATTTTTAGCTTTATATCAAATGAATAAAATGCAGTACTACAAATAAATGCATTAAGATTGAATATCATTTTTACTAAAAAACAGCAAAATAAGTTTTGCTTGCCAACTGCATGGATGTTTTTTTTCTATATTTGTGGTATTAAGAGTATAAGTAATATAAACAGCACAAAGTAAATAGAGCATTTTCCATTAACGATATATTTTCCATTATCTATATTTACCTACTTTTAATCTTAATTTAAAAATTATTTTTTCGTGTGTGTACTGGAACATTTTGTACCTAACAATAAATCCAGCTTCAAAAGTACACAATAGATTTAAATCTAACATGTCTGACATAGAATAAATATTATATCCTGTACATGCATATCCACAGTCTTAGGCCCCATGCACACGACCGTGCCCGCAATCACGTATGGGAGCATGGCCCGCAAAATGCAAAAGAACGGACATGTTCCATAATTCCCGGAACATTTCCACGGCACGGGCACCCTTCCGTAGTGCTACGGAAAGGTGTCCGCGTTCAATGAAACTGAATGGGTCCATTTTTGCGGACAGCAATTGCGGTCCGTAAAAACGGAGGATTTTTACGGTCGTGTGCATGGGGCCTTAATGTGCTATTTTACACTGTCTTGCTTCAGTATCTAATAAAGTTACTTTACCTAGGTTTTGCTTGTGTTAAACATGCAGACAAGTCTGATTTTTCCTGAAAGATGGAGGATCATCTGCATTGACTGAACTCTGGACTAACAACAGTAATTGAACACGAAACATTGCTTGAAGTGATGATAAAGTTGCTCCAAATTGTAGTGGAGTTTTTTTGCATACAGTACAATATACCCACACTATGTTATGTGAATAACAAAATGCAAGAAAATGACATAGGTCCCTGCTTTGACATAGGTCCCTTCCCTGCTTTGAGCCCAAGCAAAAACAATAAATGGTTGGAAAAAGTTATACTTCCATTCTAGGCAAAGGGCAATGTATGTATTGAGTCCACATAGACAAGCCTACAACTTGCAGGGACATCAGATGTCAGCTACTGTATTAGGCACAATATTTTAGTGTTATATATAATAGTACGTTAGAAGATAATGGGCTAGATATATTGTAAAGGGAAAAGTGCCTTAAACGGGACCAGAAAATAGTTGTTGGTACAATATGTGATATTTATCAAACATTTGCAACATTCAAATTTCTATGTTATATATATCTATATATATATATATATATTAATCTATTGAACTATAGTTTTGAAGACGTGAATACTTAGATATGAATCAAAATATGCCATAGGGCAAATAACAACATAGAAAAATGTATGCTAGTCTGTGAAGTAACAAATTGAGATCTTTGTTCCTCAATAATGTCAACGTGTGAAAATAGCCCTCAGCGCTGAAGACAATTTCTTTACACTGCCGGGAGAAAATGTAGTATTACAGGCAGCCAGTCAAATGAATGGAAGATAATGTTATAAATAAAGGGTCCCTTTGTTAGTGGATCCCTGCTCTGTCGGGATTCAAACCCAAAAACTCCTGTGTCCCAGGCCGTATCTCTTCCCCTTACCTTAAATACCTAATTAACCTTACCCATTTTGCTTTCGCTATAAGCCACCTTGCACTTCCTCCTTGCCAGACTATTTAGCTTCCTGCCTGTAGTCTATTTAAACCCTATCTGCACGAGTAAGTAACTGTACGTCGTTGCGGGAGGTTACTTCCCGCACGAGGACGTACAGTTACTGAGGTTTTTTCCAGTGCACACTGTCGGCGACAGTGTGCATCGGGAACTGGGAGGTCAGCTGTTGCCGACAGCCGACACGCCACTCTTGCCGGCCAGCGGTCCTTTGCCGCTGATTTCAGCGAATTAACCCCTTAAATTCGGAGATCGGTTGCAATCGCCGAATTTTAGGGGATTCTAGCATATCGGCAGACCCTGGTCCGAAATCTCGGGGTTTGCCGATAGTTAGTATGTCAAACGGAAGCCACACAATGGCTTCCGTGTCTGCCATGGACGGAACCCCATCAGGATCAACCTTCGGCTGGTACTAATAGGCTCCCTGTCAGAGTGACAGGAAGTCACTGTGTCATTCCCGATGCACACTGTCGGCGACAAGGTGTGCATCGGGAACTTGGAGATCAGCTGTCCCCGACAGCTGACACTCCAGTGTTGCCGATCAGCGGCTCATCGCCGCTGATTTAGGCAATTAACCCGATACATGCGGGGCTTGATTGCGATCTCCGCATGTAGGGGGTTTGTAGCACATCAGCAGCCCCCATGCAATTGTGGAGGCTGCTGATGCTTGTGATGGCATCCGGAGGTCAGGCAACGGCCTCCAGGTCTGCCATGTATGGAAGTCTATGAGGATCAGCCTGGCTGATCCTCGTAGACTAACTGTCAGAGTGATTGTGATGTCACACTGACAGTTGGAATACGTTACACTACCTAGGTATTTTAATGATTTCTAGCAGCAATCAAAGCTGCAGGTCAAAAAAATAAAGTGTAAAAAGTAAATAAAAAGTGAATAAACAAAAAATTTATTGTAAAAAGTAAAAAAAAGTTACTAAAAATGTTTTATAAAAGTGTAAAAATAAAAGTTTAATCAGTCATTTGTTATAGGGAAAAAATGAAAAAGTTTAAAAAATAGTACACATATTTGGTATCACCGTGTTCGTAACGACCCAAACTATGAAACTATAGTGTTAATTTTTCCTCACGGTGAACGCCGAAAACAAAATAAACGGAAAACTGTCAGCATCGCTATTTTTTGGTCACCAGCCCTCCCAAGATATAGAATAAAAAGTGATCAAAAAGTCACATTTACCCCAAAATAGTACCAACTACAACCCGTCCCGCAAAAAACAAGACCTCCCACAGCTTTTTTGACGAAAAAATTAAAAAGTTACGGCTCAGAATAGCGTGTCTCAGAAAATAAATTATTTTATAGAAACGTAATTTTATTGTGAAAAAGCTGCAAAACTTAAAAAAAACGATACACATATGGTATCGGCGTAATCGTACCGACTGGCAGAATAAAGTAAAACGTGATTTATTGCGCACGGTGAACGCTGTAAGAAATAAAGAATTTAAAGCGCCAAAATCGCTGTTTTTTGGTCACCTTAGCTCTAAATTAGATCCTGTGAGGTCAAAATGCTCAGTATAACCCAAAAAAAATTCCTTGAGGGGTGTAGTATCCAAAATAGGGTCACTTTTGGGGGGTTTCCACTGTTTTGGTCCCTCCAGGGCATTGCAAACCCGACATGGCACTGAAAACCCATCCAGCAAAATCCAAAAGCCGCTCCTTCCCTCCTGAGCCCTGCTGTGGGTCCAAACATCAGTTTATGACCACATATGGGGTATTGCCGTAATCGGGAGAAATTGCTTTACAAATGTTGGGGTGCTTTTCTCCTTTATTCCTTGTAAAAATGAAAAAATTCTATGTTTCCACAGAAAAATAGGTGATTTTCATCTTCACAGACTAATTCCACTAAATTCTGCAAAAAAAACTGTGGGGTCAAAATGCTAACTATACCCCTAGAAAAATGCCTTGAGGGGTGTAGTTTCTCAAAATGGGGTAACTTTTGGGGGGTTTCGACTGTTTAGGTACCACAAGACCTCATCAAACCTGACATAACGCCTAAAATATATTCCTAAAAAAAGGAGGCCCCAAAATCCACTAGGTGCTCCTTGCTTCTGAGGCCTGTGCTTCAGACCATTAGGACACTACGGCCACATGTGTGATATTTCTAAAATCTGCAGAATCTGGGCAATAAATATTGAGTTGCGTTTCTCTGGTAAAACCTTCTGTGTTACAGATTTTTTTTTTTATTACAAATGAATTTCAGCAAAAAAATAGAAATTTGTTACTTTGCCTTAATTCCTGTGAAATGCCTAAAGGGTTAAAATACTTTCTGAATGTGGTTTTGAATACCTTGAGGGGTGCAGTTTTCAAAATGGGGTGATTTGTGGGGACTTTCTAATATAGAAGGCCCTCAAAGCCACTTCAGAACTGAACTGGTACCTGAAAAAATGGCCTATTGAAATTTTCTTGAAAATATGAGAAATTGCTGCTAAAGTTCTAAGCCTTGTAATGTCCTACAAAAATGAAAGTACGTTAAAAAAAATGATGCAAATATAAAGTAGACATACAGTGAAGGAAATAAGTATTTGATCCCTTGCTGATTTTGTAAGTTTGCCCACTGTCAAAGACATGAAGAGTCTAGAATTTTTAGGCTAGGTTAATTTTAACAGTGAGAGATAGATTATATTTAAAAAAAACCTGACAATCACATAGTCAAAATTATATATATTTATTTGCATTGTGCACAGAGAAATAAGTATTTGATCCCTTTGCCAAACAAGACTGAAAGGGAATGTGTTGTTAGCAAAAAATGTATTTTTTTTTTTAGTTAAACAATTAGTGTGTGGGTGATTAAACATTGCTCTAATTTTTTTTTTTTTTTCACGAGTCAGGAAATATTATTAGATTCTAATTTATAATATTTCCCAGTGCTGGTCACTAGATGGAGCAATTCCCAAAATTGCAGCATTGCATGTGGTAAAGCAACCACATTGCTTTATGCTGCAAAATTGGGAAAAACTCACTCGCTCTAGTGAGCTCACAGAATCCCCCCCTCCTTTATCCTGGCTAGTGCCGGGAGAAACGAGGGGATTGAACGGTCAAACCTCCTACACTGTGTGTCGCCATTTTGTGAGCTAACACACAGTGTAGTAGGTTTACATACAGTAGTAAACACACACTGAAACACGAACATACATAGAAATCACAGACCTGCTCCAGTCGCCGCCGCTCCCTCCGGTCCGTCCGCTCCGTCTGCTGCCGCTGCTCCATGTGCACAAGTCCGGAAGCCGCGACCGGAAGTAGTAATCTTACTGTCCGGCCGCGACTTCCGGTCCACAGGAAAATGGCGCCGGACGGCGCGCAGTTCAACTTGGACTGTGTGGGAGCGGCGCATGCGCCGTTCCCACACAGACGGCGTACACCATAGTGGATGGAACGGGCCCCGTTCGCATTCACTATGGGACTGGGGCTGCCGTATTCCATGTCTGTATGTGTTGTTAATCGACACATACAGAAATGGAGTAAAAAATGGCAGCCCCCATAGGGAAGAAAAAGTGTAAAAATAAAAAAAGTAAAACACAAACACACAAATAAATATAAAAGTTTTTAATAAAAGACTATTCCTTTAATACTTTGGTGCCAAAACCCTTGTTGGCATGCACAGCAGTCAGACATTTTTTGTAGTTGATGATGAGGTTTGCACACATGTTAGATGGAATTTTGGCCCACTCCTCTTTGCAGATCATCTGTAAATCATTAAGATTTCGAGGCTGTCGCTTGGCAACTCGGATCTTCAGCTCCCTCCATAAGTTTTCGATGGGATTAAGGTCTGGAGACTGGCTAGGCCACTCCATGACCTTAATGTGCTTCTTTTTGATCCGCTCCTTTGTTGCCTTGGCTGTATGTTTCGGGTCATTGTCGTGCTGGAAGACCCAGCCACAAGCCATTTTTAATGTCCTGGTGGAGGGAAGGAGGTTGTCACTCAGGATTTGACGGTACATGGCTCCATCCATTCTCCCATTGATGCGGTGAAGTAGTCCTGTGCCCTTAGCAGAGAAACACCCCCAAAACATAATGTTTCCACCTCCATGCTTGAGAGTGGGGATGGTGTTCTTTGGGTCATAGGCAGCATTTCTCTTCCTCCAAACACGGCGAGTTGAGTTAATGCCAAAGAGCTCAATTTTAGTCTCATCTGACCACAGCACCTTCTCCCAATCACTCTCAGAATCATTAAGATGTTCATTTGCAAACTTCAGACGGGCCTGTACATGTCTTCTTGAGCAGGGGGACCTTGCGGGCACTGCAGGATTTTAATCCATTACGGCGTAATGTGTTACCAATGGTTTTCTTGGTGACTGTGGTCCCAGCTGCCTTGAGATCATTAACAAGTTCCCCCCGTGTAGTTTTCGGCTGAGCTCTCACCTTCCTCGGAATCAAGGATACCCCACGAGGTGAGATTTTGCATGGAGCCCCAGATCGTAGTCGATTGACAATCATTCTGTATGTCTTCCATTTTCTTACTATTGCACCAACAGTTCTCTCCTTCTCAACCAGCATCTTACTTATTCTTTTGCAGCCCATTCCAGCCTTGTGCAGGTCTATGATCTTGTCCCTGACATCCTTAGAAAGCTCTTTGGTCTTGCCCATGTTGTAGAGGTTAGAGTCAGACTGATTAATTGAGTCTGTGGACAGGAGTCTTTTATACAGGTGACCATTTAAGACAACTGTCTTTAATGAAGGCACCAAGTTGATTTGGAGCGTGTAACTGGTCTGGAGGAGGCTGAACTCTTAATGGTTGGTAGGGGATCAAATACTTATTTCTCTGTGCACAATGCAAATAAATATATATAATTTTGACTATGTGATTTTCTGCTTTTTTTAAATATAATATATCTCTCACTGGTAAAATTAACCTAGCCTAAAAATTCTAGACTGTTCATGACTTTGACAGTGGGCAAACTTACAAAATCAGCAAGGGATCAAATACTTATTTCCTTCACTGTATGGGGGATGTTAACTAGTAAGTATTTTGTGTGGTATTACTATCTGTTTTACAAGCAAATACATTTAAATTTAGAAAAATGCTAATTTTTGCACATTTTTGCTAAAATTTGAAGTTTTTCACAAATAAATATTGAATTTATTGACCAAATTTTTTCACTTACATAAAGTACAATATGTCACGAGAAAACAATCTCAGAATGTCTTGGATAGTTAAAAGCATTCCGGAGTTATTACCACATAAAATGACACATGTCAGATTTGAAAAAATCATCTGTGTCCTCAAGGCCAAAACAGGCTGTGTCCTAAAGGGGTTAAATGCTGCCTTACTCTACAAACTCTTGCTGCTTATTAGTGTACCGACCTTATATTGATTCCTGACCATATCTTTGCTTCACGCTAAAACCTGTTGCCGCTTACCTGTTTACCGAACTTATATTGTTTCCTGACCACATCTCTGCTTCACGCTAAAACCTGTTGCCGCGTACTTGTTTACCAAACTAATATTGTTTCCAAGACCACGTCTCTGCCTTGCGCTACAAACCGTGTGCCTTTATATGTGTACAAAACTTGAATTGTTATTTGACTACTCTTGCTATGATCATCCTCCTTCCAAAGCTGGTAGAGAGCGGGTTCCAAGTGGTGGACCACACTCCATGATATTTACTTGCCCTAAAAGAGCATATGGAAAAAAGCCATTACAGTACTAAAAATTTTAAATTGTCCGAGGTATTATAAGCATTTCAATAAGGGTACCATTCCTACAAACTTGTACGTTTAGGCACCCTATGGCGTATAAATCTTCCCAAAGGTCTCTGTTGTTTGATAAATATGGAGCAAGTTGGCTGAGACATTTTTCAGACCCTTTGCCAGTTTTACTGCTGTGACACATTGATACATTGATCTGCCCATGGTCTCTTAAGAGCAAAGATACTGATCAATAATTATACATGTGAACCTGTTTATACAAATTTAGTAATAAGGCATAAATAAGTGTAATAAAGAAAGAACACAGAATGATGACTTAGAGTCTAAAAATATATTACCATTTTATAGATTTGCTTTCATTAAACATCAACTAACTCATCGTATGGAATTGCTACTGTTTAAAATATAAAATGCTCTGGGTTTGTTGCATCAATATATATTTAGCATAGTTATTATTACATTCAGGGACGAGTAAAACCATGTTCTTCAGCAGAGACATAGAACACAAGACGGTATACCGGTTTCATTTCTATATCAAACAGAATTTTAAAGCCATTCCCAGGGATGTCACACTGTGCACAGCTTTTTCATGCTTGCTTCCAGAAATGTTTTTGCATTATGTAAAGCATATCAATGAGCTGGAACTTGTTCACATCAACACCAGAACATCATTTGCATATTGAGACAAAAAACTGTTTGGGAGGAAGACGTGTAGTACAGAGAGTGATTAGACATTTACAAAGGAACCTTAAACTGTAAACTTTACAAGTGGAATATGGCATTATGATTTAATTATGCTGCTACAGTTTAAAGATAAAATAATAAACGTATTAGCATGTGGTAATAATTTCTTTGTATTCAGATGAAGCATGTTTAATTCGAACTTTCCTAGAGCAAAAGTGCAAGCTGGAAATATAGTATTCCATTATTGTGGAATGTGGAATAATTATATACAACCAAAATAATCACGTGTAACTGATTGTTTAAAAAAAGCTATACTGTATCACAATACAGTAGATGACAATATATACAATTGAATGGTCTGCTTGTAATACCATGCTTTACAGATCACAAATTCCTCTGGTGATTGAGCAGCGGATCACCAGGGGATTCTGAAGTTGGATCCATGGCGATCAGCTGATCCCTTTGTTGGATTTAATCTAGAAAGTGGATATCTTGATGAGTTAACCGCTTTAAACTGGAATACTTAAATTGTTAATCCCACATGACATTTACCTGGTTCAAGGCTGCAGTCTGCTCTGCTTCCTTAAGGGCGCAGTCACACGCGGCTGATTTTGTTGCAGAAATTTTCTGCGACTGAAAATCAGTTTCACACATCTGAATAGGAATTGCAAAAATCCATGTACCTTCTGCAGAAACAACCTCATTCAGATGAATGGAACTGATTTTCAGTCACAGAAAATTTCTGCAACAAAATCGGCAGTTTGTAACAGAATTTCCGCATCAGAATTGTGTGTTACAGTAGCAGCAAAGTGGATGAGATTTTGAAAATCTCATGCCCACACTGTGGGAAAAAATGCAGTGTAAACATGAATAATTTAACCTGCGGTGCAGAATTTAATTCCGCAGCATGTCAATTTATGCTGAATTTTAGTTGATTTTCCATTGCAGGTTTTCCCCATTGAATTCAATGAGGATGCAAATCCTGCAACAGAAAGCCAAGTGTTCCGACTTTTGTGGCGTATTCACAGTGATTACGCCACAAAAATCGCAACTACTGAAAAATAAAAAAACATACTTGCCTAGAAGTCTGTGTTTCTTCGTCCAGTCCGGCCTCCTGGGATGACGTTGCATCCCATATGACCGCTGCAGCCAATCACAGGCTGCAGCATCACATGGCCTGCAACATTATCTTGGGAGGTCGGACTGCGCGCAGAGAAGACCGAGGGGTAAGTATAAATGGATTTCTTATGCAGCGGAAATTCGGTTTGAAAAAACGCGATTTTTCAGACGGAATATACTGCGGGTTCCAAGTCAGACATGCTGCACTATTTTTACGCAGCGTATCAGACCCGTGGGAACCTGGCCTAAGGCTATGTTCACACGACTTATTTTCAGGCGTATTTTGGCCTCGTTTTACACTCCAAAATATGCTTGAAATAAGCCTGCAAACAGTTTTCCAATGATTTCAATAAGAAATACACTATACTGTTAGGCGTTACATTAGGCGTATTTTTACACTGCTGAATTTAAAAAAACACCACGTAAAAAGAAGTAGCATGTGGGTATGTTCACATGGCATCTTTTTAGACGTTTTTTGGGTCGTAAACACCCCGAAAAATGCCTAAAAATGCGGGGGCTACAAACATCTGCCAATTGATTTCAATGGGAAAAACGTTATTCCGTTCCCACGAGGTGTTTTTTACACGGCCGTTTTAAAAAACGACCGCTTAAAAAAACGCCTCCTAAAATGAAGTGCATGTCACTTCTTGAGCCGTTTTTGGAGCCGTTTTTCATTGGCAATAGAAGAACAGCTCGAAAACGTTTCACTGGAACAAGGTAACAATTTTAAATTATAAACATGAACTTTGAAAAAAAATAATTTTTTATATATATATATATATATATACATATATATTAAAGTAATAATTTTTTTAAGTCTTATTATGATTACTCATTATGACTATTATCTAAACACAATGGCATTCTTACATCAAGGTGATTTTTTTTCTCCCATATTTAACATAATTATTATAAATCACTTGAGTGTTAATAATGCTATTGTTTTACTTTCAAATTTATTCATAACTAGATACTGAGAGATGTGAATAGAACACTGATTATCATTAACTAAGTTGGTAATGCTTAGCATTAAGTTCAATAGCTATTTATGTTCATGAACAGATTTTAAGGTTTCGTACGAAACATTACATGGTTATTTTTACCAAGCAGCAATTGGGCATATCTTTTTCTTTTAATCTTTTTTTTAACTGTAATTTTTATTAAATTTAATTTCAATTTCAAAAAGTAAGCACATGTAGAATACTACACGGTAAACAAAACAAAGGTTATTTATTAAATGTTACATGAAAGACAGATCAAAAATGGCAAATCACATCTAGAATGCACGGCATTCCATAGAGCAGGGGTAGGGAACCTTTTTTTTGCCAAGGGCTTTTTGGATATTTATAACATCATTTGCAGGCCGTACAGAATTATCAACTTAAAAATGAGCCTACTATATTTGGTCAAACATTTAATTAACTCCCCCCTAAGGTATTGTCTGGAACTGCTTCTCTTTGGTGAGGCGTGTGTATTGATGATGATGTCAGTCTGGAGCGCAGTCGAGTCTTTGGTAAGTTTTGAAAAGAACTCGCAGCAGTAAGTTGTTCTGACTTACTGTAAGGGGTTTTTCCATCAGGGACGTTTATGACATATCCACAGGATATCTCATAAATGTCAGATAGATGTAGGTCCCACCTCTGGGACTCATATCTATATGTAGAACGGGGCCCCCTAGACCCCGTTCTACCTCTCTGTGTTGCTGCTGATTTCTAACCATGACGTACAAAACAGCGTAGCTCACTGAGCTGCACTGTTTCCATAACTCCCATAATAGTAAATGGCAGTTATGGAAGCAGCGCAGCATGCGAGTTACTCTGTTTCCGTAACTACTATTCAGATCTATGGGTCTTACTGAAACAACGTAGCTCAGCGAGCTACGCGGTTTCCTTATTTATGGTAGTAATTCACCTGCTTCAGCACAACACAAAGCGGTAGAACGGTGTTTAGGGGCCCCATTCTAGAGATAGATGCTGGTCCCAGAGGTGGGACCCGAATCTATCGGACATTTCTGACATATCCTGTGGATATGTCATAAACGTCCTTGATGAAAAAAAAATCTTTAAGTCACTTGGACCTCCCTTTGAGTAAGTAGGTCACGCGGACGGAGCCAAGGAGGGAATGACACAGAAGCCGCGGTGGTCAGAGTGAGGTCGGGGCGTGCTGTGATGGGAGTAGACCAGTCCAGTAACCTGACCTTACGTCACTGATATGAGGTCAGGTGACTGGACTGTGCCAGCCTGGGAGTGGACCAGTCCGGTCACCTGACCTCACAACACTGACTCAGGTCAGGTGACCGGACTGGTCCACTCTTGGGCCATAACACACCGACTTCACTCGACCGCCACCGCCATGCTTGGTTCCCTCCGCCCTTCTCCTGCTCCCTAATGTAAGAGAGTAGGGCGGACGAAGCCAAGGATGGAAAGAAGTGGTGTCAGCGGTGGTCAGAGTGAGATCGGGGCGTGCTGTGACAGGAGTGGACCAGTCCAGTCATCTGACCTCACGTCACTGACGTGAGGTCAGTCCAGTCACATGACTTCCCGTCACTGACTCAGGTCAGGTAAACGGACTGATCCACTCTTGGGCCGGCACACACACCGACCTCACTCCAACCGCCGCTGACGGAACCTAGTAGCGAATGACACGGCGGCAGCGGGGTGTGAGTGAGGCTGGGCTGGACCAAATTATTCTGTGGACCTTATACGGTCCGCAGGCTGGACGTTCCCCACCCCTGCCATAGAGCATCATGAAATAAAAGATTTTTAGACACAAGCCCTGTGCAATTATAATATCAGAAAAAAGAAAAGTAAAGATAGAAAAAAAGAAGACAAGACAAGACATGGTGTAGTATGGCAAGATTAAGTCCAGAAAACCAGAAGCTCACAAAATCCTAATCAGTCTAATCTCTCATGAGCAAAACACACCAGATATCCCATGGTTCCCAAAGGGCTTTAAATGAATCCAATGCATTATTAAGGGAAGCAGTTAAATACTCAAGAGATCGGATCTCTTTTAATCTAGTGTAGTGGTCAAGGTGGGAGGAGGGAGTCATCTGTTTCCAAGATCAAGCAATGAGAGTCTTTTATGTAGAAACAGTCTAGCAGACCTTTTTACTCATACACTTTGGAGGAACATTAAAGAGGCTCTGTCACCAGATTCTCAAATCCCTATCTCCTATTGCATGTGATCGGCGCTGCAATGTAGATAACAGTAACATTTTTTAACAATTCCCGCAGTTAAAGGATCCCCAAGGCGGACCGCGACTACCAAACAGATTTGACGGACTCTTTGAAATGTAGTGACTCGATGTTAAAAGATCACGCAAATTTTTAGATCTCCTCCAAGTAATGGAGGGGGTTCAAGGGCAGACTGCTAGATAAATCTTGGTCAGTGAGTAGTACGTTCCAATGCTTTTGTAATATTTTGCGAATTTCTACCCATTGTGAATTAAAAGTGGTGATGAACCTAACCTTCTGATCAAACATTTGCTTGTGTTTTGGTTTACTCACCAGTAATCCCTCTCGGGAGGAATGTTTAGCTCTCAGATACCCCTGTTTGATATCTCTCTTGTTGTATCCACGGTCACGAAAACGTGCCAACATGTCAGATGCTTGATGTTCGAAGCTACTCATATTGGAGCAGATACGCCGGGCCCTTAAAAACTGACCTGTTGGTATGGCCTTCTTGACTTTAGGGTAATGGAATGAAGTGGCATGGAGTAATGAGTTGGTCGCGGTTTCCTTCCTATAGATATCTGTTGAAACAGCACCATCAGAATCCCTAGAGATCAGAACATCCAAAAACTCCACAGATGACTTACTATATTTCCATGTAAGTCTAATGTTCATATCATTGATATTAAGAGAAGACAGAAAAGATTCTAGATGTTCCGTGGAGCACTGCCAGATGAATAGAATATCATCAATGTATCTTGACCATAGGAGCACGGCGTCATGACCAGGAATATTTTGAACTATCTCTCTCTCCCACAATCCCATGAACAAATTGGCATATGAGGGGGCACACGTTGCCCCCATTGCCGTGCCCTAGAGCTGTAGGAAAAAACGGTCCTTGAACGTAAAAAAATTATTTCTAAGAGAGAAATCCAAAAGAGAAATCACAAAATCAATAAGATCCAGATCATGATTAGTCATACTTAGAAAATATTTCGACGCCCGCACCCCATGGTCATGACAGATAGAAGTGTACAGAGACTCCACATCACATGTAACCAGAAGGATGTCCTCATCAAGATGTAAACCGTCTAGACGTCTGAGCACATCTGTGGTGTCTTTAATAAATGATGGCAACGTCTCTACGCACTTCTGAAGAAAAAAGTCTACAAATCTGCAAACATTTTCACAAAGACTACCAATACCCGAAACAATCGGTCGGCCTGGAGGATGAATAGGGTTCTTATGGACGTTAGGCAACAGATACACGGTAGGTACAATGGGAAAATCAACTACCAACCCATCTCTGAGTTTAGAGCTAATAATCCGCTCATCGACAGCCTTTTGTAATAAACCATCCAATGCTTTTTTGAAAGACAAAGTAGGATCGCAAGGTAAACGGCGATAACAGTGTGACATATTCAATTGTCGAAAAGCCTCACCTTCATACATCTGTGCTGGCCAGATCACAACATTTCCACCCTTCTCTGCAGGTTTTATCACAATCTCTTTCAAATCACGTAGCTGTTTCACAGCTTGTGTTTGAGTATAATTAAGGTTGTGAGACAGCACCGTATCTGTCATTGATTCTAAATCACGCTTAACTAATTTGAAAAATATGTCAATTGGGGGACAGACAGACAGACGGGGGAAATGTTGAGAACGGCGGCACAGGTGCATGGGTAGTTTGGCATCAGTATCCACATCCTGTTCATCCAAGAGGGATACAAGAGCATCAAAAGCCTGTCTTTCAGCGGGTGAATACGCAGGATTGGAATAATCCCGTCTGCTAAAGTGTTTTTTAAACAAAAGTTTACGGGAGAATAATGCAAGATCTTTAATAGTAGTAAACAGGTCAAATTTACCTGTAGGGGGAAAAAGATAAACCCTTTTGTAAAACCTCAGCCTGTGGAGGTGTGAGGGTATGTGAGGACAAATTAATTACCTTCAAAGTCTCCTGTTTTTCCTGTCCCTGTTGAAGGTCCCTCCTGTTTTTCTCTTTCCTGAGGGTGTTCTTAGATTGTAGGTAAGGTCTCCATCTCCGGAGGCCCGGGGTTTGTCTAAAAAACCACATTCCTCCTCAGAGATTAGGGATGCAGAAGATGACGAACGTGAAAATGAACGAGCTCTATCTCTCTTAGTATTGCAACGATATATTTTGTTAGACTGAAAATCACCTAAGTCACGCTGAAATTTTCTGATTTTAATATCTTGTATATTTTTTTCCCATTTAACAAGATCTTCCTCTAGGGATTTATCACAGACCGCAAGATCTTCCTTGGTCAGAGCCTCTTGGATTTTTTCTTTAAGTGAATCAATCTCTTTTTCAAGAAATTCTAATTTTTTGCGATCTGCTCCAATAAGTAGCTCCAACAAGATACGAGAGCATCTAGTGAGAGTTTCCTCCCATTTAGAAATAAAAGTAGAATCTTCCTCTTCCAAGGTCGGAAAGACCTGCAAGCGCAAACCTCTTGGTAAGATATCTTTTTGTAAGTAATTCTCCAATGCAGCTTTGTTCCACCACACCTTTGTACATTTTTCAAGGAGTGTGCGAAATTTAAGCTTCAAACCCTTAATATCACTATTCTCTGTAACCCCCACTGATCGTTCTCCAAATATGGATCCAAGTCGTGTGATCCAATCTTTATCTCGCTTTCTAAAATCCATATATCCAGAGGTTAAATCTATGAACACAGACACAATGAATAATAAACCTAAAAAACAACCTCAAAACAGAAGAAACAGGGAGTCCCCACAATATGCAGAACAACAAAAAAACATAGGGGACATAGCACTCACTATTGTACCTAAGAATGTATAACTGACACGTATCTTCATTAAATATTATTATCTTTATTGGTACATAATGAATAGAGATGAGCGAACTTATCAAAAGTTCGGTTCGGCTAGTTCGCCGAATTTCACAAAAAAGTTCGGTTCGGACCGAACTAGTTCTGACCGAACCTGTCACTTACGTGCGCCGAGCATGCTACTGTCCAGGGTGCTGATAGAGTTAATGGGCTGCACTAACTCTTTCAGCAACCTTCACAGTACATGCTCGGCGCGCGGAAAATACCATTTAAATGTAATAAAAAAATAAAAATTATACGTTCGTACTTACTTTCCTCCTGTCCGGCCTCCAGCGATGACGTTTCATCCCTTTCGCCGCTGCAGCCAATCACAGGCTGTAGTGGCGGTCACGCACGTCAGGATGACGCTTCATCCCACGTGACCGCCTCTGCAGCCAATCACAGGCTGCAGCGGCGACATGAATGAAACGTCATCGCTGGAGGCCGGACAGGAGGAAAGTAAGTATGAACGTATTATTATTATTTTTTGGCATGTATGTATGTTGGCATGTATGTATGTATGTATATCTGTGCATGTATGTTTGCATGTATGTTGGCATGTATGTATATATGTGCATGTTTGTATGTATATTTGCATGTATATATTTGCATGTATGTTTGCATGTATGTATTTTTGCATGTATGTTGTCATGTATGTATATATGTGCATGTGTGTATGTATGTATGTATGTATGTTTGCATGTATGTTTGCATGAATGTATGTTTGCATGTATGTATGCATGTTTGTATGTATATTTGCATGTGTGTATATATATGTATGTATGTATGTTGTCATGTATGTATGTATGTATATATGTGCATGTATGTTGGCATGTATGTATATATGTGCATGTGTGTATGTATGTATATTTGCATGTATGTATGTTGTCATGTATGTATGTATATATGTGCATGTATGTTTGCATGTATGTTGGCATGTATGTATACATGTGCATGTTTGTATGTATATTTGCATGTATATATGTTTGCATGTGTGTATGTATGTTTGCATGTATGTATGTTTGCATGTATGTATGTTGTCATGTATGTTTGTATGTATGTTGTCATGTATGTATGTATATATGTGCATGTATGTATGTTTGCATGTTTTTATTTTTGCATGTATGTTTGCATGTATGTTTATATATATATATGTGCATGTATGTAATTATGTTTGCATGTATTTATGTTTGCATGTATATTTGTGCATGCTTGTATATATGTATTATGTATCTTTGCATGTTTGTTTGTATGTATGTTTTCATGTGTGTGTGTGTATGCATGTATGTATGATAGTTTGCATGTATATATGTGTGTATGTTTGCATGTATGTATATTTGCATGTATATATGTGCATGCTTGTATATATGTATGTATGTATGTTTGTATATATGTATGTATATTTGTATATATGTATGTATGGCCATGTATGATACTGTCTGCTGGCGCCCTGTATCTAAGTCAACTTCACGGCAGGCTTCTATACATGGTATAACAGTCAGTATCACACATTAAACTGAATCTAAGCCTACGACATGTTTTATTTCATTATTTTATTTTTTTACAGGTTTGGTGTTTGGACTACGTCGGTTTCGAGGACTACTTCGATGACGGTTTTTTTTCTACAATAAAATGGTTAATGAGGGTTGTGTTGGGGGTGCTTTATTTCAATAAAATATTTTATCTATATCTTTGTCTTTTTCTTTTCAAATTTTATTATTACCACTTTAGTAATGGCCGCTGTCTGAGTGACAACATCCATTACTAAGGCGAGGCTTAGTGTTAGCCAGTGCAGAGGCTAACACTAACCACCATTATTACCCCGGTACCCAAAACCACCAGGGGTGCCGGGAAGAGCCAGGTACGATCCAGTACCCGACCATCTGTTGTGATGGTCGGGCCCTGGGGCGGCCGCAGGCTGGCATTATGAGGCTGGGAAGGGCCAAAAACAGTGGACCTTCCCACCCTTGTAATGCTAGGCTGCTGCTGCTGTGTTGTATCTGGCTGGTTATAAAAGTGGGGGGGACCCCACGTCATTTTTTTAAATTATTTATTTATTTACATTTTTTTTTTTAAAAAGACATGGGGTTCCACCCAATTTATCATAACCAGCCACATACAACACAGTGTTATTAGCCTGGGAATGGACAAAACCAGTGGCCCTTCCCACCCATGTAATGCCAGACTGCTGCGGCCTTGTATATGGCTGGTTATTAAAAATGTGGGGGACCCGTCTATTGCTAAATTTGTTAAATTCCAAAAAAAAAACGACGTGGGGGTCCCCCCCATTTTTATAACCAGCCCGATACAACACAGCAGCAGCAGCCTAGCATTACAAGGGTGGGAAGGTCCACTGATTTTGGCCCTTCCCAGCCTCATAATACCAGCCTACGGCCGCCCCAGTACCCGACCATCACAACAGATGGTCGGGTACTGGATCGTACCAAGCTCTTCCCGGCACCCCTGGTGGTGGTGGGTACCGGGGTAATAATGGGTGGTTAGTGCTAGCCTCTGCACCGGCTAACACTAAGTACCGCCTTAATAATGGACGCTGTCAATCAGCCAACTGCCATTATCTAGGCACTAATAAAGTTTGAAAAAAAAACACAAAGACAATTCTTTTTTATTGAAATAAGAAATCCCCAACAAAACCCTCGTTAACCATTTTATTAAAATTTGAAAAAACGCAGATCTACGCAGTAGTCCAACGAATCGAAGATGTAGTCCAATCGGTACATCAAAATCTGCAACAACATAAAAAAACAGTTATCAATGTGAACAATACCAATACTTCTACTCACCTACACACATATATACACGCACACACAAACAAACAACCATACACAGACACACATATATACACAAACACAACAAGATATACACACACACATAAACAGACAAACACATATACACGAACTCACACATATCCAAACACACACACACACACACACAGTTATACACACATACACGAACACATATACACAAACACATATACAAACAAAAACACACATACCCAAACACACATATACACAAACACATATACACAAACACACCCATATATACACACAAACACACACCCATATACACACATATACACATATACAAAAACACACACAAACATCTACACACAAACATATACACAAATACACCCATATATACACAAACATATACACAAAACACATATACACAAACACACCCATATATACACACACACATATAAAAACAAAAACAGACAAAGTCACATACCCAAACACACATATATACACAAACACACACATACACAAACACGGTTTCTTTTAAATGCTGCTGGGGAACCCGCTCGATCCACTATATAAGGCTGCGCTACAGTGCAGCATTTAAAAGAAACAGGATCCTGACCTGTCCATAGAGTTTAAGGCAGCACAGAGTATTTCAGGAGATGAGCGTGCAGATTCAGTGCTGCTGCGAACTCTGCTCTTACCATTACGTAGCTCTCAGTCTGTTACCTCTCCTCCACTCCTGTCCTCCAGAACACCTTCACATGATTGGCAAGTCACCACGTAATGGTAAGAGCAGAGTTCACAGCAGCACAGAGTATTTCAGGAGATGAGCGTGCGGATCTTGTGCGGGGTGGTGACTTGCCAATCATGTGAAGGTGTTATTGAGGACAGGAGTGGAGGAGAGGTAACAGACTGAGCTACGTAATGGTAAGAGCAGAGTTCACAGCAGCACTGAATCTGCACGCTCCTCTCCTGAAATACTCTGTGCTGCTGTGAACTCTGTTCTTACCATTACGTAGCTCAGTCTGTTACATCTCCTCCACTCCTGTCCTCTATAACACGTTCACATGATTGGCAAGTCACCACCACGCACAAGATCCGCACGCTCATCTCCTGAAATACTCTGTGCTGCTGTGAACTCTGCTCTTACCATTATGTGGTGACTTGGCAATCATGTGAAGGTGTTCTTGAGGACAGGAGTGGAGGAGAGATAACAGACTGAGAGCTACGTAATGGTAAGAGCAGAGTTCACAACAGCACTGAATCTGCACGCTCATCTCCTGAAATACTCTGTGCTGCCTTAAACTCTGTGGACAGGTCAGGATCCTGTTTCTTTTAAATGCTGCACTGTAGCGTAGCCTTATATAGTGGATCGAGCGGGTTCCCTAGCAGCATTTAAAAGAAACAGGATCCTGACCTGTCCACAGAGTTTAAGGCAGCACAGAGTATTTCAGGAGATGAGCACGGGCAGCCGTTCGTTTTTCCGAGCCGTGCTCCCATCATGCACACGACCGTAAAAACACCCGTTATTGCGGGTCGTAATTACGACCCGCAATAACGGGCTCATAGACTTCTGTTACCCACGGGTACCTTTCCGTATTCTCACGGGAAGGTGCCCGTGCCGTTAAAAAAATAGAACATGTTCTATTTTTCTATTTTACGGGCCGTGCTGCTATAATTATAATGACAGCACGGTTCGCAAAAGCGGCCGGCTGCCCGTGGCCGGCCGGCCGTGCTCGTAGTTACGAGTCGTAATTACGAGCACGGCCCGTAAAATAAAAAAATAGAACATGTTCTATCTTTTTAACGGCACGGGCACCTTCCCGTGAGAAAACGGGAAGGTACCCGTGGCTAACAGAAGTCTATGGGCCCGCTATTTCGGGTCGTAATTACGACCCGTGATAACGGGTGTTTTTATGGTCGTGTGCATGAGGCCCCGTAATGACGGGTGGCTACATGTGTGCACCCGTCATTACGGCAGCGTTGCTAGGTGACGTCAGTAAGGGTATGTGCACACACACTAATTACGTCCGTAATTGACGGACGTATTTCGGCCGCAAGTACCGGACCGAACACCCTGCAGGGAGCCGGGCTCCTAGCATCATATTTATGTACGATGCTAGGAGTCCCTGCCTCTCCGTGGAACTACTGTCCCGTACTGAAAACATGATTACAGTACGGGACAGTTGTCCTGCAGAGAGGCAGGGACTCCTAGCATCGTACATAAGTATGATGCTAGGAGCCCGGCTCCCTGCACTGTGTTCGGTCCGGTACTTGCGGCCGAAATACGTCCGTCATTTACGGACGTAATTAGTGTGTGTGCACATACACTAAATAGTCACTGTTCAGGGTGCTGAAAGAGTCAACTGATCGGCAGTAACTGTTTCAGTACCCTGGACAGTGACTACCGATCACAGTACCTGTAAAAAAAAAGACGTTCATACTTACCGAGAACTTTCTGCTTCCTCCAGTCCGGTCTCCTGGCCGTTGCCTTGGTGACGCGTCCCTCTCGACATCCGGCCCGACATTCCTTGATGACGATGCAGCCTTGTGAGCGCTGCAGCCAATCACAGGCTGCCGCGGCCTCTGCAGCCAATCACAGGCTGCAGAGGCCTCTGCAGCCAATCACAGGCTGCCGCGTCAGAAAAGGTCGGACTGGAGGAAGAAGAGGGACTCGTCAACAAGACAACGACCGGGTACGTATGAAATGCTTTTTATTTTATTTTTAATCAGCAGCCTCTTTTCTCTATCAGTGATTGATAGAGATAAGTGGCTGCCGATTTGTATAATGTTTTTGACCGGGTTCGGTCAAAACGGGTTCGGCCGAACCCGGTGAAGTTCGGATTCGCTGCGAACCGAACTTTACCGGAAGTTCGGACCGAAACCGGGTTCGGTTGTCCCGGTTCGCTCATCTCTAATAATGAATAACAATACGTGATATCAGAAATAATGACAATGATAAAATAAGTCAGATTCCAAGAACAGCATCAGAGTGGTATAGATGTAATTATACCTGAGGATATACAGAACAACCCATCTAGAGACAAAAATGCCAAATCATGCAGACACCATGTAATATAAAGGACATGTGCAGCTGTAAAAGACAGCAAAAATACACAGCCCACGCAAAAATTATTAAACTATAGGTAAGTAAATATGAATGGTGAATAGCCATATATGTATAACCCTGAATAGAGTACTATCAAATAGTGGAAAGGCATATCACTAGAGAAAATAAAACATACCTATAGACATGGTGCAAGGAAATGGACATCAGTCTAGATGTGGCACAGAAAAGAGAGCACCTCGACGTGCGTTTCGCCTGGGACCGGCTTCGTCAGGAGGCTGACTAGTTTAAAATCTAGGGGGCTTTTATAGAGATACCGGGAGCACAAGGATATAGAGTTCTCACCTGTGAGAAATCCGCAAATCAGCGCGTAACAGCCATGATGACGAGCCCCGCATCGCCGGAAGTGCCATGTAACTGCAAGGTCGCAGAGACGTCTCGTCAAAATACGTCAGACGCTCGTCACCAAGGTAACGCAGACAAACATTTTTGGCATTCCGGGATACGGCGCTCTCAGCGCATGCGTCGCTAAGCGTCTGTACAAAAAACACATAGGTGAGAGACATGTTGGCTATTGTCATGGTTTACCATGCTGGAACATATATAAAACAAAGTATATGATTAATACAATAGAGATATATTAATTTAATCAGACGATAGTAAATATATAGATTATAAATATATATAAATCTATAAACTTAAACAAGTCCATGGCTATGCATCATGAAGAATATACATCATAATAATAAAAATATATATAAATAAAAAATATAAACAAACAGATATATTTATGTACTTTCTAAATAATAATAATAATAATAAACAAAAAATAGATATATTGTTAAAAAAAATATAGTAGATAAATTAGTATATATCTATATATAGAGATGAGCGAACTTATGAAAAGTTCGGTTCGGCAAGTTCGCCGAATTTCGTGCAAAAGTTCGATTCGGACCGAACTAGTTCTGACCGAACCTGTAATACAAGAAAGCCCCTAAAAATCGTGTATAACACTGTTTTAAAGCCCTAGAAGCCCTGTATAACACTCTTAGGTCACCCATGAGTGTATCCAAGTACTTTTGAGCTGTCTTTAATGCAAAGTTGGTGTCAAAGTTACGCCAACATGTATGGCTCTAGGAAAACGGATGGGACACGGAGATAACTAACAGAAACCACTGCACTTGTGCATGTTGTATGCTTAATGCATTGTTAAAAAAGGTACAAAAATTTACCATTTTAGGCGGCTGATGCCTGCCAGGGTTCATACATATAAGGTGGTAAAAGAAGAAGCAATGGCTTTTGACAAGCCCTCCAAAAATTGACCCTTTTTATTGGCAGATGCCTGCCGGGGTTCATCCATACATGGATGTAAAAGCAACAAGCAATGGCTTTTCACAAGCCCTCCAAAAATTGACCCTTTTTATTGGCAGATGCCTGCCGAGGTTCTTCCATACATGGATGTAAAAGCAACAAGCAATGGCTTTTCACAAGCCCTCCAAAAATTGACCCTTTTTATTGGCAGATGCCTGCCGGGGTTCTTCCATACATTGATGTAAAAGCAACAAGCAATGGCTTTTGACAAGCCCTCCAAAAATTGACCCTTTTTATTGGCAGATGCCTGCCGGGGTTCTTCCATACATGGATGTAAAAGCATTAAAGCAACAAGCAATGGCTTTTCACAAGCCCTCCAAAAATTGACCCTTTTTATTGGCAGATGCCTGCCGGGGTTCTTCCATACATGGATGTAATAGCATTAAAGCAACAAGCAATGGCTTTTCACAAGCCCTCCAAAAATTGACCCTTTTTATTGGCAGATGCCTGCCGGGGTTCTTCCATACATGGATGTAAAAGCATTAAAGCAACAAGCAATGGCTTTTCACAAGCCCTCCAAAAATTGACCCTTTTTATTGGCAGATGCCTGCCGGGGTTCTTCCATACATGGATGTAAAAGCATTAAAGCAACAAGCAATGGCTTTTCACAAGCCCTCCAAAAATTGACCCTTTTTATTGGCAGATGCCTGCCGGGGTTCTTCCATACATTGATGTAAAAGCATTAAAGCAACAAGCAATGGCTTTTCACAAGCCCTCCAAAAATTGACCCTTTTTATTGGCAGATGCCTGCCGGGGTTCTTCCATACATGGATGTAAAAGCATTAAAGCAACAAGCAATGGCTTTTCACAAGCCCTCCAAAAATTGACCCTTTTTATTGGCAGATGCCTGCCGGGGTTCTTCCATACATGGATGTAAAAGCAACAAGCAATGGCTTTTCACAAGCCCTCCAAAAATTGACCCTTTTTATTGGCAAGGGTGAGTAGTAGCAGCACATTAAAAGACACTGGACGACAGTCACAGGACAAAGCCCTGTGGTGGGGCAGGCCTGCTTGTAGCAGACGGGCGGCAGTGGAGGTTTATTGGTGGTAGTAGTCGAGGTAGCCAACACAGACAGCAAGGGTGCAAGCAGTAGTAGCAGTAGTAGCAGCACATTAAAAAAAGAGACTGGACAGTCAGAGGAGGACAAAGCCCTGTGGTGGGGCAGGCCTCAGGCCTGCTTGTAGCAGACGGGCGGCAGTGGAGGTGTATTGGTGGTAGTAGTCGAGGTAGCCAACACAGACAGCAAGGGTGCAAGCAGTAGTAGCAGTAGTAGCAGCACATTAAAAAAAGAGACTGGACAGTCAGAGGAGGGCAAAGCCCTGTGGTGGGGCAGGCCTCAGGCCTGCTTGTAGCAGACGGGCGGCAGTGGAGGTGTATTGGTGGTAGTAGTCGAGGTAGCCAACACAGACAGCAAGGGTGCAAGCAGTAGTAGCAGTAGTAGCAGCACATTAAAAAAAGAGACTGGACAGTCAGAGGAGGGCAAAGCCCTGTGGTGGGGCAGGCCTCAGGCCTGCTTGTAGCAGACGGGCGGCAGTGGAGGTGTATTGGTGGTAGAAGTCGAGGTAGCCAACACAGACAGCAAGGGTGCAAGCAGTAGTAGCAGTAGTAGCAGCACATTAAAAAAAGAGACTGGACAGTCAGAGGAGGGCAAAGCCCTGTGGTGGGGCAGGCCTCAGGCCTGCTTGTAGCAGACGGGCGGCAGTGGAGGTGTATTGGTGGTAGTAGTCGAGGTAGCCAACACAGACAGCAAGGGTGCAAGCAGTAGTAGCAGTAGTAGCAGCACATTAAAAAAAGAGACTGGACAGTCAGAGGAGGGCAAAGCCCTGTGGTGGGGCAGGCCTCAGGCCTGCTTGTAGCAGACGGGCGGCAGTGGAGGTGTATTGGTGGTAGTAGTCGAGGTAGCCAACACAGACAGCAAGGGTGCAAGCAGTAGTAGCAGTAGTAGCAGCACATTAAAAAAAGAGACTGGACAGTCAGAGGAGGGCAAAGCCCTGTGGTGGGGCAGGCCTCAGGCCTGCTTGTAGCAGACGGGCGGCAGTGGAGGTGTATTGGTGGTAGACTGGTAGTAGCCGAGGTAGCCAACACAGACAGCAAGGGTGCAAGCAGTAGTAGCAGTAGTAGCAGCACATTAAAAAAAGAGACTGGACAGTCAGAGGAGGGCAAAGCCCTGTGGTGGGGCAGGCCTCAGGCCTGCTTGTAGCAGACGGCAGTGGAGGTGTATTGGTGGTAGTAGAGGTAGACTAGCCAACACAGACAGCAAGGGTGGTAGGACTGGTAGTAGCAGCAGCACATTAAAAAAAGAGACTGGACGACAGTCACAGGACATAGCCCTGTGGTGGGGTAGGCCTGCTTGTAGCAGACGGGCGGCAGTGTAGGTGTATTGGTGGTATTAGAGGTAGCCAACACAGACAGCAAGGGTGCAAGCAGTAGTAGCAGTAGTAGCAGCACATTAAAAAAAAGAGAGACTGGACAGTCACAGGAGGACAAAGCCCTGTGGTGGGGCAGGCCTCAGGCCTGCTTGTAGCAGACGGGCGGCAGTGGAGGTGTATTGGTGGTAGTAGTCGAGGTAGCCAACACAGACAGCAAGGGTGCAAGCAGTAGTAGCAGTAGTAGCAGCACATTAAAAAAAGAGACTGGACAGTCACAGGAGGACAAAGCCCTGTAGTGGGGCAGGCCTCAGGCCTGCTTGTAGCAGATGGCAGTGTAGGTGTATTGGTGGTAGTAGAGGTACTAGCCAACACAGACAGCAAGGGTGCAAGCAGTAGTAGCAGTAGTAGCAGCACATTAAAAAAAGAGACTGGAGAGTCACAGGACAAAGCCCTCTGGTGGGGCAGGCCTGCTTGTAGCAGACGGCACTGGGGTGGATTGGTGGTAGAAGTAGTAGCAGCTGCAGCACCAACAGCGGCACATTAAAAAAAGAGTGGACAGGACAGAATCCCATAGTAGCAGGCGGCAGTAGCAGGCGGCAGCAGCAGCAGCAATGTAAGATCTAATCAGTGGCATCAGGCACAGGGGTTTTAAAATCCTCACCGATCCACGCTTGATTCATTTTCAGAAACGTGAGATTTTCCAAGCTGTTGGCGGACAATCTTGTTCGCTTAGGGGTGACGAAGCCCCCTGCTGCGCTGAATACCCTCTCTGACGCTACACTGGAGGGTGGACAAGACAGTACACCCATGGCAAACTGGGCCAGTTCTTGCCAATGATCCAATCTGCTGACCCAGAAGTCCATGGGGTCTGGGATCAGCATTTCTGACGGAGAAAGGGCACAGTCCAAGTACGAGTGAACCTGGTTGTTTAGGTGCTGCACCTGGAGATGGTGAACATCCCTTTGGTGACTAGTGCTACGATGTGTGTCAGGTCGGGGTATTGGATGTAAAAATGTTGTCATCATATTTTCCAAACTGAATTGGCTGCTGCTGCTGCTGCTGCTGCCGCTGCTGCCACGGCTGCCGCCTATTGCAGAGGTAGCTCTGCCAGAGGCGGTGGAACGATGAGACAGTGGGGAGCGGAGAGTGGCCCCCCGGTCAGACATGCTTGCAGCGGGTGTCTGCCGTTTGAAAGCCATGACAAGCTGGCTGCATAGCTTCTCTCTATAATAAGCCAATTTTGCCTCCCTCTCGGAAGGCGCAAAAAACTCCCCCATTCTGGCTTTATACCGAGGGTCTAAAAGTGTGGCTATCCAGTAGTCATCTCTTTGCTTCATGCTAACAATACGACAGTCAGCGCGCAAGTAACGAAGCATACAGCTCGCCATCCTGGCCAGCGTTTCAGAGGGCCCGGTTGGTTCCATCTCCGCCCCATACTGCCATGGTTGTCCATCATCAAGGTCGTCGTCAGACTCGTCATCACCACCATCACTGTCATGTTGTGCGGCTGCCTCGTCCCCTATCCCTTCCTGTGATTCCATCTCCAAATCCAGCTCCTCTTCAGGTCCTGTTTCCTCATCCTCCTCCTCCTCCTCAACATCCATAGCCAGATGTGATCCTTCCTCCATCCTTTGCTGAATCATCGCTGTGAGCGTTTGCTCCATAATGAATATCAGCGGCATAACATCGTTCATTCCGCTAGCGTCACGGCTCACAAATCGTGTGGCCTCTTCAAAGGGCCTCAAAACGCGACATGCGTCTCTAACCAGCTGCCAGTGCCTGAGCTCGAAATTACACTGGCTCCAAACGCTGCCCGTCTGCTGCATCAGGAAATCATTCACGGCTTTCCGCTGTTCGTACAGACGGTCCAACATGTGCAGGGTGGAATTCCATCGTGTTGGAACGTCGCAAATCAGGCTGTGTTCTGGGAGATTGTTTTGACGCTGCAAGTCCAGGAGGGCGTGCTTAAATGCATACGAACGTCTAAAGCGAACGCAAACCCTCCTGGACATGGCCAACACACCCTTCAAACCAACATATGACTTTAAGAAGCGTGTTATGACCAGATTGATCACATGTGCCATGCAAGGAGCGTGTGTCAGGTGACCTAGACGCAGTGCAGCCACAACGTTCTTGCCGTTATCAGAGACAACATTGCCCAGTGTGAGTTTCAGAGGAGACAGCCAGCGTGCGATTTCCTCCTTGATGCACAGCAGCAGCTCCTGCCCTGTGTGGCTTTTCTCGCCCAGGCTCAGCAGGTGTAAGACAGCGTTGTGGCGCTTCACCTTGCACCTATGAAAAGAGGAGGGAGGAGGAGTGGAAGATACGCTGTGTCCTGTCGGGGACGGGAAGACCTCCAAGGAGGAAGGCAAGGAGGAGGAGGAGGAGTAGGAGGAGAAGGATGGTAGGCGCCTGGTGTCCGGAGTTGAACTAGAAACATACAAGCGTGGAGGTGGTAATGCCTGGCATTGCTGCGGTGGTGCATCGGACTGCAAAATATTGACCCAGTGGGCCGTGAAAGACATGTACTGTCCCTGCCCATAGTTGCTGCTCCACGTGTCGACGGTGGCATGTACCCTGCTGCACACGGATAATTGCAAGGACTTGGACACCTTTTCCTCCACATGCTTGTGCAAGGCAGGGACAGCTGTTTTGGAGAAGTAATGTCGGCTAGGTATTCGCCACCTAGGCTGAGCGCACGCCATCAATTGCTTGAAGCCGGCGGAGTCGACCAGGTGGTATGGCAGCGACTGCACCACCAACAACTTTGCCAGGTGTGAATTAAGCCGCACGACAAGTGGATGACTGGGTATATATTGTTGCTTATTGGACAACGATTCCGTAATGGATAACTGACGGGACATAGGAGGAGCACTAGATGACAGTGATGATGATGATGACAACGACATGGTGGATAAGGCCTGGCTACTACTTAGATGACAGGGACTCGGAGCAGCAGCAGCAGCGGAAGAGGGGTCTTCATTAGATGTACATGATGGTGGGGCATGTTGATTGTCCCACATGGCCTTGTGATGCCGTTCCATGTGTTTACGTAGAGCAGTAGTTCCTACATTGCTGCCCTGCCCACGCCTTACTTTCTGCTTGCAGATACGGCACTGTGCCATGTTTTCCTCCTCTGGGAAGGTACAGAAAAATTGCCACACGGCAGAGTACCGTAAAGAGGTAGTACCACGTCCACCACCACCACCACCACCACAACCACCCGAGCTTGCCCCTTGTCTGGCAGGCTTTTTTCGGGAACCTACACCAGCATCTGTGTCGCCGTCACCGGCTCCTGAGCTGACCCTACCGCTGCAACGTTTTGCAGATTGACTTCTGCCCCTACCTCGGCTTGGCTGTTTATCACATCCAGTGCCGCCACTACTACCCTCCTCCTCTGACGCCGTCATCACCTCGTCACCTGGTTCCCACGTCCTGTCTAAAACAACATCATCATCATAGCCTTCCTCATCATCCCCGCCACTTCTGTCACTGTGTTGTGAATGTGATGTGACATCATGGCGGGCTCCATGCCCCCCCTCATTACTGCGTCTGCCACCACGGCTACCACCACCAACACCCCCACTACCGCAGCTATGCGTCTCGGTCACCGCTTCCACCTCCACCACCGCCGCAACACACTCCGTTGGCTGACTCGCGGAAAACAAATCATCATCATCACTATGTTGTTCAGTATCTTCCTTCGCACCCGAGGAGATGTCTCTTAGGACTCTCAGGAAAGATGGCTTCCCGCTAGGAAGGGGGAGCGAAGACATAGATGATGGAATGGAAACGCTAGAAATACCTATATTACTACTGTCACCGTGCCAAGGAACTGTAGAGGATCTGGAATCCAACGAAACCTGGCTTGAAGCCAGATCGTCAGAGTCTTCCTGCTGAGATGACCGCGAGCCAGCCAACCAGTCCACAATGGCCGTATTGTCTAAAGTAACCCGCCCACCGGAGGAGATGGACAAGTCTGGCTTGCTGATACTACTACTAGCAGGCACATGGCAGCTGCTACTAGTGGAACTGGGCACATGTCTTGTGCCACAAATGCTGCTACTGGGTCTGGCACCAACAGATCCAACATTTGGACTGGAAGAGGAGACGGCATGGGTGTTTCTTCCTCTACCCCGTCCTTTCACAACCTTTTTTTTCCCAGACATTTCAGAGCCCCTTTTAAAAGCGTATTCACACACGGACACTGGCTTGGCAAATGGCAATGAATGAGAATTTCAATCAGCCTCGCTGCAGTGCACTCAGGGAATGCTGGGCCTTGTAGTACTACTAGGCTGCCTGTATGGCAAGTTGGATTGTTATTCCAGGGATGAGCCCCTTTTAAAAGCGTATTCACACACGGACACTGGCTTGGCAAATGGCAATGAATGAGAATTTCAATCAGCCTCGCTGCAGTGCACTCAGGGAATGCTGGGCCTTGTAGTACTACTACTACCACTACTACAAAGGCTGCCTGTATTGCAAGTTGGATGCAATGGGGATGAGCCCCTTCTAAAAGCGTATTCACACACGGACACTGGCTTGGCAAATGGCAATGAATGAGAATTTCAATCAGCCTCGCTGCAGTGCACTCAGGGAATGCTGGGCCTTGTAGTACTACTACTACCACTACTACAAAGGCTGCCTGTATTGCAAGTTGGATGCAATGGGGATGAGCCCCTTCTAAAAGCGTATTCACACACGGACACTGGCTTGGCAAATGGCAATGAATGAGAATTTCAATCAGCCTCGCTGCAGTGCACTCAGGGAATGCTGGGCCTTGTAGTACTACTACCACTACTACAAAGGCTGCCTGTATTGCAAGTTGGATGCAATGGGGATGAGCCCCTTCTAAAAGCGTATTCACACACGGACACTGGCTTGGCAAATGGCAATGAATGAGAATTTCAATCAGCCTCGCTGCAGTGCACTCAGGGAATGCTGGGCCTTGTAGTACTACTAGGCTGCCTGTATGGCAAGTTGGATTGTTATTCCAGGGATGAGCCCCTTTTAAAAGCGTATTCACACACGGACACTGGCTTGGCAAATGGCAATGAATGAGAATTTCAATCAGCCTCGCTGCAGTGCACTCAGGGAATGCTGGGCCTTGTAGTACTACTACTACCACTACTACAAAGGCTGCCTGTATTGCAAGTTGGATGCAATGGGGATGAGCCCCTTCTAAAAGCGTATTCACACACGGACACTGGCTTGGCAAATGGCAATGAATGAGAATTTCAATCAGCCTCGCTGCAGTGCACTCAGGGAATGCTGGGCCTTGTAGTACTACTACTACCACTACTACAAAGGCTGCCTGTATTGCAAGTTGGATGCAATGGGGATGAGCCCCTTCTAAAAGCGTATTCACACACGGACACTGGCTTGGCAAATGGCAATGAATGAGAATTTCAATCAGCCTCGCTGCAGTGCACTCAGGGAATGCTGGGCCTTGTAGTACTACTAGGCTGCCTGTATGGCAAGTTGGATTGTTATTCCAGGGATGAGCCCCTTTTAAAAGCGTATTCACACACGGACACTGGCTTGGCAAATGGCAATGAATGAGAATTTCAATCAGCCTCGCTGCAGTGCACTCAGGGAATGCTGGGCGTTGTAGTACTTCTAGGCTGCCTGTATGGCAAGTTGGATTGTTATTCCAGGGATGAGCCCCTTTTAAAAGCGTATTCACACACGGACACTGGCTTGGCAAATGGCAATGAATGAGAATTTCAATCAGCCTCGCTGCAGTGCACTCAGGGAATGCTGGGCGTTGTAGTACTTCTAGGCTGCCTGTATGGCAAGTTGGATTGTTATCCTGTTAATAACGGCCAGGGATGAGCCCCTTTTAAAAGCGTATTCACACACGGACACTGGCTTGGCAAATGGCAATGAATGAGAATTTCAATCAGCCTCGCTGCAGTGCACTCAGGGAATGCTGGGCCTTGTAGTACTACTACTACCACTACTACAAAGGCTGCCTGTATTGCAAGTTGGATGCAATGGGGATGAGCCCCTTCTAAAAGCGTATTCACACACGGACACTGGCTTGGCAAATGGCAATGAATGAGAATTTCAATCAGCCTCGCTGCAGTGCACTCAGGGAATGCTGGGCCTTGTAGTACTACTACCACTACTACAAAGGCTGCCTGTATTGCAAGTTGGATGCAATGGGGATGAGCCCCTTCTAAAAGCGTATTCACACACGGACACTGGCTTGGCAAATGGCAATGAATGAGAATTTCAATCAGCCTCGCTGCAGTGCACTCAGGGAATGCTGGGCCTTGTAGTACTACTAGGCTGCCTGTATGGCAAGTTGGATTGTTATTCCAGGGATGAGCCCCTTTTAAAAGCGTATTCACACACGGACACTGGCTTGGCAAATGGCAATGAATGAGAATTTCAATCAGCCTCGCTGCAGTGCACTCAGGGAATGCTGGGCCTTGTAGTACTACTAGGCTGCCTGTATGGCAAGTTGGATTGTTATTCCAGGGATGAGCCCCTTTTAAAAGCGTATTCACACACGGACACTGGCTTGGCAAATGGCAATGAATGAGAATTTCAATCAGCCTCGCTGCAGTGCACTCAGGGAATGCTGGGCCTTGTAGTACTACTACTACCACTACTACAAAGGCTGCCTGTATTGCAAGTTGGATGCAATGGGGATGAGCCCCTTCTAAAAGCGTATTCACACACGGACACTGGCTTGGCAAATGGCAATGAATGAGAATTTCAATCAGCCTCGCTGCAGTGCACTCAGGGAATGCTGGGCCTTGTAGTACTACTACCACTACTACAAAGGCTGCCTGTATTGCAAGTTGGATGCAATGGGGATGAGCCCCTTCTAAAAGCGTATTCACACACGGACACTGGCTTGGCAAATGGCAATGAATGAGAATTTCAATCAGCCTCGCTGCAGTGCACTCAGGGAATGCTGGGCCTTGTAGTACTACTAGGCTGCCTGTATGGCAAGTTGGATTGTTATTCCAGGGATGAGCCCCTTTTAAAAGCGTATTCACACACGGACACTGGCTTGGCAAATGGCAATGAATGAGAATTTCAATCAGCCTCGCTGCAGTGCACTCAGGGAATGCTGGGCCTTGTAGTACTACTAGGCTGCCTGTATGGCAAGTTGGATTGTTATTCCAGGGATGAGCCCCTTTTAAAAGCGTATTCACACACGGACACTGGCTTGGCAAATGGCAATGAATGAGAATTTCAATCAGCCTCGCTGCAGTGCACTCAGGGAATGCTGGGCCTTGTAGTACTACTACTACCACTACTACAAAGGCTGCCTGTATTGCAAGTTGGATGCAATGGGGATGAGCCCCTTCTAAAAGCGTATTCACACACGGACACTGGCTTGGCAAATGGCAATGAATGAGAATTTCAATCAGCCTCGCTGCAGTGCACTCAGGGAATGCTGGGCGTTGTAGTACTTCTAGGCTGCCTGTATGGCAAGTTGGATTGTTATCCTGTTAATAACGGCCAGGGATGAGCCCCTTTTAAAAGCGTATTCACACACGGACACTGGCTTGGCAAATGGCAATGAATGAGAATTTCAATCAGCCTCGCTGCAGTGCACTCAGGGAATGCTGGGCCTTGTAGTACTACTACTACCACTACTACAAAGGCTGCCTGTATTGCAAGTTGGATGCAATGGGGATGAGCCCCTTCTAAAAGCGTATTCACACACGGACACTGGCTTGGCAAATGGCAATGAATGAGAATTTCAATCAGCCTCGCTGCAGTGCACTCAGGGAATGCTGGGCCTTGTAGTACTACTAGGCTGCCTGTATGGCAAGTTGGATTGTTATTCCAGGGATGAGCCCCTTTTAAAAGCGTATTCACACACGGACACTGGCTTGGCAAATGGCAATGAATGAGAATTTCAATCAGCCTCGCTGCAGTGCACTCAGGGAATGCTGGGCCTTGTAGTACTACTACTACCACTACTACAAAGGCTGCCTGTATTGCAAGTTGGATGCAATGGGGATGAGCCCCTTCTAAAAGCGTATTCACACACGGACACTGGCTTGGCAAATGGCAATGAATGAGAATTTCAATCAGCCTCGCTGCAGTGCACTCAGGGAATGCTGGGCGTTGTAGTACTTCTAGGCTGCCTGTATGGCAAGTTGGATTGTTATCCTGTTAATAACGGCCAGGGATGAGCCCCTTTTAAAAGCGTATTCACACACGGACACTGGCTTGGCAAATGGCAATGAATGAGAATTTCAATCAGCCTCGCTGCAGTGCACTCAGGGAATGCTGGGCCTTGTAGTACTACTACTACCACTACTACAAAGGCTGCCTGTATTGCAAGTTGGATGCAATGGGGATGAGCCCCTTCTAAAAGCGTATTCACACACGGACACTGGCTTGGCAAATGGCAATGAATGAGAATTTCAATCAGCCTCGCTGCAGTGCACTCAGGGAATGCTGGGCCTTGTAGTACTACTAGGCTGCCTGTATGGCAAGTTGGATTGTTATTCCAGGGATGAGCCCCTTTTAAAAGCGTATTCACACACGGACACTGGCTTGGCAAATGGCAATGAATGAGAATTTCAATCAGCCTCGCTGCAGTGCACTCAGGGAATGCTGGGCCTTGTAGTACTACTACTACCACTACTACAAAGGCTGCCTGTATTGCAAGTTGGATGCAATGGGGATGAGCCCCTTCTAAAAGCGTATTCACACACGGACACTGGCTTGGCAAATGGCAATGAATGAGAATTTCAATCAGCCTCGCTGCAGTGCACTCAGGGAATGCTGGGCGTTGTAGTACTTCTAGGCTGCCTGTATGGCAAGTTGGATTGTTATCCTGTTAATAACGGCCAGGGATGAGCCCCTTTTAAAAGCGTATTCACACACGGACACTGGCTTGGCAAATGGCAATGAATGAGAATTTCAATCAGCCTCGCTGCAGTGCACTCAGGGAATGCTGGGCCTTGTAGTACTACTACTACCACTACTACAAAGGCTGCCTGTATTGCAAGTTGGATGCAATGGGGATGAGCCCCTTCTAAAAGCGTATTCACACACGGACACTGGCTTGGCAAATGGCAATGAATGAGAATTTCAATCAGCCTCGCTGCAGTGCACTCAGGGAATGCTGGGCCTTGTAGTACTACTAGGCTGCCTGTATGGCAAGTTGGATTGTTATTCCAGGGATGAGCCCCTTTTAAAAGCGTATTCACACACGGACACTGGCTTGGCAAATGGCAATGAATGAGAATTTCAATCAGCCTCGCTGCAGTGCACTCAGGGAATGCTGGGCGTTGTAGTACTTCTAGGCTGCCTGTATGGCAAGTTGGATTGTTATTCCAGGGATGAGCCCCTTTTAAAAGCGTATTCACACACGGACACTGGCTTGGCAAATGGCAATGAATGAGAATTTCAATCAGCCTCGCTGCAGTGCACTCAGGGAATGCTGGGCGTTGTAGTACTTCTAGGCTGCCTGTATGGCAAGTTGGATTGTTATCCTGTTAATAACGGCCAGGGATGAGCCCCTTTTAAAAGCGTATTCACACACGGACACTGGCTTGGCAAATGGCAATGAATGAGAATTTCAATCAGCCTCGCTGCAGTGCACTCAGGGAATGCTGGGCCTTGTAGTACTACTACTACCACTACTACAAAGGCTGCCTGTATTGCAAGTTGGATGCAATGGGGATGAGCCCCTTCTAAAAGCGTATTCACACACGGACACTGGCTTGGCAAATGGCAATGAATGAGAATTTCAATCAGCCTCGCTGCAGTGCACTCAGGGAATGCTGGGCGTTGTAGTACTTCTAGGCTGCCTGTATGGCAAGTTGGATTGTTATTCCAGGGATGAGCCCCTTTTAAAAGCGTATTCACACACGGACACTGGCTTGGCAAATGGCAATGAATGAGAATTTCAATCAGCCTCGCTGCAGTGCACTCAGGGAATGCTGGGCCTTATAGTACTACTAGGCTGCCTGTATTGCAAGTTGGATGCAACGGGGATGAGCCCCTTATAAAAGCGTATTCACACACTGGCTGAGTAGTGAGTAGTGGATGAGCCCCTTCGATTTCTGAATTCCTGCCTTTTAGATTCCTAAAGCTTTCCCTTACTGCACAGAGATGCTATTCCTACAGCTCCTGTCTGTAAAATGGCCGCTGAGCTCCGTGCATAGACTTTTATTGCAGGCTTGAGCCCGCCCCTATGCTGCCTCCCGATAGGCTGGGAGAGCCGTTTGCAAGGCATTATGGGGTAGCCTGATGTCAGGTGATCTTCTGTAATCCTCCATTTTAGATGTAACATGTGGCAGGCGCCAAAATGTAGCCGGGTTCGGTCAAAACGGGTTCGGCCGAACCCGGTAAAGTTCGGATTCGCTGCGAACCGAACTTTTCCTGAAGTTCGGACCGAAACCGGGTTCGGTTGTCCCGGTTCGCTCATCTCTATCTATATACATACAAATAAAGTAAATAAATATATATTCCAAATTTACATAGACATAAATAAGCCAAAATAGATATAATACACTAAGAAATACACATTCATTAGACTGAAGCAAATCTATATATAAATATATATATACGTATACACATACATATATCACAGGTGCATATATAAAAAGTTTAGTGACTACATTAGAAATACATATATATAAATACACTCCAAAAACATATATATATATATATATATATATATATATATATATATATATATTTATATATATATATATATATATATATATATATATATATATATATATATATATATAATAGATAAAGATCACAAAAAGGCATAAAAAAGCAAAAAAATATATGTATCATACATGCCTAAAAAAGAGCCTCTTTAAACAAACAAAAGGGGGGATCAGGGGGAGTACCATCTAAGAAGATTGCGTCCACAATACTCCTAACTTCTTTACAGTCAGAAGCAGTTAATTGGCATTCCCAGACAATATAAAAGAGAGAACCAATGTCTGTTTAACACCTCCAACAGGTGTATGGAATAAAGGGATCAAGGAAGTGGAAAATGGTAGGTGTGTGATATCAATGCATCAGTAGTTTAGGTTGTGTCTCTTCATAAGTAGTGCATATGGATGATTTGGTGGCACAATTCCAAATGATCTGCCACAGGGACAGGAAAATGGGTCTTTCCAAAGCTGCCTCTCATCTTGCCATATGTCTGTGATTGATAAGTGTGTTACCTGTTGGCAAGAGAATAATTTTTTTAAATTGCAGAACTAAAACCTTTAGTAGAAGTACCCCTAAAACACAGCTTCTCAAAGAGAGTAGGTGACTAGACTTTACTAGAGCCAAAATTAGAAATTACAAAGTGACGCACTTAACAAAAATTGTACTTTTTACAGTCTGGGAGGTGGAAGGAAAGAGTTGTGAGTAGGTGTCCACCATATCAGCTAATTGAAAGAGACCCACTGAGGACCAAACCAGTACCAGCAGAATTTAAACTGTCAGGTATAGAGGGATTATACAATATAGAAGTCGAAGGGGACTGCACTGAAGCCACGGAGAAACTACATTTGGAGGAGATCAAAACATCCCTTGTAAATTTAATGGGACCTAATTATATAGTGGGAGCAGGGAGGGAGTCCTGGGAGTTAGGGTGCACAGGTGCGAGCCATAAGTTCTAAATGTGAGTCCAGATATTCAAAGCATGTCGGGACACCCATGATACAGTTTATCTTAGATCAGGGGTCTCAAACTCGGCAGGGTTAATTGGCCGCACATAGAAAAAATTTGAAGTTAACGGGCCGCATTACTTTAAAATTTGATAAAATACAAAATTATTGTTAATCAATTAGTTATTTGAACTAATATAACAATACTACATTATTATAATAATAGCATTAGGTTTAAACTTAACGGAAATTTGCGAGTTTACTCCACATGCTTATTTTAACAATCCAGTTTTCCAGTTTAAATGTCGTTAAATGCAGTCTGGCTGCTTAGTTGGCAGCGTTTGGCAGACTCATGAATATGAAGATTGGGCAGCCCCTTTTTACAAAGTGCCTCAGTGCCCTCTTAATACCATAGTGCCCTCTGTAGATAATGCCACAGTACCCTCTGTTGATACTGACACCCACCCATAGATAATGCCACAGTTCCCTCTGTAGATAATGCCACAGTGCCCTCTGTAGATAATGCCATCCCCCTAGGTAATGCCACAGTGCCTTCTGTAGATAATGCCACAATGCCCTCTGTAGATTATGCCACAGTGCCCTCTGTAAATGCCACTGTGCCTTCTGTAAATAATGCCACAGTGCCCTCTGTAGATTATGTCACAGTGCCCTAATTCTAGCCCACAAGGGGAATAGGCTTCAGGGACATTGAATAATTACAAGAATCAAGAGTTTGCAGTACTTGTTGAGCTTCAGTTTTGGACACAGTGCAAGGCCAAAGGTGGCACTCTTTCTGGTAAAAGCTGAAGTGACCTAGAATCAAAACTGAGTGCTTTGGCTTCTTTGTGCCCTGTTTATGCTTTTTTTATTTTTTACCATTTATGTCTAAACATTAGTCTGTGCATTACTATATACACAGGCAACTGTAGGGGCATAACTAAATATATACTAGCAACAGGCAATATAGACAGAAAGCCCTAATGTCTCCTTCAATGGACCCAGGACTGCTATTATTTGTAATTACATAACACAGAATTTTTGTGACACATTAACCCCTTGGAGACAGCCAATTTTGGTCTTGTGGACACACCCTATTTTTTTAAAATCTAATGTGTAAATTTATGTGCTAATAAATTTGCAATGGTTTTACTTATCCAAGTGATTCTGAGATTGTTTTCTCGTGACATATTGTACTTTATGTTAGTGGTAACATTTGGTCGATAAATTCAGTATTTATTTGTAAAAAAAAATCCCCAACATATGAGAAAATTTTTGTAACAATCAGCATTTTTATTCATTTAAATGTATCTGCTTGTAAGACAGATAGTAATACCACACACAATAGTTACTAGTTAACATTTCCCATGTGTCTACTTTAAGTTGGCATCATTTTTTAATATTCATTTATTTTTATAGGACATTACAGTGCTTAAAACTATAGCATCAATTTCTCACATTTTCAAGAAAATTTCCAAAACCTATTTTTTTAGGGACCAGTTCAGTTCTGAAGTGGCTTTGAGGGCCTTATATATTAGAAACCCGCCATAAGTCACCCATATTAAAAACTGTACCCCTCAAAGTATTCAAAACAGCATTTAGAAAGTTTCTTAACCCCTTATGAGTTTCAAAGGAATTACAGCAACGTGAAAGTGAAATTGACAAATTTAATTTTTCTTTTTAGGAAATCAATTTTTTTCTGCAACACAGAAGGTTTTACCAGAGAAACACAACTCAATATGTATTGCACAGGTTCAGCAGTTTTTATAAATATCCCACATGTGGTCCTAGTGTGCTAGTAACTGAAATACTGGACTCAGAATCAAAAAAGCACCTTGTGGATTTTGGGGGCTCCTTTCTATTAGAATATATTTTAGGCACCATGTCAGGTTTGAAGAGTTCTTGTGGTGCCAAAAAATAGGAAACACCCTCAAAAAGAGACCATTTTAAAAGCTACACCCCCAAGTAATTTATCTAGGGGTATAGTGAACAATTTTACCACACAGGTTTCGTGCAAAATATTTTTGAAATTAGGCCGTGAAAAATCAAAATTTTTTTTTTCTCATAAAATGTAGTTTTAGCTTATATTTGATTTTAATAAGGAATGAAGGAGAAAAAGCACCCCAATATTTGTAAATAAATTTCTCACGAGTACTGTAATACCCCATATGTTGTCATTAACTGCTCTTTGGACACACAGCAGAGCTCAGAATGGAAGAGCACCATTTGACTTTTGGAGCTCAAATTTTGCTGTAATGGTTTTTGGGCACCATGTCGCATTTGCAAAACCCGCCAAAAGTGACCCCATTTGGGAAACTACACCCCTCAAGGAATCTATATAAGGGTTTAGTCAGCAGTTAGACCCCACAGGTCTTTTGCAGAATTTATTGGAATTAGGCAGTGAAAATGAAAATCTACATTTTTTTACACTAAATTGTAGCATTTTTTCATTTTTACACAGGATAAAGGAGAAAAAGTATGCCACCATTTATAAAGCAATCCCTCCTGACTACAGCAATACCCCATATGTGGTTCTAAACTGCTGTTTAAACACATAGCAGGGCTCAGAACGGCAGGACCGCTATTTTGCATGCAGATTTTGCAGGATTGTTTTTCAGGCGCCATGTCGCATTTGCAGAACCCCTGAGGTACGAGTACAGTAGAAACCCCTCAGAAGTGACTCAATTTTGGAAACTACACTCCTCAGGGCATTCATCTATGGGCGTAGTGAGCATTTTGACACCATAGGTGTTTCATAGATTTTATTAGAATTAGGCACTGAAAATGAAAAATTTTATTTCCAAAAATATCCAGATTTAGCTTCCAATATTTCCTTTTCACGAGGGGTAATAAGAGAAAAAACACCCCAAAATGTATTACTCAGTATCTCCCAAGTATAGCTTTACCCTATATGTGGTTGTAAACTGCTGTTTGGGCGCATGGCAAAGCTCAGCAATGTAGGAGCGCCATTTGCCATTTGGAGCTGAGATTTTACTGGATTGCTGTTTGAGCGCCATGCCACATTTGCAAAGCCCCTGAGGTACCAGAGTACAGTAGAAACACCCGAGAAGTGACCCCATTTTGGAAACTACACCCCTCAAAGCATTTATCATTTGCCAGTACATATGACAGGGCTCAGAAGTGAAACAGCACCATGTGCATCTGGGTTCTATTTTGGTGATTTTCACAGCATTTGCCCACAACTGCAGGGCCCGAGGTCAAATAGTGAAACAAAGCCCCAGAGGTTATGCCATTTTGGAAACTACACCCCTCAAGGCATTTTTTAATGGGTGTAGGGAGCATTTTGACACCACCGGTGTTTTTTTATTAGAAATTAATGCACAGCGAAAATTTTATTTTTTTCCACAGATATGTCATTTTAATGCCCAATATGTGGCACCCAGCCTGTGCCACTGAAGACAAATACCTCTGTTAAGCAGATTCTCCTGGGTATGGCGATGCTATATATGTGGACTTAAACTGATTATTGGCCACACTGTAGGGTTCAGAAGGGAGGGAGCATCATTTGGCTTTTGGAGTGCAGATTTTGCTTGGTAGTTGTTCTGTTTGGAGTTTTACTGGTATCTCAGTTTATGATGTGGGGGCATATGTAATCTGGGCAGAGTATATCAGGGTATAATAAGAGGGTATAATAATGGGGTATAAAAATAATATTTCATAGAAATGTGGCTAGTGTCGCACTGATAAATGGTTAAAGCACAAGAGAAAGAAAGAGTCAGAAACTATCAATAAATATAAATGCCAAATGGCATAGAAAAATATATATTTTATTGGACAATACAAGTAACACGATTAAAAATAGACTACAAATCAAAAAAGACTGTATATCTCCAAAAGTATGGGAGAGGAACATGGGTCATAAGGTAAAACAATACAAACAGCAGTTTATGTCAGTAGTTGTTAGTTTGTAGCAGTGGTTCTAAACAATTTGCAAACGATAGATACAGAAAAAGCAAAGGTTAATTAAAACCATACACAAAAGCGGTACATATCAGCAAAAAGCGATTGGTCTAGTAACAGGCATGAAAAAGATAAGGAACCTAATAGTTAGGCATAGAGAAACTCAGTACGACCAGACCTGCTGTCTAAGTAGACATAAGTGTTTAGCAACTAAACCTATCGCAAGTTTAGAATAGTAAAAGTATCAATCAATGATCGTATATTTAAAGATTGCAAAGGAAACACCGCTAGTACTGACCCATATCGTTCCAGGAATATAGTGACTCCCAGAAGTGGAGAAACCCCAACGCGCGTTTCGCGTGGATGGCTTTTTCAAGGGGTATGTTCCTAATCATTTAGATTACGCCTCTTATGTTGTAGATCACAAGGTCAGCTGAGCTCATCAGCCAATAGAGGAGTGACTTCCGCCGTGCGCGTCCAAAGAAAAGGCATCGCGACACTTAAACCCCGGGCCGTCAAGACACGACCACGCATGCGCGGCTCCGGAAACCGCGCACGCGCAGACGCGTACAATGAACAATCCAGGTAAGTCCCGACGATGACAGAACTGACACACACGGATGAAGAACAGAGTAGGGTAAGGAAAAGGGACTTAATCTAGCACTAAAAAGATAATTAGGCCACTCTAAGTGCCGTTTATCTTATACACGGACAAGTTTAATGGGACTGTCACACTAACTCAAATATCGGAAAAAATCCATCAAATGAATAGATCATTCAGACATACGAGAGGCAGATATCATAATTAAATCAATCCATGTCACGATAATATAATCAGTACTAAAGTAAGTGAACATTCCTGCAGAAAGATTTAATAATAAAGTAATATAATACTAAAGAAAAACATGAGAGTATGAAAAATAAAAAAATAAAAATAATAATAAATATAAAAAATAAAAAAAAAAAAAAAAATAAAAAAAAAAAAATAAAAACAAATAAATAAAAAATAAAAATAATAATGAAATATTACAGATTATAAACTAAACATATGAAAAAATCTCATAATATATCAGATAAGAAATATATATGAAAATATATAAAGTGATTATTAATATAAGTGACAGTTATAGAAATAAAATATATAATCATGGGTATCAAAACCAAACAAAAATAAGATGCTTGCTAACAAAAATTTATTTATAGCAGCAATTAATGAGATACCAAAGTTATATACAAATAAATATAAAGAGTGAATTATAAGGAATATAATAATAGTAATAAATAAACAGGTAAGTTTTTCTACTTCAGAAAAATAATTCATACATCATACAATACAGGAGATGTCACATAGCAAAATATGTTATCAAAAAGCGGATATACATTACTAACATATCAACACCATATAGATTAAATATAGAATATAAAATATTGAAGAGTCTCTTAAGCCCAAATTCAATCCCTCAGAATCCCGGAAGGCACACTCGCAGATGGTCTAAGGCATACATGATCAGCAACAGAGGAAATGACTAAATAGAACAAAAACATATATTAATAGACATACAGTTAAAAACAATTAAAAATACATATAGGCAGAGAATTCATAGAAATGACACAAAACTTAGTGTCTCATTCAAACCAACAGGGGCCATAGTACCTAAAGTGACTATCCACTTACATTCCCTCTGGGCTAGCAGTTTCTTGATGTCTCCGCCTCGAATCCCAGAGAGAACTCTATCAATACCCCATGCCTTAAATGATTTGGGATCACAGGCATGGTGTATTTTAAAATGCTTAGGGATGGTCTTGAGGAGTGTGAGGTCATCCACATCTCTTGCAGCCACAATGTCACGCACGTGTTCACGTATTCTGACACGTAGTTGTCTTGACGTTAGGCCCACGTATACTTTTTGACAGGCACAAGTGGCGTAGTAAATGACATTCATTGTACTACAAGAGATGTAGTGTCTGATCTCAAATTCCCTGTTATCAATCATTGATACAAATTTAGTTGTACGGACCAGATTCTTACAGGACAGGCAGTCACCACAAGGGTAACAACCATGTCTAGGGGTGCTTGATGTAAATGGGTTGCACTGTCTTGGTACATAGTGACTTCTTACCAGCATATCCTTCAAGTTCATGCTTCGTCGAGCTGTCATAAGGGGTTTGTTGGAAAGATTGCCTGCCAGCACGGGTTCTAACTGCAGAATGGGCCAGTGTTTCTCTAGCACAGATCTCATCATATGCCACTGGTTATTGTATGTAGTGATGTATCGAATTTTGATGTCATCACTTTTCTTTTTTCCCAAAGAATGTAAAATTGAGTTCCGGCTCGTAGATTGCGCCCGTCTATAGCCCTTCTTAATACTTCTATGGCTATACCCCCTGTCCAAAAATCTTTCTTTTAAATCAGTAGCTTGTTTCTCAAAGTTTGCTTCAGATGAGCAAATGCGTCGCATTCTCAGGAATTGACCAGTAGGGACGGCACCAATCGTCGACCGGCTGTGGGCAGAGGAGGCATGGAGTAAGGAATTAACCGACGTCTTTTTCCTAAAGACATCGGTTTGGAGACAGCCTGTAGAGTCAACCTCAATGCTAATGTCCAAAAAATCAACCCTATGTTGATCATATACATAGGTCAATTTTATGTTCATGTCATTAACATTAAGACATTGCATAAAGTGTATAAGCTGCGTCTCTGTCCCCTGCCAAACAAATAGAACATCATCAATGTATCTCATCCAGGACAGCACATGGTCGTCGGCGTGGGCGCCGTCATCATGGAAAACCTGCCTCTCCCAAAACCCGAGAAACAGGTTTGCGTATGACGGCGCACACGCCGCCCCCATGGCCGTACCTTGTTTTTGTACATAGAATACATCCTTAAAGACAAAGAAGTTATGTGTCAGGATGTATTCCAGTAATTCCACAACCAGTCGACAAGTGGGGCCGTCCCAACTGCTCGTCCCCAGAAAAAAACGTACCGCATTTAAACCATCAGTATGTCGTATGCTGGTGTACAGCGACTCAATGTCCGCTGTCACCAGGATCATATCAGCATCTAAATTGATGCCATCAATTCTTTTTAAAACATCTGATGTGTCTTTGACGTGAGATGGCAAACTTTCTACCAATGGTTTTAAATAATGATCAATGAACCTACAGATGGGATCGCACAATCCTCCTATCCCTGACACTATAGGACGTCCCGGGGGGTCTGTCATATCTTAGTGAACCTTGGGCAGGAAATATAGAGTTGGAATTTTTGGATATTGTGTCATTAGTCCAGAAAATATGTTTTTCGGAATAATTCCCTGCTCATGGGCCATCGTGAGAATCTTGCATAACTCTACTGAAAAAGTTCCCAATGGGTTATAAGTAAGTTTAAGATAGGTATTTTTGTCTCTAAGTTGTCTATATGCTTCCTTTTCATATTTCTCAATAGGCCAGATCACGATGTTCCCACCCTTGTCCGCCGCCTTGAATACCACATCCTCGTATCCTTTTAGTTCTTCTAAAGCATCGCGTTGTTTTTTAGTTAAATTGTCAAATTTGCTGTTTGACGAGATGCATTTAAAGTCGTTTATTACCATCTTAGTAAAAATCTCGACTTGTGGGCATATGGACAAGGGTGGGAACCTCAATGATCTGGGTATAATTGATTTTGGGAACCTACCTTGGTCAGAAGAGATTTGCTCTTGTAACAGATCCTCAAGGGCCTTAAGTGCTTCTTTCTCCAGAGCACTATTCAGTCCCACATCTACTCCAGATCTACTATGTAACTTTTTAAGGATTAATTTTCGTGAGAATAGATATAGATCCTTTATAGCTGCAAAGAAGTTAAAGGAATTACAGGGTGAGAATGTCAGTCCCTTACTCAGTACATCACGTTGTGTCTCCGAGAGGGAATGCTCAGATAAATTAATCACCTCTAATGTATTCCTTGGTTTCTTCCCCTGTTGGTATGTCTGGTTGTCCTTACGCCTTGCCACCTGTCTCTCCCTGTTTCTACGAGGGTAGATGGTTTCTTGAGGGGTGGTTATCTCATCATTGCGTTTTAATCTTCCAAGATTATCACTGGATATCACAGATGAGAAAGATGTAGACCTCGATCTACTAAAAGATCTAGATCGCCCATTACGCCATCTGTACATCTTCCCTTGCTGAGAATCATTGTTGTCTCTCTGAAATTTAGAGGATTTAACAGAAAGAATTTCCTGCTCCCACTTTGAAAAGTCCCTATCAAGGTCATCATTTAGTTTCTCAAGTTCTGTGTTGGAGAGGTCATTTTTCAAATTAGTTTGCAATTCTTCAATTTCTTTTTCCAGATCACATAAAGTGACCTGGTTTGCCTGGGACAGTAGGTGCATAAAGCCTCTAGAGCAGTCAGAAGCAAACCCCTCCCATTTAGTTTTGAAAATCTCATCCTCAATCGGAAAAGAGGGAAAGATTTGGACCCGTAGGCCCCGTGGTATTAGGCCCTTGGAAAGATATCTCTCCAAGAATGCCCTATTCCACCAAGTTTTGGTTCTCCTTTTGTGTAAATCTTTGAACCTCATAATAGATTCCTTGTGATCTCTGCCATTAGTAGTTAAAAATAGATTTGAGTCGTCTTTAAAAACCTCATTTAACTGTGAGATCCAGGACTGATCTCGTGTCCTGAAATCCATTTTTGGCCCAGAGCCAGCAGCTGTGAGAAATACACAGAAACACAATAATGTCAAACATATGTCTCATGGGACTATACAGTCTATGGGTTAAGTCGCCAGCAAGTGCGGTTACATTCATTCGACTCCCCAGTAATGATAGAAACTCCAAATATCAGATAAAGCACAAGAGAAAGAAAGAGTCAGAAACTATCAATAAATATAAATGCCAAATGGCATAGAAAAATATATATTTGTTTGGCAGGGGACAGAGACGCAGCTTATACACTTTATGCAATGTCTTAATGTTAATGACATGAACATAAAATTGACCTATGTATATTGACCTATGTATATGATCAACATAGGGTTGATTTTTTGGACATTAGCATTGAGGTTGACTCTACAGGCTGTCTCCAAACCGATGTCTTTAGGAAAAAGACGTCGGTTAATTCCTTACTCCATGCCTCCTCTGCCCACAGCCGGTCGACGATTGGTGCCGTCCCTACTGGTCAATTCCTGAGAATGCGACGCATTTGCTCATCTGAAGCAAACTTTGAGAAACAAGCTACTGATTTAAAAGAAAGATTTTTGGACAGGGGGTATAGCCATAGAAGTATTAAGAAGGGCTATAGACGGGCGCAATCTACGAGCCGGAACTCAATTTTACATTCTTTGGGAAAAAAGAAAAGTGATGACATCAAAATTCGATACATCACTACATACAATAACCAGTGGCATATGATGAGATCTGTGCTAGAGAAACACTGGCCCATTCTGCAGTTAGAACCCGTGCTGGCAGGCAATCTTTCCAACAAACCCCTTATGACAGCTCGACGAAGCATGAACTTGAAGGATATGCTGGTAAGAAGTCACTATGTACCAAGACAGTGCAACCCATTTACATCAAGCACCCCTAGACATGGTTGTTACCCTTGTGGTGACTGCCTGTCCTGTAAGAATCTGGTCCGTACAACTAAATTTGTATCAATGATTGATAACAGGGAATTTGAGATCAGACACTACATCTCTTGTAGTACAATGAATGTCATTTACTACGCCACTTGTGCCTGTCAAAAAGTATACGTGGGCCTAACGTCAAGACAACTACGTGTCAGAATACGTGAACACGTGCGTGACATTGTGGCTGCAAGAGATGTGGATGACCTCACACTCCTCAAGACCATCCCTAAGCATTTTAAAATACACCATGCCTGTGATCCCAAATCATTTAAGGCATGGGGTATTGATAGAGTTCTCTCTGGGATTCGAGGCGGAGACATCAAGAAACTGCTAGCCCAGAGGGAATGTAAGTGGATAGTCACTTTAGGTACTATGGCCCCTGTTGGTTTGAATGAGACACTAAGTTTTGTGTCATTTCTATGAATTCTCTGCCTATATGTATTTTTAATTGTTTTTAACTGTATGTCTATTAATATATGTTTTTGTTCTATTTAGTCATTTCCTCTGTTGCTGATCATGTATGCCTTAGACCATCTGCGAGTGTGCCTTCCGGGATTCTGAGGGATTGAATTTGGGCTTAAGAGACTCTTCAATATTTTATATTCTATATTTAATCTATATGGTGTTGATATGTTAGTAATGTATATCCGCTTTTTGATAACATATTTTGCTATGTGACATCTCCTGTATTGTATGATGTATGAATTATTTTTCTGAAGTAGAAAAACTTACCTGTTTATTTATTACTATTATTATATTCCTTATAATTCACTCTTTATATTTATTTGTATATAACTTTGGTATCTCATTAATTGCTGCTATAAATAAATTTTTGTTAGCAAGCATCTTATTTTTGTTTGGTTTTGATACCCATGATTATATATTTTATTTCTATAACTGTCACTTATATTAATAATCACTTTATATATTTTCATATATATTTCTTATCTGATATATTATGAGATTTTTTCATATGTTTAGTTTATAATCTGTAATATTTCATTATTATTTTTATTTTTTATTTATTTGTTTTTATTTTTTTTTTTTTTTTTTTTTTTTTTTTTTTTATATTTATTATTATTTTTATTTTTTTATTTTTCATACTCTCATGTTTTTCTTTAGTATTATATTACTTTATTATTAAATCTTTCTGCAGGAATGTTCACTTACTTTAGTACTGATTATATTATCGTGACATGGATTGATTTAATTATGATATCTGCCTCTCGTATGTCTGAATGATCTATTCATTTGATGGATTTTTTCCGATATTTGAGTTAGTGTGACAGTCCCATTAAACTTGTCCGTGTATAAGATAAACGGCACTTAGAGTGGCCTAATTATCTTTTTAGTGCTAGATTAAGTCCCTTTTCCTTACCCTACTCTGTTCTTCATCCGTGTGTGTCAGTTCTGTCATCGTCGGGACTTACCTGGATTGTTCATTGTACGCGTCTGCGCGTGCGCGGTTTCCGGAGCCGCGCATGCGTGGTCGTGTCTTGACGGCCCGGGGTTTAAGTGTCGCGATGCCTTTTCTTTGGACGCGCACGGCGGAAGTCACTCCTCTATTGGCTGATGAGCTCAGCTGACCTTGTGATCTACAACATAAGAGGCGTAATCTAAATGATTAGGAACATACCCCTTGAAAAAGCCATCCACGCGAAACGCGCGTTGGGGTTTCTCCACTTCTGGGAGTCACTATATTCCTGGAACGATATGGGTCAGTACTAGCGGTGTTTCCTTTGCAATCTTTAAATATACGATCATTGATTGATACTTTTACTATTCTAAACTTGCGATAGGTTTAGTTGCTAAACACTTATGTCTACTTAGACAGCAGGTCTGGTCGTACTGAGTTTCTCTATGCCTAACTATTAGGTTCCTTATCTTTTTCATGCCTGTTACTAGACCAATCGCTTTTTGCTGATATGTACCGCTTTTGTGTATGGTTTTAATTAACCTTTGCTTTTTCTGTATCTATCGTTTGCAAATTGTTTAGAACCACTGCTACAAACTAACAACTACTGACATAAACTGCTGTTTGTATTGTTTTACCTTATGACCCATGTTCCTCTCCCATACTTTTGGAGATATACAGTCTTTTTTGATTTGTAGTCTATTTTTAATCGTGTTACTTGTATTGTCCAATAAAATATATATTTTTCTATGCCATTTGGCATTTATATTTATTGATAGTTTCTGACTCTTTCTTTCTCTTGTGCTTTATCTGATATTTGGAGTTTCTATCATTACTGGGGAGTCGAATGAATGTAACCGCACTTGCTGGCGACTTAACCCATAGACTGTATAGTCCCATGAGACATATGTTTGACATTATTGTGTTTCTGTGTATTTCTCACAGCTGCTGGCTCTGGGCCAAAAATGGATTTCAGGACACGAGATCAGTCCTGGATCTCACAGTTAAATGAGGTTTTTAAAGACGACTCAAATCTATTTTTAACTACTAATGGCAGAGATCACAAGGAATCTATTATGAGGTTCAAAGATTTACACAAAAGGAGAACCAAAACTTGGTGGAATAGGGCATTCTTGGAGAGATATCTTTCCAAGGGCCTAATACCACGGGGCCTACGGGTCCAAATCTTTCCCTCTTTTCCGATTGAGGATGAGATTTTCAAAACTAAATGGGAGGGGTTTGCTTCTGACTGCTCTAGAGGCTTTATGCACCTACTGTCCCAGGCAAACCAGGTCACTTTATGTGATCTGGAAAAAGAAATTGAAGAATTGCAAACTAATTTGAAAAATGACCTCTCCAACACAGAACTTGAGAAACTAAATGATGACCTTGATAGGGACTTTTCAAAGTGGGAGCAGGAAATTCTTTCTGTTAAATCCTCTAAATTTCAGAGAGACAACAATGATTCTCAGCAAGGGAAGATGTACAGATGGCGTAATGGGCGATCTAGATCTTTTAGTAGATCGAGGTCTACATCTTTCTCATCTGTGATATCCAGTGATAATCTTGGAAGATTAAAACGCAATGATGAGATAACCACCCCTCAAGAAACCATCTACCCTCGTAGAAACAGGGAGAGACAGGTGGCAAGGCGTAAGGACAACCAGACATACCAACAGGGGAAGAAACCAAGGAATACATTAGAGGTGATTAATTTATCTGAGCATTCCCTCTCGGAGACACAACGTGATGTACTGAGTAAGGGACTGACATTCTCACCCTGTAATTCCTTTAACTTCTTTGCAGCTATAAAGGATCTATATCTATTCTCACGAAAATTAATCCTTAAAAAGTTACATAGTAGATCTGGAGTAGATGTGGGACTGAATAGTGCTCTGGAGAAAGAAGCACTTAAGGCCCTTGAGGATCTGTTACAAGAGCAAATCTCTTCTGACCAAGGTAGGTTCCCAAAATCAATTATACCCAGATCATTGAGGTTCCCACCCTTGTCCATATGCCCACAAGTCGAGATTTTTACTAAGATGGTAATAAACGACTTTAAATGCATCTCGTCAAACAGGAAATTTGACAATTTAACTAAAAAACAACGCGATGCTTTAGAAGAACTAAAAGGATACGAGGATGTGGTATTCAAGGCGGCGGACAAGGGTGGGAACATCGTGATCTGGCCTATTGAGAAATATGAAAAGGAAGCATATAGACAACTTAGAGACAAAAATACCTATCTTAAACTTACTTATAACCCATTGGGAACTTTTTCAGTAGAGTTATGCAAGATTCTCACGATGGCCCATGAGCAGGGAATTATTCCGAAAAACATATTTTCTGGACTAATGACACAATATCCAAAAATTCCAACTCTATATTTCCTGCCCAAGGTTCACTAAGATATGACAGACCCCCCGGGACGTCCTATAGTGTCAGGGATAGGAGGATTGTGCGATCCCATCTGTAGGTTCATTGATCATTATTTAAAACCATTGGTAGAAAGTTTGCCATCTCACGTCAAAGACACATCAGATGTTTTAAAAAGAATTGATGGCATCAATTTAGATGCTGATATGATCCTGGTGACAGCGGACATTGAGTCGCTGTACACCAGCATACGACATACTGATGGTTTAAATGCGGTACGTTTTTTTCTGGGGACGAGCAGTTGGGACGGCCCCACTTGTCGACTGGTTGTGGAATTACTGGAATACATCCTGACACATAACTTCTTTGTCTTTAAGGATGTATTCTATGTACAAAAACAAGGTACGGCCATGGGGGCGGCGTGTGCGCCGTCATACGCAAACCTGTTTCTCGGGTTTTGGGAGAGGCAGGTTTTCCATGATGACGGCGCCCACGCCGACGACCATGTGCTGTCCTGGATGAGATACATTGATGATGTTCTATTTGTTTGGCAGGGGACAGAGACGCAGCTTATACACTTTATGCAATGTCTTAATGTTAATGACATGAACATAAAATTGACCTATGTATATGATCAACATAGGGTTGATTTTTTGGACATTAGCATTGAGGTTGACTCTACAGGCTGTCTCCAAACCGATGTCTTTAGGAAAAAGACGTCGGTTAATTCCTTACTCCATGCCTCCTCTGCCCACAGCCGGTCGACGATTGGTGCCGTCCCTACTGGTCAATTCCTGAGAATGCGACGCATTTGCTCATCTGAAGCAAACTTTGAGAAACAAGCTACTGATTTAAAAGAAAGATTTTTGGACAGGGGGTATAGCCATAGAAGTATTAAGAAGGGCTATAGACGGGCGCAATCTACGAGCCGGAACTCAATTTTACATTCTTTGGGAAAAAAGAAAAGTGATGACATCAAAATTCGATACATCACTACATACAATAACCAGTGGCATATGATGAGATCTGTGCTAGAGAAACACTGGCCCATTCTGCAGTTAGAACCCGTGCTGGCAGGCAATCTTTCCAACAAACCCCTTATGACAGCTCGACGAAGCATGAACTTGAAGGATATGCTGGTAAGAAGTCACTATGTACCAAGACAGTGCAACCCATTTACATCAAGCACCCCTAGACATGGTTGTTACCCTTGTGGTGACTGCCTGTCCTGTAAGAATCTGGTCCGTACAACTAAATTTGTATCAATGATTGATAACAGGGAATTTGAGATCAGACACTACATCTCTTGTAGTACAATGAATGTCATTTACTACGCCACTTGTGCCTGTCAAAAAGTATACGTGGGCCTAACGTCAAGACAACTACGTGTCAGAATACGTGAACACGTGCGTGACATTGTGGCTGCAAGAGATGTGGATGACCTCACACTCCTCAAGACCATCCCTAAGCATTTTAAAATACACCATGCCTGTGATCCCAAATCATTTAAGGCATGGGGTATTGATAGAGTTCTCTCTGGGATTCGAGGCGGAGACATCAAGAAACTGCTAGCCCAGAGGGAATGTAAGTGGATAGTCACTTTAGGTACTATGGCCCCTGTTGGTTTGAATGAGACACTAAGTTTTGTGTCATTTCTATGAATTCTCTGCCTATATGTATTTTTAATTGTTTTTAACTGTATGTCTATTAATATATGTTTTTGTTCTATTTAGTCATTTCCTCTGTTGCTGATCATGTATGCCTTAGACCATCTGCGAGTGTGCCTTCCGGGATTCTGAGGGATTGAATTTGGGCTTAAGAGACTCTTCAATATTTTATATTCTATATTTAATCTATATGGTGTTGATATGTTAGTAATGTATATCCGCTTTTTGATAACATATTTTGCTATGTGACATCTCCTGTATTGTATGATGTATGAATTATTTTTCTGAAGTAGAAAAACTTACCTGTTTATTTATTACTATTATTATATTCCTTATAATTCACTCTTTATATTTATTTGTATATAACTTTGGTATCTCATTAATTGCTGCTATAAATAAATTTTTGTTAGCAAGCATCTTATTTTTGTTTGGTTTTGATACCCATGATTATATATTTTATTTCTATAACTGTCACTTATATTAATAATCACTTTATATATTTTCATATATATTTCTTATCTGATATATTATGAGATTTTTTCATATGTTTAGTTTAGAATCTGTAATATTTCATTATTATTTTTATTTTTTATTTATTTGTTTTTATTTTTTTTTTTTTTTTTATTTTTTTTTTATATTTATTATTATTTTTATTTTTTTATTTTTCATACTCTCATGTTTTTCTTTAGTATTATATTACTTTATTATTAAATCTTTCTGCAGGAATGTTCACTTACTTTAGTACTGATTATATTATCGTGACATGGATTGATTTAATTATGATATCTGCCTCTCGTATGTCTGAATGATCTATTCATTTGATGGATTTTTTCCGATATTTGAGTTAGTGTGACAGTCCCATTAAACTTGTCCGTGTATAAGATAAACGGCACTTAGAGTGGCCTAATTATCTTTTTAGTGCTAGATTAAGTCCCTTTTCCTTACCCTACTCTGTTCTTCATCCGTGTGTGTCAGTTCTGTCATCGTCGGGACTTACCTGGATTGTTCATTGTACGCGTCTGCGCGTGCGCGGTTTCCGGAGCCGCGCATGCGTGGTCGTGTCTTGACGGCCCGGGGTTTAAGTGTCGCGATGCCTTTTCTTTGGACGCGCACGGCGGAAGTCACTCCTCTATTGGCTGATGAGCTCAGCTGACCTTGTGATCTACAACATAAGAGGCGTAATCTAAATGATTAGGAACATACCCCTTGAAAAAGCCATCCACGCGAAACGCGCGTTGGGGTTTCTCCACTTCTGGGAGTCACTATATTCCTGGAACGATATGGGTCAGTACTAGCGGTGTTTCCTTTGCAATCTTTAAATATACGATCATTGATTGATACTTTTACTATTCTAAACTTGCGATAGGTTTAGTTGCTAAACACTTATGTCTACTTAGACAGCAGGTCTGGTCGTACTGAGTTTCTCTATGCCTAACTATTAGGTTCCTTATCTTTTTCATGCCTGTTACTAGACCAATCGCTTTTTGCTGATATGTACCGCTTTTGTGTATGGTTTTAATTAACCTTTGCTTTTTCTGTATCTATCGTTTGCAAATTGTTTAGAACCACTGCTACAAACTAACAACTACTGACATAAACTGCTGTTTGTATTGTTTTACCTTATGACCCATGTTCCTCTCCCATACTTTTGGAGATATACAGTCTTTTTTGATTTGTAGTCTATTTTTAATCGTGTTACTTGTATTGTCCAATAAAATATATATTTTTCTATGCCATTTGGCATTTATATTTATTGATAGTTTCTGACTCTTTCTTTCTCTTGTGCTTTATCTGATATTTGGAGTTTCTATCATTACTGGGGAGTCGAATGAATGTAACCGCACTTGCTGGCGACTTAACCCATAGACTGTATAGTCCCATGAGACATATGTTTGACACACTGATAAATGGTTACAGCGCCATATAACCATATATAACCATATATATTGTTTTTTAATGTTTTACAGCGTTACCACAATAAAATCACTTTTTTCTTTAAATAGTTTATTTTTCAGGTTGCCATATTTTAAGAGCTCTAACTTTTTTCGACAAGGCCGTGTAAGGGCTTCTTTTTTGCGGGACAAGGTGTAGTTTTTATTGGTTCCATTTTGGGCTACATGCAACTTTTTGATCACTTTTTATGAAATTTTTTCGATGATTTCAGTGATTTTGGCATTATGTTTTATAATTTTTACGGCGCTCACCATGCCGAATAAAAAAATGTTAAAGTTTTATATTTAGGGTCACTACGGACATGGCGATACCAAATATGTGTACTTTTTTTTTTAATGTTTTCAGTTTTTACCTATAAGAAAAGTTATATTATGGGTAAAAAGGCATTCTTTGCTTATGTAACTTGAAACTTTTTTTTTTTATTCAGGATCTCTTTACTAACATTTAATGTTTTTTTTTTGTCCCCCTACGGAATTCGAAGGCCTGAAGCCCTGTTCGCTATTCTAATACACTGCACTACATATGCAGTGTAGTGTATTCGAGCTGTCAGTTATTCACTGACAGCAAGCCCATTAGGTCCCGCATCTGGGTGGGACCTAATAGGCTTCCGTACTTGGCAGCCAGGAGGCCATTGTTAGGCCTCCGGTTTCCATAACAACCATCGGCACCCCCGCATTTGTATCCCAGGGATGCCTATGGCATAAAAAACAACTAAATGCTGCGTGGTTTAATCGCAGGGATCAGACCTCTGTCCGGTCCCTGCCGTTACAGCAGCGTGTCTGCTAGGATATACAGCTGATACCCGCTGATGATGGAGCAGGCTCAGTTTCTGAGCCTGCTCCATTACTGTCACGTACAGTTACGTGACAATGCGCTATTCCCTTGGCGGCAGCGATGTAATAGTACGTGACATGTCGCCAAGGGATTAAAAGGAGATTATCCCCCCATATGTTTACGCATATGTAAACCACAGTAGAATCAGTAATTTTATGAAACTCATTGCCCAATTAATATCAAGCAGTAAGACCAATAATCAATCCATCAATGTAGAAGAAATTAATAGAGCATTCCTCCAGTGAAAAATCGAATCTTGCCTGTGCTTATGCTTTCTTGCAGGTAGTAAGTGAGTGCAGTCCTTCCATGTGAAGCTCACCCTTCCATCTCATCATGTGACAGGAAGTAGATGTCTGTATCAATTGCTTCCACATTAGCTCTGCTGCAGCTGCTAAGCTCTGGTCATGGTCACAGCCTCAAGGATGATGTCAAACAATCCCTTATCTGCTTCTCCTCCCTCCTCCCTCTCCCAGCTCTCAGTGCATGTCACTCATTTTGCTATGGCCCCCTCACTGTGCTTTGCCTGTCACTCAATGCTCATCCCCTACCATATTGCAGCCCCCCTCTTCCCTCAGCCTTACCTCACTGCAGAAAAGCTAGACAACAGGAGTATGCGGGACCCCCTGAAAATACTCTGCATATAAACTAACATTTATCAATGTATTTGCACTTTTTTTTGCTGCATTTCATGCCAAATCTGTGTCTAAACATTTACTTTAATCCCTTAAGGACACTGTTTTTGCCCTAAGGACACAGTCAATTTTTTCAAATCTGACATATATCACTTTATGTGGTAATAACTTTGGAATGCTTTTATGAATCCAAGTGATTCTGAGATTGTTTTCTCATGACACAATGTACTTTATGTTAGTGGTAAAATATATGTTCAGTGTTTATTTGTGAAAAACACCAAAATTAGCATTTTTCTAAATTTAAATGTATATGCTTGTAAGACAGATGGTAATACCACGCAAAATAATTACTAGTTAACATTTCCCATATGTCTACTTTATGATGGCATCATTTTTTAAAAGTCCTTTTATTTTTCTAGGAGGTTACAAGGCTTATAACTTTTGCAGCAATTTCTCACATTTTCAATTTTTCATTTTTGTCAATTCATTTTTCAAATTATACTTTTGTCTTTTTTGACACAAAAGTATTTAACATTTCACATTTTCAATAAAATATATAAAAAAAATATATATATAAAAAGTTTAGATACTTAGTTACAGTGAAGGAAATAAGTATTTGATCCCTTGCTGATTTTGTAAGTTTGCCCACTGTCAAAGTCATGAACAGTCTAGAATTTTTAGGCTAGGTTAATTTTACCAGTGAGTGATAGATTATATATAAAAAAAAAACTGAAAATCACTTAGACAAAATTATATATATTTATTTGCATTGTGCTCAGAGAAATAAGTATTTGATCCCCTACCAACCATTAAGAGTTCAGCCTCCTGCAGACCAGTTACACGCTCCAAATCAACTTGGTGCCTGCATTAAAGACAGCTGTCTTAAATGGTCACCTGTATAAAAGACTCCTGTCCACAGACTCAATTAATCAGTCTGACTCTAACCTCTACAACATGGGCAAGACCAAAGAGCTTTCTAAGGATGTCAGGGACAAGATCATAGACCTTTACAAGGCTGGAATGGGCTACAAAACCATAAGTAAGACGCTGGGTGAGAAGGAGACAACTGTTGGTGCAATAGTAAGAAAATGGAAGACATACAAAATGACTGTCAATCGACATCGATCTGGGGCTCCATGCAAAATATCACCTCGTGGGGTATCCTTGATCCTGAGGAAGGTGAAAGCTTAGCCGAAAACTACACGTGGGGAACTTGTTAATGATCTCAAGGCAGCTGGGACCACAGTCACCAAGAAAACCATTGGTAACACATTACGCCGTAATGGATTAAAATCCTGCAGTGCCCGCAAGGTCCTCCTGCTCAAGAAGGCACATGTACAGGCCCGTCTGAAGTTTGCAAATGAACATCTGGATGATTTTGAGAGATTGGGAGAAGGTGCTGTGGTCAGATGAGACTAAAATTGAGCTCTTTGGCATTAACTCAACTCGCCGTGTTTGGAGGAAGAGAAATGTTGCCTATGACCCAAAGAACACCTTCCCCACTGTCAAGCATGGAGGTGGAAACATTATGTTTTGGGGGTGTTTCTCTGCTAAGGGCACAGGACTACTTTACCACATCAATGGGAGAATGGATGGAGCCATGTACCGTCAAATCCTGAGTGACAACCTCCTTCCCTCCACCAGGACATTAAAAATGGCTCGTGGCTGGGTTTTCCAGCACGACAATGACCCGAAACATACAGCCAAGGCAACAAAGGAGTGGCTCAAAAAGAGGCACATTAAGGTCATGGAGTGGCCTAGCTAGTCTCCAGACCTTAATCCCATCGAAAACTTATGGAGGGAGCTGAAGATCCGAGTTGCCAAGCGACAGCCTCGAAATCTTAATGATTTACAGATGATCTGCAAAGAGGAGTGGGCCAAAATTCCATCTAACATGTGTGCAAACCTCATCAACTACAAAAAACGTCTGACTGCTGTGCTTGCCAACAAGGGGTTTGCCACCAAGTATTAAGACTTGTTTGCCAAAGGGATCAAATACTTATTTCTCTGTGCACAATGCAAATAAATATATATAATTTTGACAATGTGATTTTTTTTTATTTTTTTTTAATATAATCTATCTCTCACTGGTAAAATTAACCTAGCCTAAAAATTCTAGACTGTTCATGTCTTTGACAGTGGGCAAACTTACAAAATCAGCAAGGGATCAAATACTTATTTCCTTCACTGTATCTGCAGGATCTCAGCTAGTATTAGGGTTTGTTAGTGTCAGGGAATAGTTCTATAAAAATAAAAATAAAGTTTTAGGTAGCAGTCAATTGCTTCTACTAGTACTAATAAAAGTACTAATAAAAGTATACTTTTATTTTGGTCTTGTCAAGCACACATGCTCTGCCTGTGCAAAAGAACCAATTTTGCTGTATACACAATACATCTGTCTAAGCACACAAATTACACGTGTGACACATAAATAATAAAATATGTACCAAAGGTCATTTTCTGCTGAAGAGGTCTATGCGTTTCTTACCTCTGACACAGACTCGTTAGATGGCGAGACTCTCTTTTATTTATCAACCTCCTCATCCAGTGATGAAGAGGAGGGACCCCCTAGGAGATGCCCCAGGACCTCCACCACAGTTGAAACCCCTGAGAGAAGTGACCCCTCAACTGTTGAAAGCTGTGAGCGAAGTGACCCCATTTGGACCACCACACCAGACAATTACGAGCCCCAAATCCCTGAGTACACGGGCAGCCCAGGGATAAAATTTAATACGGCAGGGCTCAGTGAGATGGACTTTTTCAAGTTCTTTTTCACGGATGAATTTATAGAGCTTATGGTGTCCCAGACAAATTTATATGCCCAACAGTATATAACAAAGAACCCCACATCATTTTATGCCCAATCCCACAGGTGGACTCCTGTAGATGCAGCAGAGTTGGGCAAGTTCTGGGGACTGCTCTTGAACATGGGGCTTCTGAAAAAGCCATCCATTAGGACCTACTGGAGTACAGACCTGTTATACCACACCCCGATGTACCGCATGGCCATGTCCAGGATGCGTTAGGAGGCAATACTTTGCTTCTTACATTGAGCTGATAATGAGCAGTGCCCACCCTGAGATGACCCCAGTTTTGACCATTTGTATAAACTGATACCCCTATTAGACCATTTCAGTGCCCAGTTTGCCCAAGCATATACCCCCGAGAAGTGTATTTCTGTTGATGAGTCCCTGGTACATTTTAAATGGAGGCTTACCTCCAGTAAGAGGGCAACATATGGCGTGAAAATGTATAAGCTGTGCGAGAGTGCATCAGGGTATATGTACAAATTTATAATATATGAAGGGAAGGACAGCAGTATTCAACCCCCAGAATGCCCCCCTCTTACTGAGAATTAATGAAAAAATTGTGTGGGATTTGGTGCACCCACTGCTGGACCAGGGTTACCACCTCTACCTGGATAATTTTTGGACCAGCGTCCCACTCTTCAAGTGCCTCGCTTCCAGAAGTACTGTGGCATGAGGCACTGCTAGAAAAAAATCTGAGAGGCCTCCCTAAGACTCTGATTCGGCAAATACTCAGAAGGGGTGAGAGCAGGGCACAATCTAGCAGCAATATATTGTGTGTCAAGTACAAGGCAAGAGAGATGTCCTTGTATTGACAACAATACATGGCCACACCATTACCCATATACCTATATGAGGAACCAGTACAGAGACCCCCAAACCAGACTGCATCCTGGACTACAGTAGGTACATGGGAGGGGTGGACTTGACAGATCAAGTCCTGAAGCCCTACAGCGCCAAGTGGAAATCGAGGGTGTGGTATAAGAAGCTGGCCATGCACATCATGCAGATGGCATTGTACAATGCGTACATGCTACATCGATGTGCAGGCCAGAGGGGAACCTTCCTGGAATTTCAGGAGGTGGTTAGCAAGAACCTAATCTTTAGGAACCAGGAAGGGGCACCCAATACTTCTGGAGGGGAGGCCACACGCATAGTAGCAGGGCATCATTTTCCAGGAGAAGTTCCCCAAACTGGCAAGAAGGGAAAAAGTCAAAAGAGGTGCAGAGTCTTCTCAAAGAGGGGGATAAGGAAGTACACAATCTACCAATGCGACACTTGATCCGAAAAACCAGTGCTCTGTATGAAAGATTGTTTTAGAATTTATCATACATCCCTTGATTTTTAATTTACCCTGATGCACTCCTCATAGTTTATCCCCCCTCATCTTTCCCTTCTGAGCCCTGCCATGTGCCCAGGCAGCAGATAACAGCCACAACAGCCACATGTAGAGTATTGCCGTACCCGGCAGAACCCACATTACAGTTTATATATCTCCACTGGCACATGCTGGGCACAATATATCGGACACTGAAAGGGCATATATATATATATTTATATATATATATATATATATATACATATATATATATACATATATATATAAAATTGCAAATCTCACTCTGCACCATCTGCTGTGCATTATCTTTTACACAGTACCTGTGGGGTCAAAATGCTCACTACACCTCTAGCTGAATGTATTAAGGGGTGTAGTTTTTAAAATAGGGTCACTTCTCGGGGGTTTCAACTGTACTGGTACCTCTGGGGCTCTGCAAATGCGACATGGCACCCGAAAACCAATCCAGCAAAATCTGGACTCCAAGGAACACATAACGCTCCTTGCTCCTTCCCTTCTGAGCCCTCCCACGTTCCCAAACAGCAGTTTATCACCACAATTGGGGTATTGCCGCACTCAGGAGAAATTGGGCAACAAAATGTTGTATTTTATTCCTTGTAAAAATATGACATTTTGAGCAAAAACTACATATTATTGGAAAATATTTTGGGTTTTTTAATTCACAGCCCAATTCAAATAAGTTCTGTGGAACAACTGTGGGGTCTAAATGGTCACAACACCAATAAATGAATTCCTTGAGGTGTATTATTTCCATAATGGGGTCACTTTTTGGGGATTTCTACTGTATTGGCACCACAAGACCTCTCGAAACCCGGCATGGTGCCTAAAATATATTCTAATAAAAAAATGTGCTTCTTTGCTTCTGAGGCCTGTGTTTTAGTCTACTTGCACACTAGGGCCACATGTGGGATATTTCTAAAAACTGCAGATTTTTGGCAATACATATTTGGTTGTGTTTCTCTGGTAAAACCTTCTGTGTTACAGAAAAAAAATTGATTAAAATTGAATTTCTGCAAGAAAAATTTAATTTGCAAATTTCACCTCCACTTTGCTTTAACTCCTGTGAAACGCCTGAAGGGTTAAAATAAACTTTCTAAATGCTCTTTTGAGGGGTCTAGTTTTTAAATTGTGGTGTTTATAGGGGTTTCTAATACATATGCCCCTCAAAGCCACTTCAGAACTGAACTGGTACCTAAAAAAAAAGGCTTTTGAAATGTTCTTGAAAATATTAGATAGTGCTGGTTATGTTCTAAGCCTTGTAAAGTCCTAGAAAAATAAAAGAATATTCAAAAAATTATGCCAACATAAAGTAGACAGATGGGAAATGTAAACTAGTAACTATTTTTTGTGGTATAACCATCTGCCTTAGGCCGGATTCACACGAGCGTGGCTGCGTGATTTTCTCGCAGCCTCCATCATTATGACACTCCGTTTGGATGTTTGTAAAAAGAAAAGCATGTGGTGCTTTTCTGTTTACATTCATAGTTTTAATGCTGTTGCGCGAATCACGCGCGTCCCACGGAAGTGCTTCCGTGTGGTGCGCGTGATTTTCACGCACCCATTGACTTCAATGGGTGTGTGATGCGCGAAATACGCACACAGAACGGACATGTCATGAGTTTTACACAGCGGACTCACGCTGTGCAAAAATCACTGACAGTCTGCACTGCCTCATAGACTAATATAGGTCCGTGCGAGGCACGTGAAAATCACGCGCGTTACACGGACGTATATAACGTTCGTCTGAATAAGCCCTTACAAGCAGATACATTTAAATTAACAAATATGCTAATTTTTCAAAACTTTCTCCAAATCTTTATATTTTTCACAAATAAACACTCAATGTATCGACCAAATTTTAACATAAAGCCCAATGTATCACGAGAAAACAAACTCAGAATTGCTAGGATAGGTAAAAGCATTCCGAAGTTATTACCACATAAAGTGAAATATGTCAGAAAAATGGGCTCTGAGCATTAAGGCTCAAAGTAGGCTGCATCCTTAAGGCGTTAACGCGAAGTAGAAGTGAAATTTATAATTTTATTTTTTTCAAAAATTCTTTTGTAATACATTTTTTTCTTTGACACAGAAGGTTTTACCTGAGAAACACAACTTAATACTGTTTATGCAGTTTTTAGAAATATCCCACATGTGGCCCCATTGTCCTAATGGACTGAAACACAGGCCTCAGAGACAAAGAAGCACCTAGTGGATTTTGGGGCCTCCTTTTTTTTTTGAATATATTTTAGGCACCATGAAGAGGTCTTGTGGTGCCAAAACAGTAGAAACCCCCCAAAAGTGACCCCATTTTTGAAACTACACCCTTCAAGGAATATTTCTAGGGGTATAGTTAGCATTTTAACCCCACAAGTTTTTGCAAAAGTTATTGGAATTAGGCCGTTAAATTGAAATCAAATTTTTTTCTAACAAGATAAAGATTTAGCTCATATTTAAAGATAAAGGAGAAAAAGCAGCCCAACATTTGTAAATCAAACTCTTCTGAGCACAGCAATACCCCATATGTGGTAATAAACTTATTTTTGGACACACCACAGGGCTCAGACTGGCTTAGCAAGGAAGGAGCACCATTTGACTTTTGGAACTCAAGTTTTTCTGGAATGGTTTGTGGCGCCATGTCACATTTCCAAAACAGTGCAAACCCTGCAAAAGTGATCCCATTTGAGAAACTACACCCCTCAAGGAATTTATCTAGTGGTATAGTGAGCATTTTGACCCCATATGTGGTAATAAATTGCTGTTTGGACACACCGCAGGGCTCAGTATGGCAGGAGCGCTACTTGGCATGCAGATTTTGCTTGATTGGTTTTTGCAGAGCCCCTGAGGCACCAGTACAGTATAAACCCCAGAGAAGTGACTCCATTTTGGAAACTATACCCCTCAGGGCATTGATCTAGGGATGTAGGGAACATTTTGATTCCACAGGTGTTTCATAGATTTTATTATTTTTTTAATTAAAATTTTTATTACGTTTTCAACATAACAACAAAACAGTTAAGAAACAAAAAAAAAACAAAAAAAAAAACAAAAAGGAGGAAAAAAACATTTGCACTATATAATCCATCAGAAGAAAGGAAAGACAAAAACAATTCCATCCGTTGTCAACAGATTAGTGAAAAATCTTAATATTTTATAGTACAAATACATTAGAAATAACAAATAAACAAGTCTCAGCTTCTTCGACTATAAGTAGTAATTTTAACAAAGAAAAAGAAAAGCCGCCGTATTACCTTCTTCCAAAACATGGAAGTCTGAGCCAGAAGTTTTCTCCCTGCCGCATTATTTGGTTTATACAGAAAAGTTTAGAAAATGGAAAATGAACCTATAGCCATACATTGCCCCCGAACTACCAACGCCCATGTTACGAGGGGGAAGTGGGGGAAGGAGTCCTGGACAACCTATATTCAGACCATAGGGCCCAATGTATACGAAAGGTATTGAAAGTATTTAAACGTATAGCTACCATCTTCTCCATAACATAGTCAAAGTGTACTAGGTTACTTAGCTCCATTATTGTGATCGGATCTGAAGACTTCCAAGACCTAGCTATCAATAATCTGGCAGACAAGATTACATGGCCAACAATCCACCGAAACTCTATAGGGATGTCAACAAGGCCAATAAAACATAGTGCCAGAGCTGGGGATGGAGAGATCCTGAAATGTACAATAGAATAAATAAATGTAAAGGTTAATTTCCAAAACTTGGATACTAGAGGACAAGTCTACCATACATGCATATAACTACCAATTATTCCGCAACACCTCCAACATGACGGAGAATAATTAACATTAAATTTAGCAATTTTCAGAGGGGTTCTATACCACCTAAGTAGTATTTTTGCGCTATTTTTCTGTAGCTAGCTCCCCTTGAAATCCTGGAGGCCCAATGTATAGCAGAGTACCATTCACTTAGTGAAATTTCGAGCTTTAAATCTAGCTCCCAATGCAACAAATACCCAGGCTTAACTAGCGACTGAGATCGGGAAATTTCAGAATAAAGCAGAGAGATCCCTTTTGATTTTGACGATGCTAAGACAAATAACTTGTGTGCACTAATAGGGAAAACTGGGGAATCGACAGAACTTGACTGTAAAATATGGCGGATTTGAAAATATTTAAACAGATCACGTTTGGGAATGTGGTAACTATCTACCAAATTATAAAAAGGTATTAGTACATCTCCATCATATAATGACCCTATGTCACATATTCCAGCCTTTACCCAAATCCCAAAATTAATTCCTGGCATGAAGGAAGATAGATAGCAAAGGGGAAGTAACTTCAGAGATATGCACTCCGACACAGGCGTAACTGAAATAAGATATTTCCAGGAGGTTATGGAAGCAACAATAGAGAGTAAAGGTCTACCCAACACTGGGCCTTTAGACCCTTTTATAAACAAAAGGGAGACAAGAGGAAACCCCACCATGGCCCTCTCAATCTCTACCCATCTAAGATTCATAGATTTTATTAGAATTAGGCAGTGAAAATGAAAAATATAAATTTTTTCAAAAATATGTAGTTTTGCTCCCAATTTTTTATTTTCACAAGGGGTAATTGGAGATAAAACGCCACCCAATTTGTTACCCAATTTCTCCAGAGTACAGCAATACCCCCATGTGTGGCCCTAAACTGCTGATTGGGCACATGGCAGAGCTCAAAATGGAAGGAACGCCATTTGTTTTTTAGAGCGCAGATTTTGCGGGACTGGTGTACAGACGCCATGTCGCATTTGAAGAGCTGCCTTAGGTACCAGAGTAGAGTATAAAACCCTGGGAAGTCACCCCATTTTGTAAACACCACCCCTTAAGGCATTTATTATTTGCCTGGACATATGACAGGGCTTAGGAGTGAAAGAGCAAATGCGCATGTGAGGCCTATTTTGGTGATTTTCGGAGCATTGGCCCACAATGGCAGGTCACTGGGGTCAAATAGTAAAACAAACCCCCAAGTAGTGACCCACATTTTGGAAACTGCACCGATCAAGGCATTTTTTAAGGGGTGTAGTCAGCATTTTGACAACACAGTTTTTGTTTTTTTTATTAGAAATAAACGCTCAGTGGATGGTGCAAAATTGCAATTTTCCACTGATATGCCATTTTAGTGCACAATATGTTGTGCCAAGTTCGTGCCACTGAAGACAAAAACCTGAACGAGGAGAGAAAAAGCCACGGCGCCACTTGGTATGGATCAAGAAGGTAATATAAGAGGGTGAAGAATATAAATGCTCACCGTGTGAGTTAGAAGAGTAGAGCACTGGGGTCCACGGGGTAGCTGCTGCCAGATCCGGGCCGGTCGCCAAGGAGACCGCTTGGGTACGAGGATTGCAGATAAAAAATAGGATCTATACGGCGCTGCTAATAGTTGCGGACAGAAAAGATTACTAAGATCGGGTGAATAGTTTTGTAAAAAACTGTTTTAATTGCAACGCGTTTCAGCACCGAACCGGCGCTTTCATCAGGCATGAGGTTACAGAAGAAAAGAGACAAGTTTATATAGCGCCAGTTCAGACTGGATAATTGCACAAAAAACCGCGAAAACGCAGCAGCGGGTCAAAGTTCAAAAAGTACAATCCAATAAAACATATCATAATATAAATACATAGAGGACAGATAAAAAGTATATATAATAAAAGGCTGTGTACTCTACAAAAAAATGTTTTGGAGCGTAGCAAGTTTAAAAAGAAAAATGTGTAAAATAATGTCATAGTTTAATTAATTTTATTGACAGAAAAAATGTGGATGGTGACATCGGGAAATGGGGTGGGTAAACGTTGTTTGGCTAAGGGTTGTGTGTATTGTTAGGGACTCCCTAACAATACACACAACCCTTAGCCAAACAACGTTTACCCACCCCATTTCCCGATGTCACCATCCACATTTTTTCTGTCAATAAAATTAATTAAACTATGACATTATTTTACACATTTTTCTTTTTAAACTTGCTACGCTCCAAAACATTTTTTTGTAGAGTACACAGCCTTTTATTATATATACTTTTTATCTGTCCTCTATGTATTTATATTATGATATGTTTTATTGGATTGTACTTTTTGAACTTTGACCCGCTGCTGCGTTTTCGCGGTTTTTTGTGCAATTATCCAGTCTGAACTGGCGCTATATAAACTTGTCTCTTTTCTTCTGTAACCTCATGCCTGATGAAAGCGCCGGTTCGGTGCTGAAACGCGTTGCAATTAAAACAGTTTTTTACAAAACTATTCACCCGATCTTAGTAATCTTTTCTGTCCGCAACTATTAGCAGCGCCGTATAGATCCTATTTTTTATCTGCAATCCTCGTAAGACAAAAACCTAAAACTGATAAGCGGGTTCTCCCGGGTATGGCAATGCCATATATGTGGACGTAAACTGCTGTTTGGGCGCGCTGTAGGGTTCAGAAGGGAGGGAGAGCCATTTGGCTTTCGACGCACAGATTTTGCTTGGTAATTTTCTGTTTGGGGTATTGCTGGTATTTCAGTTTATAATGTGGGGGCATATGTAATCTGTGCGGGGCACATCAGGGCATAATAAGAGGGTATAATAATGTAATAAATAAATAATAATCCGCAGATGTGTGGCCAGTGTTGCACTGATAAATGGTGCCCAATCTTATCCGCTTTTGGAACACTGCACATTTTGCATCGCCATATTCTGAGAACCAGAACTTTTTTATTTTTTGTAGCTGTGTGAGGGCTTATTTGTTGCGGGACAATCTGTTGTTTTCATCTGTAACATTGGGGGGGTACATGCGATTTTTTTGATCACTTTTTATTAAATTTTTTGGCAAGCAAGGTGACCAAGAACCAGCAATTCTGACAAAGTTTTTTTATTCAGTTTTTTTATGGCGTTCACCGTGCACTATAAATTAAATATTTACTTTATTCTGACAATCGATACGATTACGGCGATACCCAATATATATTGTTTTATTTATGTTTTGCAGCGTCTGCACAATAAAATCACTTTTGTTTCAAAATATTTTTTTTTGTGTCGCCATATTCTGAGAGCCATAACTTTTTTATGGTCTAGTTTTTTGTGGGACAGGTTGTAGTTTTTAACGGTATAATTTTGGGGTACATGCAACTTTTAGATCACTTTATTTATTTCGTTTTAAGTGGGGCAGTGACCAAACAATAGCGATTCTGTAATTGTTTTTTATTTGATTTTTTAAACTGTGTTCACCATGCGAGTAAAATGGCATTATATTTTTATAGTTCGGGTCGTTACGGACATGGTGATACCAAATATGTGTACTTTTTTAATGTTTTCCGTTTTTGGGAAGTCTTATGGGAAAAAAGGCGGTTATTGTTTTTTTAACTTGAAACTTTTTTGAACTTTTTTACGACATTTTTATAAACTTTTTTTTGTCCCACTATGAGACTTGAAGGCATGAAGCCCTGATCGCTATTATAATACACTGTACTACCTACATACAGATGTAGCCATCTTTATCTTGAATCTGATAACTTGCTGCAGCGTGATATCACGCAACAAAAGCCATTCAAAAGTCATTCAAAAAGTCAAGATAAGGGATCTAGCCACTGTATATTTAATGTGTTAAAAGTCAAGATAAAGACGGCTACATCAGTAGTGCAGTGTATGAGAACTGTCAGCTATTCACTGACAACAAGCCTATTAGGCTTCGCCTCTTGGCGGGGCCTAATACGCTTCCATACTAGGAGGTTATTGTTAGGCCCCCGGTTGCCATAGCAATCATCGGCACCCCCCTTGTGTGCCGATCATTGCCATTAGCAACCATCCGGTGCGATCTATCCACCTAGATGCAGCGATCGCTTTTGATCGCCGCATCTAAGGGGTTAATCGGCTGGATCAGAGGCTAGCTCTGGGCCTGGCCGTTACAGCGGAGTGTCGGCTGTAATATACAGCCAACCCCGGCGGTGATGGCGCTGGCCCAGCTTCTGAGCCAGCTCCATTGCCATCACGTACAGTTACGCGGGAATGCGCTAACACACTAGCGTAACTGTACGTGATTTTGCGGGAAAGAGTTAAAGTGGTTTTCTAAAAGAAAATTTGTAAAAAAAAAAGGTTCACTATTGTCAAGTTTAATCAAACTTTCTAATATACCATATTTTTTGGATTATAGGAGGCAGTTTTTAGCTAGAATAAATCTTGCTAAAAAGTCCCTGCGTCTTATAGTCAGCAGTCAAGGGACCCGGCATCGCCAGGCGCCATGACCGCTTCATTACTTAACCCCTTCCTGACCCATGATGTGGCGGCACATCATAGAGCTGGAGGGGGGTGATGTATGGAACGGGCTCACGCACTGAGCCTGCTCCATACACTGCAGGTGTCAGCTTCTGACACTCTGCTATAATGGCCTGGAACAGCAATTTTAAGGGGCTTGTGCTATAAAGCAAATGTATCCCCTATCCACAGGATAGGAGATACATGTGTGATCGATAAGGAGAACGGGGACCGAAAGTTACCAAGACCGCTGCATGATAAGCTGTGACTTCCGCGTTCTGTGTTCGGCAGCTTCAGAGATATCAATGGGATTATTCTGCGCATGCGCGAGCGGCTCTCCATTGATCTCTATGGAGCTGCAGAATAGATAAGCCGGGCACAGAACCCGGAAGTCCAGGCTTCTCATGTAGCACTTTGGGTGACTTTCGCTCCCCTGTTCTCTTTATTGCTGGGGGTCCCAGCGGTCAGACCCCCCAGAGATCTCACATGTAGCCCCTATTCTGCGGATAGGGGATACATGTGTTTTATGGCAAAACCCTTTAACTAGTTAAACGCCGTGGTCAATAGCGACCGTGGCATTTAAAGGGGTTTTTCTATGAAGGACATTTATGATATATCCACAGGATATGTGATAAATGTCAGATAGACCTCTGGGACCCGCAACTATCTCTAGAACAGGGCCCCCTAAACCCCGTTCTAGCTTTCTGTGCTCTCCCGGCCACTTGATTACATGTGGAGTTACTGAAACAGCGTATCTCGCTGTTTCCATAACTCCCATAGAACTGAACGGCAGTTACGGAAACAGCGTAGCTCGCATGCTACACTGCTTCCGTAACTCCCATTCACTACTATTGGAGTTAAGGAAACAGCAAGCTACGCTGCTTTAGTAACTCCACTTGTAACCAAGTGGCCGCTGGTTCAAGTCCCCTAGGAGAACTAATAAAATGTGTACAAAAAAAAAATATGTTGATATATTTTTAGAAGTGTAAAAAAAAAACCTTTTCCCATTTTTCCCCAAACACAATGTCAAAAATAAAATAATTTTGTCCCGCAACAAAATAAGCCCTCACACCGCTCAATCGATAAAAAAAAATATAAAAAAAGTTTTGGTCAAACAGAATAAATTATTTTTTAACAAATCATTTTTTTCCTATTTTCTGTTGTCTAAAACCTGGGTCTTATGGTCAGGTGCGTCTTATAGTCTGAAAAATACGGTACTTCATGCTTCAATTTTTTACTATTCTTAACATCTTTGCTTGCTGTCAGTAAATGTAAACATTCTTCTTTAAATGAGGGGCTAAAATCCTGTCCTGGCAGTATACAACCGACACAGGTGCTCAGCTTATTAAGACTGTATTCACACATGCAGGTTTTGCTTCATTTTTTTCTGCATTTTTTCTAAATCTCTTTACCTCCTTACCGCATTACTAAGTGATAAATAGTTTCGAAATGAAAATCACTTGCCTTCGGTTTAGCTCACAATATACAAGCAATGTGTGGCTAAGGGTAATACATTTACCACAATTACATGTTTGTGATATTTGCTGAGCCAAATTTAGTCATATGCATTGATTTTTTAACATATACTGTATCTCTTGAGATGTGACTATACAATATTCTGAAGGCCTCATTCACATTGATTTATGTAACTGCCGTTTGTCTATACTAATGAGCTGTCTGTTGCTTAAAACTGTTTGATTTGATTATTTTAAAGACTACAATTACATGATATTGCTGGATATGCAGAAAGTTTGATGAATAAGTAAATGTCTGCACTGCCCTTGAACTGACCTGTATTCTCTTGTGTGCTAAACCCATGTCTGTATGGACAACAGGTGCTTTAGCAGCATGTAATTTTATATTGTGACAACTGTATAGAATTTCCTTCCAGTTGATTTAAGACACAATGTTTGGCAATTTGACTAGCAAGCATCTAGCAAGGATAAATGTAACAAGCTTTGCCTTTCTAAGCATAGTAACATAAAAATAACATCAAAGTGGGCATATATTAAAGGTTACATTTTAGTTAAGCATAACATTTATCTATGCAAAATATACTTTATCTATTTTCTATCTATCTATCTATCTATCTATCTATCTATCTATCTATCTATCTATCTATCTATCTATCTATCTATCTATCTATCTATCTATCTATCTATCTATCTATCTATCTATCTTCTATCTATCTATCTATCTATCTATCTATCTGTCTGTCTGTCTGTCTGTCTGTCTATCTATCTACCTACTAATCTATCCATCTGCCACTGTTATGTAATTAGAATATACTAGACCTTCTTAATGAATTAGAATATCATCAAAAAGTTAATTTATTTCAGTAATTCAATTCAAAAAGTGAAACTCATATATTATATAGATTCATTACACACAGAGTGATCTATTTCCAGAATTTTTTTATTTTAATGTTGATGATTATGGTAACAGTTAATGAAAACCCAACATTTAGAATATTAAAGAGGCTCTGTCACCACATTATAAGTGCCCTATGTTGTACATGATGTGATTGGCACTGTAATGCAGATTGCAGCAGTGTGTTTTATTTAGAAAAACAATACTTTTTGACGGAGTTATGACCTATTTTAGCTTTATGCTAATGACTTTCTTAATGGACAACTGGGTGTGTTTTACTTTTTGACCAAGTGGGCGTTGTGAAGAGTATGACGCTGACCAATCAGTGACCAATCAGCGTCATACACTTCCCTCCATACATTGTGCTGTGTAAATGAATGGGGAGAAGTGTATGACGCTGATTAGTCACTGATTGGTCAGCGTCATACACTTCTCTCCACAACGCCCACTTGGTCAAAAAGTAAAACACGCCCAGTTGTCCATTAAGAAAGTCATTAGCATAAAGCTAAAATAGGTCATAACTACGTAAAAAATGATAGTTTTTCTAAATAAAAAACACTGCTGTAATCTACATTACAGCACCGATCACATTATGTAGAAGATAGGGCACTTATAATGTGGTGACAGAGCCTCTTTAACCCCTTAATGACCAAGCCATTTTGCACGTTAATGACCAAGGATTATTTTTTGTTTTTTCACGGTCGCATTCCAAGAGTCGTAACTTTTTTTTATTCCGTCGACATAGCCGTATAAGGGCTTGTTTTTTGCGGGACGAGTTGTATTTTGTAATTGTACCATTTTTAGATGCTTATAATATATTGATTAACTTTTATTAACTTTATTTTAGGAGAGAATTGAAAATAAGCAGCTATTCCAGCATTGATTTTCACGTTATAAATTTACGCCGTTTACTAAGCAGGGTAAATAACATGTTAACTTTATTCTATGAGTCGGCACGATTACGGGGATACCAAATATGTAAAGGTTTTATATGTTTTCCTACGTTTGCACAATAAAAAGCCTTTTAGAAAAAAATTACTTGTTTTTGCATCGCCGCATTCTGAGAGACGTAATTTTTTTATTTTTCCGTCAATGTGGCCGTATGTGGGCTTTATTTTTGTGGGCCAATGTGTAGTTTTCATTAGTACTATTTTGGGGTACATAGGACTTATAGATTAATTTTTATTTAATTTTTTATGGGGGGAATGGGAGAAAAGAGAGAATTTTGCCGTTGTTTTTTTGCGTTTTTTTTGGACGCCGTTCATCCGGCGGTTTAATTAATGTGTTCATTTTATTGTTCAAGTTGTTATGATCGCGGGGATACCATATATGTGCATGGGTTATTTGTTTTGACACTTTTACAAAATAAAACCACTTTTTGGGCAAAAAAAGTAGTTTTATTTGATTTTCCCTGTATTTTATTTATTTTTTCACAAACTTTATTTAACTGATTTACATTTTTGTGTAAAACTGACAGGTAATCTGTTAGGTCATGCCTCCGGCATCGCCTAACAGGCATTTGCTGAAGGCAGACCTGGGGGTCTTTGTTAGACCCCCGGCTGCCATGGAAACCCGACGGCGACTCGTGATTTCTTTGCGGGGCGCCGATGGGGTGACAGAGGGAGCTCCATCCCTCTGTCAAACACATTAGATGTCGCTGTCACTATTGACAGCAGCATTTAATGGGTTAAACTGCCGGAATCGGAGTGCGCTTCGATTCCGGTAGTTGCAGCAGGAGCCAGGCTGTGTATAACAGCCATGCTCCTGCCGCTGATCGCGTGGGTACAGTGGCAGTACCCGCGCCATCACAGGATGGATATATCCATCCTCCTGCGTGAACTAGCAGCTGCAGAGGACGGATATATCCGTCCTTCGGCGTTAAGGAGTTAAATAAGCCCAATTTGCAAAATTATTTTTAATACCGAAATGTTGGCCTACTGAAAAGTATGTACAGTATATGCACTCAATACTTGGTCGGGCTCCTTTTGCATGAATTACTGCATCAATGCGGTGTGGCATGGAGGCGATCAGCCTGTGGCACTGATGAGGTGTTATAGAAGCCCAAGTTGCTTTGGTAGTGGCCTTCAGCTCGCCTTCCTCTTGACAACACCCCATAGATTCTCTATGGGGTTTAAGTCATGTGAGTTTGCTGGCCAATCAAGCGCAGTGATACTGTGGTTATTAAAGCAGGTATTGGTACTTTTGGCAGTGTGGGCAGGTGCCAAGTCCTGCTGGAAAATGAAATCAGCAGCTCCATAAAGCTTGTCAGCAGAGGGAAGCATGAAGTGCTCTACAATTTCTTGGTAGACGGCTGCGCTGACTCTGGACTTGATATAACACAGTGGACCAACACCAGCAGATGACATGGCTCCCCAAACCATCACTGACTGTGGCACATTGGACCGCAAGCAACTTGGATTGACACCTCTCCATTCTTCCTCCAGACTCTGGGACCTTGATTTCCAAATGAATTGCAAAATTTACCTTTATCTGAAAACAAGACTTTGGACCACTGAGCAGCAGTGTTGGTCCACTGTGTTATATCAAGTCCAGAGTCAACGCAGCCATCTACCAGGAAGTTCTACCAGGCATGGCATACAAATATTAACCTCTAATTAACCACATAGTGGTGCCTCATTTTCTGAAGTTACAAAACATCAAATATCCCAAAAAATTAGAGGAGACATTCAAATGGCTTGATAATAAGTCAGATTCATGTATCCTAAGACATATTTCTTTATTGGGTCAAGGGGCTATACAAGGATGAAAACAGAAGGTGATCCTCACATCAGAGACAGCAAATTGCATTCAAATTAGATGTCAGCTACAGATGCGAGTCTACCTCTGACATTGCTTCCGGAATACGTCTGCTTATTTCCAGCACTACTGAGCATATCAACTGATCAACATTCGACGCCACTGCTCTGTTGTTGTCATCGCTTAACTCTCATAATCATATAAAGTTGAGATGAGCTACATAGACATGAAATCAAATATCACTGTGTCAATATACCAAATCTATAATATTTTAAACATTCACCATTCCTGCAACATTACAAATTGTAGTTGATCAACGACACTCAAGCTAATATGTGGAAAATCTCTTTGTTGGTATTACAGAGAACTAGACATGCAACATACATACAATTACATTTTCTAAAATAAAATAGTTGACATCGCTGATGTCTTACAAAAGCAATGCCACTCTTGGCCATTAGCTGTTCATAGTATTGTAGTTGCATTTCAGACAGAGAGAAAATACATTTTACCCAACTATAATAATAAAAATAATAAATAAACGATACAATTCTGATTGGAAAAAATGATCTTTGACAGCCTCTTTCAAAACAATTCATTTTGGAAAAAGCTGATCTGCAGAATACTTTTAGTGAAGAACATTCTCTCATTCTTCAGTGATCACGCACTACCTACCAGATATACCATGAAGTCATTACTGTATGCACCATATGCATGCAGTCACTGAGATGACTTCAGGAATTATTCCAGTGGCAAGTTTAGAAATTTACCTAGTAGGGTGCACTCAATACCGCTTTGTTTAAGTATCTTTAAACCGGGCAATCTTAAGTTTCTTTAAACCGGGCAATCGTATAATTGATTCAATATGTTTCTCAATTATAAACAGGAAGAGACATTCGTGGAACAGTGTCACATGTCTGCATGGTGAAGTCTTTATGATACCATGGAGACATATGTCTCTTCCCCTCAGTCCAATACAATCCATTACTTTTTGTGCTTACTAGAGTCCTCGTGCGGCAACATTTAAAAGGGTTTTCAATGTGTAAAATAAGTTTTCGGGACTTTAATATTGATGGTCTATCCTTCAGATTGGTCATCTATAATTGTCTATAGTGGTCCGATTCCCAGCACCCCTGCCGATCAGCTGAATGAAGGGGCTACAGCAAATTGTAGTTTCTGCGCCTGGTACTACAGCTTCATCATATTCACATGGGACTGAGCTGCAGTGGGCTGCAGTAACCAGCATACTCACAACCATATGTGTCTGTATAAATAATGAGAGGGAAGCCCCCAGAACAAAGATAAAATTATGTAAGGATAGGTCATCAATATTAAAGGCCTTGAAAATCCATTTAAATCTACTACCCCGATTCGTAAGCTCACTCATCTAAACTTAGTGTAGTTCTACATTGTTCCTGTTCTATGACTGGATAGTATGAAAAAAAGGACAAAAATTTTTATTTACAGTTTGATTTGCTTATTTAATAAATTGTGATTAATCTCTGAGTTACATAGTACCATAGTTAGTACGGTGGGAAAAAATATATATCCATCAACTTGAATCAGCAGGTCACACATATCACATTGACAAACTCTGTGCATGTCAACATGGATGGAAGCAGATGGATTTAGAATACTTTATTTGCCACAAGGAGAATCCTTGCAAGGCAACTCAGGTCTCGGTGTTTGTGTTGCCTTGACATTGATATAGTCTTGCTACAGTCACTAGCCAACTTACTAGTCCATTGGTTTTTTTAGGTATTTATTTGGACCAGTAGAAATTTCTCAAAGGTCTGCTTCCTATTAATTTTTGAACCAACGAGAACTCTAAAGGAAACAATAAAACTCTGCATAGCAAAATTGTTTCATACAGTTAATTTGACCCTTCTTTAAAAAAATAATTACATTTTCTTATCTAATTACATGAAAATTATAACATGAGAATTATAACATTAATCCTTAGTATGTACTAAGTATAATTTTCCAATAATAGGAATGGGAACTTGCTAAAAAGTTTATATGAGAAGTCAAAATAACTTTAGAGTGCTTTAAAATTTGCATTTTATAAGAACAAATAATAAATTATTATAATAGAAACCTGTTAATTTTAAATACAAATTGTGTTAAAACACAAAGATAACTAAAATGTATTTCTTGGGAATCAGCCAATAAATATTAATGGCTATGAAACTATTTATTGTAACTTCACAAAAGAAAGAACTGTGAGTTATTTCTATTAAAGGGGTTTTCCACCTTTGTAAAACTATTTGCCAACACATTTTAAATATATATAAACTAACATTGTAATATACATACCGATGCAAAGATGTTGATGTTTTCTAATGGATTGGCGAGGAGAGAAAAAAAACGTACAGCAAAAATTATTAAAAAGTAGTGAACCATAGTGGCGCTGCTCGCATAGAGTTAAAAGATAATAGGAGATATATGGATATCATAAGCTTTAATGTAAGCAGCTACGCGTTTCAACGCCGAACCAGCTTCACCATCAGGCCAAGAAAGCAGTTCCCGTTCTTACTGTTAACCCCAATGTCACCACATCAATCATTGCATGTATTACGTGCCTCTTACTCATCTTTTCAATGCTGCTTTCCTGTATTTCTGAATAACTGTATTTGTTGCACATCATTATTTGTTACCACAATGATTTTTGCATTTTACTACTTTGTTTACATTTCTCTGATTTCATGTGACGCCATAGTCGGACTTTGACCCCTAATTTGGTGGTTTTTTTTCAAAACCTTTGTCTTTTTCAATCACACCACCTATATTTAAAGGAACAGTGTCATCACAAATTATTTTTTTATATGTTAAAGATGTTAGTGCTTTATTAAAAACGTTTATATTCATTTGTGTGTTTGTGTTTTACTTTTTCTTATTTTTACACTTTTTCTTCCCTATGGGGGCTGCCATTTTTTGTTCCATTTCTGTCTGTGTCGATTAACGACACATACAGACATGGAATACGGCAGCCACAGTCCCATAGGACTCCCGTCCCATTGACCTCAGTGTACGGCGTCTGTGTGGGAACTGCGCATGCGCTGCTCCCACACAGTCCAATTCGAAATTGGCGCCGTCCGGCGCCATTTTCCTGTGGACCGGAAGTCGCGGCCGGACAGTAATATTACTACTTCCGGTCGCGGCTTCCGGATTTGTGCACTTGGACCAGCGGCAGCAAACGGAGCGGACGGGCCGGAGGGAGCCGCGGCGGCAGGAGCAGGTAAGAGATTTCAATGTATGTTCGTGTTTGTGTGTGTTTACTACTGTATGTAAACCTACTACGCTGTGTGTTAGCTCAAAAAATGGCGACACACAGTGTAGGAGGTTACACCGTTCAAACCCCTCGTTTATCCCGGCACTAGCCAGGATAAAGGAGGGGGGGATGCTGAGAGCTCACTAGAGCGAGGGCTTTTAACCCAATGTTGCAATGCTGCAATTTTGGGAAATAGCTCCATCTAGTGACCAAAAATGGGTAGTATTATAAATTAGAAATAATTTATAATATTTCCTGACTCGTGAAAAAAATAAAAAAAATTTGAACAATGTTTAATCACCCACACACTAAATGTTTAATTAAAAAAAAACAAACATGTTTTTCTGGCAACACCATGCCTTTAAGGAGATTTGTTTTTACTGTACTGCATTCTTGGCCTGATGATGAAGCTGGTTCGGCGTTGAAACGCGGAGCCGCTTACATTAAAGCTTATGATATCCATATATCTCCTATTCTCTTTCAACTCTATACCAGCAGCGCCACTATGGTTCACTACTTTTTAATAATTTTTGAAAAATATTTTTTCTCTCTTCTACCATATTCCACCGCGGTAATTAGTCCCAGTTACCGTTTTTTGTGTACCTGGCTGCAGCGGTTTTATGATCCTTTCCTGAATTATTACAGCATTGTGTTTTTGGCTGCACAACCTCAAGAGTACATCACAATTATTCCTGGAGATCTGCACCACTATGGCACCATGTTTTTTTTTATCACTACTTCTAGATGTCTTCTAATAGCGACTAGTTTCATGTGACTCGGCAATCATCAGAACTTTTCTCTTCCGCTGACGTGCCGACCGGTCTTCTATGTTCTTTACTCCTGGATGAGCTCCTCTTCCTATCTTCTCCATGAACGGCATGTCATCAGTGACGTTCCTGTAGTGGCCTGTTCTGAACAACAACTTTGTAAACTAGCGCATACACGTTTAAAAAAAATCTGTATTTGAATTACGCATACGCTGTAAGTGAAAGAACTACGAAAGAAAAACACAGAAGTAAATAAACCTCTGAATGTAAACGAACAAGCATAATGCTAAAAGAAAATAAAAAAATAAAAAACAATATTCAGGGAGCTTTATTATTAAAAATAATAAGCGGTGCAGAATTTTAAAAAAATAATAATATATATATATATATATAGGTATCGGAAAACCAATTTAACAACAATATGTTAGAATTCATATCTTTATCTATCTATCTATCTATCTATCTATCTATCTATCTATCTATCTATCTATCTATCTATCTATCTATCTATCTATCTATCTATCGATATCTATCTATCTTTGTGCAAATGTACAATGGTGGCAGAAGCTTCGTTCCCATCTGCAGTCGCTGTTTTGGTTGTTCTGCTCCGTCATAGGAGCAGAACAATAAAAATACCGGAAATGCCAGATCCGTTGCATGGTGGATACCGATGGGTTCTATCAAGCTTCTTTAATTTTGCCAGACAAAATAGCGCAAAATGCTGCTCTATTTTGTCCGACATTTTGACCGGATTTCCGACAGAGGATCCTAACAGATGTGAACGAAACCTAAGAGGCTGTTCACATCTATGTCGGAGTCTCCGATAGGGGCCTCTGTTGCAAATCCAGCAGGAATTACCACAAACAATAGCACAACATGCTGCGCTATTGTTTCCGGTAAAACCATGGACATGCCGACGGTATCCATTGAAGTTATTTGGCTCCGGTGTTGTCCATCTTTCCATGTTGCAACGGAACCGTTGCATCCGGCATTCCCTGTTTCTGTTCCTCTGATGGATTAGAGCAACGGAATGCCCTGAGGCCCCTGATGCAGATGTAAACAGGGCCTAAGATGTACTAAACCGATAATTTCTACTATAAATACTGTTTGTTTGTTTGTTTGTTTATTACTTAGAGAATTATTATTTAACCACTTCCTGACCAGGAGCTTTACCCCCCTTCCTGACCAGGCTCGTTTTTAAAAAGGCTCTGTCACCACATTATAAGTGCCCTATCTTGTACATAATGTGATTGGCGCAGTAATGTAGATTACGGCAGTGTTTTTGTATTTAGAAAAACGATAATTTTTGACGGACTTATGACCTATTTTAGCTTTATGCTAATGAGTTTCTTAATGGGCAACTGGGCGTGTTTTTTCCTTTTTGGCCAAATGGGCGTTATGGAGCGAAATGTATGATGCTGACCAATCAGTGACCAATCAGCGTCATACACTTCTCCCCATTCATTTACATAGCACATAGCGATATAGCTATATCGCTATGTGCAGCCACATACACAAACACTAACGTTACTGCAGTGTCCTGACAATGAATAGACATTACCTCAAGCCAGGACGTGATGTCTATTTAGAATCCTGACACTTCGCTAACGTTTCTGTGAGATTTACAGCAAGGCGAACGTAATCTCGTTTTAAATTACAGTTTACAGGGTAATCTCGTGAGATTACGCTTGCTGTGCTGTAGTGTCGGGATTGTGTCAGCGAAGTGTCAGGATTCTGAATAGACATCACGTCCTGGCTTGAGGTAATTTCTATTCATTGTCAGGACACTTCAGTAACGTTAATGTTTGTGTATGTGGCTGCACATAGCGATATAGCTATATCGTTATGTGCTGTGTAAATGAATGGAGAGAAGGGTATGATCTTGATTGGTCACTGATTGGTCAGCGTCATACACTTCTCTCCACAACGCCCACTTGGCCAAAAAGTAAAATACGCCCAGTTGTTCATTAAGAAACTCATTAGCATAAAGCCAAAATAGGTCAAATTGATTGTTTTTCTAAATAAAAACACTGCTGTAATCTACATTATAGCGCCGATCACATTATGTACAAGATAGGCCACTTATAATGTGGTGACAGAGCCTCTTTAAGTTTTAGCCATTTGCCAATTTAAAAGCAAATTGTTGTTCTATTATTTTTCCAACCTACATGTACTTGGTCTTGTTTTTTTCAGAACATATTGGACTTCCATATTGTGTAAAAAAAATAATAGATATATTTTACTTTTTTTTAAAATATGGAAGGAAAAATGGAAAATAAAGTTGAAAAAAATGTGAATGTGTGATTTTAGGGGATTTTTTTTTCACATCTGGTGAAAGTGCAAAGAAGTAGGGGGGGAGCGTTGTAATCACTTTAGTTATTTCGCCTACGCGTTTCTGAAACGTCCTGTGTCCTTAATCATGCCACGGAGAGGCAGGGACTCCTAGCGTCATACATAACTATGATGCTAGGAGCCCGGCTCCCTGCAGTGTATTTGGTCCGGGACTTGCAGCCGAAATACGTTCCGTCCTTTACGGACCGAACATGCTCGTGTGAATCCAGCCTAATACTAATTTATTGCAGTATATCATGTTTCTGACAGGTACCTAATAAGCCCTGCTTGAGGGAGGGCTTAAAAGAAGCACAAAGATGGCAGACCTAGGGGCTTTCATTAGGAACCCAAGCTGCCATAACAACCATCGGGGAAGCCGATAATCCGTCAGAGGGGTCGCCCCCTCTTTCTAACGCTTTATATGCCTGCCGCGTTCGCTATTGACCGTGGCATTGAAGGGGTTAAAGAAGTGGGATCGAGCACTGAAGGGTTGGCTGTAACAAACAGCCAACACCCGCATTCCATGGAGCGGGCTCAGCTCCATATTTCCCCTACCCAGATATTATGTAAGTATACTTCATACATCGGGAAGGGGTAAAAGAGCATTTCCAATTCAAATTTTGCCTAAATGGATATTTTAGGACCCAAACTTTAAACTTCTCTTCTCTGTGGAAAGGGCATTTACATCTGCCATGAACAGGAGTGTATGTACCATGCTGCTATTAGGCTTTTGGAAAAGAGAGGTCCCATTCCAGGTTGGCCTCTCCCCATTTTCATGATTGGTGAGAACCTGCACAGGAATTTGGTTTCCATTATTGCTGCAATGTAAACAATAAAAAGTGGATAATAATGATATCAGACGGCACCTAAAAGTGATCTATTTTATTTTTCTTTGTTATGGGGCCTCTGTCTTTTATGTGTAGCACTAGCTATTGACATATTTATTGGTGTTAAAGTGTGTATGGTGTCCTTTCTTTGCTGTGTGAGTTTATCTTATTCAATCTCATTATTATTATTTTTTTTAAATACCACATCAAATAAAAATACAAGAAATATATTTTATGGATGTTGTATGTTTAAATTAGAATAAAAAGAATGTAAAAAGTATATCTAACAACTCTATAGATAGAAATGCCTTTTTAGAGGTAATCTTGGAGTCCAGGCTATTCAGGGGGTAGTAACAAGTAGCTGCTTAATTTGACAGCCAAGAACTGTCTTTGTATGATTAATGTAACTCATACAGTCATGATATTTCTTCAAATGAAAGAACAGATTCCTCCAAGAAGCCCATCATCATGTACTGCACAAAGACTTTTTTTTAATGTGTTAGCTCATCCTCTTGACAGATTTTGATATATTTTAAAAGATTTGAGAGGAATTCATGCTGATTGCTCCAAGTATAGTGTTTGGATTTTTATGCCTTATTTTTGTTAAAATACAACTAATTATTGTACGCATTTATCATCGTTTGGGAGTTTGGATGCAGCAAGGCCAAACAGTAAACACGTTTGCATCATGTAGTAATTGAACGCAACAGTAAATTGCTTTTTAAGTGATCATCAAGGTGAAAATAGGGCACTCAAATGCCTCCTTTTAGTGCTAGTTAGAAATCTTGGCAAAACAGATGAAATAGATATATTTAATTAGCCTTTTCTTAACGTCTATCATCCATCTAGGGCTAATTATTAGTACCTGAAATAAATTGCCCTCTTGTTTAAAAGCAAAATCTACATTTTCAACAGTTTCAACAAATGAAACAATAAGCATGCCAAAGGCAAAATCTAATTTCTTGCCTTGCATGAAAATGTAATTGACTCTTGGTGCTCCGGTTTGATATATTGTGGATCAGATAGACAGAATGCTGGGTGAAGTTGGGGAAGACCCGGCAGTCATGGTACACAATGATATCCTAACATTAATCAAGACATAGAGGCCGTTGGTTCTGCTAAAAGCCGTAAGTTTTTATCCACAATTCAATATAATTATTTTACTCACTTGGCATATGAAACAAACCAGAGGAGATGTTCTGCTAGACCGGGTCTTGTCTAATAGACCTAATACAATGTCAGATAGGGAGGTCCGGGAGCACTTTGGCAACAATGGTACAAAGGGGAGCTACAAAAACCTGGTATTTTTAAAAAGCAATATTCAAACAACTAAGAGAAGCACTTAGTCTTATAGAGACACATACATATATATATATATATATATATATATATATATATACATATATATATATAAATATATATATATATATATATATATATATATATATATATATACAGTGAAGGAAATAAGTATTTGATCCCTTGCTGATTTTGTAAGTTTGCCCACTGTCAAAGACATGAACAGTCTAGCATTTTTAGGCTAGGTTAATTTTACAAGTGAGAGATAGATTATATTTAAAAAAAAAAACTGAAAATCACATTGTCAAAATTATATATATTTATTTGCATTGTGCACAGAGAAATAAGTATTTGATCCCTTTGGCAAACAAGACGTAATACTTTGGTGGCAAAACCCTTGTTGGCAAGCACAGCAGTCAGACGTTTTTTGTAGTTGATGATGAGGTTTGCACACATGTTAGATGGAATTTTGGCCCACTCCTCTTTGCAGATCATCTGTAAATCATTAAGATTTCGAGGCTGTCGCTTGGCAACTCGGATCTTCAGCTCCCTCCATAAGTTTTCGATGGGATTAAGGTCTGGAGACTGGCTAGGCCACTCCATGACCTTAATGTGCTTCTTTTTGAGCCATTACTTTGTTGCCTTGGCTGTATGTTTCGGGTCATTGTCGTGCTGGAAGACCCAGCCACGAGCCATTTTTAATGTCCTGGTGCAGGGAAGGAGGTTGTCAATCAGGATTTGATAGTACATGGCTCCATCCATTCCCCCATTGATGCGGTAAAGTAGTCCTGTGCCCTTAGCAGAGAAACACCCCCAAAACATAATGTTTCCACCTCCATGCTTGACAGTGGGGACGGTGTTCTTTGGGTCATAGGCAGCATTTCTCTTCCTCCAAACACGGCGAGTTGAGTTAATGCCAAAGAGCTCAATTTTAGTCTCATCTGACCACAGCACCTTCTCCCAATCACTCTCAGAATCATCCAGATGTTAATTTGAAAACTTCAGATGGGCCTGTACATGTGCCTTCTTGAGCAGGGGGACCTTGCGGGCACTGCAGGATTTTAATCCATTACGGCGTAATGTGTTACCAATGGTTTTCTTGGTGACTGTGGTCCCAGCTGTCTTGAGATCATTAACAAGTTCCTCCCGTGTAGTTTTCGGCTGAGCTCTCACCTTCCTCAGGATCAAGGATACCCCACGAGGTGAGATTTTGCATGGAGCCCCAGATCGATGTCGATTGACAGTCATTTTGTATGTTTTCCATTTTCTTACTATTGCACCAACAGTTGTCTCCTTCTCACCCAGCGTCTTACTTATGGTTTTGTAGCCCATTCCAGCCTTGTGCAGGTCTATGATCTTGTCCCTGACATACTTAGAAATCTCTTTGGTCTTGCCCATGTTGTAGAGGTTAGAGTCAGACTGATTAATTGAGTCTGTGGACAGGAGTCTTTTATACAGGTGACCATTTAAGACAGCTGTCTTTAATGCAGGCACCAAGTTGATTTGGAGAGTGTAACTGGTCTGGAGGAGGCTGAACTCTTAATGGTTGGTAGGGGATCAAATACTTATTTCTGTGTGCACAATGCAAATAAATATATATAATTTTGACTATGTGATTTTCTTTTCTTTTTTTTATATAATCTATCTCTCACTGGTAAAATGAACCTAGCCTAAAAATTCTAGACTGATCATTTCTTTGACAGTGGGCAAACTTCCAAAATCAGCAAGGGATCAAATACTTATTTCCTTCACTGTATATATATGGGACACAGAGACTAAAGGGGGCAATGTAAAAAATGTCATGTATCACACTGACGTAGCTCTAGGGGTCGCAAAGATCACAGTTGCTCATGGCCCCCACGTTACATCTGTCTACAGTTACCATGGTAATTGGGGCCTATCTAGTAAACTACACGTGCCCTTGTTACTACAGTATACATACCTTTCTCGCTTCCTAAGTCGGATTCTCTTCGGGTGCAGAGCTGGACCTGACGCCGTTCAGCCTCAGGATGTTTCATCTGCAGCGCACATTACGTTGTGACACCGAATGGCATCAGGATCCAGTGTTGCACACGAAGAGGTCCTGATTCAGGAGTGAGGAGGCTAAGGATATGGATACTGTCTGCTATGGCCATGTATTTAAGCCTATGATGTGTGATAGTGACTGCTGGGGGTCCTGTATATAAGACTATCATGTGTAATACTGACTTCTGGGGCACTTTATCTGAGCCTATCATGTGTGATACTGACTTCTTTAAATATAATATTACCCCTCTATAAATCCATTGTAATGCCATATCTTGAATATGCGATTTCGTTTTCGGCTCCACGTTGTAAAAAAGGATATAAGAGAGCTGCAGGGGGTTCAAAGGCAGACAACTAGATTAATAATCGAGATTTGAGGTCTTTTTTACAATGAAAGGCTAAAAACAATTGGGATTGTTGAGCTTAGGCCCTATTCACACGACAGGGATTCTCGGCCGTATGAAGAAGGATCACACGGCCTCAATAGGAACAATAGACCCCAAATAGGGCTATCCCCACAGGCAATTTTTTGACGGCCTGGTAAAATGGAGCATGCCCTATGTCGGTGATTCCGCTCCAGGAGAAGTCACTGTCCATATATGGCCAGTGAAGTCAGGGACTTCTCCTGGAGTGAAGTCACAGGCCGACGGGCAGCTATGGCCGAGGATTCTGCTTCAGGAGTAGTTTACCGCTCCAGGAGTAGTCCAGGATGTTGCTGTCCATATATGGACAGTGAAGTCTGGGACTTCTCCCGGAGCGGTCCCCTGCAATGGCACTATCTACAGGAAGGGGGGGTGCCATCTACATTGGGGGTGCTATCTATGGGGGTGCTATGTATAAGGGGGCTGTGGTACTACCTACAGGGGAGTTGTGGCAGTATCTACAGGGGGCTGTGTGGCATTATCTACAGAGGGCAGTGTGGGCATTGTCTACAGGAGGGCTGTGGCAATATCTACAAGGGGCTGTGTGGCAATATTTACATAGGGAAGTGTGTGGCATCATCTACAGGGGGCGGTGGCAGTATCTACAGGGGGCTGTGTGGAATTATCTACGGAGGGCAGTGTGTGGCCAAAAAAATTTACAAATTAAATTCATCCATTTTTTAAATCGACAGGGAAAAAATGCTGAAGCAAAACGGGGTCAAAATCGGCTGTTAAAAATGGAAACACGTCCGGAAACTAAACAGAACGGGTGCAAAACGGATGCAAAACGGCCGAGGAAAACTGACCAAAACGGTCGTTTTTATCGGCCGACACTTGGACCCTGTCGTGTGAATAGAGCCTTAGAAAAAAGATGGCTCACAAGTGATCTCATTAACATGTAATTAATAAATATTTGTGTGGTTAATACAAGTACCACATTTTTTATTTAATTCAAAGAACTGTTCAGGCGACAATACGTGTGGAGGACATTCAGACATCAAAAACATTTACCAATACCAGATTAACAAATATAAAAAAAAAGAAAAAAGGGTTCCTTAGAGTACTGTATTTTTCGGACTAAAAGATGCTGTTTTTAGGAAGAATAAATCTTGCTAAAAAGTCCATGCATCTTATAGTCGGCAATCAAGGGACCCGGCCTCTCTGGGCCCTCTGACTGCTTCCTTAGCTAACACCTTCCCGACCCATCATGTGCTGGCACTTCATGGAGCGGGGAGGGGATGATGTTTGGAGCGGAGCGAATTTACGTGCTGAGCCTGCTCCATACACTGCAGGTGTCAGCTGTGTTTTACAGCTGACACGCTGCTTTAATGGCCAGGAATAGCGATCGCGCTGCTCCTGACGTTTAACTAGTTAAATGCCGCAGTCAATAGCGACCACAGCATTAATAGGGATTTTCCATAAATGTCAGATGGATGCGGGTCCCACCTCTGGGACCCGCACCTATCTCTAGGACGAGGCCCCCTAAACCCCATTCTATCTTACTCGGCTCCGCTGTCTCCTGTTTAGGTGGTCGGGAGATACGGAAAAGAGCTGAGTGCTTGCTGAGCTACGATGTTTCTGTAATTCCCATAGAAGTGAATGGAAGTTACAGAAACATTGTAGCACGACGAGCTACGCAATTTCCGTAACTCGGTAACTACAAAAACAGCGTACATGGTCGAGTGACGGAAACAGCGTAAGTCGCTGAACTATGCTGTTTCCATAACTCCCATAGAACTGAATAGTAGTTACGGAAACAGCGTAGCATGCTACGCTGCTTCTGTAACTGCCATTCACTACTATGGGAGTTATGGAAACAGCGTAGCTCAGCTTCCGTAACTCATCCATGTATTGCAGTGTACTGTAGTAGCGATCTAACGATCGCTAGTTCAAGTCCCCTAGGGGAACTAATAAAATGTGTAAAAAAGAAATGTTAGATAAATTTTCAGAAGTGTAAAAAAAATATTAAAAGTAAAAAAAAAAAAACCTTTTCCCAGTTTTCCCCAAGCACAATGAAAAAAAATTAAAATAAATTAAAAAATTGGTATTGCTGTGTCCGTAAAAGTCTGGTCTATTACAATATAACATTATTTGATTTGCCTGGTCAATGGCGTAAAAAAAAAAATGTAAAACCCCAGAATCATTGTTTTTTGGTCACCTTAGCGCTAAAAAATATTAATTAAAAAGTGATAAAAAAAACGTATGTATCAAAAAATGGTGCCAATAAAAACTACAACTCGTCTCGCAAAACATAAACCCTCACACCGCTCAATCAATGAAAAGTTATGGCTCTCAGAATGTGGTGAAACAGAACAATTTTTTTTTAACAAATAGTTTTTCTTTGTAAAAGTAGTAAAATATTATTTTTTTGAATTCCTATTTTCTGTTGTCTAAAACCTGGGTGCATCTTATAGTCAGGTGCATCTTATAGTCCGAAAAAAACGGTATATAATAAAAAGTAAGACAATTTTCCAAGATACTTTCCATATCAATTCCTCAAGGTTTCTAAGATCTCTTCATACAGTCATTCAATAAAAACCTTTATTGTTTACTTACAGTGTATAAAAATCTGTCCTGGTCATGGAAGGAACACACTGGTGCTCGATTTATTACAAAACACAGCTCTGATAACTGTACTTTAAAGGGCTAATCCCACAAAAACAACTTATCCCCTATCCACAGGATCGGAGCTAAGAATTTGATAGTTGGGGGTCCCAATGCTGGGATCGTCACTGATTAAGAGAATGGGGGTCCCGTGTCCCCTGAACGAACTGAGTGGCGGTCACACATTTGCGCTGCCGCTCCTTTCATTCTCTATGGGACTGCCGGAGATAGCCGAGAGCTGTACTCTGCTATCTACCGCAGTCCCATAGAGAATGAACTGAGTGACAATGCACATGCGCGACTGCCACTATGTTCATTTAGGGGACTCAGGACCCCCAATCAATTGATTGGTGGGAGTGCAAATGGGGAGACCTCCAGCAATCAAACACTTATCACCTATCCTGGGGATAGGTGATAAGTTGATGTGGAGGAATAACCCCTTTAACTATAACGAGCCAAGCTACTGTGTGTCTATAACATGATCAGGAAAGATCTGTATCCACTGGACGTAAACAGAGGGGGTTCCCATTAAATGACAGAAAGCAGAGATTTTGAAAATTGTGTAGAATTGATACAGAAAGTATGTTGGGAAATGTATTAACTTTTCATTATACAATAAATAACCTTTAATTGGTGAACGGTAAGAATCCCTTGATACAGCAACAATAAAGGTCATGTTAATTTTTTACTGGTCATATATGTTAGTTGGTTTATTTGACAGTACATAGAAACATGTTCACATTTACATTCTGTGTCATATAGCATTTAATTATCCAGCATTTTTGTTTTTGTTGTCGCAGCTGGAGTTGATATTTATAGATATAAGTGTTGAATATTCAGTGACAGAAAATTTGAAGCAATGATTTCCTGCTGTGAAAGTTCTAAAATGGAAATTCCATAGATTATTTGTATAGAGGCAGCCTGTGCCGATCTTAAAGAAATGTTAAATCACATTTTCGTTATGTCGTGATTATTGTTGAAAATTTGTCCCTTAGAGTCTAACCCAAAAAAATAATAGCAACACAATCAAGTTGTGCACTCTTCCGCTTTACTATGCCATTGCAAAAACATTATACAAGGCAAGTTGGTTTTAACCATGAGCAAAATTATGGCTGTATGGCTGAGGCGAGCCATTCCTTGCATTTTCTAGAAGAGATTTTTATTTTTTGTTCTTATTTATTTTAATTTATATGGGGACCAACCTGATGTATCAAATTTAGTTTGATGATGTTCAGAGCTTGAACTTATGGAAGCCATGGAAATAATTTATCTCAATTCTGGTGTTCAATATCTGTCACTAAGAAATATTGTAGGTACAGGGGCAATGTCATTATCAAGAATATGGATTTAAAAGACAGAATAGTTTCTACACCATATGATATATATGATCATTAATTTACCTACACACAACACACACAACACACACACACACACACACAAACACACACATACACACACACACACACACACACACACACACACACCATGCATATGCTGCGTTGGTCAGATCTGAATTCAGGACCCTGGTGCTGCTAGGCTACAGTGCTAACAACTGAGTCACCATTCTGCCCTTATTCATATATTGATCATATGTAATGTTTAAACTAATATTATAGGTTAAAAGCAAAATCTAACTTTCCTCAAATATAGGAAGATGCATCAGGATGTGAACCTATGTTTGAAAAACAACTTACCAAACCATATAGTTTTAACTTCAACTGTTTTGGGAAGACAATAATAAAGTAAAGAAACCAGCACTGGAATGGGACTTAACCCACTTTGAGAGGCACAGATGACAGCAGATCAGGAAATTCCGATGTGTCGGTATCTGTTGAATGAGGGGAATTCCATATTTGTATTCCCAATTTGAAGCAACTCTGATTTGCCATTCTTTCACAACTTGATGCATACCACTGACTTGGACAAACAGCCAATAAGTTTGTTCCAAAATAAAGCGAAGGTCCAGTCATGTAGGTACACCAATATAATGATACCTTCCAAGGTCTCCTGAGGGCCAATAGCTCATTGGGTAGCTCCTGCCCTTTACACCACTGCTCAATAATTTCAATACATAACCCAAATCATCAATTTTTTAGGGGAAAGAACGAACAATAAGTTAGTTTGTGATGAATATTTATTTACTGTATTTAGGCAAATAAATATGTTTTGTACTCATGATCATTTTTTACAAATGAATTGATCCTTCATTTCCTTAATTTTTTCTCTCATCAAAGTATCCACCCTTATCAGTGATCATAGCAGTGCAAACGCGGGGCATTCTGTCGGTCTACTTGTCTAAAGTTTCTACTCCGATTGCAGCCGACTTCTTTTGTAGCAACTCCAAAAGGTGATTTTGACTCAAAACTTGCACATCTCGAACACCCCGTCCAGATTATCCCAAAGGAGTTCAATTGTATTGCAATCTGGACTCTGGGTTGGCCAATCTATGTTTTAGGTTGTTATCTTGCTGTAGTGTGAAACTACAACCAATAAGACGGGTGCTGGAAAGAATGTTGTGGTAGCACTTGCAGTCTATGATTTCTTCTATTTTTAGTAAATCAACAGCCACTCCAGCTCAAACCATAATGAAACCTCCTCAATGCTTGACTGTGGGCTCAATGCAAGCAGAAAGCTCCTGTGCTTTTTAGCCTACAATAGCCTCTTCTTTTAATTAATTTGCCTAAGCAACTGTTTTCAAGGCAGCGATTGACAATTGCGATTGACACGCTTTTATTCTTTGTTTCCATCAAAACAGCATGGATCTTACAAACTGTTTAGAATCTGTCCCATTTTGAACACACTCATTTAAATTTGGCTTTCTGTTTTGTGATCATTCGAGATTGCCATAGTCGTGGTTGGTCAGGTACACTCTTGTTTCTTGAGGGTACACTCCAAGGGCCAAGAGAAATCTTCTACAGGCAAGCAATTTCCCGCAGACTATGCCCTACAATTCTCAACATGACTATGACATATGGCTTTTCAATTGATATCTCTTTCCTAATACAGTAGATACACTAATTTCTAGGTAAAAAAAACCTGTATCATGTTCATGCATTACAGAGACAAATCTATGGGTGTATTGAAATTAATGAGCAGTAGTGTATGTACCCCAGTAATTTTTGAGAATTTCCCAAGATCCACACCAAGAGTTATCATGTCCTTCAGCTGTTTCTTATTTTCAGCTCAAATAAAAGTAAAATATAATACCATAAATACCCTTTTTAGTTACAGTGAGACTACAATAACTGATATAATTCCCATAACGAGGACAACGAGTGTAAGAAAGTCGTTCTCATACTTCTCAGCCACACTGTTTAAATATTCTGACACTGCTTACCAAAAATAGGTGATATTGACTGCAATAATGAGAATGATCAATATTCCAATTTGCAAAATCATGAGTTACTACAAAAAGGATCATAGAGGCCAAATCAACCAATTGTTGGCAGTGTTTTGCTTATCACTACCTAAATTCAATGTACATTTTTTTTAAAAATAAAAAAGATCAATCAGTGTGATTGGTGCAACTTTATAATTGGTTTTTAATAAAAATTATTTTAACTTTTTTGAGATACAGCTGCTTTGTATTCTCTATTCAGAGCAGCTGTGTCGTTTGCTATGACCTGAGTCCATCAGTCCCGCGGACCGGCTTGGTTCAGTGTCAGCGGATCCTGAATGTTTCTGACATGCAGGATCCACCTGTAATCTATCACATCTAAGTTATAAACTTAGATCTGATTGATAACAGGTGGAGCTTGCGTGTCAGAGACAAGCAGGACTCACTTTCATTGAACCCGTCAGTCCCACGGACCTGACAGGAACAGAATTTAGCGAACGATACAGCTGCTCTGTATACAGTATATAAAGCACCTGTATCTCAAAAAGTTAAAATTATTTTTAATAAAAACTAATTGTAAAGTTGGACCAATCACACTGATTCACATTTTTATTTAAAAAAAATCCCTTTCAAAGGTTTACATAGCCTTTAATATTAGTATTAATAAAGAAAGTTAAATATTGGTAAATCTTTTAAATATTAAATGGATACTTATATTATGTTAAATATTGATGAAGTATGGTTACTCTTTAAGAACCTAAGGGTATGTGCACACGTAGTGACCAAAAACGTCTGAAAATACAGAGCTGTTTTCAGGGGAAAACAGCCCCTGCTTTTTTGAGCAACTCGCGTTTTTCGCTGCATTTTTCGCTGCGTTTTCGCTGCGTTTTTTACGTCCGTTTTTGGAGCTGTTTTCATTGGAGTCTATGAGAAAACAGCTCCAAAAACGTCCAAAGAAGTGTCCTGCACTTCTTTTGACGAGGCTGTATTTTTACGCGTCGTCGTTTGACAGCTGTCAAACGACGACACGTAAATGACAGGTCGTCTGCACAGTACGTCGGCAAACCCATTCAAATGAATGGGCAGATGTTTGCCGACGTATTGTAGCCTTATTTTCAGACGTAAATCGAGGCATAATACGCCTCGTTTACATCTGAAAATAGGTCGTGTGAACCCAGCCTAAGGCTCTATCCACACGACAGGGTATGAGTGTCAGCCGATAAAAACGGCCATTCTGGTCTCTTTTGCATCCATTACATTTCCATTCCGGGCCGTGTTTCCGTTTTTAACGGCCAATTTTGACACATTTTTGCATCAGTTTTTTTCCCTGTCCATAATAAAAATGGATGTATTTCATTTGTCATTTTTTTTTTGACAGATAGTTCCCTCTGCAGATAATGGCACACAGCCCCTGTAGATAATGCCACACACTGCCCTCTGTAGATAGTGCCACACAGCCCCCAGCAGATACTTCCATAGTGCCCCCCCTGTAGGTAGTGCCACAAAGCCCCCCTCTAGGTAGTGCCACACAGCCCCCTGTACATAGCACCCCATAGATGCCACCCCCATAGATGCCACACCCCCTGCATATGGCACAACCCCCCCTCCCTGTAGATAGCACCACTGTAGGGGACCGCTCCAGGAGAAGACCCTGACTTTACTGTCCATATATGGACAGTGACATCAGGGACTTCACCAGGAGCGGAATTCCCAGCGACAGCTTCGGCAATGCTGTGGCTGGGGATTAGGGATTCCGCTCCTACATGGAGCAACAAAAATCTTCTTCTCCTCCTCACATGCACTTCATACTGTGAGAAGGAGAAAAGAGTGAGCGAGTGTCAGAAAGCATGGCCGTCACTCGGATCACATCCAAGTAGCAGCCGTGCTTTACTCGGCCCCATAGACTTCTATGGGAGCCGTGCGGCCGGGAGATTGGCCCAAAATAGGGCATGTTCCATTTTTTAAAGGCCCGGTTTACAGGGCCATCAAAAAATTGTCGGTGTAAATAGCCCCATTTGGGGTCTATTGTTCCTACTGCGGCCGTGTGACGGCCGTTCAAAGAACGGCTGTCACACGGCCGACTTTCCCTGTCGTGTGAATAGTGCCTAAAACTTATTAAGTAGTGTCTTTACATTCCCTAATTAAGCTAGGATGAGCAAAGGGGTAAATGTAGAATTCATTTATTTTAGCTAGCATATTGAGAAGCTGAAAAACTTACTTATGGAGCAATTGCTGTGTTCCATTTGGAGAAGGACATCTATACACATGATTTTATATATATATATATATATATATATATATATATATATATATATATTTAAATTTAAAAAATATGCTTTATTATGTTCATGTCGCTTTCAATTCAAGAAATGGACACCTGTGTAGTCTTCATGATTTGTATATTTTAATCTTGATTTTCATCTCACTGATTATATTTTTCCGTTATTTAGTCTTGATTTTTTCTTTCTTTTAATGTACTGTATATTACCTTATTGGCCTTTCTCCTCTTAGTAACAGTAATGTAATATATTATATGAAAAAATAGAAATAGATACATTGTAGAATGATTTCTAAACACATGCAACATCAGTCTATACATTGTCAACAAACTGTAAATAGTATTACATGGTAACCTGTATCGAGAGAATAGTAATAATTTGATATAATTAAAATATAAGGATTTGAAATATCTATTTAACATTGGTCAACTAATTGTGAAGATTACAAAGAATTTCAAGAACAATTGTGAAACATAAGAATTCCTCTGTGTGAATCCACTAAGACTTTTTGTTAGGTTGCCAATTTACTACAACCAAGATTACTGTCAATCAAGAAGAAAATAAAACTGTCACTCACTATGAATAAAGGAAGAATATGATCACTGAAAAGAATATAACATCCTGTTGATATAAACAACTCCATATGACAACATACTGTACACCCCATAAGCCTTTTATGCAGCCATTTTTTTTAATTTGAGGTCCCTTTTCCTTATTCTCTTACATAACGCTGGATGTGAATTTAGTAGAAATTATGGATGAATTAATTGATTGGACTTATTATCTATTATTTTAATACCACCAATGTACTTTACAATTTAGTAGAGTCATGGCAAACACGCTGGCATCTCTCCCCTTTGGGAAATACAAAATTATTTATAAGCCTGTCCATGGGGTATGGAAGGTAAGCAGAGTACCTGAATACAATCTATACAAACATGAAGATAACATACAAATGCCCTTGTCAGATTTAAAACAACCTGGGAAACTCACTGATGTAAATCAGACATGAGTTGAATAGTATTTGTTATTTTATTAACTCTATTAACAATTTGTATTCCTAGTTTCAAGTAAATTTGTAGACATACTCACTACACATCAAAATAAATTTTATCAGATTTTGTTTGGTACATGAAACAAAAGTTTGAAGCAGATTAACCAATAACATTTTAACAATATTTCAAGGGTCCAGGCAGCCTTACAACTTCGGTCTTTAACATTTTGTAAGAAATTTCCCTCAATTCCTGCAAGGCTAAACCCAGATCTTGACATATGATATACATTGGGCTAAGATATATATTGTTTACACATAGCTAAAGTACAAAGCCTACAGAATGTTATATTGAAAACAACCCAAGAACCTGTGACCAAAAACTCCAGGTACTGCAGCTTTAGGACAATAAAACAAAAATAATTTGTGTGCACAATAATCTATATTTGTTTTTGAAATTTGATCATTTGTCACATCCACCTACAGAGAAGGTGACATGGGTACAAATGTAAGAGGTTTTACACTACTTTACCACTTAAAGAGGCTCTGTCACCAGATTTTGCAGCCCCTATCTGCTAATGCAGCAGATAGGCGCTGCAATGTAGATTACAGTAACGTTTTTATTTTTAAAAAACGAGCATTTTTGGCCAAGTTATGACCATTTTCGTATTTATGCAAATGAGGCTTGCAAAAGTACAACTGGGCGTGTTGAAAAGTAAAAGTACAACTGGGCGTGTATTATGTGCGTACATCGGGGTGTGTTTACTACTTTTACTAGCTGGGCGTTGTGTATAGAAGTGTCATCCACTTCTCTTCACAACGCCCAGCTTCTGGCAGTGCAGCACTGTGACGTCACTCACAGGTCCTGCATCGTGTCGGCACCAGAGGCTACACTTGATTCTGCAGCAGCATCAGCATTTGCAGGTAAGTAGCTACATCGACTTACCTGCAAACGCCGATGCTGCTGCAGAATCATCTGTAGCCTCTGGTGCCGACACGATGCAGGACCTGTGAGTGACGTCACAGTGCTGCACTGCCAGAAGCTGGGCGTTGTGAAGAGAAGTGGATGACACTTCTATACACAACGCCCAGCTAGTAAAAGTAGTAAACACACCCCGATGTACGCACATAATACACGCCCAGTTGTACTTTTACTTTTCAACACGCCCAGTTGTACTTTTGCAAGCCTCATTTGCATAAATACGAAAATGGTCATAACTTGGCCAAAAATGCTCGTTTTTAAAAAATAAAAACGTTACTGTAATCTACATTGCAGCGCCTATCTGCTGCAATAGCAGATAGGGGTTGCAAAATCTGGTGACAGAGCCTCTTTAAGCTATAAATTGAGCATTAACCCCAATGACTAGCCTATTTTAAACCTTAACCCCTTTAGGACGCAGCCTGTTTTGACCTTTTTCAAATCTGACATGTGTCACTTTATGTGGTAATAACTCCGGAATGCTTTTACCTATCCAAGCGATTCTGAGATTGTTTTCTCATGACATATTGTACTTTATGATAGTGGAAAAATTTGGTCGATAAATTCAATATTCAATAAACACCGAAAATTTTGAGAACTTGAGAAATTTAAATGAAACCGCTTGTAAAACCAATAGTAATACCACACAAAATAGTCACTAGTTAACATTTCCCATATGTGTACTTTATATTTGCATTGTTTTTTGAACATCCTTTTATTTTTCTAGGACGTTACAAGGCTTAGAACGTTAGCAGCAATTTCTCACATTTTCAAGACATTTTCAAAAGGCTATTTTTACAGGGGCCAGTTCAGTTCTGAAGTGGTTTTGAGGGCCTTATATATTAGAATACCCCAATAAATCACCCCATTTTAAAAACTGCACCCCTCAAGGTATTCAAAATAGCATTCAGAAAGTATTTTAACCCTTTAGGCGTTTCACAGGAAATAAAGCAAAGTAGAGGGGACATTTATAAAATTTCTCTTTTTTTTGCTGAAATTCATTTGTAATAAAAAAAATTGTGTAACACAGAAGGTTTTACCAGAGAAATACAACTCAATATTTATTGCCCAGGTCCTGCAGTTTTTAGAAATATCCCACATGTGGCCCTAGTGCGGTAATGGATCGAAATACCGGCCTCAGAAGCAAAGGCGCACCTAGAGGATTTTGGGGCCTGCTTATTTTTAGATCATATTTTAGGCACCATGTCGAGTTTGAAGAGGTCTTGTGGTGCCAAAACAGTGGAAACTCCCCAAAAGTGACCCCATTTTGGAAACTAGACCCCTCAAGGAATTTATCTAGGGGTATAGTTAGCACTTTGACCTCACATGTATTTTGCTATATTTTTTGTAGTTAGTTTGTGAAAATGAAAATCTACTTTTTTTTCTGAAATAACATAGACATTTTTAATATTTACAAGGAATAAAGAAGAAAATTCACCCCAACATTTGTAAAGCATCTTCTCCCGATTACAGAAATACCCCATATGTGGTAATAAACTGCTGTTTGGACCCACGGCAGCGCTTAGAAGGGAGGGAGCGCCATGTGGATTTTGGAGCACAGATTTTGCTGGATTGGTTTTTAGTGCCATGTCGCGATTGAAACACCCTGGAGGGAACAAAATAGTGGAAACACCCCAAAAGTGACCCCATTTTGGAAACTAGACCCCCTCAAGGAATTTTCTAGGGGTTTAGTAAGCATTTATACCACACAGGTCTTTTGCAGAATTTAGTAGAATTAGGCCACGAAAATGAATATAAACATTTTTGTCCACTAAAATGTTGAATTTTTTCGTTTTCACAAGGAATAAAGGAGAAAAAGTCGCCCTAAATTTGTAACGCAATCTCTCCCGAGTACGACAATACCCCACATGTGGTAATAATTTATTTTTTTAATAGAAATTAATTAACATTTGCAAGACTGATCCTTTTTTGCTTTTCCATTTTAGTTTTTCACTCCCCGCCTTCCAAACGCCATAACTTTTTTATTTTTCCATGAATTGAGCGGTGTGAGGGCTTATTTTTGGCAGGACGAGATGTAGTTTTTATTGGTACCATTTTTTGGTAGATGCACATTTTTTATCACTTTTTATTACATTTTATTTAGAGCTTTGGTGGCCAAAAACAGTGATTTTGGCGTTTTAAATTCTTTATTTCTTACGGCGTTTATAATGCGCTATAAATGACAATTTTACTTTATTCTGCGGGTAGGTACGATTACGGCGATACCATATGTATATAGTTTTTTTTATGTTTTGCAGCATTTGCACAATAAAATCACTACTTTATAAAAATAATTTATTTTCTGTGTCACCATATTCTGAGAGCCGTAATTTTGTTATTTTTCAATTAAAAAAGCGGTATAAGGGCTTGTTTTCTGCCAGACGGGTTGTAGTTTTTATTGGTACTATTTTCGGGTACATGCGACTTTTTGATCACTTCTTATTCTATATTTTGGGAGGGGTGGTGACCAAGAAGTTGTGATTCTGGCATTGTTTTTAGTTAATTTTTTTTGCGGCGTTCACCGTGCGGTAAAAATAACATTATAGTTTTATAGATTGGGTCGTTACGAACGCGGTGATACTAAATATGTGTACTGTTTTATAACGGTTTAATTTTTTTCCTATAATAAGAGACTTATAGGAAAAAAAATCTTTTATTTTTACACTTTCGTAAAACATTTTTAGTAACTTTTTTTTTTATTTTTTCTTTACTTTTTACGCTTTCTTTTTTTACCTGCAGCTCTGATCGCTGCTAGAATACATTACACTACCTAGGTAGTGTAATGTATTCCAAATGTCAGTGTAACGTCACAGTCACTCTGACAGTTAGTCTACGAGGACAAGCCAGAGGCTGATCCTCATAGGCTTGCATACATGGCAGACCCGGGGGCCGTTGTCTGGCCCCCAGGTGTCATCACAAGCATCAGCAGCCCCCACAATTGCATGGGCGCTGCTGATGTGCTATAAACCCTTTACATGCGGAGATCGCAATCGAGCCCCGCATGTAACGGGTTAATTGCCGAAATCAGCGGCAATGATCTGCTGATCAGCAACTAGTGGAGTGTCAGCTGTCAGGGACAGCTGACCTCCCGGTTCTCGATGCACACTGTCGCCGACAGTGTCACAGACACTGTCATCGACAGTGTGCATCGCGAACGGCAGTGACATCCTGTCATTCTGACAGGAAGTCTATCAGGAGGCTGATCCTGATAGGCTTCCGTACATGGCAGATACGGAGGCCATTACTTGGCATCCGATTGCCATGCTAGCCATCTGCAAACCTCACGATTTCATCGTGAGGTCTGCCGATGAGCTAGAAATCCCTGAATGCGGTGATTGCAATTGATCACCGCAATCAAGGGGTTAATTGCTGAAATCAGCGGTAATAATCCGCTGATCGGCATACAGTGGAGTGTCAGCTGTCAGGGACAGCTGGCCTCCCGGTTCCCAGTGCACACTGTCGCCAACAGTGTGCACCGGGAACAACGCAGTAACTGTACGTCCCTGTGCCTTAAGACACTGGCCACATGGACGTACAGTTGCGTCCTGGTGCGTCTAGGGGTGTATGACAAGCTATTTTTTAAGTTTTTCCATTGTCACATTCCAAGAGCTATAATTTTTTTGTTTTTGCATCAAAATAGACTTATAAGGTCTTGTTTTTTTGCAGGACAAGTTGTATTTTTTAATAGCACCATTTTGGGATACATATAATTTATTGATTAACTTTTATTAACTTTTTTGGGGGGGTAATGGAAAAAAAAACAGAAATTTTGCCACTCTTTTTTGCATCTTAGATTTACGCCGTTTACTGTGTGGTATAAATAACAGAGTAACTTTATTCAGTGGGTCATTGCGATTGTGGCAATAATAAATTTATATTGATTTTGTATGTTTTACTACTTTTACACAGTATTTGTTTTTGTGTCTCAATGTTTTAAGAGCCATATTTGTTTTATTTTTATGCCGATGCAGCTGTGTGAGGGCTTGTTTTTCTTGTGGGACGACTTTTAGTTTTTATTGGTACCATTTTGGAGTAAATGTGACTTTTTGATCACTTTTTATCAACTTTTTTTGAAGGCTGGATGAACAGAAAACTGCAATTCTGGCATGGTTTTTTATTTTATTTTTTTACGGCGTTCACCGTGCGGGTTAAATAAGGTAATCACTTTATAGGTGGGGTCGTTATGGATGTGGTGAAACCAAATATGTGTAATAATTTATTTCTTTTTGTTTTTTCATATTAAAGTATTTTATAAGGGAAAAAGTGTTTGTTTTCATTTTTTTTATTTGGGATTTTTCATTATTTATTATTAACTTTATTCAACTTTTTGATAATTTTATTTTTAGTCCCACTATGGGACTTCACTATGCGATCTTCTGATCGCTTTTGTAAAACTGACACACACCTGCTAGGTCATGCTTTAGGCATGGCTTAGCAGGCATCCATTACAGGCAGACCTGGGGGCCTTTGTTAGGCCTCCGGCTGCCATAGAAACCATTGCCTACTTCTCCAGGATGTTTTCGCCCACTGAGAGTAACTATGATATTGGCAACCGCAAACTCTTAGCCATTAAATGGGCATTTGAAGAGTGGCGCCACTTCCTGGAGCTGGCTAGGTACCAGGTAACGGTCCTTACCGACCACAAGAATCTGGTTTTCCGAGAATCTGCCCGGAGGCTAAACCCGAGACAAGCTCGATGGGCGTTATTTTTTACCAGATTCAACTTTTTGGTTACCTATAGGGCTGGGTCTAAAAATATTAAGGCTGATGCACTGTCGCGTAGCTTCATGGCCAGTCCTTCTTCGGAGGAAGATCCTGCTTGTATTTTGCCTCCAGGTATAATCATTTCCTCTATTGATTCTGATTTAGTCTCTGAAATTGCGGCTGATCAACTCCTGGGAACCTTCCTGAGAACAAGCTGTTTGTTCCCCTGCAGTTCCCGCTAAGGGTACTTAGGGAAAATCATGACTCCGCACTGTCTGGTCAGCCAGGCATCCTGGGTACCAGGCACCTCATTGCCAGAAACTATTGGTGGTCCAAGACTCCCAGGTCCCGACCAGCGGGCTTACTACGTTCTTTGCCCATTCCCCAGAGACCTTGGACCCATATCTCCATGGATTTTATCACCGATTTACCTCCATCTCAAGACAAGTCGGTGGTGTGGGTAGTAGTAGACCGCTTCAGTAAGATGTGCCACTTTGTGCCCCTCAAGAAACTACCCAATGCTAAGACGTTAGCTACCTTGTTTGTCAAACACATCCTGCGTCTCCATGGGGTCCCTGTCAATATTGTTTCTGACAGAGGGGTACAATTTGTTTCATTGTTTTGGAGAGCCTTCTGTAAAAAGTTGGAGATTGATCTGTCCTTCTCCTCTGCCTTCCATCCTGAAACTAATGGCCAAACTGAGAGGACTAATCAGTCTCTAGAACAATATTTAAGGTGTTTTATCTCTGACTGTCAATATGATTGGGTCTCATTCATTCCCCTCGCCGAATTTTCCCTTAATAACCGGGTCAGTAACTCGTCAGGGGTATCCCCCTTTTTCTGTAATTTTAGGTTTAATCCACGGTTCTCCTCCGTTTCACTTGGTAGTGCCAACAATCCCGAGGTAGAGGTCGTTCATCGGGAACTGTGCACAGTCTGGGCCCAGGTTCAGAAGAACCTAGAAGCGTCCCAGAGCATACAAAAAACTCAGGCAGATACAAGACGTTCTGCTAACCCCTTGTTTATGGTCGGGGATCTGGTGTGGCTATCGTCAAAAAATTTGCGCCTTAAAGTCCCGTCCAAGAAGTTTGCTCCCCGGTTTATAGGGCCTAGGGCCGTACAAGGTCATTGAAGTCCTCAATTCTGTCTCCTTCCGACTGGAGTTGCCCCCATCTTTTCGAGTACACGACGTGTTTCATGTCTTCCTCCTTAAACGCTGCTCCCCGTCCTTGGCTCCCTCGAGGGAACCTCCGGTCCCTGTTCTCACCCCTGAGGGGGTAGAATTCGAGGTGGCCAAGATTGTGGACAGCAGGATGGTCCAAGGCTCCCTCTAGTACCTGGTCCTTTGGAGAGGATACGGGCCTGAGGAGAGGACTTGGGTACCCGCCCGGGATGTTCACGCTGGGATATTGGTCAGGAGGTTACACCTTTGTTTCCCCAATAAACCAGGTCCACTTAGAAAGGGTCCGGTGGCCCCTCATAAAAGGGGGGTACTGTAAAGGATCTGCCAGGCACAGCTTCTGTGTCAACGCCCACAGGTAATCAGGCTTCACCTGCTTCTATGTCTGTGAGACTGACTCCATCTTCCACCACTCAGGATTTCAGGCTTAGGAGTGGGAGGGCCTATCACAGCCTGGCCAGACGGAGCTAGCTCCCGCCCTCTGTCTATTTATACTTGCCTTTCTTGTTCCTCCTTGCTTGTGATTCTTCTCTGGTGGTTTCCTGGCCCTGCTGCAGCTACTTGAACTATTTGTCCCTGCTCCATATTGACCCTGGCTTACTGACTACTTTCCTGCTCTGCGTTTGGTACCTCGTACACTCCTGGTTTGACTCGGCTTGATCACTTCTCTCCTGCTCTGCGTTTGGTACCTCGTACACTCCTGGCTTGACTCGGCTCGTTCACTACTCTTGTTGCTCAGTACAGCTTGATGCAGTGGTCCAGTGGCCTCGGACATGGCGGGCCTGAGGGACAGAGCTTAGAGTCAGATGCTTTCCCCCTGAGTGAGATATAACTAATGACTAAAATGTTTTGCCTGTAAATGTTTTAAATGTTTTTTTCTTTCTATTAAATGTTATTTTCTAAGACGGAAAAATATGGATAGCAATATGTAGTCTTTCTCCAAATTGCCTTCACTGCCATTTTGAGCCTGTGAAAAAGCAAAAACACTACAGTCAATTCATTATTGTCATTTTTGGAAATCTAGCATAAATGGCTAGATACATTATTTTAAAAAAAACTTCACTAAAGAGGAGAGCTCATGACCTATATTTACAGGAATTCACACTTTACTAATAGTTTTTCAAAATCTCTGGGTCACAGAAGTCTCACTTCACCATATTTATAATAACCTTGATGCAATATTTTGTCCCATAATTGATTTAAAATTGATAACTTTTCATGTGTTATGTCAATTGTTTCAAATCTACCATTTATTTAAGTTGGATTACGTTTATGTCTTTTTCCAATTATGTTAATGAGTGCTAACTATCTAATGCCCTCCTCCACAGGACTCAATATTTGCCCCTGACCTAGCTAAGCTCATTAGGAAATTTCCTTCAATATTTTTGTCAATTTTAATTGCTTGGTTTTACGATAAATCTTAAAGAAAGACATATAATTATAACACTGGAGCCACTTGGTGTCGGCTGATTTATATTTTTATTCATGTCTGTAGTTTCTTCTAACAAATAAAGACAAAATTATCTTGTTCTTGTAAAGGCTTTCGAAAATTATTGTACAGAGATTTTCCAGTATTAAAATCTGCTTATATATATATATATATATATATATATATATATATATATATATATATATATATATATATATATAAAAATAAACATATATATATTTATATATATAGCGTTTAAATGGTTCTCATCCATTTAAAGTTATTCATGTACATTTTTCTGTCCAGCCAATAGCACTTTAAGTTTTTCAGAATTAATACAACTTATTGTTGTGACAAACTGTACAAACTAAGAAAATAAGTAATTCTGCCTTTAAAAGTGGGATTTTTTTTTTTTAAGAAAGAGGGGGCGATGCTAAGAGAAGTTGTTTTTCTTTTTGTGCCCAATATTGATATAAAGTACTCCAGACATGAGGTGTTGTATGTAACAGAAAAGTGTCTAACATGTCTATCAAGATGTTTCAAATTGATCATATTGCGTGCGCCACTGTGATAAATTTGGCGCAGTTTCTGACAGTCTGATCTAGTTTTATACTGATTATCGCCAAGACAGTATCAATAAATCTACCTTGTTATCTAAGGAAAAAATGGTACTGATTATATATAAATGTTATTGCAGATGTAGCCATGTTTATCTTGACGCAACACAATAAATACGCAGTATCAAGAAACTTCAACTTTACTTTTTCAATGGTTTTTCAATAGTTTTTGTTGTGTGATATCACACTGTAGTAAGTTATTGGTGTCAAGATAAACTTTGCTACATCTGTACATTTAGTTTCCTGAATTACATTAATCTAATTCAATAAAAAGTTAGTGTTTCATATATATATCAGTTAAATTTGTACTCCTCTTGTAATTCTAAAATTATATATACCTAAAACATATATACAGTTTTAACATGAAATATTAGGAGATTGTGTTATCAAAAACTTGTTAAGGCACAATCAGATATGGCAAAAAAATTTCGGTGCAGATTTTGCTGCAAATTTGCGGCAGTTACACAACAGATCTGCAGCAAAATGTGGATATTTGACAGTTGGTCCAGCTGTGGCGGATTCATCAGCAGACTTACCGTAGATTTCAGAATTTGCACTGCAAAGGCTGAAATCCGCAGTGAAAATCTGCTGCTTCTCACCAACAGGCTGTGCATGATGCCGGTAAGTTGTATGTAAGTTCCGCACAGAAAGCTGGTTTCTGCACAGTTGTATTCCACAACGTCTGCACTAACTTAACTAAAAAGCTATAGAAAACAAAGGAAAATTCTGCTGCGGAATTCCACTGCAACCTGTCTGCAGTGGAATTCCGCAGCAAATCCGCCACTTCTGAATGTGCCTTTAGAAGTACTAGCACCTTAAATGCTGAAAAAGCTAACACTCTTAGGATAGGTCATCACTATTAGATCAGTGGAGGTCCGACGCCCGGCAACCCCGCCGATCAGCTGACTGAAGGGGCTGCAGTGACAAACACAGTGGCCCCTTCAATGTTTACCAGGCAGAGTGCCATACATATTCCTAGCAGCTGTGTCTGGGATTGCAGCTCTGTCCCATTCATTTAAATGTGACCGGAACTGCAAGCCCAGGCACAGCTGCGACGGATGTGTACTTTGATGTGCCTGGTAAGCTATGAAGAGGCTGAGGCGCTCGTCGCCGTGGCCCATTCAGTCAGCTGATAAGAGAGAGTACTGGAAGTCGGACCTCCACCGGAGAACCTCTTTAATGCTTTACTGACACTGCCAATGTATACGCTAAATGTATGATACAAACGCGTGCAACTGTATGGTGTACAGTTATATATCAACAACTTTTGGCAATTAGCTCTTGGAAAAGTCATTATTGCAGAGGTTAATTTTCCCTTTTTAAATGCCATGTGGATGTTTACTCAATGTGCTCAATAAAAGACATGAAAGTGCAACTGTTTGTGTCTTAGTAGTTTAGTTAGATCCTGTGGTGGTTTAATATGATCTTGAGCCCTGTACTGTACATAAGCTGTGGGCCCCCATACCAGACCTTAGATGAATGTTGGCCGAACCCGCTGATTGCAGCATGACCGACTGACCATATAACGTGTATGAGGGTGTTCCAACACCCAACGGCAGATGTAGAGATAATAAAGTGTCAGGCATGTTACATTTTAACATACCTGATTCTTTTGTCCTCACACTCAGGTTTTTTTTTCTCATTTTGCCTCACTGTGTTTTAACAGTCACAATTTTTTTCTTTTCTGATTCACATATATTATGGCTTGTTTTTGCAGGACGAGTTGTATTATTTAATAGCACTATTATGGGGAACATATTTCTTAGCGTTAACCCTTTATGCATTTTTTGGTGGGGTAATGCAAAAAAATCTGGCACCCACAATTATTTCTAGAACAGGGTCCCCCTAACTCTTGTTCTACCTTCTGGTGTTGCGCTTCGACCACCTCCTAACTTAGGATGTGTCGGGAAATAGCCGACCGTGTTTTGATACACTGTTTCTGGAACTCCCATCGAAGTGAATGGGAGTTATGGAAACAGTGTAGCACAGTTAGCCATGCCACTTCCGTAGCTCCCCTGTGCTGCACTGTTTCCATGACTTCCGTTGACTTCTATAAGTGTTATGAGAACAGCATAGCAAACTGCGCTCAATGGATTCAGGAAAACCCAGCCACCTCATAACTGGCCAGAGCCCAGCGACATCAGCAGAAGGTAGGAAGGCAGTCTAAGGGGCCCCACTCTACAGATAGTTATTGGTCCTAGAGGTGGGAGCCGCATCTATTGGACATTTATGGCATATACTGTGGATATGTCATAAACTTCCGAGATGAGAATAATCCTTTAACTCCTTAATGACCACCGATACGCCTTTTCACGGCAGTCATTAGTGGGCTTTATTCTGATGCAATAGACTTTTTACGGCGCTGCATCAGAATAAATAAACAGAGCAGGGAGCCGTTAAAATCTCCCTGACCTCAGCTACCAGCGGTAGCTAAGGGCTGGGGGCATCCCTGCTCAAATGAGTGAGATCGATATTAGTATCATTCTCACCCGTTTAACTCCTCAGATGCGGCGCTCAATAGCAAGCGCTGCATCTGAGTTGTTTTGGAGAGAGGGAGGGAGCTCCTTCTCATCCCACTGATACCCGGCAATAAGATCGCCGAGTGTCTGTGTCTCTGATGGCAGCCAGGGGGCCTAATAAAGGCCCCAAGGTCTGCCTGTAGTGAGTACAAAAACACCGAAAAAGGCCATACTTACAAATGGACACAGCCAGGTCTGAAACGCTGATGAAGGCGAGTGAGCAGGTGCTTTAAATAATAATAGCCACTCCCACTAGTCTTGAGGGGAGTGGTATGTGGTGCATGGGATGTGTAGTAAGAAATAATAAATGAATAGTGTATGTGCAAGTGTAATAATGTGAGTGAAATATAGGGGGCAGTAATGAGTAAAGTGCCTAAAAAATAAATGAATAATGGGATGCAAGTGTGTGAAACATGGAGGAATAGTGTGTAAGTCATGAGGCGCAACGTAACTAGCCAGGTAGAAGCCTATTTGTGACGCCTTGATAATTCATAGAGCGGGCTACCCTGCTTGCTAGGCCAAACAACAACACACCATGCTCTCCCAGCATCAAAGACCTGGCTGTGTCCAAAAGAAGCGAATATAAGTAATAATGAAAAATACCTGGGGTATTAGTGATCATTTTGGCCAAAAGGACGCAAGCTCGCAATCCACGACAAGGATCCCCAGACTTGCGAGTCCCTAACTGGAGCGAAAAGCTCCTGATGTACAGACAAAACAGATAAAAACAAGGACATTTATGCAAAAACACCGAAAAAGGCCATACTTACAAATGGACACAGCCAGGTCTGAAACGCTGATGAAGGCGAGTGAGCAGGTGCTTTAAATAATAATAGCCACTCCCACTAGTCTTGAGGGGAGTGGTATGTGGTGCATGGGATGTGTAGTAAGAAATAATAAATGAATAGTGTATGTGCAAGTGTAATAATGTGAGTGAAATATAGGGGGCAGTAATGAGTAAAGTGCCTAAAAAATAAATGAATAATGGGATGCAAGTGTGTGAAACATGGAGGAATAGTGTGTAAGTCATGAGGCGCAACGTAACTAGCCAGGTAGAAGCCTATTTGTGACGCCTTGATAATTCATAGAGCGGGCTACCCTGCTTGCTAGGCCAAACAACAACACACCATGCTCTCCCAGCATCAAAGACCTGGCTGTGTCCAAAAGAAGCGAATATAAGTAATAATGAAAAATACCTGGGGTATTAGTGATCATTTTGGCCAAAAGGACGCAAGCTCGCAATCCACGACAAGGATCCCCAGACTTGCGAGTCCCTAACTGGAGCGAAAAGCTCCTGATGTACAGACAAAACAGATAAAAACAAGGACATTTATGCAAAAACACCGAAAAAGGCCATACTTACAAATGGACACAGCCAGGTCTGAAACGCTGATGAAGGCGAGTGAGCAGGTGCTTTAAATAATAATAGCCACTCCCACTAGTCTTGAGGGGAGTGGTATGTGGTGCATGGGATGTGTAGTAAGAAATAATAAATGAATAGTGTATGTGCAAGTGTAATAATGTGAGTGAAATATAGGGGGCAGTAATGAGTAAAGTGCCTAAAAAATAAATGAATAATGGGATGCAAGTGTGTGAAACATGGAGGAATAGTGTGTAAGTCATGAGGCGCAACGTAACTAGCCAGGTAGAAGCCTATTTGTGACGCCTTGATAATTCATAGAGCGGGCTACCCTGCTTGCTAGGCCAAACAACAACACACCATGCTCTCCCAGCATCAAAGACCTGGCTGTGTCCAAAAGAAGCGAATATAAGTAATAATGAAAAATACCTGGGGTATTAGTGATCATTTTGGCCAAAAGGACGCAAGCTCGCAATCCACGACAAGGATCCCCAGACTTGCGAGTCCCTAACTGGAGCGAAAAGCTCCTGATGTACAGACAAAACAGATAAAAACAAGGACATTTATGCAAAAACACCGAAAAAGGCCATACTTACAAATGGACACAGCCAGGTCTGAAACGCTGATGAAGGCGAGTGAGCAGGTGCTTTAAATAATAATAGCCACTCCCACTAGTCTTGAGGGGAGTGGTATGTGGTGCATGGGATGTGTAGTAAGAAATAATAAATGAATAGTGTATGTGCAAGTGTAATAATGTGAGTGAAATATAGGGGGCAGTAATGAGTAAAGTGCCTAAAAAATAAATGAATAATGGGATGCAAGTGTGTGAAACATGGAGGAATAGTGTGTAAGTCATGAGGCACAACGTAACTAGCCAGGTAGAAGCCTATTTGTGACGCCTTGATAATTCATAGAGCGGGCTACCCTGCTTGCTAGGCCAAACAACAACACACCATGCTCTCCCAGCATCAAAGACCTGGCTGTGTCCAAAAGAAGCGAATATAAGTAATAATGAAAAATACCTGGGGTATTAGTGATCATTTTGGCCAAAAGGACGCAAGCTCGCAATCCACGACAAGGATCCCCAGACTTGCGAGTCCCTAACTGGAGCGAAAAGCTCCTGATGTACAGACAAAACAGATAAAAACAAGGACATTTATGCAAAAACACCGAAAAAGGCCATACTTACAAATGGACACAGCCAGGTCTGAAACGCTGATGAAGGCGAGTGAGCAGGTGCTTTAAATAATAATAGCCACTCCCACTAGTCTTGAGGGGAGTGGTATGTGGTGCATGGGATGTGTAGTAAGAAATAATAAATGAATAGTGTATGTGCAAGTGTAATAATGTGAGTGAAATATAGGGGGCAGTAATGAGTAAAGTGCCTAAAAAATAAATGAATAATGGGATGCAAGTGTGTGAAACATGGAGGAATAGTGTGTAAGTCATGAGGCGCAACGTAACTAGCCAGGTAGAAGCCTATTTGTGACGCCTTGATAATTCATAGAGCGGGCTACCCTGCTTGCTAGGCCAAACAACAACACACCATGCTCTCCCAGCATCAAAGACCTGGCTGTGTCCAAAAGAAGCGAATATAAGTAATAATGAAAAATACCTGGGGTATTAGTGATCATTTTGGCCAAAAGGACGCAAGCTCGCAATCCACGACAAGGATCCCCAGACTTGCGAGTCCCTAACTGGAGCGAAAAGCTCCTGATGTACAGACAAAACAGATAAAAACAAGGACATTTATGCAAAAACACCGAAAAAGGCCATACTTACAAATGGACACAGCCAGGTCTGAAACGCTGATGAAGGCGAGTGAGCAGGTGCTTTAAATAATAATAGCCACTCCCACTAGTCTTGAGGGGAGTGGTATGTGGTGCATGGGATGTGTAGTAAGAAATAATAAATGAATAGTGTATGTGCAAGTGTAATAATGTGAGTGAAATATAGGGGGCAGTAATGAGTAAAGTGCCTAAAAAATAAATGAATAATGGGATGCAAGTGTGTGAAACATGGAGGAATAGTGTGTAAGTCATGAGGCGCAACGTAACTAGCCAGGTAGAAGCCTATTTGTGACGCCTTGATAATTCATAGAGCGGGCTACCCTGCTTGCTAGGCCAAACAACAACACACCATGCTCTCCCAGCATCAAAGACCTGGCTGTGTCCAAAAGAAGCGAATATAAGTAATAATGAAAAATACCTGGGGTATTAGTGATCATTTTGGCCAAAAGGACGCAAGCTCGCAATCCACGACAAGGATCCCCAGACTTGCGAGTCCCTAACTGGAGCGAAAAGCTCCTGATGTACAGACAAAACAGATAAAAACAAGGACATTTATGCAAAAACACCGAAAAAGGCCATACTTACAAATGGACACAGCCAGGTCTGAAACGCTGATGAAGGCGAGTGAGCAGGTGCTTTAAATAATAATAGCCACTCCCACTAGTCTTGAGGGGAGTGGTATGTGGTGCATGGGATGTGTAGTAAGAAATAATAAATGAATAGTGTATGTGCAAGTGTAATAATGTGAGTGAAATATAGGGGGCAGTAATGAGTAAAGTGCCTAAAAAATAAATGAATAATGGGATGCAAGTGTGTGAAACATGGAGGAATAGTGTGTAAGTCATGAGGCGCAACGTAACTAGCCAGGTAGAAGCCTATTTGTGACGCCTTGATAATTCATAGAGCGGGCTACCCTGCTTGCTAGGCCAAACAACAACACACCATGCTCTCCCAGCATCAAAGACCTGGCTGTGTCCAAAAGAAGCGAATATAAGTAATAATGAAAAATACCTGGGGTATTAGTGATCATTTTGGCCAAAAGGACGCAAGCTCGCAATCCACGACAAGGATCCCCAGACTTGCGAGTCCCTAACTGGAGCGAAAAGCTCCTGATGTACAGACAAAACAGATAAAAACAAGGACATTTATGCAAAAACACCGAAAAAGGCCATACTTACAAATGGACACAGCCAGGTCTGAAACGCTGATGAAGGCGAGTGAGCAGGTGCTTTAAATAATAATAGCCACTCCCACTAGTCTTGAGGGGAGTGGTATGTGGTGCATGGGATGTGTAGTAAGAAATAATAAATGAATAGTGTATGTGCAAGTGTAATAATGTGAGTGAAATATAGGGGGCAGTAATGAGTAAAGTGCCTAAAAAATAAATGAATAATGGGATGCAAGTGTGTGAAACATGGAGGAATAGTGTGTAAGTCATGAGGCGCAACGTAACTAGCCAGGTAGAAGCCTATTTGTGACGCCTTGATAATTCATAGAGCGGGCTACCCTGCTTGCTAGGCCAAACAACAACACACCATGCTCTCCCAGCATCAAAGACCTGGCTGTGTCCAAAAGAAGCGAATATAAGTAATAATGAAAAATACCTGGGGTATTAGTGATCATTTTGGCCAAAAGGACGCAAGCTCGCAATCCACGACAAGGATCCCCAGACTTGCGAGTCCCTAACTGGAGCGAAAAGCTCCTGATGTACAGACAAAACAGATAAAAACAAGGACATTTATGCAAAAACACCGAAAAAGGCCATACTTACAAATGGACACAGCCAGGTCTGAAACGCTGATGAAGGCGAGTGAGCAGGTGCTTTAAATAATAATAGCCACTCCCACTAGTCTTGAGGGGAGTGGTATGTGGTGCATGGGATGTGTAGTAAGAAATAATAAATGAATAGTGTATGTGCAAGTGTAATAATGTGAGTGAAATATAGGGGGCAGTAATGAGTAAAGTGCCTAAAAAATAAATGAATAATGGGATGCAAGTGTGTGAAACATGGAGGAATAGTGTGTAAGTCATGAGGCGCAACGTAACTAGCCAGGTAGAAGCCTATTTGTGACGCCTTGATAATTCATAGAGCGGGCTACCCTGCTTGCTAGGCCAAACAACAACACACCATGCTCTCCCAGCATCAAAGACCTGGCTGTGTCCAAAAGAAGCGAATATAAGTAATAATGAAAAATACCTGGGGTATTAGTGATCATTTTGGCCAAAAGGACGCAAGCTCGCAATCCACGACAAGGATCCCCAGACTTGCGAGTCCCTAACTGGAGCGAAAAGCTCCTGATGTACAGACAAAACAGATAAAAACAAGGACATTTATGCAAAAACACCGAAAAAGGCCATACTTACAAATGGACACAGCCAGGTCTGAAACGCTGATGAAGGCGAGTGAGCAGGTGCTTTAAATAATAATAGCCACTCCCACTAGTCTTGAGGGGAGTGGTATGTGGTGCATGGGATGTGTAGTAAGAAATAATAAATGAATAGTGTATGTGCAAGTGTAATAATGTGAGTGAAATATAGGGGGCAGTAATGAGTAAAGTGCCTAAAAAATAAATGAATAATGTGAATAAATGAATAAATGAATAACTGTGCTGTAGTGAGTACATGCTAGGTCATGCCAGAAGCATGGCCTAGCAGATGCCTGTCCGTTTTAAACGGACAGGCATTAATACACTGCAATACAGAAGTATTGCAGTGTAATAGGCGATCATCCGATCACTTTTATAATAAAGTCCCCTAGTAGGACTAGTAAAAAAGTTAAAAAAAGTTTAATAAAGTTAATGAAAAAAATGTGAAAAAAAACATGAAAAACTCACTTTTTTACTATTAAAAAAACCCAAAATAAAGCAAAAACGTGACACATATTTGGTATCGCCGCGTCCGTAACGACCCCGAATATAAAGCTATTATATTAGTTAACCCGCACGGTGAACGCTGTAAAAAAATAAAATAAAAAACTATGGAAGAATTGCTGTTTTCTGTGAATTCTGACTTAAAAATGTTTTGGATAAAAAGTGATCAAAAAGTCACATCTACTCCACAATGGTACCAATAACAACTACGAGTCATCTACTGCAAAAAAAAAAATCCCTCATATAACTGCATCGGTGAAAAAAATAAAAAAGTTATGGCTCTTCAAATATGGAGACACAAAAACAAATAATTTTGAAAAAAATGTGTTTTTACTGTGTAAGTAGTAAAACAAATAAAATCTATACAAATTTGGTATCGTTGCAATCATAACAACCCGTTGAATAAAGTTATTGTGTTATTTATACCACACGGTAAACGGCATAGATTTAGGATGCAAAAAAGAGTGCTGAAATTTCTGTTTTTTTCTATCCCCCCCAAAAAAGTTAATAAAAGTTAATGAATAAATAATATGTACCCCAAAATGGTGCTCTTAAAAAATACAACTTGTCCCTACAAAAAACAAGACCTTATACAGCTATGTCGACGCAAAAATAAAAAAGCTATAGCTCTTCGAATGTGACCATGGAAAAACGTAAAAAATAGCTTGGTCATTAGGGCCCAGAAGGCAAGCAGTGGGAAGGGAGTTAAAGGGGTGTTGTGGTTTAATTCAAATGTTTCTTAATCATTGTAAAATGAAAAGCTCTTAAAGTTTGTAATACACTTTGTGTTTCAATATCATTTTCAAGATCAAAATAAGAGAGATTTGTGCTGCTGCTGATTTACTTAGCTCATAGAGACTTGTCTTGACTGGATACAATTGTATCTATGAGCATTTGGATGTAAACAAGAATGTTTAAATCCACTGGCAGCAAGCAGAGTTCTTGGAAATGGAGAGGAATTTAAACACAAATTACATTAGACGTTTGCAGAACTTTTTGTTATACAGTGATCAATCTCTAGGTATATAAAACTGGGAAACCCCTTGAAGTATCCCTTGAAGGCCTTTTGGGATATGATCTAATGTACTAACTTGATACATTATTTTGTGGCCTTTTTAGCAATAAAATTCAAGGACACATCAAGATTTAAAACATTGCTCTTAATTTCTCTCATGCTGCCTCAAGTATAAAGAAAAAAATTTAATTCAGTGTAAAAAAAATCAGAGCTAAATTTTGGCACAAGACTCAGCAAGCTCTGAGTGCCAGCGGTGATGCCTAAAGGCAAGAGCCAGTGTTTTTCCCTTAAAACAAAAAAACATTGTCACCTTGAAGGGGGATTCTTTTGAAAGGAAATGTCACGGCTCATGCAGGAATGAATTTAATTGATACATTATTCATCTTCTTTCTTGCCTATTTGGACAAAAAAAGAAAAAAGTTTAGTGGCTTCTCGTTTAAAAAGTGACAGGAAAAACACAGTCGTTCAGTAATGTTTGATGTGAAGGAAGTGAGTAAACATTAGAGAATATTATTACTTTTCAGAACATGACACACAAAGGACATGCTGTTAATATGAACTATCACAGCAGAGAACAACAAATTAATTCTGGGGTAATACAGTTAAAAGATCCTGATAATTTAACTAACACATCCAATCAAATTATTAGCAACTTTTTTTTTATAGAACATCAGCACATTTTCACTTTACATTAAGGTGTGTAGTCAATACAACTGATTTTGTGGGAGAACTATAATCAATTTGTTAAAGAACAAAAATAAGAACATTAGCAATTATTGGTGCCCTCTTTTTAATAAAATAATATTATTGTATGAATTGTATGATTGAAAATGTGAAAATAGAAAAGCTGCACCAAATTGCCCTGTGGGAACCTGATGTTATAGAGGTTCAGTGTAGCTGTTCTCCCCCAACTGCTAATAAAATAATTAAACTGACGCACATTAACCACTTCCTGCACCAGGTCATAAATGTAAGACACAGTGATGGTGTTGTGGGCTTAGAAGCTATATCTATGCCATCTCCCGCTGGAGTCAGCTGTAACTTACAGCTGATATCCTGCAGTAATGGCCGGGATCAGAGATAACTCTAATCCTGGTCATTCAGCCCCCAAAATGTCAGAGTCAATAGCAACCGCAACATCTAAGAGGTATGACAGAGTACTCCCTCTGTCACTCCATTGTCACCCCTGCAGACACAATTGTGGGTTGCCAATTGGTTGCCCTGGCAGCCGGGGCCTAACAAAGGTCCCCTGGCCTGTAAAGGCTATATGCCTATTAGGCTCTGCCTATTAAACCTAGGGCCATTTTCACACTATGTGGATTGGCTGTGGATTTGTGTGCGGATTCTGAACCATTAAATTGCAGCAAATTACAGTAAAATACGTGTTGATGAGGTTTTAGAAATCTCATTCACTGTAACAGAAAAAAATCTGTCAGTTAAACGAGTATGGTGCAGATTTCCAAATTCACAGCACATCCGTTCTGTCTGCGGAGTTCATCCCTTCAATCTATATGTGTGAAATCCATGATGAATCTGCAGCACAATCTGTGTCAGTATTTGTTGCCAGAAACACGTGTCCAAGGCAGTGGCTCTACTCATTGAGCCATCTGAAATAGTGGACAGTTCCACTGCTAAATCTATTGTCTAGTTCCTCTAAATTTTAGCCTCTCTTTACTATAGAATCCTGTACCTTGCATTTCTTGATTGACAGACTATTGAGCTTCCTGACTGTAGTTTAGTTCCTTGCTGCATTTCTGCAAACTTTTGCTGATTATTTGTGTACTGAACTTGTATTTTTTTCTTGATAACATCTCTGCCTCACGCAACAAAGTAATTTGCTCATTTGCTTACCGAAATTGGATTGTTTGATGATCACATCACTGCCTCACGCAACAAAGTATTGTGCTCATTTGCTTACCGAAATTGGATAGTTTCTTGATCACATCTCTGCCTCACGCAACAAAGTAATGTGGTCATTTGCTTACCGAAATTGGATTGTTTCCTGATCACATCTCTGCCTTGCGCTACAACCTGTTGCCACTTATCTGTGTGCCAAACTTGGATTGCTTCCTGACCACGTCTCTATCTCACGCTAGATTTGTTGCCATTTATCTGTGTACCGAACCAGTTGACAACTCTTGCTATTAGCAACCTGCTGTCTGATCGTTTCAGCCACTGGACTCCGAATGTACTACATAGATCACAAGCATTTGAAAATAATCCTCCTTTTCCTTTGGTCGATCAACACTAAATACCAGCAAAATACTAAATCTATATCTGAATCTATGCAAATTGATGTTATTCGAAAACGTCTTACTACAGCAGAGAAAGGGAGACACCATACAGAAAATCGTTGCCTTTATTGTGGAAGTTCAGGACACTATTCTGTTTATTGGCCAAATTAGATTAGTAGGACAATCACTGTCACTGCTGTAAAAGAAAATAAAAAAATAGAACTATCTGATCTGTTGGATTCAGAGATACACTCAATTTCTCCTCTGGCACAGGATGAAGACAAGTTGTTGGTACCAGATTTTAATTTTATAGAGCCAATACACATCTGCACTAAAACACGTGAGACTTATCGTTCTGCTATGCTTGACTCTGTGGCTGGTGGAAATTTCATGGACCTAACCTTTGTTCATGATAATAATATGGCATTATTGACAAAGTCAGTAAAAGTAGACATAGAAAGACTTGAGGGGTCATCCCTATCTTTAGGGTCCATTACTCATGAGGCTATACAGCTTTAAGTTCTCTGTTAAGCCTGATCATTAAGAAATTATTCATTTGTAACTGATTGCTTTTGCAAAGTTTCCAGTTATTTGGGGAATTCCTTGGCTTTCTACTCACAATCCATCCTTTAATTGGGAAACACGTTGTATAAATTTGCCCTCTGAATATTGTCAGCTAAATTACCTGCCTAAACCTACTTCATTACTACCTGAAAGCAAATAAATTTATGAACTTTCTGTTAAAAATTCATTACTCATCAAAATACGAAGAGGCCTGGGATAAAAAGAATGCAGATAAGCTACCTCCACATGATTCATATAATTGTCCCATAGAACAAACACCCTTTGGTTGTATCTACTCTCTTTCTGAAACAGAACTGGAAATATTTGGATGAGAATTTAAAAAAAGGCTTTATCCGGCCATCTATATCTACACCTTTGCTCTTTGTTGCAAAGGAAAATTCCACCTTATGTCCCTACATTGACTATAGGGAGCTTGAGAATATCAAAGTTAAAAAGCAATATCCTCTCCCTTTAATTTCAGGATTACAGTCAAAATATTTACTAAGTTTGATATAAGAGGAGCACTGTTTGAAAATTATTAATTTCCCCCTTGGGATCAATAAAGTCTTTCTTATCTTATCTTACAAAACCTTGTTTGAATCAGTTCTGGGGATAAATTAAAGACTGCCTTCAGAACACGGTATGGACACTTTGAGTATCTTTTAATGTCGTTTGGACTTTGCAATACCCAAGCTACTTTTCAACATTTTAATAACAATGTGTTTAGGGACTTATTGGATCAATTTGTAATGGCCGACCTGGATAATATCATTAATTTTTTCAGACACTTCTGAGGAGCATCACAAACATGCCTGTACCGTATTATAATGACTTCAAGAACATTGCTTATAAATTAAACTTAAGAAATGTGAGTTTGAACAGACTACAATACAATTTATTGGATACATTATATCTCCAGATGGTCTGAGTATGAACCCTAGTAAAATAAAAATTAAATAAAAAGTAGTTTCGAGATTTATTGTCTTTGCTAATTTCTACAGAAAGTTTATTTGAGATTTCTCCAAGATCATAGCAACACTCAACTCACAGAATTTTCGCTTTTCTTGAACACCTTAGTCTCAGGTTGGTTCATTAAATTAAAGACTCTACATCAACATCCATATTAATTCATCCAAATCCAGGGTGGCCTGTCATTATTGAGGTTCATGCATCTGATTCTGCCGTAAGAGCGTAATGACGGGGGTGGGGAGACAGACAAGTGAGCCCTAATCACCCGCCACTCAGTCCCTGCCTACTTGCAACGACCCGCCCTAGGCGACGGGGTACAACTGGGCGACGGTCCCTACGCTCAATAAGTGCACGACAGACAAACAGACAAGGGTACAAGGGTACACAGAGCTAGGGGGAGAAAGGGGCAGTTGCCCACGGCAACACCGTGAGCAACAAGAGAAGTGAACAAGCGGAGTCAAACCAGGAGAGTACGAGGTGCCAAACGCAGAGCAGAAGAGTAGTAAACAAGCCAAGTCAAACCAGGAGTGTACGAGAAACCAAACGCAGAGCAGGAGAGTAGTCAGCAAGCCGGGGTCGATATGAAGCAAGGACAATAGTACAAGAAGCTGCAGCAGGGCCAGGAAACCAAACGAGAAGAATCACAAGCAAAGGAGGAACAGGAAAGGCAGGTATAAATAGACAGAGGGCGGGAGCTAGCTCCGTCTGGCCAGGCTGTGATAGGTTCTCCCACTCCTAAGCCTGCCACCCTGAGTGGTGGAAGATGGAGTCAGTCTCACAGACATAGAATCAGGTGCAGACTGATTATCTATGGGCGTTAACCCCGAAGCTGTGCCTGGCAGATCCTTTACAGTACCCCCCTTTTATGAGGGGCCACCGGACCCTTTCTAAGTGGACCTGGTTTACTGGGGAAACGAAGGTGAAACCTCCTGACGAATATCCCAGCGTGAACATCCCGAACAGGTACCCAAGTCCTCTCCTCAGGCCCGTATCCTCTCCAATGGACCAGGTACTGGAGGGAGCCTTGGACCATCTTGCTGTCCACAATCTTGGCCACCTCGAATTCTGCCCCCCCAGGGGTGAGAACAGGGACCGGAGGTTTCCTCGAGGGAGCCAAGGACGGGGAGCAGCGTTTAAGGAGGGAGGCATGGAACACGTCGTGTACTCGAAAAGATGGGGGCAACTCCAGTCGGAAGGAGACAAAGATTGAGGACTTCAATGACCTTGTACGACCCTATAAACCGGGGAGCAAACTTCTTGGACGGGACCTTAAGGCGCAAATTTTTAGACGATAGCCACACCAGATCCCCGACCATAAACAAGGGGTTAGCAGAACATTTTCTATCTGCCTGAGTTTTTTGTATGCTCTGGGACGCCTCTAGGTTCTTCTGAACCTGAGCCCAGACTGTGCACAGTTCTCGATGAACGACCTCTACCTCGGGTTTGTTGGAACTACCAGGTGAAACGGAAGAGAACCGTGGATTAAACCCAAAATTACAGAAAAAGGGGGAGACCCCTGACGAGTTACTGATCCGGTTATTTAGGGAAAATTCGGCGAGGGGAATGAATGAGACCCAATCATATTGACAGTCAGAGATAAAACACCTTAAATATTGTTCTAGAGACTGATTAGTCCTCTCAGTTTGGCCATTAGTTTCAGGATGGAAGGCAGAGGAGAAGGACAGATCAATCTCCAACTTTTTACAGAAGGCTCTCAAAAACAATGAAACAAATTGTACCCCTCTATATGAAACAATATTGACAGGGACCCCATGGAGACGCAGGATGTGTTTGACAAACAAGGTAGCTAACGTCTTAGCATTGGGTAGTTTCTTGAGGGGCACAAAATGGCACATCTTACTGAAGAGGTCTACTACAACCCACACCACCGACTTGCCTTGAGATGGAGGCAAATCGGTGATAAAATCCATGGATATATGGGTCCAAGGTCTCTGGGGAATGGGCAAAGAACATAGTAAGCCTGTTGGTCGGGACCTGGGAGTCTTGGACCTAGCACAAACTTCACAAGCGGCGACGTAGGCCTTAATGTCTTTAGGCAACCCAGGCCACCAATAGTTTCTGGCAATGAGGTGGTTGGTACCCAGGATGCCTGGATGGCCAGATAGTGCAGAGTCATGATTTTCCCTAAGTACCCATAGCTGGAATTGCAGGGATACAAACAGCTTGTTCTCAGGAACGCTCCTGGGAGCTGAACCTTGATCAGCCGCAATTTCAGAGACTAAATCAGAATCAATAGCGGAAATGATTATACCTGGAGGCAAAATACAAGCAGGATCTTCCTCCGAAGGAGGGCTTGCCATGAAGCTACGTGACAGTGCATCAGCCTTAACATTTTTAGACCCAGCCCACAAAGTTGAATCTGGTAAAAAATAACGCCCAATGAGCTTGTCTCGGGTTTAGCCTCCGGGCAGATTTTAGGAAAACCAGATTCTTGTGGTCGGTAAGGACCGTTACCTGGTAACTAGCCAGCTCCAGGAAGTGGCGCCACTCTTAAAATGCCCATTTAATGGCTAAGAGTTTGCGGTTGCCAATATCATAGTTACTCTCAGTGGGTGAAAACGTCCTGGAGAAGTAGGCACAGGGACGGAGATGGGTGAGGGACCTGGTACCCTGGGACAAGACAGCCCCCACTCCCACCTCGGACGCGTCAACCTCCACGATAAATGGCTCCATTTGGTTGGGCTGAACCAGCACCGGGGCCGAGATAAAGCACTTCTTAAGGACCTCAAAAGCCTGGACAGCCTCAGGAGGCCAGTGGAGGAGATCAGCACCTTTGCGAGTGAGATCCGTAAGAGGCTTAGCGATGACCGAGAAGTTAGCAATAAACCTCCTGTAATAATTAGCGAACCCCAGGAAGCACTGTAACGCCTTCAGGGAGGCAGGTTGGACCCATTCCGCCACAGCCTGGACCTTGGCAGGGTCCATGCGAAATTCATGAGGAGTGAGGATTTGGCCCAAAAATGGTATCTCCTTCACCCCAAACACACATTTTTCGGTCTTCGCAAACAGTTTGTTTTCTCGGAGGACCTGGAGCACCTTCCTGACATGCTCAATGTGGGAGGACCAGTCCTTGGAAAACACAAGTATGTCATCAAAGTACACTACAAGAAATACCCCCAGGTAGTCTCTTAAAATCTAATTTATGAAATTCTGGAAGACCGCGGGAGCATTACACAACCCAAAGGGCATGACGAGGTATTCGAAATGACCTTCGGGCGTGTTAAACGCAGTCTTCCACTCATCCCCCTCTTTGATGCGGATAAGGTTATACGCCCCCCGTATATCAATCTAAGAGAACCATTGGGCCCCCTGAACCTGATTAAAGAGATCAGGAATCAGAGGAAGGGGATACTGGTTCCTTACAGTGACCTTATTCAAGCTTCGGTAGTCAATGCATGGCCTAAGACCACCATCCTTCTTCCCTACGAAGAAGAAGCCAGCACCTACCGGAGAAGTAGTGGGGCGAATGTAACCCTTGGCCAGGCATTCCTGGATATACTCTCTCATGTCTTCACGTTCGGGACAAGAGAGATTAAATATCCTACCCTTAGGGAGCTTAGCTCCTGGTACCAAATTGATTGTGCAATCATATTCTCTATGAGGAGGTAACACTTCGGAGGCCTCCTTAGAGAAAACATCGGCAAAGTCCTGAACAAACTCAGGTAGCGTGTTCACCACCTCAGGGGGAGAAATAGAATTAACAGAAAAGGGGGGGCGTGGCTTGGACCTGCATGAGGACGGACGTGTGACCGGCATCTCCGTGACTAAGAAGCCCAAACCGGCTTAAATAAACCCAACAGACATCAGGAAAAGAAGTCTCCCGGCAGTTGAACATACCCTAAGCCCGGAGGGCGCAGTGAGGTCGGAGAATCAGCTGGGTAACGGCGGAGACTCGGCTCGGAAGTCGGAGCATCGTGGGGGAGGGGAGTCACGAGGCACGGCTTCCCGGGCTAAGGCGCCCTACAGACATCTCGTGTGAGGATCAGCAGCGGTCAGGAGTCGCAGGAGGCCAGATTCCGGGAGAGCAGTGAGGAATCTGTGAACGGAGGTGAGGAGGGGAGTCACCGCAGCCCACGGAGGGTCGGTAGCACTGCAGGAGAAAGAGGGGAAGGAGGGGAGCGGCCTAGAATGGAAGAAACGCCATTTTGATAAACTTCATTTCTGGAGGTACACAACAGGTCAGTGCACACAGTGGAAAGGAGGTTGAGCAAAGTCACAGACTTTCACAAGCTCTCCTCCACTTGATATCAATTCCACCACAGCAAAGAGAATATAGGAGGAACTAAAAGAGAGTCTGCTTGGGCAGGAGCAGTCGCCATTTCCCTTCCCCCCCATAGCAGGATACAACACAATACGCAATACGGTACAAGGATATATCTACAGTAACTGGCAGAGGTAAATAAAGTACACAGTTACTTGCCTTGAACGTTTATTATAATTTTCTCGCTTACCGTGTGTATCATACTTTACAATGGGCGGCACTACAAAAAAGAAAGACCAAAAAGCGAAACCTACTAAACTCACAGAGTTTTTTGCCACTTCTCCCTCTAGACAGGCTGGAGCAAAGAGACGGTTATCACTCCCTCCGTCGTCTCCTGCATCTTCTTCCAGAGCAGAGTCCTTAAACAATGATATGGGGGAAGACTCTGACTTACACCCAGTTTCGGAAACCACAATTAAAAAATTACTGAATTCTTTGAGAGACTCTCTACAGTCCGATTTCAAAAGTATTGTTGGGGAGCTGAAAACTGACATTCTGGCTATAGCGTCGCGCACGGATCATATTGAGCACAAATTTGAATCCTTTGCCAAATCGCATAATTTGTTAATTGATGCAAACTCAACGCTAGAGGAGGAGGTTCAAAGGTTATCAAACAAAGTGTTAGATCTTGAGGACAGATCGCGCAGGAATAATGTCAGAATCAGGGGCATTCCGGAATCAGTGACACCGGACCAGCTTGCTCCATATCTTACAGACCTATTGAACGCGGTACTACCTCAAAAATACAACTTGGATATGACAATAGACAGGATGCATAGAATTCCTAAACCGCGGCATATTGCACCTCACCTCCCGAGAGATTCTATAGCCAGGATCCACTTTTATCATATTAAAGAGGAATTCCTTAGGGCTTTGAAAAGCTCTCCAGAATTACCGGAACGTTATAAAGATATTGCGATCTACCCTGACCTGTCAGCAGCTACTATGTTAAAACGTAGAGAATATATGCCTCTCACAAGAATCTTGAGAGATAAAGGAATACTTTACAAATGGGGATTTCCGGTGAAGCTGATTGTATCCAGGAACGGCAGTGTTCACGTGTGTAATTCACCTGAAGCAGCGAAGGAATTACTTCAAGAATGGGGACTTATTACATCACCGTCTCAAAGTCCTCGACGCAGGGAAGAGGTTCGTCCAGAAGTGATCACCCCATTGTGGTCAGAAAAAATAAGCAGATCCAGGAAGAAAACGGGAGACTGATATAAATGTATAATTGTTTAAGAATATGGTGCTACATATATAATGGCTTCAATTGTCGTAGTCATTTAAGGAGGTAGCTTGGGGAGGTAGTCATGGTTACTTTGGGAAAGGCAGGTCCTACTGACGTTGCCTCCTTTTCTTCCCTGAAAGAGGGAAATAACATGTTGTTGGGTTCTTCAAGCAATCCGCTAAGTTGGAAAGCGGTGTGTTGTTAAAGTTTGTTTTGCTTTAAGGTTACTTTATGGCCTACCCCCTGGTAAGATTAAAGCTAAACGAAAGTCAAGTCTTTACAGTCAAGATGGGTCTTAAATTTGTATCGCTCAATGTAAACGGTTTGAACTCACCTTATAAAAGGTCTATGTTGTGGAAGGAAGCTAACAAATCTGGGTGTGATGTATTATGCATTCAAGAATCACATATGCGCACAAAAGATGTCCATCTTCTTAAACATCCAAAATTTTTAAATATTATTTCAGCTACTACCAATGTGAAAAAGCAGGAGTTACTATTGCAATCAATAACTCAGTAGTGTTTGAAAAAATTGCGTCATTAATAGACCCTCAAGGTAGATATATAATCCTGGTATGCAAATTGGATTTAGTTCTGTACACCATTGTGTCTTTATATGCACCTAATAAACGGCAAATTCCGTTTATCACTAAAATTCTTACTAAAACTAAAAAGATACAGCAAGGTGGCTTGCTGATTTGTGGAGATTTTAATACGGTTATGTTTAATAGGCTAGATAGATCTAACCCGGAAAGGGGCAGAGGTTTAGACATATAATCTCTGATAGCAGGGGAATATTTACACGATGTATGGCGTTACCAACACGCATCCGAAAGAGATTTCACATTTTTTTCTGCACCTCATACAGCGTATTCCAGGATAGATTTTTTTCTCGTGGACAGAGAGATCCTCCTAAACTCGGAGAATTCAGAAATAGGGGTTAGTACTTGGTCGGATCATGCCCCCATATCCTTAACACTGAAGGCACAATATAGTTTCCCTCCAAGAGCCCCTTGGAAATTAAACACGTTTCTTTTGAAGTCTCAGCCCGTTCAAGACTCTATACGAGCAGCTTTAGAAGAATTTTTTGACATAAATTCCCCATCGGCTACTCCAGAAATGGTGTGGTGCTCCCATAAAGCTTTTGTGAGGGGTCTCTTTATTTAACAGGCGGCTAGGGCAAAGAGAGTTAGGAACAAAGAAATGGAAGAAGTGTTGTTGGCTATTAAAGTCAAGGAATCCTTAATGAAATCAACTCCTACGAGGGCTACAGGGGAGGTTCTCAGAGAGTTGCGGGATAAACTACAGGTTCTGAATTTGGTCCAATACGATAAAAATTTGAAACGCCTTAAATTTAATTTTTATGTACAAGGGGATAAGCCAGGTAAACTCTTAGCGAAAAGGGTGAGAGTTCAAACAGCTAGGTCTAAAATACCATATTTAGCTCGTCCAAATGGACAAAAGGTATATGATCCCCAAAAGATCGCAGATTCCTTTGCAGATTATTATAGCCGATTATACAATCTGAAGGACGACCCTTCACTAACCCACGCATCTTCAGACCGAATTAAAGAGTTTTTATCGGAAATAAAGCTCCCACAACTCTCTGAGTCTCAACTACTTATCTTAAATGCGCCAATTTCAGAGATAGAGTTACGAAAAATATTGAAGGGTTTAAAACTAAATAAAGCTCCGGGCCCAGACGGACTCCCAAATGAGTATTTTAAAATATTTGAAGAAATACTTACTCCATTCATGACGAATACATATAATGGGTTGGTAGCCAAACAATCTCCTCCCTCAGAAATGTTACAGGCGATCCTGATAACTCTCCCTAAACCTGGAAAAACGGCGGATAGACCAGAGAATTTCCGTCCAATCTCGCTATTGAATAGCGATATTAAAATCTCCTCAAAATTATTAGCTATGCGAATAAATCAGTGCCTACCTTCCTTGATCTCACTGGATCAAGTAGGATTTGTGAAAGGTCGTCAGGCCAGAGATGGCACCAGAAGGATGTTAGACTTGATCCAGATTGCATATGACTCGTTAGAACCCACGGTAGTTCTCTCTTTGGACGCGGAAAAAGCTTTTGACCGAGTACATTGGCGTTTCTTAGAAGCGGTATTAGACAAATTTGGCTTTCACTCTTTTATTAAAAGAGCGGTCCTTTCCCTGTATACATCCCCTTCAGCTCTGGTATATACATCTGGGTTTTTGTCCAAAACGTTTCTCATAAGCAATGGAACTCGCCAGGGCTGTCCTCTCTCCCCCCTAATTTTTGATTTGTGTATGGAACCATTCGCGGAAATGATTAGAACATCTTCACTTATTTCAGGAATTATAGTAGGGGGAAGGGAACATAAAATTGGTCTTTACGCAGATAATGTGGTATTAATTTGTAAATCGCCCATGTCTTCCTTGGCGGAAATAACTAGGATTATAGCGTGTTACTCTGAAATGTCATATTACAAACTGAACGTAGCAAAATCCCTGATAATGCCCATTCATATTCCTCCAATAATGAAACCACTTCTCTCTAGGTTTAATTTCATATGGGCGAACGAGGGGCTATCATATCTGGGTATAATGTTGACTGCTCACCCATCTATGGTTATGAATAAAAACTACATGACGCTCATATCTCAAATAACGAAAGATTGCAATAGATTGGATAAATTTCAACTATCTTGGATGGCCAGGATTAATATAGTAAAAATGTTACTATTGCCCAAATACCTATACTACTGCAGGACGTTACCCTATTTAATATCGACCTCATTATTGTCCAGATTACAAACAGTAATTATGAGATTCATTTGGAACAATAAGAGAGCAAGAGTAGCTAAACATTTACTGTTTCAGAGAGGGAAATATGGAGGTTTGGGCGTTCCAAACTTAAAAGCCTACAATGTAGCGGCTATAATGGATCAGATGAAACCAAGTTGGTTTTCCAATGAGCAACCATTATGGTCTCAAATAGAGGACGCAATGTTCCCTAAGTTCTTAATGAAACATTTTATGATGGCTGTATATCTGGGAGCTAAAGCTCCACGCATGCCTTTGCGATCAATGGCAGATTCTCTTCAGGTGTGGAGTAAATATGTATGTAATGAAAAATGGATTCAAGTGCCAAAAACTAAAATCCCAACCCAAGTTCTCGCATTATTTCTTCCTCATATTTTGTTTACCCCTTGGGTGGAAGCTGGGATTGAATGGATATCGGACTTTTACGAAGGGAACACGTTCAAATCTTTCGAATATATTTCAAAAACCCATAATATTTCCTCTAGTCTTTTCTTTCAGTATCTTCAAATCAGACATCTCATGCAGTCAGTAAAAATCCAACCGACAACAGATAGTTTTAATTCCTTTCACAGGTTTATGTGGGCGGAGTCAGGAGTGGTAAAAGGGATGACATATAGTTATGATCTTATTATTCAGATGGGGAAAACAGGGAAGGCAGCATATATGACAAAATGGGAAGGAGAACTGGGGACTTCCTACTCTATTGAGCAGTGGATTAAAGCGTCATGTTGGTCGTCTAAATTATCCAAATGTGTGAATCACACGGAATTAATGAAAAAAAATCCATCTTAGATGGTATCTTACTCCAACTAGGGTAGCACACAGTACCCAAGGGGCCTCTAGATTGTGCTGGAGAGGATGCGGAATCATGGGTTCTTTAATACACATGTGGTGGTCGTTCCCTAATATAGCTCCAATCTGGTTGGACACATTTAACTTAATTTCAGAAATATTAGAATTCCGGGTTGAGAGTAACCCCTCTCTAGCTATTTTAGATATCACATTAGAAGACGTCCCACCGGACAAGAGAGTAGTTATTCATCATATTTTAATTGCTACTAGACTAACTACAGCTCGGACATGGAAGTCTCCAGAGTCTCCGAATATTAGAGAAGTTATTCAAAGGGTGAATATGCAATGTCATTATGAAATGACATTATTATCACAAGCTCACATACAGCAACGCACTAAACAGCTGTGGGATAAGTGGTTACAATCTAAATATTTCAAGTAATGTATAAGGTTGGATCTAACCAGGGGCAAGTTTTAATGGAGGCATTGTTAACTTGTGGTTGCGTGTTTGCATTATAGAGAGCAAGACAGATCTCGAAATGTTTAGAGATCTTCCTATTTATGTTTCTTGTATTTGTGTTGGAAAAATCAAATAAAAATCTATTGAATTAAAAAAAGAATTAACAGAAAAACATGACGTCAAGCATTCATTACCCCACTTGGTAAGGTCCCCAGAATTCCAGTCAAATGTGGGATTATGCAACTGCAACCAGGGAAGGCCTTAAACCAAATGGGACGATAATCCCTGCATTAACAGTACAGAGCATTGCTCCAAATGCATGGAGCCAACAAGGAGTTCAAAAACAGGGGTATGCTGTGTAAAATAACCATTAGCAAGAGGAGTGGAGTTGATACCCACAACCGGGACAGGTTTAGGCAAATCAATCAAAGGCATAGCTAGAGACATAGCAAATTCCACAGACATGATATTAGCAGAAGACCCTGAATCCACGAAGGCACTGCCGGTAGCAGACCTACCACCAAAAGAGACCTGAAAGGGAAGCAAGATTTTATTACGTTTCATATTTACGGGAAATACCTGTGCGCCTAAGTGACCTCTCCGATGATCACTTAGGCGCGGAAGTTCTCCGGCTGCATTCTTACGCTTAGGACAGTTGTTCACTTGATGCTTGTCATTTCCACAGTAGAAGCAGAGACCATTCTTCCTGCGGAAATCTCTACGTTGTTGGGGGGACACGGAGGTCCCGAGTTGCATAGGTACCTCCGAGTCTTCCGGGGAGGAACGAAGCAACGGAACCTCGGGAGGCATCATGGGGGAGTCAGAGGAGAAAACATCAAGACGTTCAAGTCGACGTTCCCTGAGACGTCGGTCAAGTCGTACCGCTAAAGCCATAACCTGGTCTAGGGAGTCAGATCTTTGAGGGCGTTCGACAGACCCAACCTAAACTGGCACCTTAAGGCAGGGTCATTCCACCGAGAAGCTATGCACCACTTCCTAAAGTTAGAGCAATACTCCTCAACCGGTCTCTTACCCTGACGTAAGGTCACCAGCTGACTCTCGGCAATAGCAGTCTTGTCAATCTCGTCATAGATGAGTGCGAGAGCAGAAAAGAAAAGATCAACGGAGGAAAGTTCAGGGGCGTCAGGAGCCAAGGAGAAGGCCCATTCTTGGGGCCCTTCCTGGAGCCGGGACATAATTATACCCACCCGCTGGCTCTCAGAACCTGAGGAGTGGGGCTTTAAACGAAAATAGAGCCTACAACTCTCCCGAAAGGAGAGAAAAGTCTTCCGGTCCCCTGAGAACCGGTCGGGCAACTTGAGGTGGGGTTCAAGAGGTGAGGTGAGGGGGACTACCCTGGTAGAATCAGGCTGGTTGACCCTCTGAGCCAGGGCCTGGACCTGTAGGGAGAGACCCTGCATTTTCTGAGCCAGGGTCTCAAGGAGGTCCATAGTGGTGTCAGGGACCAGGGTAGACTAGGTATGGGCTTGTCATTATGTAATGACGGGGGTGGGGAGACAGACAAGTGAGCCCTAATCACCCGCCACTCAGTCCCTGCCTACTTGCAACGACCCGCCCTAGGTGACGGGGTACAACTGGGCGACGGTCCCTACGCTCAATAAGTGCACGACAGACAAACAGACAAGGATACACAGAGCTAGGGGGAGAAAGGGGCAGTTGCCCACGGCAACACCGTGAGTAACAAGAGAAGTGAACAAGCCGAGTCAAACCAGGAGAATACGAGGTGCCAAACGCAGAGCAGAAGAGTAGTAAACAAGCCGAGTCAAACCAGGAGTGTACGAGGTACCAAACGCAGAGCAGGAGAGTAGTCAGCAAGCCGGGGTCAATATGAAGCAAGCACAATAGTACAAGAAGCTGCAGCAGGGCCAGGAAACCAAACGAGAAGAATCACAAGCAAAGGAGGAACAGGAAAGGCAGGTATAAATAGACAGAGGGCGGGAGCTAGCTCCGTCTGGCCAGGCTGTGATAGGTTCTCCCACTCCTAAGCCTGCCACCCTGAGTGGTGGAAGATGGAGTCAGTCTCACAGACATAGAAGCAGGTGCAGACTGCTTATCTATGGGCGTTAACCCCGAAGCTGTGCCTGGCAGATCCTTTACAAAGAGAAGTCTTGTTTTAGTGATCAGGAGACAAGATGTTGTTTCACCCTTGTGCCTTTTCTTTTTGTCAAATATCCTCATCTAAAAAGAACTATGATAACAGAAATATAGACCAGTTAGCGATAAAAAATAAATGCATTTTCTGAGGGGAGACATCTTTTGAATTCATCCACGAGGCCAAAAAATTATTATTATTATAAGTGTGACAGCAAAATTTTATCTGAAAAGAACTTCGTACGGTCTACTTATTCTAAAGAGTTTGTAGCTCTATTTAAGGATGGAAATCGAAAAATGAGCAGCAACTCCAATAGTTAAGGTGAAAAAAGTGGGTACTTCATTGCCCGTGCAGCGTTTCGGCTCCGTCCACTGGAGCCTTTCTCAAGAAAATGACAAAGTGTAGGTTCACACAATATAACAGGAAACCAATCAAGCAATGTTACAACAGTAATCAGTGAAACAGGGAACAAATCATATAGAATAACCAATATACGGCATCAGATATAGTATTGGTGTGTAGCAGGGAGTTCAAACAGTATGTAAAATGGCTGTATTGATAAATTTGAGGGTATTCACATCCTAATTTGAGGAAGGGTTTAGGAATTACAGCTCTTTAATATGTAGCTGCCTCTTTTTCAAGGGACCAAAGGTAATTGGACAATTATCTCAAAAGCTATTTAATGGGCAGTATGGGCTATTCCCTCGTTAATCCATCATCAATTAAGCAGGTAAAAGGTCTGAAGTTGATTCCAGGTGTGGCATTTGCATTTGGAAGCTGTTGCTGTGAACCTACAACATGAGGTCAAAGGAGCTCTCAATGCAAGTCAAACAGACCATCATTAGGCTGAAAAAATGAATAAATCCATCAGAGAGAAAGCACAAAAGTTAGGAGTGGCCAAATCAACAGTTTGGTACATTCTTGGAAAAAAAGGAGCGCACTGGTGATCTCGTGAACTCCAAAAGGGCCGGATGTCCACGGAAGACCACAGTGGTGGATGATTGCAGAATCCTTTCCATGGTGAAGAAAAACCCCTTCACAACATCTACCCAAGTGAAGAATACTCTCCTGGAAGTTGGTGTATAAGTATCTAAATCTACCATTTGTATATCAAGTGGAGTTCCAAAAACCGGAGTTCAAAAGAGGAGTTAAAGTCCCAGTAAGTGCTCTTCTACTTCTTTTTCTTTTTGATTAACACCTGTTCGCTGTTTTTTTTGGTAACTTGGATAATGGATACCAAGATTGGAGGTTTTCTTCAGTGCACAGTTTGCCATATGTATGCACGACTGGAGCCGGAGTTCCAGGGTGAATATCTCTGTGGCAGATGTGAGCATGTTGTTCACCTGGAAGCTCGTATTAGAGATCTGGAGGAGCAGAATGCAACACTGAGGAGGATAGACAATTTTGAGCGGAGCTTGCTGCTCACAGAGCATGCAGTTAGTGGGTTACAACTGGAGGGTGAAGACATGGGTGAGCAGGATCAGGTAAGTAGCTGGGTTAATGTAGTTAGGGGCAGTAGAAAGGGGCCAAAGACAAGGAAGGCCGATCCGGTTTCTGACATTCCAGGCAAAATTGCCAAGTTGGGTGATGATGCGAGGGTGTCAGTCTCAGAAATGGCAGCCCTAGTGGATACTGATCTCCCTAACAGCCGGGAGAACAGCCCAGCTAGTAGTCGGCGGGATGGTAATGCAGGTAAGCCAAGACAATTGATAGTCGTAGGGGATTCTATAATCAGGAAGACGGATAGAATAATTTGTCGCCAAGACCACCTCAACCGAATGGTTTGCTGTCTCCCTGGTGCCAGGGTTCGGCATGTGGTGGAACGGGTGGACAAATTGCTGGGAGGGGCTGGTGATGATCCAGCTGTCGTGGTCCATGTCGGTACCAATGACAGAATAAATGGTAGGTGGAGGAGCCTTAAGAATAATTTTAAAGAACTAGGCTACAAGCTGAAGGGAAGGACCTCCAAAGTAGTATTCTCAGGAATACTGCCTGTGCCATGCGCATCACAGGAAAGACAGTGGGAGCTCAGGGAGTTAAATGCATGGCTGAAGTCTTGGTGTAGAGGAGAAGGATTTGGGTTCCTAGAGCACTGGGCTGACTTTTCATTGGGGTACAAACTGTATTCTGCAGATGATTTGCACCTAAATGGAAGGGGGTCCGCTGTGCTGGGGGAGAGAATTCTAGCTGGGGTGGCGGAGTATTTAAACTAGGGCTGAGGAGGGAGGTCAATGTAGAAAAAAAAGGGGTAGCCAGGTTAGAGAGGGGTCAGACTATATTGGTGGGGGGAGAAACAGAATTTGGGGAGAGGACTAGACAACAAGATAAGGAGATCCTTTCGTTACAAAACATCAGTGTAAATAAAAAGGCCCGATTAATGTCAAATCACATTTCTGATAATAAAAGTGAAAAACTGACAGGCAAGTTAAAGTGTATGTTCACAAATGCCAGAAGTCTAGCAAGCAAAATGGGGGAGCTGGAGGCCTTGATACTGGAAGAAAATATAGATATAGTTGGTGTTGCTGAAACATGGCTGGACTCTTCACATGACTGGGCTGTAAATCTACAGGGTTTTACACTTTTTCGTAAAGACAGGACAAATAGGAAAGGTGGTGGTGTATGTGTGTATGTGAGAAATGATATGAAGGCGAGTGTGAAAGAGACAATAGTGGGTGAATACTGTGAGGAGGTTGAAACCTTGTGGGTGGAACTAGAAAGGGAGGTAAACACTGAAAAAATTACTTTTGGTGTAATCTATAGACCCCCCAATATAACTGAGGAGATGGAAGTTCAGCTATATAAACAGATGGAGCGGGCTGCACAGGCGGGTACTGTAGTGATAATGGTAGAGAAAGGGCAAAAAGCCACGGCGCCACTTGGTGTGGATCAAAGAAGGTGTAGGTGAGAAATAGAAATAATAAATGCTCACCGTTAGGTTAGAGGAGTAGAATGGAGAAAACCACGAAATAGCTGCTGCCAGATCCGATGCCGGTTGCCGAGGTAACCGCTTGATTAAGATGAGTGCAGAGTGAAATGAAAATAGGATCTATGTTGGCGCTGCTGCGTGGTGTAGACAGGATGAGGTCCAAGAGCCAGGTAAACGTAAAATGATTTATTGCTATGCAACGCGTTTCAACGCCGAACTGGCGTTTTCATCAGGCATGAGGAGCACAAACAGAAAGGGCATGTATTTATACAGAAAACAAGTCATCTGATTTGGGCCAGTTCAGACTGGGTAATTAGGTAAAAAAAACCGCCAAAAAAACATCAGGGGGGGGGGCAGAGGGAGTGGGTTCAAAGTTCAAAATTACAGTTACTTGTAATGACATTTATTGGTGTTAATTCATAAAAACGTATATACATAATAAAACAATTAAAAGACGAGCTGTCACGGTAAGGGGTTCACTTTGTAGTGTGTCGGTGTAGAAGGACGGCTGAAAAAAGTTTTGTTTGCGGGGAGCGGAGAGAAATTTTTAATAATGAAAAGTTATCGGGAAGGAATAGGTGGTGAGTAGGTAGTGACTCGGATGATGATTGTTGCTTGCTTGTTTATTTATTTTAAACATAAGATGTTGTGTCACTGCAATATACGTGTTTGCGTGTGTGGGTGAAATTTGTTGTCTGTTGCCAAGGAGACCACTTGTATTACGGTGGCCGACGTGGTCCAGAGCAGGGTGGAACGCACGGTGACCCGCAAAACGCCAAGCATCGCCGGACGGTGCTGCAGGGGAAAAAGGACGAGCTGTCACGGTAAGGGGTTCACTTTGTAGTGTGTCGGTGTAGAAGGACGGCTGAAAAAAGTTTTGTTTGCGGGGGGCGGAAAGAGATTTTTATTAATGAAAAGTTATCGGGAAGGAATAGGTGGTGAGTAGGTAGTGACTCGGATGATGATTGTTGCTTGCTTGTTTATTTATTTTAAACATAAGATGTTGTGTCACTGCAATATACGTGTTTGCGTGTGTGGGTGAAATTTGTTGTCTGTTGCCAAGGAGACCACTTGTATTACGGTGGCCGACGTGGTCCAGAGCAGGGTGGAACGCACGGTGACCCGCAAAACGCCAAGCATCGCCGGACGGTGCTGCAGGGGAAAAAAAGGGGAATGAAGAGAGAGGAAGGGGGAGAATGAGGTAAGTATAGATGAAGTGCAAATAATAAAGTAATGTTTTGGATGTTTGTAGTAACGGAATGTTAGTGTTATGTGTAGTGGTTTGTTATTGTTATTGTTTTGGTTTTGTAGTTTGTTGATTTAAGGGATCACTTGACCGATCAGAAAAGTTCTAGAGGGTAAGGATGGGTTTTGCTGAAGCAGTAATCGAATTTGAAAATGAAAGGATGGTTGTAAGTGGATTTTGGATTTGTTTTAGAGTTATTTCTGGGGGAAGGTCAGAGATCAGCAGCGTATTAAGGTTTTTTTGATTTTTTGAAACAACACAGGGGGTTGTCTGGTTGTTGTGAGAGTACTCACTGGTTGTTATCAAATATAGAGGCAAATGAAGGAGTAAAAGTTGCGTGTAGGGGTTGTTATATTGAGATGTATAGGTTTATGGATATAGAATTAAGATTTATGTTTACTGATAGAGTCCAGAGGATATTTGGGATTGGTTCAGTGTTTAGTCTAAGGATGACTCTGTGATGTCGTTTAGACCCAATGGGTATAATGTGTTCATTTTAAAAATCCAGTAGTTTTCCCTTTGTTTGAGTTTGTTGAATCTGTTCGGGACGTCAGGATGGATATATTCAATGGGTGTGATTGTGATTTTACTGAAATCGCACTCATGTGTCTGAAAGAAGTGACGGGATACACTGTGTTTAAGATATCCAGTGTTGATGTTGAACCGGTGGTTATTAACTCGGGTTCTTAGGCATTGGGTGGTTCTGCCAATGTACTGTAATTTACACGGGCACTCTAGGAGGTATATGACATATGAGCAGCCGCAGTTGAGGAGAGTTTGGATAGTGAATGTTTCATTGGTGACGGTGGAGGTGTAGGTGTATTTTTTGTGGCTTATGTTATTGCAGCAGAGGCAGCGTGAGTGTCCACATTTGTAGGAACCTTTGAGGTTTGAAAGAAAGTTTGTGTGTGTTGCTGAGGGTTTCTTTATTCTGCTGGGAGCCAGGATATTTTTGAGGGTTAGGGATCGTCTGAATGTGATGTTTGGTTTGTCTGGTAACGTGTCCTTAAGGTGTGGATCGTTTTTAAGGATGTGCCAATGCTTGGAGAGAATGTCCCTAATTGTTTTGTTGCCTCTATTGTAAGTGGTGATGAAATTGGGGTTGCTCTGGACAGATTTGGGTTTCTTGACGGAGGGGGTTAGACAGGATTTTTGTGTGAGTTTTGAGGCTTGTGATTTTGCGCCTTTGATAAGGTTTATGGGAAAATGTTTGTCTTTAAATCTTTTTTCCAAGGTTAGGCACTCCCTGTTGAAGTCATTATTGGTGCTGCAGTTTTTCCTTATCCTCCTAAATTGCCCAAAAGGAATATTTTTGAGCCATGGGCGGTAGTGGGCGCTTCTAAAATCAATGTAGCTATTCACGTCTACTATTTTAAAATGTGTTTTTGTCGTAAATTGGTTGCTGCGGTTATCATAGTTGATGGTAAGGTCTAGGAAATCTATAGAGGTAGGGGAGAAGGTGTGTGTGAATGATAGGTCGTAGTTATTGTTATTCAATGTTTCAATGAAGCGAGTCGCTTCCTCCTCAGTGCCTTTCCATACTATAAACAGGTCATCGATGTATCTTTTATAAAGCAATATGTTGTTTTTATAGGGGTGTTCGCCATGAATGTGTGTCCTTTCGATGGAGCCCATGTATAAATTGGCATAGGAGGGTGCGAAACGGGTGCCCATAGCACAACCTTTAATTTGGTGGTAAAAGCTACTGTTGAAGGTGAAGATGTTGTGTTTGAGGATAAATTCGATGCAATTGGCTAGGAAGTCTACTTGGGGTTCAGGAATTGAGTCAATGGATGAGAGGAAAGAATGGGTTACTTCTATGCCTTTGTTATGGGGGATATTGCTATACAGTGCAGTAACGTCTGCTGTTAGAAAACTGATTGGGGATATTGAAGGGTCAAACTTTAGGTCATTAAGGTCTCTGATTAGCTGTGTGGAATCCTTGAGGTGGGATGGTAGGGTGAGGACAAGGGGTTGGAGGTGGAGGTCGATGAAATGTGAAAGGTTACTTGTGAGGGAGTAAATTCCCGAGATGATGGGGCGTCCGGGTGGATCAGTAAGTGATTTATGAATTTTAGGTAGGTGGTAAATGAAGGGCATATTAGGAAAGGTGACAGATAAAAAACGCTTCTCCTTTTTATTTAATAGTCCTAATTTGGCAGCTGGTTCAATAAGGTCTTTGTATTCTTGTGTGTATATGGATAGTGGGTTGGAAGTGAGTTTACTGTAGAAAGAGGTGTCGCTGAGGATCCTCATAGTCTCATCAAAGTATTGGTTCCTATCCTGGATGACAATACCCCCCCCCCCTTTTATCAGCTGGGCGAATAATGATATCTTGGTTCTTTTGAAGATTTTTCATGGCTCTTCTTTCGTGGGTAGTTAGGTTGTCAATGTAGTGGGATGGTAGGTCTAGTGTCCTGAATTCGTTGCTGACCAGGGATGAGAAGGTTTCTATCATTGGGCCCTGGTGGTGGGTCGGGTAATAATTAGACTTGGGATGGACTTCCACTGAGATGGCATTGAGTGTGGGAGAGTTTTCAGGTGGTTCAATGATTGGGCCTGGTGTGGTGGTGGATTTGATCATAGCAAAGTGTCTGGTGAGTGTGAGTTTTCTTATGAACCTGTTAAGGTCCATAAAGAGTTCAAAATTGTTAGTTGATGCTGTGGGGCAGAAAGAGAGGCCTCTATTCAGAAGGTTGTGCTCAGAACTGTTTAGGATGTATGATGACAAATTGAATAGTTTTACTGTTGGACCAGGTTCCTCTTTTTGTTGTGTGATAGATGTCGGTTTGGTGCGTTTGGTGCCTCCTCTCCGTCCTCTAGGTCTATGTCTAGTTTTCTTTTGGTTGAAATTTTTTTGGATTTTTGGGAAGAAATGGGTTATGGTCTGGGCTTTGGGGCTCATGATGTAGGGGATCAAGATGTCTTTGCTCACCACAGTGGGGGTTAACGGGGGTCGGACTAACTGGGAGGGTAGTCCTAAAAAAGACGTCGTTGCGTAGGTAAAATCTAGAGCAGACGTGGCCAGATCTAAATTAGGGTTTGTGGACCCCTTGGTGGTGTTATAATCCACAGGCGGGCTGTGGAAAAGGTCCTCGGGTGAAGTTGGGTTGGTGAAGTAGGGAGTATTGTGTACTGATAGTTGAAGTAGGGAGGAGAGATTGTTGTCGTCGTCCTCATCGACGAAATCTGTGAAGTCGTTAGTCAGGGATATAGGGGAATGGGTGATGGAGGGTGGGGGGACTTCCATGGGTTGACAGGTAGAAGGTAACAGAGATAAATGAAGGGCTAGGTCGGAAGATTTGAATGCATTCATTGGTATCCTGGGGCTGAATAATCTATGCGAGAAGGGGTGGTTCGGTTGTGGAGGGAGGTTCTGAGTGGGAGATGGAACTGTGACAGGACAGATGGATTTGGGGATCGGTACTGGAAAGTTAGTTCTCACTGGGTGGTTTTGAGTCTCAGAAAGAATTCTCGGTATTCTTTGTGGAGTTCTGGTGGTGGGTCTGGACTTGGAGCTGTTCCTGAAGGATCTGCTGTAAGTCATGACCCGTGGGGTTGCAAGATTGGGTTTGCTCAAAATGTTCCTATTTTGAGTGTTGGCATGGTCAGGCAGAGTGGTGTCTTGGTGAGGGATAGGTAGGGTGCTGGATTTCCAGTCACCTGCAGGGTTAGTAGCATAGTCTGCTTGATCTCTTTTTAGTTTTTTCACTTTTCTTAGAATGAGATCTTTTTCATAAGCGATCAATCTCCTGCTGGTGGATTCTTCTAGTTTGGAGAAATCACAATGATCGTTGAAGGGTACTAATTGCTCTTTGATTATGAGAATGTCCGAGAGAAGGGCATTGCTGAGCATTGTGCGTTTGGTGTGCAGTCTTTCTAGGAAACCTAGATGGCATATATCTATAAAAGACTTCCAGTCAGTACTGAAAGTTGGGTCTGTGGGGTAAGGGTTAGTGATTAGTAACCTTAGGCCTCTAGGAGTGATGTTGCTAGACATATACAGTGACAAAAATTGACAGTCAATGTTCTGCAGGGCTTCCTTTTTCAATAGGTCTTCCAAGGATAGGTATAGGTTAGTCATCTTTTGAGCAAACCCAATCTTGCAACCCCACGGGTCATGACTTACAGCAGATCCTTCAGGAACAGCTCCAAGTCCAGACCCACCACCAGAACTCCACAAAGAATACCGAGAATTCTTTCTGAGACTCAAAACCACCCAGTGAGAACTAACTTTCCAGTACCGATCCCCAAATCCATCTGTCCTGTCACAGTTCCATCTCCCACTCAGAACCTCCCTCCACAACCGAACCACCCCTTCTCGCATAGATTATTCAGCCCCAGGATACCAATGAATGCATTCAAATCTTCCGACCTAGCCCTTCATTTATCTCTGTTACCTTCTACCTGTCAACCCATGGAAGTCCCCCCACCCTCCATCACCCATTCCCCTATATCCCTGACTAACGACTTCACAGATTTCGTCGATGAGGACGACGACAACAATCTCTCCTCCCTACTTCAACTATCAGTACACAATACTCCCTACTTCACCAACCCAACTTCACCCGAGGACCTTTTCCACAGCCCGCCTGTGGATTATAACACCACCAAGGGGTCCACAAACCCTAATTTAGATCTGGCCACGTCTGCTCTAGATTTTACCTACGCAACGACGTCTTTTTTAGGACTACCCTCCCAGTTAGTCCGACCCCCGTTAACCCCCACTGTGGTGAGCAAAGACATCTTGATCCCCTACATCATGAGCCCCAAAGCCCAGACCATAACCCATTTCTTCCCAAAAATCCAAAAAATTTCAACCAAAAGAAAACTAGACATAGACCTAGAGGACGGAGAGGAGGCACCAAACGCACCAAACCGACATCTATCACACAACAAAAAGAGGAACCTGGTCCAACAGTAAAACTATTCAATTTGTCATCATACATCCTAAACAGTTCTGAGCACAACCTTCTGAATAGAGGCCTCTCTTTCTGCCCCACAGCATCAACTAACAATTTTGAACTCTTTATGGACCTTAACAGGTTCATAAGAAAACTCACACTCACCAGACACTTTGCTATGATCAAATCCACCACCACACCAGGCCCAATCATTGAACCACCTGAAAACTCTCCCACACTCAATGCCATCTCAGTGGAAGTCCATCCCAAGTCTAATTATTACCCGACCCACCACCAGGGCCCAATGATAGAAACCTTCTCATCCCTGGTCAGCAACGAATTCAGGACACTAGACCTACCATCCCACTACATTGACAACCTAACTACCCACGAAAGAAGAGCCATGAAAAATCTTCAAAAGAACCAAGATATCATTATTCGCCCAGCTGATAAAGGGGGGGGTATTGTCATCCAGGATAGGAACCAATACTTTGATGAGACTATGAGGATCCTCAGCGACACCTCTTTCTACAGTAAACTCACTTCCAACCCACTATCCATATACACACAAGAATACAAAGACCTTATTGAACCAGCTGCCAAATTAGGACTATTAAATAAAAAAGAGAAGCGTTTTTTATCTGTCACCTTTCCTAATATGCCCTTCATTTACCACCTACCTAAAATTCATAAATCACTTACTGATCCACCCGGACGCCCCATCATCTCGGGAATTGACTCCCTCACAAGTAACCTTTCACATTTCATCGACCTCCACCTCCAACCCCTTGTCCTCACCCTACCATCCCACCTCAAGGATTCCACACAGCTAATCAGAGACCTTAATGACCTAAAGTTTGACCCTTCAATATCCCCAATCAGTTTTCTAACAGCAGACGTTACTGCACTGTATAGCAATATCCCCCATAACAAAGGCATAGAAGTAACCCATTCTTTCCTCTCATCCATTGACTCAATTCCTGAACCCCAAGTAGACTTCCTAGCCAATTGCATCGAATTTATCCTCAAACACAACATCTTCACCTTCAACAGTAGCTTTTACCACCAAATTAAAGGTTGTGCTATGGGCACCCGTTTCGCACCCTCCTATGCCAATTTATACATGGGCTCCTTCGAAAGGACACACATTCATGGCGAACACCCCTATAAAAACAACATATTGCTTTATAAAAGATACATCGATGACCTGTTTATAGTATGGAAAGGCACTGAGGAGGAAGCGACTCGCTTCATTGAAACATTGAATAACAATAACTACGACCTATCATTCACACACACCTTCTCCCCTACCTCTATAGATTTCCTAGACCTTACCATCAACTATGATAACCGCAGCAACCAATTTACGACAAAAACACATTTTAAAATAGTAGACGTGAATAGCTACATTGATTTTAGAAGCGCCCACTACCGCCCATGGCTCAAAAATATTCCTTTTGGGCAATTTAGGAGGATAAGGAAAAACTGCAGCACCAATAATGACTTCAACAGGGAGTGCCTAACCTTGGAAAAAAGATTTAAAGACAAACATTTTCCCATAAACCTTATCAAAGGCGCAAAATCACAAGCCTCAAAACTCACACAAAAATCCTGTCTAACCCCCTCCGTCAAGAAACCCAAATCTGTCCAGAGCAACCCCAATTTCATCACCACTTACAATAGAGGCAACAAAACAATTAGGGACATTCTCTCCAAGCATTGGCACATCCTTAAAAACGATCCACACCTTAAGGACACGTTACCAGACAAACCAAACATCACATTCAGACGATCCCTAACCCTCAAAAATATCCTGGCTCCCAGCAGAATAAAGAAACCCTCAGCAACACACACAAACTTTCTTTCAAACCTCAAAGGTTCCTACAAATGTGGACACTCACGCTGCCTCTGCTGCAATAACATAAGCCACAAAAAATACACCTACACCTCCACCGTCACCAATGAAACATTCACTATCCAAACTCTCCTCAACTGCGGCTGCTCATATGTCATATACCTCCTAGAGTGCCCGTGTAAATTACAGTACATTGGCAGAACCACCCAATGCCTAAGAACCCGAGTTAATAACCACCGGTTCAACATCAACACTGGATATCTTAAACACAGTGTATCCCGTCACTTCTTTCAGACACATGAGTGCGATTTCAGTAAAATCACAATCACACCCATTGAATATATCCATCCTGACGTCCCGAACAGATTCAACAAACTCAAACAAAGGGAAAACTACTGGATTTTTAAAATGAACACATTATACCCATTGGGTCTAAACGACATCACAGAGTCATCCTTAGACTAAACACTGAACCAATCCCAAATATCCTCTGGACTCTATCAGTAAACATAAATCTTAATTCTATATCCATAAACCTATACATCTCAATATAACAACCCCTACACGCAACTTTTACTCCTTCATTTGCCTCTATATTTGATAACAACCAGTGAGTACTCTCACAACAACCAGACAACCCCCTGTGTTGTTTCAAAAAATCAAAAAAACCTTAATACGCTGCTGATCTCTGACCTTCCCCCAGAAATAACTCTAAAACAAATCCAAAATCCACTTACAACCATCCTTTCATTTTCAAATTCGATTACTGCTTCAGCAAAACCCATCCTTACCCTCTAGAACTTTTCTGATCGGTCAAGTGATCCCTTAAATCAACAAACTACAAAACCAAAACAATAACAATAACAAACCACTACACATAACACTAACATTCCGTTACTACAAACATCCAAAACATTACTTTATTATTTGCACTTCATCTATACTTACCTCATTCTCCCCCTTCCTCTCTCTTCATTCCCCTTTTTTTCCCCTGCAGCACCGTCCGGCGATGCTTGGCGTTTTGCGGGTCACCGTGCGTTCCACCCTGCTCTGGACCACGTCGGCCACCGTAATACAAGTGGTCTCCTTGGCAACAGACAACAAATTTCACCCACACACGCAAACACGTATATTGCAGTGACACAACATCTTATGTTTAAAATAAATAAACAAGCAAGCAACAATCATCATCCGAGTCACTACCTACTCACCACCTATTCCTTCCCGATAACTTTTCATTAATAAAAATCTCTTTCCGCCCCCCGCAAACAAAACTTTTTTCAGCCGTCCTTCTACACCGACACACTACAAAGTGAACCCCTTACCGTGACAGCTCGTCCTTTTTCCCCTGCAGCACCGTCCGGCGATGCTTGGCGTTTTGCGGGTCACCGTGCGTTCCACCCTGCTCTGGACCACGTCGGCCACCGTAATACAAGTGGTCTCCTTAGCAACAGACAACAAATTTCACCCACACACGCAAACACGTATATTGCAGTGACACAACATCTTATGTTTAAAATAAATAAACAAGTAAGCAACAATCATCATCCGAGTCACTACCTACTCACCACCTATTCCTTCCCGATAACTTTTCATTATTAAAAATTTCTCTCCGCTCCCCGCAAACAAAACTTTTTTCAGCCGTCCTTCTACACCGACACACTACAAAGTGAACCCCTTACCGTGACAGCTCGTCTTTTAATTGTTTTATTATGTATATACGTTTTTATGAATTAACACCAATAAATGTCATTACAAGTAACTGTAATTTTGAACTTTGAACCCACTCCCTCTGCCTCCCCCCCCTGATGTTTTTTTGGCGGGTTTTTTTACCTAATTACCCAGTCTGAACTGGCCCAAATCAGATGACTTGTTTTCTGTATAAATACATGCCCTTTCTGTTTGTGCTCCTCATGCCTGATGAAAACGCCAGTTCGGCGTTGAAACGCGTTGCATAGCAATAAATCATTTTACGTTTACCTGGCTCTTGGACCTCATCCTGTCTACACCACGCAGCAGCGCCAACATAGATCCTATTTTCATTTCACTCTGCACTCATCGTAGTGATAATGGGAGATTTTAATTTCCGGGATATTAATTGGTGTCATGGTTCGGCTTCAACTGCAAAGGGGAGACATTTCCTCAACCTGTTGCAGGAAAATTTTATGGGCCAGTTTGTGGAAGACCCGACTAGAGGTGAAGCTCTGTTGGATCTGGTCATTTCTAATAATGCAGATCTTGTTGGGAATGTCAATGTTCGTGAAAACCTCGGTAACAGTGATCATAATATAGTTACATTTTACCTATACTGTAAAAAACAAACGCAGGCTGGGAGGGCAAAAACATTTAATTTTAAGAAAGCCAATTTCCCCAGGATGAGGGCGGCAATTCAGGATATAGACTGGGAAGAACTAATGTCAAATAATGGAACAAATGATAAATGGGAGATTTTCAAATCTACTTTGAGTTATTATAGTGCAAAATTTATTCCTACAGGTAACAAGTATAAACGACTCAAATTAAACCCCACATGGCTTACACCTTCTGTGAAAGGGGCAATACATGACAAAAAAGGGCATTTAAAAAATACAAATCTGAGGGTACAGCTGTAGCCTTTGTAAAATATAAAGAGCTTAATAAAATCTGTAAAAATGTAATAAAATTAGCAAAAATACAAAATGAAAGGCAGGTGGCCAGGGATAGTAAAACAAATCCCAAAAAATTCTTCAAGCATATAAATGCAAAAAAGCCCAGGTCTGAACATGTAGGACCCCTAGATAATGGTAATGGGGAGTTGGTCACAGGGGATCAAGTGAAGGCAGAGTTACTAAATGGGTTCTTTAGCTCTGTATATACAACTGAAGAAGGAGCAGCTGATGTAGCCGGTGCCAGTGCTGTTAATATATCAGTTGATATACTGAATTGGATGAATGTAGAGATGGTCCAAGCTAAATTAATTAAAATAAATGTGCACAAGGCCCCGGGACCAGATGGGTTACACCCTAGAATTCTTAAAGCGCTTAGTTCAGTTATTTCTGTCCCCCTTTTCATAATATTCAGAGAATCTCTAGTGACTGGTATAGTGCCAAGGGACTGGCGCAGGGCAAATGTGGTGCCTATTTTCAAAAAGGGCTCTAGGTCTTCCCTGGGTAATTATAGACCAGTAAGCTTAACCCCTTCCCGCTCCTTGACGTACTATTACGTCATGGCAGCTGTATCGTTCGCGCTCCATGCCGTAATAGTACGTCACGGGAGTAACGGCCATTTCGGCTGTCCTCCCGACACATACAGGAGCTGTGACGCTGCTGTCTTGTTCAGCAGCTGTCACAGCTCCTACAGCGGGGACCGATCGCTGTGTCCCCGCTGATTAACCCCTTAAAAGCCGCGTTCTATAGAGATCGCGGCTTCTTAGGGGTTAAGCTGCCATCGCCGGCCTGCTACGCGATAGCGGCCGGCGATGGTGACTATGGCAACCGGACACCAAACAATGGCGTCCGGCTATGCCATAGACGGAAGCCTAGTGGGTCCTGACAACGTCAGGACCCACTATGCTTGCTGTCAGTGAGTAGCTGACAGTTCTAATACACTGCACTACGCATGTAGTGCAGTGTATTAGAATAGCGATCAGAGCCTCCTGCCCTCATGTCCCCTAGTGGGACAAAGTAATACAGTAAAAAAAAAGTTAAAAGAAGTTGTGTAAAAATAAGAAAATAAAAGATTTAAAAGTAATAAAAGTAAAAATCCCCCTTTTTCCCTTATCAGTCCTTTATTATTAATAAAAATATATAAACAAACAAATAAACTATACATAATTGGTATCGCCGCGTCCGTAACGGCCTGAACTACAAAATTATTTCATTATTTATCCCGCACGGTGAACGCCGTAAAATAAAATAATAATAAACCGAACCACAATCACAATTCTTTGGTCACTTCACCTCCCAAAAAATGGAATAAAAAGAGATCAAAAAGTCGCATGTACCGAAAAATGGTACTGATCGAAACTACAGTTCGTTACGCAAAAAATAAGTACTCGCACGGCTTTATTGATTGAAAAATAAAAACGTTATGGCTCTTAGAATAAGGTAACACAAAAAGTGAATGATTGTTTACAAAACTAATTTTATTGTGCAAACGCCATAAGACATAAAAAAAAACTATAAACATCTGGTATCGCCGTAATCGTATCGCCCCGCAGAATAAAGTGAATATGTCATTTATAGCGCACGGTGAACGCTGTAAAAAAAAACGAAAAAAAAAACAATCGTACAATTGCTGTTTTTTAGTCACCACGCCACCTAAAAATAGAATAAAAACTGATCAAAAAGCCGCATGCACCCCAAGAAAACTACAATGGATTCCTCAAGGGGTCTAGTTTCCAAATTGGGGTCACTTTTGGGGGGTTCCCAATGTTTTGGCTCCACAAGACGTCTTCAAACCGGACATGGTGCCTAATAAAAAAGAGGCTTCAAAATCCACTAGGTGCTCCTTTTGCTTCGGAGGCCGGCGCTTCAGTCCATTACCGCACTAAGGCCACATGGGGGATATTTCTCAAAACTGCAGAATCTGGGCAATACGTATTAAGTTGTGTTTCTCTGATAAATCCTTTTGTGTTATAAAAAAAATGGTATAAAGAGGATTTTCTGTCAAAAAAAAAATGTACATTTCACCTCTACTTTGCTCTAAATTTTTGTGAAACACCTAAAGGGTTCATAAACTTTCTAAATGCTGTTGTGAATACTTTGAGGGGTCTAGTTTCTAAAATGGGGTATTTGATAGGGGTTTCTAATATATGGGCCCCTCAAAGCAACTTCAGAACTCAACTGGAACCTAAAAAAATAAATAAATGAGGCAATACTTCGCTTCTTACATTATACTGATAATGAGCCGAGCCCACCCCGAGATGACCCCAGTTTTGACCGTTTGTATAAATGGAGACTCCTATTAGACCGTTCCAGTGCCCGGTTTTCCCAAGCATACACCCCCGAGAAGTGTATTTCTATTGATGAGTCCCTGGTACATTTTAAAGGGAGGGTTCAATTCCGCCAGTACCTGCCGGGTAAGAGGGCAAGGTATGGCGTGAAGATGTATAAGCTGCGAGAGTGCATCAGGGTATACCTACAGATTTAGGATATATGAAGGAAAGGCCACCGCCAATCCAGACTGAATCCTGGACTACAATAGGTACATGGGAGGGATGGACTTGTAAGATCAAGCCCTGAAGCCCTACAGCGCCATGCGGTGTGGTATAAGAAGCTGACCGGGCACATCATACAGATGGCATTGTACAATGCGTACATGCTACGTCGATGTGCAGGCCAGACGGGAACTTTCCTGGAATTTCAAGAGGTGATTATCAAGAACCTAATCTTTAGGGACCAAGAAGGGGGGGCACCCAGTACTTCTGGAAGCGAGGCCACACGCATCGTACCAGGGCAACACTTTCCAGGAGAAGTTCCCCAAACTGGCAAGAAGGGAAAAAGTCAAAAGAGGTGCAAAGTCTGCTATAAGAGGGCGATAATGGATGACACAATATATCAATGTGACACGTGTCCCGAATAACCAGAGCTCTGTATGAAAGTGTTTTAAATTTTAAATTTATCATACATCCCTTGGTTTATAATTTACCCCAATTTTACTTACCCTGATGCACTCCACACAGCTTATCCCCCCTCGTCTTTCCCCTCTGGGCCCTGCTGTGTGTCCAGGCAGCTGATAACAGCCACATGTAGGGTATTGCCATACCCGGGAGAACCCACATTACAGTTTATGGGGTGTAGGTCTCCGGTCAAAATGCTCACTACACCTCTAGATGAATGCCTTAAGGGTGTAGTTTTTAAAACGGGGTCACTTCTTGCGGGTTTCAACTGTACTGGTACCTCAGGGGCTTCTGCATACATGACTTCGCACTAGAAAATCCCCAGTAGGCCAAATGGTGGTCCTTTCCTTCTGAGCCCTCCCATGGGCCCAAACGGCAGTTTATCACAACAAATGGGGTATTGCGGCACTCAGGACAAATTGCGCAACAGAATGGGGTATTTTGTTTCTTGTGAAAATAAGAAATTTTCAGCCAAAACTACATATTATTTGAAAAAAATAATTTTGTTTTCATTCCCAGCCCAATTCAAATAAGTTCTGTGAAAAAACTATGGGGTCAAAATAGTCACAACACCCATAACTGAATTCCTTGAGGGGTGTAGTTTCCAAAATGGGGTCATTTGTGGTGGGTTTCTATTGCTTTGATACCTCTGGGGCTCTGCAAATGCGACATGGCACCCGAAAACCAATCCAGCAAAATCTGTACTCCAAAGAACACACAGCGCTCCTTTCGTTCTGAGCCCTCCCATGGGCCCAAACGGCAGTTTATCGCCACAAATGGGGTATTGCCGCACTCAGGACAAATTGGGCAACAAAATGGAGTATTTTATTTCTTGTGAAAATAAGAATTTTTTAGCTAAAATGACATATTATTGGAAAAAATAAATATTTTTTTAATTCCCAGCCCAATTCAAATAAGTTCTGTGAAGAAACTATGGAGTCTAAATGGTCACATTACCCATAAATGAATTCCTTGAGGGGTGTAGTTTCCAAAATGGGGTCACTTCTGGTGGGTTTCCATTGCTTTGATACCTCTGGGGCTCTGCAAATGCGACATGGCACCCGAAAACCAAACCAGCAAAATCTGTACTCCAAAGAACACACAGCGCTCCTTCCCTTCTGAGGCCTCCCATGGGCCCAAACGGCAGTTTATTGCCACAAATGGGGTATTGATGCACTCAGGAGAAATTGGGCAACAAAATTGAGTATTTTGTTCCCTGTGAAAATAAGAAATTTTGGTAAAAAATTACATCTTATTGGAAAAAATGACATTTTTTTAATGTCACAGCCCAATTGAAATAGGTGCTGTGAAAAAACTGTGTGGTCAAAATGCTAACAACAACCATAAATGAATTCCTTGGGGGGTGTAGTTTCCAAAATGGGGTCACTTTTGGTGGGTTTCCATTGCTTTGATACCTCTGAGGCTCTGCAAATGCAACATGGCACCCGAAAACCAATCCAACAAAATCTGGACTCCAACAAACATATAGCGCTCCTTTCCTTCTGAGCCCTCCCATGGGCCCAAACGGCAGTTTATCACCACAAATGGGGTATTGCCACACTAAGGACAAATTGGGCAACAAAATGGGGTATTTTGTTCCCTGTGAAAATAAGAAATTTTGATCACAAATGACATTTTATTGGAAAAAATTTCATTTTTTTCATTTCAGAGCCCAATTCAAATACGTGCTGTGAAAAAACTGTGCGGTCAAAATGGTAACAACAACCCTAAATGAATTCCTTGAGGGGTGTAGTTTCCAAAATGGGGTCACTATTGGGGGATTCCTACTGTTTTGACACCTCAACACCTCTTCAAACCTGGCATGCTGCCTAAAATATATTCTAATAAAAAAGAGGACTCAAAATGCACTAGGTGCTTCTTTGCTTCTAGGGCTTGTGTTTTAGTCCACGAGCGCAGTAGGGCCCCATGTGGGACATTTCTAAAAACTGCAGAATCTGGACAATACATATTTAGTAGTGTTTCTCTGGTAAAACCTTCCGTGTTACAGAAAAAAAAATGAATAAAATTGAAATTCAGCAAGAAAAATGAAATTTGCAAATTTCACCCCAACTTTGCTTTAATTCCTGTGAAATGCCTGAAGGGTTAAAAAACTTTCTAACTGCTGTTTTGAATACTTTGAAGGGTCTAGTTTTTAAAATGGGGTGTTTTATCAGGGTTTCTAATACATAGGCCCCACAAAGCCACTTCAGAACTCAAGAGGTACCTTAAAAAAAAGGCTTTTGAAATTTTCTTAAAAATATGAGAAATTGCTGTTTATGTTCTAAGCCTTGTAACGTCCAAGAAAAATAAAAGAATGTTCAAAAAACGCTGCCAATCTAAAGTAGACATATGGGAAATGTGAACTAGTGACTATTGTGGGTGGTATAACCGTCTGTTTTACAAGCAGATGCATTTAAATTCTGAAAAATGCAATTTTTTCAAAATTTTCTCTACATTTTGCAATTTTTCACCAATAAACACTGAATATATCGACCAAATTTTACCACAAACAAGAAGCCCCATTTGTCACGAGAAAACAATCTCAGAATCGCTTGGGTAGGTTTAAGCATTCCGACGTTATTACCACATAAATTGAAATATGTCAGATTTGAAAAATGGGCTCTGAGCCTTAAGGCCAAAACTAGGCTGCGTCCTTAAGGGGTTAACATCCATCGTGGGGAAAATGTTTGAGGGGCTATTGAGGGACTATATACAGGATTATGTGACAATAAATAGCATTATAAGTGACAGCCAGCACGGTTTTACTAAGGACAGAAGTTGTCAAACCAACCTAATCTGTTTTTATGAAGAGGTGAGCAGAAGTCTAGACAGAGGGGCCGCTGTGGATTTAGTGTTTTTGGACTTTGCAAAGGCATTTGACACTGTCCCCCATAGACGCCTAATGGGTAAATTAAGGACTATAGGTTTAGAAAATATAGTTTGTAATTGGATTGAGAATTGGCTCAAGGACCGTATCCAGAGAGTTGTGGTCAATGATTCCTTCTCTGAATGGTCACCGGTTATAAGTGGTGTACCCCAGGGTTCAGTGCTGGGACCACTATTATTCAACTTATTTATTAATGATATAGAGGATGGGATTAATAGCACGATTTCTATTTTTGCAGATGACACCAAGCTATGTAATATAGTTCAGACTATGGAAGATGTTCATGAATTGCAGGCAGATCTAAACAAACTAAGTGTTTGGGCGTCCACTTGGCAGATGAAGTTTAATGTAGATAAATGTAAAGTTATGCATCTGGGTACCAACAACCTGCATGCATCATATGTCCTAGGGGGAGCTACACTAGCGGATTCACTTGTTGAGAAGGATCTGGGTGTACTTGTAAATCATAAACTCAATAACAGCATGCAGTGTCAGTCAGCTGCTTCAAAGGCCAGCAGGATATTGTCGTGTATTAAAAGAGGCATGGACTCGCGGGACAGGGATGTAATATTACCACTTTACAAAGCATTAGTGAGGCCTCATCTAGAATATGCAGTCCAGTTCTGGGCTCCAGTTCATAGAAAGGATGCCCTGGAGTTAGAAAAAATACAAAGAAGAGCAACGAAGCTAATAAGGGGCATGGAGAATTTAAGTTATGAGGAAAGATTGAAAGAATTAAACCTATTTAGTCTTGAAAAAAGACGACTAAGGGGGGACATGATTAACTTATATAAATATATTAATGGCACATACAAAAAATATGGTGAAATCCTGTTCCTTGTAAAACCCCCTCAAAAAACAAGGGGGCACTCCCTCCGTCTGGAGAAAAAAAGGTTCAAGCTGCAGAGGCGACAAGGCTTCTTTACAGTAAGAACGGTGAATTTATGGAATAGTCTACCGCAGGAGCTGGTCACAGCAGGGACAGTAGATAGCTTTAAAAAAGGGTTAGATAATTTCCTAGAACAAAAAAATATTAGCTCCTATGTGTAGAAATTTTTCCTTCCCTTTTCCCTTCCCTTGGTTGAACTTGATGGACATGTGTCTTTTTTCAGCCGTACTAACTATGTAACTATGTAACTATGTAACTATGTAATAAGAGCTTATACAGAGGGTTCAAACCCATTAATCAGCCTCAAAAATAGAAAGGCCAGATTAGAATTTGCCAAACAACATCTAAAGAAGCCAGCCCAGTTCTGGAACAGCATTCTTTGGACAGATGAAACTAAGATCAACCTGTACCAGAATGATGGAAGAAGAAAGTATGGAGAAGGCTTGAAACGGCTCATGATCCAAATCATACCATATCCTCTGTAAAAAATGGTGGAGGCAGTGTGATGGCATGGGCATGCATGGCTGCCATAGGCACTGGGTCACTAGTGTTTATTGATGATGTGACTGAAGACAGAAGCAGCCGGATGAATTCTGAAGTGTTCATGGTATACATTCTGCTCAGATTCAACCAAATTCAGCAAGGTTAATTGGACGTCGCTTCACAGTACAGATGGACCCAGGCAAATAAGTGGAATGTTCTGCAATAGCCAAGTCAATCACCAGATCTCAACTCGATCAAACATGCATTCAACTTGCTTAAGATAAAACTTAAGGCAGAAAGACCCATAAACAAGCAACAACTGAAGACAGCTGAAGTAAATGCCTAGCAAAGCATCACAAAGGAGTAAACCCAGCGTTTGGTGATGTCCATGGGTTACAGACTTCAGCCCTGCAAAGGATTCTCTACAAAGTATTAAAAAAACATTTTATTTATGGTAATATTAATTTTTCCAATTACTTTTGAGCCTCTGAAATGAGGAAGCTGTGTAGAAAAATGGTTGCATTTCCTAAACCTTTCAGAGGATATTTTTGTTCAACCCCTTAAATTTAACCTGAAAGTCTTCACTTCAATTGCATATCAGTTGTTTAATTTCAAATCCAATGTGGTGGCATGCAGAACCGAAATAATGAAGATTGTGTCACTGTCCAAATAATTTTGGGTCTAATGTATCTATATGCCAGTACAATAGTCTGTGTACTGATAGTACACAGGCAGTTGTAAGGGCATGTGCAGCATTTCATCCTCAGCCTGTTCAGCTATGTTCGGTGGCTTATAACAAACTCCAATTAGCAGTTTACCGTTATTGCCCGCTCTAGGAATATTTACCCATAATGACTCCACACGGTCACAATCTCCCCCAATGTCTTCATTTAGCACTGGTCTTAGGCTGGACTTTACAAACAGACAAACCTCTCCACCATTTTTATATTTTCTATCACTTCTTTTTTTTTTTTTTTTTTTTTCCCTTTTTTTTTTTTTTTTTTTATTTTTTTTTTATATTTAAATTTTTTATTAAATTTTTCAACAATACAGAGGATATACGTCTGCACAAATAAGCAATACATTACATGCCATATTTTAAGTACTTTACAGACCATAAAAGGGGAGGGGGAACCTGAAAGAGGAAATTGAACCGGGTAATAACCCAAGGGGGGGGGGGGGAAGAAGGGAAGTCATTGGTACATCAGTGACAAGCATTACATTTCACTTACAAAGGTATAACTTTAACCTCTTACTTCACAATAAATCTTGTCACACAAATTTACGGAACTTTTTCCATGGATGCCATATCTTGAGAAATTTATCTCTCGAATGTGAGTTCCAATGAGACAACTCCTCAAACCTATAGATCTGATCTACCCTCGCAATCCAATGATCTAAGGATGGAACTGTATCTGTTAGCCAGTGTAGGGGTATTAAAAGCCTAGCCGCAACTATCAGTAATTTGAATAAAGCAGATGGGACTACCGGGACTGAGGGATCTGCACCAGAGAGTAACGCAATTTCCGGTGATACCGGGATTGTTCCCTTACACACAGAGTTACATATTGAGAAAATTTTCCCCCACCATTCTTTCAGCGGAGCACATTCCCACCACACATGATAAAAAGTGCCTCTGTCCCTCTTGCAACGCCAGCACGTATCTGGATGCATGGAACTATACATGCAGGTCTTATCTGGAGTCCTGTACCAACGGGATAGTATTTTATAACTGTTCTCCTGAATCTTAATGCATCTGGATGCTTTGTGTGGGGCTATCAATATTCGGGATATTTCGGCCTCAGAAAATTTTCTTCCCAGATCTCTTTCCCACAATCTTATATAGTATGGAGGTCTAGTTGCAAGAGAGACAGAAATCCTTCTATAGATCTGAGAAATACTCTTCACCGGCGTGCGATTCTGGGAACATAATGTTTCAAACCAGTTAACTTCTCTGTGAAACGAGGTGGACCTACAACATGTAAGAGTAACAGATTTTATATATGCAAGAAGTAAAAAGTTCCCCTCGTTAATCGATAATTTAGACAGCAGAGCCGAATGGGAAATTAGACAACCCTCATCATCTAATAGCTGAGCCAGCGGCATCTGAGAGCTGCTAACATGTAACGGAGCACTATCCCTTACTGCTTTTGTGGCTGCCCCTATAACATCTCTTACCTCTATCAGAGGAGATGGTAGCTGTATTCCCCCTGAGCTAGCTACAAATCCTTTCCAGACTGAAAGTGTTGCCCGTGTAAAGGGATTCGAGGGCCCGCAATCCGAAAGCATAGAGGGGTCTAGAAATACTAGAGTCCTGAGCGGTGACGGGGAGAGTGCGTTCTCCAACGGCACCCACAGTTTATGTCTAGGTGCTCTCACCCAATCAAGCACTCTAGCTAAATGAATTGCTCTATAATATTGTTCTGGGTCTGGGAAACCAATACCCCCTGTTCTTTTTTGCCGAGTCAGAATGACTCTCGCGATACGCGCCCTTTTCCCCTTCCAGATAAACTTAGCAAACAATCTGATAATACGAGAGAAATATAGCCGAGGAATAGCTACTGGCAATGTTTGCATCAGATAAGTAAGCTTAGGCAGGACATAAGACATAACAATATTCTTTCTACCAAACCAAGATAAATAAGGCAAGTCTAATCGTTGTAACATATCTGGTAAAGAGGACAGGAGTGGTAAAAAGTTCAAGGAGAACAACTCGTCACAGTTTGCGCATATCTTTATCCCTAGATAGGATATATGGGGTGACGACCAGTCAAAGTCCGAATTAGCCCTCAGTTTTTCTCTACACTCTGGCGATACCGCTATCCCCATCGCTTTTGATTTACTTGCGTTAATCAAGAAATTGGAAATGTACCCAAAGGAGTCCAATACTTCTTTTACTTTTGGGAGTGCAATAATAGGGTTCGTGACAATCAGTAGCAAGTCATCTGCGTAAGCTGCTACTTTATGTTCCACCCCCCCTACCCACATACCCGCTATATCTGACTTTAACCGTATAGACTGCATCAAAGTCTCCATCACCATGACAAACAGCAGGGGGGAAAGAGGACACCCCTGCCGGGTGCCATTGCTAATTTCAAAAGGGGAGGACAGGGCCCCGTTCACAGTAATAACTGCCGAGGGGGATGCATACATTGAAAAAAACGCATTAATGAATGGTGTAGGGAGGTGGAATGCCCTCATAGTCTGTCTCATAAAATTCCAACTAACCCTATCAAAGGCCTTCTCCGCATCTGTGCTGAGAAGGACTGTTGGAACCCTGTTTTTTTGTGCGTGATGTAATAAGTGTAGTACTCTCGTAGAGTTGTCCTTACCCTCTCTTTGCATTACAAATCCAACCTGATCTGGTGAAATAATGTCTGGGAGGATCAATTTTAGACGAGATGCCAGCATCTTTGCTATCAGCTTCAGATCTGTATTCAAAAGTGAGATAGGTCTGAAGTTAGCACAGATCGTATGGTCCTTCCCCTCTTTGGGTATGAGGGAGATATATGCCCTTGACATATCTACAGATAGAGGTACTCCTTCAGTGGTAAGATTTGCAATGCATAGTAAGCGAGGGAGGAGAATCTCCCCGAAGGATCTATAATATTCTATAGATAAACCATCTGGCCCCGGGCACTTTCCCGCTGGGGACTGCTTTACTGCTGTCTCCAGTTCAGCCAAAGTAAATGGTTCTGCTAACCCTTCCCCCTGCGTCTCGGAGATGACCGGAAGAGAGAGAGAGTCTAAGAAAGAGGATATGAGCCCAGGTCTCTCTGCCAGACACTCCGAGGGCAGTGATTTCTCCAAATTATAAAGATTATGATAAAAGTCTCTAAACAAAGAAGCTATTTTAGGAGCTGTGTAAGTCAAACTGCCATCAGGTGACTTTAACATATGGACATGGTTGTTAACCTGCCGCTGTTTGACCCTTTTGGATATGAATTTAGAGGCTTTGTTACCATGAGCGTAAAAATTTTGTCGGGACTTCTCAAAATATTTAGCCGACGAAGCGTTAAGTAAGTTTCTAAGCTGGGATCTAAGGTCGTTTAGTTCAGTCAAATGTCGGCTAGCCAGGGACTGCTTATGAATTTTTTCCAATTTCTGGATCTGAGACATAAGTCCCTCCACCTCTCTATCTCTTTCCTTTTTTATATGAGAACATATGCTAATCAGGTGCCCTCTAACAACAGCTTTGTGAGCGTCCCAAACCACCTGGGGGGAAGAGTCTGGTAAAGCATTTAGTCTAAAATACTCTTCCAACTTTTGTTTGACATTCTCCTTTACATCTCCTCGCCCTAGTACCGAGTCATTAATCCTCCACCGTGGCGATCTGCTTTGTGTGTTATCTAACTGTAAAGACAGAAAAACCGGTGCGTGATCTGAATGCACTCTGGAGCCTATACTTGTGTTACTACAATGTTGAAGGTAAGTTTTGTGCAGAAAAAAGTGGTCTAATCTTTGATAGGAATTATGCACATGAGAATAGAAGGAGTAATCCACCTCCGTGGGATGAAAACATCTCCATACATCAACCAGGCCACGGTCCTCCAAATAAGTTTTTACTCTCCTCAGAGCTCTGTATGATAAAGCCGATTTTTTAACGGATGAATCCATTAAAGGATCCATAACCAGGTTGATGTCCCCTCCTATAATAGTCATACCCTCTGCTACGGAATCTACTACCAGTAATACCTTACTTAACCACAATACCTGTCCAACATTAGGAGCGTATAGATTTACAAACGTGACAAATTGAGTGCCTATCTTACCTTTCAATATAATAAATCTGCCCTCTGGATCCAGAGTGGTAGATACACAGACAAATGGTACATTTTTTCCAAAACCCACACTCACCCCTCTGGAGGCCCCACTATTGCTACCACAATGAAACCATACTGGAAAGTTAGAAAAGGAAAGATTTGGATAATGATCCTTCTTAAAATGTGTTTCTTGCAACATAAGGACATCACATTTTGCTTTCTTCATAAAAGAGAAAATTTGGCATCGCTTTGAGGGAGAGTTGCAGCCCTTCACATTATAAGATACAATCTTCAGAGCAGCCATATTACATTACAGAGGTATGTTACATTATCACATCCCCAAATCAGACAGGCAAGAACCCAGCTTATAAACTTTCTGCTACCGTATGACGGCGAGCCAAGAGATACGGCCCACATTCTCCATAGTACCACGGGACCATAGATAAGGCACCCATGTGGGACGAAAAGTACCAATGACAGGACAGGGAGGGGAAGAGCAAACATAAATAACATAGATAACAAAAATAACAAAGACGGGGGACAGTACCCCACAACTGAGAACAAGAACAATAACGGTTCACACAGAACCTTCCACCGGGGGGAATCTGGTAAGTTAACCATATGTCGTCACAATCAGCTCATCTAGCCATAGCAGTCCACGCCATGGTCAAAATAAAGAACAAATTGGGATAAAGCATTCCATCCCGCCGTTATTCAAGGCAGTTCCTCTCTTTCCCCTGCTAGTCTACGCGAGCCCAAACGTCCCGATTTCTTCTTGCTACGTTGACGTTTAGGAGCTGGAACATCTTCCCATGGTGTCAAGTGGGCTGTAGCAGGGAGAGACGTCAAATCCAAGACCGGATCCCAGTCTTCTATATCCAGTGGTTCTATATCCAAGTGCGCATATACGGACTCCAGATCTGTCACGGATGAGACCAACATACGACGGCCTTCATAGAAGAATGATAATCCAAACGGGAATGTCCAGCGATACATGACATTCTTATTCCTTAAATGATCAGTAAGCGGCTTCAGATGACGACGTTTCTGAAGGGTACTAGATGCCAGATCTTGGTATATAGAGATAACAGAACCTTGTAAAGTAAGGGCATCCGTGTTTCTTGCTTTAGTCAGCACAGCGTCCTTATCCGTGTAATTCAGAAATCTGCATATTACGTCCCTCGGGGGGGTCTGAGGCAGTTGGTTTAGGGCGCAAAGCTCTGTGGGCCCTCTCCAAAACAATGTCCGCATGTGTATTAGGGCCAATCAGCGAGCGGCAAAGTCCCTTTATAGTTTCCATAAGGGCATCCGCAGTGATGGATTCCGGCACCCCTCTAAAACGCAGATTGTCGGCTTGCCCTTACCTTCCTCTTACTTGGCAGTCCGGGCGATGCGTCCCTGGCTTCCACTGCGCCTGCGCGTTCGGTTTGATGCGGCCGATGATGACCCCTGGCTGTCAGCTGACGGCGGGGGGTCACATGGGCAGGTGTCACGAATCGAGAGGGTGTTGTGATTGGTCAGTTCATGTATCGCCGCCAACAACGAGGGGTGGAGTTTGGGGCTTATAGTAACCCAGCGCCTGTAATGAAGTATGCCGTTGACATCGATACGAGCATCTTCCCGTGACGCACAGCAGAATATCTGCTGTTGTATACCATTATCGCTGGTGATGAGGCCAGAGTGACCAAGATACGGACCCCTGAGGATGAGTATCTGAAACGCGTAGGGTCTTTCATTGTATACTGAATGTCTGCATAGGGGACAGTAGCATTGTTTTACACCCAGCGCTAGGAGTTCCGGTGTTTTGTTCACGGACACTGGTGCACTTTGGGGATTGTACTACTGTTGTGCCCAGGTCAAATGCTGTTGTCAGTGAAATATTGTTACAAACACTGAGATATATTTATCATAATGACTCAGTGTTTTTTGTTTAATACGTTTTTAAACTATCACGGTGGGGCTTATTTCACAGTGGTGTGTTACCCCTGTTTTTAAAATGAGTTACTAATAAAAGGTATATTTTACTCAATTGTCACTTCAGTGAACCTTCTAATTTTCTCATATTGTGGGAGCACAATTATATTTATATCAATTTATACAGTGAATTTTTCAGTTCCTCTCTTTCCCCTGCTAGTCTACGCGAGCCCAAACGTCCCGATTTCTTCTTGCTACGTTGACGTTTAGGAGCTGGAACATCTTCCCATGGTGTCAAGTGGGCTGTAGCAGGGAGAGACGTCAAATCCAAGACCGGATCCCAGTCTTCTATATCCAGTGGTTCTATATCCAAGTGCGCATATACGGACTCCAGATCTGTCACGGATGAGACCAACATACGACGGCCTTCATAGAAGAATGATAATCCAAACGGGAATGTCCAGCGATACATGACATTCTTATTCCTTAAATGATCAGTAAGCGGCTTCAGATGACGACGTTTCTGAAGGGTACTAGATGCCAGATCTTGGTATATAGAGATAACAGAACCTTGTAAAGTAAGGGCATCCGTGTTTCTTGCTTTAGTCAGCACAGCGTCCTTATCCGTGTAATTCAGAAATCTGCATATTACGTCCCTCGGGGGGGTCTGAGGCAGTTGGTTTAGGGCGCAAAGCTCTGTGGGCCCTCTCCAAAACAATGTCCGCATGTGTATTAGGGCCAATCAGCGAGCGGCAAAGTCCCTTTATAGTTTCCATAAGGGCATCCGCAGTGATGGATTCCGGCACCCCTCTAAAACGCAGATTGTTCCTGCGGTTCCTATTCTCCTGGTCTTCTAGGGCCCGGAATACTGAATTAAAGTGCTTTTGACACGAGGAGAAGCATTGTGTAACTGCCGTGTTAAAATCCAGCATTGCCGCCTGAGTAGCTTCCAGCTTCTCCACCCTTTGCCCCACTTGCCTCATATCTTGCTTAATGTCAGCCAAATCTCTAACCAGAGGCTCCAAAGCCTTATTAAGTACCTTTGTGAAGAAGTCTCTAGTGAGTGGCAAGTCTGTCGAAGTGCTGCCTGCATCGCTGCTATCATCTGCTGCTCCTGCAACGTCTTCTTCCCGGGAGCGAGAGGAGGACGGCGCCATCTTGGCCACATGTCCGCCTGCACCCACCGGCCCCCTTTTCACAAATTTTTCCATGTTTCCTTGAGCCCCGAGTGTTCTGGGGGGATCCTGGTCGTCTCTGGACTTACTGCCGCCGATCTTGACCATGGCTGGCTGTAACACGCTGACTTATGCGATAAATGAGCTGTCGGTAGTTACGGAGCTCAGCAGCACACGTCCATTCAGGTCCGCCGCTAGCTCCGCCCCCCCATATTTTCTATCACTTCTAAATACGGTGCAGCCCCCCACATTTATTACCCAGTCACGGCTCTCATCCAGCCAGGTTTCGTCCATTTTACTTACAAGACTTCTTGCATTCGCCAGCAAACATTTGATCTTACCGACACCTTTATTATTCTTAGGTCCATATTTATTCCTAATCACCTCCCTACTTGGCTTGCCATCCATAGCCCCCACTAAACCCCCCAGATTTTAGTTTAAAAGCTCTTCCAGTCGTCTAACCATTCTTTCCCCCAGCACATCTGCATCCTCTCTATTTAGGTGCAGCCCGTCCCTACCATAGAGCCTGTAGCCGACAGAAAAGTCAGCCCAGTTCTCCATGAACCCAAACCCTTTTATTCTGCACAAATTTTTAAGCCATATGTTTAACTCCCTAAATTGTCGCTGACTTGCTAGTGACGCTCATGGCACTAATAGCATTTCTGAAAACGCTACCTTGGTGGTCCTGGAGTTCAGCTTTTCTCCTAGTTCCCTAAAATAATTTTTAAGGACCTTCCATCTCCTACTGACATTGTCATTGGTACCGATGTGTACCATGGCTACCCGATCTACCTCAGCCCCACCCAGCAATCTGTCTATTTGAACCGCAATATGCCGAACCCGAGCACCTGGCAGACAACACACTGTTCGGCATTCACGGTCTTTGTGACAGATGACCCCATCTGTCCGCCTAATAATAGAATCCCCTACCACCAGCATCTGTCTGAACTTTGCTGCACTTCTACTCCCAACCTTCCTACAGCAGTCATTGTCCTGGCTGCTTGGAGCAACGCCCTGCTGCAGTGATGCTGACCCTGGACTTGCATCCCTAATATCAGCCAAACAGGCATATTTGTTAGGTTGTGCCAGTTCAGGACTAGCCTCCCTGGCACTTCCGTACCCTACCTTCTCTTGTAACTGCTACCTAGCTACTAATCTCCAGATCTTTAGCTTGCCCCCCTCCACCCGCCTCAATCTCGCTGCCACTAGCCAATGCTTGCTTAGTGAGCTCTAAACTCCTATCCAGGTTTGCAATGCTCCTAAGTGTTACAAGCTGCATATTTAGATTCAATACCTGGGCTTCCAAATACACAACATGCTTGCATCTAGTGCAAAGATATTCACCCTCAAATGGCTGTTCAAAGCATACATTGCACAAGACACATACCTGGTAGAATTGTCCATGGAGCACATTTTTAAATGGGGATAAACAGTATAGTAACGTAAATAAAATAAAAATTAGTACATAATACACAACAATGCACATAGAACATTTTCTAAATCTTATTTTCCTATGTCCTTTTGTTAAACTATTGCCCTGTGTTTAACTATTTAAGGTTTTTTTTCACCCTTTGCAAAAAACGTTAATCCCACCACATGCAAACAAAACAACAATGCAAACTATACAACACTATGGCCCTGTGTTTAACTTTGCACTTATCTGTAAAATCCTACTTGACTGCAAACTCGCTCCACTCAGCAAAACCTCACTTGCAGTCTCTCAGCTTGCAGCTCAGGCAGCAATCAAGGCCCAAGTGCAGCAAATTAAACTGATTTTCTTTCTTTTTCTTTAACCCTTATTCGGTGGCATACGTCAGGAGGAATATAGACGTACAGTGGTATATGTCAACTGAATGCTCTGCACTCGCTCTTTGCCTCTAGCAGCATGTACACAAACAGTTTGTGTTAATGCTGCTAGGGGAAACAAGTGGGCTGTGGAGAGTTGTAGAATCCGGGATTCAAAGAGCTTTTCCCCTCTAAATCCTGATGCTTTGCCCGTGGACTCCAGTCCTATGAAAGCTACTGATGTAAAATGAGGAGCTCCTCAGCCAGAGCATCAGGAGGCCCCAGCTCTGTAACTGTTCTCGCACAACCGCCTTGGGAGTTCAGATCCCGAGTCTGTTGTGTGAGGTAGGCAGGGGAAGCTCTTGTGATCCTACCCCGATGTGACCTTTCAGTGCCCGGGAGAGCACTCACCTCCTCCACCATTTTTGTCCATTTTTGTCCATGTTGACCGCACTCCAGCCTCCCTGCACCAGATGAAGTCAAGTGACTCCCCTCTCTTGATGACTCATTCCTGTGGGCTTTTTAATCCACAGCCACACGCACGGTGGCCCGACTATCCCTTTTTTAAAGAGGCAAGAGTCCCCAGGTGCTTTTTTTTTAAATCTTCCATGGGGTAGCCCCAGTGACGTAACTGTTCCTATATAGACAGTTAAAGTATTAAAGCTTACCTAGGGTAGTCCCGGTGACATAACTGGCCATACATGACATGTGCTGTTAAGGTAACTGGCATCAGACATGCAAGGTGGAGCATGACAAGCATCAATGTCCGGCATGCACAGTGGCGTCTAGAGGATGCTGAAAACCATGAGGATGTAACAACCAACTCCCTTCTCTATCTAATCCAATGAAGATGATTGTCTCTGGAAATGACAAATTAATCCCTTCTCACTGTTCCCTACCAGCCAGATCCTATCCTACAAAAATATGGTATTTGAATAGTAAAAGTTTATGTGACTTTTAGATTTGTCATTTAGTATCCACCTATTTAGGGTATTTAATGTTGAGATTTTGCACTATTTCACTGCTTGAGAAAGGCCTTTTGTTGAAATGTTGCATGGTGTTTTTTTGATATGGGACAATTAATTAAGATTTTTGGAGATAATGCTGACAATTTAATACTAATATTGTAGCATATTTCTTGAGATTTGAACAAAAACTGTTTAGGATTTATGTTTGGTAAAACTGCATATCCTGTGTTTCTTTCTAAGCAGTCATTCCCAACACTTCCAAGAAAGTAGGAGTAATACCTATCTTCTTCTTACTGACTGTGGTCTATTTTCAGGGCCAGCTCCAGGTGCATGTGTGCCCTTAAAAAATACCTGTGTACCCTTCCCTTTGTTTGATAAGATTAGAGCATGTTTACTTAGACTACCATGGGCTATGTTTATCACTCATGTTAAAATGTGACTCCCTGTGCCCTTTTAAATTTCTTTATTGGTTGCACCACTTTAGCAGCAATAAATACAATAAACCCCACAGTTAAACTCAGAAAGGGCTCCCAAACATGTGGTTGTTGACATTTTTTTTTAGATGAGTGAAGCTAGGCTCATTGTCTTGCTTATGCTTATGTCCCACTTTCTAATACTGTCCATCACTTCTATTACTCATTAAACACTTGTTCACTCATCATATTGCAGCCACTCAGTTCTAAGTGAGGTTCTATTCCATTGATTGAGTTTTCCTCTAGAAGAACCTAATAGATCCGCTATATGGCATCTGATGGAACACGCTGAATTTTAAAATATGCATAATCCATACAGAAATTATGAACATTTAAACATAGGAACATCTGCATTGTCATCTTGACTAATACTACCTTTGTATTACAGAGGAAAGGCAAAGAATAAGAACTGTAAATACCCTCCTGAGGAACAAATAGGCAATAACATTTACACACACCAACTATACAGTATACTCACACATACACAGCAGCGCCACATATTACATCGTTTTATATTTTGTTTTACTTTTTTCTTATTTTATATATGCAGTACTAAATTTACTTAATTTTTGGTCACTATCCCCTTCATGTGCGCAGTGAGAAGAATTATACCTGTGGCATGCATAATTAGTATTATGCTGTATGTGAACCAGGGGTATTTGGCTAGTCTGAGCAATGACTATTTTCTGCTCCCTTTATCATGATTAAACTGTTGGTATAAGCTAATACTCTGTTTCCCCTCCTGGTATCAGTAATGCGTCTAATAGTGCTGTTTCTTATCATTAAATTAGTAAAGCATCAGTGTATGCTCAGATACTCAGAAGTAGTTACTCAGAAGTGTTCTTGTCCAGATTCAAACACAGAAACTTCTGTGTTCTGTGTACCAGGCAGCAGCTCTTCTCTTTAAACTACTGGTGTCGCTGGGCAGCTGGACAGCTCCATTGCTGAATCTATTGTCTAGGTTCTCTTGATTCTTGTCTCTTGAGTTTATTTGCCTATATTAGTCTCACTCTTTTTGCTTCCTATATAAGCCTGACCCTTGCAGCTCATTCTTGCCAGACCTGAGTTTTCTGCCACTAGTCTAGTTCACTGCTGCCTTACGCTACAACTGTTTATGCTAATTTGTTTACCAAACTTGGATTGCTTCCGAACCCCGTCTCTGCCTAATGTTACAACTATCTATAAGATAAACCTGGGCTGTTACTTGACTTCTGTTGTCGAGCTAAAAATGATCACATGTAAGTTCATAAACTTAGATATGATTATTATTATTTGGATCCTGCATGTCAGAGACACTCAGGACCAGCTTTCAGCCAAGCCATCAGTTCAGCTGACCTGACAGAATAATTAAAGTCAAGTTAAAGTTATTTGAAATAACTTAAAACATTGATTTATCAAAAAAACATAATTTTTGGTTCAACGGTGTACATAATCTTTAATACAAATGTGCATTTAATTCGATCAGACTTATTGAAAGAGGAAGGGAAAGACTGTAGGCATTTTGATATGATCGTACCTTCTCTTTCAGTCAATCAACTCTGAATACCCATCAAAACACTGAATGTATATTTGAACCTATGCAAATTGATGTTATTAAAAAAAAATCCTTTCTACAGCAGAAAAAGAGAAGCCGTACAGAAAATCTTCACATTTATTGCAGGGGTATAGGGCATTATGCTGTTTATTGTCCAAATAATATGTATAGGACAATTGCTGTTACTGAAGTAAAAGAACAGATAAAACTAGAGATATCTGATCTGTTGGATTCAAAAATACATTTACTTTCTCCTCTTGCACAGGATGAAGACAGGCTTTTGGTTTCAGAATCTCATTTTATCGTGCCAATACATTTCTGCGCTAAACACGTGAGATTTCTTGTTCTACTATGCTTGACTCTGGGGCTGGTTGAAATTTTACAAACATAACTTTTTCTCATGATAATAATATCTCAGCACTGGTAAACATGGAAACAGTTGATAGGTTACTCCAATCATTAGAGACTGTTGCTCATGAGACTATGCAGCTTTAAGTTCTCATCAAGCTTGATCATCAAGAAGTTATTCATTTTCAACTGATTGCTTCTTCAAAATTTCCAGTTATTTGGGGAATTCCTTGGCTTTCTACTCACATTCCATCCATCAATTAGTAAACACATTGTGTATATTTTCTCTCTGAATATTTTCAGCTAAATTGTCTGCTGAAACCTATTTCTTCACTACCTGATAGCGCATCAGTTTATGAATTTTATTTCTAAAGACTCATTAACACAACAATGCGCAAAATTTCAGGATGTCTGTGATAAAAAGAATGAAGATAAGCTACCTCCACATCGCTCATACGATTGACCAATAAAACTCTTAGTCATAGATAAAACATTTTCCTGCATCTACTCTCCAGGGGTGTAACTAGGGTAAACTGGGCCCCATAGCAAACTTTTGACTAAGCCTTGTAGATAGTTCCGTATAGCTTGTAGATAGCCCTTGTAGATAGTGCCATATAGCTTGTAGATAGTGCCATACAGTCCCCCTGTAGATAGTGCCACCACCTCCCCCATACTGCCACCCCTGTAGATAGTTCTATACAGCCCCCTGTACATAGTGCCCCCCACCTCCCATACAGCCGCTCCTGTAGATAGTGCTATACAGCCATCCCTGTATATAATGCCCCCATATTACCCTTGTAGATAGTCCCATACAGCCGCCCCTGTAGATAGTACTATACAGCCCCCTGTAGATGGTGCCTCCACCTCCCCCTTATAGATAGTGCCATACAGCCCCCCCATAGATAGTGCCCCCTATCTCCCCCTTGTAGCTAGCATCCCCAAATAAAACAAAAAATTATGTACTCACCTAGGCCCCTTTCCCGCAATGATTGGAGCTGCTTCAAATCATCCTCAATGCCGACAGGTACTTGCGTAGGCTGGCATGATCCAGTGATATCATAGGTGCGATAGGCTGCAGGCCGAATGTGGCCTGTATCCTAGTAAATGGCAGAGCAAGGAGATACTTCCCTGCTCTACCATAGTGTTCAATAGTATCTGCATCTTAAGGATGCAGATACTATGGAATGTGGCGTCACTACCGCTAGAGCAGCCATAGCAGCTGCTAGCTGCTCCACCAGACATGGGGGAGCCATGCCGGCAGATGGCACGGGCCCCCTCATGCTACGTGCCCCCATAGCAGCCTCTAGATAGTTACACCATTGATACTCTCTTTCTGCACCAGAACTGAAAGCCTTACAGAAATATTTGGATGAGAATTTGAAAAAGGCTTTATCCGGCCATTTACATCTCTTGCTAAAGCACCTTTGTTCTTTGTTAAGAAGAAATATTCCACTTTACATCCCTACATTGACTATATGGAGCTTAGTAATGTCACACTTAAAAAAACTATATTCTCTCCCTTTAATTCCAGAATAACAGCTGAATTCTTTACTAAGCAAGATCTAAGTGGTGCATATAACTTGTTCGAATCAGTCGTTGGAATGAATGGAAGACTGCCCTCAGTATACGATATTAAAGTATCTTGTAATATACAGTATTTCGGACTTTGTAATGCCCTCGCCCCTTTCGACGATCCTACTGGGATTAGTAGAGAAAGAATTCCTATGGTAGAGACACCTACGTGATAGCCTATGTGAAGTACTCTGTGAGCTATAAATGCACACCTCCTTAAAGTGTTCCCATTCATTATAGTGCATGCAACAGTCAGACAGAAAACAGCTCTAACATATGGTAAAAAAATGCAATTTTTTTAATAAAAAATAGGAGTGCAACTCCACAATATATTTAAATGGGTTCTCCACTTTGGACAATTCCTACTTGTTAGAAGGATCCCTTGACAATAGGCTGATCACAAAGTATCCCCATGCTTGGACCTCCAGCCATCACCGGTAATCTGTGAGGAAACCTGGGAGTGTTACATTTTACTACAGGAAACAGTGGCATAACTTTAGGGGTTGCAACGGTCGCAATTGCGACCTCGCCCCGAAGCCAGGGGGCACGCGGCCCCCCGCAACACATCAATAAAAAGTTACTATAGTAACTGGGGCCTATGTAATAAACTACACACGCCCCTGTTACTATAGTAACTGACATTACTTACCCTCCCTCTTTCTGGAGCGCAGCGGAGGTTCTGACGTCACAGCGCTATGCGCAGCGCATAACTTCACGACGGTATGCGCTGCGCACAACATCTTGACACTAGATGGAGTGAGGAGCTCCACTGCGGCCGAAGAGAAAAGGTAAGTTTAACCCGTTAGTGACCGCCAATACGCCTTTTAACGGCGGCTACTAACGGGCTTTATTCTGATGCATATGCCTTTTTACGGCACTGCATCAGGATGAGTAAACAGAGCAGGGAGCCGTCAAATCTCCCTGCTCTCAGCTGCCAGAGGCAGCTGAGGGCTGGGAGCGTCCCTGCTCTGCCGTGTGAGATCGATATAAGTATCGATCTCACATATTTAACCCCTCAGATGCGGTGCACAATAGCGAGCACCGCATCTGAGTGGTTTTGGAGAGAGGGAGGGAGCTCCCTCTCTCTCCCACCGACACCCGGCGATAAGATCGTCGAGTGTCTGTGTCTTCTATGGCAGCCGGGGGTCTAATAAAGGCCCCCAGGTCTGCCTGTCATAAATGCCTGCTAGATCATGCCTCTGGCCCTCCCACCCTGGTAATACTAGGCTGCTGCTGCATTGTATCTGGCTGGTTATGAAAAATTGGGGGGGACCCCAAGTCATTTTTTTTAATAAATAATTGGACAGCACGATGTGGGGGTTCCCTCATTTTTGATAACCAGCCGGATACAACACAGCAGCAGCAGCCCAGTATTACCAGGGTGGGAAGGGCCACTGTTTTTTGGCTTTCCCAGCCTAATAATACCAGCCTGCGGCCACCCCAGCCAGCAGCTATTACTAAGGTGGTAGTTTTAAAGTTGAAACAAATACAAAGACATAGATAAAATATTTTATTGAAATAAAAATTCCACACAACCCTCGTTATCCATTTTATTGAGAATTTAAAAAAAACGCAGTTATCGAAGTCCTCGAATTCGAAGTAGTCCAACAACCGAACTTGTGAAAATACACAAACACACAAAAATAAGCTGCAATGTCAGCGAGCTGGGCCCTTACATCTAATCCTATCATGTGTGATACTGTCTGCTGAGCCACTGTATCTAATCCTATAACGTGTGATACTGTCTGCTGGGCCTTATATCTAATTCTATCATGTGTGATACAGTCTGCTGGGCCAATGTTTCTAATCCTATTATGTGTGTGATACTGTCTACTGAGCCCAGGGCCACCATCAGGAATTTCAGGGCCCCATACAGCTAAATTTTCTGGGCCCCCCTTTTACTGCTCGCGGGAAAAAGACGCCGACGCGGTTTCCGCGTCAAAAAACTCGTCAAAATACTCAGTGTGAACATAGCCTTACACGTATAAATTCCCTGCAAGTGGTGCAGCACCCCAGCCTTCTGTATAATGACATTCTGCAGCTTTCTGTCTTCCTGCTTCAGTTCCTCATGATTTTCAAGATCTCTGCCTGCTGTCTGTGAATGAGAACATTAAAACCAGTCCTGGCTTATTACTTTCACAGCTGATGGTCTTGTTACAATGTATCAGTGGAGATAAGAGCCATCTGCCTGGAGTCCAGCATAGGAGAGGGGTTTGTGCTGTTGCTGCGTTTAGCTCACAGATGATTGACTGATACATTGTAACAAACTTTCTTATATACAACTTTAACGCCATACAGCCCCCTCTGTAGAGAACTCCATACAGCCCCCCTTGTAGAGAACGCCATACAGCCCCCTCTGTAGATAATGCCATACAGATCCCCCCTGTAGATAACGCCATATAGCCCCCTTTGTAGATAACGCTGTACAGCCCCCTCTGTAGATATCTACAAAGGGGGCTGTATGGCGTTATCTACAGGGGGTCTGTATGGCGTTCTCTACAAGTGGGTCTGTATGGCGTTCTCTACAAGGGGGTCTGTATGGCGTTCTAAACAAGGGGGGCTGTATGGCGTTCTCTACAAGGGGGCTGTATGGCGTTCTCTACAAGTGGGGCTGTATGGCGTTCTCTACAAGGGGGGCTGTATGGCATTCTCTACAAGGGGGGCTTTATGGCGTTCTCTACAAGGGGGGCTGTATGGCGTTCTCTACAATGGGCACTGTATGGCGTTCTCTACAAGGGGGCTGTATGGCGTTCTCTACAAGGGGGGCTGTATGGTGTTATCTACAGAGGGGGCTGTATGGAGTTCTCTACAGGGGGCTGTATGGAGTTCTCTACAGGGGGGGCTGTATGGAGTTCTCTACAGGGGGGTTCTGTATGGCGTTCTCAAAGGGGGGAGGGGTGTATGGCATTATCTACAGGGGGGCTGTATAGCGTTACCCACAGGGGGGGCTGCATAGCGTTACCTACAGGGGGGGCTGTATAGCGTTATCTACAAAGGGGGCTGTATGGGGTTATCTACAGGGGGACTCTGTATGGCGTTCTCTACAGTGGGGGCTGTATGGCATTATCTGCAGAGGGGGCTGTATGGCGCAAACGCCATACAGCCACCCCTGTAGGTAACGCTATACAGCCCCCCCTGTAGGTAACGCTATACAGCCACCTGTAGGTAATGCTATACAGCCCCCCCTGTAGATAACGCTATACAGCCCTCCCTGTAGGTAATGCTATACAGCCCCACCTGTAGGTAACGCTATGCAGCCCCCCTGTAGGTAACGCCATGCAGCCCCAACCCCCCCCAAAAAATTTGACCTACAGTGTGTCCTACAGAAGACATGTATCCCCTATCCACAGGATAGGGGATACATGTGTGATCGCTGGCAGCGATAAGGAGAACGGGGGACCGAAAGTCCCCCAAAGTTCTCCATGACTAACCTCTGACTTCCGGCGTCTGCGCAGCTGTAATGGCAGGAAGGAGGTGAAGGGAAAGTGAGCCCTAATCTACCCACCGCCCTGTCCCTGCCTACTTGCAACGACCCGCCCTAGGCGACGAGGTACAACTGGGCGGCGGTCCCTACGCTGTCTAAGTGCACAGGAAAACAAACAGGGAACACGCAAGGGAAGGGGCAGTAGCCACGGAACGCCACGAGGAAACGGAGCGGCGAACGGACAGTCAGGACCAGGACGAAGTGAGTACACCCAAGCGGGCAAGGAGACAGAAGCAAGCCAGGGGCAAAGCAAGCAGGTCAAGCAGAACTGCAGCAAGGCAGAAGCACGGCAGAAGCAGGCTGGAGCAAGCAGCAGTGGGGCCAGGAATCCAAAAGAATTACAAGCACTGAGGGAGAGAACAGGGCAGGTAATAAAGGACAGGGGGCGGAGCTAACTCCGACAGACCAGGCCGCGATAGGCTCTCCCACTCCTGAGCCTGCCACCCTGGTTGGTGGGAGATGGTGTCAGTCGAACAGGTCTGGCCTCAGGTGTGGATTGATTAATCCCAGGAGTATACCTAGATGAAGTACCTGGCAGATCCCTAACAGTACTCCCCCTTTTATGAGGGGCCACCGGACCCTTACTAAGGGGACCCGGTTTAGTGGGGAAGAGAAGGTGGAACCTCCTGATCAATACCCCAGCGTGAACATCACGGGCAGGTACCCAAGTCCTCTCCTCCGGCCCGTATCCTCTCCAATGGACCAGGTACTGGAGGGAGCCCTGGACCATCCTACTGTCCATAATCTTGGCCACCTCGAATTCCACCCCCTCAGGGGTGAGAACGGGAACAGGAGGTATCCTCGAGGGGGACCAGGACGGGGAGCAGCGTTTAAGGAGGGAGGCATGGAAGACGTCATGTATGCGAAATGATGGGGGGAGCTCCAGACGGAAGGATACAGGGTTGAGGACTTCAATGATCTTATAAGGTCCAATAAATCGGGGAGCAAACTTCCTGGACGGGACCTTAAGGCGCAAGTTCCTGGACGACAACCAGACCAAATCCCCGACGACAAACCGGGGGTTAGCAGAACGTCTACTATCCGCCTGAATCTTTTGTGCGCTCTGGGACGCCTCTAGGTTCTTCTGAACCTGGGCCCAGACAGTGCACAGCTCCCGATGAACATCCTCTACCTCAGGATTATTGGAACAACCAGGGGAGACGGAGGAGAATCTTGGGTTAAACCCGAAATTACAGAAAAACGGGGAGACCCCTGACGAGTTACTGACCCGGTTATTCAAGGAAAATTCAGCAAGGGGAAGGAATGAGACCCAATCGAATTGACAGTCAGAGATGAAACACCTTAAATATTGTTCCAGGGATTGGTTGGTCCTTTCCGTTTGGCCATTAGTTTCGGGATGGAAGGCGGAGGAGAAGGACAGATCAATCTCCAACTTTTTACAAAAAGCTCTCCAAAATAAGGAAACAAATTGTACCCCTCTGTCAGAAACGATATTGACTGGGGCCCCATGGAGACGCAGGATGTGTTTCACAAACAAAGAAGCTAACGTCTTGGCGTTAGGTAGCTTCTTAAGGGGCACAAAGTGGCACATCTTGCTGAAGCGGTCGACTACCACCCACACCACCGACTTGCCCTGAGATGGAGGCAAATCGGTGATAAAATCCATGGAGATATGGGTCCAAGGTCTCTGGGGAATGGGCAAGGAACGTAGTAGGCCCGCAGGTCGGGACCTAGGGGTTTTGGACCTAGCGCAAACCTCACAAGCGGCGACGTAAGCCCTAACGTCTTTAGGCAACCCAGGCCACCAATAGTTTCTGGTAATGAGGTGTTTGGTGCCCAAGATGCCAGGATGACCAGATAGAGCGGAGTCATGGTTTTCCCTGAGTACCCTCAACCGGTATTGCAGGGGAACAAACAGTTTGTCCCCAGGGACGTTCCCGGGAGCTGCACCCTGATTAGCCGCGATATCAGAAGCTAAATCAGAATCCGTGGCAGAGACGATTATACAAGGGGGTAAAATACAAGCAGGATCCTTCTCGGAAGGAGGATTGGCCATGAAACTACGTGACAGAGCATCAGCCTTAATATTCTTGGACCCAGCCCTATAGGTAACCAAGAAATTAAATCTGGTAAAGAATAGTGCCCACCGAGCTTGTCTAGGATTAAACCTCCGGGCCGATTCTAGGAAAACCAGATTCTTGTGATCCGTAAGGACCGTTACCTGGTGTCTGGCCCCCTCCAGGAAGTGCCGCCACTCCTCAAAGGCCCATTTAATGGCTAGAAGTTCGCGGTTGCCAATATCATAGTTACTCTCCGTGGGCGAAAACTTCCTAGAGAAGTAAGCACAGGGGCGGAGATGGGTGAGGGAGCTGGTACCCTGGGACAAGACGGCCCCCACTCCCACCTCGGAAGCGTCAACCTCCACAATAAATGGCTCCTCTTGGTTGGGCTGAATCAGCACGGGGGCCGAGATAAAGCACTTCTTGAGGGTCTCAAAGGCCTGGACGGCCTCAGGGGGCCAATGGAGGACATCAGCACCCTTGCGGGTAAGGTCCGTAAGAGGCTTAGCGACGACCGAGAAGTTGGCAATAAATCTCCTGTAATAGTTGGCGAACCCTAAAAAACACTGTAATGCCTTAAGGGAGGCAGGTTGGACCCATTCCGCCACAGCCTGAACCTTGGCAGGGTCCATGCGGAATTCATGAGGAGTGAGGATTTAACATAAAAATGGTATCTCCTGTACCCCAAAGACAAATTTTTCAGTCTTAGCAAACAGATTATTCTCCCGAAGGACCTGGAGCACCTTCCTGACATGCTCCACGTGGGAGGACCAGTCCTTGGAAAACACCAGTATGTCATCAAGGTACACAACAAGAAAATTACCCAGGTACTCTCTCAGGATTTCATTAATAAAATTCTGGAAGACAGCAGGGGCATTACACAACCCAAAGGGCATGACCAGGTATTCAAAATGACCCTCGGGTGTGTTGAACGCAGTTTTCCACTCATCCCCCTCTTTGATGCGGATAAGGTTATATGCCCCCCGTAGATCAAACTTAGAAAACCATTGGGCTCCCTGAACCTGATTAAAAAGATCCGGAATCAAAGGAAGTGGGTACTGGTTCCTTACGGTGACCTTATTCAGGTTACGATAATCAATGCACGGCCTAAGACCACCATCCTTCTTCCCCACGAAGAAGAAGCCAGCACCTACAGGAGAAGTCGAGGGGCGAATGAAACCCTTGGCCAGGCATTCTTGGATATACACCCTCATGGCTTCACGTTCAGGACATGAAAGATTAAATATCCTACCCTTAGGAAGCTTGGCACCAGGCACCAAATCGATAGCGCAATCGTAATCTCTATGGGGGGGCAACACCTCGGAGGCCTCCTTAGAAAACACATCGGCGAAGTCCTGAACAAACTCAGGAAGCGTGTTTACCTCCTCCCGGGGAGAAATAGAGTTAACAGAAAGACATGACATAAGACATTCATTACCCCATTTGGTGAGATCCCCAGTATTCCAATCAAACGTGGGATTATGCAACTGCAACCAGGGAAGGCCTAAAACCAGATCAGACGATAATCCCTGCATCACCAGTACAGAGCACTGCTCCAAATGCATGGAGCCAACCAGGAGTTCAAAAACAGGAGTATGCTGAGTAAAATAACCATTAGCAAGGGGAGTTGAGTCGATTCCTACTACAGGGATAGGATAAGGTAAATCAATACAAGGCATCTTTAGAGACATAGCAAATTCCACAGACATGATATTAGCAGATGAGCCAGAATCCACGAAAGCACTGCCCGTGGCAGACCGGCCAGCAAACGAGACCTGAAAGGGAAGCAAAATTTTATTGCGTTTCACATTAACGGGAAATACCTGTGCGCCCAAGTGACCTCCCCGATGATCACTTAGGCGCGGAAGTTTTCCGGCTTCTTATTCTTGCGCCTGGGACAGGTGTTCAGTAGATGCTTGTCGTCCCCACAGTAGAAGCAGAGACCATTCATTCTGCGAAACTCCCTACGTTGTCGAGGGGACATGGAGGCCCCGAGTTGCATAGGTACCTCCGAGTCCTCCGTGGAGGGGCGAGGAGACGGGACCTCGGGGGGGATCGCAGAAAAGTCAGAGGGGAGCACACTGAAGCGTTCTAGCTGACGTTCCCTGAGACGTCGGTCAAGTCGTACTGCTAGGGCCATAACCTGGTCAAGGGAGTCAGACGAGGGGTAGCTAACCAGCAGATCCTTCAGGGCGTCAGATAATCCTAACCTAAACTGGCACCTTAGGGCCGGGTCGTTCCACCGAGAAGCTACACACCACTTCCTAAAATCAGAACAGTATTCCTCAACAGGTCTCCTACCCTGACGTAAGGTCACCAGCTGACTCTCGGCTAAAGCAGTCCTGTCAGTCTCGTCGTAAATGAGTCCGAGGGCAGAGAAAAAACTATCAACAGAGGAAAGTTCAGGGGCGTCAGGAGCCAAGGAGAAGGCCCACTCTTGGGGCCCTTCCTGGAGTCGGGATATGATGATACCCACCCGCTGGTTCTCGGAACCTGAGGAGTGGGGCTTTAGGCGGAAATACAGTCTGCAACTCTCCCGGAAGGAGAGAAACGTCTTACGGTCCCCTGAGAACCGGTCAGGTAACTTGAGGTCGGGTTCTAGAGGTGAGGTGAGGGGTACTACTAAAGCAGCGTCACCCTGATTGACCCTTTGGGCCAGGGCCTGGACCTGTAGGGAGAGGCCCTGCATCTGCTGGGTCAGGGTCTCAAGGGGGTCCATGATAGCGTCAGCGTAGGAGAAATGGTAGACTAGGTAAGGGCTTGTAATTATGTAATGGCAGGAAGGAGGTGAAGGGAAAGTGAGCCCTAATCTACCCACCGCCCTGTCCCTGCCTACTTGCAACGACCCGCCCTAGGCGACGAGGTACAACTGGGCGGCGGTCCCTACGCTGTCTAAGTGCACAGGAAAACAAACAGGGAACACGCAAGGGAAGGGGCAGTAGCCACGGAACGCCACGAGGAAACGGAGCGGCGAACGGACAGTCAGGACCAGGACGAAGTGAGTACACCCAAGCGGGCAAGGAGACAGAAGCAAGCCAGGGGCAAAGCAAGCAGGTCAAGCAGAACTGCAGCAAGGCAGAAGCACGGCAGAAGCAGGCTGGAGCAAGCAGCAGTGGGGCCAGGAATCCAAAAGAATTACAAGCACTGAGGGAGAGAACAGGGCAGGTAATAAAGGACAGGGGGCGGAGCTAACTCCGGCAGACCAGGCCGCGATAGGCTCTCCCACTCCTGAGCCTGCCACCCTGGTTGGTGGGAGATGGTGTCAGTCGAACAGGTCTGGCCTCAGGTGTGGATTGATTAATCCCAGGAGTATACCTAGATGAAGTACCTGGCAGATCCCTAACAGCAGCTCAATAAAAATGAAAGGATCGCTGGTCACGCATGCGCAGAAGCGCGACTGGTGCTCCATTCATTTCTACGGAGCTGCCGACACAGACCCCGGAAGTCCGAGGTTTGTGATGGAGAACTTTCAGTCCCCCGTTCTCCCTATCAATGCCAGCGATCACACATGTATCCCCTGTCCTGTGGATAGGGGATACATGTCTTGTTTAATGGCAGAGCGGGGAGATACCTCCCTGCTCTGCCGTAGTGTTCAGTGGCGTCGCGCTGTAGCAGCCATAGCGGCAGCTAGTGGAGCCTCCGGCCATGGTAGGGGCCCGTGCTGGCGTGCGACACGGGCCCCCTCATGCCGCGGGCCCCCGGTGGTAGTTACACCACTGGCCGGACCCCTTACAGAAGTACCCCTAATACCCCCCTGATGGCGGCCCTGACTGAGCCACTGTATCTAATCTTATCCATAGTTATAGGGTCGTATTGCTATAGATATGCTGTCTCTCATATATAAATATACATAGACGCACACATTTGTTTTGGGGTGGCACATATGTATTGGGGCTATTCCCCCTGATGTTTTAAGTTCTTAGTGAGGCCCCTGGCTGCTAGTGCTGCATTGTTGGATCATTTAGGAGACCCAGCGATGAAGCTGAGGGCCATCGGCCATGAGAAGTTTGGGGGGGGGCCCAAGAAGAACCTTTGCATGAGCCTTTAGCTACGCCCCTGACAGGGAAATAGGTTGTCTGTGTAATACAGGACAGGACAGGTCCTCCAGAGCAAGATACGCTCATATTAATGGCTCTGGCCAAGAGATGAGGATCCAGAACAGGTGACCCCCCTCTATTAACTCAAAATTCCCTAATAGGCTGTATGAAAATGAGTTTTCTAAACTAGACAACCCCTTTAAATAACTAGAAATAAGCTTTGAAATTATTATAATAAAAATACTATATAACATGGTGGGTAACAACATAGACTATGGACAGTCGACTCCATTAGAAATCAGAGGCCAAAAACAATGAAGAGGTCAGCGTTGAAGATCCATCCTTGTGTATTAATCATTGATTACACTGGATGTCTTTCATCGGTCCCTTTTTATCTGATTCCAGTAAGGTACACTTGACATGCAGCTTTTTCTTACTATATTCCCTAATTATTAAAGGGGTTTTCCCATGAGAGACATTTATGACATATCCTCAGGATATGTCATAAATGTCAGATAGATGCGGGTCCCACCTCTGGGACCTGCACATATCTCTAGAACGGGCCCCCCAAACCCCATTGTAGCTTTGTCTGATCTCGCTGACTCCCGGCCACTTCCTGGTTATATGGTCGGGAGTTACGTAAACAGCGTAACTCGCTGAGCTATGCTGTTTCCGTAACTCTTATAGTAGTGAATGGCAGTTTCCATGGCTACAATTCAGTTCTATGGGACTTACGGAAATAGCGTAGCTCAGCGAGTTACGCTGTTTACGTAACTCCCGACCACATAACCTTTTTCATGGTCGGAAATTCAACTCATTCAGCCGCAACACAGAGTGGCTGAATGGGGTTTAGGGGGCCCCGTTCTGACATTTATGACATAGCCTGTGGATGTGTCTTAAATGTCTCTCGTGGGAAAACCCCTTTAAAGCTGACATGGAAACTTGTTTTCCTGAAGAATAAGACAGTGTTTTATTTTACATATATATCTTAAAAATGAGCTACAATTTCAAATCATGTTTGATCTACAGCAAGATCTACTTCAAACTGAAAATGATGAAACTGGTAATGCCATACACTTAATTTATTCATTGTACCAGTGTAATACCAACCACCTCCTGTTTTCATTATACCAATCTACTGCCAGTCATTTCCTGTTTTCATTAGAGCAATGTAATGCTTTCCTCCTACTGTTTTCATTAGTGCAGGACTGTGTAATGGCAACCACCTCATGTTTTCATTATAGAAGAGCTGTGTGGTGCCAGCTGCCACTTCTCTCACTTTGTAGTGTAACATTTTGACCAAGAATTTTGATATCTTGGGAGAAACATTGGAAAGATTTTGCATGTTCATTAAGTTTGTGATTTTGTTTTCCTATTTTATCACATATACTGAAAATTCTACGAAATGACACATTATCACAAATTATGGCCAAGCATTTGCAGTTTATGAAAGAGATTGGTTTTCTGTCAAGAGATTTTGAAATATTGTTCCATCTCTTATATTTCTCGAAAAATAATATATTTGCAAACCATATTTGTTCTGCATTCAAGAATTTGATGGAAAGTTCAGCCTTCCATGAACAATACAATTCCTTATTATTTTCTAATTAGTAAGTTATTAACATCATTGAGCAGGGTAAGTGGCAGATGTGCCTAAGTTTTGCAAAAATGATTAAAAGGTATTAAAACTTGAGACATATCATTGTTTTCCAAGAAAAAGTGAAATATCCATCTGTTGTACATTTATGACAAAGGGCAAACTCACCTTTGAAAATGACATCTATCACATGAAGTCCAAATTTGTCAACATCAGAGAAGCGATGACTCCATTATACAGATGAACAACCTAAACAAACCTCACACCAAACAAATGGTGTATACTGGGGTCCCTTATTGCAAGTAGACAACCTAAAAGCGAACCAAAAAGGGACATAACCCTTAAAGAAATAGTATACTAAATAATATACAAGAGTACAAAAAATCTTTATTAAATATAATCAACATTATGTTACTGTTGATTATATTTAATAAAGATTTTTTGTACTCTTGTATATTATTTGGTATACTATTTCTTTAAGGGTTATGTCCCTTTTTGGTTCGCTTTTAGGTTGTCCATTATACAGATATCTTACTTCATTTCAAATAATTACAAATATTGATATTATTGATGATGATGATGATGATGATGATAATACAAACCTGCTGTGGCATGATGGCACATTGGTTAGGGGTTTGAATGTCACCAGGACAACATCTGCAAAGTTTGTACATTATCCCCATCCCTGAAAACATACTGAGGTTAATTTGTTTCAATTCAATATGTTGCCCTAAGGGGTGTTCATGTTTGTGATAGCAGATTAAGATTGCGAGCTCTGCTGCAAACATGGATTAATGAGAGTGCATTATATTCGTAAAGTGTTTAATAATTTGGTGTTTTATAACCAATGAGCAATAATTAAATAAAAAGCTCTATCCAAGAAGTTAGAAAATGGCCAGAGTCAGGCTGCAACCTTTGGTGGGCCGAGGTTCTGACATAATGATTGGCCCCAAAGGTCCAGCAGAAGACAATGCCATTTGGTACTGACCTTTGAGCCAAACACTTACCACTAGGACATTTTTCTTATTAGCTAACTCACAAATAACCTATTAGACCTTATGGAAGATATGGCCTGTGCGTACAATAATAACAAAGATTATGATAAAAGCGGACGTGTACATGTAAATGGACCCTCAGAATCATTTCCTTTGGTGGGTCCAAGGAACCCCATTATGTCACAGCCAGGGTAACTGGAACAGGAGCTTTGGAGACTGCAGCTTGCACATCCAGCCGCTGTGCAATGGAGCTCACCACCAGGAGGAGTTGGTCTTGTGGTGACCGAAGGTCTCGCAGGTCTGCTTGCATGGCTTGTGACGTCGTCATGGTCTTGGGTTGACCAGCGGGGTCCATGGCCTGAGCATACTGTCACAATATGTGGGTATGTGGACCCACTGGGCCGTACCACCGTAATGGGATTGCAGCTGGCCAAACAGAGTATCAAGTCAATGTCTATAGTTCGAGTAAGGGTACCTGTGGTAGCTCAGACAGTAGCTATAATTAGGCTCGGATGGGACCTTGGCAGCAGACACCAGGCATGGTGTAACACAGCAGATGTGATCGGTGGCACATGACTCCAACTCTATAAGGCACAGGAACAAGGTAGCATGGGATACAGGACACAGGTAGCAGGTACGGGAACACTGGAAACTGGAAAACACTAAGGGACCATTTTTAACCCCTTCAGGACTGAGCCTGTTTTGGCCTTCAGGACGAAGCCGATTTTTCAAATCTGACATGTGTCACTTTATGTGGTAATAACTCCGGAATGCTTTTACCTATCCAAGCGATTCTGAGATTGTTTTCTCGTGACATATTGTACTTTATGTTGGTGAAAAAATTTGGTTGATAAATTCAATATTTATTCGTGAAAAACACCAAGATTTGGAGAAAATTTGCAAAAATTAGCATTTTTCTCAATTTAAATGTATCTGCTTGTAAAACAGATAGTAATACCACACAAAATAGCTACTAGTTAACATCACCCATATGTCTACTTTATGTTGGCATAGTTTTTTGAACATTCTTTTCTTTTTCTAGGACGTTAAAAGACTTAGAACTTTAGCAGCAATTTCTCATATTTTCAAGAAAATTTCAAAAGGCGATTTTTACAAGGACCAATTCAGTCTTGAAGTGGCTTTGAGGGCTTATATATTAGAAAGTCCCCATAAATCACCCCATTTTGAAAACTGCACCCCTCAAAGTATTCAAAACAGCATTCAGAAAGTGTATTAACCCTTTAGGCGTTTCACAGGAATTAAAGCAAAGTAGAGGTGAAAGTTACAAATTTCATTTTTTTTTAACAAAATTCATTTGTAATACATTTTTTTCTATACCACAGAAGGTTTTACTCGAGAAATGTAACGTATTATTTATTGCCCAGATTCTGCAGTTTTTAGAAATACCCCACATGTGGCCCTAGTGCGGTCATGGACTGAAACACCGGCCTCAGAAGCAAAGGAGCACCTAGTGGATTTTGGGGCCTCCTTTTTTTTAGCATATATTTTAGGTACCATGTCAGGTTTGAAGAGGTCTTGTGGGGCCAAAACAATAAAGACGCCCAAAAGTAACCTCATTTTGGAAACTACACCCCTCAGGGAATTTATCTAGGGGTATAATTAGCATTTTGAACCCACAGATTTTTTGCTAAATTTATTTGAATTAGTTTGTGAAGATGAAAATCTACTTTTTTTCTGAAAAAACTTAGAAATTGTTAATTTTTTCAAGGAATAAAAGAGAAAAAACACCCCAACATATGTAAAGCAATTTCTCCTGATTATAGCAATACCCCATATGTGGTAATAAACTGCTGTTTGGACCCACAGCAAGATTCAGAAGGGAAGGAGCACCATTTGGATTTTGAAATTCTGATTTTGCTGGAACAGTTTTCAGTGCCGTGTCGCATTTGAATTGCCCTGGAGGGAACAAAATAGTGGAAACCCATGGAAAGTGACCCCATTTTGGAAACTACGCTCATCAAGGAATTTTTCTAGGGGTAAAGTTAGCATTTTGACACCACGGTTGTTTTGCTGAATTCATTGGAATTATTCTGTAAAGGTAAAAATCAACTTTTTTTCTGAAAAAAGGTAGCCATTTTTAATTTTTACAAGGAATAAAGGATAAAAAGCACCCCAACATTTGTAAAACAATTTCTCCCGATTACGGAAATATGCCATATGTGGTAATAAACTGCTGTTTGGACCCACAGCAAGGCTTAGAAGGGAAGGAGCGCTATTTGGCTTTTGGAGCTCAAATTTTGCTGAAATGGTTTTTGGGTGCCATGTCGCATTTGCAAAGCCCCTGAGAGGCCAAAACAGTGGAAACCCCCCAAAAGTGGAAATTACACCACTTAAAGAATCTATCTAGGGATATAGTGGGCATTTAGACCCCACAAGTCTATTGCAGGATTTATTAGAATTAGGCCATGAAAATGAATATCAACATTTCTTCCACTAAAATGTTGCATTTTTTTTAAATTTCACAAAGGATAAAGGGGGTAAAAGCTGCCCAACATTTGTAAAGCAATTTCTCCCGAGTACGGCAATACCCCACGTGTGGTCATAAATGGTTTTTCATTAGAAAGTAATTAACCCTTTCTGGACTGATCCATTTTTTTTCTTTTCCTTTTTAGTTTTTTCCTCCCCGCGTTCCAAGAGCCACAACTTTTTTATTTTTCAGTTAATAGAGCGGTATGAGGGCTTATTTATTGAAGGACGAGTGGTCGTTTTTATTGGTAACATTTTTTGGTACATACAACTTTTTGAGCACTTTTTATTACATTTTTAAGTAGAGCGAATGTGACCAAAAAAACAGCGATTTTGCAGTTTTAAATTCTTTATTTTTCACGTGAGACGCTCCATACATCACCCCCCACACTAAGACATGCTATGTTGTGGTGCGCAAAGGGTTTAATGCGCAGATCATGGTGCGGAGTGAAAATTACAATTTTCCACTCATATGCCATTTTAGTGCACTATATGTTATGCCCAGTTTGTGCCACTGAAGACAAATACCTCATAAAATATTAACCGTGTTCTCCCGGGTATGGCGATGCCAAATCTGTCGACGTAAACTGGTGTTTGGGCACGCTGCAGGACTCAGAAGGGAGGGAGTGTCATTTGGCTTTTGGGGCGCAGATGTAGCTTGGTAGTTGTTCTGTTTGGGGTTATACTGGTGTTTCAGTTTATAATGTGGGGGCATATGTTATCTGTGCGGGGTACATCAGGGTACTTGTTATCTGTGCGGGGTACATCAGGGCATAATAAGAGGGTATAATAATGCAGTAAATAAATAATAATCCGCAGATATGTGGCCGGTGTCGCACTGATAAATGGCGCCCGATCTTATCCGCTTTTGGACACTGCACATTTTGCATCGCCATATTCTGGGAGCCAGAATTTATTTTATTTTTTCTCCACCGGAGCTGTGTGAGGGTTTATTCGTTGCGGGACAATCTGTAGTTTTCATTGGTACCATTTTAGGTACCAGAAATTTTTTTGATCACGTTTTATTCCATTTTTTGGCAAGCAAGGTGACCAAAAACCATCAATTCTGACAATGTTTTTTATTCGTTTTTTTATGGCCTTCACCCTGGGCTATAAATTACCATTATACTTTATTCTGCGGGTCGATACGATTACAGCGATACCAGATGTATATAATTTTTTTATGTTTTGCAGCGTTTGTGCAATAAAATCACTTATTTATAAAATAAATGATTTTTTGTGTCACCATATTCTGAGAGCCATAACGTTTTTATTTTTCAGTCAAAAAAGCGGTGTAAGGGCTTGTTTTTTGCGGGACGGGATGTAGTTTGTATTGGTACCATTTTGGCGTACATACGACTTTTTGATCACTTTTTATTGTATATTTTGGGAGGGTTGGTAACCAAAAAATTGTGATTCGGGCACTGTTTTTCGTTTATTTTTTTCGCGGTGTTCACCGTGCGGGAAAAATAATATTACAGTTTTATAGTTGGGGTCGTTACGAACGCGGCGATACCAAATATGTGTACTTTTTTTAACATGTTATTTTTTTTCCTATAATAAAAGACTTATTATAGGAAAAAAAGCATTCTTTGTTTATGTCACTTCTAACTTTTATTTTTACACTTTTTAAAAACATTTTTATTAACTTTTTTTTACTTTTTTCACTTGTCCCACTAGGGGACGCTTAGACTTGCAGCTTTGATCGCTGCTGGAATACATTACACTACACACGTAGTGTAATGCATTCCAACTGTCATTGTGACGTGACAGTCACACTGACAGGAAGCATCGGAGGACCGACCGGAGGCTGATCCTCCGAGGCTTCCGTACATGGCAACCCGGAGGTCATTGTCTGGCCTCTGGTTGCCATGATAAGGATCGCCAGCCCCCGCAAATACATGTGGGGGGCTGCCGATCCGCTGTAAACCACTTCGATGTGGTGATCGCAATCGACCACCGCATCGAAGGGGTTAATTGCCGATTTCAGCGGCGACAGGCCGCTGATCGGCAACAGGGAAAGCAGGGCTGACACCCTGCACAGTTAACCGCCGCTGCGGTGAAGCGCCGCGCGGCGGTTAACTGTTAAAGCGCGAGCGTAACTGTACGCCCAGGTGCGCGAAGTTACTGCTCACCTGGACGTACAGTTACGCCAAAGTGCGGGAAGGGGTTAAAGACTAACACGGGTAAAGACAACAATGCTCAGGCAATGAAGGAAGGGGCAGGGCCCTTCTTATAGTCCAGGGTGAGTATGGGCTAATTAAAATTTTTCTTCATGTGCGCGCACTGGCCCTTTAAGGCTGGGCACGAGCGTGGGCGCGCACCCTACGGGACAAAGCAGAACGAAGCGGAAGTGAGCACTGACATCCTGAGGAGGAGATGCGGCCCAGCGCTCACAGATCCATGGCTGCGGCCATCGCGAGGTGAGTAATCCCGACGGTCCATGGCCATGGGCGTTACACCATTCAGCTTGGCAAAACAAAGTATTTTTGGTGGATCAGTCACTTGGTAGCATGTGCCCTACCTAGCAATCTCAACTGGCAGCTTTCGCCCTGCCTGGCTATCCAATCTGGCAGCTGTCGCCCTGCCTGGCTATCCAATCTAGAGGATCATGCCCCGCTTGGCAAATCCTCCCACTTTGTACTGACTTATTTCTCCCTCTCCTGCTTATCACAGACACATCACTCTTTCTGTCTCTCTCCCCCATCACTCACCCACTGTCACAATTAAAAAAAAACTTTTTTTTTTTAAAGACTAGGCTCCTCCCATTTTTTTAAAAGGGGCCCGACGCAACAACTGACCTTTGACGCTAATCTGCCTTCACAGAGTCTCGTCCATACAAAATATATAGTGCTATATGGAAACCTGTTCTGTTCTAATACAAATACAGTTGCATTACATAACATAACATTATATACATCAGTGGGTTTGGGGCACACCCTACACACTCATAAATCCATCCTACATGCATGTTCGACAGATTTGCAATGTCTTTACTCTACAGCACTAACGCTTTCTACACTTTCTCCATATGTCAACTCCTTAAATCTGATCTGTTGTCATCTTATTTTGCCCCGTTTAGGGCCGCATAGTATGGAGACAGGTGCGCTGCACTATTAGCCTAAACAAAACAAAAAAATATTGTACCATTTGACTAATACCAGCCAGAAATAAATACAGTGGACTTTGGATAATTATAAGTCCGCTTTGTTCATTAGGGGAGCGCTTCCCTGCCTCCTACACCAATTTCAGCTGTGGTTGATGGCTGCCATGTATACAGCCATGTAAATGGCTAAGTGTTGGTCACAGGTAAGGGGGCAAGGGGGCGGATAAATGAGGGAGGAGCCCTCCCCTCATGAATGCAGTTGACTTATAGCAATGAGTCTATTGTATTCATGAGGGGAGCGCCTCCTCCCACAAGTTTCTGCTGGGATTGATGGCTGCCGCATATACAGCCAGACACATGGCAGTTTGACTGTCATTGGCGAGGGGGCAGGTGGAGGTGAAGAGAGGAAGGGGATCCCTCCACTCATGAATGCATGTGACATAACCATGAGTCCGCTGTATTCTCTGATGCTGCTATTAGTCAAATGGCACAATATTATTTTGTGCCATTTAGGCTAATGGTTAATCGGACCTGCCGCCATACTATGTGGGCTTAAAACAGGGCAGCATAGTATGTTCCGCTTTAGGAAGGCAGTCAATTTTGGCCTAAAAAGGAATATATTTGTTTTATACCATGTAAAATTACATACAGAAACCTTGCCCTTTGAATCCAGTTTTCATACTGACTCAGTGGCAAGCGTGAAATCAGCATTGTTCAGGATTTTTCTTAAATATAACTGATGATAGTTTTCCTTTCAGAAAAAAAAATCTTATTTTTTTTAAATATTTTAACTATATCTTTTTCAAATTAGTTTTTATTTTCTGACTGAATATTTTTTTATTTTATTTAAGTGATAATTGGGGTAGCCATCTTGCCTGAGCTGCTGCTCTGAACTGTGAAGTGTGGCTCCAGAGATTTGCTTTACAGCACGAACATTAGAAAACGTATAAAAAAGTCAGAAAAAAAATATTATTCACTCATGTTGAAAAACGTTGTGAGCATTCTCTATGTCATTGTGCATGGAGAGGGGGAAGAGCTGAGCTGTGCCCATGACCTATTATCAATGATGTGATATCGTGCTATCTGCCTCCAGCTTTATGACTCTTTATTGTACTACTGCCCATTTTTTTATAATTAGATGACTAAATCCTAAGGGTATGTTCACACGCAGTGCTTTCAGACGTAATTCGTGTGTTTTACGCCTCAAATTATGCCTGAAAAAATGGCTACATTACGCGTACAAACTTCTGCCCATTGCATGCAATGGGTTTTACAGTGTTCTGTTCCCACGAGGCTTAATTTTACACGTAGCTGTCAAAATACGGCACGTAAAAAGACGCCCGCGAAAAAGAAGTGCATGTCACTTCTTGGGACGTTTTTGGAGGCGTTTTTCATTGACTCCATTGAAAAACAGCTCCAAAACGGCCGTAAAATACGCCGCAAAAAACGCGAGTTGCTACAAAAATTTCTGAAAATCAGGAGCTGTTTTTGCCTGAAAACAGCTCCGTATTTTCAGAAGTTTTTGGTCACTGCGTGTGAACATACCCTTACACTGCAAAACTGGAAATGTAAGCTTATAGTGATTGCTTAGTGGCCAGCATGAAAACTGTCATCTTTAATATTTTTATATAGATAGTGACATGGACAATTAAATATATATAATCATTTCATCAATGATTATTATAGATTCGTATTAAACACACAAATATTTTTTTTTATTTTTTTTTCCTTACTACATTTACATTGCCTTAATTTTTTTTTCACTGAGATGTATAGTTTTATTTTGTTCATTTTGGGGTAGATATGTTGCAGCAATGTTTCATTAATATATTTTTTTTGAAGGGGACTACAAAAAAATGTATTATGCATTTGTTCACTATACACTATAAGGGTATGTTCACACAGAGTTTTTTTGCAGAAATCGGAATTTTGAGGCAGATTTTGACCTGTCTGCACGCCATTTGCTGCATTTTTCACTGCGTTTTTCGTGACGTATTTTCCTCGTGGCCATTAAGCGCCGCGGGCAAAAAACGCCACAAAAAAAACGCTTTCTCTGCCTCCCATGTCAATGGGAGGTTAGAGATGAAAATGCTCGAGGAAAGGGCATGCCGTTTCTTTTTCTTCTTTTTTCCGCTCGTGGGAAAAAATTGCCTCCACCTCCCAGTGAAATCAATTGGAGGCGTTTTCGGCCATTTATCTGAGCATTTTACGATGCGGTTTCCGTGTCAAAAAAACTTAGTGTGAACATAGCCTGGATATCATGGTAACTTTATTGAATATTTTTTTTATTATGTTTTTGCAACTAAAATAATATTGACTTTATTCAAATGTATTTAACATTTCCACAGTTCCACTGGGGCATTTTGACATTTAATGCTATTTTTTGTGTTTTTTTAATAATAATAATTTATTGGAATACTGTACCTTATTCCAATAAGTAATATCCATTACATTTAAAATACACACACTGACAGGAATGTCCTGAAGGCCATTCTTAGGCACTAGGCTATCTATATTTAAGCGTCAGTGCCCTCTCCTAATAGGTGCTAGAATCACCATTGACTACAGCATTTAGGGGGTTAAATGAATGCCATGTGAATATTCTCCATGAATCACAGCCTATATCCCACAAATAATCATGTGGTCACAGCTACTGTACCCACACGTCCACCGTGACTTTTTTTTATAAGAATATTCTTCAGAAGGTTATAAAAGGCCATTGGGAGACAATAAGGCCTCATTTACACGAGCGTGTGCGTTTTGCGCGCGCAAAAAACGCTGCGTTTTGCGCGCGCAAAAGGCACTTGGCAGCTCTGTGTGTCATCCGTGTATGATGCGCGGCTGCGTGATTTTCACGCAGCCGCCATCATAGAGATGAGGCTAGTCGACGCCCGTCACTGTCCAAGGTGCTGAAAGAGCTAACTGATCGGCAGTAACTCTTTCAGCACCCTCGACAGTGAATGCCGAACACAATATACACCAACCTGTGAATAAAAAAAAAATTTCATACTTACCAAGAACTTCCTGCTTCCCCCAGTCCGGGCTCCCGGCCGTTGCCTTGGTGACGCGTCCCTCTCTTGTCATCCGGCCCCACCTCCCAGGATGACGCCGCAGTCCATGAGACCGCTGCAGCCTGTGATTGGCTGCAGCCTGTGCTTGGCCTGTGATTGGCTGCAGCTGTCACTTGGACTAAACTGTCATCCCGGGAGGTCGGACCGGAGTTATCGGTAAGTCAGAACGTCTTTTTTTTTTTACAGGTTCATGGATTTTCGGAGCGGAAGTCACTGTCCATGGTGCTGAACCAGTTTAACGCTTTCAGCACCGTGGACAGTGACTGTCTCCTGACGTCGCGTACCCGAACATTTTTTACCGGTTTCGGTCAAAACGAGTTTGGCCGAACCCGGTGAAGTTCGGTGCGCTCATCTCGAATTTGACACTCCGTTTGGATGTTTGTAAACAGAAAAGCACGTGGTGCTTTTCTGTTTACATTCAGGAGTTTGACAGCTCTTGCGTGATTTTCGCGCATGCAACGCAGGACCGTCCGTGTGGCATGCGTTGTTTTCACGCACCCATTGAAGTCAATGGGTGCGTGTTGCGTGAAAAACGCAAGAATATAGAACATGTCGTGAGTTTTACGCAACGCACTCACGCAGCGCAAAATTCACGCATCGTCTAAACAGCCCCATAGACTATTATAGGTGCGTACGACACGCGTGAAAAGCACGCGCGTCGCACGCGCGTATAATACGCTCGTGTAAATGAGGCCTAAGTATGTTTAGATTTTTTGTTATTTTTATGCAAAAGTTTTTCTTTGTAGCTGGATTTCACATATAGACCGAGTACCTGAAGAAATTGTCCTGCATTGCGGCTTATATCACATTCCCATGCCTTTCATTTAGGGTATGTTCACACGCAAACGCAAAATACGTCTGAAATTACGGAGCTGTTTTCAGGCGAAAACAGCTTCTGAATTTCAAACGTTTTTGCAAGTACTCGCGTTTTTCGCGTCGTCCATTATGGGCGTAATTGAAGCTGTTTTTCATTGGAGTCAATAAAAAACGGCACCAAAAACGGCCCAAGAAGTGTCCTGCACTTCTTTGACGCGGGCGTATTTTTACACGCCGTCTTTTGACAGCGACGCGTAAAATTACACCTCGTCTGAATAGAACATCGTAAAACCCATTGCAAGCAATGGGCAGATGTTTGCAGACGTAATGGAGCCGTCTATTCAGGCGTAATTCGAGCCGTAAAATACCCGAATTATGTCTGAAAATAGGCCGTGTGAACATACCCTAACACACTGAGCTGCTTCTATGTTATCTCTTCAGTGTCAAGTATTTTCTGCTGCAGTGAAAAATACAAAAGAAAAAAGTGGGCATTGTAAAAGAAGGCACTCAAGCTCTATAATATCATATAATTAACAAAAATATTTACTTTTGACAAAACCAAACAAACTTGAAAACATTTAAAACTACTGGGACCATAATGATGCGAAGAAACCTCCCCATGGGCAATCCAATATTATGTATGAAAAAATGTAACATACAGTCCACCCCATTTGAAAATTGTACATTTAATATAGATATCACAATAGATCAAAATTGTAAGCATGAGGTGCACATAAACACTAAAGTGAAAAGTGCTAAAGTACAAACATAGGTTGTAACCCCACAAGTAAAATGTGTTCAAAAACAGGATAAAGGTACACACACTACACGCAATAAAAAAGTAAATAGTTATAGAATATACAAGAAAAATACCCCCAGTGTACCAAAAAAAAGAGATGAGGAGGAATAATATGCTAGCATATGGGGATAAAAAGCCCCACACCCTTTAATTACTATGTGCTAATGTATTATTACTCCTTTTTTTAATACACAATTTTTCTTGTATTTTATATCTATTTACTCATTTCTTGTGTGTAGTATGTGTACCTTTATGCATTTTTTTGAGCATATTTGTTTACCCCTTATATTATTATTGGTGCAATTCATTTGGTGGTGCCCACCAGCTATTTTCTACTGCTACCCAGCCTTTATTATGCAGCCAGAATTTTCATGATATTAATTGATATATATATATATATATATATATATATATATATATATATATATATATATATATTTAGATGTTATACCAACTTACACCTAGGCCTATTAGATGTACAATATATAGATGGCGGGTGTAATGCCCATGACCACAAACCGCCAGCATCCCCCTCTTCCTGGCAGCCGCGGCCACAGGACTATGCCTTCCTGCCAGCGTTTCCCTTCCCAGGGATGCTGGCGTGCTCTGCTCCCTACTTCCTCTCCCTGACAATGACAATTCTTAAAAAGCCAGCGCGCGCTGCAGTAAAGTTGTCCCCAGCCTATCCCTGCACACTCTGAACCTTATAAGTGATCCTGCCCCTTTCCCCAGTGCTCTAACAATGTTAGTTCTAACCCAGAGTTGGTCTACGAAGGTTCCATATCCAGTTCCCTGTAACCTTTATCCGTAACTATCCAGAATCCGTGTTTAGTCCTCTATCCTAACTCCAGTGTCCCTGTCGAGTCCAGTGTCCGTGTCGAGTCCAGTGTCCGTGACGAGTCAAGTATCCGTGTCCAGTGTTCGTGATAAGTCCAGTATCCGTGACAAGTCCAGTATCTGTGTCCAGTGTTCGTGATGAGTACAGTGTCCGCGTCCAGTGTCCGTGACAAGTCCAGCTTCCGTGATGAGTCTAGTGTCCGTGACAAGTTCTGCTTCCGATAATCCAGCACACACCAGTTTCCGATAATCCAGCAGCTTCCGATAATACAGCACTAGCCAGTTTCTGATAATCCAGCACAAGCCAGCTTCCAGCTATCCAGCACAAGCCTACCTCCAATAGTCCGGCACCAACCTGCCATCAAGGTACCATCGACCAGTGACTGTCCTATAATTGTTTGGCCAGCTGCTACTGCATTACGGCGGTGTCCAGTGGATCCACTTTCCCAGTGGACGTTACAGTTTGCTCAGGCCATGGACCCTGCTGGCAAACCTACTGTAAGACGGCAGTTCAAGTCATGCAAGATCAGCTATTGCAGGCGTTTAACATCGTAGCCAGTTGCCTGGACATCACTCCTGTAGCTACTCCAGCAGCTCCAATTCCATCTACTCCTCAGCCAGCAGACGTTACAGTCAGCTCTGGAGCTGGAATTCAATTGCCACTTCCACCCTGCTATGATGGGCATTCCAACACCTGTTGAGCCTTCCTCAACCAGTGCAAGATTCACTTTAAATTGCGTCATTGTCCCCAGAAGCTGGGAAACTCCAGCACCTAGGGTTGATAGGATAGAATACCCTAGGTGGACCAATGCCTTCTGTAAAATCCTCTCCTAAACTCTCGATCATAGTCTCTATCCTCACTGGTGAAGCATCTAATTCCGTCTTAGCCTATCTCGATTCCAAAGTGGCAGGGAACTTCATACACAAGGCTTAGTAGATCGTCTCCACTTTCGCTCTAGCGGTGGCTTCCGTGAATGGTCATATATTGCCAGATCCAATCTTATTCATCACTGAACCATTGAAGGTACAAGTGGGTGTTCTAGACTCAGAATGAATAGCCTTCTATGTTATACCCAAGTCTATTAATCCAATCTTGCTGGGGTTACCTTGGCTTTACAAGCACGCTCCCATTCTAGACTGGAATTCTGGAGAAATTCTTCATTGGGGACCCTGTTGTCAACACAGCTGTCTGCCTCTGATTCGTTCTGCTTGACCTCCAGTGTCTCAGTCACTCCCTGGTCTACCTCGGCAATATGCCTGCTATATACACGTGTTCAGCAAGAAGGAAGCTGAGACCTTGCCTCCCCATCGCCTATACGACTGTCCTACAGAGTCCCTTCCTAGGACTTCACCTCCTCATGGACGGGTATATCCTCTCTTTAGGAAGTCAACATCTCCAGTCGGAGCCAGATTTTTCTTTGTACGGAAAAAAGATGGATCCCTCCGGCCCTGCATAGACTATCGTGGTCTGAATAAGATCACTGTCAAAAATAAGTACCCCTTGCCACTTATCTCTGAGCTCTTCGACCGTATTCGTAGAGATAATATTTTCACTAAGCTGGATTTCAGTGGGGCTTATAAATTGATTCGTATCCGCTAGGATAAGTGGAAAACCACATTCAATACCTGAGACGGCCACTATGAATATCTAGTGATGCCCATCGGTTTGTGTAATGCTCCAGCTGTGTTCCAGGAATTTGTGAACGATATATTCTGTGGTGTCTGTATGGTGGTTTATCTGGACGACATCTTGATCTACTCACCTGATCTGACGACACACACCAGAAGCATGTTTGCCATCCTGGTTAAGGGGGAACAACCTCTACACTAAATTGGAAAAATGAATCTTTGAAAATAATTATTTTCCCTTCCTGGGCTATATTGTCTCAGATCATGGACTCCAGAAGGTTCCACAGAAGGTAAAGTCTGTTCTTGATTGGCCTCGTCCTTAAGTTATTCCTGCTATACAGAGGTTTCTGGGTTTTGCGAACTTCAACAGACAATGTATACCTAAATTTTTCTTCGCTTAACGCTCCCATTTCTGCCCTCAGCAAAAAGGGAGCGAATGCTAAGAGTTGGCCTCCTGAAGTTGAATCTGCATTCTCAGAGTTTAAAAGGTCCTTCACTTCTGCCTCTGTTTTACACCATCAAGATATCTCCTGTCAGTTCTCATTGGAGGCTGATGCCTCTTCCATAAGTGATCGGAAGCACTCTAAGGGAAAAGCTGTCTCCTGTGGCTTTTTCCCTAATCTCTTCTCGGCAGCAGAAAGGAATTATTGCATTGGTGATCGTGAACTCCTAGCCATCAAGTTAGCCCTAGAAGAGTGGAGACATCTGTTGGAAGGGTCTGCACATCCAGTTGTCATTTACTCAGATCACAAGAACCTTACCTACTTACATGCGGCACAATGTTTAAATCCACGTGATTAAATCCACGTGAAAAGGTGGTCACTTTTCTTTGCCAGGTTTGATTCTCAACGTCATTTTCATCTAGCGGACAAAAACGTCAAAGCAAACGCTCTATCTCGCTTATTTGAGACTACCGACCATGAAGACGATCTACAGCACATCATTGACTCCACACACATTATATCTGTTACTCCTCTGCAGATCAAAGACATTCCTCCAGGAAAATCCTGCAGACAGTAAGAAGATTCTCTCCTGGGGTCACAACTCCAAGTTGGCAGGTCATTCTGGTATTAGAAAATCAGGGATTTCATTACTCTCTACTATTGGTGGCCCTCCCTACCTAAGGATGTCCAAGACTTTTTCTCCACCAGTACCAAGTGTGCCAAAAACAAAATTGCACATTCCAAGCCTGTGGGTTTTCTCCAACCTATTCCTGTTCCTGATAGTCCCTGGCAGCATATTGCCATGGATTTTATTACAGATCAACTTAACATGACAACTGGGTAAATCTCCTTCCGTGGACCGAATTCTCGTATAATAATCACACATGTTATCACTGCTACTTCTCTGATTTTCATAGTTTACAGCTAACATCCAACTGTGCCTCTCCCTTTGTCTGCTGTTTTCCGAATTTCCCACAGCCAATGTTTCCTATGGAAACTTTCTCCAGATCTGGCAACAGACCAAGTCAGAAGTCTTGCAGGCTGTGGCACGGATGAAGAGATATATGCTGATAGGGAGAGAAGGCCATCTCCTCAATTTTCCCCCGGGGCTAAGGTCTTGTTGTCCTCTAAGAATTTTAATTTGAAGGTTCCTTCCTATAAAGTTGCTCCTAGATTTCTCGGTCCCTTTGAAGTCTTGCGACAAATTAATCATGTGTCCTACAAACTACGTCTGCTTCCTACCCTCAAAATTCACAACTCCTCCCTTGTGTCTCTCCTGTAACCAGTAGTTCTCAACCAATACAGCAAATCATCTAACTCTGCAACTGCCTGCAGCGGTTCTTTAGACGTCTTGGAGACCAAGGAGAATCTGGACTACAGAAAAGTAGGAGGGAAGACCTTTTATCTTGTGAGTTGGAAAGGTTTTGGTCCTAAAGGGAGATCTTGAGAACCTGAAGAGAATATTGGCGCTCCAGCGCTCAAGAAGTTCCTTATACGCTCTGGACCTAAGAAGAGAGGGCGTAATGCTCACAGTCACGGACCACCGGTGCACTCTGCTCTCTGCCTCCTCTCCCTGTCTGTCCCGTAGGGTTGCCGCGTGTGCTCATGCCAATTCTTAAAGGGCCAGTGTGCGCACCAGTAAAGTTGTCCCCAGCCTATCCCTGCGCACCCTGACCTTAAGTGATCCTGCCCTTGTCCCCAGTGCTTGAGCAATTTTTCTAATGCAGAGTTAGTCTGCGAAGGTTCCATATCCAGTTCCCTGTAATTTGTGTCCGTGACTATCCAATATCTGTGTTCAGTCCTGTGTCCTGAATCCAGTGTCCGTGACGAGTCCAGTATCCGTGTCCAGTGTCCGTGACAAGTACAGTGTCTGTGACCAGTTCTGCTTTCGATAATCCAGCACAAGCCAGTTTCCAGCTATCCAGCACAAGCCTACCTCCAGTAATCCGGCACCAGCCTGCCATCAAGGTATCATCGACCAGTGGCTGTCCTATACTTGTCTGACCAGCTGCTACTCCGTTACGGTGAAGTAGTCTAGTGGGCCCACTTTCCCAGTGGGTATGTTGTAAAGATTTCTTAACATGTCTTTTGCTAAGCTTAGGGCGTTGGCCCTCTGTTTGGCTTTCTGTTCAACTGCTCCATCAGAAAAACAGATGAAAGCAAAGACAAAAACGGAAAGCATGGTTTCCGTTTACAATACCATTGATTTCAATGTCATTTTTTTTGTCCCAGTTGTTTTCAGTTTGCCTCTGTTGTGCTAGGTTTCCATTTTTTTCACAGAAACAATAGTGCAGCACTATTGTTTTAGTGAAAAAAAAGGAAACCTAGTGGATCCAAGGCAAATTCAAACAAACTGAAATCAAAAAGATACCATTGAAATCAACAAAAACAATACTTCAGTATGTTTCTCCGTTCATCTGTTCCTCTGACGTAACAGATGAACGGAAAGCATAAACGAAAGGCCAACACTTATGTGAACATGTTGTTATACTTCATTTGTAGTTCTGGGTTCAGTTGAAATCAACAATCTGCAAAAAAAATGTTTCCTTACATCAGCTGGTAAGTGTTGTTGATCATAGGAAAAAAAAAAAAATATATATATATATATTTTTTTAATTTTTTTTTTCCACATGGCTAAACAACTTTAAGTATTTATTGAACATTTATTTAATATGTCGTCTTGATCCAGCTGAATAAAAATAACTGGGTTATGCTTTGTAAAAGCTAAAAAAATTATCCCTTATGGCTGTGACTATAGAAGACAATTTTTTATTTTAAGAGTTCATTACAGTTTCCATAATTTTACTGGTTGAAAAATACTAAGCCTATAGACACGAATTACACTTTAAAAGAAAAACAATTCTTGCTTTTCTAATAAATATTTATACCTATAAAAAAGCAGTGTACTTTTGACACTCCATTTACTACTGACCTTGAGGTTGCTCTGTATTCATCCCATTCAACCTTCTCACTTTCATAGGGTTAAGACATATAAATGTTTCAGGAAGCCTTTACAGGCATTTACAAGATAAAGGAGGCATTAGTACAAAGAAATATTTCCAGAAACATAATACTTATTGTAGTGTAAGCAGGCTGTATCATGGATTAGGTTACCTGGCGATTTTCTGGATTGAAATAAGCCCTTAGGGTGTATCACTTTACACTTCAAAATGTTACAGCCGGTAGTCAAAGATTGTTCTCAAATGGACTTTAAACTGCATTTAATCAAATGATATGTTATTAAAAAGTTTCATGCACATCTAAAAGGAATAGAATTCAGCTCCGTATTTCACAATTAACTAAAAATTATACAATTTTACTATAGTTTTCTAGTTCTAGAATATTAAACTTGTGGATATAAATACTAAATTAATATTACATTTAGTCAAAGACTAAGTAGTTTTTTTCATTAGCATAAGGGCAGATACAGACGGACGTTGCGTTTTTGCACGCGCAAACAACGCGGCGTTTTGCACGCGCAAAAACCATTTGACAGCTGCGTGTGTCATCCGTGTATGATGCGCGGCTGCGTGATTTTCGCGCAGCCGCCATCATAGAGATGAGGCTAGTCGACGGCCGTCACTGTCCAAGGTGCTGAAAGAGCTAACTGATCGGCAGTAACTCTTTCAGCACCCTCGACAGTGAATGGCGAACACAATATACAGCAACCTGTTAAAAAAAAAGAAAAATTTCGTACTTACCGAGATCTGCCCTCCCGGCCGTTGCCTTGGTGACGCGTCCTTGGTGATGCGCCTCTCTTGACATCGGGCCCCACCTCCCTGGATGACGCGGCAGTCCATGTGACCGCTGCAGCCTGTGCTTGGCCTGTGATTGGCTGCAGCTGTCACTTGGACTGAATTGTCATCCCGGGAGGTCAGACTGGAGGAAGAAGCCGGGAGTTATCGGTAAGTCAGAACTTCGTTTTTTTTTACTGGTTCATGTTTATTGGGATTGGTAGTCACTGTCCATGGTGCTGAAACAGTTTACCTCTTTCAGCACCCTGGACAGTGACTATGTCCTGACGTCACGTACCGGACATTTTTTTATCGGGTTCGGCCAAAACGAGTTTGGCCGAACCCGGTGAAGTTCGGTTCGCTTGTCCGGGTTCGCTCATCTCAAAGACACTCCGTTTGGATGTTCGGAAACAGAAAAGCACGTGGTGCTTTTCTGTTTACATTCATCCTTTTGACAGCTGGTGCGCTGTTTCAGTTGGTTCGCACGGAAGTGCTTCCGTGCAACCTGCGTGGTTTTCACGCACCCATTGACTTCAATGGGTGCGTGATGCGCGAAATACGCAGAGTTATTGAACCTGTCGCGTTTTGTACGCAGCGAACAAACGCTGCGCAAAAAGCACAGACTGTCTGTACTGCCCCATAGACTTGTATTGGTCGATGCGTGGCGCGTGAAAACCACGCGGCCCACACGGACCGAATACACGCTCGTGTAAATCCCCCCTAAATGTTCTATTAAAGGAGTAGTCTGATTTAGAAAGCCCATTATCAAGTACTTTATTAGGGCATTATTAGTTAATAGAAAGGGCTCCTTCCATAAATAAGCTAGAGAGCTACAAAGAGTATCGCCCTATTTCTCTCTCTCTCTCTCTGGGAGACGCAGCACGTCTATGCATTACACAGGCCGCCCATTGCTTTCAAAGGGAAATGTTTAGTACTTTATTTACCGTGTGTTGGTGCTGCAGGGGAATTGAAAATTTGCTGTCAGGATTACTCATAAAATTCCATCTAATTGTTGGGGGTCCCAGCATCAGTATACCCAGGGATCCGCTTATTTTTAGGTAACCCGGATAATGAAAAGGGATTGATATAAGCAGACAACACCTCTAAGTTTAGTATAAAAGTATGCAGTATATTATCTACAGAGATAAGTTATGTAAATGCTGATAAAACAAAGACAATCCTAATTAATTTTAGTAATAAAAACAAAATGATGACAAAGGGGTTTTATACATCAAAAATCAAGTTAAGCATAAATAGTGCAAACTCTGCAATGCCTCGTACAGGAAATTGATTTCAGACAGAGAACATATCTCCCAACTTTCAAGCATCACAAAGAGTGACAACTGATGCGGCACGGCACTTTTTTTTTCCCTTTTAAGTCACACTCTAACCCCACCCAATCCCCACCCATGCACACTCGGTTCAGTACACACTCATGCTCCCAATGTGCCTCCCCACAGTATAAAGCCCCCATAGAACCTCCCACACAGCATAAGGTCACTATAGCTGCCCCCCCCCACAGAGTATAGTGTTCCAAAGCTGTCCCCACACAGTGTAATACCAAATAGTTGCCACCACACAGTATAATTCCCCACAGCATAATGCCAAATAGCTGCCCCCACACAGTATAATGCCTTCATATATGCACCAATATAGTATAATGCCCACATAGATGCCCCCATACAGTATAATGGCCACACAAATTCCCCCATAAAGTATAATGCCCTGTAGCTTCCCCCATACAGCAGAATGCCCCCATAGCTGCCTCCATAAAGTGTAATGCCTCCATAGCTGCCCCATACAGTATAATACCCACACAGATACCCCCATAGAGTTCAATGCCCACACAGATGCTCCATATAGTATTGTCCCCATAGCTGCCCTTATAAAGTATAATGTTCACACAGAGGCCTGCCCATACAGTATAATACACATACAGATGCCCCTATACAGTATAATGCCTCCATAGTTGCCACATAAAGTATAATGCCCCAATAGCTGCCCCATACAATATAATACCCCCATATTTGCTCCAATACTGCATAATGCCCCCACAGCTGCCCCATACAGTATAATGCCCCTATAGCTGCCACCATACAGCATAATGCTCCTATAGCTGCCCCATACAGTATAATTCCCCCTTAGATGCCACCATACAAATATAATGTCTCCTTAGCTGCCACCATACAGTATAATTCCCCCTTAGCTGCTCCCATACAGCATAATGATTCCTTAGCTGCCCCATACAGTATAATGCACCCTTAGCTGCCCCAAGTGCTAGTGCCCATGTAGATAGTGCCACACAAAGTGCCCATGATGGTAATGCCACAGTGTCCCCTGTAAATTCTGCCCATATAGCACTACAGTGCCCATGTACATAGTGGTACACCCCCCTTGAAGATAGTGCATCCCCCTGTAGATAGCGCTACCCCCTCTAGAAGCAGGAGCCCCAGCCAGAGCATCGGCCACACTGTGGACGGCGTTTCCATTCCAGGCGAGGCCCCTGACGTCACTGTCTATATATGGACAGAGCAGCGTGGCCGATGCTCTGGCCGGGGATTCCGCTCCTAGAGGGAACACATGACATCACTGTCCATATGGACAGTGACGTCAAGGGTTCCCTCTAGGAGCTGACTCCCCAGCCATTCAGCTCCAGGAGGGGCCCTTGACGTCATGAATGTGCCCCAGTGCACAAAGTAATGTACATAAAGGCATGGTTGTGTGAGTTTGGTGTGGAAGAACTTGACTGGCCCACACAGAGCCCTGACCTCAACCCCATCAAACACCTTTGGGATAAACTAGTATAGAGATTGCGAGGCAGACTTTCTCGTCCTCACAAATGCTCTTCTTGATGAATGGGCAAAGATTCTCACAGACGTACACTAAAATCATGTAGAAAGCCTTCCCAGAAGAGTGGAAACTGTTTGAGCTGCAAAGCGGGGACCAGGTCCATATTAATGCCTAAGAATTTAGAATTGGAATTTAGAATGGGATGTTATAAGCGCTCCTGTTGGTTTAATATGTAGGTGTCCCAACACTTTTGTCCATATAGTGTATATTAATGTGAACTTTTTATAATTAGCAAAATGTATGCATTAGTGTCATTTAACAAACCAGAGCCGTTAATTAATTCACAGCATCCTCCAGATGAAAGTTTCCAAAGTGCTTGGATCACTGTAGGTACTTAAAGGGGTTGTCCAGGATTAGAAAAACATGTTTTTTTCCAGAATAGGATGGCAAATATTACTGATAATACAGTTTATTAGCAGTAAGGTGTAGCTTCAGCCAATTACTGCAAGCTGTAATGTTACTGTGATGTTCTCTTGTATGGTCCAGTAGCATGCTGTCATATTGTTATTTCCTGTAGTGTTAAGTACCTATAGTGTACAAAGCACTATAAATACTTTAATGGACCAAAGTGGAAGAATTAATGGCTCTGGTATTTTACATGTACCCTAATAGCTCTATTTTAGCAGTTATGAAAATTTGCCTGGAGCATAAACTGTCTCTGCAGTCACCACCAGTCACATAGATACCATTAAAAGACAATATCTTAGGTATTTAATTATATATCAGAGGCAAAATCTGTTAGAAACAAATAACATAGTCAGCACAGAGCAGGAGACTCGGTGTGTTCTTCTCATGGTGTATTTCTTGAATTCTTTCAGACGCTACATTGAACTCCGTCAATTTGTGTAGCACTTTACCACTGATAAAGCATACTTGAAATACCATTTTTGTCCAGATGCTTATAATACACAAACTATTTAATAAGAAACCAATTAACCTATCACTATTTTTTTGGAATGTGGGAGGGGACCGGAAACCCACAGAAAGAACATAAAAACTCCATGCAGATGATACCCTTGGTCGCATTTAAACCCAAAACCCCAATGCGGCAAGTCAACAGTGCTAACTGCTACGCCATCTTTGCTAGTTGTTGAAGAACACATTGTATTTGCAACTCCCATCAGAGGAACACAACTTCCTAAATAACAATACAAAGGGATGAAAAAGAAGAGACCCCGCCTTGGATGTAATGGCTGTTATTACACTCAGAAACAGCCATAAAATGCAAGCATTTAGATAAAATCACTATAGACGACAAAGTTCAATACCTGGCCCAGCTTGAGTTTCCCCAAACGACTTCTTCCAGGACACACATATAATAAGGCAAATTGGCCATAGTTATGGGGCGCCTAAAGGGTTGGTTTAAAATAGCGTAACTCGTCATAGCCAGAAAAAAGATATATGATAAAAAATATATTTGTACTATTATTCAATTATAAAGGAAAGACTTATTCATCTCCTCTCTTTTGGATTCATTCCTGGTTTTGGCTTAAAAACAGTTTAATCCATTAGTGACCACCTATAGGTGTTTTTACGGTGGTCTCTAACGGGCTTTATTCTGATGCAATGGCGTTTTTACGGCGCTGCATCATAATAAAGCGGCACTGCCGGGAGGAATAAAAACTCCTCACTCTAAGCTATCGGAGGAAAATCAGCATTGACCCCATCCATTTAACACCTCCGATGCTGCGGTCAATAGGGACTGCCGCATCTCAGTGGGTTTAGATGGAGGGGGCTCCCTCTCTCACCCCATCGACACACCCGTGATGCGATCATGGTGGGCTAAGGTTTTTTATGACAGCTGGGAGCCTAAGAAAGGCCCCCAGGTCTGCCTTTAGTGAATGCCTGTTAGGCCATGCCAGAGGCCTAACACGCATTCACCAGAGGCATGGCCTAATACATGCCTGTCAGTTTTAGGGTATGTTCACATAGCTTATTTTCAGCCATTTTTCGGGCCATAAACGCCCTGAAAAACAGCTGAAAATACAGGGACTCAACGCCTCCAAGCATCAGCTCATTGATTTCAATGGGAAAAACGGCATTTCGTTCCCACAGGGCGTTTTTTACGTGGCCATTTGTAAAAACGGCGCGTAAAAAAAGTGCATGTCACTTCTTGAGCTGTTTTTGGAGCCATTTTTCATACTCTCAATAGAAAAATAGCTCCAAAAAACGGCCATAAAAAACGCATCCAAAAACGCTTGATGCTTTTAAAACGGCAGAAAATCAGAGGTTATTTTCCCTTGAAAACATCTCCGTATTTTACAGCCATTTTTTGTCTAGCGTGTGAACATACCCTAACACTGACAGGCAATAATACACTGCAATATAGAAGTATTGCATGGAATTATAAAAGGGATAAAATAATATCATAGTGAATTCCTCAACTGGAACTAAAAAAAAAGATAAAAAAAGTTTAATAAAGTTAATAATAAATAAATAAAAATCCCAAGTAAAAAAAAATTCAAAACCCACTTTTTTCCCTCACAGAATGCTTTATTATGAAAAAGCAAAAATTGTAAAAAAAAGTTACACATATTTGGTATTGCTGCATACGTAATGACACCAACTATAAAACTATTCCATTATTTAATCTGCACAATGATCCCTGTAAACATTTTTTATAAAAAAACGATGACAGAATTGTTGATTTCTGTTCATCCTGCCTTCAAAAAATGTTAAATAAAAGCGATCAAAAAGTCACAAGTACCCCAAAATGGTCCCAATAAAAATTACAAGTCATCCTGCAAAATAGAAAAGCCCTCATACAGCTATGTCGGCTCTTAAAATATAGCGACACTAAAACAAATAATTTTGAAAAAAAAGTGTTTTTACTGTGTAAAAGTAGTAAAACATAAAAAAACTATAAATTTGGTATCGCCACAATCGTAATGACCCACTGAATTAAAGTTGTTATGTTATTTTTACTACACAGTAAACGGCGTAAATTTAAGACACAAAAAAGTATGGCAACATTTTTGGTTTTTTTTCATTACCCCCACAAAAAGTTAATAAAAGTTAATCAATAAATTATACGTACCCCAAAATGGTGCAATTAAAAAATACTTTTCTCGCAAAAAAAAATGTTCTAAATACAAAAGTTATAGCTCTTTGAAAAAATTGCTTGGTCCTTAAGGCCTGAATTAGGCTGGTCACTAAGGAGTTAAAAAAAACTACACTCATAGGCTGCATTATTCCCCCACATTTTTGCATTATATTCGTAAATGTCCTAAGTGTCTCGGTCCCAAGGTCGATTGGACTGATGGCTTGTGACGCTGCCCAAAGTTATATAAGTTTTAAAAATAAATCACTTCTTTGTAGCTAGAAATATGATCACTCGATTCTGGCTGTCCCCTTATGCCCTTAATATAAATATGTGGATTGTTATCTATTGAGGCAGGTATATTTAGATTAAAGGGTAAATTGTATGAATGGATATATATGTGGAATTTGTGGCTATCTATTTTATCTCCGTAGTTAAAGAAGTAGCGTGATTACTGTTGAAGCTTAATATATATATATATATATATTTTTTTTATATCTGCTGTATATCTGCAGTCATAGGTGTTCTTGCACCTGCGTATTTTGTATCATTTAGTTGGAATGTGCTGTTCAATTTTTGTTGTGTTTATGGGATCCATATATGTGGGGTTAGTGACTGCCTCCACTTGTTGTTCTTGCACTCCTCCCACTCTGCCCTGGGTGATTTTAATCAGTTCAATGCTGGATCCTACCATCCCCAGGTATATATGTAGGCTTAGTCCCAGTTCTGGGTGTATGTGCAGCGTAGGTTCCCACCTTACAGAGGTCGCCTTGTCGTGGCAGGTGGGCTAACACTTTTTGATCAAAATGTGCACTAAGAACCTCCCTATTTGTAGGTAGATTTAGCTTTAGTGCATATCTATTTATATTTAGTGGTTTAGGTGGCATTAGTGTTGCAGGGTGCTGTCGCCATTTTTTTATATCTGCTATATATATATATATATATATATATATATATATATATATATATATATATATATATACATATATATACACAAAAGTCAAAAGTAGGAGCAGCACTGTGATAATTTGCCTATGAAGGCCTGTGCTACGCCTCCAAACAAGGAGTGACCCCTCCTTGTATGCATATATCCAAGGAAAGAGAATGAAGTAGCACTCCAAAAAACTTTGGTTTATTCAACCAACATCCACTACAACGTTTCACCCTCTCTTGAAAAAGCCCTCATACAGAGGGTGAAACGTTGTAGTGGATGTTGGTTGAATAAACCCAAGTTTTTTTGAGTGCTGCTTCATTCTCTTTTTCTTGGATATATATATGTATATATATATATATATATATATATATATATATATATATATATATAAACAAAGGATAAACAAGCAGCACCGTTCATCAAAATACGTACAGCCAGGGTGCAAGGTCTCGTTTGGACATATGACCAATGTCCCAAATACCAAGTAAATCCTTTCAAAATACAAGACAGCACACCTTGATAGTGAAAAAAGTGGATTGATTCACCACATGCGACGTTTCAGCCCTACTCCATGGGGCCTTTCTCAAGCATAACACAACATGTGAAAAGTACACATATAAGTACCCATTTCCTGGGTTCAGATGATTAATACAAATTTCCATAAAATATTGTATAAAAAATTAATAATAGGTAAGAAACTGCTGATACATGTACCTGTTAATACCAACATACAAAATCTTAAACTTTTCATTGACAGTCATTTATCATTTCTAATGTATATAGTGTACAGTGCTAATTGGTGGTTAACCCAGTGCAGGTGTTACAAATAACAATAGAATAACATTTACATTTCAAAGAGACTCACTGTTTACGGATGCCCTCATTGTGAAAACCTCCTCTGTTTGGTATTGAGAAATCTCTGCTACTTCCTCTCTCTGAGTGTAGCTGAGTCCTGGAACGCATATATATATATATATCTATTTCTATACATATATATATATATTTCTAACATATAATCATTTGGAAAGGACGTGGTGTCCGAGGCACAATTAGCGCCGCCCACAGCCCGACCTGCAAGAGGCCTGTGAGGAAGGAGATGTGAGTGCTCAGTCTGTCTGTTGTCTGTGCCTCTATTTGTCTGTGTCTCTGTGTTTGTGTGTGTATAAGTTCCAGTATTTGTGTCTTTGTGTGTGTGTGTGTGTGTGTGTGTGTGTGTATTTAAGTGTCTATATATGTATCTGTATGTGTATATATTTCTGTGTGTGCATCTACTACATTATCTGTACTCAGAGATACCACTGTGTGTTATCTGTGGTGTTAGGCCCTATTCACACAACAGGGATTCTCGGCCATGTGACGGCCATTCTTTCAACGGCCATCACACAGCCGCAGTAGGAACAATAGACCCCAAATGGGGCTATTTACACGGCCGATTTTTTGAACGCGCCGTCAAAAAACTGGAACATGCCCTATTTTGGGCCGTTCTCCCGGTCGCACGGCCCCCATAGATACCTATGGGGCCGTGTAAAGCACGCCTGTCACTCGGATGTGATGTTAGGGACTTCTGAAGCGGAATCGCTGGCGCTGTGGGGTATCTGTTAGGTGTGTGTCTGTGGGCGTGATCCTGGACTCACCGTCATCAGTAGTAGGGTTGTGATAGAGTGTTTGGCGATTAGCCATATGACTAATTGAATTTTTGTATATCTTTTTTACGCTATATTAAAAAAAAATCTTTCTTCTTTTAGGTATTTTTATGCCGCTCACATCATATGGGGATTTGTTTTTAGAATCACTCTTCAACATTTGTGGTGAAAAACGCTATTGAAAAATCCTGACCAGTCTTTTGGGATCGCTGCCTGAGTGTATATTCTTTGCCTGTCTTATCTAAAGAATATATTGTTTTACTGTTACTTATTATTATATAACATTGTGTACGAAGACTATATTGCTCTCCCTGTAATGTTGCATCTAGATTGTGCGCTTTATTCAACTATGTAATAGATAAGACATGCAGAGTATTCCCCTGTTTGGGTTCGGTATGAGATTTGACAGTGTCCTCTACCTATGAGGACTGTTGGTTCTCCTTTAATCGGGCTTAGACTTCGTAGTCCCATCTAGAGCGCATACGCATGCGCGGCCCAGAGTGAGACCGCGATGCGTATCTATGGTAACGGCTAACGCCGGAAATTGAAGGAATTGACACGAGATTGATCCAAACAGACTGTTCTACAGGTATTGCACTAGCGATCTTGAAATGTATTTGTAATGCATTGGATTCTGATGTGGAGGCTCTTTGCACTATGTGAGAATTTTATTAAGAGGGCATTTTACTATTGTTGAGGTTTTAACACGTTCAGGAAGTGATGTCACAATACATGTGTTATATAAAGTGTGCACCAATGTACTATCACCATGCTTGACAAAGACCCAATAGGGGTTGAAACGTTGCTGTTCTTTTATGCTTGGTGAATAAACTTTCACTTGTTTGGATATCGGAGTGCTGCAGTTTTTCTTATTATTACTGTGCAATAGTTGTCCCGTTGGACCTGGGACTTTTTGCTGCTTGCACCATCCCTGACTGGGATTTTCTACCTTGTTCCCCTCTGGTTGAGAGCTTCTGGTCGTGCTGCTGATCTCTTCTACATGTGTTATCTGTGGTGTTACATAGGACTGCAGGTATATCTACTACATTATACCTTTACCCTGGGTGAATAATCTATTTTTCAGCAAACATTTTTCTTAGGTTTCAAATATTGGAAATCAGGTTGTAACATTCACTTATATGTTTTTATAATTTTTTTAACAAATACTTATCATCATTCCTTTTGCTAGCAAACCCATGTAACAGGTTTTCTATACTAGTATATACATATATATTTATTGTAAGGAAGTGACTGGAAAGGTGGTAGATGGTGTCTATATTCCACCAAGGTTTCCCGGTGAGGGACTCCAAGTATCCTTTAGTTTTCTCCATGTTGTGTGAAAAGGTATGGAACTGGGAGCTTGGAGGTTTTCCTCTGCTTTGGCCTCATTAGTAAATGCAGCTGTACTGAGGCCTATTTAAACCCGTGCTGCACTGTTTATGCTCTGTCTGTGCAGAGCACTGTTGCTGCTCACAAGCTGCGTACAAACTGAAGGCACAGGTTGATGCTATATTGTCTGTAAGACAGAGAGGGCACTTATACTATTTAGTCTGTGCTTGGACAAGCAGTATTTTGTTTATGTTTTACTTTGTGCAACCTGCAGGGCCATCTCCAAGCTTCTGTGGGCCCTTGGGCAATACAGACTTAGTGGGCCCTTTTGCAGGAGAGCTCACAGCTTCAGGAAAATGACAGTTTGTGCCCCCATATAGAAGTTAGGCCTCCAGTTTGTGCCCCATATAAAAGTTAGGCCTTGTTTATACCCCCATATTGAGGTTAGGCCCCCAGTTGATGCCCCCATATATACAGTGCCCTCTGTAGATAATGTCACACAGCCCACTGTAGATAATCTCACACCACCCAGTAGATAATGACACACACAGCTCCCCTGTGGATAAGGCCACACACACATCCCCTGTAGATAATGCCAAACACACATCCCCTGTAGATAAAGCCACACACACATCCCCTGTAGATAAAGCCAGACACCGCCCCCTGTAGATAATGCCACACACAGCCTCCTGTAGATAATGCCACACACAGCCCCCTGTAGATAATGCCACACAGCCCCCTGTAGAGAATGCCACACACACATATCCCCTATAGATAATGCCACACACACATCCCCTGTAGATAATGCCACACACTGCCCCTGTAGATAATGCCACACACAGCCCCCTGTAGATAATGCCACACACCGCCCACCTGTAGATAATGCCACACACTGCCCCCTGTAGATAATGTCACACACTGCTCCCTGTAGATATTACCACACACCGTTTCCTGGAGATATTACCACACGCTGCTCCCTGTAGATAATGCCACACACAGCCTCCTGTAGATAGTGCCACCCCCCACTGTAGATAAAGCCACACACACCTCCTTGTAAATAGTGCCACACACACACCCCTCCCTCGCCATTGGGGCTCCCTCTAACAGCGGAATCCCCGGCCATAGCGTTGCCAAACGCTCTGGCCTGCGATTTCAGTCCCAGAGGAGCACTTGACGTCACAGTCCATATATGGACAGTGATGTCAGGGGCTCCTCCAGGAGCGGAATCCCCAGCAAGAGCGTCGGCAATGCTCTGGCCGAGGATTCCGCTCCCGGAGGAGCCATGACGGCAGTATAAGGAAGCAACCGGTGGCCTAGTGAGCCACCCAAAAGGCAGCGGTTGCTGATGCCGGGCCTAGGTCTGAGCATCTGACTGACTGCTGTGGGCTTTATAGGGAAGAAGTATATTGCAAATGTGGGGCTCTGAGCACTGAGCAGCCATAGATACTCAGACACCCCCCTTGCAGATAATCCCCCCATAGAGCCCTTTGCAGTCAGTGAGATGCTTAGACCCCCCTTGCAAACAGCCCAAATTTTCCCCTGCAAACAGCCAAAATCCCCCCTTGCAGCCAAAATCCCTCCTGCAAACAGCCAAAATCCCCCCCTCCAAACAGCCAAAATCCCCCCCACCTGCAAGAAGTCAAAATTCCCCCCCCCCAGTCCCTAGCGTCGGGCGGCGATGACTTTTTTTTAGTTAATGAGAGGCGGGAGGGGGGGCTGGATGCTGAGTTCAGTGAGCACCACTCAGTTGTTTTAAGACAGCGCTCACCTCAATCTCAGCCCGGCTGCCTCTCCTCGGTGTCTCCTCTCTGGTGCTCCTGCTCTGCTCTGGTAGTGCGGGCAGAGTCAGGGGAGAGGAGGGTGTGTTCTAGCAGACGGGCCTATCGCTGCACGTCTGCTAGATAAGGGATTTTAAAGGAATAGCACGGCTGCGGTGGGGGGCGGCTAGGGAAAAATATGGAGAACGGCTCTAAAAAGTTACTGGGGAACCGGCACGGGGGGCACCTGCCCCAACCCGCCCCTGTACTTCCCAGGAAAGCCAGGACAGCAGCCATGAGGAGAACCATGACGGCTGCGTCACCACCTGGCGGCCGAGTGGGCCCCCCCCGAGGGTAGTGGGCCCCGGCACTTGCCCGTGTTCGCCGGGTGCTGACACCGTATATTTTTTGAAAGCACCTCCGCTGTCAATAAAAGCCGGAGCTTTGAACGCTTGAAACCCGTCTTTGTCTTCGTAAAGTCTGACTTCGCTCTGGCCAGTGAGCTAAATTCCCACAATACATATAAATATAAATGTATATATATATATATATATATATATATATATATACTAGTCCTTCTCAATGAATTAGACCTCATGCACACATCCTTCACCGTTTTCACGTCCGTTTAAAACGGATCCATGTGTCCGTTATGACTTCCGTGTGCTTTCCGCTGTCACTCCGTGTCCGTTCTGTTGTTCCATTTTAAATGGACATTATGCTTCCATTTGTCTTCCGTTTTAAATGGACCATTACAAAAATGGAAGGTATTAAAATTGACTTGAACTTGTCACATGACACAGGGAACACCCATAGGAACGTCACATGATCGTTTTGGCGCTGTTTTCTGCAGCTTTCAGAGCATAGAGAACAGTTTGAGATTCCTCCACTTGTCTTGCTTTGGTTTCTTGTGATTTTTTGACAAAAAAGATGTGCTCCAAACCAGTTGATCGTGTCCTTTTAGCCTGGCTTGTTTCCCGGTGCTTTGGACAGCAATCTGCTATGCTGGAAGAAGAACCAAGGAGGAGTAGGAGGTATTGGGTTCATCGCATTGTCTCCCAACAGGCTTCTAATGGGCATTACCCTCTACCGTGACCTGCGGCAGCACCCAGAGAAAATTTCTGCCTTATGTCAATCAGCACCTTTGATTGTCTGCTGGAGGCTGTGCGTCCTGGAGTCACTCTCCAGGACCCATATATGAGGCGCTGCATTTCTCCTGAAGAATGAATGATCGTCACCTTAAGGTAACTTAAATGCCCCCTTTACAAAAAACCCCATGTCACCCTGATACAGCTAGCATTAACATAAATGCCTTCTTTCCAAAAACCCGCCATGTCACCCTGATACAGATAACATTAACGTAAATGCCCCCTTTCCATAAATCCGCCATGTTTCCCTGATACAATTAGGATTAATGTAAATGCCCCCTTTCCATAAACCCGCCATATCACCCTGATACAGCTAGGATTAACGTAAATGTCCCCTTTCCATAAACCCGCCATGTCACCCTGATACAACTAGCATTAACATAAATGCCCCTTTCCAAAAACGCGCCATGTCACCCTCAAACAGCTAGCATTAACGTAAATGACCTCTTTTTAAAAATACTGATCATGTTTTATTTTTTGTTTTTTATCCTTTTTCAGATTTCTGGCAACAGGGAACTCCTTTGCCTCTCTACACTATGCGTTTCTGCTGGGGAACACCACCATCTTTCGGATTATCTGTGTGACGTGCAAGACAATCTGGCGTCTACTCATGGAGACGGTGATGCCACAGCCAATGGCAGAAGACTGGATAAAAATTGCCGATGGCTATCTGGAATCCACCCAATTTTCAAACTGCATTGGGGTGATTGATGGAAAGCACAAACAGTGTGTGGAAGCCGCCTCACTCAGGGTCCCAACACTATAATTATAAGCAGTTTTTCTCTGGCAGCAGCATCTACAGGTTTATAATTGTGGATATTGGGGCCTATGGGAGCACTGCGGATGCTTGCATCTTCAGGTCTTCCAGAATGGTTGAACAGCTTCAATCAAATCAGGTCTCCCTGCCTGAAACCAGACCAGTACCAGGATCATCTGGACCGCCAGACCCATTTGTAATTGTAACACAATGAATCAAGAAGGAAATAGAGCCGCACTCACCGTATTCGACGTTTTCAAATGCTTTATTTGCTCACAAAGTGAAGAGGGGGGAGAGACGGAGTACACAGATTACAGGCAACAGCTGTTTCGTGTAGACACGCTTTCCCAATTGTGACTGACAAAGGCTTTGCATTGACTCTCCACGTCATGCGTCTATTCCCTCGTCGAGGTTTTCGACAACAGGGGGCGTATTTTTAACTAACGGCTGACACGTGCTGTAACGTCCACAGCCACGGACCGTCGTTCTTGCCTGCCTCCCGACGGCCGCGGCCATGGACGAGTGAGTGCCGGGCAGCATGTCCCTGCTAAGAGACACCGACACTCCCTTCCGCACCGCTGCACTAGTCCCCGTAGGCCTTAAAGGACCAGTGCACACACATGGGCAAGATCTGTAATCAGCCCATGATCACCCTGGACTATAAAAAGGGCTCTGCCCTTTCACTCATTGCCTGAGCGTTGTTGTGATTAGCCATGTTAGTCTTAGCAAATGGTCCCTTAGTGTTATCCTGTTCCCATTGTTCCCATGCTCTGCTACCTGTATACTATGCTATAGTTGTTCCTGTGTCTGTTGGAGTCATGTTGTTCCACCGGTCACGCCTGCTGATATACACCAGGTCTGGTTTCTACAAGTCCATCTGTGCCGAGCCACCATTACTGGACTATTAAAGGTATTATTGTACTAGGACTGTTGTTTGGCCAGCTGATACTCCGCTATAGCAGTGCGGCCTAGTGGGTCCACATACCCACATATCGTCACAGTAGGCTCAGGCCATGGACCCGCTGGTCAACCCAAGACCATGACGATGTCACAAGCCATGCAGGCAAACCTGCGAGACCTTCAGTTACAATAAGACCAAATCCTCCTGGCAGTGAACTCCATTGCACAGAGACTGGATGCGCAAGCTGTTCCTGTTGCTCCGGCTGTTCCTCCTACTACAACTCCTGTCCGTACCGGTGCCGACTGACGATTTTCTCTGCCACTATGCTATGACGGAGAAGCGAATACCTGCAGGGAATTTCTTAACCAGTGCCAGATCCAATTTTCATGACAGCGCATTTCCTTCTGATGACGCAAGGATCACTTTCATCATCTCTCTCCTTACTGGCAAGTACCTAGCATGGGAGAATCCTATCTGGAAGCGTCAGGGACCAGAGACTCGTGACTTTCAGTGTTTCCTACAGACTTTTCACACAGTATTTGAGGAACCTGGACAAGTCTCGTCAGCAGCTGCATCTCTGCTGACCCTTCGCTAGGGAGACATCTCTGTGGGCAAGAATGCCATTCAGTTTCGCACCCTGGTGGCAGAGCTGTCCTGGAACAATGAGGCGTTGGTGGCTACATTCTGGCAGGGACTGTCTTCCGAGATTAAAGACAAACTTGCCGCTCGTGATCTGCCACCAAGCCTTGGTGACCTCATTCTTCTTGCCACCCGAATTGACATGAGGATCCAGGAGCGCTCCCAAGAGGTTCGTCGGGGAAGAAAATTCCCCAGGCTGGCTCCTACTTTCCAGCAATCCATGTTGCCCTCACCAGTTGTTCCACCAGAGGAGCCTATGCAGCTGGACCAGCTCAAATTGTCAGCCCAGGAGAAACAACGCAGACGCACTTCGGGACTTTGTCTGTATTGCAGCCTCGGAGGCCATGTTGTGTGTTTGTGTCCTCAGAAGCCAAAAAGATTTCAATGCCTAGAATTGGTTGGAGAGACAACCCTAGCTAGAATGGCGCTGAATAAAAAATTATCTTCAAGACTGTCCATCCCTGTAAACATAGTGTCTGGCGAGAGACCACACCTGCCTATCTGGACTCTGGGTTCGCAGCAAACTTCATCCAGAAATACCTAGTGGATCTTCTCCAGTTACCAACAGTCCCTCTGGAGATGTCTTTGGCTGTTGCTTTGGTGAATAGACTGCCTCTGCCCGACCCGTTTGTATCTAAAAACAGGCAGCTGAAGCTCCAAGTTGGAGCCCTTCATACTGAACTTATTTTATGTCTTGTTTTGCCTAAAGCAGTCAATCCTGTCCTACTGGGCCTGCCTTGGCTCCAACTACATGCCTCTGTCCTGGTCTGGAATTCCGCAGCTTCAAATGTCGCAGCCGCTGTCTGTTACAGATCCATCCTGTCCAGCCTCCTCTGCCTCAGTCATTGACAGGATTACCCCCTCATTTCTCTCAGTTTGCGGATGTTTTCAGCAAGAAGGAGGCTGAGACGCTTCCCCCACACCAGGCTTATGACTGTCCCATTGAACTGGTTCCAAATGCGTCCCCTTGCCGTGGACAGGTATACCCTCTCTCCTTGCCAGAGACTCAGTCAATGTTGGTCTATATCAAGGAGAATCTGGAGAGGGGTTTCATACAAAGATCCTCCTCCCTGGCTGTTGGTGGGTCCTTCTTTGGCAAGAAAAAAGATGGATCTCTTCGACCTTGCATTGACCGTAGTCTCAATCAAATCACGGTCAAGAACAAACATCCGTTGCCACTAATTTCCGTACTATTTTACCGCATACGAGGAGCCAAGATTTTTTCTAAACTAGGCTTTCGAGGGGCTTACAATGTGATCTGGATCTGCCAGGGTGAAGAATGGAAAACGGCATTCAACACTCGAGATGGGCACTTTGAAAACCTGATAATGCCCTTTGGTATGTGCAATGCTCTCGCGGTCTTCCTAGAATTCTTCAATGATACCTTCCAAGATCTCCTCTATGTCTGTGCTGTGGTCTATCTCATTGATATTCTGAATTTTACTCCAGATCCGATGACTCATTGGAGACATATCTGTCAAGTTCTGCTGCGATTAAGGGAGAATCGTTTGTATGCCACACCGGAGAAGTGCATTTTTGAGAAGAATTCTCTACCCTTCCTGGGCTACATCATCTCGGACCAAGGTCTCAAGATGGATCCTGAGAAGGTAAAGTCCGTCCTGGAATGGCCATATCCTGAAGGCATGAGGTCCATATTTGCCAACTTCTACCGGCAGTGTACCCAAAACTTCTCTTCGCTGATGACTCCCATCTCTACCCTCCTCAAAAATGGTATGAACGCCAAGGTGTGGACTCCAGAGGCTGAATCTGCATTCAATAGCCTTAAGAGTGCCTTCACATCAGCCTCAACCCTCCATCCTCTTGACTTATCTCGACAGTTTTCTTTGGAGGTGGACGCCTCCTCTGTTGTTGCAGGTTCGCTTCTGTTTTAGAGAGGTTCCAAAGGAAAGGCAGTGGTATATGGCTATTATTCTAGACTTCTTTTTTTTATCTCGCAGAGCGCAATTACTCTATTGGGGATCGGGAGATACTGGCCATTAAATTGGCTCTGGAGGAGTGGAGATGTCTACTAGAGGGCGCAGCTCACCCCATCCTGATATATACCAACCACAAGAACCTCACCTATCTCCAGTCGGCCCAAGGGCTGAACCCCCGTAAAGCCAGGTGGTCGCTGTTCTTCACCTGGTTCCAATTTGTGCTCCACTACCGCCCCGCTGAAAAAATTGTAAGGGCCAATGCCCTGTACAGGTCATTTGAAACAGAGGACACTGTGGAGTCCCCGCAAAGTATCAATGACCCATCCTGTATTATTCCTGTTAATCCTCTGCAAGTTAGAAACATCCCTCCGGGGAGAACTTTTGTGCGGTTGGCAGACAGGAAGGGAATCTTTCGCTAGGAGCATAGCTCTAAACTGGCTGGGCACGCTGGTGCTTTTAAAACCCGAGATCTAATTGCCCGCCATTTCTGGTGGCCCACGCTGCCCAAAGATATTGTGGAGTTTGTCTCGTCCTACACTGTGTGTGCTTCCAACAAAGTTGCTCACTCCAAGCCTGCCGGTCTGCTCCAACCTCTGCATGTGCCCAATGCTCCTTGCAGCATATAGCAATGGACTTTGTCACAGACCTTCCTTCCTCTGCAGGATGCAATACGGTCTGGGTGGTGGTGGAACGGTTCTCGAAGATGGCTCATTTTATCCTGCTGACCGGTCTACCTTCTGCTCCTGGACTGGCTAACCTCTTCATCCAACACATCTTCTATTTGCATGGCTTGCCTCTTCATATCGTGTCTGATCGGGGGGTTCAGTTCACCTCTAAATTCTGGAGAGACCTCTGTAAACTCCTAGACGTGAAGTTGGACTTTTCTTCAGCCTACCATTCCTAGTTCAATGGCCAAGTCGAGAGTATTAACCAAGTCATGGAGAATTATCTTCACCACTTCATCTCCATACAGCATGATGACTGGGTACAGCTTCTTCCATGGGCCAAGTTCTCAGACAACAACCACGCAATTGAGTCCACCACTTCCATACCATTCTACATTGTATACTGCCAACATCCAGAAATCCCTCTTCCTGTTCCGACTACATCCCAGGTAGCTGACTCTACATTTAGAGACTTTCTACAGATCAGGCAGCAAACCCGGTCCTCTATTCTGCAGGCAGATGATCGAATGAAGCGAAAGGCGGATACTAGGAGAAGAGAACCGCCTCAGTATCTGCCGGGTACCAAAGTCTTGCTGTCTTCTAGGAATATCCGTTTAAAGGTGCCTTCCTACAAATTTCCTCCCAGGTTTCTCGGACCCTTTGAGATACTACAACAAATAAACCCTGTCTCCTATAAGCTTCGGCTGCCTCCTATCCTCAGAATCCCCAACTCCTTTCATGTGTCCCTCCTGAAGCCTGTGGTCATGAATCGCTATAGTAAGACTCGTTATCCCACAGTAGCTCCCAGCGGTTCATCTGACGTGTTTGAGGTGAACGAGATCCTGGACTGCAAGAGGGTAGGAGGAAGGACATTTTATTTGGTGGATTGGAGGGGGTTTTGACCAGAGGAGAGGTCCTGAGAGCCAGAGGAGAACCTCAATGCTCCTACCCTCATTAAGAAGTTCCTCTCTCGCTCTGGCCCCAAGAAGAGGGGACGTAAGTGGACTGTCGTTCTTACCTGCCTCCAGACTGCCGCTGCCATAAACGAGTGAGTGCCGAGCGGCATATCCCTCCTAAGAGACGCCGGCACTCACTTCTGCAATACTGCACTGGTTCCCGTAGGGTGCACGCGCGCTTGCATCCGGCCTTAAAGGGCAAGTGCACACACATGGGTAAGATCTGTAATTAACGCATGATCACCCTGGACTATGAAAAGGGCTCTGCCCTTTCACTTATTGCCTGAGCATTGTTGTGTTTACCCAGGTTAGTCTTAGAAAATGGTCCCTTAGTGTTATCCTGTTCCCGTTGTTCTTGTGCCCTGCTACTTGTATCCCATGATATAGTTGTTCCTGTGCCTTAACCTGTTGGAGTCGTGTTAAGCCACCGGTCACGCCTGCTGATATACACCATGTCTGGGGTCTACAAGTTCATCTGTGCCAAGCCTCCATTACTGTTTGGACTATTAAAGCTACTATTGTACTAGGACTGTTGTTTGGCCGGCTGCTACTCCGCTACGGTGGTGCGGGCTGGTGGGTCCACATACCCACAGATCGTGACATGTTGGTATGTAGTGCGCCTTTGGGATTTTAACCCATAAATGGAGAGTGCTGATGTCTGCCATACAGATGGATCCGGACAACGTGACCATGGTGACACAAGCGTGTGTGATATTACACAACTTCACCAGGATTTAAGATACTTGTTTGGACACAGATGTCGAACAATATGCTATTTCTGCTGAGGTCCCTCTAGATCAGACAACAGATAGAAGACCTGGATCGTCTGAACTGGCTATCCGTGAAATTTATGCGGACTATTTTCTGATCCTGAGGGAGCAGCACCCTGGCAGCAGGACTCAATCTGTGCTGCTTGTTGAATATTTATTTATCAAGAATGGTTCTAGTTGTTATTTGATTCAGCTTAAGTAGTTATACCTTTTTGTTTAGTTAGTATAGGGACTCGCAAGAAAATGAGGACCCTTGACGTGGGCTTGCGAGCTTATATATTTTTGCAGCAATATTTTTTTATTTGATCATAACAAAATCCTATTACAAAAAAAATCGTAGTACTTCGTCGTGCCAGACAGCGCTTAATTTTTGTACGACCCCAAAAAATATATTTTTGCAAAAATATAAACAAATACCTCATTATGTGTTGAATGGCCACCCTGCATCATTGGGTATGATCGATGCTCCAAGCTTTGATGAAAATTTTACTAGAATGAAAAATATATTTATTTCTCAAGTACAGTTGGGGGATCGTCAAGAAAATGCTGATCTTGTTTTAATATCTGTGTTGTCAGATATTTACGTCCAGTGTTCAGTGGACAACAGAGCTAAACAGATTATCGGCCTGATTGTAACGGTAATCGCACCATGCTCAATAGGTCATTGTATATGAACACTAACATCTGACATGTAAAGTTACACCCAATCAATAAAGACACAAACATTTTTTTCTGTATTTTTTTTTAAACTCAACCAAGTATTTAGCAGAAAATACAAAATTACCAACATGGTTAGCATATGCACCAACATGGTGCCAACAAACAAGAGAAAATATCTCCAAAAATTAAAGCTCAAAAAGTTCATTGGGTATTGGTCCAGCAGCAGAGGTGGCAGGTCGACCTGTGAAATGTCTGTCGGACATATCATGGCCATGATGATGGCCTTAGTAGGGGTATGCCACACTCCCCGTGTAACTTGGCCCACTTGATCAGGGGCCATAGGAATCGGGACGCACGTTCAGGCCTCTATCCTGGCTGAACAGGCTAGGTGAGGACTCGTCCGTAGGCCTATATTGCGGAGTTCGTGTAGGCGGCGGTGCAGGAGTGACCGGGTTTAGTAATGGCGCTCCACTTTCGATGGACTCTTCATTGTGAAGATGCCACAAGTCGACTGCCCGGAAGATGGTCCTGGGATCGTTGGGTGGCATTGCTGCCTGGAGCATCACGATCATTGCTCCCTGGACTCTAAGCTGACGATCCGGAGGTAGCCGACTAAGATAGGGGTAAGGCTCCGAGGGAAGGTCTCCTCTGGATTTTCAGTGGTGCTTTTGTTCAGGTACTCCAGGACTCTTGAATCAATCTTGTCCTGTACCGCAGCACTAGCAGAAGACGCGGCTGCAATGAGAAGCGCTCCGTGGAGCTGGGTTTTAAGCAACCCTGGTTGTAGGGGATGGCTGTAACGTGTCCTCTGTTGGGACATGAGGAGATACACTACTTGGAGTAGACTGTTGTTCTGGCTCCTCAAGCTGAGTGGCATCAGATTCCACTTCCTGTGCATCTTCCAGATTGTCCTTTGTTCTAGAAAATAATAATTGACATAAAATCATATTTAATTACAAGTAAAAATTTGTAGAACATAATACGTTTTGCATAATTATTAATGGATGTCCTTTCTTCATAATAGGCCATCTACTGTATATTGTTGGAGGTGCGACTAAATGCACCCACGACTATCAGCTGTATTGAACGTGGCATAGCGACATAGCATTTAACCAGTAAAGTACTGTCAATTTATGACACACTTGTAGTTGTAGTTCACAGAAGTATGAATCGTGAATCGCCTCTATTAGTGTGTGTGATTGACATTGCAAGCAGGTAAAAAAATGAAGGGGAAGCAGACCAAGTACAAGCGCAGCTGACACCAAAAATATTAAATATGTATGCGATTTTTTCACACAATACTACTAGGCCTGTAATACGGCATGACGAACATTGCCTTAATTTTTTGGAAACAAATTACAGTAGAGTTAAAAAAAATGTGCGGTCAAAGTTCCATAACATCCTTCAGGAACATTAGCTGCTGGGTGAACATATATAGTTTTTTTTTTTAGAAGGAGCCTCTCCGCTTTTCCCTACTTGGTTCTGCTCACGGCGATATTGGTACCGATAAGAGTTCCACCGTGTTTTAAATTTGTGTACTTTAACCCTTTCATGACCAAGGGTTATTGATGCCCCTAATATCTTTGGAATTGCTTTGAATATCGCAACTATTTTGACTTTATTTTTTTCAAGACTTATGACTTTCTAGATTAGTTTAATTAATTCAGTGTTTTTAATTTTAATATGAGCAGACAAATCACTAAAAATGAAAGAAAAAAACACTTTTATCATCACTTTTTAACATGTATCTATCTATATATACATACATGCACTGTAGAGCTCTGTAACAATTAGTCCTGTTCTCTCTCTGTCACCCTGGATCGCTGTGAGGGGAGAGTAAAAATGTCAGGGTAAAACTTCCTTTTCCCTGTTATTTCACACCGAATAACCACCTCTGTATGTTGAAATCTGAGGGCATGCATGGAAAAAATACCCCAGACAGACACATCTTCCCTCAGTTAAAGGCATGGTGTTGCCCTAAAAACATGTTTTTTTTTTAAAAAATTAAACATTTAGTGTGTGGGTGATTAAACATTGTTCAAATTTTTTTTTTTTTTTTGGCACGAGCCATGTAATATTATAAATTATTTCTAATTTATAATACTATCCATTTTTGGCCACTAGATGGGGCTGTTCCCAAAATTGCAGCATTGCAACATTGGGTTAAAAGCCCTCGCTCTAGTGAGCTCTCAGCATCCCCCCTCCTTTATCCTGGCTAGTGCCGGGATAAACGAGGGGTTTGAAAGGTTTAACCTGCTACACTGCGTGTCGCCATTTTTTGAGGTAACCCACAGTGTAGTAGGTTTACATACAGTAGTAAACACACACAAACACTAACATACATTGAAATCTCTTACCTGCTCCTGCCGCCGCGGCTCCCTCTGGCCCGTCCGCTCCGTTTGCTGCCGCTGTTCCATGTGCACGAGTCCGGAAGCCGCGACCGGAAGTAGTAATATTACTGTCCGGCCGCGACTTCCGGTCCACAGGAAAATGGCGCCGGACGGCGCCAATTTCGAATAGGACTGTGTGGGAGCGGCGCATGCGCAGTTCCCACACAGACGCCGTACACTGCAGTCAATGGGACGGGAGCCGTTCGCAGTCCCTATGGGACTGTGGCTGCCGTGTTCCATGTCTGTGTGTGTCGTTAATCGGCACACACAGAAATGGAACAAAAAATGGCAGCCCCCATAGGGAAGAAAAAGTGTAAAAATAAGAAAAAGTAAAACACAAACACACAAATGAATAAAAACGTTTTTATTAAAGCACTAACATCTTTAACATATAAAAAAAATTATTTGCCTTGACACTGTTCCTTTAAGTAGGAAGTAAGAACTGAACTTTTTATTGAACAAAGAAAGAAACACAATCTCCTCCCTAGAGATGTGGGATGTGCTTAAGCCCCATTGGCTCTATTCAGCTGTAAGTTCTTCTGTACACTCCTCTTGCATTCCAGGGGCGGTGTATCCATAGGCGTGTTTCTGATACAGGTTCCATCTTGTTTCATTTACAAATCTTTGTGGAATATACTGATATAAAGCAATAATGTTTTTGCAAACAATATACAGGCTAATGATCCCTGACAGTCCCCCCTAAAAACATTATTACTCTATCCCTGAGTCTTGCCTATCAACCTACCACTGACCACTCGAACCAGGCGGGCAGGGGTTTTGGATTTCTTCACCAGCTTGAGACGAGCTACTCTTTATGAGTGACCCCCCCTTTGTACCTGGACTTCCAAGGTTTCGGAGTGGTCCTAACTTTCCCTATTCTCCTCAGGATACAGGATGGTTGTCTTGGTTTAATCTACAAACCGCTGCTGGTTGTAATATATATAATTAATCCAGTCTACATTTTTATTAATGGTAATAATTGTCGCACTGTCACTTACTGTCCTAATGTGACTTTTACCCCTGCAGACACAACAGGTCACGGGCAGCATCTTCCCCAAACCTAAAGACACCCAGGTCACATAACCGCCGGGCTGTCATTGCTGCCATGTACTTCTTACATATGAGTGACAACAACCAGTGACCTTCACCTCACACCTCCACATAAAACTCCTCGAACCGTAATTTGCAGTGCCGTGGCATATTTACACACATTATAATTATAAACCTCAGACAATATAAACAATACGGCCTCAACTAATTATATATTGCTATCAGCAATCTCATGCTATCACCCTCAGGTTTTGGGTCCCATCAGTTCATTGCCAGTCCTGTACATCATCGTCCTCTTCTTCTTCTGTCTTCTGTCGAGTCAGATTGCATAGTGGTGTCCAGTGGGGGATTTATTATTATCCTCCACCTGGTCACTTACTTATTAAAACACTTGATACTGCTGACGGATTGACTCAGGTCTTTGGTATTTACTTTACTTTGCTGATGTCATCAGGACTTGGTTTGGTCCTTCTCATCTGTCAGACACCGTCTCTTTTAGTATACGTCACCGGGCTGTACATAGCACCTCATGCTGTGAGCCTGGCATGAGTTCCCACGTAGACGGAGTAGTGGAGTTTTATTGTGACTACCACAAACCCTCTGATGGAGTTCATCATATTAAAAGTCTTTTAGTTCATGTTTACTGGCACTTGCCGGGGACCCCAAACCCTTGTCAATTGTTAAAATAAATGCTAATCTGGTGATAACATCATCCACATACACTATAAACGTTGTTCTAAGTACATACAATAATAATGACAGGCCCTTAAACGACATCAAACAAACACCTTTATATAAGAAACACTTCTCTGTTCCACTGGACAGGGCACCTAGAAGATGTGTAATTACTGGGTAAATTGTATTTGAACTTGGTGTCACACTTTCCAGTAGGATTTGTACCTTGATCTCAGCTGATTACCTGGAACATCTCCTATTCACAGAAATATACACAGATTCCACATGTTTATCTGACAAGTATCTCAAACCAATTTTTTCCCCCCTATTCTGGTTCGTTCTACCTGGGAAGGCCTCTCAAGGTCTCTTCTCTTTGTGGGAGCCGGGTATGATAAGGTTGGCACCGGGCTGCCAGGACTGTTCTGTAGGAAAATCCAACAGCTCTAACAGAATTTACCAGCATTAGCTGTAAAGCCTGGGACATACCAATTAGATCTTACCACATCGATCCTTGCAGTCTTGGGGCATATGTGAGGTCATACGCCATCAATAAAAGGGCCATCAAGAGTGCCTTGGGTGCTACCGGTTTACCTTCCTTTATCCGTCCACATTCTGTTCGAATCTGGTTCTCACGCCTTCCGCTCCCAGTTGGACTCTTCCTATGGAGAACAAGCTTTTCATCCCATAATCAGCAATTGATCTTAATCAGATAATTAATTTGAAGAAAAACATTAACAATTACATATTTATGTTAAACGTTCATACTGGGCAGTAACTAAAACGGATACATACAAACTGTTTCTCCTTCTCTTTATATATATATCTATAAATATATATATATATATATATATATATATATATATATATATATATATATACATACACATATATACTGCACAGAATTCTCTGCTCTAAAATTTTCCTTTCACAACAAAAATATTTTCAAATGGGAATCTACTTGCACTCAGAAGTTATCATTTACACAAACATAATACTGACGCCTCCAATAGTCCAATGCTGAGGCTGGTCCAGAACTTTACATAAAACTTAATCTCAGTATTTAATATTCACACAACACTTTTTGAATATTGTTATTAAACAAACTAACTTTGGGACAACATCTGGAGAACTGCTGACATCTTATCATTGTACAAACACCAGTTCAATACTTGGGATAACACAGTTCCCCTGTCACTACACACAACGTCTGCAGGGGGAAGATACCACGTCTACACACACGAGCACATTGTCATACACTTCTACCTCGGGTAGTTGTATGTTCTGCAGTGGGGAAGATACCGGCCGGGCTGCACTTTTCACAGGGACCTTTGCTGTTTTACCTATGTCATGCCGTGCGCACATCATGCCGGCTGCTAAAAACCTAGCGGTGGCATTATTGTATCCAGGGACAAGCCAATTTACTGACACCTGGCCGCACATACTCTTGTTGTCAGGTCTGTCTTCTCTTGCTCTCTCAATTGGCTTATCTGATGATCCAATAAAGTTCCTACTACCAATGGGCCCCTAATTGTGGGCGATGCCAAAAGCGTACCTAGAGTCAGTGTAAATGTCGGCCGTCTTACCTTCTGCCAGGTTACAGCCTCAGCGAGCACCTCCAGCTCCGCTCCTTGAGATGAATGAGAAGGTGAGAGTGGTTTCTGGATGATTTACCTGGTGCCTCGTATCCTGTCTTGTACATACTGTATATGATGAAGTATCTCTACATTACACATTTACATTAAAAACCCATGTCACATATAGATAGAACATTTCAAAGGGGGGCGTCTTCATTCTCTAAAATAAAACCAAATATTATACACTTCTTCACACTCATCTGATAATCCAGAACACTTTGAGAATCTCACTTTTATCAGGTTCTGGAAATACTTGATTAATACAAAAACAAATAAAAATTACTAAAATCTTTACATAAAATTAAGAATGTTCAGATAATTTTCACCTCCTTCCCTACTAAATCTGTAAACACTCATCTGTGAGTGACCTCGGCCTCCTGGGTAAATTTGCTGGAGGGGGATGGTCTCTTATACAATACCTCATATTGGGTGGAGACTACAGCACAGCATACCCAGTGCCATATTTACCGTTCTGGAAGGATCTACACAGAAAATCCTCAACATTTAGGTTACTCTCATACACATTTAATGTGGATTACTCATTGTAGATCTCCTGGAAACAAATTCATTCATTCAAAACAAACCAAAATTGTACCTGATCAGTTCCTTCACCATTCCCCCCTTTGTGGACTCTGCGAAAGTAAGGTAGGGGTAATAATAATTGTATTAAATTGGCAATTATGAGATGAAGCACAGTGTCTCGAAACACTATGCTTTAGGAACCCTTTAAGGACATTGTGCCTATGTTTATTGATTCTGCTACGCAGACACTGAATTGTCCTCCCAATATATTGCAGCTGAAACGAACATTCCAGTAGGTAAATGACAAACATGCTACCACAATTAAGGAAAGCCCTAATTGGGAATGTTTCACTAGCTATATTAGAACAAAAAACGTATTTTCTGTGTGAAATGTTGTTACAACATAAGCAGCGCCCTTGGCCGCATTTAAAAGAACCATTTAAAACGGAGAATTTTTGAAATAAAATACTTGGAATTATGAATTCGGCTAGGGGCAAGCATATTTTTCAAATTTGCTGACCGTCTGAAGGTGATACCTGGTTTATCTGGCAAGGAATCTTTAAGGAATGGGTCATTTTTCAAAATATGCCAGTGTTTGGACAGAATAGATCTCACAAATTTATGACCACTATCACATCATACAATAGTGGTCATAAATTTGCCAATTTAATAAAATTATTATTACTCCCATTGAACAAATATCCTGTAAAGGATCTGCCAGGCACAACTTCTGTGGATACACCCATAGGTAATCAGTATGCACCTGAGTCTATGTCTCTGAGACTGACTCCATCTTCCACCACTCAGGATGGCAGGCTTAGGAGTGGGAGAGCCTATCGCAGCCTGGCCAGACGGAGCTAGCTCCCGCCCTCTGTCTATTTATACCTGCCTTTCCTGTTCCTCCTTTGCTTGTGATTCTTCTCGTGTGGTTTCCTGGCCCAGCTACAGCTTCTACTATTTGATCCTGCTCCATACTGACCCTGGCTTACTGACTACTCTCCTGCTCTGCGTTTGGTACAAGAAAGATTAAATATCCTACCCTTAGGGAGCTTAGTTCCTGGTACCAATTCGATAGCGCAATCGTATTCTCTATGAGGAGGTAACACTTCGGAGGCCTCCTTAGAGAAAACATCAGCGAAGTCCTGAACAAACTCAGGTAGCGTGTTCACCTCCTCAGGGGGAGAAATAGAATTAACAGAAAAACATGACGTCAAGCATTCATTACCCCATTTGGTAAGCTCCCCAGTATTCCAGTCAAACGTGGGATTATGCAACTGCAACCAGGGAAGGCCTAAAACCAAATCGGACGATAATCCCGGCATCAACAGTACAGAGCACTGCTCCAAATGCATGGAGCTAACAAGGAGTTCAAAAACAGGGGTATGCTGTGTAAAATAACCATTAGCAAGAGGAGTGGAGTCGATACCCACTACCGGGACAGGTTTAGGCAAATCAATCAAAGGCATAGCTAGAGACATAGCAAATTCCACCGACATGATATTAGCAGAAGACCCTGAATCCACGAAGGCACTGCCGGTAGCAGACCTACCACCAAAAGAGACCTGAAAGGGAAGCAAGATTTTATTACGTTTCATATTTACGGGAAATACCTGTGCGCCCAAGTGACCTCCCCGATGATCACTTAGGCGCGGAAGTTTTCTGGCTGCTTATTCTTACTCCTAGGACAGGTGTTCACTTGATTCTTGTCATCCCCACAATAGAAGCAGAGACCATTCTTCCTGCGGAACTCTCTACGTTGTCGGGGGGACACGGAGGCCCCGAGTTGCATAGGTACCTCCGAGTCTTCCGTGGAAGAGCGAAGCAACGGGACCTCGGGAGGCATCATGGGGGAGTCAGAGGGGAAAACACAAAAACGTACAAAATCCCTGAGACGTCGGTCAAGTCGTACCGCTAAAGCCATAACCTGGTCTAGGGAGTCAGAAGAGGGATAGCTAACTAGCAGGTCTTTCAGGGCGTTCGACAGACCCAACCTAAACTGGCACCTTAAGGAAGGGTCATTCCACCGAGAAGCTACGCAGCACTTCCTAAAGTCAGAACAATACTCCTCAACAGGTCTCTTACCCTGACGTAAGGTCACCAGCTGACTCTCGGCAAAGGCAGTCCTGTGAGTCTCGTCATAAATGAGTCTGAGAGCAGAAAAGAAACGATCAACGGAGGAAAGTTCAGGGGCGTCAGGAGCCAAGGAGAAGGCCCACTCTTGGGGCCCTTCGTGGAGCCGGGACATAATTATACCCACCCGCTGGCTCTCAGAACCTGAGGAGTGAGGCTTTAAGCGAAAGTAAAGCCTACAACTCTCCCGAAAGGAGAGAAAAGTCCTCCGTTCCCCTGAGAACCGGTCAGGCAACTTGAGGTGGGGTTAAAGAGGTGAGGTGAGGGGCACTACCATGGTAGCGTCAGGCTGGTTGACCCTCTGAGCCAGGGCCTGGACCTGTAGGGAGAGACCCTGCATTTGCTAGGCCAGGGTCTCAAGGGGGTCCATAGTAGTGTCAGGGACCAGGGTAGACTAGGTATATGGGCTTGTGATTATGTAATGATGGGGGTAGGGAAACGGACAAGTGAGCCCTAATCTACCCGCCACTCTGTCCCTGCCTACTTGCAACGACCCGCCCTAGGCGACGGGGTACAACTGGGCGGCGGTCCCTACGCTCAGTAAGTGCACGAGACAAACAGACAAGGGTACACAAGCTAAGGGAAATGGGGCAGTTGCCCACGGGAACACCGTGAGCAACAAGAGAGGTAAACGAGCCGAGTCAAACCAGGAGTGTACGAGGTACCAAACGCAGAGCAGGACAGTAGTCAGTAAGCCAGGGTCAGTATGGAGCAGGATCAAATAGTAGAAACTGTAGCTGGGCCAGGAAACCACACGAGAAGAATCACAAGCAAAGGAGGAACAGGAAAGGCAGGTATAAATAGACAGAGGGCGGGAGCTAGCTCCGTCTGGCCAGGCTGCGATAGGCTCTCCCACTCCTAAGCCTGCCATCCTGAGTGGTGGAAGATGGAGTCAGTCTCAGAGACATAGACTCAGGTGCAGACTGATTACCTATGGGCGTATCCACAGAAGTTGTGCCTGGCAGATCCTTTACATATCCTGTGACCTCCCTAACCGGTTTCAAAAACTCAAACAAAGAGAACATTTTTGGATTTTTAAACTGATGACCTTGCATCCTAATGGCTTAAATGACCTTTCCGTAAACATCTCTTAATTAATGCTTAATAGTTAGACCTTCTGTATACATTTTTTAGATCAATTCAGGGTATATTTATGACTGGGATTATCTCTATTTTTACCTTTTTACATAAATTTTTATATATATAATATTTAGTATTTATTTTTTAGAATGTGTTCAATTTGAAGGTTTGGTTGAATGGTTTATTATTGTATATTATATATTTGCTCCATGCTATCTGGGTCCGTTGCGGCTGCTGTGGTTCCGGGAATCCTTTGCCGATTCCTGTGGTTCCCTGTGTATTCTGCATCATAAATACGAGTGGTAGTTATACATTTCATATTTTATTTTCATTTCTTATCCATGCAATGTCTTTTATTATGTAATTGTTGCATTAACTGCAACAGTTCGTGCTTTGAATTATGCCAAATGTATTTCATATTAACTTTTTAGCTTCTATTGTTCTAGCATTTAATTTATAGCATTTAATATAATTTGTATCTTCTACTGTTTTGTTTGCATCCAATTGTATGCTTAATACCCCTTTTGTGTTCCAACTCCTTGCTAGGCATCCATGTGGATGTTTGCAAGTTTTGCATCCAAATGGATGCTTAATGTCATCTAGCTGAGCGTCTTTTTGGATGTTTTATAGCATAACATCCAAATGGATGTTATAGACATCACTTACGCTTCTCTCACTTGTGTTGACCATCCAAACGGATGTTTAGTACTATAAGCATCAGAATGGATGCATAATGTCATCTAGCTGAGCGTCTTTTTGGATGTTTAGCAGCATAGCATCCAAATGAATGTTACAGATATCATTTGCGTTTCCCCCTCTCATGTTGACCATCCAAATGGATTTTTAGTACTGTAAACATCAGAATGGATGTTTAGAACTATGTTTGCACATCCAAATGGATGTTTAAGATCGTACTCGTGCTTCACCTTCCGGTTCTCATACAAATGTATGTTTTAAACGTTACGAATTGATATCTTATGTTTTTCTTGCTTGTTTTCCCCCTTTCTTAAGGAATGTTGCTAGCTATTTATTTACATATATATGTCTTTGTGTATTTTTAATGTTCTTAACTTACAATTTCCTCTAGTGATTACGTCACTGATGCACTTTGACCTTGATCACATTGGCGGTTTTTTTCTCACCGCGTGGTTTATTTAAAGCACTGTTGTTTATGCTGTAATTTATATGGCCTGAGGAAGATGCCGGTGCGGCATTGAAATGCGTAGCCTTGATCAATAATTTCCATAATTCTACAGTATTTGTATCATCATTGAGTAGCAGCGCCGTACTTATTCCCGTTTTTCTCGAATTGCATATTGTATGTAGGAGATAGGGCCCTTATAATCTGGTGACAGAGCATCTTTAAACTGCAAAAATGCACAGACATTAACGATCAATTAAACAATGTGCCAATTTCGGTAAAACTACATGTTGACTTAGTGTCTCGGCCGCCAAGGGGCCACTACATGTGGCCTTATCAATAAAGACACAGATGGAGAGCTGAGTTTTTCATGTGTTGAAGAATTGTGTTTGTCATTTGCTCAAATTTCTTTTGATACCACAATGATTTTACATAGGACTGCAGGTACGGCTCTGTTTACTTGGCCATGTTATGGCTTTGAGCAAAAGCTGTATATTTAGTGCCAAGGATACTGACCTTAACTTTAAATATACTTAGCCACAGAGCCATAATATTTTGCTGCGATTATCACATGCTCTTCACCTGTGGGAACATTGAGGAAATGCTCGTGTAAACCCACAATACTTTCAAAGGCAACATGTTGGCTTTGTTTTATTATCTCTTTATTAAACAACTACAGTAATGAAATATATTAACATGCAAGTTATTCTTAATGAGCAAGATAATCTTTATAAATAGCCAATTTTTATGTTGATACAAATTTCTTAACATCCTGCTGTGAACATGTTCCACTCTTAAGATTATTACAACTGTGTCTCTAAGCTGCCTCATCTTTGATTTTCTTCATCTATAGTGCTTGCAATTTAACTTTATAAGAATCTACTTTCTTATCAGAATATCCACTTGAGTAAATAACTACTAACAACCCTCCACACAAGTGTAGTCCAACTCTTCATGTCTTTGTGCTGATCGGGCATGTTAGAATTGCACAGCAGCATTTGGGGGATAGTAAGTCTACCCGATTACACTTTGCTCTCCTGGTTGATCACATTGAAATTGGTAGTTTCATCAAATAATAAACCCTTAACCCGTTAGTGACCGGCCCCTAGTGTTTTTACGTCGGTCACTAATGGGCCTTATTCCGATGCAATAGACTTTTTACGTCGCCGAAAAAATAAAACCGTTACGGCTCTTCAAATATGGAGACACAAAAACGAATAATTTTGAAAAAAAAGTGTTTTCACTGGTAAAAGTAGTAAAACATACAAAAACTATACAAGTTTGGTATCGTTGCAATCGCAACAACCCGCTGAATAAAGTTATTGTGTTATTTATACCACACGGTAAACGGCGTAAATTTAGGACGCAAAAAAGTGTGGCGAAATTGCTGTTTTTTTTCTATTCCCCCCAAAAAAGTTAATAAAAGTTAATCAATAAATTCTATGTACCCCAAAATGGTGCTATTAAAAATTACAAGTTGTCCCGCAAAAAACAAGACCTTATACAGCTATGTCGACGCAAAAATAAAAAGTGTATTGCTCTTTGAATGAGACGATGGAAAAACGTAAAAAATGGCTTGGTCTAAAATAGGATGGTCATTAAGGGGATACATGGCCAATCTTTGTTTTTTAATTTTCATTTTTTTTTAAACAAAAAACAGCTATTTGCTTCTTTTATTAACATTAAAAAAAACTTTTATTCAACTGTTTTTTTTACTAAACCTCCTAGGGGACTTTAACCACCAATCGTTGGATCGCTTGCATGATATACTGCAATACTAGCGTATAACAGAATAACAGAAAAATGCAAGCGCCGGATAATCACATGATGGAAACCAAGGGCATCTGATGGAACCCACTGACTTTAATGGTTTCTGTTTGGTTTTCGTTATGATTTCCGTAATTTTGCCAGACAAAATAGCCATGCATGCTGTGCTATTTTGTCCAGCAAGAATTAAGGAGTCGGTGACAGAGGCTCCTAACAGAGACTTTGACGCAGATGTGAGCAGAGCTCTAGCCATAAGATCAAGGTGGGGGCTCCCTCTGTCATCCCATCGCCTCCTTCGTGACGTAATCGCTGGGTGCCGATGGGTTGATATGACAGCCGAGGGCCTAGTGTAGGCCCCAAGGTCTGCCATGATAGTACGCTTATTAATCCCTCCCAAAGGTAGGGCTTAATAGGAGACCGTTAAAACCACAATATACTGCAACACGTAAGTTTTACAATATAATGTACCAGCGATTATATTATTGCATATTGCATATTATAAGTTAAATAACAGTTTTAAAAAATAAACAAAAAATAATATTAACCCCTTCAGGACTGAGCCTGTTTTGTCCTTCAGGACGAAGCCGATTTTTCAAATCTGACATGTGTCACTTTATGTAGTAATAACTCTGGAATGCTTTTACCTATCCAAGTGATTCTGAGACTGTTTTCTCATGACATATTGTACTTTATGTTAGTGAAAAAATTTGGTCGATAGATTCAATATTTATTTGTAAAAACCACCAAGATTTAAAGAAAATTAGCAAACATTTGCATATTTCTAAATTTTAATGTACCTACTTGTAAAACAGATAGTAATAGCACACAAAATACTTACTAGTTTATATTTCCCATATGTCTAACTTATGTTTGCATCGTTTTTTGAACATTCTTTTATTTTTCTAGGACGTTACAAGGCTTAGAACTTTAGCAGCAATTTCTCATATTTTCAAGAAAATTTCAAAAGCCTATTTTTTCAGGGACCAGTTCAGTTCTGAAGTGGCTTTGAGGGCCTTATATATTAGAAAGTGCCAATAAATCATGCCATTTTTATAACTTCACCCCTCAAAGTATTCAAAACAGCATTCAGAAAGTGTTTTAACCCTTTAGGCGTTTCACAGGAATTAAAGAAAGTAGAGGTGAAATTTACAAATGTCATTTTTTTTTTACAAAATTCATTTGTAATAAAAAAAAATCTGTACCACAGAAGGTTTTACCAGAGAAATGCAACTCAATATTTATTGCCCAGATTCTGTAGTTTTTAGAAATATGCCACATGTGTGCTTATGAACTGAAACACAGGCCTCAGAAGCAAAGGAGCACCTAGTGGATTTTGGGGCCTCCTTTTTTAGAATATATTTTAGGCACCATGTCAGGTTTGAATAGGTCTTGTGGTACCAAAACAGTAAAGACCCCCTAAAAGTGATCCGATTTTGAAAACTAAACCCCTAAAGGAATTATCTAAGGGTATAGTTAGCATTTTGAACCCACAGTTTTTTTTGCAAAATTTATTGGAATTAGTGCGTGAAGATGAAAATCTATTTTTTTTCTGAAAAAAACATAGAAATTTGTAATTTTTACAATGAATAAAGTAGAAAAAACACCCCAACAAATGTAAAGCAATTTCTTCCGATTATAGCAATACTCTATATGTGGTAATAAACTGCTGTTTGGACCAACAGCAGGGCTCAGAAGAGAAGAAGCACCATTTGGATTTTAGATTTCTGATTTTGCTGGAATCGTTTTCAGTGCCGTGTCGCGTTTGCAATGCACTGGAGGGATGAAAACAGTGGAAACCCCTCAACAGTGACCCCATTTTGGGAACTACACCCCTCAAGGAATTTTTCTAGGGGTAAAGTTACCATTTTGACCCCACAGTTGTTTTGCTGAATTCATTGGAATTAGTCTGTAAAGGTAAAAATCTACTTTTTTTCTGTAAAAACTTAGATATTTTAAATGTTTACAAGGAATAAAGGAGAAAAAGCACCCCAGCATTTGTAAAACAATTTCTCCCGATTACGGAAATATGCCATATGTGGTAATAAAGAGCTATTTGGACCCACTCTGGGGCTTAGAAGGGACGGAGTGCTATTTGGCTTTTGGAGCTCAAATTTAGCTGGAATAATTTTTGGGTGTCATGTCGAATTTGCAAAGCCCCCGAGGGACTAAAACAGTTGAAGCCTCCCAAAAGTAACCCCATTTGGGAAACTACACCACTTAAGGAATCTATCTAGGGGTATAGTGAGCATTTGGACCCCACACGTCTTTTGTATAATTTATTAGAATTATGCAGTGAAAATTAATATCAACATTATTTACACTAAAATATTGAATTTTTTCAATTTCACAAAGAATAAAGGAGGAAAAAGCACCCCAACATTTGTAAAGCAATTTCTCCCAAGTACGGCTATACCCCACATGTGGTCATAAATGTTTTTCCATTAGAAAGTAATTAACCCTTTCTGAACTGATCCATGTTTTGCTTTTTCTTTTTCGTTTTTCCTCCCCACATTCCGAGAGCCATAACTTTTTTATTTTTCTGTCAATAGAGTGGTGTGAGGGCTTATTTTTTGCGGGACAAGCTGTAGTTTTTATTGGTACCATTTTATTAAATTTTTTGGTAGAGCCAAGGTGACCAAAAAACAGCGATTGCCGTTTACATTTTTTTATTTTTCACGGCGTTCACCGTGCGAGTTAAATAATGGTATATTGTAATAGTTCGGACTTTTATGGATGCAACGATACCAATTTTGTATATTTTTTTACATTACTTTAGATAAAAATGTGAAAAGGGTTTCATTTTGGACTTTAAATATTAATTAAATTTTTTACACTAAAAATAACTATTTACTTTTGTTTTTACACAGTTTATTAGTCCCCCTAGGGGACTTGAACCAGCAATCATTAGATCACTGGTAGAATACACTGCAATACTAATGTATTGCAGTATATTGTGATTTTTACAGGCTCCTTTAACAGCGCGATCGCTGTTTTTGTCCGTTAGTACCGGGTGTCAGCTGTAATACACAGCTGACACCCGCAGCGTATGGCGCCGGCTTAGCACGTGAGACGCTCCATATTTCACCCCACCACACCACGATATGATATTAAGTCCTTTTGGGCGAATGGTTTAATGCGCAGCGGATGGTGCAGAGTGAAAATTACAATTTTCCACTGATGTGCCATTTTAGTGCACTATATGTTGTGCCCAGTTTGTGCCACAAATACCTCATAAAATATTAACCGGGTTCTCCCGGGTATGGCGATGCCATATCGGTGGACGTATACTGCTGTTTGGGCACGCTGTAGGGCTCAGAAGGTAGGGAGCGGCATTTGGCTTTAGGGAGCGCAGATATTGCTTGGTAGTAGCTCTGGTATTTCAGTTTATAATGTGGGGGCATATGTAGGCTGGGCAGAGTACATCAGGGGCATAATAAGAGAGTATAATAATGGGCAAAAGAAATAATAATCCGCGGATATGTGGCCAGTGTCGCATTTATAAATGGCGCCCGATCTTATCCGCTTTTTGAACACTGCATATTTTGCATCGCCATATTCTGGGAGCCAGAACTTTTTTTATATTTTCACCACCGGAGCCGTGTGAGGGCTTATTTGTTGCGGGACAATCTGTTGTTTTCATTGGTACCATTTTGGGGTGCATGCCATTTTTTTTATCACTTTTTATTCCATTTTTCGGCAAGCAAGGTGACCAAAAACCATCAATTTTTACAATGGTTTTTATTTATTTTTTTACGCTGTTCACTCTGGGCTATAAATGACCATTATATTTTATTCTGTGGGTCGATACAATTACGGTGATACCATATGTATATAGTTGTTTTTAAATTTTGCAGTGTTTACGCAATAAAATAACTTATTTATAAAATAAATTATTTTTTTGTCACCATATTCTGAGAGTCATAACTTTTTTATTTTTCAGTCAAAAAAGCTGTGTAAGGGCTTGTTTTTTTTGCGGGACGGGTTGTAGTTTGTATTGGTACTATTTTGGCATACATGCAACTTTTTGATCACTTTTTATTGTATATTTTGTGAGGAGTGATGACCAAAAAATAGTGATTGTGGCATTGTTTTTCGTTTATTTTATTTGCGGTGTTCACCGTGTGGGAAAAATAACATTATAGTTTTATAGTTGGGGTTTGGAGACAAACGCGGTGATATCAAATATGTGTACTTTTTTTTACTTGTTCATTTTTTCCCTATAATAAAAGGCTTATTATAGGAAAAAAAAGCAGTTCTTGTTTATGTCACGTATAACTTTTGTTTTTACACTTTTGACGTGACAGTCATTCTGACAGAAGCCTATGACGACCAGCCTCCAGCTGGTCCTCATAGGCTTCTGTACCTGGCTTACTGACTACTCTCCTGCTCTGCGTTTGGTACCTCATACACTCCTGGTTTGACTCGGCTTGTTCACTACTCTCCTGCTCTGCGTTTGGTACCTCGTACACTCCTCGTTTGACTCGGCTCGTTCACCACTCTTGTTTCTCGTGGTGTTGCCGTGGGCAACTGCCCTTTTTCCCTTGCTTCTGTGTATCCTTGTCTGTTTGTCTGTCGGCCACTTATTGAGCGTAGGGACCGTCGCCCAGTTGTACCCCGTCGCCTAGGGCGGGTCGTTGCAAGTAGGCAGGGACTGAGTGGCGGGTAGATTAGGGCTCACTTGTCTGTTTCCTTACCCCGACATTACATAATCACAAACCCATATACCTACTCTACCCTGGTCCCTCACACTACTATGGACCCCCTTGAGACCCTGGTTCAGCAAATGCAGAGTCTCTCCCTACAGGTCCAGGCCCTGGCTCAGAGGGTCAACCAGCCTGATGCTACCATGGTAGTGCCCCTCACCTCACCTCTTGAACCCCACCTCAAGTTGCCTGACCGGTTCTCAGGGGACCGGAAGACTTTTCTCTCCTTTCGGGAGAGTTGTAGGCTCTATTTTCGTTTAAAGCCCCACTCCTCAGGTTCTGAGAGCCAGCGGGTGGGTATAATTATGTCCCGGCTCCAGGAAGGGCCCCAAGAATGGGCCTTCTCCTTGGCTCCTGAGGCCCCTGTACTTTCCTCCATTGATCTTTTCTTTTCTGCTCTCGGACTCATTTATGACGAGACTGACAGGACTGCCTTTGCCGAGAGTCAGCTGTGACCTTACGTCAGGGTAAGAGACCTGTTGAGGAGTATTGCTCTGACTTTAGGAAGTGGTGCGTAGCGTCTCGGTGGAATGACCCTGCCTTAAGGTGCCAGTTTAGGTTGGGTCTGTCGAACGACCTGAAAGACCTGCTAGTTAGCTATCCCTCTTCTGACTCCCTAGACCAGGTTATGGCTTTAGCGGTACGACTTGACCGACGTCACAACGAACAACAACGTGAACGTTTTTGTGTTTTCTCCTCTGACTCCCCCATGATGCCTCCCGAGGTTCCGTTGCTTCGTTCTTCCACGGAAGACTCGGAGGTACCTATGTAACTCGGGGCCTCCGTGTCCCCCCAACAACGTAGAGAGTTCCGCAGGAAGAATGGTCTCTGCTTCTATTGTGGGGATGACAAGCATCAAGTGAACACCTGTCCTAGGCGTAAGAATAAGCAGCCGGAAAACTTCCGCACCTAAGTAATCATCGGGGAGGTCACTTGGGCGCACAGGTATTTCCCGTAAATATGAAACGTAATAAAATCTTGCTTCCCTTTCATGTCTCTTTTGGTGGTAGGTCTGCTACCGGCAGTGCCTTCGTGGATTCAGGGTCGTCTGCTAATATCATGTCTGTGGAATTTGCTATGTTTCTAGCTATGCCTTTGATTGATTTGCCTAAACCTGTCCCGGTAGTGGGTATCGACTCCACTCCTCTTGCTAATGGTTATTTTACACAGCATACCCCTGTTTTTGAACTCCTTGTTGGCTCCATGCATTTGGAGCAGTGCTCTGTACTGTTGATGCAGGGATTATCGTCCGATTTGGTTTTAGGCCTTCCCTGGTTGCAGTTGCATAATCCCACGTTTGACTGGAATACTGGGGATCTTATTAAATGGGGTAATGAATGCTTGACGTCATGTTTTTCTGTTAATTCTATTTCTCCCCCTGGGGAGGTGAACACGCTACCTGAGTTTGTTCAGGACTTCGCTGATGTTTTCTCTAAGGAGGCCTCCGAAGTGTTACCTCCTCATAGAGAATACGATTGCGCTATCGATTTGGTACCAGGAGCTAAGCTTCCTAAGGGTAGGATATTTAATCTCTCTTGTCCCGAACGTGAAGCCATGAGAGAGTATATCCAGGAATGCCTGGCCAAGGGTTACATTCGCCCCTCTACTTCTCCGGTAGGTGCTGGCTTCTTCTTCGTAGGGAAGAAGGATGGTGGTCTTAGTCAATGCATTGACTACCGTAACTTGAATAAGGTCACTGTAAGGAACCAGTATCCCCTTCCTTTGATTCCTGATCTCTTTAATCAGGTTCAGGGGGCCCAATGGTTCTCTAAGTTTGATCTACGGGGGGCGTATAACATTATCCGCTTCAAAGAGGGGGATGAGTGGAAGACTGCGTTTAACACGCCTGAAGGTCATTTTGAATACCTCGTCATGCCCTTTGGGTTGTGTAATGCTCCCGCGGTCTTCCAGAATTTCATAAATTAGATTTTAAGAGATTACCTGGGGGTATTTCCTGTAGTGTACCTTGATGACATACTTGTGTTTTCCAAGGACTGGTCCTCCCACATTGAGCATGTTAGGAAGGTGCTCCAGGTCCTTCGGGAAAACAAACTGTTTGCGAAGACCAAAAAATGTGTGTTTGGGGTGCAGGAGATACCATTTTTGGGTCAAATCCTCACTCCTCATGAATTCCGCATGGACCCTGCCAAGGTCCAGGCTGTGGCGGAATGGGTCCAACCTGCCTCCCTGAAGGCGTTACAGTGCTTCTTGGGGTTCGCTAATTATTACAGGAGATTTATTGCTAACTTCTCGGTCATCGCTAAGCCTGTTACGGACCTCACTCGCAAGGGTGCTGATCTCCTCCGCTTGCCTCCTGAGGCTGTCCAGGCTTTTGTGGTCCTTAAGAAGTACTTTATCTCGGCCCCGGTGTTGGTTCAGCCCAACCAAATGGAGCCATTTATCGTGGAGGTTGACGCGTTCGAGGTGGGAGTGGGGGCTGTCTTGTCCCAGGGTACCAGGTCCCTCACCCATCTCCGTCCCTGTGCCTACTTCTCCAGGAAGTTTTCGCCCACTGAGAGTAACTATGATATTGGCAACCGCGAACGCTTAGCCATTAAATGGGCATTTGAAGAGTGGCACCAATTCCTGGAGGGGGCTAGGCACCATGTAACGGTCCTTACCGACCACAAAAATCTGGTTTTCCTGGAATCTGCCCGGAGGCTAAACCCGAGACAAGCTCGATGGGCGCTATTTTTTACCAGATTCAATTTTTTGGTTACCTATAGGGCTGGGTCTAAAAATATTAAGGCTGATGCACTGTCGCGTAGCTTCATGGCAAGCCCTCCTTCGGAGGAAGTTCCTGCTTGTATTTTGCCTCCAGGTATAATCATTTCCTCTATTGATTCTGATTTAGTCTCTGTAATTGCTGCTGATCAAGGTTCAGCTCCCAGGAACCTTCCTGAGAACAAGCTGTTTGTTCCCCTGCAATTCCGGCTAAGGGTACTTAGGGAAAATCATGACTCCGCACTATCTGGTCATCCAGGCATCCTGGGTACCAAGCACCTCATTGCCAGAAACTATTGGTGGCCTGGGTTGCCTAAAGACGTTAAGGCCTACGACGCCGCATGTGAGGTTTGTGCTAGGTCCAAGACTCCCAGGTCCCGACCAGCGGGTTTACTACGTTCTTTGCCCATTCCCCAGAGACCTTGGACCCATATCTCCATGGATTTTATCACCGATTTGCCTCCATCTCAAGGCAAGTTTGTGGTGTGGGTTGTAGTAGACCGCTTCAGTAAGATGTGCCACTTTGTGCCCCTCAAAAAACTACCCAATGCTAAGATGTTAGCTACCTTGTGTGTCAAACACATCCTGTGTCTCCATGGGGTCCCTGTCAATATTGTTTCTGACAGAGGGGTACAATTTGTTTCTTTGTTTTGGAGAGCCTTCTGTAAAAAGTTGGAGATTGATCTGTCCTTCTCCTCTGCCTTCCATCCTGAAACTAATGGCCAAACCGAGAGGACTAATCAGTCTCTAGAACAATATTTAAGGTGTTTTATCTCTGACTGTCAATATGATTGGGTCTCATTCATTCCCCTCGCCGAATTTTCCCTTAATAACCGGGTCAGTAACTCGTCAGGGGTCTCCCCCTATTTCTGTAATTTTGGGTTTAATCCACGGTTCTCCTCCGTTTCACCTGTTAGTTCCAACAATCCCGAGGTAGAGGTCGTTCATCGGGAACTGTGCACAGTCTGGGCCCAGGTTCAGAAGAACCTAGAGACGTCCCAGAGCATACAAAAAACTCAGGCAGATAGAAGACGTTCTGCTAAACCCTTGTTTGTGGTCGGGGATCTGGTGTGGCTATCGTCTAAGAACTTGCGCCTTAAAGTCCCGTTCAAGAAGTTTGCTCCCCGGTTTATAGGGCCGTACAAGGTCATTGAAGTCCTCAATCCTGTCTCCTTCCGACTGGAGTTGCCCCATCTTTTCGAATACATAACGTGTTTCATGCCTCCCTCCTTAAACGCTGCTCCCCGTCCTTGGCTCCCTCGAGGAAACCTCCTGTCCCCGTTCTCACCCCTGAGGGGGTAGAATTCGAGGTGGCCAAGATTGTGGACAGCAAGCTGGTCCAAGGCTCCCTCCAGTACCTGGTCCATTGGAGAAGATACGAGCCTGAGGAGAGTACTTGGGTACCCGCCCGGGATGTTCACGCTGGGGTATTGGTCAGGAGGTTCCACCTTCGTTTCCCCAATAAACCAGGTCCATCTAGAAAGGGTCCGGTGGCCCCTCATAAAAGGGGGGGTACTGTTAAGGATCTGCCAGGCAAAGCGTCTGTATCCACGCCCATAGGTAATCAGCCTGCACCTGCTTCTATGTCTGTGAGACTGACTCCATCTTCCACCACTCAGGATGGCAGGCTTAGGAGTGGGAGAGCCTATCACAGCCTGGCCAGACGGAGCTAGCTCCCGCCCTCTGTCTATTTATACCTGCCTTTCCTGTTCCTCCTTGCTTGTGATTCTTGTTTTGTTTCCTGGCCCTGCTGCAGCTTCTTTAACCATTTGACCCTGCTTCATATCAACCCTGGCTTACTGACTACTCTCCTGCTCTGCGTTTGGTACCTCGTACACTCCTGGTTTGACTCGGCTTGTTCACTACTCTCCTGCTCTGCGTTTGGTACCTCGTACACTCCTGGTTTGACTCGGCTCGTTCACCACTCTTGTTGCTCGCGGTGTTGCCGTGGGCAACTGCCCCTTTTACCTTGCTTCTGTGTACCCTTGTCTGTTTGTCTGTCGGCCACTTATTGAGCGTAGGGACCGTCGCCCAGTTGTACCCCGTCGCCTAGGGCGGGTCGTTGCAAGTAGGCAGGGACTGAGTGGCGGGTAGATTAGGGCTCACTTGTCTGTTTCCTTACCCCGACATTACAACAACCTGCAAAAAAACAAGCCCTCACACCTTTCCATTGATAGAAAAATAAAAAAGTTAGGAGCCAAAAAATTTGCCAACACAAATTCTTTTTTTAATCAAATTGGTTTCATTTTTAAAAAGTAGTAAAACATAGAAAAAATTACAGAAATATGGTACAGCAATAATATTTTTCACCCGCAGAATAAAGTGATTATGACATTGAACGAAATGCAACAAACTATGCAGGAATTGGTGTTTTTCTTCCTTTTCACGTTACACTATAATTTTTCCACGTTTCTTAGTACATTAATGACGCAATTTAATGTACAATATAATGAATTTAACTCGTCCCAGATAAAAAAAAAAGCCCTCAGACGAATATGTCAACAGAAAAATAATTATACTATGGCTTTTAGGAGGTGGTGAGGAAAAAATGAAAACATGACTGGTTCTTAAGTCGCCTTTATAAAGGAAAAGTTGAAGGTAAAATCATAAGATTACCGCAGTTGCTCTGTGACCTCAATGTTTTCCTATGGATAAAAGAGTGATCCAGCAACCATTGCTAAAATTCTGACATGTCTGGATTTTTTGTCATGGTTGCAAAGTCAATTGCCACCTTCTTCCCATATGAAAACTCTGAAGTAGTAGTGCAGCTGTAATGATGGCATGTGGGTAACTACATGGAGTCCTAGCATAAGAGAAAGTGTAAATATAAGGCCTTATGCACCAATGTTGTAGATAAAGACATGGACCACATGTCCACGACATACAGTCGTGGACAAAATTGCTGGTACCCTTCCGTTAAAGAAAGAAAACCCCACAATGGTCACTGAAATAACTTTCAACTGACAAAAGTAATAATAAATTTGAATTTACTGAAAATCAACTAATAGAAATAAGATGTTGCTTTTGAATTGCGGTTCAAAATAAAAATAAAAAATGAAAACGAATTAAACTGTCCTGGACAAAAATGATGGTTTCCTTAACTTAATATTTTGTTGTACAACCTTTTGAGGCAATCACTGCAAACAAACAATTTCTGTAACTTCCAATGAAACTTCTACACCTGTCCACAGGTATTTTGGCCACTCCTCGTAAGGGCACTGCCCCAGCTGTCCCAGGTGTGAAGGTGCCTTCTCCAGACTGCAGGTTTCAGCTCCTTCCACAGATGTTCAATAGGATTTAGATCAGGGCTCATAGAAGCCACTTCAGAATAGTCCAATGCTTTGCTCTTAGCCATTCTTGGATGTTTTGAGCTGTGTGTTTTGGGTCATTATCCTGTTGGAGGATCCATGACCTGCGACTGAGACTAATCTTTCTGACACTGAGCAGCACATTTCACTCCAGAATGCCTTGATAGTCTTGAGATTTCATTTTACCCTGTACAGATTCAAGAAACCCCGTGAAAGATGTAGCAAAGCAGCCCCAAAACATAACGGAACATCCTCCGTGCTTCTGGGTACGATGTTCTTTTCTTTGTATGCTTCATTTTCTAAGGGATACAATCATTTTTGTCCAGCAAATCATAAAAAAGCCAGACTTGAATTTGCCAAAATGCATATTGACAAGCCACAAAGCTTCTGGGAGAATGCCCTCTGGACAGATGAGACAAAACTGGAGCTTTTTGGCATGTCACATCAGCTCTATGTTCACAGACGCAAAAATGAAGCATACAAAGAAAATAACTGCTACTGCTTGTACATAGAGTACAGTGGGGCCGGTCATATAACGAAGAGTCATATCGTCATCAAATAAGGCTGTGCAACTAGACTTCCGGTCACTCGGCAGCTCCTTCACAATCTATGAATATCTCAGAATCAGCACGACGGGGTACTGGAATGTACAGTATATTAGCGAGTGTATTCACATACTGCAGTGAGTACACTGCTAATAATTTTTGGTCCCCACAAAACCACTTTAAGAGTCCAGTGGGAGGTCCTATAATCAATGGTTAAGACGACCCACTGAACTCTTTAGCACACAGTGAGCAAAGATTTAAATAAATAAATTACAGGTTATCCCGAATCTTTTTGCACAAAACTACATGTCGATCTATTCTGATTTTCCACCTCTGCAACATAATGCAGGACAGCATGTTCAATGGGACAGGTTCCTTTAAAGCATCCATTATCTCAGGATAGGAACACTTATCATGATAGGAACACTTAGGGCTCATTCACACGAACGTGTATCTCATCCGTGTGATGGCCGTTAAAACAACGGCTGTCACACAGACCCATGTATTTCAATGGGGCCATTCACACGACTGTTGGTTCAACAGGGCGTGTGAACGGCCCGTGCAAAAATAGGACATGTCCTATTTTACTGTGTGTCATGCATCCCTCCATAGACTGTAGTCTGTGGGGGATCCGTGACAACGCGTCCCCCACAGATCCACCTCAGACATGGAAAACGGCAGTCATTGATTGGCAATTGCAAAGGGGGCTGCCAGCAGCTAATCTTGATGATTTGCGTGCACAAGTGCATTCAGCGTGGCATAACATTCCTCAGACAGCCATTAATAACCTTATTGATAGCATGTCAAGGCGTGTAAGTGCGTGTATTTCTGCCCGTGGTGCTCATACGCGATACTGAATAAATTAAGCTGTTTGGAATATTTTGTTTCCATTTTTTTCATGATTTGCATATCATGTCTATCGATCATGCAATTTCCACAATTCCCAAAGTTTTCGTTCTTGGTGTTGCAATTTCAATGCTGAGGAGTGTAGCTAAAAGTAAAGATGTGCCCTGTCTCTTTTTATATTTGTAAAAAAAAAAAAAGTATAAATTTGAAATAAGTATTGCCTTTATGCAGTAAAAAAAAAATACATGACTTTTTTTTCCGTTTTTCTTCTTTATATACTGTACAGAGGGCTCATATGCAAAAAGCCCTTTTCTGGCAAAATGTATGAAATTTTCCTTTTGACACATGTTTTGGGGGTATGCACCAACATACCTTTTCTTTAACTGCACTGAAAAAAAAACATAGCTGACTAATCGTTTCAGAGCAGAGGTATCTTGCAAAAAAACATATACTGTGCAGTATATTTTTATTCAGCATGGGAAACTAGGGCAGCGTATGCCATTGTACAATGGCACACGCTGGGAAATTTCCCCAACGTATGAGCTGAATGTGTAGCACGAACACTATGTGAACAGTCGCACACACACACATATGACTTTTTTACATAGCTGCTTTCTCTCCATATATTTTATCCAGCTTTAAACACATTTGATAAAGTTTTTGTTTTGGCAAAATACATACAAGTATGGAGGGAACAGAGCCCACAAATACAGGCATATAAAAAAGCTTTTACTTACTGTAGATACATGAACATAAACATTGACACATGAACACACGTCACAACATTTGGGGATAACTACACCAGAGTGCGCTAAAAGAGAAACAGAGCGACAATTCTATTCTTTATGGTTGGCCGGGCGCTGTCTGACTATTGTACTGAGGAAGGCAGCTGCACCATATGAATTTGCTTTCCCATTTCTGCCAGTTGAACTTTAATGCTCTAATGTAAGCAACAGTCCCAAACTCCCCAAAAAATGTTTTATTTAAAAGACATTCATTAAAAAATGGCTGCAGCAAACTATTTTCATTAGTTAGTTCATCAATTGAATCTGGAAGATTTTTGCTGTAAGTTGCCAAGTTAAAGATCCAAATAAAAGTGAAGCAAAGGACTTTTGTGACAGTCAGGTGTATAGTGTATTGCAAAATATATAATTTTTTTAAGCTCCTGATAAGAAAGACATCCCTACACATTGACCTTTGCTTTTAACTGGAACAAGCAACTAAGGCGATAATGCATAGACCTGTAGTATTGCAAAAATAATAGATCAAAGCTCCTGACCCCATACAACTGAAAAGCCCTGTACATGAACATGGGCAGGGGTTAATCCTATCTTAGCGCACATGCATAATTGTCAATGTTCTCTGCTTACTAAGATCAATAGTAGGTTTTAAAAATCTATCCATCGAAGGTTCTGTTCTTGTAAATATTAACATATTTAAAACCTTAACCCCTTCCCTCTTTAGCCACTTTTGACCTTCCTGACAGAGCCTCATTTTTCAAATCTGACATGTGTCACTTTATGTGGTAATAACTCCGGAATGCTTTCACCTATCCAAGCGATTCTGAGATTGTTTTCTCGTGACACATTGGACTTTATGTTACTGGCAAAATTTGCTCGATATGTTCAGTATTTAATTGTGAAAAACACCAAAAATTAGCGAAAATTGCAAAAATTAGCATTTTTCTCAATTTAAATGTATCTGCTTGTTAGACAGGCAGTTATACCACACAAAATTGTTGCTAATTAACATCACCCATATGTCTACTTTAGATTGGCATCGTTTTTTGAACATCCTTTTATTTTTCTATGACCTCACAAGGCTTAGAACTTTAGCAGCAATTTCTCACATTTTCAAGAAAATTTCAAAAGGCTATTTTTACAGGGGCCAGTTCAGTTGTGAAGTGGTTTTGAGGGCCTTATATATTAGAAACCCCCAAAAAGTCACCCCATTTTAAAAACTTCACCCCTCAAAGTATTCAAAACAGCATTTAGAAAATGTCTTAACCCTTTACACATTTCACAGGAATTAAAGCAAAGTAGAGGTGAAATTTACAAATTTCATATTTTTCTGCAGAAATAAATTTTTAATACAATTTTTTTTATAACACAGAAGGTTTTACCAGAGAAATGCAACTCAATATTTGTTGCCCAGTTTCTGCAGTTTTAGGAAATATCCCACATGTGGCCGTAGCGTGCTACTGGAATGAAGCACCGGCCTCAGAAGCAAAGGAGCACCTAGTGGATTTTGGGGCCTTATTTTTGTTAGAATATATTTTAGGCACCATGTCAGGTTTGAAGGGCTCTTGCAGTGACAAAACAGTAAAAATCCCCCAAAAGTGACCCCATCTGGGAAACTGGACACCTCAAGGAAATTATCTAGGGGTGTAGTGAGCATTTTGACCGCACAGGTTTTTTTACAGAAATTATTGGAACTAGGCCGTGAAAATTAAGATTCAACATTTCTTCAAAGAAAATGTAGGTTTAGCGATTTTTTTTCTCATTTCCACAAGGACTAACGGAGAAAAAGCACTGCAAAATTTGTAAAGCAATTTCTCCCGAGTAAAACAATACCTCACATGTGGTAATAAATGGTTGTTTGGAGACACGGCGTGGCTGAGAAGGGAAAGAGGGCTATTTGGCTTTTGGAGTTCACATTTAGCAGATATGGTTTGCGGAGGCCATGTCACATTTACAAAGCCCCTGAGGTGACAAAACAGTGGAAACCCCCAACAAGTGACCCCATTTTGGAAACTATACCCCTTGAGGAAATTATCTAGGGGTATAGTGAGCATTTTGACCCCACAGGTTTTTTGCAGAAATTTTTGCAAGTAGGCTGTGAAAATGAAAATCTACATTTTTTCAAATAAAATGTAGGTTTAGCTAATTTTTTTTCATTTCCACAAGGACTAAAGGAGAAAAATCACCATAAAATTTGTAAAGAAATTTCTCCCGAGTAAAACAATACCCCACATGTGGTAATAAACGGCTGTTTGGACACACGGCAAGGCTGAGAAGGGAAAGAGCGCCATTTGGCTTTTGGAACTCAAATTTAGCAGGAATGGTTTGCGGAGGCCAGGTCACATTTACAAAGCCCCTGAGGGGATAAAACAGTGGAAACCCCCCACAAGTGACCCCATTTTGGAAACTACACCCATTGAGGAAATTATCTAGGGGTATAGTGAGCGTTTTGACCCCACAGGTTTTTTGCATAAATTATTGGAAGTAGACTCTGAAAATAATAATCTACATTTTTTCAAAAAAAATCTAGGTTTAGCTAATTTTTTCTCATTTCCAGAAGGACTGAAGGAGAAAAAGCACCACAAAATTTGTAAAGCAATTTCTCCCGAGTAAAACAATACCCCACATGTGGTAATAAACGGCTGTTTGGACACACGGCAGGGCTTAGAAGGGAAAGAGCACTATTTGGCTTTTTGAGATCACATTTAGCAGGAATGGTTTGCGGAGGCCAGGTCACATTTGCAAAGCCCCTGAGGGGACAAAACAATGAAAACGCCCAAAAAGGGACTCCATTTAGGAAACTACACCTCTTGAGGAATTCATCTAGGGGTGTAGTGAGCATTTTGACCCCACAGATGTTTCATAGAATTTATTAGAATTAGGCAGTGAAAATAAAAACAGTCCTTTTTCTTCAATAAGACGTAGCTTTAGCGCAAATTTTTTCATTTTCTCAACAAATAAAGGAAAAAAAGAACCCAACATTTGTAAAGCAATTTCTCCCGAGTACGGCAATACCCCATATGTGGTCATAAACTGCTGTTTGGGCAAACGGCAGGGCTCAGAAGGGAAGGGCCGCCATTTGGAGTGCAGATGTTGCTGGATTGGTTTCTGGGCGCCTGTGGGCCCAAAACCGTGGAAACCCCCCAGTAGTGACCCCATTTTGGAAACTACACCCCTCAATGCATTTACCAAGGGGTGTAGTAAGCATTTTAACTCTGCAGGTGTTTTGTAGAAATTAGTGTTCACTCGATGTTGCAGAGTGAAAATGGGATTTTTTTCCATAGATATGCCAATATGTGGTGCCCGGCTTGTGCCACCATAACAAGACAGCTCTCTAATTATTATGCAGTGTTTCCCGGTTTTAGAAACACCCTACATGTGGCCCTAATCTTTTGTCTGGACATATGACAGGTCTCAGAAGTGAAGAGTACCATGCGGAGTGGAGGCCTAATTTGGCGATTTACAAAGTATTGGTTCACAACTGCAGAGGCTCAGATGTGAAATAATAAAAAGAATAAGTGACCCCCACTATGGAAACTGCACCCCTCAAGGCATTTATTAAGGGGTGTAGTGAGCATTTTCACCCCACAGGTCTTTTCCATAAATGAATGCGCTGCGGATGGTGCAAATTAAAAATTTATATTTTTCCCTAGATATGTCATTCAGTGGCAAATATGTAATGCCCAGCTTATGACGCTGGAGACACAAACCCCAAAAATTGTTAAAAGGGTTCTCCCGGGTATGACGATGCCATATATGTTGAAGGAAACTGCTGTTTGGGGACGCTGTAGGGTTCAGAGCCGAGGGAGCGCCATTTGGCTTTTGGAGAGCGGATTTTGCTTGGTACTATATTTGTTTGAGTATTGCTGATGTTTTATAATGTGGGGGTACATGTAAGCGGGACGGAGTATATAAGGGGCATAGTCAGGTGGTATAAAAAAATAAAATAATCCATAGATGTGTGTTACGCTGTGAAGCAATCCTTTCCGCACAGGCCAGTGTCGCACTGATAAATGGTGTCATTTCTTATCCCCCTTTTGGTCCACACTCCGCACTTTTTGTAGTTTGGGGAATTTTGCTGGGAAAGTGTTGTCCTGGTATAATACGGGCACCGTCGCATCCAGCGGATATGTTTGGGCTCTCCCCTTCCTGGTTCCTTAATTTTAGGTCCTTGATAAATCGCCTCTTGAAACAGAAGAAATGTTCCCCTCGGGCACAACTGCATTTTTTTATTTCCTGACTTATTGGAGCCTTAACTAATTTTATTTTTCATAGACGTAGCGGTATGAGGGCTGGTTTGTTGCGGGACGAGCTGTAGTTATTATTGGTACCATTTTGGGGTACATGTGACTTTTTGATCACCTTTTATCCTATTTTTTGGTATGCCAGGTAAGCAAAAAAACGCAATTCTGGCACAGCTTTTTTCGTTTTTTTTATACAGCGTTCACCATGCGTTATAAATTAATGTTAACTTTATTCTGCAGGTCAGTACGATTCTGGCGATACCTAATTTATAGCACTTTTTTATGTTTTACAACTTTTTGCACAATAAAATTACTTTTGTAAAAAGAATGTATTTTTTCTGTCGCCAAGTTGTGAGAACCATAACTTTTTAATTTTTTTGTCGACGGAGGTGTATGAGGGCTTGTTTTTTGCGGGATGAGCTATAGTTTTTATAGGTACCATTTTTGGATACGTGCGACTTTTTGATCACTTTTTATTCTAATATTTGTAGGGCAAAGTGACCAAAAAACAGAAACTCTGGTAAAGTTTTTTACGTTTTTTTTTACGCTGTTCACCGCGTGCAATAAATAATACAATATTTTGATACCTCAGGTCGTTACGGTCATGGCGATACCAAATACATATGGTTTATTATTATTTTTCAATAATAAAGGACTTGATAAGAGTAAAAGGGGGATTGTGTTTTATTTGATTACTTGAAACTTTTATTGTTTTCAAACTTTTATTTTTTGCACTTTTTTTTACACTTTTTTATACTTTTTTTACACTTTTCTTCAAGTCCCACTAGGGGACTTGAAGGTCCAACGGTCAGATTTTTTTTTTTATAATACATTGCACTACCTATGTAGTGCAATGTATTAGATCTGTCAGTCATTCACTGACAGCAAGCCGATTAGGCTTCGCCTCCCGGTGGGGCCTAAATCGGCTTCCGTAATGGCAGAGCAGGAGACCATTGTGTCTCCTGTTGCCATAACAGCAGTCGCCAGTCCCGATTGCCTGTCAGGGCTGGCGATCTGCTAGTAACCGCTACGATGCAGCAATCGCTTTCGATTGCTGCATCGAAGGGGTTAATGGCAGGGATCGGAGCTAGCTCCGGTTCCTGCAATTACAGGTGGATGTCAGCTGTACAGTACAGCTGACTTCCACCGCTGATGACGCCGGATCAGCTCCTGACCCGGCGCCATCTTGCCGGCAGCTACGGAAGCCGATCAGGCTCCGCCGCCGGGCGGATCTTGAACGGTTTCGGTGCTAGGCAGACCGGGAGGCCAGTATTAGGCCTCCGGTTGCCATTGCAGCCACCGGAACCCCGGCAATTTCATTGCTGGGGCTCCGATGAGCTGCAAACACCTTAAGTGCAGCGATCTCGTTTGAGCGCTGCACTTAAGGGGTTAATGGCGGGGATCGAAGCTAATTTCGGTCCCCGCCGTTACAGTCGGATGTCAGCTGTAAGATACAGCTGAGATCCGACGATAATGGCACCGACTCAGCTTCTGAGCCGGTGCCAAACATTTGACGTAAATGTACGGAATTTTGCGGGAAGTCAATGCTTTCCATGACATACATTTACGTCAAATGTCGGGAAGGGGTTAAAGACCAGAATATTTTTGTTCTAAATAACTATAAACTTTTAGCGATTTGGCGCACAAATTTGCAAATTTACACAAAAATAGAGTACTAGAAGGGGTGTCTATTTTGTTTTGGTCATTTCAATATACACTACCGTTCAAAAGTTTGGGGTCACCCAGACAATTTTGTGTTTTCCGTGAAAACTCACACTTATATTTATCAAATTTGCTGCAAAATGACTAGAAAATATAGTCAAGACATTGACAAGGTTAGAAATAATGATTTATAATTGAAATAATAATTTTCTCCTTCAAACTTTGCTTTCGTCAAAGAATGCTCCATTTGCAGCAATTACAACATTGCAGACCTTTGGCATTCTAGCTGTTAATTTGCTGAGGTAATCAGGAGAAATTTCACCCCATGCTTCCAGAAGGCCCTCCCACAAGTTGGATTGGCTTGATGGGCACTTCTTGGGTACCATACGGTCAAGCTGCTCCCACAACAGCTCTATGGGGTTGAGATCTGGTGACTGCGCTGGCCACTCCATTACAGATAGAATACCAGCTGCCTGCTTCTTCCCTAAATAGTTTTTGCATAATTTGGAGGTGTGCTTTGGGTCATTGTCCTGTTGTAGGATGAAATTGGCTCTAATCAAGCGCTGTCCACAGGGTATGGCATGGCGTTGCAAAATGGAGTGATAGCCTTCCTTATTCAAAATCCCTTTTACCTTGTACATATCTCCCACTTTACCAGCACCAAAGCAACCCCAGACCACCACATTACCTCCACCATGCTTGACAGATGGCATCAGGCACTCTTCCAGCTTTTTTTCAGTTGTTCTGCGTCTCACAAATGTTCTTCTGTGTGATCCAAACACCTCAAACTTCGATTCGTCTGTCCATAACACTTTTTTCCAATCTTCCTCTGTCCAATGTCTGTCTGCTTTTGCCCATATTAACCGCTTCCCGACCGCCCACTGTATATTCACGTCGGCACTTGCTGGGCTCTGTGCAGTGCCGACTTGAATTCACGGTGGGTGTTAAAAGCGCGATCCGGGTGTCTCAGAGTAGCACTGACACCCGGATCGCGCTGTTATCACCTGCCTCTGGTCCCGGAGATATGATCGGGACTTGATTAGTTCAGGTCCCGGTCATGTGATCGCAGGGAAAGTGTGTTGTAGCAACGAACTGGAAAGTTTGTTGCTACAACAAACTTTCCCGGGGACCGATTGCGGGTGCTGCAGTCGGTTATAAGGCAGAACCGGAGGCCATACAACGGCCCCCCGGGTCTGCCATGCACAGCAGCCTATGAGAACCAGCCGGAGGCCGTTCCTCATAAGCTTCCTGTCAGTGTGACTCTCAGCGTCACACTGACAGTTTATAATACGTTACACTACCTAGGTAGTGTAATGTATTATAGCAGCGATCAGTGCTGCCAGGCTTCAAGTAAAAAGTAAAAAGTAAAAAATAAAGTAATAAAAAAAGTTTTATAAAAGTGTAAAAACAAGTTATAAAAGTTACAAAAAAAAAAGAATGCTTTTTTTCCTATAATAAGTCTTTTATTATAGGAAAAAAATGAAAATGTTAAAAAACAGTACACATATTTGGTATCACCGCGTTCGTAACGACCCAAACTATAAAACTATAATATTATTTTTCCCGCACGGTGAACACCGCAAAAATAAATAATTAAAAAACAATGTCAGAATCACTTTTTTTTGGTCATCAACCCTCCCAAAATATAGAATAAAAAGTGATCAAAAAGTTGCATGTACCCCAAAATAATAACAATAAAAACTACAACCTGTCCTGCAAAAAACAAGCCCTTACACCGCTTTTTTGACGGAAAAATATAAAATTATGGCTCTCAGAATATGGTGACACAAAAAATAAATAATTTTATTAAAGTGATTTTATTGCGCAATCGCCACAAAACATAAGCAACCTATATACATATGGTATCGCCGTAATCGTACCGACCCGCAGAATAAAGTAAAATGTAATTTATACCGCACGGTGAACACTGTAAAAAAAAAATACAAAAAACTTTGTCAGAATTTATGTTTCTTTGTCACTTTGCTTCCAAAAAAATCTAATAAAATGTTGTTAAAAAAATCACATGTACCCTAAAATGGTACTAATGAAAAGTACAGATTGTCCAGCAACAAATAAGCCCTCACACGGCTCCGTTGGAGAAAAAATAAAAAAGTTCTGGCTCTCAGAATATGACGATGCAAAATGTGCAGAGTGTTCCAAAAGCGGATAAGATCGGGCACCATTTATCAGTGCGACACCGGCCTCATATCTGCGAATTATTATTTATGTACCCCATTATTATACCCTCTTATTATGCCCTGATGTACTCCGCACAGATTACATATACCCCCACATCATAAACTGAAATACCAGCAAAACCCCAAACAGAACAGTTACGAAGCAAAATCTGCGCTCCAAAAGCCAAATGGTGTTCCCTCCCTTCTGAGCCCCACAGCGTGCCCAAACACCAGCTTACGTCCACATATATGACATTTTATATCCGGGAGAACCCGCTCAACATTGTATGAGGTATTTGTCTTCAGTGGCACAAACTGGGCACAATATATTGTGCATTAAAATGGCATATCAGTGGAAAATTTTAATTTTCACTTTGCACCATCCGCTGCGCATTAACGTCTTGGCGCACGACGACTTAATAGCATGTCGTGGTGCGAGGGGTTATTTATGGAGCGGGCTCATGAGCTGTGCATGCTCCATATTCTGCAGGTGTCAGCTGTGTATTACAGCTGACACCCGGAACTAACGGACAGGAACAGCGATCGCGCTGTTACAGGAGCCTGTAAAATGACATTATACTGCAATACATTAGTATTGCAGTGTATTGTACCAGCGACCTAATGATCGCTCGTTCCAGTCTCCTAAAGGGACTTTTGGGAGGTTTCCACTGTTTTGGTACCTCAGTGGCTTTGCATATGCGACATGACACCCGAAAACCATTCCAGCTAAATTTGATCTCCAAAAGCCAAATATTGTTCCTTCCCTCCTGAGTCCTGCCGTGGGTCCAAACAGCAGTTTATTACCACATATGGCATATTGCTGTAATCAGGACAAATTGCTTTACAAATTTTGGGGTAATTTTTCTCCTTTATTCATTGTAAAAATTAAACATTTCTATGTTTTTTCAGAAAAAAGTAGATTTTCATTTTCACGGCCTAATTCCACTAAATTCAGCAAAAAAACTCTGGGGTCAAAATGCTAACTATACCCCTAGAACAATTCCTTGAGGGGTGTAGTCTTCAAAATGGGGTCAGTTTTGGGGGGATTCCACTGTTTTGCTTACTCCAGGGCGTTGCAAACGCGACATGGAACTGAAAACCAATCCAGCAAAATCTGCGCTTCAAAATCCAAATGGCGCTCCTTCCCTTCTGAGCTCTGCCGTGGGTCCAAACAGCAGTTTAGTACCACATATGGGGTATTGGCGTAATCGGGAGAAGTAGCTTTACAAGTTCTGGGGTGCTTTTTAATATTTATTCCTTGCAAATATTATTATTTTTTATATTTTTTCAGAAAAAAAGTAGATTTTCACTTTCACAGACAAACTCCAATAAATATAGCAAAATACCTGTGGGGTCAAGATGCTAACTATACCCCTAGATAAATTCCTTGAGGTGTGTAGTTTCCAAAACCGTCTCACTTTTGGGGGATTTCCACTGTTTTGGCACCACAAGACCTATTCAAACCTGACATGGTGCCTAAAATATATTCTAAAAAAAGGAGGCCCCAAAATCCACTAGGTGCTACTTTGCTTCTGAGGCCGGTATTTCAGTCCATTATCCCACTAGAGCCACATGTGGGATATTTCTAAAAACTGCAGAATCTGGGCAATAAATATTGAGTTGCATTTCTCGGGTAAAACCTTCTGTGTTACAGAATAAAATGTATTACAAATGAATTTAAGCAAAAAAAATAAAATTTGTAAATTTCACCTCTACTTTGCTTTAATTCCTGTGAAGCGCCTAATGGGTTAAGAAACTTTCTGAATGCTATTTTGAATACTTTGAGGGGTGCAGTTTTTAATATGGGTTTATTTATGGGGTCTATCTAGTACATAAAGCCCTCAAAGCCACTTCAGAACTGAACTGGTCCCTGTAAAAATAGCCTTTTGAAATTTTCTTGAAAACGTGAGAAATTGCTGCTAAAGTTCTAAACATTGTAACGTCCTAAAAAAATAAAATAATGTTCAAAAAACTATGCAAATATAAAGTAGACATATGGAATATATACAATAGTAACTATTTTGTGTGGTATTACTATCTGTTTTACAAGCAGATACATTTAAAATGAGAAAAATCATAATTTTTGCAAATTTTCTCAAAATGTTGGTGTTTTTCACAAATACGTTTTTGGCGATTTTTGGCCAGGAGGCTGGTCTGAACTGGTCCAATCAGTTTGTAATTTACCCTATGGTATTTGGTATATATACATGTGGTTTTTAACCCTGCGACATGCCTGATGAAGACGCCGGTCCGGCACCGAAACGCGTAGCATCCTTCTAATAAACCGTACCTTTATAAGCAGCGCCGTTCATCCCGTTATTTCTCTTACTTCAATATAAAGTAGACATATGGAATATATAAAATAGTAACTATTTTGTGTGGTATTACTATCTGTTTTACAAGCAGATACATTTAAAATGAGAAAAATCATAATTTTTGCAAATTTTCTCAAAATGTTGGTGTTTTTCACAAATAAGCAATGAATTTATTGACCAAATTTTTCCACTAACATAAAGTACAATATGTCACGAGAAAACAATCTCAGAATCGCTTGGATAGGCAAAAGCATTCCAGAGTTATTACCACATAAAGAGACACATGTCAGATTTGAGAAAATGGGGCTTGTCATGAAGGTCAAAATGAGCTCGGTCTTGAAAGGGTTAATCTTTTCCTTTTATTAGCCAGTCTCAGATATGGCTTTTTCTTTGCCACTCTGCCCTGAAGTCCAGCATCCCAGAGTCGCCTCTTCACTGTAGACGTTGACACTGGCGTTTTGTGGGTACTATTTAATGAAGCTGCCAGTTCAGGACCTGTGAGGCGTCTATTTCTCAAACTAGAGACTCTAATGTGCTCAGTTGTGCAGCGGAGCCTCCCACTTCTCTTTCTACTCTGGTTAGAGCCTGTGTGTGCTGTCCTCTGAAGGGAGTAGTACACACCGTTGTAGGAAATCTTCAGTTTCTTGGCAATTTCTCGCATGGAATAGCCTTCATTTCTAAGAACAAGAATAGACTGTCGAGTTTCACATGAAAGCTCTCTTTTTCTAGCCATTTTGAGAGTTTAATCGAACCCACAAATGTAATGCTCCAGATTCTCAACTAGCTCAAAGGAAGGTCAGTTTTATAGCTCCTCTAAACAGCAAAACTGTTTACAGCAGTGCTAACATAATTGCACAAGGGTTTTCAAGTGTTTTCTAATCATCCATTAGCGTTCTAACACAGTTAGCAAACACTGGAGTGATGGTTGCTTGTGTAGCGTCCATGGCCGCGGGCCGTCGGGTTCACTCACCCCCCGACGCCCGCAGCCATGGATCCGTGAGCGCTGGTCCCCGCTTGTCCCCGTCTTCCACTCCGTTTGGCTGTGTCCCGTAGGGTGCGCGCGCACGCTCGCGCCCGGCCTTAAAGGGCCAGCGCTCGCAAATAGGAAATTGTCATCATCATCAACTGCCACAATTTCCTGTTCTATAAGAAGGCTCCTGGCCTTCTAATCCTTGCCTGAGCGTTGTTAGTTTTCCCAGTCTGTCTTGCAAATGGTCCCTTAGTGTTTCCCGTTCCTGTTGTTACCCGTGCCTTGTTCCCCGTTCCTGTTTCCCGTGCTTTGCCTTAGTATCAAGTCGTGCCACGTCCAGAGGAATCTGCCACGTCCAGAGGAATCTGCCATGTCCTGTGTCATTTGCCACGTCCAGAGGAATCTACCACGTCCTGTGTCATCTGCCACATCCGGAGGAATCCGCCACGTCTGGCACAACTTGCGGCTCCTGTGTCATCCGCCACGTTTGGCGCTGTCTGCTGCAACCATCTCCATCTGTGCCATAGCTTCGGTCACCGTCTGGACTATCCAGGTACCCTTGTGCGGGACATTGTATTTCTGGGGTTTCCTGTGGTTTGGCCAGCTGCCTCCCCGCTGCGGCGGTACGGCCTAGTGGGTCCAATAACCCGCTACGTGACAGTACGCTCAGGCCATGGACCCCGCTGGTCAACATGAGACTTTGACGACACAAGCCATGCTGGCCAAGATGGGGGATCTCCAGTCACGACAAGACCAGCTCCTCCTGTCGGTGAACGCCATAGCCCATCGGCTGCTTGCTCCAACCATAGTCGTCACCGCACCCGTTCCTGCAGTTCCGCCTGCTACACATCCTGTCTGTACCGGTACCAACCCCCTGTGTTTCTTGCCACTACCTCCACGCTATGACGGAGATCCGAGGTCCTGCAGGGGATTTTTGAATCAGTCCCTTATCCATTTCAGACTTCATGCCAGGTCCTTCTGTTCGGATGACGTCAGGATCGCCTTCATCATCTCTTTCCTTACTGGCAAAGCCCTGGCATGGGCTAATCCTCTATGGGAACATCAGGGACCAGAGACCCGGGACTTGCAGTGCTTCTTACGGACCTTCCGCTCGATCTTTGAGGAACCTGGGAGAGGTTCTTTGGCTGCTGCATCCTTGCTGACCCTACATCAGGGAGACCTCACCGTGGGCGAGTATGCCATTCAGTTCCGTATCCTGGCTGCTGAATTGACCTGGAACAACGAGGCTTTGGTGGCTACATTCTGGCAGGGACTGTCTTCAGGGATCAAGGACGAGCTGGCTGCTCGCGATCTGCCATCTACCCTGGACAATCTTATCCTACTCGCCTCCCGTGTCGACATGAGGATCCGGGAACGTTCCCAAGAGGTTCTCCGGGAGAGAGAACTTCCCAGGCTGGATTCTGTGGTCCCGCAATCCTCCTCAGTCGTCCCACCAGAGGATCCGATGCAGGGTAATTATGTCAAATTGTCTACCCAGGAGAAACAACGCAGACGCACTTCTGGACTTTGTCTGTATTGCGGCCATGGAGGCCATATTGTGTGTCTGTGTCCCCAGAGGCCGGAGAGACCCCATTGCCTAGGACTGGTTGGAGAGACAACCCTAGGTGGAACGGAATCTGACATAGCATTCTGTTCCAAATTGACTATTCCTGTGACCCTGGTATCCGGCGAGAGGACGCATCAAGTTTCTGCCTATCTTGACTCTGGCTCTGCTGCAAACTTCATCCAGAAAGAGCTTGTGGATCATCTTCAGTTGCCCACAGTTCCCCTGGAGACATCTTTGGCTGTTGCCTCAGTTAATGGACTGCCTCTGCCTGATCCCATCATCTCTAAAACCAAACCGTTGAAGCTCCAGGTTGGAGTACTTCATTCTGAATTTATTTCTTTCCTTGTTTTGCCCAAGGCCATCAATCCTGTTCTGCTGGGCCTGCCTTGGCTTCTACTACATGTCCCAGTCCTGGACTGGAATTCTGGAGAGGTCCTCCAATGGGGCTCCAAGTGCCATGGTCGTTGTCTGTTGCAGATCCTTCCTGTCAAGCCTCCTCTGCCTCAGTCGTTAGCAGGACTGCCTCCCCATTTTGCTCAGTATGCAGATGTTTTCAGCAAAAAGGAGGCTGAGACGCTGCCTCCACATTGGTCCTATGACTGCCCCATTGAACTGGTTCGTAATGCCTCTCTCCCCCGTGGACGGGTATATCCTCTCTCCTTGCCAGAGTCTCTATCCATGTCGGCCTATATCAAGGTGAATCTGGAGAGGGGTTTTATATGAAAATCTTCCTCCCCAGCCGGGGCTGGATTCTTTTTCGTTAAAAAGAAGGATGGATCTCTTCGTCCCTGCATTGACTACCGGGGCCTCAACCTGATCACAGTCAAGAACAAATACCCGTTGCCACTCATCTCTGAGCTGTTTGATCGCATACGAGGGGCCAACATTTTTTCTAAGCTGGACCTGCGTGGGGCTTACAATCTAGTCCGGATTCGCCGAGGTGATGAATGGAAGTTGGCATTTAACACCCGGGACGGGCACTACGAATACCTAGTGATGCCCTTCGGACTGTGTAACCCTCCCGAAGTGTTTCAGGAGTTCGTTAACGATATCCTCCAGGATCTACTCTATGTCTGTGTTGTTGTTTATCTCGATGATATTTTGATTTTCTCACCAGATTCGACGACTCATCGGAGGCATGTCCGTCAGGTTCTACTACGATTGAGGGAGAATCAAATATACGCCAAGTTGGAGAAGTGCGTCCTTGAGAGGAGTTCTCTGCCCTTCCTGGGCTACATCATCTCGGATCAAGGCCTCAAGATGGATCCTGAGAAAGTGAAGGCTGTCCTGGAGTGGCCACGTCCCCAAGGCTTAAGGGCCATACAGCGGTACCTGGGATTCGCCAATTTCTACGGGCAGTTTATTCCTAACTTCTCTTCTCTGACGTCTCCCATGTCGACCCTTACCAAGAAGGGTGTGAACGCCAAAGTGGGGACTCCAGAGGCAGAGTCTGCATTTATTAGCCTCAAGAGAGCCTTCACTTCAGCTTCAATCCTCCATCACCCTGACGTGTCTCGGCAGTTCTCACTAGAAGTGGACGCCTCCTCTGTTGGTGCAGGTGCACTTCTGTTCCAGAGGAGCTCCAAAGGAAAGGCAGTAGTATGTGGCTACTACTCTAGACTGTTTTCTTCTGCTGAGCGCAATTACTCCATTGGAGATCGGGAGCTGCTGGCCATCAAATTGGCTCTGGAGGAGTGGAGACATCTTCTGGAGGGCGCTGCTCACCCCATCCTGATCTTCACCGACCACAAGAATCTTACTTACCTTCAGTTCGCTCAAAGACTGAATCCTTGTCAAGCCAGGTGGTCGCTGTTCTTCACCCGTTTTCTGTTTGTGCTCCACTACCGGCCCGCGGACAAGAATGTGAGGGCCGATGCACTGTCCAGATCGTTTGAGACTGAAGACACGGTGGAGTCCCTTCAGACCATCATAGACCCATCCTGCATTGTCACTGCTAATCCTCTGCAGGTTAGAGACATCCCTCCTGGGAGGACTTTTGTTCGGTTGGCAGACAGGAGAAGAATTCTCCACTGGGGACATAGTTCTAAACTTGCTGGGCACGCTGGTGTCCGTAAAACCCGAGACCTGATTGCTCGTCACTTTTGGTGGCCCACGCTACCTAAAGATGTTCTGGACTTTGTCTCTGCTTGCTCTGTGTGTGCCTCTAACTAAGTGACTCACTCCAAGCCTGCCGGCCTGCTTCAACCTCTGCCTGTACCCAGTGCCCCCTGGCAGCACATCACAATGGACTTCGTCACAGACCTTCCTCCCTCAGTAGGATGTAACACTGTCTGGGTGGTGGTGGACCGGTTCTCTAAGATGGCTCATTTTATCCCGCTGACCGGCCTACCTTCTGCTCCTCGTCTGGGTAGCCTCTTCATTCTACACATCTTTCGCTTGCATGGCTTGCCTCTACACATCGTGTCGGATCGGGGTGTTCAGATTACCTCTAAGTTCTGGAGAGATCTCTGTAAACTCCTGGATGTGAGTTTGGACTTTTCCTCTGCCTATCACCCCCAGTCCAATGGGCAAGTTAAGAGGATCAACCAAATCATGGAAAATAATCTCCGCCACTTCATCTCTTCTCAGCACGATAACTGGGTACAGCTTCTTCCATGGGCCGAGTTTTCTTACAACAACCACACGAGTGAGTCCACCACTTCAGGAAACAAAAAAGGTTGTGACCCTTAGTGGCTGGCGGGCACAATATACATATATACGGAGAAGGCTGTCTGCAACAGCTAAGCCCAATTTCCCAGCCACCACAATATAGGTAAAATAAAAAACTTTTATTCAGCTACGTATAGCCTAGACAGACCACATGAATATTAGATTAAAATTGTCAACAGCCGAGAACCGGATACATATAAGTGTTATCTGAATCAACAGACACACACAGTATAGGTATAGGAGTATCAATGTTTTCCCTATCCAGTTAGAATTGTAATTTATAGAGTGTCCAGTGAACAACAGTAGGTCAGGTAGACGGCTGTGTTTAAAATATTAGCAGCCCCCCCGACATGTTTCGCTACTAAGTAGCGTCCTCAGGGGTCCACGGGGCTAATGGCGGCGCGGGATGAAAAGGATTCTGATATAGGTGCGTCAGATGACACATCCGAAGGTGTGTCAGGCTAAGTAGCCAATGGCAAAAGAGGAGACATAGCGGCCTCTCAGCTGTCTACAGCTGACGCATGAACGGCAGAATAAGAAGATACAATCACGGACATGAGGTGGCGCATGCGCACTAGAGTAAAAAGCGAACTTAGTGCAGTCGTCCTGACCCAAATCCCGACTCAGCCAAAGAGTCGCTAGCGCATGCGCAGATGGGCAAAATAACAACATAGTGCCGGAGAGGCACGTTCATGTACGGTGATATAATTGTTATCACCGTCAGAGTGATGATACTTGGCAAGTGTCTATCAGTGTAATCGGCTGACACTGATGACTTATTGTCATTCACTATTACCCCAGAATTAAGCGCGTGCGCAATATTAGTAGGGCCAAACTCAGAGAGAAGCACACAGAGGGGGAACACCTCCCATGTGAAAGTACGTAGAATAGAAAATTGGTTCCCCACGGGAGAAAATGTTGTGAATCCACCCGAGGTCCCTCATTTATGGTAGTGTCAATCATCCAACCACCATCACAGGATCAATAAAAAGAAATATATATGGATAATAAACCGCCATCCTCACATGGTCAAACCGTAATTAAATAAGCACGTCAGTTAGTCCAGCCACTTGGATTACAAGTGACTATATTTATTTATTTGAAAGAATTCTCCACATTAATGCAAGGAATGCAAAGAAGGCAGGCAGGTCGTATAAAGGTTTTCAGTTGTTTTTAATATATATGTGCACATAGCTCCACAGTGGTCCAATAATATAGACAAGGACAACATTGAGAAAGGTTCCCACAGTGTCCAACTGTAGAGTCAAAGAAAAGCGCTAAAAGTAAAACCCTCGTTCAGACCTGAGGGGGACATGGTATTAAGACGATGGATCCATCTCGCTTCCTCCTGCAAGAGTTTACGATCCAAGTTGCCCGCTCTGGGGCCCATTTTGATTTGAGTAATGCCCCAAAATTTAAGCAACCTAGGGTTACCTCCATGAAATTTAATAATATGTCTCGTAAGAGTAGTATCCTCATTACAAGTTACTGCACTCATATGTCTAGATACACGTCTTCTAAGCTCCTGAACGGTTTTACCCACATATAATTTAGGGCAAGGACACCTGGCAACATAGACAACCCCACTGCTTTGGCAGTTCAAAAACTGCTCAATTCGATAAGACCTGCCATCGACAGGATTAGAAAAATTCTTCACGGTCGGCATTAGGGGGCAGAAAGAACATCTGCCACATGGATGAAAGCCCTTAAGTGATGATTTGAGCCAAGTTGAGGAGTTGCTAGATTGCCTAGAATAATGGCTATGTACCAGGAACTCTCGTAAGTTCCTACCCCTCCGATAAGTAACACTCGGATTAGCCATCACTGCATCCCTGAGATCGGGATCAGCAGTGAGAATGGCCCAGTGTCTTTGAAGGATTTGTACAACTTGAGAAGAACAAGCATCGTATGTGCCAATGCATCGGATAACATCAGATGACCCTGCTTTAGTGTCCTTCTTAACCTTGTTTGACAGTAGGTCACTCCTATCAGAAGCCCTTGCTATAGCATATGCCCTATGTAGCCATTTTTTTGGGTAGCCACGTGCTGTGAACTTGTTGAAAAGACCGTCACATTCAGTTTGAAAAGATAGTTCGCTGGAACAATTGCGTCTGGCTCTCAAATATTGACCAATGGGTATACCCCTCTTAAGGGCAGGTGGATGATAGCTCTGCCAATGGAGAAGGCTATTGGTAGCAGTAGCCTTACGGAAGATATCAGTCTGGACACCGCCATCAGGATCCAGAGAGATCTTGAGATCAAGAAAGTTAATAGTATGGTCATAAATCTCATACGTGAATTTCATGCCAATAGAATTGGCATTGAGCATAGACATGAAGTCACAAAAGGTGCTGACATCCCCATCCCAAAGGATGAGAATGTCATCGATATATCTTCCCCAAAATGAGATGTGTGAAGTGAAGGAGAGGAAATTATCAGAAAAAACAATAGTGTCTTCCCACCACCCTAAGAAAAGGTTCGCATAAGTAGGTGCACAGACAGTGCCCATAGCCGTACCCTTTGTTTGGTGATAATATTTATGGTTAAAAATAAAATAATTGTGAGTAAGTAAAAAATGTAGGAGTGACAGAACAAAATCGTTGTGACGTTGAAATTGGGTGCCTTTAGTGTTAAGGAAATGCTTGACAGCATTGAGTCCCAAATCGTGTTGAATATTAGTGTAAAGGGACTCCACGTCTATGCTCGCTATCATGGTGGTGGGAGTTACATTGATCTCATGGATCCTGGTGACGGTGTCCTTGGTATCCTTAAGATAGGAAGACAATGAAGAGACAAAAGGTGTTAATATCTCATTGACATAGAGACTAATACCCTGTGTCAGGCTGTCATTACCCGACACAATGGGTCTTCCCGGAAGGGGAGAGGTTGCTTTATGAACCTTTGGCAACGCATAAAAGGTCGCCAAGGTAGGAGTAGGGTTATAAAGGCACTTGAATTCATCACTAGTGATGAGGTTCTGGTTCCTAGCACCATCAAGGAGGGTATATAGTTCGGCAAGATATTTAGCCGTAGGGTTAGTACTCAAGGTGACATAAGTGGTAGTGTCATCAAGTAACCTATGAACCATGCTAACGTAGTCAGCATGGCTCATGATCACGATATTGCCCCCCTTATCCGAGGGCTTGAGGACTAAATTGTCATCTCTACACAGAGTGTCCAATGCCCCTCTCTCATCGTTGTTAAGGTTGCCAAAGGTGTTAGATTTCTTGATTTTAAGTTTTTTAAGGTCATTACACACCATCCTAACAAAAGTATCAATGTGACTATACTGTGAAAATGGAGGTGTGAGCTTGGACTTAGGACGTAATGTCGAGAATGGTCCAATGGCATCTGCAACACCAAATTCACTCTCATGGAGTAAACTCTCAAGGTCCCTCAGAGTGTTAGTTTCCGCACGGTCCTGAAGAGTTCTCCCAGAAAAATTTCCCTTAAAGTACTTATGTAGGGCCAGTTTTCGTGCGAAGAGGTTAATGTCCTTTACCCAAACAAATTCGTCATAAGATGGAGTTGGAGTGTATGACAGACCCTTTTTAAGTAGAGTTAATTGATGAGAGTTAAGTTGACACGAGGATAAATTAATAATTTGCATCTCATCATCCCTTGCTGCCTGTATGTTAGATGTTAGGGTTTTATCCCCCAGTTCAGACTGGGTGGGCCTAAAAAAGGAAAAGTAGTGAGGGGACCAGTAGATTGTTTGGTAATATTGTCCCCTCCATGTAGGCTTGGATTGGCACGGGAGACATGAGGTGTGGACGGTGTGTTCATAGAATTTGGCATAGATGAGGGAACAGGCCCAGACAGAAAGGAAGAGGAACTTGTAGTATGATAAGGAGCGTTAGTTACAAATTGTCTAGACACAGTCGGAGTTCTCTTGGAAAAACTTGGTCTATTATTCCTAATTTTACGTTTAGTGCCAAGTCTAAGGCTATCGGCACTGTTTCTGGATTCCTCCGTGCCCGATGTATCAGACTCAGAGAAGTCAGTGAACACTGTGTTGCGTTTAGGTTTAGAGTATGAACCAGTTTTATAGGTGTAAACTTGTCCAAGATCAAAGTCCTTCCTATCACGGATGTATTTACGATGTTTCCGTTCCTTTATTTCTCCCTGCAATTTTTCTATGTTTTTTTGTAATTTTATTTCAGAAATGCCAAATTCAGGGCACGAGCTAAAGGCTTGTATGTCAACGATCTCCTTTTCAAGTTGAGCACCGACAGCACTATAGTTTTGTTTTTCAAAGTCCAGTAAATACTGGAGCAAACGCATAGAACTGTCAGTGAGAATTTCTTCCCAGCCCTTAATAAAGGCTGTATTGTCCCTATAGGAGTTTGGTGTGATATTAATTCTCAGGCCTCTATATATGATTTTTTGTTGTAAATAAGTTTCCAAGCTTGCCACTTCCCAGCAAGATCTGATGTATTTCTGATTTCAGTTTTTTGGAGGTCCCTAAATGCCGTCTGAACGTCAAATTGATGTAGGGGAATATTCCCTACAGAGAAGACAAATGCCGCATCAGCGGATAAAGTCTCCAAATCAGGCCTTCTAGATAAAAAACCTGCCATGCCAGTTAAAGTTATATTAGTAACCAAGTGAATAGAGCGTTCCTGGTAGGAACAGGGTCAGGTAGAACGGGTGATTAACCCAACAGCATTAGGAAACAAAAAAGGTTGTGACCCTTAGTGGCTGGCGGGCACAATATACATATATACGGAGAAGGCTGTCTGCAACAGCTAAGCCCAATTTCCCAGCCACCACAATATAGGTAAAATAAACCTAAACGCAACACAGTGTTCACTGACTTCTCTGAGTCTGATACATCGGGCACGGAGGAATCCAGAAACAGTGCCGATAGCCTTAGACTTGGCACTAAACGTAAAATTAGGAATAATAGACCAAGTTTTTCCAAGAGAACTCCGACTGTGTCTAGACAATTTGTAACTAACGCTCCTTATCATACTACAAAATGTCCCCCCAGCACATCAAGTTCCTCTTCCTTTCTGTCTGGGCCTGTTCCCTCATCTATGCCAAATTCTATGAACACACCGTCCACACCTCATGTCTCCCGTGCCAATCCAAGCCTACATGGAGGGGACAATATTACCAAACAATCTACTGGTCCCCTCAATACTTTTCCTTTTTTAGGCCCACCCAGTCTGAACTGGGGGATAAAACCCTAACATCTAACATACAGGCAGCAAGGGATGATGAGATGCAAATTATTAATTTATCCTCGTGTCAACTTAACTCTCATCAATTAACTCTACTTAAAAAGGGTCTGTCATACACTCCAACTCCATCTTATGACGAATTTGTTTGGGTAAAGGACATTAACCTCTTCGCACGAAAACTGGCCCTACATAAGTACTTTAAGGGAAATTTTTCTGGGAGAACTCTTCAGGACCGTGCGGAAACTAACACTCTGAGGGACCTTGAGAGTTTACTCCATGAGAGTGAATTTGGTGTTGCAGATGCCATTGGACCATTCTCGACATTACGTCCTAAGTCCAAGCTCACACCTCCATTTTCACAGTATAGTCACATTGATACTTTTGTTAGGATGGTGTGTAATGACCTTAAAAAACTTAAAATCAAGAAATCTAACACCTTTGGCAACCTTAACAACGATGAGAGAGGGGCATTGGACACTCTGTGTAGAGATGACAATTTAGTCCTCAAGCCCTCGGATAAGGGGGGCAATATCGTGATCATGAGCCATGCTGACTACGTTAGCATGGTTCATAGGTTACTTGATGACACTACCACTTATGTCACCTTGAGTACTAACCCTACGGCTAAATATCTTGCCGAACTATATACCCTCCTTGATGGTGCTAGGAACCAGAACCTCATCACTAGTGATGAATTCAAGTGCCTTTATAACCCTACTCCTACCTTGGCGACCTTTTATGCGTTGCCAAAGGTTCATAAAGCAACCTCTCCCCTTCCGGGAAGACCCATTGTGTCGGGTAATGACAGCCTGACACAGGGTATTAGTCTCTATGTCAATGAGATATTAACACCTTTTGTCTCTTCATTGTCTTCCTATCTTAAGGATACCAAGGACACCGTCACCAGGATCCATGAGATCAATGTAACTCCCACCACCATGATAGCGAGCATAGACGTGGAGTCCCTTTACACTAATATTCAACACGATTTGGGACTCAATGCTGTCAAGCATTTCCTTAACACTAAAGGCACCCAATTTCAACGTCACAACGATTTTGTTCTGTCACTCCTACATTTTTTACTTACTCACAATTATTTTATTTTTAACCATAAATATTATCACCAAACAAAGGGTACGGCTATGGGCACTGTCTGTGCACCTACTTATGCGAACCTTTTCTTAGGGTGGTGGGAAGACACTATTGTTTTTTCTGATAATTTCCTCTCCTTCACTTCACACATCTCATTTTGGGGAAGATATATCGATGACATTCTCATCCTTTGGGATGGGGATGTCAGCACCTTTTGTGACTTCATGTCTATGCTCAATGCCAATTCTATTGGCATGAAATTCACGTATGAGATTCATGACCATACTATTAACTTTCTTGATCTCAAGATCTCTCTGGATCCTGATGGCGGTGTCCAGACTGATATCTTCCGTAAGGCTACTGCTACCAATAGCCTTCTCCATTGGCAGAGCTATCATCCACCTGCCCTTAAGAGGGGTATACCCATTGGTCAATATTTGAGAGCCAGACGCAATTGTTCCAGCGAACTATCTTTTCAAACTGAATGTGACGGTCTTTTCAACAAGTTCACAGCACGTGGCTACCCAAAAAAATGGCTACATAGGGCATATGCTATAGCAAGGGCTTCTGATAGGAGTGACCTACTGTCAAACAAGGTTAAGAAGGACACTAAAGCAGGGTCATCTGATGTTATCCGATGCATTGGCACATACGATGCTTGTTCTTCTCAAGTTGTACAAATCCTTCAAAGACACTGGGCCATTCTCACTGCTGATCCCGATCTCAGGGATGCAGTGATGGCTAATCCGAGTGTTACTTATCGGAGGGGTAGGAACTTACGAGAGTTCCTGGTACATAGCCATTATTCTAGGCAATCTAGCAACTCCTCAACTTGGCTCAAATCATCACTTAAGGGCTTTCATCCATGTGGCAGATGTTCTTTCTGCCCCCTAATGCCGACCGTGAAGAATTTTTCTAATCCTGTCGATGGCAGGTCTTATCGAATTGAGCAGTTTTTGAACTGCCAAAGCAGTGGGGTTGTCTATGTTGCCAGGTGTCCTTGCCCTAAATTATATGTGGGTAAAACCGTTCAGGAGCTTAGAAGACGTGTATCTAGACATATGAGTGCAGTAACTTGTAATGAGGATACTACTCTTACGAGACATATTATTAAATTTCATGGAGGTAACCCTAGGTTGCTTAAATTTTGGGGCATTACTCAAATCAAAATGGGCCCCAGAGCGGGCAACTTGGATCGTAAACTCTTGCAGGAGGAAGCGAGATGGATCCATCGTCTTAATACCATGTCCCCCTCAGGTCTGAACGAGGGTTTTACTTTTAGCGCTTTTCTTTGACTCTACAGTTGGACACTGTGGGAACCTTTCTCAATGTTGTCCTTGTCTATATTATTGGACCACTGTGGAGCTATGTGCACATATATATTAAAAACAACTGAAAACCTTTATACGACCTGCCTGCCTTCTTTGCATTCCTTGCATTAATGTGGAGAATTCTTTCAAATAAATAAATATAGTCACTTGTAATCCAAGTGGCTGGACTAACTGACGTGCTTATTTAATTACGGTTTGACCATGTGAGGATGGCGGTTTATTATCCATATATATTTCTTTTTATTGATCCTGTGATGGTGGTTGGATGATTGACACTACCATAAATGAGGGACCTCGGGTGGATTCACAACATTTTCTCCCGTGGGGAACCAATTTTCTATTCTACGTACTTTCACATGGGAGGTGTTCCCCCTCTGTGTGCTTCTCTCTGAGTATGGAGCTACTAATATTGCGCACGCGCTTAATTCTGGGGTAATAGTGAATGACAATAAGTCATCAGTGTCAGCCGATTACACTGATAGACACTTGCCAAGTATCATCACTCTGACGGTGATAACAATTATATCACCGTACATGAACGTGCCTCTCCGGCACTATGTTGTTATTTTGCCCATCTGCGCATGCGCTAGCGACTCTTTGGCTGAGTCGGGATTTGGGTCAGGACGACTGCACTAAGTTCGCTTTTTACTCTAGTGCGCATGCGCCACCTCATGTCCGTGATTGTATCTTCTTATTCTGCCGTTCATACGTCAGCTGTAGACAGCTGAGAGGCCGCTATGTCTCCTCTTTTGCCATTGGCTACTTAGCCTGACACACCTTCGGATGTGTCATCTGACGCACCTATATCAGGATCCTTTTCATCCCGCGCCGCCATTAGCCCCGTGGACCCCTGAGGACGCTACTTAGTAGCGAAACATGTCGGGGGGGCTGCTAATATTTTAAACACAGCCGTCTACCTGACCTACTGTTGTTCACTGGACACTCTATAAATTACAATTCTAACTGGATAGGGAAAACATTGATACTCCTATGCCTATACTGTGTGTGTCTGTTGATTCAGATAACACTTATATGTATCCGGTTCTCGGCTGTTGACAATTTTAATCTAATATTCATGTGGTCTGTCTAGGCTATACGTAGCTGAATAAAAGTTTTTTATTTTACCTATATTGTGGTGGCTGGGAAATTGGGCTTAGCTGTTGCAGACAGCCTTCTCCGTATATAGTCCACCACTTCCACTCCGTTTCACATCGTGTACAGTCAACATCCCAGAGTCCCTCTTCCTGTATCAACCTCATCTCAGGTACCCGCTGCTGACTCTGCATATGGGGACTTCCTGCAAATCTGGCAACAGACCCGGTCCTCTATTTTGCTGGCGGTAGATCGCATGAAGCGAAAGGCAGATACTAGGAGAAGAGAGCCGCCTCAGTATCTTCCAGGGACTAAAGTTTGGCTGTCCTCTCGGAACATTCACTTGAGGTTGCCTTCATACAAGTTTGCTCCCAGGTTCCTTGGTCCTTTCGAGATCCTGCAACAGATCAACCCTGTCTCCTATAAGCTGCGTCTGCCTCCTACCCTCAGAATCCCTAACTCCTTCCATGTGTCCCTCCTGAAACCAGTGGTCCTGACCCGCTACAGCAAGACTTCCAGTTCCACAGTTGCCCCCAGCGGTCCTTCTGATGTATTCGAGGTTAAAGAGATCCTGGACTGCAAAAGGGTAGGAGGAAGGACTTTCTATTTGGTGGACTGGAGAGGGTTTGGTCCTGAGAGGTCCTGGGAGCCAGAAGAGAACCTCAGCGCTCCTGCTCTTATTAAAAAATTCCTCTCTCGCTCTGGCCCCAAGAAGAGGGGGCGTAAGAGGGGGGATACTGTAGCGTCCATGGCCGCGGGCCGTCGGTTCACTCACCTCCCGACGCCCGCACCCATGGATCCGTGAGCGCTGGTCCCCGTCTCCCTCCTAGGAGACGCCAGCGCTCACTTCCGCTCCGTTCGGCTGTGTCCCGTAGGGTGCGCGCGCACGCTCGCGCCGGCTTTAAAGGGCCAGCGCGCGCAAATAGGAAATCGTCATCATCATCAACTGCCACGATTTCCTGGTCTATAAGAAGGCTCCTGGCCTTCTAATCCTTGCCTGAGAGTTGTTAGTTTTCCCAGTCTGTCTTGCAAATGGTCCCTTAGTGTTTCCCGTTCCTGTTGTTACCCGTGCCTTGTTCCCATTCCTGTTTCCCGTGCTTTGCCTTAGTATCAAGTCGTGCCACGTCCAGAGGAATCTGCCACGTCCTGTGTCATCTGTCACATCCAGAGGAATCTGTCACGTCCTGTGTCATCTGCCACGTCCAGAGGAATCTGCCACTTCCTGTGTCATCTGCCACGTCCGGAGGAATCTGCCACGTCTGGCGCAACTTGCGGCTCCTGTGTCATCCGTCACGTTTGGCGCTGTCTGCTGCAACCATCTCTAACTGTGACAGAGCTTCGGTCACCGTCTGGACTATCCAGGTACCCTTGTGCGGGATATTGTATTTCTGGGGTTTCCTATGGTTTGGCCAGCTGCCTCCCTGCTGCGGCAGTACAGCCTAGTGGGTACACTAACCAGCTCTGTGACAGCTGGAAATGGGACTCTATACACCTATGTAGATATTGCTTTAAAAAGCAGACGTTTGCGGCTAGAATAGTCATTTAGCACATTAACAATGTATAGAGTGTATTTCTGATTAATTTAATGTTATCTTCATTGAAAAAAACTGTGCTTTTCTTTCAAAAATAAGGAAATTTCTAAGTGACCCTAAACTTTTGAATGGTAGTGTATAACAAGTAGTGTCTGGAGTGAATAGAGCGGCTATGCTGACTATTTGGGTTGGCGCTGGTGGTGTGTGTGTTTTTTTTTTTACATAATAGGTCCACCAAAAGTTCATAAAAGACCTCTAGGTGGGAATTCATACAGAAATCCATGTGCATAAATCCAAATGCAATGACAATTTGCATTCCATGCATGTCAATAGGGTTTTCTCAATCTCATTCAGATGCTACAAAAAGTTTCCACTTTTATTTTTGTCGGCACCAGGGAAAAAGCAGAGGATTGGCCTTATTGACTGACAATGGGGCTAATCATCGTGCAGATCTGCTGCACACCCAAAGCACATCCGCAATAGAAATCCAAGGGTGAGCCTTGGATTTACTGCCATGGAAATAAATTAAAAAAAATAAATTTTATTAGCGATGTGTGAACGGAGCATTATGCATTATTCTATGAATTTATTATTTTGATCTCACTTTCAACGTTTTGCTGGAACTATATTTAATGATACTTTAAGATATTCTGGTAATCTTTTAAAGCACTAATTTACTAAATTTTGTGTTTTTTGTTATAACCATGTTTTAATCATGAATTTTTTTAGCGTCTCTCTTATTTCAAAATAAATAAGAATGTCGTAATTTCTCTAATATTAAATTAACATTGAACAGTCTTTCTTTGTTTCCTGTAAATTTTGACTACACAATGCACAGGTTTAATTACACGAATACAGCATAGTATATTTTTTCACAAATAGCTTTAAAAAAAAATCGTCCTTCCATGCAAATGGCAAATTGTTGACTCGTTGATCTTCTCACTGGGTTATTAGTATGACTTGCCTCTTAGGCTATGTTCACACCGTATATGTTCGGACTGAAAAATACCAGGCTGATTTCAAGAGATAATGGTCCCCAGCAATGTCAGCTAATGACTAGGAGTTTATTTCAGCAGCCGGACCCAGTGATCAACTCATCGCTGGGGCAGCTTCCCTTTGAAGAGTGCTTTACCAGCTGAGACAACCGTTTAATATTTTGTTGGTATTTGGTCTTTGTTTATTGCAGTTTGCGCCCAGAAAAAAATTCCGTCTCTTATTCTAAAATAAATATTTACAGTTTAATTAAACCATAAAAAGTAGTGTTTTATTAAATAAAAATAACCTTATAAATATATCTCAATCATTCAGACATGTGTACACACAGTATAGACTAATCACATACTTTGCTCTCAGCAGGTTGATAAATAATAGAAAGGAGTAGGTTTATACCACTGCTAAATTTTTGTCATTTTGCAAGTTTATGTTTTAAGCAGCAGGGAGGAAAAAAACTACTCATAGTTTAAGCATTATTAAGCACTCTTTAATACAATACAAATATGGGATGATTGTAATGGGGCAATAACAACTTTTCGGCTTTTATGATCTTTCTAATGGAGCACATTATGGAATACAATATGGAGTAAGATGTGGCAGTAGCAATTATTAAATCAACTCTCTGTGATGCTGTGGATTATAATTATGTAATAGCAATGTTTATATATATATATATATATATATATATATATATATATATATACACAATGAAGGAAATAAGTATTTGATCCCTTGCTGATTTTGCCCACTGTCAAAGACGTGAACAGTCTAGAATTTTTAGGCTAGGTTAATTTTACCAGTGAGAGATAGATTATATAAAAAAAAAAACTGAAAATCACACAGTCAAAATTATATATATTTATTTGCATTGTGCACAGAGAAATAAGTATTTGATCCCTTTGGCAAACAAGGATTATATATTTCGAAAAAATATATATATTTTTAAAAACTGGATATTTTTTGGGAAGCGCTCCTCAGTGAGAAGAAAAGGCAGTTAAGTGCTGGTAAGCTGATTTATTTGAGCAACATAAAATGGCCAACGCGTTTCAACGCAGGACATGCGTCTTCGCCAGGCCGAGAAATAGGTATAATATAACAACAGCAAGGCATAGAGTTTAAATCATTTTTTTGCATTGTGCACAGAGAAATAATTTTTTAATCCTTTGGTAAACAAGACTTAATACTTCGTGGCAAAACCCTTGTTGGTAAGCACAGCAGTCAGATGTTTTTTGTAGTTGATGATGAGGTTTGCACACATGTTAGATGGAATTTTGGCCCACTCCTCTTTGCAGATCATCTGTAAATCATTACGATTTTGAGGCTGTCGCTTGGCAACTCGCTTCAGCTCCCTCCATAAGTTTTCGATGGGATTAAGGTCTGGAGACTGGCTAGGTCACTCCATGACCTTAATGTGCTTCTTTTTGAGCCACTCCTTTGTTGCCTTGGCTGTATGTTTCGGGTCATTGTCGTGCTGGAAGACCCAGCCACGAGCCATTTTTAATGTCCTGGTGGAGGGAAGGAGGTTGTCACTCAGGATTTGACGGTACATGGCTCCATTCATTCTCCCATTGATGCGGTGAAGTAGTCCTGTGCCCTTAGCAGAGAAACACCCCCAAAACATAATGTTTCCACCTCCATGCTTGACAGTGGGACGGTGTTCTTTGGGTCATAGGCAGCATTTCTCTTCCTCCAAACACGGCGAGTTGAGTTAATGCCAAAGAGCTCATTAACAAGCTTCCCCCGTGTAGCTTTCGGCTGAGCTCTCACCTTCCTCAGGATCAAGGATACCCCACGAGGTGAGATTTTGCATGAAGCCCCAGATCGATGTCGATTGACAGTCATTTTGTATGTCTTCCATTTTCTTACTATTGCACCAACAGTTGTCTCCTTCTCACCCAGCGTTTTACTTATGGTTTGGTAGTCCATTCCAGCCTTGTGCAGGTCTATGAACTTGTCCCTGACATCCTTAGAAAGCTCTTTGGTCTTGCCCATGTTGTAGAGGTTAGAGTCAGATTGAGTAATTGAGTCTGTGGACAGGTGACCATTTAAGACAGCTGTCTTTAATGCAGGCACCAAGTTGATTTGGAGCGTGTAACTGGTCTGGAGGAGGCTGAACTCTTAATGGTTGGTAGGGGATCAAATACTTCTTTCTCTGTGCACAATGCAAATAAATATATATAATTTTGACAATGTGATTTTCTTTTTTTTATATATATATAATCTATCTCTCACTGGTAAAATTAACCTAGCCTAAAAATTCTAGACTGTTCAAGTCTTTGACAGTGGGCAAACTTACAAAATCAGCAAGGGATCAAATACTTATTTCCTTCACTGTATATATATATATATATATATATATATATATATATATATATATATATATATATATATATATATATATAGAAAAAAGAGAGATTCTTTGACCTTTTTGGGCTGTATCTGGCTTTGTTATTAATACGATAATGTCACTGGTCTCTGTGATCAAGGATTTGTGCATCGGTTGCTCGGCAACCTAAGATACTGCCGTTCACATGACCATAGCAGTGGAACGCACTGGAACGCAATACATCATCATTGCGCTCCGTATGCGTCCTGCTGCTTAGCAACTACTTACTTCCGCCTCTGGGCACTACATCCTGATTGCCACAAGTGATACAGCTGAACAATACGCTGTATTTCTAAAGTTCTATATACCAATGATACTCCTGAAGTTTTGATTGGTGAGTGGACATATGACGATATATTTCAACACTTCTGTTTGCATAAATGGTTATGGCCTAATCAGTTGTTTTTAACGAGGGTTATATTATTTATTTTGATGCACGTTACTGTATATGCACTAGTACACTTTATGTATCATTTTACTGTTTATTTTTGATACCTTAAACTATTTATTATACATGTTTTCAGACACTTATCACTGTAACTCATGATAATGAGATCAATTAAGTTAAATGGGTTCTACCCTATATATTTTTTGAGTATTAGATGTGTCACTAGGCTTGAGAAAGATCCTATTGTAGGATTGAAACGTTGCTGTTATATTTGGATTGAATAAACCACCATTTTTTCAACTTGGAGTGCCGCAAAATTTCTCTTTTTTCTATATCTGACATCACGTCCGAGGATCGGGACGTTTTTTGCTGGCACCCGATTCATACTTATTCTGTGAGTGCTGCTGTTTTCTCTTTTTTATATATATATATATATATATATATATATATATATATATATATATATAAAAAATCCCCAAAAAATAAAAAATAAATCCCAAAAAAATGAAGAGGCAGGACTCCAAGGAAATTGGTGAAAAAAAGTGGTGTGTTTATTCATCCCAGGCAGGCAACGTTTTGATCTGTCTCTATGGGATCTTTGTCAAGCAATGACCAACTATCTTAACAGGGTATATATAACCCAGTGTGGTAATACAATCAGTGATTCAACCTGAGTTAACAAGTAGGAACAGGTGATCCATTAGTGGTTACTGTGGTTACTACATAACAACCTAAGTGAGCGTGAGGCATCTGCGCAGAGAGCCCTCTGTTATAACAGTGTGTATAGCGGTACAGTGTATACAGGGTTTAGTAAACATTGGTGAAGTGGCAGATTTACAATAAAATGTACAGTACAGGAAAGACGATACTCACCGTTGGACGACACTCAATGAAGAGAAACTCACTACATCAGCATCCCCGGCTCACGTATGCACATGTGCGCACGTGATGCATAAGGGGAGGAGACGGGCGATGACAGTACGAACGTACTGCGCATGCGCACCGCTAATATGTTTTCAGTGCGGCAGGGTAAAAGAAGAAAGAAAAGAAGAAAGAGTACCAAGAACGGCAGATAACAGGACCAGATAAGTAATCGGAACTAGTGCGTAACCAATTTTCAAGACAATGCTATTAACCACTGCGGTATTACTGCATACTTAGGCAAATTTGCTATTCAGCTGTTGCTCTGCTTCATTCTTTTTCTCATTACAGTTTTCGCCTTTAAGCTTGCACGCTGCTTTCCTGTTAAACATGTCTCCTCCACAAGACATTCATCAAGATGCTTCACCCACGGATGTCTTTTCCTACAGCAGAGCGGAGGAGGAGCGTATATTGTGTGGGCTACAGGGAGATGTCACCTTCCTACTTACACCGTCCACCATTGATCTCAAGAAAAGGTTTGAGCAAGATTCTAAAAGACGGGTCCATCTTGAACTGCACTTGGCTACCCTTGGGGAATACCACAAACTCTGTAGAATCCCTAGAGGTATGAGGTCCCAGCTGAGAAATTGCTAATAAGTATGCACTGGATGTTATCCTGCTGAACATCGAGTTTCTTACAAAAGACCTGAATATGCTTATCCCTATGATCGTAGAAAGAGAGTCTAAACTAAAGATTGCACTGTCCACACACGATTTTGATTTGTACATCGACTCCCTGATACCACATCTAAGTAAACACAGAATCGAGCTAGAAACCACCAAAAGACACAAGTGGCAAAGGGATGCTGAAGACTATGAAAAAGGTTATGTCTACAATTGGCAAGCTGATACTAGGAGGGTGAATCAACGCGACAACGGGACCAAACGAAAGACAAAGCCAAGTACTAACGAACTTGGTGCCCTTTCTGCTGGTTCTGCATATCACAGCTCAAAACTTTCCTTTATTAATTATTTTTCTAGGTACACGTTTAAACCACGCACCAGAAGAGGAGGCAGAAGACACCATAATACCGGTGAAATCCAAACCACCAAAGTCACAACGGGCACCAACCCCACGACAGGCGACACTGAGAACCAAGGATGTCAACCAACCTCCAGTCTAGTGGTAAATATTGCATCACAAGTATTGACAGTTGAACAGGAGAGACTTTTGAATAAAGGCCTCTCTTTTTGCCCAAGTACCAAGGCCAACTGGTTTGACCTTGAGGTTGATCTACATAAATTCTTTCGGTCTATTAAACTTAAAACCTTTTTTGCAGAGGGACAATATAGAGATGATTGTAATATTGTGAGTAAACGTACTGAAATAACTCTGAAAAAATGTGACCCGTTCTTGAAAAGTGATTTTGTCCCCTTTCCCTGTCCACCAGCGATAGATACATTTAACACAGCAGTTAAGCTATATATAGGGAGTTTGAGAGATGAGAGCAAGAGGCTCCGTTTACAACATCCGAATATGACTAGTAGTGAGCTGGATCCCTTTCTAGCATACAAAGCGCTTATTCCTGCGTTGGTATCGGCGATGTATGCCTTGGCCGCCTTTAGCTCCCCCCTGTTACAATTGATGCTTTATGCATCTCTTCCATTGGCTGCGTGGTTACTATGGAGCCGCATTCTGGTTGGGCGTTGTCTTTACACGCTTTACTCTTCCATTGGACGGCCCGATATTACGCAATGCCTGGTGGGTGGGGCTTGGGTTGTTAAAACTTCCGAGTTTCCCCGGCGCGCGCCAGACCGCTATCAGTGTCTCGTATGCGCCGTCACACCAAATGAACAGCTGAATATCAGCTGACAGGCACTTTCTGAACTTTACGATAATAATCAGGCAACTCGTACCCCTGAGGACGCTCCCCTATGTGGTGCAGAAACGCGTTGAGAAGTGTGCCTGCTAACTAATCTGTGGCAATCAGACTCTAACAATATTTGCAAGCACTTTGAGTGGGCTTATGTGATAATTCACATTTGACATCTCAGGCACTCACGAATGAGTGCGCGCTGACTGTCTTTTTTCACATATAACTCACTGTGCGTTCTTGATCCGGTTGCCAACGCCTGTACTTGGATCTTTTGGCACTCTGTGCCCTACCAATTTTAATAATTTGGATAATAAATAATTATTTTAAACGTTTATACAGGCAGAATATCTACACTTTAGTAATTTAAACTTATACCTTTACACTGTGACTTTGTGGTAAATCAATAATATTTCTCTATTATTATTTTCTAGGGATTCGTTTTTCCTGCTTGCTGCCGGGAGTTTGACCCTCACCCCCGTTGGACACACATAGAAATTATGTTTCCCCCTTTTTTCAGTCTGGCAATTGTATTAATTTTTTTGTCACCAGATATGCTGTACCAGGACCAAATAGTTTGCATTATAATCATTATTATTCTGTTTACGGTAACTCCATAATTAAAGCATACTTATTACACTTGATGTCTCTGTGTTTTTGCATTCTTGAATTGGAAGTGCCTCCACAATATCTACACTACCACCCTATACAGACACTGGAAGTTGGGATACTAACTTGTGTGTACACGAATGAGTTATCCCTTTTTCCTTTGTACCCCTAGGAGTGGACCCCATCACGTGGGGACCTTGCGACGGGTTGTGTTCTGTGCAATTGGATCCTGGTGTTTAATAAGTATTAGGCCTTCCTAGGGTTCCCCCCTTTTGCTATTTTCATAGGACATAAGTGTTATAGTTTTAAACAGGAATGTCACCCAGCTTTCCCAGACTCCTGAATGGCAAATCTGCCTAAGTATCCAGCTTTCCCAGACTCCTGAATGGCAAATCTGCCTAAGTATGCAGTAATACCGCAGCGGTTAGTAGCATTGTCTTGAAAATTTGTTACCCACTTACCTGGTCCTGTTAGCTGTCGTTCTTGGTACTCTTCTTTTCTTTCTTCTTTTACCCTGCCGCACTGAAAACATCATATTTGCGGTGCGCATGCGCAGTACGTTCGTACTGTCATCGCCCGTCTCCTCCCCTTATGCATCACGTGCGCGCATGCGCATACGTGAGCCGGGGACGCTGATGTAGTGAGTTTCTCTTCATTGAGTGTCGTCCAACGGTGAGTATCGTCTTTCCTGTACTGTACATTTTATTGTAAATCTGCCACTTCACCAATGTTTACTAAACCCTGTATACACTGTACCGCTATACACACTGTTATAACAGAGGGCTCTCTGCGCAGATGCCTCACGCTCACTTAGGTTGTTATGTAGTAACCACAGTAACCACTAATGGATCACCTGTTCCTACTTGTTAACTCAGGTTGAATCACTGATTGTATTACCACACTGGGTTATATATACCCTGTTAAGATTGCTGGTCATTGCTTGACAAACATCCCATAGAGACGGATCGAAACGTTGCCTGCCTGGGGTGAATAAACACAGCACTTTTTTTCACCAATTTCCTTGGAGTGATGTCTCTTCATTTTTTGGGGATTTCATTAACAAGGGTTCCTAGCCTCAACCTAGGAGGCCTGCACCCACTGCTGTTGCTGTGCTGCTTTATTCTTTTTCTCATTATATATATATATATATATATATATATATATATATATATATATATATATATATATATAGTCTTGTTTAAGAAAAAAAATACAAACACCTAACAAGAATTTACAAAAATATATAGATTTATATCAGTTCAATCAAGGTCTAGCTTTCTTCACAGAATGTGAAAAACTCAGCATGCTACAGTAAGGGCCCTTTAACACCTGCCAATTATCTGACAAACGAGCATTCGCAGAACACTCGTTCCCGATAATTGCTCTGTGTAAACAGGGCAACAATCAGCCGATAGATGAGCAAACACTCGTTCATCTGCTGATTGTATTGTATTAAATGCCCAAAATATTAGCTTTGTCGGCAGCACATCTCCCTGTGTAAACAGGGAGACGTACTGCCGACATGATAGAATGTATGGGGACGAGTGTTCAGAGTGACGAGCGCTAGTCCTCATACTAGCTCCTTGTGGAAGTAGCAAACAAGCGCCGATTAATGAGCTGTCTTGTTAATCGGTGCTCGTTGTACCGGCCAAAATGGGCCAGTGTAAAAGTTCCCTTAGTCCTGAAAATAGAAGCAGTTAAATGAAAACCTGATGTACACTGCATCAATTGTCCAATCAGTTTACATCACTTGCACAAAAATAAAAGCATGCAGTAAAAAATGTGCTAGTGTGAACCTATCCTTAATAAGTAATGATTCTGTCCAGTTTTAATCAATAAACCTTAGACACTAAATCATTGTATAATGAAAAGTTCTGCAAACTCCTAAAATTCTTTGTTTCAAGTCCTCATTATTTTAAGATCCCTGCTTGCTATCGGTAAATGTAAACATCATTGTTTAGATTAGGAGCTTTAATGTTATTCAGAGGTGTATCATGAAGCACCTGGGCCCCATTGCAAAATCTGTAACAAGGCCCCCACCACCTACCACATGCCATATATAATAATAGTGCTGTCTTATGAGGCAGAGGGGCCTTTGAACCAGAAACTGGGTGTAATTGCTACCTCTGCATCCCCCTTAGCTATGCCAATGGGGCTGTGAGCGAACATGTTAGTAGAACAAATACTTCTCCTGTACTCTGCTGTATTTTATTCTTTTTGTATTTGTATGCAATTAATTGAAACTGATGCATAAAATCAGTTTACATTAGCTTTTCCATCTTGTTCTATATTCAGGGAATACCAGGATTTTTTTTACATTCTGTACAAAAATAGACCTTGACTGAACTGATATCTTCATTAGTTTACAGCCCATAGAAATTAATGGGATGGACCAAACGATCCTTTTCTTACAAATAATAAGGACTTGAAGCACCAAATATTTTAAAATGTTGTCTAAGCTTCCATTATGATGTGATATTTATATAAAACTGGCAGCACGGTGGCACAGTGGTTAGTACTGTTGCCTTACAGCCCTGTGATCCTGGGTTTGAATATAACCTAACCCTTTCCCACAAATGACGTGCCAAGCACGTCACAGTGCGGGTGGTGATGTGCGCGCTCCATACTCAGTGGGTGTCAGCTGTGTTTTACAGCTGACACCCGGGACTAATGACCAGGAACAACAATAGCGCCGTTCATTGCATTTTAACCCCTCAAATGCTGCGGACAATCGCGACCACTGCATCTGAGGCATTGAAAAGAGGGGGTCGGCCCCCTCCCACAGCTTATTGCACCCCCACAACAAGATTGGGGGGTGACGATGGTTGTTACGGCAGCCCAGGAGCCTAATGAAGGCCCCCAGGACTGCCATAACTCTGCCTCTGTTAAGCCGGTAAAAATGACAATATATTGCAATACATTAGTATTGCAGTGTATGGTACCAGCGATCTAACAATCGCTGGTTCAAGTCCCCTAGGAGGGACTAATGAAATGTGTAAAAAAAAAAAAAAAGGTGAAAAGGTTTTTAGTATATGTACTAAAAGTTAAAAAAATAAACTTTTCCCATTTTTCCTCTAAATTCATGTAAAAAAGTAAACAAAATTTGTATTGCTGTGTCCGTAAAAGTCTGAACTATTACAATATAGTGTTATTTAATGCGCACGGTGAACGCTGTAAAAAAGAAAACAGTTAAAATGCCGAAATCGCTGTTTTTTGGTCAACTTAGCTCTAAAAAAAGTAATAAAAAGTGATATAAACATTGTATGTACCACAAAATTGTACCTATATAAACCACAGCTCGTCCCACACAAAATAAGCCCCCACACCGCTCAATCCACGGAACAATAAGAAAGTTATGGCTCTCAGAATTCGGTGAAACAAAATTATTTTTTTTAAGAAAAAGTTGTTTTTAAAAGTAGTCAAATACTAAAAAACCTATATAAATTTGGTATTGCCGTAATCGGATTGAGCCACAGAATAAAGTTAAGTTGTCATTTTTCCGCATGGTAAATTATGTAAAAACGAAACCCAAAAAACAATGGAGGAATCAGTTTTTTCCAATTTCAGCCCGCAAACAATTTATTTTCTGTTTCCCAGTGCATTATATGGTACTTTAAATGCTACCAATAGAAACTACAACTCCACCAGCAAAAGATAAGCCCACACAGAAAAATCTAAGAGTTAGGGCACGTTCAGACGTGGCAGAATTGCTTTGGAATTCCGCTGTGGACAGTCCGCAGTGGAAATCCACAGCAGACAGTTTGTCCATTGGTTTCAACACCTTTTTAGTTAAATTCGTGCAGACGTTGCGGAAAACTCCGCTGCGGAACATAGGCTGCGGTGCGGAATTTTCAGACCACATCATGCACTGTCTGTTGCGTACTTGTTGCTGACTTGTTGCGGAATTTCCCCATTGACTTCAATGGAGTTTCAAAATGACGCAATGAAATCCGCAGATGTAATGTGTGTTGCGGATTTGCTGTATGTTGCGTTGCGGATTTCTTTCAGGAACAGGATATTTCATCATTCTGATGAGGAAGAGAATACCTCCATTTTCGCCTTCCAGGCTTATTACATGAACACAGAGCTATTACCATGGCCAGATATGGGCGAAGTGGAAGTGTCCACTCTTATTAACCTTGTAAGTAACTTTACATGTTTATGTCATCTTTTCACTAGTTTACTTGTATGTATAATGTCTGAATAGCAGTATCTGCAGTATGTAAACATTATAACAAGATAAACATATAACATATATAACATTATTCCTAAGTACAAATCAAACGTCAATATGCACTGTCTATTTGTTTTTCAGGTACATAACCGTCCCGAATTGTGGGACACCTCCAGTGCAGGGTATAGTGAGCACAACACACGGGATCAAGGCTGGACCTATGTGTGTCGAGGTCTATACACAGAGTGGGATGGAATGTTTGAAAGAGAGCAGGGTGTGATGCAAACCTGAATCCGCAACGACAAATCCACAGCATTTTACCTAACGTTTTAGCCAAATCCGCAACGGAATCCGCAACGCGGATTATGTGCGGCATTTATGCGGACAGTGTCGGCAGCAATCCGCCACGTCTGAACATGCCCTTATGGCTCTTGGAATGCGGGGAGTGAAAAATGAAAATGAAAAATCAAAAAAATGGCTTCGTTCTAAAGGGGCTAAGGGCAACATCTTTATGCAGTTTGTATGTTCTCCCCGTGTTTGCTTGGTTTCCACTGGGCACTCCAGTTTCCCCCCTATATTTAAAAAAACAAAGTGACCCTAGTGTGCTTGTGATAGGTAATTTAGATTATGAAATAATCTATGCACAGCAATGTGGAATATGTTGGTGTTATATAAGAAACAGGCAATACAATAATATCCAACTGGAAACCCAACTTAGTTAAACCACAATGGCTGTCGATGTCATTTTAAGGAATGTACCAAACATGCCATTTTGACCTTTAAGAAGTAACAGTTAGTATGGTTGAAAAAAAGACACATTAATGGACCAGGATGTGGATAAAGAAAAGGGATATGAGTAAACTTTAGAACTTTGATCCAGAGGAAGAAAAAAAATCCATAAGGCAAGAAACCAATCTGCTCTAAAAAGGAAAAATTTCTATACTGATCCCAAGTGCCGATCAGACTGGATCAACGTTCAAATAAAAGTTCTATACATAGGCGCAATATCTATACCATTTTTTAAGCCATCTACTATTCATGCTGTGACCAGCTCCTGCGGTATGCTGTTTCACAGATTCACAGTTCTCACAGTAAGGCTGGATTCACACGAGCGTTGCGTTTTTGCGCGCGCAAACAACGCAGCGTTTTGCGCGCGCAAAAACCATTTGACAGCTGCGTGTGTCATCCGTGTCTGATGCGCGGCTGCGTGATTTTCGCGCAGCCGGCATCATAGAGATGAGGCTTGTCGACGCCCGTCACTGTCCAAGGTGCTGAAAGAGCTAAATCTTTCAGCACCCTCGACAGTGAATGCCGAACACGACAGCGAAAAACCTGTAAAAAAAAAGATAAAGTTCCTACTTACCGAGAACTTCCCGGCCATTGCCTTGGTGACGCGTCCTTGGTGACGCGCCTCACTTGACATCGGGCCCCACCTCCCTGGATGACGCGGCAGTCCAAGTGACCGCTGCAGCCTGTGATTGGCTGCAGCCTGTGCTTGGCCTGTGATTGGCTGGAGCTGTCACTTGAACTGAAGTGTCATCCCGGGAGGTCGGACTGCAGGAAGGAGACAGGAGTAATCGGTAAGTTAGAACTTCGGTTTTTTTTACAGGTTCATGTATTTTGGGATCGCAAGTCACTGTCCATGGTGCTGAAACAGTTTAACTCTTTCAGCACCATGCACAGTGAATATCTCCCGACGGAAATTTTTTTGCCGGGTTCGGCCAAAACGAGTTTGGCCGAACCCGGTGAAGTTAGCTTCGGTTGTCGGGGTTCGCTAATCGCAAAGACACTCCGTTTGGATGTTCGGAAACAGAAAAGCACGCGGTGCTTTTCTGTTTACATTCATCCTTTTGACAGCTGTTGCGCAAACACGCAGTTCGCACGGAAGTGCTTCCGTGCGACATGCGTGGTTTTCACGCACCCATTGACTTCAATGGGTGCGTGATGCGTTGAAAACGCTGAATCAATGGACATGTCGTGAGTTTTTTGCAACGGAGCAACGCTGCGCAAAAAACGCTGCCATGTCTGCACGGCCCCATTGACTAATATAGCTACGGGCAACGCACGTGAAAATCACGCGCGTTGCACGCGCGTAGTTTGCGTTCGTCTGAATAAGCCCTAAAGAAGGCTTGTTGCCTCTGGAGATTGAATTTTTTTTTATCAATATGGAGGGAGTGCCCCTTTACATAGAACAGCTTTTCACCATGTTTTTTTTTATACGGACTATATATTTACTTATAAATTTTCATTTTCTGTATAAGCAGCTCTCCACTTTATGCCTAATTATTTTGTTGCTTATGGTTTTGCACTTCGAGTGTCATTTTTGCAATTGAGTAGCAGGAAACATTTCTTCATTCTTTGTTTTGTGAAATAGATTGGCACAGCTTGGCTTCTTCTTCTTCTTTCTGATCATGGGATCCAACATGAGCAAGAAGATGTGGTAGCCTCTCGCTCTATATTAATAACACATGCACAAACCTACTGTACCTTACTAACTTTTAAAGCGGTTTTGACACTAAATTTTCTGTCCTAACTAGAGGCAGCATGTTATAAAGAGAGAAGAGCAGAGCTGACTTATATATAGTTTCTGGAATTATAAGTCAGGGCCAGAATAAAGGTGGTGGAGGCCCCTATGTAAAAATAATTGTGGTGGCCCCCATTCTAGTTCTGGGACCTGGACCCAAGCTGACCCAGTATTGCAGCCTAATATAGAAGAGATAGGCATTTATGTGTGTAGCTCTCAGCACTGAAAAGGGATCAGTGAATAGATCAAGGGGACCCCAGTCTCTCTGAGGTGGGGTCCCACAGGAAAAAGTGTATACCCTACCCAAATAGTGACTGTCAGGGTCATCACTGGAAAAGGCTGGGACCCAAAGCAAACTTTTAGTACCACACTTTGTGTACTAGCCAATACTATACTTTCCTGTCTCTGTTCCCTTGTCGGTATCCAGTGGGGCAGGCTGTCTGCAGCTCCACACAGATTGGCATAATGATGTCAACGCATTATTCTAGCCTGCGTGGAAAGAGGGTGTTTCATAGACCCACGGCTAAAATTCGGTTGAATGGTGGACAACCGGTTCTCCAGAGCCAATTGTGTTTTTAACATCCAGATAGTGCCTACAATTGTTTACCACTACAGTGCCTACAATGTGCAGGTGAACATCGGAGCTGGACCATGGAGCAATGTAAGAATTTGGCCTGGTTTGCTGAATCATGGTTTCTTTTGCATCATGTGGATGTTCTGGTGCGTGTGTGTCACTTACCCGGAGAAGAGATGGCACCAGGATGCACTATGGAAAAAAGGCAAGATGTTGGAGGGAGTGTAATGTTCTGGGCAATGTTCTGCTGGGAAACCTTGGGTCCTGGCATTCATGTGGATGCTATTTTGACATTTACCCCCTACCTAAATATTGTTGCAGACTAAGTATAACCCTTTCAGGGCACCTGTGAGATGTGATGGAAAAACGAGTCTGATTCATGGAGTCTCCACCTCACGACTTACCGAACTTAAACAATCTTCCACTAACATCTTGGTGCCAGACACCACAGGACACCTTCGGAGGTCTTGTGTAATCTAATAACATCCATAGCACTTGACCTTTGGCCTTCTTCCTTTACAATGTCTTTAACTTTAAGATTTATAAACAAACAATATTCCATATTATTTTTTATCGACTACTATGCAGGAAATGTGGAATACATAGTGCCATCCATAGTATAGGAGATCATTAAAGAAGAAGTGCTATTTCTACATAACTACGTGATTTATGATGTTATTGTTACTTTTATAAATGTTGCTTATCACCATGCTTCCAAAAATATTCTTGAGATTCATTGTCTATTAAATTATATTCATACTTATTTAACGCCTGATTTAAGATAGATAGAATAAGTCAGGATGATAGTATAAGTATTGTATTTGCCATAACAGTAATAAAATACATTGGGGACCAAAAAAATAAATTTTGGTGTCAAAAGTTTTATCACAGATGTGCCGAATTCTTGGGGATACCTGCCATAAATCAATCTGAGGTATACGATGTGGTGCTTTGCAATAAAGGGCAGTAATAACATATACAACTATGAATTAAATGTAAGATAGGTGTGTGACAATGTCTTTCACCCAAATCAATCCAAACAAAAATTACCTGGTGTACTTATAGTATCGGTTTCTAAATTTAATTCTGCAAAACAAATGAAATATTACATATTACAATGAATGTTAGCAAAAACCTTTGAACGTTCACCAGGTCTGTCCTGGCATAAGCTGGGCATTTTTGTAAACTAAAAAAATTGTTTTTTGATCACATCCACCTGGAAACATTTAACATCCCAATACTTTATAAATATGGCGGACATAAAAGGACCATTTTCTGCTCCATTATACACTCATTGCCAGCGTTCATATATATTCCACTTATACCTAATAAATATCAGGTAATGCACTTGACCTACAGAATTCATATATTGTACCATAAGCCTAATGGCATTGTGGATTGTTAACAAAAATTGACTATCCTTTCATTTAAACTTTGTTTTTAATAGATTATTTATGTAAGTCTCTGTTATTAAAATGATTGGAGCAATTTTGCTATAGCCATGGTTAAGTTATACCCATTTGAAGCAAACCACAAACAATTTCCAAAATACCATTACATTTTAGTTTCCAGTCAGATAAAATAGAAACATACAGTGTTAAAAAATACAAAGATGAATTGTAAACATGACAAGGCCGTTCTTCAGGATTTCTAATGTCTCAATGTGATTTCACTGAAATGCTCGACAGCGTGATTTTTAGAACCCAGAAGAGACACGGTTTTGTGTAGGAAATCCATTGACTTGTATATTTTGTCAAATCAGCATATTAAGCATTAAAACATGCCGTGACTTGTTCCATTATCTATCGTTGCTTACTGAAATAACTATGTAGAGGCGAAAAATGAATTTGATTTTACTGTGGAATTTCAGCTATCAAGCAAAATCAAGCTTTAACCTCCTGCCGGACAGGAACATTGCAGAACACACAGACAACACGTTTAGGTACATAAATTGTCCAAAATATGTAGAGCAATGGAGCAATTTTACACAGTCAGTTGTTTGTGGTACTCTTCGTACCATGAAAATGAGATACAATTAACAATGTAATGCAGCCAGTAGGCAATTGACAATGAACCGCTGTCACAAGACATTTCCTGGAGGAATGAAAAGACATGGGATTCTCAACCACAGACCCACAAGTACATGTTCTGACTTTTAATTAGTACAACGGAATGGTTTGACATAGAATTATGATAATGCCAGTATTAAACCTGTCGTCAAGTTTATATGGTCATTATAACACCATCTTGTTCAATCTGAATCCAAATTCACCTTCTTTTTCCTGGCTACGGAGAGCGGTGCTTTATAAATTGTACATCATCTACACGGGCTAGTGATGTTTGATCAGCTCATTATGTGTATGTGCCTATCATATGTATAAAAATCTTGTATTTTTATGCCTTTGTTTTTTTTATTTTATAAAGATGTATTAAAAAGACAAAGAAACGTGCACTTATTAAAATTATACCTTTTAGAAATGTCTCTGGACACAAGAATATGATTTCCATATATATTTATAAATAAATCCTACTATTAGCCTACTATATCTTTATGCCACATATGTGCTAAGTGTGTTTTTTTTCCATAAGACAGCTCATATTGCCAAATGGAACCTTAACGCATTTGCATTCCTGAGTTGTCTCATAGATTTTACGCCACTTAGTAAACATGACATACAGTATTAAGGCTTATTTAACTGGGGCTTTGGTGGAGATCTTGAATGAAACAGCAATGTAACCCTTGTAGAGTAGATGTACTAACGGTGTTGACTGGGATAAGAAAAAAAGTTCAGTTTTTTCTAGAAACAGCGCCACTCCTTTCAACTGACTGCATCTGGTATTGCAGCACAACTCCGTTCCCTTTAATGGAGCAGAGCTGCAATACCAGATACAGCCCAAAGATAAATTTGGCACTGTTTCTAAATTTAAAAAATAATAAAATAGACCTTTTTTTCTAATCTCATACAACTCCTAAAATAAATAAGCCTTCAAATGTTTTTGGTTGTGTGTAAATACATTTCAATAAAGATCCATATTTTCTGTAGCTTTATTTGTATAATTCAAAATGAGTGCTATTGATATGATCCAAAATCGGTGCCAATATGGGAGGAAAGAGATGTTGCTAAGGCTTTATATGTTTTGTACTTTTTTTTGGTTTCCTCATATGGGCTTAAATGTAAACTTTTTCAATGGCATGATTGAATAACATGTTTGTTTCTTGCTCACCTTGCTCTGACAGTCCACTTGAACACATTTTGAACAGATTATGTACTACTGCAGTTTTAAGACCATACATGTAACAAGAGACTTAGCTCTGAGGCGCTGCTTCCCATACTCCACAGGGGAAGAGGAAACAGGAAAACAAAAACTCATAGAGTTCGACAGCTACTGAGGCAACACTTGCCATTTACAATATAAGCCCAAATATTTTTTTTCATTTTCTTTTTTTTTGCAACACAACTATATATTAATTTAATAAAATACACAATATAGCTCTTATACACTGAACGATTTGGCTCATATGCACTAAAATTGCAAATAAATCATAAAAATATGTCATTTTGATGTAAACACATTTAAATCTTCTTACATTTGCACATTTAAATGGTGATGTGATATTTGCTTCTATGAATAGGACATTTCACTTTCCTGAGCAAATTTTAGTGTCCACAAATGAATAAAAAAAACATTTTTAATGATTTTGCCATTTGAGCCTTTTACCTTTAAATGGTAAAAATACTTCCTTTTTTTTTTTAAGAACCACCTTAATTGAGGTTGAAAAACATAATTATCTCTATATAAATATTCACTTGTGAATATACTGTTTATTTTTGTTGGACACTAAAATTCTTATTTTCAACACTTTTCATTTTACATAAAGTGAATTAGCTTATGCTAGTGCAGGACACAATAAATTGACTATATAATTTTTATATATTACTATGTGTGGCACGAAAATGAACTACATGACACGGACATGTTGTACTGAAATGTTCTGGAATGTTGTTCATTTATATAGAAATGTTTACCACAAATGGGTGTTGATGTTTGGTGCAGCTAGGACTACGGCAAAATTAGTTAGGACTTTAATTAGAAGCTAGTGATGCTTGTTTAAAATCCACACATAAATTAGTCAACCCTGTTAATCAATGGGTTTTTTCCTCAGCAAATGAAAAGTCACATCAACTACATTAGGAAGTTGCACAACTTCACAAGTAGTTCCGAGTTCTCTTCCCTTACACAACAGATTGTCAATATTCACTACAACATATTTTTCTTGACTGCGTCCGATAGATTATTTTTTTTTTTGTCAAAATAAAGCCAGTGTAATCTGAATAAAAGAAAAAAAACAAACCAGTACAATATTTTGGGGGCACTTTAAATGTACACTTTGAGCCACAGAGCAGGATCCATCACCCCTCTCCCCTGCAAATGTGCTGTTCCAAGAGAAAACTGTATTTACTTGACAAAGGCAAACATAATAGCCTCTCCAACCTCCTCACTTTCTTACAGCCACTGGTTCACTTCCTCGACAGTCTTGTAAAAGCTTATCAATTTCTCTCACAACTTCCTCAGCATCTACAGATTCTCGGCCCAAATCACGATTTGAATGCTCCAGATGGTCTAAGACTGCGTCCATTTCACTTGAGTCTCGGCTCACTCTGGAGTGCACATCGGCAAACACATGAGCCATGGGATCTGATGCAATATACTGAGAGTCCTTTGTCTGTTTACTTGGTGATATGTACTGACTATCAGAAGACAGGTATTGATTGGTTGTTTCTCCCAAGACTCCTGATTTTATTTCACAGCCATTCAATGGTCCCTTATTTGAGGCACATGGCTCAATGCATGTCTTGGTTGGGCTGCTAGATGCAGAAGGAACCTCTTGCAGAAGAGGACTCAGGGCACGCTTGGCTTTTAAATATGGTTTTACATTGGCAATGAGAATGGTGTGCTCTCTTTTGTCTTTTCCAAATGTACAAAAGGTCTTTTTCCCAGTGGGGTTTACAGTTTCATAAGTCTCAGTCTCAACGTGAGCTTCAACAGTTGGAACAAAGAGATTTGTGCGATAATCTGCATTTTCCACCTGGTTTGTTGTGGGAAATTGCGGCATCCAACACCTGTCAGAATGACCGAGTACTCTGCATTCATCTGTACAATTAACGCACTCCTCTTGCTCTACAAAACAGAAAAAAACACAATAGTGACTTTAACATACCAAAGAAATGTTCATAAATGTTCATACATTGTTCATGTTCATGCAAAGTACAGGAGTTCAAAATAATTGTATAAAATTTGCACAATATAATTAATGTTTTTCAAACCTAACCAAATATGCTATATCAATTTCCTTTAAAGGTGAACTTTTGAGCAGATCCGATGACTATTTGGACTATAATAACAAATACATGGAAGTACAGTAGGATCTATAAAGACTTCCTTCCTGTTCTAGTCTTCAAGGGAATACTGTATAGTTAGACACAGGTATACCGACAAATGAGGCAGGCAATTCTTTATCTATTGGCTCAATGAGGTTGCGACTGGCCCAGCAACATGCTGTGCCAATACAGAAATACGCATCTGAGCCTATACTTTTTGCTGCTGTTTCCACACCCTACTTCTTTCCAAGCAGTGAAGTCAATCTGAAAGTGTTAGTGGGCTTTAGGTGAATATGTGGAAAGACTGTACTCCAAAGGCTGGGAGTTGAATGGGTGGGATCAAAGCCATTTTCTGTGTTGCCGTTCAAAATCCTCTACTAGGAGACTGTCCCCATTTTTGTTTTACTGTCGGACCGAAACTCAACAGTATAGTACATTCCCATGTTCTGTATAATTAAGTAACATAAACATTGAAGAATAAAATAATTGATGCTTGCGATTTGCATAACAAAAAAACAAAAAAAATTATTATAATTTTATATTTATTTAATGCTTCAGTAAATGTATCTACCTCTTATGTGCTGTGCTCAGTACAGAAAATGATCACTATGTTAGATATGTTTTCTATTATCTGTTATGTGGTAAACTGAGTTTTATTTCTATACATAATAAATTAATATCAACAAGACATTTTATATAGAACTGGTTAAAAGATGGCTCATGGCTTTGACTTTATTCTCTATAAGAATGGTACTGAATGCTATCCTCTAATGCATTAAAGTTAAAATAAATGAACAGTACGCTACGGTCTGTATTCTTCAGCTAGGAGTGAATAATTGATATGCTTTGCTGTACCACAATCCTCCTTGTTAACATTTTTTACATTTTAAATTACATTGAACACAATATGCTCTCACCATTTATATTTCACAGTGAAATAAATAGCTGCAGTTAGGTTTTGTTAAAGTACTTAGGGAATATCTAAAATTCACTTCATTATATATAAGTAGAAACCATTCCAACACAAGCTCGATGATATTCCCACTTTTGCGCCTCTCATTTTATAACACAACATTAATGAATGTGTCCCCAAACCCATCCAGCGTCATATTATAAATTTTAACTTCCCATATTTTGCAGCAATATATTAATAGTATTTACAGGTACTGGGGAAAATAGATGGGTTTCCCATAACAAATAATCAGTCCAAAATGATAGTTAGTACCTGATTGATTGCTATAAGAAACTGCTCCACCTTTCTCCTGCATTAGGGCGGGTTCACACATAGCGGAATTTCACTTAAATTCCGCTGCGGACACTCCGCAGCGTTAATCCGCAGCGGAGCCGTTTCTCCATTGACTTTCACTTTAATTTAGCAGTGTTCGTTTACACGATGCGTACAATTCCGCTGCGGAGCATAGGCTGCGGAGCGGAATTTGGTGTCCGCAGCATGCTCTGTCTGTTGCGGAGCAGTGGCGGACTCATGGCGGAATTTCTCCATTGACTTCAATGGAGATTCTAAATTCCGCAATGAAGTCCGCAGCTGTCATGCACATGTTATGTGTGCTGCGGATGCGTCTTGCTTTTTTAACTTGACATTTCTTCATTCTGGCTGGACCTATGTATTTCTAGGTCTACAGCCAGACTGAGGAAGTCAATGGGGCTCCCGTAATGACGGGAGCGTTGCTAGGAGACGTCTGTAAATAGTCACTGTCCAGGGTGCTGAAAGAGTTACGCGATCGGCAGTAACTGTTTCTGCACCCGGGACAGTGACTACCGATCCAAATATACATGTATCTGTAAAAAAAACTATAAGTTCATACTTACCGAGAACTCCCTGCGTCTGTCTCCAGTCCGGCCTCCCAGGATGACGTTTCAGTGTAAGTGACGGCTGCAGCCAATCACAGGCCAAGCACAGGCTGCAGCGGTCACATGGACTGGAGCGTCATCCAGGGAGGTCGGGCCGGATGCCGAAAGAGGGACGCGTCACCAAGACAACGGGCGGTAAGTATGAATTTCTTTGACTTTCACTAGGGAAAGTGCTGTCCCTTCTCTCTATCCTGCACTGAATAGGGAGAAGAGAAGCACTTTTCCTGCAGTCCGCAGCGGCCAGTCCGCATCAATTTTCTGCACATTTTGTGCAGATCCGCTGCAGAATCTGCAACGCAGATTCTGTGCGGCATTGATGCGGACAGTTGCGGAGGAATTCCGCCATGTGTGGTCATGCCCTTAGGCCACATTTAGAGGGACGTAATGCGGCTGCCTTTAAGTGACTGTATTAAGACTGCAAGTCGCAGAGTTCCCGTGGTCCAAGTAGACTGAACTTAGATCCCCAAAGAAACCCTATAGGAATCTAGGTTCAGTTCACTTTCACTGTGGAGGTCTGGGTCTTGCAGCCCTAATACGGAAACTAATATGCTGCATATTACGGCTGTCTCAATGTGGCCTACGTTTTGATAAATCTCTTTATTAATATGTCTAAATTCCACTTGTGTTTTATAACCAGCCAGTTATAGTTATTAATCAGAAAGACTTGATAGTCCTCATGCATAAAAACAAAAAAATGATGCCCATAATAACCAACCAGAGTTTAGCTTTTATTTTCTCAACTGCATGGGAAAAATGACAAATAGATTCTGATTGTTTGGTCTGGACAACGAGGCCACGTTTTCTGTAAGACAGTTTTGATATATAAGACCCATTATATCCTCATTTCAAACCTGTGTCCAGGTTTATTTTAAATGTACTGAAAGACAGAACATCTAAATCATTAGAATGGTCTCTTATCTCACACAATGCTATTGTCTAATTTAGGAAGTGTATTCTACATTTTTTAGAAAGGCAAGAAACAATATTTCTTATAAGGATGCCTTATGCCAGCTTTACAAAGGGTATCTCTCGTGGCTTTGCTTTCTTTAATATATATTAATACAGATGCCATAAATTATGATTTGGTTATATGGGACTCGCTTGTGAGTTTCAGTTCAGCTTGACAAAGTCTGCATTGAGCAGCTGAAACGTTGCATCCTTTTGCACTGATGGATAAATAAATGTATCCTTTTCGATACGACTCTTGGAGTGCTGCCTCTTTTCCTGTGTATAACTAGTATTGGTAAATAGCAATCAGAGAACAGGCAGCACACGTAGTATGTGAAAAAAAAAAGGGTAGTTTATTGCCCCAATGTGCAACGTTTCTCAAGCAAGAGAAAGGCTCTAGAGGACAGAGCTGAAACGTTGCACATTGGGGCAATAAACTACCCTTGATTTTTTTCACATACTACGGAGTGCTGCCTGTTCCCTGATTGCTGTATAGTTGGGACCTTGGTCTGTTCCTTAGGGTTCTCATCCAGACTTTATCGGTGCTGCTGTATTTTTTTTATTTTTTTAGTATTGGTAAATAGTCACAGATAGGACGCATAAATTTGTAGCAATAGTAACCCCATATGTGTAGTACGCAATCCCCTAGAGTACATAAATACGTACAGAATTACCAGAGGAATGACTTGGTCCTCTCTGGTTTGGTTATTCCTGTGGTAATTTTGTGGGGTTAATATTGCTACTCATTTGTGTGTCCTATTTGTGACTTTTTACCATTGCTATTAGGCCGTATATCCCAACACTGACTTTCCCTTTAATTTTTTATCTACTTTTCCTCTATATACCATTTTGAAGGCATTGACACTGTATGTGCATCCAGGTTGCCCACCATATGTATTTTACTCCTCCTTTGTGGATATTTTGTTTTTATTTCAATATTCATTCAAGTTTTTTATAACTTATTATATACAGTATATGCAATTAAATAAACTTTGATATTTGATTCTTTGCAACTATTTCTGGTCGTGATGTTTCTTTACTCCTCTACGATGATGAATGTATGTGTATTATAAAATAAAATGGCATTCATACTGGACTATAATTCTCACTAAAAGCAGTCTATTCATTATATTTATTTTTGCATTTTGTTGAGATTTTTAATTTAGATTGAGGAGAAACAAGTCACATTTTGGCTACAGTGATGGGCTACATCAAATGTGTTCTCATTTTATGCTTATTTGTCTGTTACTTGATAGGAAGCATTTTAAAGGAAATCACTTTGGTATAGTAACTGCATTGGAACACTAAACTATGAAAGTATAATGGGAATTATGCATAACAAACATGCAGGTTATCACTAGGTCGCAGATGGCAGGAAAACTTGAAAATGAAAATGACACGTTAAGCATTACTGAATCATATTACAGCTCCTGTCTACTTTGTTATTCCATCACAAATAACAGAACACACTCTAAATTTATAGAGGGCACATTTCATTAGTATGAAGACGTACAGTGACACTGGGGAACGCCTTACGCCTGACCTTATCATGCATATGCTATCACCTTTTAACCACTAATACACACATTCTTTTGGCTGATATAAGTAAAGAAAGCAAAAAAAATAAAAAATTATTTCAAAATAAAACGTTTAAATAATAGAATAATTGTAATTATTAATGTTCCCTATGTTATTATTTGTACATGAACCCATGAGTAGTGTTTTTAAATGACGGCTTCATAGAAATTTGAAAAAAAAATGCAGGAAAATATTATTAATAATAATAATGTCAATAATAATAAAAATTGATGTGAACAGAGCCTTACCCATAGGGGTTATTTCTCAAATGCTCCTCATTGTATTTTTTTCTTTTGAAGTTTGAAGATATGAAAATAATATACATGACATAAATAGTCATGTTCAATTTTACATTAAGACTCTTTTTTTTTTAACCATTTTGTCTGCATGAAGTATAGATTCTACTTTGATAAACCCTTATTAATCTATTAAGATATTGATGAGTATAATTGATGATAAATATATTCAAGAAAAGTTTTATTATTAAAATCACTCCTATTACAAGCAACACCTTTCTGCTCTGCATGCTAGTAAGGACGTATATGGTAGATTATATATTATGTTCACTTCAGTGAGGGAAGGCGTCTGTAACAATCAAACACCAGGGCCCAGGTATAACTAAAAAATATGTGCCCCCAACAACTAAACTACCGAATAAAATTGTACCAGTAAGACTAAATTCATATGTGTTTGATGATAACATTTGGTGGGATCATTGGAAACAGCTCCACTAAACGTATGGACAGACAAATGCAACTATATGCCAATGATTACCACAAAAAAAAAATGTACAGTTGTATTACAAAGCATAGCTTGCTGTGCTTCTCAATGCAGTTGAGGCTGCAGAATCCAGATGTATACTGACTAAACATATGTCTAAATAACACACTTTTTGGCATATGTGTGGCCAATAAATTATATTGGAAACTCTGCGTATAAGTTAGGAGATTCCTTTTGGTGTATACACCAACCGTGCACCAATGACAGAGTGTGAATACAACCTTAGTCGTTCTGACTGCATTCATATAAGAACTTGTTTTTCAGAAATGTCCTCATGCGATTAGACAATACAGTGACAAACACTGCATTTTTTATGTACTATATTCAAGCATCAGAACTGGATGAAATTCTCATTTTCTTTTCAGATATAGTGTCTTTTGTCAGACAAATACACAGGGAAATAAACATTTGAATACAAGACCGTAGACAGTAAAAACCAGACAAGGGCTTTATGGCCAGGAATCATTTTACACAAATGGAAATGAAGTTTGAAAACCTGATAGCTGCTGCAGAAAATACAGTAAAAACAGCAGCATAACAATCTACAAACAACGCAATTTTCCAGACACGCTGTGCATGCTCCAGTATGCGTTTGGTTGCATGTATCTATATTTATTACATTTTTGGTTTCTATAATGGTACTGTACACACTACATGAGTATTTTAGTTTCATATAAACCGAAAAGGTTTTACACTTTTCCATCACACTGAAAAGTCCATGAGTTGTCCCTATAGGGGTTGTCATCTGGCTTTCCAGACACACTGAATGGCATGTGAATCTGTATGGCTACATAGAGGTATATTCACACTCCACCTTGTCGCCAACTGTTAACAGTATTTTTGCATTTCTGTGGTTCTGAAATTGTAATCATGAACCAGGTGATGTCACAGTGGTCAGTTTTGTGATGTCACAGTGGTCAGTGTTGTGATGTCACAGTGGTCAGTGTTGTGATGTTACAGTGGTCAGTGTTGCGATGTCACAGTGGTCACTGTTGTAATGTCACAATGGTTACTATTGTGGTTTCAAGGTGGTTACTGTTGTGATGTTACGGTGGACACTGTTGTGGAGTCACAGTGGTCATTATTATGATGTCACAGTGATTACTATTGTGATGTCCATGTGAGGACTGTTGTGATATCGCAGTGATCACTATTGTGATTCACAATAAATAGTATTGTGATGTCACGGTGATAACTGCTGTGGTATCTCAGTTGTCACCATTGTGATGTCATGATGACTGCTATTGTGATGTCACAGTGATTACTATTGGGAAAATAAAGTAACTATTAAAATGAGATGTGATATTTATTTATAAAGTAAAGTGATTATGTTCACTAAGCAATGTAAAAAATTTGAATGCAAGCTATATGTCCTACTGGAATAGCTCTAAAATTAACACACACACACGCACATAAATATATATATTTAAAAATCTAAATAATGTGAAGCCCAAACTATGTTTCCTCAGCTGTTATAAAACTGCAGACAACAGCCTGCTGGGTGTTGTGTTTTTGTGGAGACCACCGATATTTAGTGTTCTGCACATGATTAGATACTTACCTTTGTTTTTTTATTTAATAGTTTCCTTTGTTGTTGTCGTTTTGCAACAGCTGAAGAGCCAAAGATTGGGTTCCACTATTATAGGATATACTATATTATATAGGTTATTATAGGATAACGTTTATGCTGCGTATAAACTCTTGTAAGCTGGGCATACATTTCTGCTACATGTATGTGTAAATGTGTTTCCATAAACATCTACCTACACACTTCCCTTCTATCTAGAAAATAGTTTCCAAAAACAATAGCATAAAAATAACCTGGTAGAGATGACACTGTCCATCTTTACACAATACTGTACTGTGGTCTCTGAGAAATTACAAATTCTACAAAGCACCTAGAGCCATTCTAGGTTATATTAACGCCAACGTTAGCATACAGCACATAACTTAAAGCGACAGATGGTATTTATAGAAAAAGTAGAAAGTTTCTCAAAATAATATCTTTTATGTATTCAAACAATGGAGGGAAGCGTAATTGGGTTTTGATGACAGAATGTGTAGTCTTCTTGCTAAACAGATTTCTGTTCCTTTTTGTCCTATATCTTCTTACAGATTGTAAACAATATAGTGACTTCTGTTACAATACAGTAGGATGCAATTCTCAGGAGCTAAAATTGCAGCAACAATTGGTTTAGCCAGATGGTATCACTGATAGAGCCATTATATTATTCCGAATCTCACAGACTGGGGAAGTCACAATTTTCTAAATGAATTACTGTACTGTCGATGTTCAGCATCTCCTTGTAGTTCCAAGTTAAGTAAGTTTATTTGTAGATGGAATACATTACAGCTCAGCTACTGCAGATATGTTGTGGATTAATACCATTGTCTTTTATATATAAGACTCCTATGTTCTTTCATGTTAGCTTTACTAGAATCAATAGGCCAACAAAGAAAAAGTATGGAATGACTGAATGACAAACATGTTGTGGGAGAGTTATTAATAGCGTCATTGGGTGCACAAAATTTGCCACATTGAGCAAAATGAGGCATGTGGCCTGATAAGGCCTCATGCACACGACCATAAAGTTTTTTACTGTCTGCAAATACGGATCCGCAAATACTGGTGCACATCCGTAGTCGTCTACAATTGCGGAGGCCCCCTTAGACTTCTATGGGCGAGTCTGTGCCGCAGAATAGGACATGTTATATATTTTGCGGAACATTTCTACGGCCTCGATCACACATCCAAAAATATATACGGAAAGGTGTCTGTGGCCTTTAGAAATAAATGGGTCTGCAATTTCATCTGTAATTACCTGATCCGTCGTGTGCATGAGGCCTTAATTTGGCGAAGTTCACAAGAATGTTACACACTTTACACTTTCTCATGCCACATCTTAGCTGGCATACAATTACAGAATGGGGCAGATTTATCTAAGTATTTACCCCAGTTTTCTGGCATGAAGATATTGAAAAACATATGGTTCCTATGCCACATTTGCCGAAACCAATGTGTGAAAAAAAAACAAAAAAAAAACTGGGGATTTAGACCTGCGCTGTGACTCCTTTGTCAAAATTGTCAGACATTTTTCTTCTTAGGCCAGATTAGCCAACAAGTAGAGCGCCCTGCTGATATGGTGTACGTACGGTGCATCAGTCTTAATAAATCTCCCCTATTTTATGTTGAAAATGACCACACTACATTTTATGACTCTTGTTAATCACATTTTTGTAGGCACTATTCAAACCTGTTGAGATAGGTGTATGAAGTGTCTAAAATACATAATGAATTGGAAACATGCAATATACTGTACTTTTTTTGGGGCGGGCAACATTTTTTTCCTTTGGAGTGGCAGATTGCATAACTCTGGTGCATTCTGTTTCGTAAATCTCCTTTTTTGTGTATAACAACGATAATACTAACAAATACATGAATACAAATAGTGCAATTATTGAATCCATATAATAGCTTTAGTTAAAGGGGTTGTATGAAATAAGAAAGGTCTGTTTTGTTGCCATAAACAGCACCACTCTTGTCCATGGGCTATGTCTTGTATTGCAGTTCAGTCCTATTTACTCCAGTGGGACTGAGCTACACTATCAGACACAACCCATGAACAAGAGTGGCAAGATTTCTGGAAACAAAAAAGAACGTTAAAATCTCAGACAACCCCTTTAAAAATAGTTGGTGCAACAAAAAAAAGATACAACAAGCATGATGACATACATAAACATTCTACATTTAAATGACACACATACATACAAACATACATATGTAAATAAATACATTATTGGATCATCATTGACTGTTAGTTTTGAGGAGTACAACTATACAATAAAATAAAAAATTGAGCAAGCACAATTTCACTAAGAGCAAAAACAATAAATATGAAATTGCCTTTCAACACTACATGAAAAGGAAGGGGTTATGAGAAAAGTGAATCAATGGAAGACAAGTCTACTCTCTGGGTGCAGACAATAATAAGGTGATAGCAGGATGCACACTATTAGATTTTATGGCTTCTGCAAAATATAATATTTTGCCAACAACATAGATTCACAAAGAAACTTTTAATTTAAAGTTTCCCATTAGCTATTGGTAGACGGAGCTTCTAATTACCTGGTACAGTTGAAAGAAACTACTTTAATTCAGTGCTAATAATGTTTTATACATAAATGTAATAGCAAACATAGTCATTTTAGTCAAGTGAAACACCTCATAAAAACAGAATGTGAATAGCAAATAAAAAAATGCAGAAATTGGGATCTGCTTAAATATGATAATGTTATTGTTTCAAAATACGGCTTCATTGCCGGTACTTACTGTACGAACTCAGCCCTTAAAGAGCTTTTCCCATCAGGGACATTTATGACACATCCACAGGATATGTCATAAATGTCAGATAGATTCGGGTCCCACCTCTGGGACCCGCACCTATCTCTAGAACGGGCCCCTTAAACCCTGTTCTACTGCTCCGCGTTGTAGCTGAAAAGTGTCATTCCCGACCATGAATTACGGAAACAGCATAGCTCGCTGAGCTACAATGTTTCCGTTAGTCCCATAGAACTGAATCGTAGTTACGGAATCAGCGTAGCTGCCATTCACTTCCGTAACTGCCATTCACTACTATGGGACTTACGGCAACAGCATAGCTCAGTGAGCTATGCTGTTTCCGCAATTCATGGTCGGAAATCACACTTTTCAGTTACAACACATAGCAGTAGAATGGGGTTTAGGGGGCCCCGTTCTGGAGATTGGTGTGGGTCCCAGAGATGAGACCCACACCCGCATCCTGTGGATATGTCAAAAATGTCTGATGGGAAAACCCCTTTAACTTATTTTAATAATGACGAAGTGACTACAGATTATGTGCACCTTATCTAGCTGCTGTCCAAAGTTGTATCACTGCATTAAAAAGTGCATTGCATGACTATCAGCTGTTCACTTCAAAATAAAGTCCAGACCAACATGTTTAATAAGTTGAGGAAGACCATATTGATTAAAGTGGGAATCTCAACACATCTCAAAATTCTTATAGGCCCTATCCTGGAATATGTCTGTACCTGGCATAACCTGAGAATTCACTGGCCCTCTAGTAGGCAAACAAAACCCTGGTTGGAAGCTAGAAGAGTGAGGATCCCAATTACGTTTCCAGAGAGAGCAATAAGAGAAAATAAAATCATTATAAACTGGTAAGATACCTCAGAAAGACAGAGAAAAATGCAATACATTGATTATAGCCACAACAATGGTGATAACATTTTATTGGCCCACATTTACTAATGCCGTCTCATATTTAGACAGTAAATTTAAATCGAAACTAGCTTTTCAAACAACTTATGCTGATCTAAAAATGCAGCTTTATAAAATAACGTTGTACTGTTAAAATTCAGTTGTTTTATCTATGAAAATTCTGTGTGAAGTTATTGCCGCTAGGTGTCTCTCTTCCTGTAATCTGCTGTCCACCACCTGTTGTCAAGCATTGGCTGTCCCTAGTTACAGACGGTCTGTAGAAGGTAGGTGTGTGTCTCTTCACTTCTTGGTTATAACTTTCTATGGAGAGGGGAGGGGAAGCAGGAGAAGGAAGCAGAGACTCTGCAACACACGCTGCATGTAAGTCTATGGGGGAAGGGGTGTGCAGGGGAAGGAAACAGGAACACATTGAGAAACATACAGACGTGCTGGAAGGATTTCTATGTCGCTCCAGTGCTGGATTCTCAGCTACACTGCTTATTACTGCTGTATAATCTCCTCCAAGCTGGTGCAACTTCTATATATGTGATATATAGAAATAGGAGAGCAGGAGTCTCCTCTTCTATGTGTACAGTGTATAGAAGACATGATAGTTGTTAGGCTCCGCCCACTAGTTTTGAGACAACTGAGAATTAGAGAGCCTGCAGAGGGAAAACTGCTAAATAATGCCATATACAGTGCATATAATGGTCAGAAATAGTGTTATTCCTCATGTACACACATATGACAGCTTATTCTGAAAAGTCAGATGAAAAGTTAGGTACGTTGTAAACCAGGTAGTCACAAAATGAATCAAATTTATCCCAACTGTGAATTCTGTATAATAATTTTGGTTGGTGCATCTTGCATGACCCGTTAGACACTTTTCTCCTACTTATACCACCTTTGATTTGACTTATTCTGCACCAGAATTTCATTCTAATTTTTTGGCGCATTTAGGTGCACTTTGGTGAATTTTAAGTCACAGTAAACCCCACCAGTTTCCTACTAAAACACTTCCCTTTTTCTAGACACTTTTTATAAGTGTCTAGTGAGGTGAAAACTTCAAAATTGCACCAAATTGCGCCTACATTTGGAACATTCTTCCCCATTATTCTCCTTACTATTTAAAGGAAAATTCCAGGCAAAACAGGTAAAACATTTTATGCCTAATGCAGAGGAGGAAGTGCATGACACAATAATTCTCTCTTAGATGTTCTCTGAATCCCTGTGTCATTCCTTGCCCCCTAAGGCCCTGCACTAGGCATCTCACAGTGTATCAGTTTTACATGGAACGTTTCTTTACTTTTCTCTTTGGGACCTATGCATTTTCGATCTTGTCCTTCCTAGTTCATAAGAACTAAAGTGAAGTCTGGCTCATTAGCATCAAGCCAACCTCAGCAAGTTCTAGGGTTCACTTTGCTTGGGGTCCCATGAGGATTTGAGAAACCATTTTCTATGCTTGTTAAGCTTAGGATACGACAGACAGGAAGCCGAATGCTACTTTTAATCCGAGGGGCTATATACTTTATACCTAGAGCATGTCCCTGCTGACTCAAAAAAGCCTAAGCGAGCCAGGGGAAATGTGTACAGTAACTCTGCATAATAATACAGATTTAGATGCCGTAGAATAGAATAATAAATATTTAACAATTCAGGGACTACTGTGCCCTAATCTTGAATCATGAATAATAGTATATAACACGTGGAAATATTTACACTTTTTGACTTTGGAAATGCATCTGCTTTTTGTTTATGTCTTTTAACATTCTAATGCAGGGCACAGCACCAGAAACACGTTGGTTAGTCACTACTGGCAAGAGGAAATGCAAGCTATTTTTCGAGGCCAAGTCAATATGCTAACCTTCACATTAATGTATAATTTTGAATTGCAACAAATAAATTTGCCAAAATGATAGACAGCCATCTAAAGTCAAGGTTATTATATACAACCTTTTTTCACAGAAGCATGAATTCAAACAGCCGGTAACTCTACACTGAAAAATTATTTGGCAGATGGGTCTGGATAATGGACAACGCTTTCTGTCATAATGAGCGCACTTATGGCTAAATGCATTACAAATAAAATTAGACGGATATATCTAATTTATCAACCGCACATGATAAAATTTTAATCAAACATTTATGGTAGAACAGATGTCTATTCCAAAAGACCTCTATCTAATTATTTTAGAAAATAAGACCTACAATGATGTACATTTCATAATAATCTGCTATATAAAATATAAATATATATATATATATATATATATATATATATTTATTTATCATAGACTATTGTCAAACTGAGTATTCATATGGTTTGTTGTCTAATTCTTTTGATTCTTCTTTTTTTGTTGTCCATATCTAGATCTATATTTGAAGTTATGTTCCCTAGGCTCTGAATGTGTAATGAAAAATTTAAAAAAAACATTAAATTATAAAATACCTTGCGGCAGACCTTTCTTTTACCATGACAGTATCTGTATACTTCAATACAGGCTAAAAGTTGAGGATATGCTAAATATGTGTATATAATCAAATAAAATCCCCTCTATTTGGAGTACATATTGACTTTACTTTATAAAGGTTTCCTATTGTGAGCTCTTGAATGTTCACATAATAATCTAATAATTCATTATAATACACTTAAATAGAAATATTCTATTGAACTATCTGTAAATAATATTTCTGATGTTAGAACCTGACGATTATTCTGAGATGAGTGGAACTACATAGACACTACTTCACTACTATCTCTTCGGGTTGTAGATCTCTTTTTCAATAATTTATGTTTCCTGTACCAGCCACTGATTGGCTATTTTTTTTTTAAAGAGATTCTTCAGCAGCTGCAGTATGTATTATACAGCACTGTGCCTCAGTTTCTGCAAATCAGCATACAGTAATACAAACCTCCGATGTTACAGACCTTTTGAAAAAAGATGAGGGTATTTCATATCAATCAATGGGGACAGGAATGTCCCCCTTACCCTTCGCAAAGAGGTTCTGTAGCAGCTATGGTGCATTTACATACAGTAGGTCACAGAACTGCTGGAAGTTGACTTCTAGTATGCCATATAAATTATAGTAGTGGGTACATTAGTCATTATAACACACACCTCAGCTGCTGCAGATATTGGCAGATTATTCATCAATACTGATCTGGTTTTATATATACACACTGTATATATATATATATATATATATATATATAATATTGAGTTTTGAAACCCAACACCAACCCAAAAATACTACATTGTGAATATATTGGCACATCAAGCACTCAGTGGAGATATTAGGATTATAGTACTAAAATTTTATTTAGCATGTATTAAAAAAAAAAACATCTGTTAACTGAATTTACAGCATATTCAGAGAAACAAAAAGAAGAAAAGAATATGTGTATAAATTAATAATTCATTTTCATAAATTAAATTACATAACTTATAATAAAGAAGAAGTCTATTAGGTAATGAAGCCTTAAAGCTGAACCCTTGTGCTATTATTCCTTTAGCTCACACAATGTATGGTGTATGATATTACACTTATAATTACTATATATAATTACTATTTTCAGCATATACTGGATAATTACTATTTATAGTTTCAACAGATAATGACCATTTATAATGATACCATATATGTGCGACTAGAGCTTGAACTAAATAAAGCAAACACAATGAAATACAGCTACAGTCACTCGTAAACAAATTATACAAATAACGTAGCTAAATATAGTATGAGTATCCCTTCAAATGAAAAGTGCTGCTATTAGCTAATAAGACGTAACATTCAGTAAAATTACCAATATTTGGCCCTGAAATTAAAAAAAAGTGGTATAATTATATATTTATAGAATTCTCTTTGAGATATTTTGGGTAACTTAATCAATCACAGTACGGTTAAATATAAAAAATATATAAAGTGATTTACGGTATATTTATTCTTTATATTTTTTTTTTCCATTTTCCATAAAGAAGAAACATTTTAAGTTTATTCATTTATACCTTTGAGGTATTTATTAAAGGGGTACCCCAGGGTTTAACCCCTTAATGACCCGCCTATTTTGGACCTTAATGACCAAGCTATTTTTTACGTTTTTCAATCGTCGCATTCCAAGAGCTATAACCTTTTTATTTTTGCATCGACATAGCTGTATAAGGTCTTGTTTTTTTGCGGGACAAGTTGTACTTTTTAATAGCACCATTTTTAGGTACATATTATTTTTTGATTAACTTTTATTAACTTTTTTTTGGGGGGGAATAGAAAAAAATCTGAAATTTCGCCACTCTTTTTTGCGTTCTAAATCTACGCCGTTTACCGTGTGGTATAAATAACACAATAACTTTATTCAGCGGGTTGTTACGATTGCAACGATACCAAATTTGTATAGTTTTTGTATGTTTTACTACTTTTACACAGTAAAAACGCTTTTTTTTTCAAAATTATTTGTTTTTGTGTCTCCATATTTGAAGAGCCGTAACGTTTTTATTTTTTCGCCAATGCGGTTGTATGAGGGCTTTTTTTTGCGGGACGACTTGTAGTTTTTATTGGTACCATTTTGGAGTAGATGCAACTTTTTGATCACGTTTTATCACATTTTTTTAAAGTCAGTTTTCACAGAAAACAGCAATTTTTCCATAGTTTTTTATTAATTTTTTTACGGCGTTCACCGTGCGGGTTAAATAATGTAATAGATTTATAGTCGGGGTCGTTACGGATGCGGCAATACCAAATATGTGTAACTTTTTAACTTTATTTTGTTTTTTTAATAGTAAAGAATTTTGTAAGGGGAAAAGCTGGGTTTTTCATTTTTTTTTTAAAAAAAAATGTAATTGAACTTTATTAAACTTTTTTTTCCCTTTTTTACTAGTCCCACTAGGGGACTATAATATGCGATTCTCCGATCGCATTTATAATACACTGCAATACTTTTGTATTGCAGTGTATTACTGCGGCATGATCTAGCAGGCATTCACTCCAGGCAGACCTGGGGGCCTTTATTAGACCCCCGGCTGCCATTAGCGACACAGACAATCGGCGATCGTATCGCCGGGTGTCGGTGGGGGAGAGAGGGAGCTCCCTCCCTCTCTCCAAAACCACTCAGATGCGGTGCTCGCTATTGCGCACCGCATCTGAGGGGTTAAACGTGTGAGATCGATACTAATATCGATCTCACCCGGCAGAGCAGGGACGCCCCCAGCCCTCAGCTGCCTCTAGCAGCTGAGAGCAGGGAGATTTGACAGCTCCCTGCTCTGTAAACTTATTCCGATGCCGCGACGTAAAAAGTCTACGGCATCGGAATAAGGCCCGTTAGTGACCGACGTAGAAACACGATGGGCCGGTCACTAACGGGTTAATAAATAATGCTGAAAAACACAAACACATGTAATGCTGCAACTGTGTAATCATTTGTGTTAAAATGTATCTGTAGTCCAACCATAAAGTTACACAGTGGAGAAGATAGAAGAGAGGGGGCCTTATAGCAAAGATCAATATGGGTTCCCCAATATTGTGCAGGGTTTTGCCACCCAAGACAGATGGGCCTGATATTTATTTTGCCCTCCAGCACTTTTCATGACCATTTATGCCTATTCTCCACAACTGGTTTGTTAACAATGCAGTTCTTTCCCAGGACATTGATATATGTTGATACTTTGAGCATTGTATATGTTAACATTATATAATTGGTAAAAATGGTAATACTTTAAGACCAGCCGTCCGACTGTAGGGTCCGCTCTGAAGAATTTAATTTAGTTTCATCAAAGGTGGCAAGAAAATAACTCTTCTTTACAGCATCATTTTATGGCCTAACTCTATATAAATGTTGAGTACAGTTACAAACTCAACTAAGCTAAGCATAATTTTTGGTGCCGCCAGCAATTCTGTACAGTTTACTATGGAGATATGTGTTTTCTACAATACAATAGATAAATATAGTCTTTGTTGTACACATGACATCTCACATTAAACATCATAGCTAAAAATGTTATGCATCGCTAGACAAGCTCATACAACCTAAAATTAGACAGGCACATATGTAGAATTTTGAATGCAACTCTGGGTGTAAATGGAGTAAAAGACATGACAAATATAAAATAAGTACAGCAAAGTATTGGCAACATTTCTTGACATCAAATGTAGAGTTAAACTGTGAGATACAAAAGTTAAATTATTTATAAGATAACCTGCCCTTGGAAAGGGAGAAGACAATGAGGCAGATTTACTTATATTGCTGCGGCTATTTTTTGTAGTATTTTGTGCCCAAATGTGGCACATTTTGGCATACAATGTTGCATTTCCTTTTAGACATATTTATAAAACATATGCACCAAAAAGAAAATTTTTAAAAATGTCAAGAAAATGGGAGTGGCTTAGTGGAAAGGGGGCATGGCTTAAACCGCGCCTAGAGTGTCAAACTTTTAGCTGAAAAAACGGATATAAAATGAACATATCTAGCAAGATGCGCCAAATTTGTCATACTGCATGCGCCACTTTGATCAAGTTGGCGCATCTTCTGACTGCCTGGTCTAAAGTTTACATTGGGTAGATCTATTCCAATGTTCAACGCCAAATAATTTCTCTGTAGAAATAAATAAAATTTTAAGCAGCACTTAAAGTGGTATTAGCTACTCTGTCATATTCTGCATGACAACTGTAGTGTCATTTGTGATTTTTAGCGCCAGCATATTGGGACTTCACAGTCCAATCAATATGCGTCAAAGGGTATTTCACCTGACATCTCATCAATTCTCTGCCTTCTTGAGTCACTATGTGTATCCCCCTAATATAAATAGACCGTAATAATGCTTACATCAATGTGTTGTGTTTCTGATCCCAACAAGAAAATTGCCTTGATTGAAAAATGTTGTAGAGTGAAAAGTGCATCTATCAGTGGATTTCTAATATAGATGAAACTAATGGCTTTTCTGCCTTGTTGTAAACATCAGGGGTTACGTGACAATTCTGATGGGAACAATAAAATAAAGCAGTGCTCCTGATTGCAGGTACCTATTTAATTACTATTGATTTGACATAAATAATCCGGAGTAAATAAATAGTTCTCTGAACTTGTTTGCAGTTATTGCGCGGAGACAACTGAAATATGCGCAGTATTGGCTTGTCTATTTATTGTCTTTAATTCTGTTTGTCAACACTTTAAATTGCTTACATTAGCATACTGATAGGCAGTAAAACACAACGAACCTCTGCATGTTAAGACGTTATATAGGATACATTTTTTCCTGGCTTTGTCATAAACAACACACCTATAAAATCTTCTGATGGACAAAATCGCTGTAAATCTTTTTCTGCTCCAAAAGTCCACATTGAGTATAACTACACTAAGTTCCCCATTACACGGACCTGGAGGTGGTACAGGTTCAAGGTTAGACAAAGTGATTTTTTACTTATTTTACTGCTATGTCATCTGTTTTAATATAATAAAATCTCTTGGGTACAAAAGGTCCGTAACACCACTTTATCTTGGTTAGTTTCTTTCCATACTCCCAAATTGGGAGGGGGAAGGATCAATGACTGACATTATAGCCTTAAGCATAATGAATATATAAAAGTTGAAAAGGTTACCTGGTATACCGAGAGATGGAATTTCAATAAATGATTTAAATGTTCTAAAAATGATATAAAATATTAAATTTAAAAAAATAATATTGTATACCATACATATTATAAGAACCAGTTCACTGTATACAAAATACTTGTTACAATGTAAACCACATATCTGACAAAGTAATAAGATGTATAAACGCTCAATAATGATTAGAGCTTCTCTTAACTACGGCTCCAAGGTGGCAGCTTTGCTGTAAAATCACACTAGAACCATTTTTTTCAATAGTAGGAAGTTGGCTTTCAACTTTTTTGTCCCTAAAATAAAATACTGAAATTGCAAGTCACAGATATCCTGGAGTTTTTCTGCAACCACTAGGGGATGCCATGGAGCTTTGGAGAACTTATCCTTAATCTGCACAGTATTTCACTTCAGCAGTTTATGCTCCAGAGCTGCCATTCCCTCCATAATTTAGGGCAGCAAGATGCAACAATTGTCTTCCATTTTGGAAGCTACACTATAGAGAACTGTTTGTAGTCACTCAAAATGTATACAACTATTCACTATCACTTCCCTTGTATCCTTTTTCTCTCTTCAGGATAATTAATCTTGTGTATGTTACTCCAATAGTCATCCCACTGATCCCCTTGTAACTATGTCAATTTGAATAATGAGATATAGCGCTCTTACACTGAGACATGACCACCCACATGACAGCCCACATAAGCCCAGTGAGTTAGCAAATTCATTAATTTCAACAGTAGGAGCTGCTAGTCAGGAAAATATATATTGTTTTTTTAGTGGTGCACCCTGAGGCTGAACTCGACATGGTTTTTTGAGCAAATAAATGGAAAAAATGCTTTAGGAATGATCTTTGTGCTTAGGAGGTTGTTGCTGCAGTCTTTTTTTTCACAATTATTTCATAACATCAATTCTTTACTGTGATACTTGATTCTCTCTATTCAAAGTACTGTATCCAATTGAACAAAGGGATAAGAATGAGCAGCCTTTATTCGCAAAATGATTTTGCTTTTCTTTGCCGCTCGGCAGGAAGATAGATCCAAGACAGTTAATTTGTTGTTTCAGAGGGAAAATGTGAAACATAAAAAGATTCACTCCCCAAAGCTTTACATTTTCTAACACCAAGGGAACCAGATGTATTTGTAAAACTAATGCCTTGGGTATGTTTCCAGAGTTACTACTGAATAAATATCTGCCTCTGTTAAACACCCGTAATTGTTCTGGTGCAGAGTCTATTCTCAGTGGTATGTATATTAACCACATATGATAAAATAAACGTCAAAAAATTTGATAAAATTACATAAACATAGTGAGGCAGATTTACAAATACTGTCTAAGTTTTAGACAGTCGAAACTTAGACAACGCAGTCAGAAAATGCACCAAATTAATCAAAGTGGCGCACTCTGTATGATAAATTTGGCAAATCTAGTTAGACATGCTTAACACTTTTCTATTCCTTATGCCAACTATTAGTTGGCTCAGTTTAAGTGAGTTTTTTTGTGTCAAAATGTTGGCGCATTTTTAGTGCATGGTGTCGCATTTTAGGCCATGTACCCTTTTTCTAGACCACGTCCTTTCCCACTAAACCACGCGCCATTCTCGAGCATGGTGAAAAAAGGGTCTAAAACCGTAAATAAATGTGGTGCACTGCATTTACGCCAGAATACTGGCTCAATTTTAGCCGGAATTCTGCCGCATTATGAATAGTAAATCTGCCCCATTCTTAATATGGAATTACAGTAGTCCAAAATGATCAAAACATCACTGTAGATAAGTTTAAAGTGTAGCTAAACGTTCGACAAACTTCTGACATGTCATAGTGACATGTCAAAAGTTTGTATTGGTGGGGGTCCGAGCACTGAAACCCCCGCCAATCGCTAGAATGAAGCAGCTGAAGCGTTCGTGTGAATGCTCAGCTGCTTCGTGTCTGTTCGGCTATTTCCGGAAATAAATGTATTGGTGTACGAATTCAATAGAAAGCCTATGAGTCCGTACACCAATACATTTATTTCTGGAAATAGCCGAACAGAAACGAAGCAGCTGAGCGCTCACACGAACGCTTCAGCTGCTTCGTTCTAGCGATTGGTGGGGGTCTCCGTGCTCGGACCCTCACCAATACAAACTTCTGACATGTCACTTTGACATGTCAGAAGTTTGTCGAACATTTAGCTACACTTTAATAAAACTTGAATATTAGAATGCAATACTGAAGCAAGAATCCTTATGGAATTACTGAACAGTATATGAAAAATATGGTGAACAATAACTGTATTATGAAAGATACACTATAAACATGCTATCGCTTGGAGAGCATATAATGATTCCTTAGGTTTCATGTATGAAAGGTTATATGTTTCTGTGATCCCTCTTGACCATCGAGCCATGCCCACAGTGACCATGCTAGGAGACTCGTTATAAGAAAGTATTTGGTTAGAGCTCATTGAGAAGAGGTGAAAAGAAATGTACGCTCATTAGCATAAAAAACAGACTTTATTCCAGACCCCAAGTGCCACATTATGGGATGCAAGTTAGTACTCCATGCACTGACTTCCAGCTAGAGTTGGGGGTGGTCTTGTGTTTATACCCAGTAGCCATACTGAACAAACATTAGAGAGAGACAGGATATTTGACTCCTATTGACCCATCCAGACAGCGTAAGTAAGTGGAGTCATAGATCATAGCTCTGCCGTAACAGCTGTCTGGCTGCTTTTTAGCTCTGTACTAACACTATAGAAAATACATATCAGGTAAGAGATACTTCCAGGTAGCCATTTATGACCACAACTGCTCTGGATATGCATCTTTGCCTGTTTGACAATCCATCAACAACAGCGAGGTTATGCTCCGTATACTTTGCAAAACATGCTCGTTTTGTTTTCCACTATATATATATATATATATATATATATATATATATATATATATATATATAAATCCCTCTACGTAATTCTCACTATGCCATACATAATATGAGCAATGTATAATATACAGTGAAGGAAATAAGTATTTGATCCCTTGCTGATTTTGTAAGTTTGCCCACTGTCAAAGACATGAACAGTCTAGAACTTTTAGGCTAGGTTAATTTTACTAGTGAGAGATAGATTATATATATATATATATATAAAAATAAAAAAAAATCACTTAGTCAAAATTATATATATTTATTTGCATGGTGCACAGAGAAATAAGTATTTGATCCCCTACCAACCATTAAGAGTTCAGCCTCCTCCAGACCAGTTACACGCTCCAAATCAACTTGGTGCCTGCATTAAAGACAGCTGTCTTACATGGTCACCTGTATAATAGACTACTGTCCACAGACTCAATTAATCAGTCTGACTCTAACCTCTACAACATGGGCAAGACCAAAGAGCTTTCTAAGGATGTCAGGGACAAGATCATAGACCTGCACAAGGCTGGAATGGGCTACAAAACCATAAGTAAGATGCTGGGTGACAAGGAGACAACTGTTGGTGCAATACTAAGAAAATGGAAGACATACAAAATGACTGTCAATCGACATCGATCTGGGGCTCCATGCAAAATCTCACCTCGTGGGGTATCCTTGATCCTGAGGAAGGTGAGAGCTCAGCCGAAAACTACACGGGGGGAACTTGTTAATGATCTCAAGGCAGCTGGGACCACAGTCACCAAGAAAACCATTGGTAACACATTACGCCGTAATGGATTAAAATCCTGCAGTGCCCGCAAGGTCTCCCTGCTCAAGAATGCACATGTACAGGCCCGTCTGAAGCTTGCAAATGAACATCTGGATGATTCTGAGAGTGATTGGGAGAAGGTGCTGTGGTCAGATGAGACTAAAATTGAGCTCTTTGGCATTAACTCTACTCGCCGTGTTTGGAGGAAGAGAAATGCTGCCTATGACCCAAAGAACACCGTCCCCCCAAGCATGGAGGTGGAAACATTATGTTTTGGGGGTGTTTCTCTACTAAGGGCACAGGACTACTTCACCACATCAATGGGAGAATGGATGGAGCCATGTACCATCAAATCCTGAGTGACAACCTCCTTCCCTCCACCAGGACATTAAAAATGGCTCGTGGCTGGGTCTTCCAGCACAACAATGACCCGAAACATACAGCCAAGGCAACAAAGGAGTGGCTCAAAAAGAAGCACATTAAGGTCATGGAGTGGCCTAGCCAGTCTCCAGACCTTAATCCCATCGAAAACTTATGGAGGGAGCTGAAGATCCGAGTTGCCAAGCGACAGCCTCGAAATCTTAATGATTTACAGATGATCTGCAAAGAGGAGTGGGCCAAAATTCCATCTAACATGTGTGCAAACCTCATCATTAACTACACAAAACGTCTGACTGCTGTGCTTGACAACAAGGGTTTTGCCACCAAGTATTAAGTCTTGTTTGCCAAAGGGATCAAATACTTATTTCTCTGTGCACAATGCAAATAAATATATAGAATTTTGACAATGTGATTTTCTTTTTTTTTTTTTTATATAATCTATCTCTCACTGGTAAAATTAACCTAACCTAAAAATTCTAGACTGTTCATATCTTTGACAGTGGGCAAACTTACAAAATCAGCAAGGGATCAAATACTTATTTCCTTCACTGTATACTATGTCTATTACTAGTTCTCCTTTAAAATTTGTTGGTGGTAGCACATAGTCTTGTGAAAATCACTATATGAATGTACTGCAAGATAAGATTCTGCCTGAAGGGTCCTCTGTTAGACTCCATCTCTGTGCTGGGGCCGAATATTAACAACTGTAAGTTCACTATTTACTGTAATATTATATTTTTCAGAATGAAAGAATTTTTAACGGAAAGATATGTAAACTTTGTCTGTGTGAGGGTTTGTGTGTGTCGTAGTGCATCTGTCAGTTGTGTATATGTGTGTGCTATATGCACATATACATTCTGTATGATTATCACAATATATATATAATATTAGGTTGACGTAGCTGCTTCAGTCATTAAGAATATATCATTTTTTTTAATGTTAAATTCTAGTGGGTTGAAGATCACTATCAAGGGATCCCAGGTAACACGGTCATTAACAACATGTGATACCGCTCTATACCTACAAATCAATATTGTTACAAAGCAGAATTACCAAGTATTGATTACTGAAACTGTATGCAGAATATAGAGCATTTTACAGCCATGTACACAGTTACTGCATAGTTTGAGGAGACACATTATCTTTATGACTTTATATCTACTTTACATCTTCTTTATGGAATGTATGGTGTATGATATACAACAATGTTTATGACAAAAGCAATATTAAAGCAGAACATAACTGAGCCTACTGATACTGCAAAATGACTTAGTTTATGACCTTTAAATGCCAACACATAGTCATGTTTATGTTCATTTATGTTGATACAATTTCTTTTTTAAGCTTTTTGGCACTTAAGGGCGACATTTTCTATTTTCATGTGTTTAGTCATAACATAATGTTGATATATGTGAATGAACAGAAAGAGCTGCAGTACATAAAATGTTCAGACTTTATGACAGAGTTCAGACAAGTCTAAATTAAAAGTGAAAAGGAGGGTAAACATCCTGATGTAATATCACCATACATGAACACATCATATATACACATGTAGATTATTAATGGTAATGGCTGATCGCAATGAGTCATTACAGCAGTTAGCTGCTGCATTTTGTTCATAGAGCAGTAAGAATGATGATCCTAATGAAATGAGAATTACAATTATTGAAATTCATCTACGAAACTTTAGCACATGCTGCTAAACAAACGTGCATAAAGATATTCTACATATATAGATGAGGGTCCTTTTATCAGTATACCCTACTGCCATTCAAAACAAGCTTCATGTATTCCAAGTACCGCTATCTTCTAATTATAACACTGATCCTTATTGTTTTCCATGTTTCTTCCTGTGCGAGACGATTAAAGGCCAAGTGCATGACATTTCAGACAATTAGGAGGCTCACACAATAAAGCTCCTTTATTTATTTATGTCACTCGTTATCTAATGCATTGCAATTGTAATTGTTGCTAGGAGCTGAAATCTGTATCCTGTATTTTATAATCACACACTGTCAATGGACATTCATTTTTGTCAAAGGTTGACAAATTAAGGCTCATGGCAATACAAAAAAAGCAAAAATATATCTCTGCGATACTTTTAGCTATGTTCATCAACACACTTGGAATAATGTAACCTGGATTTATACTTACATCTTTAAAGTCTAAGAGTCTAAGTTCTCATGTAGAAGCCAATTCTTTGTGCGTGGAGGCATACAGCGATGTGTGGAGTATATTACGAGTCTACAGTACAGACCTGTATTGTACTACTATTTGTACCATCATATGACACTGTATTCTTTCCTAGAAACAATGTTTCTAAAATATATAGCATGTGATGGTACATGTATCCATGATCCAAGAGATAATAAACCTTGGTAAAATTGGAGACATGCAGAGGTACGGGATAAGCCCATACCAGGCTATGCATGCCGTATTTGCCAATAAGGTTATGTGCACAAAGCCTAATTTCCATTAGGTTTATTTTTGAAAGATAAGCCAAATATTCTTTTGTTAGGATTTGATCATCTTCATGAACATGTTCTTAAAAGAAGGACACATAACTATGGGGAACAAGTTTTGCGCTATATACGCTCTCTCAGTGAAATTACTCAACTTTTGACTCCCTCCAGCCACCTCTATCCAGCTCAGAGCAACCAGTGTTCCAGATGTTTTCAATGTCTAGCAACATCCCGAATACAGGCTCTTAGAAAATTCATAGAAACTCACCTAATGGAGCATCTTTAGCTTGAAGATCTTTCAGTCAAAGTATTGCCCCATATACCTATATATGTGTTATACTGATAGTAAAGATTGGCTGAAGGCAAGAGAATTGAATCATTCTTCTATGGCTATACAGATCAAAATTACCAACTGGATATACACAGCAATGCCCCAAGTTCTCTGTATCATCATACATAGCTCATTTCACAATTATTATCCATGTATTACTAATATATATTCTACAATGTTTAGCAGATAATATATTTACATATGTTTTAGGGGGTCCTCATAATTTTTTTTCTCTTTTACACACTTGCACACTCTATAGTACATTATGCATGGTATGAACTAGGTTCACAGTATGTAATTGTACTAGGAATAGACCCTATATCTCACCAAAGAGCGATGCAGTTTGGTCACATTGGTATGTAATTGGGTAACTAACCTATTTCAAGTTATTTTTGCATTGGCTATCTTTAAGTGGGATCATTTCATAAACTGTAATGCTAAGAAACAATGATATATAAAACCTGATAAAAAACATGACAGCTCATACCTGCAAAGGGGACTAAAATCGTAAATGTTGCAAGTATTAAGTGCATCCTGTCAATATAATAAAAAATTATGCAAGATAAACACATGAATCCTCTCACTTAAAATCAGATAAAATGGAGATTGTCGGTAATATACTGTATTATGCATTCCCATTGATTTCAAGGTGTACATATAAGTGGCTGGGGGTGTAGAATAAGCATCTAACATGTTATCTGTAACATTAAACTATCTGCCCAATAAGATACATGAAGACAGTGGAGACCATTCTACAGAGAATGGAAAGTAATATATAATTACATAAATGTGCGTAGTATTGTGGAATCACAAGTGTGAACATGATGAAATCAATACATTTAAATGTTATTTTTTCCTGCACATTTTAAGTCTAAAATTGCTATAAAGTGGAAAAAAACCACACATAAAAAACACTATAATTTTTTTTTTTTTTTTAATGATTCTATTGAATGGAATAAAGAGATTATAAGTGATCAAACTGCACTGGAAAACAACAGCTTCTCTATATGGTTTTCTTTCAAACTGTTCTAAATTGATAAAGTGCCCCCAAGTTTTCCTTATCTAGTTTTCTTTTACATTACAGTTAATAGAACGATAGATGGAAAAACAGTAGCACGAAAATTAAATCCACTGTGATATATCATTCCATTACAGTAAACAGGATAAAAATAAAACTGAGCACTTTGCCATCAGTTCAAATTCCATCTAAATAATGGGAATTATCAAGGGGTCAGTCCCTATAAGTGAATCAAATATTATTTATTATTATCATTTATTATACTTGTTAGGATCTGTTCAAACCTGTGTCTTGGTTTTCTTTTACACAATGCAGTGCCAGATCCATCTGTGCCTAACAGACTCCACTGATTATGGGGTCTGTTGGGTTCTGTTGTGGTGTCCGTCCTTTTAATCTGAAGAATTGCACTACATACAGATTCTCAACATGGCAGTAAGGGCATGACCACACGTGGCGGATTTCCTCCGCAACTGTCCGCATCAATGCCGCACAGAATCTGCGTTGCAGATTCTGCTGCGGATCTGCACAAAATGTGCAGAAAATTGATGCGGACTAGCTGCTGCGGACTGCGGGAAAAGTGCTTCCCTTCTCCCTATCAGTGCAGGATAGAGAGAAGGGACAGCACTTTCCCTAGTGAAAGTAAACGAATTTCATACTTACCGGCCGTTGTCTTGGTGACGCGTCCCTCTTTCGGCATCCAGCCCGACCTCCCTGGATGACGCGCCAGTCCATGTGACCGCTGCAGCCTGTGCTTGGCCTGTGATTGGCTGCAGCCGTCACTTAGACTGAAACGTCATCCTGGGAGGCCGGACTGGAGACAGAAGCAGGGAGTTCTCGGTAAGTATGAACTTCTATTTTTTTACAGGTTGCTGTATATTGGGATCGGTAGTCACTGTCCCGGGTGCAGAAACAGTTACTGCCGATCGCTTAACTCTTTTATTATACTTGTTAGGATCTGTTCAAACCTGGACAGTGACTATTTACAGACGTCTCCTAGCAACGCTCCCGTCATTACGGGAGCCCCATTGACTTCCTCAGTCTGGCTGTAGACCTAGAAATACATAGGTCCAGCCAGAATGAAGAAATGTCAAGTTAAAAAAGCAAGACGCATCCGCAGCACACATAACATGTGCATGACAGCTGCGGACTTCTTTGCGGAAATTAGAATCTCCATTGAAGTCAATGGAGAAATTCCGCCATGAGTCCGCCACTGCTCCGCAACAGACAGAGCATGCTGCGGACACCAAATTCCGCTCTGCAGCCTATGCTCCGGAGCGGAATTTTACGCATCGTCTAAACGAACACTGCTAAATTAAAGTGAAAGTCAATGGACAAACGGCTCCGCTGCGGATTAACGCTGCGGAGTGTCCGCAGCGGAATTTAAGTGAAATTCCGCCACGTGTGAACCCAGCCTAAGAGTGCAGGTACACGCAGCAGATTTTGTTGCAGAAATTTCTGCAACTGAAAATCAGTTCCATTCATCTGAATGGAACTTGCAGAAATCCATGTCCCTGCTACAGAAACAACCACAATTAAATAATTGGAACTTATTTCTGGTAGCAGAAATGTCTGCACCATAATCTGCCACGTGTGACTGTACCCTAAGGTATATCAATGAAGCAATGCATTCCATCGTATACAAATATTGCTGTTAATGCAGATTCTTTTTATGCAGAGTATGCACAAAGGATATTGCAGCATGCTAAATTGAATGCTGTATATCTGACTATTATCACTGCTTGTAGGGGAAACTTCAGTCGTTATACAGCACTCCGCGCGGAACTATGGTGCACAGTACAGTTTCATGTTGCACACTATATTACATGCCAAAATACATGTAGTCGTGTCCATGAGGTCATAGATGTATTATCATTAGTAGCATTTAGATGCACTGTATCTATATATATATATATATATATATATGTATATATATGTATATATATATATATATATATATATGCATATTTTTATATATATACATACATATTTTTATATATATATATATATATATATATATATATATATACACATACACACGCATATAGGCATATACACAAAATAGGTAACTTTAGTATAAATGATAATTACCTAAATAACAAATGTAAAATGATTTATTTAAAGAAGATGAGTTTTTCTTTACATATATAATTTGGATTTGATAATAATAAATAATAAGTATGTCAGAATGCAGTACACAATCTGTAATTACAGCATTAGCAAAATTACAATTGTTAATTTTTTAAACCAACTTAATATTATTCAGATGGTTGAATGCAAAACGCCATTGACATCTAATGCATTTGGATAGTATATCGTACAGCTGTATTCAGGCAATGGAGCAGACTGGTTTATACAAAATTCAAATAAATTCTGAGGCAGCTGGGCGCTTACATCTTCTTCCAGCAATTCAAGCTATTTAATGCACCTGCGCACCTTCAGGGAATGTTTCAGTACCCAGCTGACTCACTGGAAAGAATACTAAGACTAATATTAACAGCATGGTGCGAGGAAAGTATTGGCAGCCAGTAGAATACCCCGTGGGTGAAAAAAAAACCTAAAGGGAAATTGGACAGAAAACTATAAAAAGAGAATTCACTGAAGCAAAATAACAAAGCCAAAATGGAATTATCCTTGGAAAAGTCATTCAAATGCCCTGTAAAACAGTGGCTTTCTAAAACCTTAGGAGTCTTTTCATGGAGAATAACTTTTAATTTATTTTAAAACAAACTATTAGAAAGGAAACATGAGTAATGTTTATCCGGTACATTGTGAAATGTTTTGCTAGGGCCGTATTACAGCACCATAAAAAAATCCAACTTTGATGTTTACGGGGTCATACTGTACCTATGTCGATGAAATTGTAATCTGACAGAAAAAAAAATGGTGGCATGCCCAATTGCATGCCATATTAAGGAGGGATTCTCCCCTAGAAAAAAGTAAGGTAGAATAGTATACCTCTGTAATATGGTGCCATACAAAGACACCATACTGCAGCACACTTGTTTCTTATAGCGCCATGCACGTGGCTCTACTGTGTGCATGAGGCCTAATTATTTACATGAGCTTTAAGGGTTATTATCAGCTCAGACAATTATGCCATATCCGCAGGATATTCCATAACTAGCATTATTTTGGTTGTCAAAATACTTTTAACACTTTAGAGGAAGTGCTGAATTTCATTTTACTATTTCCAAGGTATTTATTTATTTTATCACAGATTGGCGTATGCCTTAGTGTTTTTCCTTTGTCTTTCTCTGGATAAGTAAAGGAATACTTTAATCTAAGTTCCCCATCTTAAATATATACAGTTCACTCTCCCCCTGGCTGAACTTGATGGACATAGAATATATGGAACACCCTTCTAATTGATTAGTCCTACCCATTGCCAACAGGTGCATAAAATCAAGCACAATGAATGCACATGCAATCTCCTTAGACAAACATCAGTATTATTATATGTCATACTGAAGAGCTCATTGACTTTAAATGCGGCACTGCCATAGGATACCACCTTGCCACAGTTCATAAAATTTCTGCTCTGCTATATCCAGCCCTGTAAGTGCTATTATTACGAAGTGTCAGTGTCTAAGAGTGAGAAAAGCTTGGCCACAAAGCATAGGACCATACAAACTCACAGTGCTGAGTCACATAAAAATCACCCATCTTCTTTTGAATCACTACAGACTTCCAAACTGCCCCTGAAAGTGACATCAACGCAAGATCTGAGCATCAGGAGCTTCATGAAATGGGTTTCTGTGGTCGAGCAGCTGCACACAAGCCTACGATTACCAAGTGCAATGTCAAGCATTGGCTGGAGTTGTTTAAAGCAATGTAAATGTGTTCTCTGGATTGAGGAATCCCGTTTTACTATCTGCAAGTCCAATGGGTGAATCTGGGTTTGGCGGCTGTCAGTAGAACATTATCTACCAGAATGAATAGTGCCTACTGTAAAATTTGGTGGAGAAGGGGTAATGGGACCGTCTTTCAGGGTTGGGACTAATAATTTCTAGTGTAGGGTAAAGTTAATGCTTAAGAATACAAAGACATTTTGGACAATTGTATGCTTCCAACAATGCGGCAACAGATTAGGAAAGGACCTTTCCTGTTTCAGTATGACTGCGCCCCTGTGCACAAAAAGAGGTCCATAAAGACATGGTTTGACAAGATTGGTGTGAATAACCTCGAGTGGCCGCACAGAGCCCTGACCTTAACCCCATCAAACACCTTTGAGATTAATTGGAGCACCGATTGCAAGCCAGACCTGCACATCCAACATAAGAGTCTGACCTCTCAAATGCTCTTTTGACTGAATTGGCACAAATTCTCACAGAAACTTCAAAATCTTGTGGATATCCTTCTCAGGAAAGTGGAGATTGTTATAGTCGCAAAAGGGGGTCAACTCCATATTAATGCCCTTTTAAATGTTGAACAAGCTCATATAGGTGTGATGGATACTGTAACTATACTGTAATATTTTATGATGCACTAAGGGCTACAAAAGGCACAATAATGGCTCACAATTTTGGCATCCATGTTTACTACGGCTGGATTTACACGAGCGTGTGCATTTTGCGCGCGCAAAAGGTACTTAACAGCTCCATGTGTCATCACCATATGATGCGTGTCTGCGTGATTTTCGCATCATTATGATACTCTGTATGTTTGTAAACAGAAAAGCACGTGGTGCTTTTCTGTTTTCATTCATACTTTTTATTGCTGTTGTGCGAATCACGCACGTCACACGGAAGGGCTTCCGTGTGCTGCGCGTGATTTTCATGCACCCATTGACTTCAATGGGTGCGTGATGCGCGAACAATGCACAAATATCGGACATGTCGTGATTTTTACGCAGCGGACACACACTGCATGAAACTCACGGACTGTCTGAACGGCCCCATAGACTAACATAGGTCCGTGCGAGGCGCGTGAAAATCACGCGCGTTGCACGGACGTATTACATGTTCGTCTAAATAAGCCCTAAGTCTGGGACAAGAGGAGAATTACTATGTAAGAAGGTATAGGAACCAAACCGAAACATATTGAAAAAGGATAGTACTGATGGAAACATATGAGGTATAAAATTGCACTTATCCAAAATGAATGCATAAATGAATGAATTAATAAAAAAGTAAATAGAAATTCATTTGTTAATTTGTTTGTTCATTCATTCAACTAGCCACCATTTAACTGTGTTGAAGAGTTCTTGCCATAATTTGCGAATACAAAAGCTGTTTCTATAGTATTATTCAAGTGAAAAGTTGGTTGTTTTTATCAATGGTTTCTCAGGTATAGACTAAAACATCCCAGTAATATCAGAATTATGTGTTTCCAGCTGAGTTTACGTGTACCAGTAAAAAATAAGGAACTGAAATGCGTGAAATATTTCAAATGATTCAAGCAATTACATGAGCAGAAAACGGCAGTATAAATTAATATGAATATTCAGACAGGTATTAACAGCAAATAGATCATCAAAATTAAATTTGAAGCAAGCAAAAAATCCCCTAGTGTAATGTGTTCCTTTAGTCTTATCTAGATCTAAACTGAGGAACGGATGCCAGGAGTGAATTATTAAACAAATGATATCTTGTTTATTCCTAAATTGTCTTCTGAAGGATAGGAGATGGCAGTTTATAAACATACCATTACTTAGCATTTCAAAAGCTCGATGAAAAATACATATGCGGGAAACAATGAAATCATAAGAAAAGAAAAATGTCATTATACATTATAGAGTATGGTCCTTATTAATAATCCCAGGCACATGACAAAAACTGACCCGTCTCCATCTGCAACAGAATTAAACTCAGTGAGAAAAGATACAGTAAAATATTTATGAGTTAATCTTATTCATGAAATGGACTCTTGCATCATTCCTTATTTAGTCCCTTTACAATGATCAAGAGTGTTTGACCTTATAGAATCTGCAGGATACCATGTGGAAGATCCTGGAAATATTGAATTTGAGACTAGTTTTCAATGCATTTTAAATGTGGACATTTTTTAAATGGGGCAAATAACACTGCTTATTTGTGCAAGCTAAATAGAATGAGATGACATGAGAAATGACATGGAACTCTGCAATAGGTAGTGAGACTGGAGAAACGGAAAGCCATTATTACTGTACTGAGCTTACAGCATAGTATGGTGACTGGTAATAGTACCTTACATGACGGACAATAGATGTGCCCATTTGTCACTGTAACTGCTACGCTGTGTACCATCTACTTTAAACAGCAAGCAGTGACCCGTGTTGTAACCATTACGCTCGTTGGCCTCCAAATGGAGCAAAGTTACGTTTTCATTAATAACCGCTGTGCCGGATTCCATTACTGCACAATCCCCAGATGGGGTACCGTGTTAGTGTCAAGGGCCACACATACCAAAAACTGCCCCTTTTATAGGCTGAGCTGTGACTGCATAAAAACACTGCAGCCCAAAATTAGTAAAGAAAACTATTTACACCTGTGAAATTTAGTTAAAATGAGAAATTTAGATTTAGGGCTCATGCATCCTTGCACGATGCTTGTACAGCAGTGCACAGAGCCTGTATTGCTTCTTTAGGGCATGACCACATGTAGCGGAATTGCTCTGGAATTCTGCTGCGGACAGTCCACAGCGGAAATCCGCAGCGTACACGTTTTTCCATTGCCTTCTACAGCTATGTGGTTGGGTTCGTTTACACGTTGCGGACAATTCCACTGCGTAGCATAGGCTGCGGAGCAGAATTTGGTGTCCGCAGCATACAATGGTTGTTGCGAACGTGTAGCGGACTTGTTGCGGACTCATTGCGGAATTTCTCCATTGACTTCAATGGAGAGTCACAATTCCGCAATGAAGTCCGCAGATGTTATGTAGATGTTATGTGTGCTGCGGAGCGTATTGGTTTTACTAACATGACATTTCTTCATTCTGGCTGGACCTATGTATTTCTAGGTCTACAGCCAGACTGAGCAAGTCAATGGGGCTCCCGTAATTAAGGGTGACTACGTGTGTGCACCCATAATTACGGGTGACTACGTGTGTGCACCCATAATTACGGGTGACTACGTGTGTGCACCCATAATTACGGGTGACTACGTGTGTGCACCCGTAATTATGGGAGCGTTAGTAGGCGACGTCATTAAATAGTCACTGTCCAGGGTGCTGAAAGAGTTAAGCGATCGGCAGTAACTGTTTCTGCACCCTGGACAGTGACTACCGATCACAATATACACCAACCTATAAAAAAAATAGAAGTACATACTTACCGATAACTCCCTGCTCCTTCTTCCAGTCCGGCTTCCCAGGATGACGTTTCAGTCTAAGTGACGGCTGCAGCCAATCACAGGCCAATTACAGGCTGCAGCGGTCACATGGACTGCCGCGTCATCCAGGGAGGTCGGGCTGGATGCCGAAAGAGGGACGCGTCACCAAGACAGCGCCCGGTAAGTATGAAATTCTTTTACTTTCACTAGAGAGAAGGGAAGTACTTTCACCTCAATACGCAATGGCTAGTCCGCATCAATTTAATGCCCATTCTGGGCAGAGCCGCAACAGAATCTGCAACGCAGATTCTGTGCGGCATTGATGCGGAAGAAATACGCCACGTCTGGGCATGCCCTAATAACAGAAGCATACAGTCTCGTGCACTGTACGGGCTCCATCAGACTCAGCAATGCCTCTTCGGGAGAATAGCTCCGTCAATATGGAGTCTGATGGAGTATGCTACAATTTTTGTTATACAGACTATGCACAGAATCTGTCAGAGAAAAAACTTCCAATAAAATTGGAGGCATACGCAGGTACAGTAGATGTGGGACATTTATATTGATTGACTGTCAAAAGCTCTCAGTGTATCAGTATTCTGCTACACTGACAGTTTCAGGTGAACGCGTTCGTCCATGCTACTTAGCAGTCACTGCTGAAATTTATTCGAGGACATAAGTGATAGACATTTGCCTATTAGCCTATTTGTGGTTCTCATGGCTGGTACACAAACACGCTTCAACATTACTAGCTGACAATCATAAATATTGTACCCAATATTGCCTACCTATATTCAATTCTAACCAGCATATACATTTCATTGAGCACATGAATTACAAAAAACAAAAAACATAGACGTTTTCCTTTTAAAAGCCCCATAATATAGTAGATTTGGCGGTATTACTTATTATTTGCTACCAAGAAAGAAGCATTCTTACTTATTTTTTTTAAGGTAAAGATAACCTTCTAAGTAATCTTTGGTTCCTCATTCATTATATGTCTGTGCTTTCTCTTTTCCACAAAGGAATTGCATGATAAAAGGGAAAGAGTAGCTTATCAGCTGAAAGTATTATATCACCTGCTCGCAGAATGCATGGAAGTATGCTCAGTTTAAGATAGACCATTTTTTTGCTAGAAGAGTTAAAACTACTGAATAACTTTTATAGAAAACAGAGATAAAGGCAAGGGAACTTTTGAAAATGAATAGATATTTACCATTTGTACACAAAAATATTAATATACCAAGAGAATATTTACACCATGCAGTATGCATGGAGTCCTTCTGGTTCTGTTTTATAGCCATGTACATGGGCCCTAAGGTCCGTGATTAATGGGCACAGACAGCCGTGGACTGTCACCCGCAGTGCGGGGCGTGCTCCCATTATAAAGTATAGGAGCACGGTCCGCAAAATAAAAAAAAAAGACATGTCCTATTTTATACGGGAAGGAGTCCGTGGGCCACAGAAATGAATGGGTCTGTACTTTGATACGCAATTACGGATCTGTAATTGCGAATAAAAATTATGGTCGTGTGCATGGGGCCTTACTCCTGGTAACCACTAAGTCACTATAACACCGAATTATAAGGTAATTTCATGTTTAGTTATAATATAAACTTACCATAAAATATCTACTTTGTTGATTTCCAGAAAGAGGTGGGCAGAGAACTATAATGTTGTCAAAATCTCTGACATAGTATTTTGAAGCACTGCATATACAGTATGTACTGAAATCAATGGTGACTGATTTCTAGCCAGCAATGGGCACAACATGCCTTTTTTATTTCTTTATTCTTGGATTATACAGTATGGTGGAATATATCAGTGTTACATAAAAAAATAATAAGAGCAGCAGCAGTGTTTTGAAGTTGTGGTGACTGCATAGGCCTCGTGCACATGGACGTAGCTGTGTGCATGATCCATGATTACAGCATGGATGGGCAGCGGAGTGTCATCCGCAGGCCGTCTGCAAACACAGACTGTGCACACACAAAACGCGCATAGATTTCAATGAGCCCGGCTCCGGGCAATGCACTGACCGTGGAAACCACATTCGTATGCATTGGCCCATAGGATAGAATGTAATTGCAGATAGTGTATGGTCGCAAATGCACGGTCGTGTGCACGAGGCCCAACCCCTTGCTGCGGCAGCCTGTTTTGACATTCTAGGCAAAGCCACATTTTTTAAATCTAACGTGTCAATTTATGTGGTAATAACTTTGGAATGCAATTTATTAATCCAAGTGATTCTAAGATTGTTTTCTCGGGACACATTGTACTTTATGTGAGTGGTAAATATTGGTTGATGCATTCATTGTTTATGTGTGAAAGAAACTAAAACTTATTGAAAATTTAGAAAAATTGAGCTGCGCCGGCTGTGTCCGGGCACCAGACCTCCATGCCGGAAGCAGATGGCTCCGGTCATGGAATAGCGGCCAAGCTGCAGTTCCAAAGCATTTACAATCGAGTGAATAGGAGCAGACCTGCAGTTCCGAAGCATGGCTGCTATGCAATGTATGGAGCCAACTGCTTCCGCCTCCGTACACTGCATAGTGTGCAATGTCATCCGGTGCCCGCAGGAAGCCAGAGCTGCTGAACAGTGCGGCTCCGGGTGTTGGACACGCACCAATCATACACTGATGAGCTATCCGGTGGATAGGTCATCAGTTGTCCGGTAGTGGAAAACCCTTTTAAGAGAGTTATAAATTTAGTATTAATTATTAATATTTTCAAGAAAATGTTCAAAATCAATTTTTTTAGGGATGAATTCAGTTTTCAAGTGGTTTGAGGGGTCTTTATGCTAGAAACACCCTCTAAATCACACAATTATACACCTTTCTTTCTACCTCCTTTTTATTAATAACCTACAAGAAGTATAAAAGGAAGCAGAGGGAAAGGGGGCAATGAAGGCTATAACAAGGGAACTACTGTCCATCATTAAAGTATTTATTATGACAGGGTTTCACCTTGAAGTAACTTTAAAGAATATGATTGGGAAATAAATACAGTATGAGGCCTGATTTACACGAGCGTGTGCGTTTTTTTGCGCCTGCAAAAAACGTGGCGTTTTGCGTGCGCAAAAGGCACTTAACAGCTGGGTGTGTCATCAGTGTATGATGCGCGGCTGCGTGATTTTCGCGCAGCCGACATTATTTTGACACTCCGTTTGGATGTTTGTAAACAGAAAAGCACGTGGTGCTTTTCTGTTTACATTCAGAGTTTGACAGCTGTTGCGCGAATCACGCAGTTCGCACGGAAGTACTTCCGTGCGACCTGCGTGGTTTTCACGCACCCATTGACTTGAATGGGTGCGTGATGCGGGAACAGCGCACAAAGAAAGGACATGTCGTGAGTTTTACGCAACGCACTCGCGCTGCGCAAAATTCACACACTGTCTGCACTGCCCCTTAGCCTAATATAGGTGCGTACGACACGCTTGAAAAGCACGCGCGTCGCACGCGCGTATATTACGCTCGTGTAAATGATGCCTAATTCATACTGATTTTGTCAGAATCCCTCCTATTACCTAGAGCAACATTGCCAGGCAATAAAATATTGTTAAATAATATAATTGTTTAAGTTCTAATTTCTGTTTTCTACATGTTGCTTTCCAGATCTATCTGCAAATAGTAAATGGACTGACTAATGACCCCTATTAAAATAGGTCATCATCATAAAGTGGTCTAGATCTCCTGAAGCATTTTCAATGGCAACTGGAGAATGTTAAATTCCTCACAAACCTGCACATTATAAAACATTTACAATCGTTAAAGGAGAAATAATTCTTTACTAATTTCCTTATATATTTAAGTGCAGACTTTGAGTTTAAATACATTTTCGCCTGTTGAAGAATAAATATTAATGTATAATTTAATTTGTGCAAATGTATACATTGTCTATTGGAACAATTTATTTTTACTTCTGCTCCTTGAAGCTTGCATTTTGCTTTACTTATGTTGACAGTCATGCATGCATGCACCTCTAAGCGTGCTTGCAATGCTCTATTAAGTTACATGTTGGTTACCATGGCATCCGGATTTGTAATGGGCTTAATCACAATCTGAATAGATTGCTCTTGTGAGATAGAACATAAAATGCGTTTTCATTTGTTACTCTATATCTCAAGGTAACAATGTTTTGAAACAAATAACCATTATTTTCCTTGTCTAGGGGCATTATTAGGATGTCAAGAAAACAATCTGCATGTACTATATTTAAATACACTTATAAAGTAAAAGTATTTCTATTTAGAGAATATGTTCAGAATCTGTTGGTAGCCATTTGCAAAATGATTAGTTCTACTAGAATCAAACTTCTGACATCAAAGCTTTTATTACTAAAGTTCTAAAGTTGTATAAACCATTTACACAAAGCTGCAGCAACAAAATATAAAGCTAGAAGGTTTAGAGAAGGATTTATTTGACACTAGTGTTGGACTACCAAATGAAAAATAGCAATTTGTAGATTCAGGTTTTTCATGTAACGCACTACAAGCAATTTGGCTTGCAAAACAACAGCTGCAAGTGCTTAATTTCCCTACAGTGCCACCACAGGAGAAATAAAGCATTACACAGTAATTTAAATTAGTACACTATCTGTGCGATACAGGGATATGTCGGGTCTTCCAGACAAAAGGTGCCCTATGCAGCTGCTCTCCGATCGTTGTGCCACTCGGGCTGTTTTTGACGGCAACCGAGTGGCACCCGGTAGTCTTCACGGACCCATTCACTTTAGCGAGTGAATCGGGTCCGTGAAAAATCATCCGAGTCTACGATCCGAGGAAAGATAGGTCATGTACTATATTTCCTCAGATCACTGATGGGACTCGGTCGGCACAAACGGTCGTGTGCATGACGCGTAATAGATGATGATCCTAAAAGGGAAACTTCCTCTATTGACTCAAAATTCACTTATGGGGTATTTGAAAATGGGTTTTCAAACCAGACATAGTTATCCTGCATTCAATACATTTTTCACACAGATAGACAATTTATGGTTGCTTGTCAAAACCATCTTTATTACTTTTTTTATTTAAAGGTATAAAAAAAAAATCTATGAATATATGGTAAATCACAGTGATGTAAACAATTTAAAGTGTCAGGGGCTTCTTTTCAAAATGTTGTTATAAAATAAGTAAAATTTGCAAACTCTTAACAAAGATGTTTAAAATAATCTAATAAGATATATTATGATACATATGTTGATAATCATCTCTTCCACAGGGATATATAGTATTCTGTGGCAGTGATATATTGACCACAACAGCAGCTTCTAGTTATTCCTACTAGAGTTCATGCTTTAAATATTTCACATAATCTTGACAACCATCTAAGACATAATAAGAAAAGTATTGGGTTTTTGTATATACAAAGTTATTGAAATGTTATTACTTAGTCTGAACCACCTTAAATAAATTCTGGCTTACAGGCCCTGAAATATTAATCAGGACCAAGAAACCAGAATATAAATTCTGTCTTCTAGCACCAACCAGTGGATCGCACCTACTCAGTGTGTGAGGTGCAAATTGAAGCCGTATGTCATAATGATTGGTAAGAAAGCACACCCTGCCAGATTTAAGCTGCTTATAATTAGGAAAAATGGTGCAACGTTATAAAATAATTCTTCTTCTTTCATTTTCACATGAGTGCATTTTAAAATTATTTTATAGGCACAAAAAATGTTCTACCTTTCATGACTCATGAGTAATAAGAAAATAATAAAAGCACTTCTAAGATATTTTAGATTAAGCTTTTATGAACAAAATATGAGATCTTGAGAATTTCTTCTTTGCATTAGTCACCATTCACAATGCCTGAGAAATTATCCTATGCATCAATAACAGATCTTTCCTTTCACAACACTTATGTCATGAAAATGTGCTTATTATGAAATAAGCAGCTGTTATAGACTTTATAAGTTTTTTATCTGATAAAGTCCCCATATATAAGGGTCCATACCCACAGAATAGGCCCATGCATAACGGCACACAAAGTGCCTACACACTGTTCACTGTAAACTATGCACTTAAGAAATAATAGTTAAAAATTCCACCCCCTACATTTAGGTAGAGGAGTTATGTGGCTTTATGACTTGCTATTTTATGTTAAAATGACTCTGTCAGCAGTTTTGAGACCTCAAAACTGCTAATAGCGCCATATACGGGATGGAGAGAGCAGCATAACGTTACGCAGTGGCGTAGCTATAGGGATTGAAGCGGTCGCAATTGTGATCGGGCTGTGAAGCCAGGGGGGTCCGTGGTTAACCTCTGCACCACGTCTATCCACTGTTGCTTTAGTAACTGGGGCCTATGTAAACTACTACCTGTTACTAAACATGGCGTGATACTGTCTGCTGGACCCTGTTTCTAAGCTTACCATGTGTGAAACTGTCTGCTAGGCCCTGTATCTAAGCCTAGTATGTGTGATACTGTCCACTGGGCCCTGTATCTAAGCCTATCATGTGTGATACTGCCTGTAGGGCCTCGTATCCATGCCTATCATGTGTGATTCTGTTCGCTGAGCACTGTATCTAAGCCTATTATGTATGATACAGTCTGCTGGGCCCTGTAGCTAGACCTAGGATGTGTGAAATCATTTGCTGAGCCACTGTATCTAATCCTAATCAGTGGTATAGCTATAGGGGCCGTAGTCCTATAGATATTCTGTCTCCGATAAATATTTATTTATATATATATATATATATATATATATATATACACACACACACACACACACACACACACACACACATACACATTTGGATGGGGGGCAAAAACATATGTCTTGTTGCTTGTGCCCCTGATGTTTTAAGACCTTAGCAATTCCCCTGGCTACTGTTGCAGCATCGGTGGGTCACTTAGCTGCGGACCGTCGACCATGAAGAGAAGCTGGGGGGCGGGGGGAACAAAAATAACTTTTGCACTGTGGCCCATGAGCCTTTAGTTTCGCCCTTGACGATACCTGTGTTGTTGGTCAGGCAAAAGAGCCCTCTTCATGTTCAGTGCCCAATGTTCTCTGAACTGAATGCTGCCAGCCCCTATCCTCTACTCTGAGAGACACCTCTTGTTTCAAATCAGGAGATCTCTAGAGTCTTCATTTAGAGCAGTAAGTGGCAGTTGCGATTGCAGCGCCGGGGACATAAAACTTAGATTTCTCTGTCAGGCAGCTTACATGAGCGACAACACTGGTAATATTAGGCTGCTCTCCCCATCCTGTATATAGCAATGTCAGAAGTTTTGAGGGTGAAAAACTGCTGACAGGGTCCCTTTGATGTCATTTTAACAAATTTCTTTCCATAGTGCACAGTTTAGATGGAACATTGCCAGTAATCAATCTGTATGCCACTAGAACACAGAGAGTGATGAAGCATAGAACAAATGTTTTTGCATATATTGCAAATTAAAAACTTCTGTGCCCTTTGTATAAAATCAGACATACAGAGGTACAGTATGGACCCACATAATTCTATGGGCACCGTATTATTGATCCATGGCAAACAGATCTGTAATATAGCCATGGGCAGAAGCTCAATGGCTGACATTAATGTTTTTTTTAAATTATAAACGAGGTTATTTGCTTTAGACAACCTCGCACTGACCATAATCGGAGAATAGGTACAATATCGGGTTTGTTTTAAGCATAAAGAACTGGCACATGTGAACGTACACTTTTCTTTACTGTGGCCCATCAATCTCTCAAAAGAAAGAAAAGCAGGAGGCAATCATTTATGTTTGATCATGCAATAATCATTTGTGCTTCTTTGCATAAGATTCCATCTTTCATATCTTTTTTTATGTATAAAATAGCTCGGAAGCTGCTCTTCTCTCCATGAAGCAACATCAAGCAAAGCATTAAATCAATCTCCACATGTCATACAGGAAAACACAGAAAAAGTGTTTCTAGTCCAATGCATTTTGAAAAGAATAAGAAAAAAATATTATAAAAAGATACTGAGAAAATAACGAACTCGCTAAATTCAAGTCCAACCATGCCAATTTTAGTAGTGATCCCATGACATGATTTGATTTTTACAATAGACGTGGGCAGTATTTTATACTTACAAAAAAAAAAGATTGTTAGTAAATGGACAGTTTTATTTTTAATATTCGTCCATTTTGTAAACCATATATGCTATACTTAATAAATATAATTAACTATTGTTCATTTTCCAAAATACTTCAAATCATTGTATGGAGCTATGGGGCAAAAACATAATATAGTAATAACTATATTTTTACTGTGAAAAGAGTCGAGCACTCTGTGGTTGTAAGTTGCAGTATTCCTTTATTTAGAAAAGGGCAAATTAAATTGTGTAAAGTTTCGGATTTATTCTGGCCTTTATCAAACACTAGTGCCGATGTCTATAAGATGAAACTGCTAGATGACGTAGCGCTAGGGATCGGTGATTTTACCAGTGATGGAACGCCCATCATCTAGCAGTTTCATCTTAAAAACAGCAGCAATAGTGTTTGATAAAGGCCGAAACGTTACACAATTTCATTTGCCCTTTTCCGATTAAAAGAATACTGCAATTTAAAACCACAGAGCACTCGAGTCTATCTTTTCATGGTCTACGGGGTGGGATCCCTACTGAGAGCACCCGAACATCTACAAAGAGTGCCACAGATATTAGTAAAATAATACTGCCAAATTGAATGAACATACCCTGACTGAAAAATAAAGTTGCATTTTGGATCTAGTTAAAATTCTATGCAATAAAACATTACTTAAATTGCACCTTATTTTTTGGCGCAAATCATTTTAACCAAATTTATCAATAAAGTGCACCAAAAAAGCAGATGCTTGCTACTCGTCCGACAAGGGGGTGTGGCTATACCTAAAAAGGGCATGGTTTAAAATGAGGACTAGAATATGCCAACCAAGAGGTGGTGTAAAGTTAGACAGAAGTGTCCCTGAGAAAGCGATACATGAAACGTGCATTGGGGCACAGCGAGGTCCTGAGATTTTGGATTATGGGTAATGTGCCCCTTTGAAGTCTTTATGCCATCATTACTTTTTCCCTGAATGGCATTATCTTATATTTAAGTGGGAGATAGATAGATTGACTTTTTGAGTGATGGATCTTGGCCGTTTACATTATAGTGCACCATGCTAATTAGGCAAAGTTTTTTATGATCCCCACTCATGTCCTTCCATACACATCCGCTGTCTTTTTTGGAATTAAGCTTTATTCACCTCCTAATGTTTGTCAATTCATTTTTTTTAAATTTTGTGATTTCAATAAACTTTTTATATTTGTGTACATTTTGGCAATATAGTACTCCTTTTTTCCTTTTGGTATAGAAGTGTCTAAAGGTGCGCCACATTTATCATCCAGCATGAGCCACTGTGATAAATTTAGCGCATCTGATATAATTTTAAGCTGTCTGAACTTAAGACACTATTAGTAAATCTGCATAAAATTTGAAAATAAATATTATATAAAAATTAAAGCTGCAACACCTCTTTGATGTATCCGCTATCAGGGCTAGATATACATTAGCAGCACATTAGAGAGGCTATTTGAATTGCATTATTACATATGAAAAGAAAAAATAATTGTCTAACTTGAATGATAAACCCCTTGGTGCCATCTGCCATTCATTTCTAAAGCTGGTGCTACGTACTTTGCGCCAAGCGCCGTAAATGTATGGCACAGGGCTGGTGCAGGCACAGAAACTGTGTCTACGCCATCCACAGCAGGTATCAGCTGTATATTACAAGTGACACTCTGTTGAAAGAGCCAGGATAGGAGATAAGATGCCACGGTCAATAGTAATTATGGCATCTAAGTAGTTAGACAGATGGGTGCACCCTCTGTCACTCCGACTCCCCGCGATGTGTATACGGGATGCCGAGGTTTCCAATGGCAGATGGGGGCCTAAAGATCTGCCATCTATGCATGCCTATTAACAAGATGTCTATCAGTTTTACACTGACAGGTGTAATGCACTATACCACACTAAAAAAAGAAGTAAATAAATAAAAACGAAAGTAAAAGAAAAATGTTTTCACAAAATGCCTTATTATCGGAAAAAAAATATATTTTTAAATAGTACAAATAATTGGTGTCACCACAATCATATCGACCCATACTATAAAATGAATGCACTATGTATCCCACATGGTCAGACTCAGCGCCATAAAAACAAAACAAAAAAAAAACAAAAGCGGAAAAGCATTTTTAAAATCATTACACAAAGAAAGGAATATAAGTTAATCAATAAGTCCTAGGTACCCCAAAATGGTACCAATGAAAACGACAGCTCGTCCAACAAAAACAAGCCCTCATGAAGCTCTGTCTACGGAAAAATAAAAACATTTTTATTGTGCAACAGTAGAAACACATTAAAATCTATATACATTTGTGATGCCTTAATAGTACTGACCCACAGAATAAAGTTAACATGTCTTTTAAATCAAATGTGGTTATTAACGGTACATACTTCGATTGGGTCACTATTACTAGTGGGGTACCACAGGGGTCAGTATAAGGCCCTATTCTGTTTAATAAATTTTTTAATAAACGTGTAGTGGAATTACACAGTAAATGTAAAGTTATGCACTTGGGGAGAGAAAATACATGTCACCATTACATACTAAATGAGAAAATACTTGGTAAAACTCACATGGAAAGGACTTAGGAATTTTAGTTGACGTAACTGTAGCAATCAGCGTCAAGAAGCTGCTGCCAAGTCAAATAAAATCATGGGGTGCTTCAAAAAAAGGGATAGCTGTACATGAATCTCTAATCAGACTGCACATGGAATATTGTGTACAGTTTTGGGCACCAGTGCACATGAATGATATAGTAAAGCTTGAGCGGCTTCAAAGGTGGTCAACCGAAGTAATAAATGGAATAGGTGGACTATAGTACCCAGAAATATTATCCAAATTAGGGTTATTTATTTTGAAAAGGTCAATACGGAGCTCTATCTAATGATCTATTAAAACCTAGGACTGTAACTACGACAAAGGGGGCATCTTCTACGTCTAGTGGAAAGAAGGTTTTTACACAGACATAGAAGGATATTCTTTAATGCAAGAGCGGTGAGACTATGAATCTTTCTGCCATAGGAGTGGTAAATTCACAAAAGAGCTCAGAACGGACCTGGATTTCTTACTCGAGTGTAATAATATTTCACATTATGGTGACTAGATTTCTTGAGATGTGTTGTGGATACAGGGATTTATTCTGATTGCTATATTTAGAGCAAAGAAGGAATGTTTTCCCTAAGATGAGGAAAATTGGCTTTTGCCTCATGAGCATTTTTTGCCTTCCTCTGGTTAAACATTGCAGGATAATAGGCTGAACTGGATAGATTTATATATTTGTATTTGCCTTATAAACTATGTAAATAAATCCACCAAATAAAGAAAAAAAAGACACGGTCCGCACCGTTGTTCGTAGATTATCATGTCATTTATACCGTGCGGAATGGCAGAATTGCTTTTTTAATTTCTACCCCGCAAATAATATAAAGCTTTTCAATACATATATAAAATACATATATGTACCCCAAAATAGAACATGTAGTACATGTACCCCAAAATAGTTAAAAAATACAACTCCTCCCACAAAAAAACCCAAGTTCTTATATGTCTACGTCGACGGAACAATTAAACAGTTATGGCTCTCAGAAGGAGGTAATGAAAAAACAAAAAATATTTCTGTGTTCTCAAGGCCCAACATGGCTGCATCCTTAGGGTCATTCCACATGTAGTGTAAATACTGCTGACTTTCCGCAACGGATTTCATTGCGGAAAATTTTCAGAATAATACAGTAGCAGCAAAGTGGATGAGATTTGAGCAAATCTCATCCACACGCTGCGTAAATGCTGAGTGGAACAAACGGTCAAAAATTTACCTCCAGAGCAGTTTTTTAATCCGCAGCATGTGAATTGTATTTGCGTAAATGCTGATTATTTGTTGTGGTTTTTCCCCATTGAATTAAATGGCGAGGTAAAACCCACAACAAATAGTAGATGTTGCATTTCTTACGGCATAAAAGCAGCGATTCCGGCCTGCAAAAAACGCTACTCAGATTTTTTTTTTATACTTTCCCAGAATCCTGTGTTTCTTTGTCCAGCCCGGCCTCCTGGGATGATGTTTGATCCCATGTGACCGCTGCAGCCAATCACAGGCTGCAGCGGTCACATGGGATGAAATGTCATTCCAGGAGATAGGGCTGCAGGACGGTGGAGGGGCACGTCATCATGTCTATGTTTTTTTTAAAGCGCAGTTTTCCATAGCAGACATTCCGGTCGAAAAACTGCACCACAACTTGGTGTGGTTTTTTGGCCGGAATTCCCTGCGGCGCACAGGGCGGATACGCTGTGTGCTTTTACGCAGTGTATCTGCCTTATGTGAATATATCCTTAAAGAGGCTCTGTCACCAGATTATAAGTGCCCTATCTCCTACATAATCTGACCGGCACTGTAATGTAGATAACAACATGGTTTTTATTTTTAAAAACTATCATTTTTTAGCAAGTTATGAGCAATTTTTGATTTATGATAATTAGTTTCTTAATGCCCAACTGGGCATTTTTTACCGTTTGACCAAGTTAAAGTATAAGCATCCAAGAAAACCTATCTTCTGTTTGTTTGCTCTTTAGAATTGAGTGCATTTTTTATCAACCCTAAGAAGTCTAGCTACTGGAGCTTTAGAACACTATATCTGCAATTCATATTCGTTCAACTGGAAATAAGCAGAACATTTCCGATCATTTTAAGGAACCAAGGTGGAAAAGAAAACAGCTTTCAGCGAAGTTTCCAAACATTGTGCAGTATTATAGTTACCAAGGAATATATTATAAAGCGGTTTCTTTCAATGACTCCCAACATAAGAGGAGCATAAAAAGTACATATAAAATAATTTCCATTTTTAAGGATGGTAGAGGACTTTAATGTTTATTTATTGTTTGAAAAAATTGATTGAAAACAACTTTTAACTAAAATAAAAACCTTTATCTCAGTCTGAGTACCATAAAGGGGTTGTCTATTTTAGACGACCCCTGTAGATGTAAAACAGCTGGAAGACCCAGGTCATCTGTGTATTATATGTATGGCTCTCCCAGCAGCTACCCCAGGAGATATGCACTCACGTATAGGGAACATAAGAGTTTGTATAAACCTGGCAACGCCTGTAATTTGTAAATGGGATCCCTACTTCAAAACATGTGAATTACCTCATACTAAGATGAATCATGTCTCATTGTGTGGTATCCCCAAATACAGGGTCATGTTATTAAATAGAGGCACTATTATACAACAGTAGACAGTAGAAGACTGGCAAAGAGAGGTTACCAGCAAGTGATAGACAACACTGCTAATAGGTAATCCAATGTGTTTTATTATCCCTTCCATCAACTTGTAGCCAATGATTGTTGATGATAAATGTTATTCCTATGGAACTAAAACAATTATTTCAAAATTATCGAAATCTGTATTGTTGGTTGGAATATTTATTGTATGCATTTTTTACTCATTTTCTAGCTGTTATGCCAACATTTAAATAAAATGCAAATATTGAATCATATATCAAATTATCATCCAAGAACTGATATAACATGTCTTGCAAAAGAATAATATTTCCAATGATGTTGGTAACGATTTTTCCTAAAATATGATTTCATGATAAATGCCCCGTTAATGGAATATTAGATGGAGGAAATATTTGCCCATCTACTAGTAACTTCTTAGCCCAGCTATAACCTTGTCTCTACTGATATAGAAAATCAAAGACAATTCACAATTCTTCAACGGAAAACAATGACTTCCATCTAAGATCAAAGTGGTTTCTTCAACGTAGCCACTTTAGAAGCTTCACAACCGAGTCAACCAGATGTTTTGAAGCCAGACACAGTCAAATTCTAGTTTTCAAAGAACTACGCTTTTCATTTGTTTAGCCTAGTTCTTCTGATAGATTATTGCCCAATTAAATTTTTCACCATATGTGTATTTGTGTGTTAAATCTAACTTGTTGAAGCAATTTGAACATAGGAGGAAACTGATATTCATGTGAAGATGTATAGCTTGGTTCAGAAGGTATTCCTACATGATTACATGTCTAAAATAAGTTGTACATGTTCCTCATAAGTCCATATGTGCCTCTTTTGAACAAAGTGAACGTTTAGTAAATGTAAAGCTCTTTACATGTAGAATTAATATACATAAAAAGTTGAGTAATTTATTATTGCACTGATCCTGATTTACATCTTGTATTACAGTATAGAGCTGCATTCACGCATTAGTTCTGCAAACCTGAAATCTCCCAGCGTGCCTCATTGATCTATAAATCTACAAAAATATTTCTTTGGTGATTTGAATTTTAGAATCTGTGGAAAGTGTAATCTTTAGGCTGTAAAGTACTGTACTGTAAAGTAACCTGATGTAGTGAAAACTGCCTCAGTTCATTAAAAAAGCTCAGATTAGCTGTTAGGAGCATGTCTGTCAACCGGCTTGTAGACTGTTTCCAATGACAACCAGCAGAACTGTAAATGCAGCTCCAGGCTATAATTTAGCAGGTAATTTCCTCAGATTATGTTCTTATTCACCAAAAATATGTTAAAAGGCAAAATAATTATGCAAAACACATGTAGCTGTTTCTCCGAGGAGTTGTCTTGTCATGACAACCCCTTTTAACATTTAGCTGGTCCAGCTTCCGAAAGTTACACCCAACCATACATTTCCCCTTCTGGCCATTCAAATCAATGGCCATCTATATGTGGACAAGTCAGATGTACCAGAGTGCCAGTTGCTTTTACTTAGCGACTCTCCTCTCTAGCTTATAGAGGGTGTCTCACGCTGGCATCCCCATCTTTATGCCCTAATAGAAATTATGGAAAGGCTTTGTCTTAGTGAAATAATATTTTAACTATAATGGGTGCTAGAGCCTATATTGTAGTAAAAATAATAAAACGTACACATCTATTTTATGTAATTGACAAGTATAATTTACAGACACCTGGAAACAATGTTAATAAAAATGTTTTACTTATTTCTTATGCATAATGTAAAATACTATTTCATATATTCTGTACTAATGCTGCCTGCAAAGAAAACACCAGTTCATGTCATCAATTTCATAGGGAGATCAGTAACTAACAAGTCCAGACGTGGTTAACTACAATAATTGATTCCCTTAAGCATAGTACATTAATTGTAAGACAATTAAAATTAACACATCAGACGTGTGAAGTTGGAATCAAACGACTGCAAAGTCTCTGAGAAAACTATACTATTCGTGAGTGCTCTTTTTTCCAGACTGCGACATCTGTTGTTGTTTCTTCTTCATCACAATTATTAACAGCTAAACATTTTTTCACTCTGTTGTCCCACAGTTCCTCTTTCATTTTTTGTTTGTTTTATAGCATATTTTTTTTCAGCAGTATTTTTCTTTGATAGATAAAGACACCTCCACAAAATGTTGATGTATAAACAAAGATAGCTCTTATTTTATGTTGTCTATATCACTTTCTTCTGGGAATATGTTCTTCTAGAAAAGCATGGAAATTACATTTTATACCTTTTAATTTAGTAAAATAATATTTCTGCTAGCAAAATAAGTGAATACAGTAAGGATTCATATAGACCTATTCAATAAATGCCTGACAAAATACATTTCTGAGTGGGTTATCCAAGATTATGAAAAATACTGAAAAGTACCTGTATGTCTCTTAATGATCACCAAGTGATGCCACCATATCTCAGAAGAAAATATTTTTCATTAAGTTACTTTGGGCCTCTATTTTGATGTTAGCCAGACATACTGTGGATGGGATTACTATGATTCCTTTCCCCTATCACAGACATTGCCTCTATTTACAGCTGACTGCATGCCCCTCTATTACAAGGTTTAACGTAGTGTTGTAATTTTTCAATGTCTTCACACACAACATAGATCTGTGAAGCTCAATCCCTCCAGAAGCAGGGAGGGCGGACAGAAGGGAGCGGTGGAGATAAGAGGCATGTGATGTGTAAAAGCCCTTTGACATGGGCCAATGATCGGACAAATAAGCGTTCATACTAACGCTTAATCCCGATCATTTCCATGTGTAAGCAGAAAGATGTGCTGTCGACATGATGCAAATGCATGGAGATGAACAAATTGTATTAACTCGATCTTCCCGACATATACGTCGACATATCCAGTGACATAACAGTGCATATATGTACAGTTATCCAGTTCCCCACTCGAGTCAACAAGTCAACAGCAGCCTGGAGATTTCTTCATAATTTCCTCAGAGAAGAACCCCACAGCCACCCATACGGCATCCCAACTTTCCTCCCTTCAAGATCTTCAAAGCAGCTGGAGTCCCCAGCTGCTTATCTCTACCTGGGGAAGTTAAGTCACTGGAGCTTCCCTGGGATAGCCCCAATGATGTAAGTGTCCATATATGGACACTAGGAATGTAGCTTTCCAAGGCAGAAATAAGTTGCCGGGGACTTTGGCTGCTTTGATGATTTTGAAGGGAGAACAGTTGGGCCAGCTTTGTTCCTGCTTGTGCATGGTGAAGTTTTAATGGTCAGCACAGTGGAATGGAAAGAGGAAGGGTCTGTGATTCTGCAGTGATGCTCCCTCCCTCACTCTCTGAGTTTTGGGTGATGGGATCCTGGGAAGAAATAGTGTCCAGTGGCAGAATCCTAGCACACTTCCTCCCTCTGTCCTAAATCCAGGTTATTCTACTTATGATGGGTTATCTACAGCTGTGAAAGCTCTGGTGAGGACTGTCCATATACGGACAGTTACATCACTGAAGCTTCCCAGATGTATACATTTAATGGAGGCCTGTGACATAAAGTGGCATGCATCACCGATAGGCTAATATAGCATCCATTAAACATATACATTTTCTTACTGGATGCCTCTAGCCAGCAAAAAAATGGTTTACCCGACATATACCGCCCGAAGGAGCCAAAAGGACACTCTTTTGGCCTCCATTGCTATATTGGGAGCCTATGGGTTTGATGAATGGATATAGCAATAACCAAATTGACTTCTGTGGTGCACTACAGTGGTACTTCGCATTCCTACACTATTTACAAATAGCGTACAGCACCGTGGCACGCTATGCTGTTTTAAAAAAAAACTGAATTACCCCTATAAGGAGTAGTAATCTTTCTTTGTGTGGTCTGTTTGGTAGGAAGTTCCCAAAATGATTGCGCTGTTGGCTAGCAACAAACACTGTAGTCAACAGGTGACTACATGGTATCTCCTTGCTCCTTTGTAGACCAGTCCAATCAAGTGCCCGTCTACAGAAGCAATTAAGGTGGGTAACCGTAATGCCACAGTACTTCCACACCCATAATTTTAGAATATATATATTAGATGTGAAAGCAGGGAGCTCTAGTGGTATAACGTGTATCTCTGTCCAGGAGATTCCCCTCACATCTTGCGGCTGTATGTTTCCAAAAATCTATTAAATTACACAAATCATTAATTGGACTGATTTGCTGCATTCTAGCTCAGAAAATCTGTGTGTATAATACATGTATGTTAACGGACTGTGATGCAGTTCTGCTGCTAATAAATGACATAATTGTTAACCTAGGAGTGAGACACTGTGCTGTCCTGGGAACATAAGACATTAGGGAGTCCTACGCTTGAATGATAATTTTGCACTGGGCCTAATAATGTCTTAATTACAACAGTTACTTGGATGAAGAAACATTTTAGAGGAATTACAAATAAATGCAAATATTCCCATAAAGACTCTATAACTTATGAATATAACATTAATATTAGCATTATTTCATTTTATATACTTTATTTATGCTCTGTTACGTTGAAGCAAGCCACGTTACAGTTGTTGTCTGCATGTTAAAAGTGTCAATTCTTTTTCATATGCCTAGTATGTAATCGGAGGGAACAACTTACCTGTTTCCAATATAAATAATGGGCCTCAGTATTACAATTCCCCAACACAAATGTCAGTATGGGGGGTATATCCGAAGTATTGTGATTTACATATTTATGGATTCGTAAGGATAGAAAAATAGCAAGTGTACTTAGTCTACTTATTCTACTGTGCACTGATCTTGAAGAAAAGTCCTAAAGGATTGTCTTTAACCCCTTCCCCTGCATGTATTCTGGGCCCTAATGACCAAGCATTTTTTTTTAGTTTTTCCATTGTCACAATTCAAAGAGCTATAACTTTTTTATTTTCACGCGGACATTGCTGTATGAGGACTTGTTTTTTGCAGGATGAGTTGTATTTATTAACTGTTATTAACTTTTTTTGGGGGGGATATATAAAAAAAAAGCAATTTAGCAATTGGTCTTTGCATTTTACTTTAACGCCGTTTACCATGCAGCGTAAATATTATGCTACCTTTATTCTATGGGTCAGTATGATTACGGTGATACCAAATATGTATGAGGGCTTGTTTTTTGTGGGATTTCATTGCTACCATTTTGGGGTACATGGGACTTATTGATTAACCTTTTATTTTTTTGGGGGGGAATAGAAAAAAATAGCAATTTTGACGTTGTTTTTAGAGGGGGTTTTGTATGGCGTTCACCTTGCGGTTTAAATAATATGCTAACTTTATTTTTTGGGTTATTACGATTGCGGGGATACCATATATATTTAGTTTCTATTTTATTTTTACACTTTTACTAAATAAACCCATTTTTTATGGGAAAAAAACGGTTTTATTTTTTTGCGTGTACCTTTTTATTATTTTTTAATTCACATTCATTATTTTTTAGTCCCACTAGGGACTTCACTTTGCAATCGAAGATATAATGCTTTGGTACACTTAGTATTCAAAAGCATTGCTGCCTGTCAGAATAAAACTGACAGTCATCTATTAGGCCATGCCTCTGACACGGCCTAATAGGCATATTGCATGGGCAGGCTTGGGGGCCTTTGTTAGGCCACAGGCTGCCATGGCACCCCATCGCATTTGCGGGCCACCGATGGGTGACAGAGGGAGGTCCCTCCCTCTTTAAACTACTCAAATACAGCAGTAGCTAATGACTGCAGCATTTGAGGGGTTAAACAGTCACGATTGAAGTAAACTTTGATTGCACCATTGGAGCAGGAGCCCGGTTGTCATCAGTTAGCAAAACTACTTTATTAAGGACCAGCCTAACTGCCCTACTGTGGGATATAAGACCTTCTCCTTCTTACTTGACTGCATTACAAGTTTCGGATAAAGCCTAGGAACAACTTTTGCATACCTGTCCAAAAAATGCAAGCTGCCCTCTTAAACTAACCTCATTAGAAATTCTTGAAAACAATATCCTTAATTTGAATTTAATAGACTGAAAGACCAAAGTGGGTTTTACACTGGGCGATTATCGTGCAGACGAGCATGTTGATGATAATTGCACTGTGTAAACAGGGGAATGATCAGCAGATGAACGAGCAAACGCTCGATCATCTGCTGGTCGTATAGTTTTAAAACAGTAAAATATTATCGGCGCGCTACTGGCATGATATTAATGTATGGGGACGAGCTCGTCCCCATCCATAGCTCTGTGTGATAGGATAAAACGAGCGCCAATCAATGATGTCTCGTTGATCGGCACTCACTGCACCTGACGAATTTCGGCCAGTGTAAAAGGCCCTTAAGGGAATAAACACAATACATGATCTACGGCCCAGCAGTAGATATAAATTTCCTCTACTTGCGACGGAAATACCAGATTTCAAATAGGGACTTTTTACAATTTTTACAAATCTGTGACTTTTTACTAAAAGTCTTTAACAATCAACTCTAGTGCCATAAAGCACCTAAATAAACCGACTTCAAAAGTCAGAGGCATCTCTTTTTATAACATTTTGAGAGTTATGTCCACAATTGCGGACAATCTCCCTATGTGTAAATGGGAGAAGCATCTACAAAAAAGTATCTTCTTAACATAATGTCAAACTTGTTTCCAAATCATTAAAAAAAAAACATTCTATTGCTCTTACCAACAAAAAAGCTGTGATTAAAACTTAGCTGCGGTCGTAATATACCCCTACCAGGCTACAACATTTTTTTCTTCTTGTCCAATGTCTTGGAGGAATTATGGGCATGTGGAATCCCTCTTCCTCATCCTATGGGAGTTCAACTTCTTTGGCACGCAATTAATACTATTACAAAAAAACCTAACAACCAACGGCTGACCCTAATGCCGATCCAAGCCCTACTGTTCATTGGGATAGGTGCTTTTTCTCGTAAGCACTGGACTGTGATTACCAACCACTTAGCGTCCAGTAAAAAAAAATTTATACATTAAATGTATACTTTTTTAACATTGGAATCTATGTGCAACGGATGGCTAACAGACGGACGGAGGCATCCATTGAAAGTATACGTTTTTATATGTTTGTTTAATATCTCACTCTTGGGATATGTCTGGTTTAGAGATAAGTAAAGGAAGGACACATCTTTACTCTACATGTGCAAAGAATTGCAATATTGCTTGCTCCTATGGTGTTTTTTTTCAGGTATTTTTTCTAAACTATTTACTGTTTTAACCCTATTATTTCATATTTTATGTGATTAATCACAGTTATAGGGTTAGCAAAGAGATTTGCCATGATCTACTACAAAGCAATCAATTTGGGGATTGAGCTACCCTTGCCGATCGAACACATATTCATGAGCTGTCAATATAGCAAGTCCCATATGCTACAATATACTGCAGAGCGGGTGATCAATCACTACAATTTCAGTAGCGCACTCATGCTACTAAGGATCACTTGTAAAATTTAGGCTTCTTAGATATAAAATGAAGCTCCGTTTGGAGACAGTTTAACTAATACATTTCTAAATAATCTTTCCACATTATATTCCCTAACGCAATGACATCATTGGTAACAAGCCTTCTACAAGTGGGAGCAATTCTAAAACTAAAGTCCGTGAGCTCACCAAGAGAGTCACTATGAGAAGATTCCCTTCCCAAACAAACATATGTAGGACGTTTAACATGATTAAAATGTCACTTTTGAAAAACCGACGTGAATAAAATTCTTTGCTTCCAGACTGTCGTAAGACCATTCAGGGTATATACACCACAATGCTTTATTTCCTCAATAATATTCAGTATTCTGTTGTCATAAATATTTACTTACACCAAAACATATTTATTGATGAAAAAGATAACTCTTTGCAAGGGTAAGATAATAAAATACAGGTTTCCACCTGGGGAAGTTATGATGGACGATTTTTACAACTGACACAGATCAGGGTGTTGTTAGCACTGCAGCTTTTGATGTATGTCAGGAAAATTGGTTGTCTTGAAAGTAATCCTGCCGGCTTGTAAATTACTGCAAGGATACTGAACCAAAATGACAGTATCTTCAATTCAAAAGCTGGTTATTCCGTCACAAACCGGTATGAATCCGATGTTGTGACACATGGGAAGACGACGTCTCACACGTATGTGCAGAATCCTTGAGCAACTGGCTAATGCATTCTGTGTGTAGTGCTGTGAATGATCCCTTGTGAATTATGCTTTAAATAACCTCTTCTATGTAGCATCTAAACATCTCAAGGTTCAATGTTTCCTACTGGGAATAATCTAAAGCTAAACAGACTCTTCTACTGGGATTACACACGCTCTTAATTTAATTCTCTCCTGACATTTGACCAATTATTTATTATGTTGATGTGAAGAACGATGTAAAGTTAGACCATATTTTCACACCTCTTAATTTAATACAACAATGTCAGGTAAATGGTGTTAAAACAAATTTAACCCGTTGAATGCTTTGAGACGCAAAAAGGAACCTTCTTTATCACCATATGAAATTGTATACAGTACAAATGCTTAAGAACATAGATATAAAAAGAATAGCAAAAATGTGGAGAAATACCCAAAAAATAATATCAAAATACCTTTTTTTGTCAGGTTCCTAAAACTTTAATTTAGTTTTTTCTTAATTATATCTGTCTCAGAAAAATCTGGGTAGCAGTTGAGGTCGATATTAAAGATTCCACAAGGTTTATCACTCAACATTCCCAAATTTTAAGTGGCAGATCTGCCCAATTATGCATGAATACATATGCCCCTACATATACAAACTTAACTAGGCAGAATTGGCATTTTTATGTCTGGGAAAGCTGAGTGGCAATGCCATGGGAACTGTAATGGTGGACAAAATTGGTCTGGATGTCTCTCTTGAAGTAAATAATATTACCAGTTATGTTATCTGGATCAGTGTTATTTTCTATAGTTTCTAAGCCAAGTACTCGCTACTCAAATAAATTACATCTCAGTATCCCAAGGCTATGATCATACACTGTGCTGCCCATTAAAAGCTTAGAGTAAGGACAATGTCTGTATCCCCTAGAGATGTGGTGTGCACCCCCTGGGGTACACATACCATAGGTTGAGAACCTATGACCTAGATTACTCCAAAAAGTTCCAGGAAATTATTGCTGTATTTGGAGACAGATGAAAAAAATTGGCGTCTACCTCAGTTTTTTATGTCTTCCCCTGGATCAAAACTACATGATAAGGCCGGATTCACACGAGCGTGTTGAGTCCGTGATATATGGTCCGTATGTCGGCAGTATTTCCCGGACTGAGCACACTGCAGGGAGCCAGGCTCTTATCGTCATTGTTATCTATGACACTATGGGTCAACGCCTCGCTGCGGGAAAACTGTCCCGTACTGAAAACATGTTTTCAGTACGGGACAGTAGTTCCGTGGAGAGGCAGGGACGCCTAGCGTCATAGATGACGATGATCCTAGGAGGCCGGCTCCCTGCACTGTGTTCGGTCCGGGAAATATGGCCGACCTGCGGACCGTATATCACGGACTGAACACGCTCGTGTGAATCCGGCCTAATAGGTAGAATTAGATGATCTAATGTCTTTTCTCAACCTTACTATTTTACTATGTTTCCCTGCTTTCTTAGAAATAGATTGATAGATGTAGCAGAGTGGAAATGGTCATTGAGCTGTTTTCTTTTTTTTTTTGGATAACTACAGATTACAACAGATTGTACATTGTGATATCACGGAACATTGTGCTAAATTACAAAATAAGTAATGCTGCGTTTTCAGCTAGGGAAATAGTGGATTCAATTTTCAACAAACTGAACAACTCAATAATTTTATATTATACTACTTGTAAAGAAGGAGGTAACATGTTTGCATGTAACTGGCCACCACAGGGTTATTTTCTGGAGTAAGGACAATAAAACCTTGCAATAAGCCTGAGTGGCCAGAAATTTTTATTGTAGTTCTGGATGAACTGGACCATGGATTATAGTCTCACGTTTAATGTCTAAGCCTGGTCTCTGCAACTTCAAAAGATGGGCAAATGGATATCTCCTTATTCCAGTCTAAGGGATCAGAGTGATGTGAATAAAGGGTGAATCACCCATTTAATATTCTTGGTCTTTCTCCCTTACTTCCTCACTGTCCATTCACAAACCCCTCATTTACCTAATGTACTAGTGGTCAGCTCTGGAATCCTGAACCAAGGACTAAGGGTATGCAAATATGAATTAGACATTAAATTGTGGTTCACATTGTGGGGGTTAAATTAAAGTCTGAGGTTGTATCCCTTGTTCATTCCTACCCTCAAGGAAGCAGAAGTGTTTAGGTCTTTCTGTTAATTCTGCCTTTTATTTTGTAACTGTTTTGCTTGTTTTGTGTCATCATATTTTGCCTCTTTTTGTATTTTTGTAATCATTGTACTTTTTATATTACAGCTTAAAAATCGTGTGTTAACGCTTTGATTGCTGGACAGAAGTTTGTGTGTTAGGAACTTATTGGCCCTGAACTCGGTAGGTGGTGGCAGTGAGTTGTGCGTCTGCGTTTGACTGTGTTGGGGTGTGATTTTTGCTGAATTTGCAAACTGAGTGGAAACGGAGGGCAAGATATAAGTGGAAATAGATTCATTCATCACATGCTAGGAAGGTGTGTACGTGACAGTACTATCACCATTCAAACAAATCAACGTGGTGGGAAGATCACAATATTCATTATATATTTATAGTTTTAATTTTTTTTAATAAATAACAGAAGCACTGGATGACAAAAAAACATTAAACATTTTAGATAGTACAAAAGCAGAATAAGAACATTTTGTAACAATTTTAGTCTCATAGTAAAAAAATAAAAAATAAAAAAATATATATATATAGTTGAGAAAAAATTATTGAATATGAAAATGTTTAAAAAAAATTGGAGCATACATGTATTGAAGATTTAATCTACATATTATATCAGGTCATTTTTAAAGATATACCTGTTCTTCCAATACACTGACTTTAGGTTTCTAGAAGCTATTTGATTTAGTGATGCTCTACAGCAAATGCTGCTTAAAAAAGTAAACCCCCTGCCGAACATGTAATTGTCGTTTGGTTTACATGGGAGTCACAAGCTGATGCGACACTGTACCAGCAGCTGCTAAATGTTTGAGCTCGCTATTAAAATGCTTGTTGTACCAGACAAAGTGGCCTTACGGTTGAGCACGCACACAAATTAGTCTTTACTCAGCCTACCATGACATGTTCACTTGTGACAGCCAGGTTCTATAGATTCTAAAGGATGAACTTTAAATCTACTTCCATTTCTGCTAGTTTGTTTGTTTTAGATTGATGAGATTAATTCACTTAGTTTCTTTAATATTGTTCAGACAAGAGAGCTTCTGAGTGATGGAACTCTATAAAATGTGCAAAATACAAAATAAAAGGTGTCCTCTCCAAACTTATGAATGTGTTTTAAAGGAAGTTTGCCAGTAGAACAGATCCCTTTCCATGAGGGCATCTTCATGATACACTAATAAACCTAAGCTACTGTATGAGGTGTGGATTCTATACTACCCTCGAATGAAACCCCTCACCTCTCAGCAAGGACTCCCAATCACACAAAAGAGCCTAATGGCACTCATTTGAAACAACTAAAGGGGGTTTTACACTGGGCAATTATCGGGCAGACAAGCATTCATATAACGCTCGTTGACGATAATTGCCCAGTGTAAACAGGGCATCAGCAGATGAACGAGCAAATGCTCGATCATCTGCTGGTCGCATAGTTTTCAAAAAGTAAAATATTATCATTGTCGGCAGCACTTCTCCCTGTGTAAATAGTGAGAGACGTGCTGCCAACATGATAATAATGTATGGGGATGAGCGAGTGGAGTAACGACAGCTCATCCCTATCTATAGCTCCGTGTGACAGGAGCAAACAAGCGCCAATCAACAATCTCTTGTTGTGTAATAGGGCCGGTGTAATAGGGCCTTAGCTGGGCAAAAGGACAATGCATGTATAATATATATATATATATATATATATATATATCGCTCACTGTTTGTGTTAACCCATTATGGGAACTTCTTAGGGCTATTATTAGGTAAAAACTAAAAATCACAAAAAATTATCTCAAATAATAATTTACAAAGAAGTGACTATCTTATCTTAATTACTCCATCCTCTAGATAGTTTAGTTTAAAGAGGTTGTCTCAGGAGAGACATTGAGGGCATAGCTTATCATACAGTATCTATACCATCGGTGTCCGTCAGGCTCCCTTTAAATCAGAACTAAGCTATAGACAATATGGATGAGGGAATATATATAGATTTTTTTTACAGCATATATAAAATAATAGTATATGCAAGAAGAAGAAGGCTGAGATGACTTGATTTGCAGCTATATAGCACAGACCATTAACACCGATGCAATGTACAGCAGTTCTTTCTACAAGTATAACAAACCTTTGACTCAAATGTTATGTAGGATCCATGATATCATGATCTGATGTTTCTATAAAATTTGTAACTACTTTATTTAAAAATGTCATATTGCTTATCACTGTTCTATAAGGCCGGGTTCCCACAGGTGGGATATGCTGCGTAAAAACTGTGCAGCATATCTGACCTGGAACCCGCAGCACCTTTGGTCCGAAAAACCACACCGCATTATGGTGCGTTATTTCTAGCGGAATTTCTAACGCTCATACTTGTGCCCTCCGTCTTTTCTGCGCGTAGTCCGGCCTCCTACGATTAAGTTACAGGCCATGTGACGCTGCAGCTGGGGATTGGCTGCAGTGGTCACATGGGATGAAACGCCATCCTAGGAGGCCGGACTGCAGGAAGAAGGAGAGCGTTCTGGGTACGTTTTTTTTCCTCGGATTTGCGATTATTACGGCGTAATCGCTGCGATTACACCCCAAAAGTCAGAACACTTGGCTTTCTGTTGCGGGTTTTTCATCACCATTGAATTCAATGGGGAAAACAGAAAATCAAAACAGAAAATCAACAAAAACGCAGCATAAATTGACATGCTGCAGAATTTAATTCTGCACTGCAGGTAAATTTATTAACGTTTACGCTTTTTATTTTTTTTTCTGTGTTGGCGTGGAGTTTTCAAAATCTCATCCACTTTGCTGCTATTGTAAATGCTGTGGAATTTCCGCACACAATTCCGTTTACGCTACATGGGAACTTGGCCTAAGAAGGAGACAAGACTGATCTTAGGTCCATATTATAATTCATTATAGTTCAATTTGCTGGCTAAAAGTTTCTTTAGTGCACCATGATGCAAAGTTACCTGAAGGTCTATGGAAATCCAAGGTAATACATTGTGATATCATGGTGCATCATGTCAAGTGTCAAATTTTGTATGATAATAGTTCATTCATTGCCAACTTCAAAGTGCTTGTCTAAAATGACGCCTCTTATGTACAATATGTAGCCACAAGTGCAACTATTTTTCCGCTGCAAATTCGCAACGAATCAGCAGCAACATTTTCATATTTGACAGATAATTCCGACATGGCAGATATCACAGCAGACTTGCCGCAGTTTTCAGCCTTTGCATCGCAAAGGCTGAAATCCTCAGTGAAATTCCGCTGCTTCTCCGCAACAGACTGTGCGTGCTGTGTAGTAAAAATTCTGTATTGCAGCGTAAATTCCGCACTGTTACTTTCCGCAATGTCTGACCTAAGTTACCTAAAAATGGATAGAAACCAATTAAAAAAACAGCTGCTGCGGATTTCCACTCTGGACTGTCTGCAGCGGAATTCAACAGCAATTGTGCCCTAAGGATGTTGTCTAGGGATAGGTGTGCAGTATTGTCTATTTTCTTACACTAAAGGTTAAGAAGAAAATGGAGTCATTGAACAGATAGAGCAATAAAGACTGGTATTAATTCACTGCTATCATAGCGTACTTCACTACGCAGTCATAATCAAATATAACTCACGTATGTCACTAAAGACTTGCATTCTTGTCTGTGGTTACAGATAAAGAGACGTTGATTGACTTGTTACTGGTAGACATGGGTTCGTTTCATGTTACTTAAAGAGGCTCTGTCACCAGATTTTGCAACCCCTATCTGCTATTGCAGCAGATAGGCGCTGCAATGTAGATTACAGTAACGTTTTTATTTTTAAAAAACGAGCATTTTTGGCCAAGTTATGACCATTTTTGTACTTATGCAAATGAGGTTTGCAAAAGTCCAAGTGGGTGTGTTTAAAAGTACAAGTCCAAGTGGGTGTGTATTATGTGCGTACATCGGGGCGTTTTTAATACTTTTACTAGCTGGGCGCTCTGATGAGAAGTAACATCCTCTTCTCTTCACAACGCCCAGCTTCTGGCAGTGCAGATATGTGACGTCACTCACAGGTCCTGCATCGTGTCGGCCACATCGGCACCAGAGGCTTCAGTTGATTCTGCAGCAGCCTCGACGTTAGCAGGTAAGTCAATGTAGCTACATCGACTTACCTGCAAACGCTGATGCTGCTGCAGAATCAACTGAAGCCTCTGGTGCCGATGTGGCCGTCACGATGCAGGACCTGTGAGTGACGTCACAGATCTGCACTGTCACAAGCTGGGCGTTCTGAAGAGAAGAGGATGTTACTTCTCATCAGAGCGCCCAGCTAGTAAAAGTATTAAAAACGCCCCGATGTACGCACATAATACACACCCACTTGGACTTGTACTTTTAAACACACCCACTTGGACTTTTGCAAACCTCATTTGCATAAGTACAAAAATGGTCATAACTTGGCCAAAAATGCTCGTTTTTTAAAAATAAAAACGTTACTGTAATCTACATTGCAGCGCCTATCTGCTGCAATAGCAGATAGGGGTTGCAAAATCTGGTGACAGAGCCTCTTTAACACTCATCAGGTTAGAATACCCAGTGGCTTAATATTATGAGACATACGTATACTTATATAAGAATTCATTAAACGGGATGTATAATATTGTTTACTGTTATAATAGCTGACCCTTAGCTACAGCATTAGACCAAGTTCACATGATGGATATAATAGTATATACTGTTGCACTGCATCAGAATTCAGAAAATGAATTATTGATGCCTTCAATCCTCCATGGAGGATGATTTAGAAATACTAAGACCAATATCATCTGATCGTTTAACGCTGAGCTACCCTTCCCTGTTAGAATACTAAGTGCTAGCGGTTCTGGTATTTTTATTTATATTAGTCTCTATGAATACAGGATACAAGTATTGCACTATTGTACCAGCGGTATGTGGAGTAGGTTCATGCAAACACACCGAGAACTGATGATCCCATCTATCTGATGCAAAAATATTAAAACTGAACCCATAATAGATCAATAGGGGCAATAGATCTATCTGGAGCCAGGCTGCAGTGCTTTCATAGATACCCCAACACATATCTATTGCACCCTATCTTTCCTTTGCATATAATGTTATATTTATGTGTATAGATATAGAAGAGCTGAATTTATAATTTTACTGTTTCTTCTGTATGCTGTTGATACCTGTCATTCTATGGAAAATGACAGATAATACTCTAAAGTTTTAAAATTCTTCTTTGCGAGAATAAAAATACAATGTCAAGTTTGTGTAATTATTATATGCTAGCACATATTATATGATATGACTTATGTTTTTGCAGTGGTGATTTTCGGTAGATTGGAGGCTATTACCCCTGGATATATGGATATGACAATTGTTTTGGGCCATTTTGCTTAGTTTCTAAGCGATAACAAAGATTATGTTTTAATGGGTTAGGCTGGGTTCACACTACCTATTTTCAGGCGTAAACGAGGCGTATTATGCCTCGTTTTACGCCTGAAAATAGGGCTACAATACGTCGGCAAACATCTGCCCATTCATTTGAATGGGTTTGCCGACGTACTGTGCAGACGACCTGTAATTTATGTGTCGTCGTTTGACAGCTGTCAAACGACGACGCGTAAATGGACTGCCTCGGCAAAGAAGTGCAGGGCACTTCTTTGCCACGTAATTTGAGCTGTTCTTCATTGAACTCAATGAAGCACAGCTCAAGATTTACGAGCGTCTCAGACGGCTCGCAAAATGCGAGGAGGAGCATTTACGTGTGAAACGAGGCAGCTGTTAACAGTCTGTCTTTTCACACGTAAATGCCTCTCATCGTGTGAACATACCCTTAGGATTGTGCTGCAGTAAAAGTATTGTGCATCATTCTTTTCTCTGATATATGTACAGTATGTATTTCATATAGAATTGTATGAATGGCACCTGCAAATATAATAGTCCACTAGTGGATCTAAAGGGCAATGATAAGGAAATACTTTTACCTTGATATACTCTTCATATATTATATATATCTCTAGTTCATGGATATATTCTTTATATACTTGATGTCTCACTTGTTCCTTGCTTTATATATATATATATATATATATATATATAAAATGTATAAACATATTATCAATATATTCATAAATATAGGAAATATGAGAAACATATATAATCCAATACAAAGAGAATACCAAAAGACAAAATGATTCAATCTCTGAGATACATTTATAACACAGAGCATGGGCTTTAATAAATAATCTAAAACCCAGATATTATCCTGTTTTTAAAGAGATAATCATTGGTCTTTAATGGCCCTCATGCAAAAGATCATCATTCACCTTACACTCTATACAGAAATCGATGGTCAGATTCATAGAACTCATAAGCTGTACATTAACCTATAGCCGTTTAATTAGGTGGTAAACAATTGGTTTTGTAGATGAGGCTTTGACTGTGATATTTGCTAAGTTCACCATTATTCAGCGCGCTGTAAATAGAGCTACAATTTGATAATGGCTCACATAGCTTTAGGCACAGATTTAAAGCATTAAAGGATAATGTACGACTTATTAGATTAGCCTATGCCGTGATCATTTAGTGTCCTAGAAATGATTATTAGTGATAGAATTTCCTTTTGACTGTCTATGCAGAATTGTGTTAGAGAATGACCTATTTTTCCATAAAATACACAGAAATAGCATTTGGCACAACATGATATTTTACTAGGTTTTCATAGTACTACAGGTTAATCTACTACATTACCTTAACTCAGCTGTAAATGTAAATCATACAACATGGTGATCGGCAATATGATCTGATTTTCATAAATCAAAGAGAGGCTTTCAGAAAATATGGCATAATATCAGATAACATGCAGTGACTTCAGTTTTAATTTTACAAATCCATTAAAGTCCATTTCCTTTAATGTGGGCAAATAAACACTTTATAATAAGCATGTATTCTATAAAAACACTTAGAAAAGTTAATGAAAAGATTTTAATAAAAATCATTCACATGTGATATATTATTCACCTTTAATAGACTATTACTGTAGGATTTGAAAGGATTAAAGGTACTTCTTTTCACATCACATGGATATTGTTACATCTGCAATGTGCGCTAACTCAGCAGGCACTAAGCTCCCGCTTTTATTTAGATTGGCTATACAGTGAGTAAATGTACAACCAAGAACATTTCTAATTTATTTCCATTAACTATTTTTCTACTTAATTTTACTTTGTTATTAAATATCCTGTTATTACCTGGAAACTACCAACAATCTGCTGTTTATGGATCTGCAATCCAAATTGTGTCTCTGTTTAGTAGTTTGCAATGTGGTGTACTGTGATGCAATGAATGGGCTGTGGTTCTTCAGTGAATGGACTGATTTATAATCCCCCTTAAGGCTATGTTCACACGGGGTATTTTGCCAAGTTTTTTGACGCGGAAACCGCGTTGCAAAACTCGGCAGAAACGGCCCGAGAACGCCTCCCATTGATTTCAATGGGAGGCGTCGGCGTCTTTTTCCCGCGAGCAGTAAAACTGCCCCGCGGGAAAAAGAAGCGACATGCCCTATCTTCGGGCGCTTCCGCCTCGGACCTCCCATTGACTTCAATGGGAGGCAGGAGAAAGCGTATATCTCGCTGTTTTATGCCCGCGGCGCTCAATGGCCGCGGGCGAAAAACGGAGCGATAATTGCCGCGAAAATCGGCGTGCAGGGAGAGGAATATCTGCCTCAAAGTTCCAAACGGAATTTTGAGGCAGATATTCCTCCCCCAAAATACTCCGTGTGAACATAGCCTAAGGCTGGGTTCACACAGAGTTTTTTGCAGGCAGAAAATCTGCCTCAAAATTCAGTTTGGAATTTTGAGGCAGATTTTGCTCTTGCGGCATTTTTCGCCCGCAGCCATTGAGTGCCGCGGGGGGCAAAACAATACGTTTTCTCTGCCTCCCATTGATGTCAATGGGAGGTCAGAGACGTTAACGCCGAAGATAGGGCTTGTCGATTTTTTTTCACGCGAGCCGTTTTTTCCATTTGTGGGAACAAACCGCCTCCGCCTCCCATTGAAATCAATGGGTGGCATTTTCGGCCGTTTTTTGGCGCGTTTTCCGACGCGGTTTCCACGTAAAAAAAACTCTGTGTAAACTGACCTTGAAACCCACCGCAGCCACTGCTTGTAAACACATGAACGTATTCTAAGTTAATCACACTGGATGTTCCCAAAGCCAACCTGCGGGGTGTCTAAAGAGAAATAAGCTACAATAAGAATTAAAATTAAGCCATCATTTCAGTTGCCAACAGAAGGTAGTCTTCTTTTTTATGATTTCCGGGAAGCAACAAAGGCAGAGCTTTACTTTAAATGCTAAAGAATAGCAAACTTACTTAGATTGGGGGTGCTTTGTATACAACTTATAGATTCTGCTGTCCTTCTTATATCACATAATTCAGCTTAGTTGCATAATATAAATCTGCCTAGGGCAAGCTGGGATACTTCACCCAGTATCGGCCATTTGACACAATATCAATGTGTGATCGACACACAATCACTTCCCCAGAAATGATGTTCTCAATACAGAATCATGATTGATCAGGATTGGAAATTCAGTCGGAGGAACATCATCAACCCCTATCAGACTTAGGTCACTGTGTAAATGCATCATTATGCTGCACTAGAGCTTGTACTGCTCAGCGGTAGTCTTAATGGATGGATCTTGTGTAGACTTCTGTTTCACTAAATTTACCATGTTTTTTTATTCTCTTATAAATGTGTACTGTACATATTATGAATCTGTATATAGTATCTGCATTAATACAGTTGCAATACAAAGTAAGTGAACCCTTTGGTATTACCAGAATTCTGCATTGATTACTAATAAAATGTGGTCTGTTGTTATCTAAGTCACAACTATAGACAAAGAAATCTGACTAAACTAATAACTCACAAATAGTTGTACTGTTCATGTCTTTTATTGAGCACGTTGAGTAAACATCCACAGTGCGGGGAGAAAAAGTAAGTGAACCTGTGTTAATGATTTCTCAAAGAGCTAATTGGCAAAAGGTGTTGCAATTAAAAATATGAGATTAAGTGGGTTTCACAGGTGTTTTACCCATTAAATAAAGGAACACAAAGCCTGGTTACTGAAAAATCTGTTTTTCTCAAGAAAGATTGGTTAGTGTGAACTATACCTCTAGGCTAACAACTTACAGAAGATGTGTTATAGAGATACATGAAGCTGGAAAAGGCCACAAAAGCTTTGCTAAAGATCTGAGTGTACATCAGTCCAAGGTTAGAAAAATTGTCAACAAATGGAGAAAATTCAGGACTGTTGCTACTATCCCTAGGAAAGGGTTCCCTGTAAAGCTCACTCCAAGAGAACAATGAACAATCCAGAAATATGTGAGAAGAAAGCCAAGGGTAAGAGCAAAAGACCTTCTGAAGACTCCACAAACTGCAAAATCCAGTGTTCATGTGCCCACTATTAGAAAAACACTGAACAAGAATGGTGCACATCACGAAGGAAGCCGCCGCTGTCAAATAAATAAACTGCAGCCCTACTCAAGTTTTCCTTAGACCACCTAGATGTTCCACAATAATTCTGGGAAAATGTGCTATGGACATATCAGACAAAAGTGGAACTTTTTAGCACAAATGCACAACGCTATGTTTGGAGGAAAAATAAGACCAAGACCAAAATCTCATTCTGACTGTAAAGAATTGTGGGGCAACATGATTTCAAGGGTGTTTCAAAACATTTTACAGGTGAATGTAAGGGCAGCAGTGATGAAGAAACTTAGGGTAATTCAACAAGACAATAACCCAATGCACACAAGTATCTGTAGATAGGGCCACACACAGTGCCCATGTAGATAGTGCCCATATAGTGTCACAGTCCCCATGTAGATAGTGCCACACCCCCCCTAGAAATTGCTAGCCCCCTGAAGATAGCACTACACCCCCTGTAGATAGCGCTACCCCCTGTAGAGAGCGCTGAAGGGGTTATCTTCATAATTCATCTTTCATCTCTTAATTTTCCCAGGAAAAATAAAATGTAAACCTTTATAGTCTGCTATAAGCACTAAGGTAAATTTTTTCCTCAGACAATTTTGATACATGAGATCCATTGATTCAGATTTCGGGGGCGTTTATCACATTTCATGATATCTACTGTGATCTAACTATCACCAAAGAAAAAACATAAATATATACATACAAATATATTAGGTCACTGAATAAACAATTTCCTCAAATACCATTGTTAACAAAATAGTTTATATTAGGGTATGTTCACGCTCCGTAAATGCCCTCTGAAAAACTGCTGAAAATACGGGGGGCTGAACGCCTCCAAACATCTGCCCATTGATTTCAATGGGAGAAACTGCATTTTATTCCCATGTGGCGTTTTTTTTACGCGACTGTTTGTAAGAACAGCGCATAAAAAAAACGCACTGTAAAAAAAAGTGCATGTCACTTCTTGAGCCATTTTTGGAGCCATTTTTCATTGTCTCAATAGAATAACAGCTTCAAAACACATAAAAAAACGCTTGATGCTTAAAAAACGGCTGAAAATCAGGGTCTGTTTTCCCTTGAAAACAGCTCCGTTTTTCGTTTGCGGTGTAAACATAGACTTACAAACAGTGATTATAAGCCCAGAGGACAGGGAGTACATTGCCCTTGAAGCCATCAGTTGAATACAGGCTGAACTTTATGATTTCCTCTATTTGACATATGAAACAGCAGATACAGGCTATCACAAATTTCCAGGGGCCCCCTGATCCATTATCCATTATAAAGGGACTGATACAGATAATACATTTATATCAAAGAAATTGCTTTTAAAGTGATTCCTTAAAGAGGCTCTATCACCACATTATAAGTGCCCTATCTCCTACATAAGGAGATCGGCGCTGTAATGTAGGTGACAGTAATGCTTTTTATTTAAAAAAACAATCTTTTTTCACAACGTTAGGAGCAATTTTGGTTTATGCTAATGAGCTTTCTTAATGCCCAAGTGGGCGTACTTTTACTTTCGGCCAAGTGGGCGTTGTACAGAGGAGTGCATGACGCTGACCAATCAGTGACCAATCAGCATCATGCACTCCTCTCCATTCATTTACATTGCACTAGCGATATAGATATATCGCTATGTGCAGCCTCATACACAAACCCTAACATTACTAGAGTGTCCTGATAATGAATACACATGAAATCCAGCCTGGACGTCATGTGTACTCAGAATCCTGACACTTCTGAATCTTTTTGTGAGATTCCGGCAAGTGAAACCAAATTTCGTTTAGCTCCGTGATCTCGCGAGATTTCGTATCCATTGCTGGAATCTCACAAAAAAGAGTCAGAAGTGTCAGGATTCTGAGTACACATGACGTCCAGGCTGGATTTCATGTGTATTCATTATCAGGACACTGTAGTAATGTTAGGGCTTGTGTATGAGGCTGCACATAGCGATATATCTATATCGCTAGTGCAGTGTAAATGAATGGAGAGGAGTGCATGATGCTGATTGGTCAGCGTCATGCACTCCTCTGTACAACGCCCACTTGGTCGAAAGTAAAAGTACGCCCATTTGGGCATTAAGAAAGCTCATTAGCATAAACTTAAATCGCTCCTAACGTTGTGAAAAAAGATAGTTTTTTAAAATAAAAAGCATTACTGTCACCTACATTACAGCGCCCATCTCCTTATATAGGAGATAGGGCACTTATAATGTGGTGACAGAGTCTCTTTAAAATATAATTAGATATGCTGGATACAGCATGTGATAATTTAACACATAAATTGTTCTCTGCAACGTAGTCAGAACATCAGCCAGAAGACTGGAAACATGAGGTTAGATAATCTAAATATCTGGTCATTTTTCAATAAAAAAAACAGCCTACAATCAATGCAGGGGTCAGAATGGCCAGACGTGAACAGATTTTTTTCAATCCATATATTGATAAAATGAACATTATTTCTTAACCACTGAATCATTACCAGAATCTGGTTGTATAGCGAGCTACAGGCCTGGGTCGTGCAATCACTCATTTCTAAAACTCTGCAAAATAATAAAACATCTAAACCTCTACTGAGGCTTTCTTTTCTTGTGACTCCAGATACATGTGTGCTATCTGTGTATTGTATAAATGCATTCAAAGCTCTTTAAATAAATTGATAAAATGGATCATGTCACTAGGTCTCCAGACATATTAGAACCGATACGGCTCGTTTCGTTGTAGGACGTGTTATTGAACAATACATAATGTGCCGAGATAGATCACACTTTTCACTGTAATGTAATAAGGTGCTATTTGCAAATTTACAGTGATTTGCTTTAACAGCAAAAGCTCATTTCTCATTTGCATTTGTTCTCTTCCTACACAAATACTTACTTTGTCACTCTATAAAAGACGAGAATACACAAATTCACACATTTTCATGCATGCCTAACCAAATATATACAAAAATGCTTTTAATGAAAGATTTTAATTAGCTACATAAACAGTCATCATTTCCACGCTCTCATTAGTTTTCCATTTTTATTTTTACTTTATTTCATTTGCACCTCCCTTATATTATGCTCTGATTCCTATTTATAAGTCAGTGATCCATCAGATACACAATATTAGTCACAGCAGAATAAAACCTCACGTGTCATAACATAACCATATCCTTTATTGCCTATTCGGTAAGATAATACATTCGTTTACGATGTTCCTTATCTGAGCTGCTGGCTTACTTGGCATGTTGTTAAAGAGGTTCTATAGTCGTAAAAGCAGGACTCTTAACAGACCAAAATTTGGCCTTAAAAACTTATCATGGGCGGGGGGCATTAGCTACAGGCTTGGGTGTGCTTATTTACATGCAACTCTATATTGCATTACATATGAAAAGACAAAAAGAGAACAATACACAATACACACTTATAAATGTGAGGTTCTTAGCACACATTTTGATCAAATTGTCTAGGCCCACCTGCCTTGACAAGGAGACCTCATTCAGAAGTGCACATATTTTCATGACTAAAAATTTCCAACTGTGGCGTATGGGGCTTGGGGCATAGAAATGCTTCTCTGCCTTCTGCATCTGAAGACTCTTTTACATGGGACAATTATTAGGCACACCAGCGTTCTCAGAACGCTCGTTCCCGATCGTTGCCCTGTGTAAACAGGGCAACAATCAGCAGATAAACGAGCAAGCGGCTGATTGTAGCGTTTATGCAGCCAAAAATATTATGGGCAGCGCATCTCCCTGTGTAAACAGGAGACGCGCTGCTGACACGATATAAATGTATGTGGACGAGCGATCGTAGTAACAAGTGCTCGTCCCCAAACATATCTACTTGTGAAAGGAGAAAACGAGCGCCGACCACCTACGGCCATGTAAAAAGGACCCTAAGTAGATGGTTAACTGAGAAAACATGACAGTGTGTACATCTAAAGGATGTTTTTAATGTAAACACAAATTCATGTTTCAACTCTTGAAGTGTTAATAATGACAGCTATTTCACATCAGACGACTCTCATGTGATATTTAATGGCCCATTACTATTAATACACAAAGCCAGGAGTCAGGTTCCAGATACGACTGTGTGTCATTTCTATAAAATCTTTCACAGTCAGCATATAAACAGCCTTCATGATGGGTCATTTGAATGAATTAAATGAAGAGAACTATTTCGGTATGAGTGGCCATCACCACTTTTCCTAGCCAAATGCATTAAGCTAGTATGTATTACTGGAGTCCATTGCCTCGGCTTGATGTTAAGATGTGACCTATAAACTATTTCAGCCAGTTTGGTCAATTTGGTGAAATTTACATTTGGATACATATACTAAAAGTCAGTGGTGGGAAATATAATTTAAAAATGGTAAAAATGGAGCTTATACGTCAGTCATGTGCACAGAGACAATCTGTGAACTCTAATATGTTGATCCAACAAGATAGAAAGAAGATTATTTATGACATATGCAAAAAAAATGTACAACTGCGTAATCGCTCATCACCAACTCATCTCAAATGAAATGCTCAAAAGCCTAATCTCAAACAAAATAAAAAAAGATCTAGTTTGGCAATACCTACCATTTAACTTATAAGGAGAACATAAATGGTATATCAAATACTCCAACGTAACATTTTGGGGTCACTCCGACATAAAGAGGTAGAATGCACAAACGTTTTGCATGATGTTCTCATTGTTTTGAATGACTGTTTTCTGACTTTTACATTTTCTACATTTGTGCCCTGTGCAATGCTAACCAATACTCGTAAAGCTATAGAGTAGCTAAAGGGGTACAGGGGCTGCCGCTGCACCACCTTTCCCAGCATCTCAAGGGACCCTAAGGCCACTTTGCCATATAAGGGGACTGTTAAACTGTAAATGGCATTAGACAGTTGGGTTGGGCCTGGTACATATTGGGCAACAATGCCCAGGAGATTCAAACTACATCTCTGTCTTCATGCTTAGCTACACATGTTCTGCATAGGTTCAGTTGTCATTGTCTCATTTACTGCAAGTTAATAATTTCTTAGTTCTAGAGCAAAACTCTTGTAAGCTACTGTACCATATCCAGATATTGTGGATATGAAAACGCAACAGAACATTTTTCATATCCATATGAAGTTTATGGAGCAAGTTGGCCAGCAGTGGAACATTGCGAAGGAGTAATTAACCATTTAACACCATTTTTATGTCTGGTGGCAACAGTAAAGCTGTTTCAATAATCACCGCTCATGGCATTACTTTTTAATATATGCCCATAATCTGAAAACAATTGTATACAAGCGAACACATATACAAATATGTTGTTCAGTTTTAAGGTTGCTATGGAAACAAGAAATTTCCGGAGCTTAGCACTAAAGTTCTTTTGTTACAACCAGGAGTATGTAGCCACTGCTTTTATTAAGGATTCAGACATAAATATTCCCATATGTTTCAATACTGTATACCTTTATTAACAAAAAAAATAAAAATTCTGCACATGTTTCAGTTACTTCATCTAGTACGTGGTATGCAAATAAAGAAAAAAAATTGTCAATCTACAAAAATAAAATGAGTGTGTTTCAATGATTAGAGGGTATAGGTAAATTCCCAAATACATGAATTTTTTATATGTCTTTTTATTATGCTGTTTTGTGAGAAGAATAAAAACTTTGCATTAAAAGTTTACTTTGTCATTTGGTATAACACTACTGCGGTCCATTCTTTTTTCAGCGAGCGAACGTGTATTGTATATAAGTATAAACTGAGCAGAGACGTGATCTCCCTGAGCAATGCATAGGTTTGCCTTATATCGAGTGTAACTAAAGCGTGGAAAGAGTAGAGGAGGAGAAAAGGATCATCTATGATCACTCGCAGGGATGGTATTCTGACTTGCATAGCAGCGCTTGTTTTATTATTCATATCCCTCTAGTACATAATATACACCACTGGTATACTATCTACAAGACCATTGCGGAATAAGGCTAGTTGGAATCAATATAAATGTATCTCCGAGGTCAATCCCATCATATATTTTTCCCATGTCTTAACCCTAGAAGTAGAGAAAAAATAGGACTGGATATACTATATGTGCCAATATTATACAATGCATGACTTTCAAGCCTAAGAAAAATAGGTAAAAAATTTGCCCTTTTACATCTTAATTGTCCACCTAAAATATATTCACATGGATACCTAATCTCCAGCCTACTACTGCTTATAATGTGATACTTGCTTTCAAGCCATTGAGAAAAATGTGAAGGAAACACGTTCAAAATATCACACAAATGTAGCAAATTTTACAAATATAACATTGTACCACCTGCTGTGCCAAAGGAAAAGTGAACAAGAAATGTATATAAACTAGATGGACACTACGTCTCACTGAGAATCATGTCACAGCCTCCAAATTTAGGAACACATCTTAGAATTACATACGGTTTTCTCAACTCATTTTATGCAGGGTTTATTTTAATCTCTCTTATATCTGACATTAATGCCAATAGGGGCTATTTTTTTTCTTGTGTTTTTTTTTTCTTCTCCCAAACCTGTACCAACTATGTCTAAACTGGGTCACAGTATAAGCATAATCATCCATTGAGATCCAGGAACCCTTAATCCAGTGGCATAATTCGTTTTTTTTGGCCCCTCCACCTAATGTCAATGACTTCAAGTGCCACTGTATGTAATGATGACATTCAGTATAGAATTGTACATTGAGAAAGCTTCCCTTACCATGGTAACATGATTGTCAATTTAGAAACAAGTGATTGTACAACTGCACTACCTCCATATAGTCCTGTTGTTCTTGTGGCTGGGTGGACAATAGATAAGTGTCCAAGATATAGGTGCCGTTTGAGATTTCTAACTCTGCAACCCCTATAGCAGTTTCACTTATTTTACCCAGAGGTTTTGGCATACTAAAAAACATTGGAGCACAGTACAAAAGAACTTCTGATCCTCAACAACTGTAGATCACCAATAATAATAATAATTAAGAAAAAACTATTCCAGCAGATTAGGAATGTCTACTCTGTGGTGCATCTTTCTCTTCCAAAAAAACGTTTTCTTGCCCCGCATGTTTGGACTTAGATCCAATAAAGGAGCATTTATCCTTCATAACTAAGATCCATATTTGTTTATAGCTTCGAAATTCGAAATGAAAAATATTCATCCTTTATAACGAAGATCCATATTTATTTTTAGCTACGAAATTCAATATTTTGACCATAAAAACCACATATCCCAACAAACCCGACATATCCCGAAATTTATGGCGTGAGATGTTTAACAAATATGTAAAAAGGCATACCTCTAATTGTACCATCCACCAGGCATTTCTTGCCCAAAGACTCCCATGTTAAAAAAAACATAAGTTTTTTTTAACATGGGAGTCTATGGGGAATGGCTGGCCGGCGGATTGAATCCATCAGAGACATCCGTCGGTCAGTCATTGCCCATAGACTTCCATGTTAAAAAAAAAGGATGCATTTAACCCATTTGTTTTTTTACTGAATGGCTGTGACAGATGCCACTGAAGGATGCCATCCGTCACCTATAGACACCCATGTTAAAAAAAAGTATACATTTAATTTATACTTTTTATACTGGATGGTGTGAGATTGTATTTAATTGGTATTATGACAAATTGTATAACTTAACGCAATTCAGGAAAAGAAGGGTGGACACATCTGTGTGATTCTGCAAAGTACCGCAAAATGTTATAAAAAATATTCGACCCACAGGGCAAATTTGCGTCTCTGTATGAAACTTGGCACAAAATAAGAAACTGATCATGCCAAATCTCAAATGAAAATTTACTAACTATTCCCTATTACCCTCTGCTCACATCTGTGTTCTTTTTTTCCTTTTCAAAAGTAATTTTAAGTGAAAACCAAAAACTTTCCTATAAATAGACAATATTAAAAAATCATAACAGACTGTACAAGCGACTGCACTGTGACACGTATTCATCCCTAGACCCTCAACAGATAATGAACTGAAAAAAGCAATGACTACATAGCATAATCAATATCCCGCAGCCACTCAGTAGAGCAGAAGCACATATCTGATTCTGGAAGACAACAACAAGGTTTTCTATGAGGATAGACAAAAACAATGAGATATGTTTATAGGCAGCAGCTATCTTCCCCAGAACATAAATTAAAGTGACACGCACGTTTAAATCTATTCACGAATGTTTAGAATAATCATACATTTCACCTCAGTAGAAAAGTTCATAGACTAGCACTTAATGTAAAATTAAGTACATGTTAATTTTCCTCCAGGCCCACTTGCTTTCAATGTTATTCGATAATTATTGTTCTTTCTTCTTTAATCTTTTCAGATGTATTATGTAGACATCATTAGTCAAATACTCACTAAACACAAAGCTGAACAGCCCACTTAGTTTTGTTCTTATTTAATAATCGTAATAAGGACTGAGTTTTTTTCAGATACATTGGCAAGTACGGTACATGTGTAGGATGCACTGTGTGAACTCCATGACTGTTCCGCAGAATTATTCTCTCATCATATAAAACTTTTACAGAAATAATGACATTTATAGCTTAAAGCGGTCGTCCGGTTTCAGCAAATTCACATTCAATTTTTTGTATAATTATATGTTACACAATATTCCAATATACTTTGTGTATTCATTCCTCACGGTTTCCAAAATTTCTGCTTGTTGTTATTCAGTAGGAACATTTATTGTTTACTTCCAGTGGATAAAATTCTGTCCATGGTCATGTGATGGACACACAGGTGCACGGCTCGTTACAGTATCAAGGCTGTGTCTTCTAAGGGTATGTTCACACGCTGAGCCAAAAACGTCTGAAAATACGGAGCTGTTTTCAAGGGAAAACAGCCCCCGATTTTCAGACGTTTTTTGAGCAAATCACGTTTTTCGCTGTGTTTTTCGCGCCGTTTTTTCAGCCGTTTTTGGAGCTGTTTTCAATAGAGTCTATGAGAAAACAGCCCCAAAAACTTCCCAAGAAGTGTCCTGCACTTCTTTTGACGAGGCTGTAATTTTACGCGTCGTCTTTTGACAGCTGTCAAACGACGACGCGTAAATTACAGGTCGTCGGCACAGTACGTCGGCAAACCCATTCAAATGAATGGGCAGATGTTTGCCGACGTATTGGAGCCCTATTTTCAGACGTAAAACGAGGCATAATACGCCTCGTTTACGTCTGAAAATAGGTCGTGTGAACCCAGCCTAACAATCCCAGCACCTGTGTGTCCATCACATGACCATGGATAGAATTTTATCCACTGGAGGTAAACAATGAATATTCCTGCTGAATAACAACAAGCAGAGATCTTGAAAACCGTGAGGAATTAATACAGAAAGTATATTGGAAAATTGTATAACTTTTAATTATGCAAAAAAAACAAAACATTAATTCACTGAAACCGGACAACCCCTTAGATGTGGTACAAAGCAGAAGCAAGCCGTGATAGTCCATACAACAAAAAGAATGTCAAAAAGGAGTTGTTAGGAAAAGGAAAAAACTTTGACATCACATATCCTTGCTATGATTTGCAACTGCTGTATATGCATATTCTTGTCACGTTTAATGTTTTTTTAGTTAGGTAATTGTATAATCATCGATTCCCTGACTCAACTATTAGTAAAATGAATTCCTTTACAGGAATAAAGCAGCGGGAAATTGAAAATTCCCACTGTTAGACCTCACGTACATGGCCAGATTACAACTCCATACAACCTCCAAGATGTACAGAGCTGTGATATGGCACCCATGGAAGTGAATTTTTTGATCAGATCTGTATAAATCTGACAAAAAAAGTGCTGTGTGCCATCAGATGCCATATTACACAGGTTTATCTGCTAAAGGCATTGCTACTAGGGGAGAATTCCTCAGTAATCCGATGTTGTACGGGTGTTTTACAATAACCTGTCCCTGCTGTGTCAAAGACAGAATTTAAGCTGTAAGTGGCAACCTTGTGACAGACAATTACAGAGGAATTTTATTTCCTTGACGCTTACCTACTCAACTATCACATTTTTCCTGCTCATAATGTAAAGTGATTCCAGTAATAGAAGTATATTAGAGAAGGAGCCCGGTCCCCAAAGTCAGTGGAGAGATGACTACGTATGCGCTGTCATCTTGCATTAAAGTCAATAAGGGATACGGACACAGCGTTTCCATATATCTCATTGTCTTTAAAGGCTATGTATACCTTTGAAAGCAATATTTATTTTATTTTTTAATAAAAAGTTCAATCAGTTTGTTTTGTGCAATTTTATAGTTAGTCTTTATTAGAAATTATTTTTACATTTTAAGTTAAAGCTGCTCTGTATTCCGTATACAGAGCAACTGTATCTTACGCTGAATCCTGTACCCGTCAGGTCTGCGGGACCAACGGGTTCAGTGTCAGCAGGTCCTGTGCGTCTCTGACACGTCTCTGACACGTCTCTGACACGCAGGATTGAGCTGTCACCGATCACGATTAAGTTCATAACTTATATGTGATCGATTATAGGTGAATCCTGACGGATTCAGGTCTTAGCGCACGATACAGCTGCTCTGTATAGAGAATACGAAGCAGCTAAATCTCAAAAATTGAAGATAATTTTTAATAAAAATGAATTACAAAGTTGCAGAAAACACACTGATCTTTCTATTCAAAAAAAATTGCTTTAGAAGGTTTACATAGCCATAGTGACAATACATGTGCGGCCACTATTTCATCGAGAATGAGGACCAGGCACCTCCATTCACATGATCGGTGGGGCTCCCAGGGGTTGGACCTCTCCACCTATCTGACAGGTATATATATAAAGGAAAGTTCCAAATAAGTTCCCCAAGTATATCCAATAAAAAAAATTGAGATTCCCGTACACTTGCTATGCAGCTGAATCTTCAGGGAGGACCTGTATTTTCATGCAATAAAGAAGAAATCTCTCTCAATTGTATGGAAAGAATTAAAACATGATTGCTGTATCCAGTAAATGAATTTGTCATTATGACAAAGTTAGAGAACACTTAACTTGGGAAAATTTAAATTTATTCTAATTTTGTGAATTTTAACGTGCACAGACCTGTCAAAGCTGGTTTGCAGTCTTATATAAGAAATAGATGAAATCAGATTGAATGTATTAATTTTAAATAGTTGGAATATTTCCACTTAAAGAGGACTGGTCACTGTTGTTATAGACCCATTTTTCTTTAGTACAGGTTGTTCAAAACCGGTCAGAAAAATAAATGAATCTGACCCTAGTCCAACCCCAAAAGTGATGCAAATACATGTAGCAGAGCTGAATTAGATTTTTTGGCAAAATAATCATTCCTTTTTGCAATCTAAATCAAATTGTATATATTCAGGTCAACCACAGTTGACTGTGTGAAATACACAAGGAGTACAGTAGGAGAGGGGATATTATGTACATACAAAAACATATGGTTCTTACCTGTACAGACAGTCTTGCACATAGACTTTGCATTACAACGCTCCAGAGTTTTACAACATGGATCTGAAAGTGCAAACATAGAATACTATGAGCTAAACCTTATACCACAATCATGTCTAAAATATATTTTGTAAAGCGAATAGGTGCAATAAATAAGTTTAATTTTTGATCTGGAAATATTTTAATACTTTGAATTATATTAGCATTCAGGTAAATTTCTTTAATCCAGCACTAATAGGACCTAAAAAGTTTTGCATTATCATATATTCTGGATAGTTTGTTAGATACAGTTTAGTAGCGTCTGACCCAAAGTGTTGGATAGGTTATGAAAACTGCATTTCATGTACTTCTTTTATTTATTTTTTTGTCAAATTTCTTTTTATTTAAAAGTTTTCATATTACAGAATCAAATAAAGTAAAGCCTTTGTAAACCTTTGAGGGTCATTTAAAAAAAAATATAAACAGGCTAAGGCCTCATGCACACGAACATATTTTTGTCCTCCCGTAAATACAGGCGTAAATACGGGTCCTTGGTCACACGTATTCCACCCGTATTTACGGGCACATTTTCACTGCAAAATTACACTGTACTACTCGGCAGCCCCTTCTCTCTATCAGTGCAGGATAGAGAGAAGGGACAGCCCTTTCCGCAGAAACAGTAAAAGAAATTCATAGTTACCTGGCCGTTGTCTTGGTGACGCGTCCCTCTCTTGATATCCAGTCCGACCTCCCTGGATGACGCGGCAGTCCACGTGACCGCTGCAGCCTGTGATTGGCCTGTTATTGTCTGCAGCGGTCACATGGGCTCAAACGTCATCCCGGGAGGAAGAAGCAGGGAGTTCTGGGTAAGTATGAACTTCTATTTTTTTTACAGGTTGATCTATATTGTGATCGGTAGTCACTGTTCAGGTTGCTGAACGAGTTACTGCTGATCGTTTAACTCTTTTGGCACCCTGGACAGTGACTATCCCCTGACGTCGCCTAGCAACGCGCCCATAATTATGGGTGCACACACGTAAGACACCCGTAATTACGGGAGCCCCATAGACTTCTATGGGCCTGCCTGTGCCATTATTACGGCCTGAAATAGGACATGTTCTATATTTTTTAACGGCACGGGCACCTTCCCGTAAGCATATGGGGAGGTACCCGTGGCCAATAGAAGTCTATGGGCCCGTAATTACAGCCCGTAATTACTGGTGTTTTTACGTTCGTGTGCATGGGGCCTTAGATAGTGTGTTTGGTGTAACTTTATAATTAGTCTTTATTAAAAATTTGTTTTACTTTTTTAGATACAGCTGCTCTGTATTCTCTATACATTAAATCCTGCTTTTATTTTTTTTTTTAAATTCCAATCAAAGGTTTACATAGCCTTTAAAACTGTAAAGCATTAAAGGAGGACTTAAAGGTCCACAAAGAAGGACACTTTTAAATACAAAATTCATTACAAGTGATAATGCGGAATCAGTGACACACGGACTGCAAAAGAAAAATTCATGACAATTCGCCATACAAGTAATAACAATGCCAACATAACAAATCAAATGGTCATTCCATCCTATCTTTAAAAGGAAAATATGCTGAATAGTCAGAATAAGCATTATGTACATAAAATAGTCTTAAAGGATATGTAAACCTTTGCACTCCAAATTTTTATGAATAAAACAGTGTATTATGTGATTTTAAGCAAGTTTTAAATAGGTTTTTATTATTATTATTTACTTTTTGAGATACAACTCCTATGTATCCTGTATACGCAGGATCCAGCTATTATCGATCACATCTAAGTTCACGCAGGACCAACCTTCTGCCAAGGGTCGATATAAATAGGTTTTTATTATTATTATTTACTTTTTGAGATACAACTCCTATGTATCCTGTATACGCAGGATCCAGCTATTATCGATCACATCTAAGTTCACGCAGGACCAACCTTCTGCCAAGGGTCGATATAAATAGTTTTTGAGGGACGTAAACTGGTAGAAGGTTTCCACGCATTTATGAGTTCTGGCTTTCATTTTCTTTTTGTAGTTAAACATATTTTATTATTATTGAGATACTACGAGTCAAAATGTCTAAATTAATGGACAATTGCACCAAATAAGTAACTTAGTGCCTGTGTGGGTCTCACACTTCTAGCAGACATCTGAGAGAGCTAGATTCAGTTTCATAGGAAAGCCAGAGTCCTATAACACCTTGTCATAAGCTTAAATGAGCTTTTCAGCATGCGTACACACGTAAAGAAACCATGGAAGATACGCATTATTTCATTGGTTTCTTCCCTCGAAAAGGTGGTATGTAACTCAGTGTTCCACTCTCTAAAAAAAAATCCGGATTTTTTTTAGAAGGTAATTTGAGAAGAAGACCCGAAAATAATTCGATAAAAGTTTACGGGGCATGTTGGGCAAAGCGAAGCGAGTACTTCCTTAATCCATCCGTTTGTCTGCAGAAAATGTGCTCTGTTATTTATTTTTTTCTCATTGGAAATATAGTTACATTTCTATAATGGGTCATCCACAATGTCTAAAAAGCTGGCACTTGTTTACGGAACAGAATTATAATATAGTGCGGAATTTGACAAGGCCAAAAGCAGGAGACTGAGCAGAGGTAACCAATTCGGAAATTCCTCTGTATGTAAACACATTTTCGCCCATGGGTCGTAGGAACACTGCAGCATAACTGCAATTTGTGCCTCAACCTCAATGTTTCCCTATCAATTTTTTACCTTGCAAACATCACATAATGTCTGATCATGTTTCATTTTTTGCGAAGGTCTTAAGGTCACTCGGAATTTTTTTTCCAAGAGGGCAACATGTTAATCCTGCAGTTATACTGTGACTGATGGACAACGCTGTATCGCTGTGGTGCCCTCATCTAAAAACAAGGCACTGGCAAATTTTGTGATCGCATTCTCATAAGTTAACAGTGATACAAACTGTAATTTTATTATACTATTATTATTATTGTTAATTTTAGACAATATCCTTATCATCACTGAGAAGATATTCCTTAAGACAAGATATAGTCAAGTGGTAAATAAATCTTTCATTTATTCAATTGGCAGTACCTAACATTATTCTGCACTTTATATAAACACACACAAGAAACAGCAAAACATACAAGAGATTGGGTTAAAACAAAGTTAAAATTGAATTGAAACAAAAAATACATAAAAAACTGTCAACAATTACATGAAGGTGCTCAGGAAAATGCATATTGTTATAAATATAATACATAGATATCCAATGACCAGTAAATAATTATTGTTATATTTACATTTATGCATGATGTCAAATAAATACATAGTCGTAATGAAATTCATTACTGATTAGTAAATAATTTCAAGAAAAAAGCTCCATGGACGCTGCGCTAGTAAGGAACAGTAGGTTGGCATGTTAACTTGAGACGCTGTAGGCAGACAGAGTGGAGACATGGAGGAATGTCTACCAAGAGAATTGAATATTGCTAAAATTACAGACAGTCACAAATTCAGCCTTATGGTGGGATATTTTAAGATGTTGGCGGCATATATTATGTATTGTAAAAGTATAAAAATAATTAATGGAGGAAACAGAATTCTATAAATTGATTAATCTTATACACATTATAGATAAGGGGAGCATGACCTTGACAAGTGGGGGCTTCTTTAAACTTCTGCATTAGTTACTGCCGGCTTATTTGAATGTCTTTAGACTACAGTAGGCTGGTTTTCTGCATAAGATACGTAAGTGTGTTTGTATGTATGATGCTTGCCTCGGGGAGGTTGTGACAATGTACAGTAACTTGTTATCACTGTCTTTCTTTCTCTCTCTCTCTTATTGGAGACACTAGCAGAAATATTCTTCAATCTTTATATTTAATACGGTACATTGTCTGATTTTAAAGTAGTTTTCTTATCGCTAAGATATGTGATCACTTTCTGATCAATTGGGGTCCGACCTCTGGAACCCCCAGTTATCCTGAGAATAAAAGGAGTGCAGCCCTGCTTTAGTGCTGCGGCCCCTGCACTGTTTTTCCCTGCACTTATGGCCACATTATCAAGAGAATGGGACCATGTTGTAGTTCTCTGGACAGTTGGTGGCCGACAAAGCTGATATGCAGGAAAAACTTTAAAGGGAACACAGAACTAAGGCAGCACTGCAGACCCTTTATTGTCAGGACTGGCGAGAAAGGGATGGCATATCCTGGAGATATGCCATCACTTTATAAGATGGGAATAACCCTTTCATGCACGTGATGTTGTATTATTTTTTTTTTAATTATGATTTTAATTATTATTATTATTATTATTTTGGTATCAGAACCTGTTCACACCTCAGTTATATGTTTTTGCAGGGGAGGAGCATTTAGGGTCATTATCTAAGCAATGAGAGTCCTTGCTTCATCCAAAAATGAAGGCTATATACATTTGTATAGAATGTGCACCTCAATTTTCTGATTTGTAAAAGATATGAATGCCCTTAATTTGAAAACCAAAATGGTATTTATCTATGCATATATGCAAAAACTACAAATAATAATAATATAAATTACAATTGTAATAATAATAATATTGTTAAGTGTAGTATTTATTATTATCATTACTATTATTATTATTATAATTATTATTATTATTATCATTATGCATTAATAATGCTTAAACATGCTCAATCAAGGGTAACGATGATGATGATAACAATGACTCCAGTACTTTCTTAGCTGAATTGATTAGGGGCTGTCTGGTTAAGAAAACACATTTTCAAATACCCTATTAGTGGGTTTTGAGGTTATAGAAAAGGGTTCCCCATTCATGCCCCTCAGCTACTAGCAAGAGTGAAGTGTGGGTACAAGGAGCATCTCTTGCTCCGGAGAACCAGACACGTCTGTGCCTTACACAGTCAGTCCATTGATTTTAATTAGCACTGTGTAATGCTTCATTCTCCCTGTGGTGGTGCTGCAGGGGAATTGATCACATTTGCCTCAAGTTTACCCCACAGATTACAGCTAATCACTGGGGGTCCCAGTAGTGAGAGATCCTGTAATGAGCTTATCATGGGAGGACCCTTCTTACAAAAGTGAATTGTTCAAAGTAGACATGCCCTTTAACAGTTTACAGCACTGTAGTAATAAAAGGAAAAATATGTAACTTTAATACGCAACATTAACAATGCTCATTATATTAACATTTGAGGCCAATTTGAATATCATATTGAAAACTAGAAAGCATACATTTGTTATTTAAGACTGGCAGTGTCATCATGTGTGTAGACTATATGAAGTGATATCTTAATTTAAATTTTCTCTTGACAGTTACACATCAATCCTTATACTGTGAATATACAGTAAATTTTATTCCTGGTCTATAATTTATTGAGAAGGTGAATGCTTCATGGCACTGAGTGGGCAGAGAGGATGTTTCACAATTTATTTTCCATATATTTTAGGCATGGTGCACAAAAGCAAAATAAAACCCATTCAAGCACAATCATTCTGTTTAATAAACTCATACATACACAACATAAAACGTATTTTATCCAGTAGAACTGCTTTATCCTAAAAAACGAAAACTTTATTGGAAGTTAGCCAATCATAAATAGCACTCAAATGAAGAAAGTCCTGATTAGATATAAAGGATGATTATTTCACTTGTTTGAGCTTTCATCCAAAATGAAAAAAAAAATATGTAACATGTTTAAAGGAACACTACGAATTCCACTAGCAACATTCCCCATTAGCCTTGCCAGTTCACTCCAAAATGTATAAGTAAACAAAAAGAGCCCAACTATTTTATGAATATTTCCCCAAACATGAAAAAAAATCAATACTAAGCGTAAGTCCTTGAAGGGGTTTTCGAACCATAGTAAGTGATAGTTTATGGCTATGATATGTCATCCCAATCTAATTGGTAGGGTCTAACCACTGTGAAAACGACCAGTTCCTAAAATAAAGTGTCATCGGATTAAACTTCAGAAAAAATGTTCCCTGAGCTTCTAGTTATGCAGCCCCTTTGTTCTAATAGACCATTGATGTTCCATTGGTCATATCCCACAGAACACATGGTAATGATATATCCTAAATAGAAAACCCTTAAGTTATCCACTTCTGTCAGGTTGTTCAAAATTTTATTCAGCCATTACATTCTTATACCGGTTTCTTGGCTGAGCTGGGTGACCGCCAATATGGCAACTTTTACAGCTCAAAGGTGTGTGTGATGGGTATCTCTATCTATCTATCTATCTATCTATCTATCTATCTATCTATCTATCTATCTATCTATCTATCTATCTATCTATCTGGTCATGGATGTCTCACATCCATATTGATAACTAGAAATATTTTCCATTGCGAAGGCTTGGAGAGCTGAGTGATGAGGAAGCTATAATCATAGCTATATGGTTGTATTATGGCTGAATACAAATGTAAGACATTTTACAAAAGAGATCAACTTGTGTAGTATATGGTTTGTTTTTTTACTAAAAAGGGCTTTGCGTTTTGGACAATCCCTACTTGTTAGAAGGTTTCCTCAACAATAAGCAGATCGCAAAGTGTCGCCCTGCTGGGACCCCAAGTAATCAGTTGAAATCTGTAGGAAAACCTGGCAGAAAGTGTTCAATTTCCCTGCAGTGCCACCACAGGCAAAATTAAGCATTACACAGTTCTAATTTAAATCAATTGGTTGTCTATGTAATGCAGGGCAGGATAAGTCCTCCAGAGTGGGAGATGCTCTTTGTAACTGTTCTTCATTCTGACAAGGAGATGAGGATCCTGAAGAGGGAACACTCCTCTATTAACTCAGAATCCCCTAATAGGGTATATGAAAATGGGTTCTGTAAAGTGGACAACTCCTTTAAGGAGGAAATGCAATTTTACTATTGTATTTCCTGTGATATGTATTTAACATCTGTGCATGTAACTTGACCAAATAAATTACATAGTGTAATAGCAATTATCAATAATGTATTCTGTTATAAGGGACTACTGGTAACATATCTGCACCTCTATATTCATAAGCACTATCTTGTATACATTAAACAGTAGAGAATCCGCCTATTCATTACACAAGGTTTATTCATCCTACAGGAAGTTAATAGATGCACAACCCTCTATTGACATATTCGGTATTCAAGCTTCTCATCTCCTTTCTAAGGCTGATGGATGAATACACAGGTATTTTCACAGCAAGACTTTTCTATAGTATATTCTAGCTGAACTATTTAAGCTAAGAGAGCAATAAAATTGCTGCAAAGACTATGGAGCCCAGCGCTTTCCAATTTGTAAGCATCTCTTTATGGTTTTCAACAAAAGACTTAAAATTATTTTAGTAACTGTATCTGCAAATATCGCACTAGTCAAATATTGATCAGTAATGAAAAAAATAAAATACTTAGACTCACAAGTAAGTCAATGAGGTGTCTTCTTGTGTGAGTCTATTAAAGGAGTTGCCCAGGAATAGAAAAAAATTGTGTGCTTTCTTCCAAAAATAGCGCCACTTCTGTCCATGGGTTGTGTCTGGTATTGCAGCCCAGCTCTATCGAAATGAACAGGACTGAGGTACGATACCACAAGGAACTTGTGGACAGATGTGGCGCTGTTTGGAGGGGGGAAAGCCATGTTTTTCTAATCCTGGATGGCCCCTTTAATATTTTACTCTGTTACCTAGATCTCCTGCATGGGTAACAGCCACTAATGACATCCATAGTGCCCACAGGAGTAGTCACCCAGCTTACTATAGATCCTGTATGCAATATAAATCTGTATTATTGTGCAATTTCATTAAATAGCAATGCACATTTATCCCTTTTTCAGGGTTTTTAAAAAACTAGGTGACAACCCGTATGTGTCCATGTAGGAGACCAGAAATAGTATTGTGGTAAGTTTCCTACTCCATTCTAAGGGTATGTGCACTTTTGCAACAAATTGTGTATTTTCTCCATTGCGTCTAAATAAAAAGTAAAGCAACTTTATAGTCTTGATTACATATGATCTACTGTATTGTGTATACAGCTCCTATACAAACACCCTTGTGTGTAGTCTGATCCTGCAATCATATGTTAGTCCACTTCACCTGCCCTCTTTTCTACTATCCGTAGGTTTGCAAGAAGAAGGGGTAGGTATAGCACAGGATCAGACCAGACACAGGGTTGGTTTGTAATCTGCGACCATGGTGACACATAGGTCTGCATAGGAGATGTATATACAAAATAGTAAAAGGTTTTTCATCTTAGCTATAATCAAAGATGCTTTATTTTTTTATTTTAGATGTACTGATGTACGGTAATTGAAGCTATTGTCTGCAAAAGTGTACATACTCCGTAAAATCAATCATCCAGTGAAAAAAGTAGCAGATTTTTATGTTTGATCAACACCTATTGAGACCTTATTTCGGTAGTTGGCAGTGCACCTTGAAAAATGGGTACATTTTAAATCATGTCTATAAGCAATTAATTAAACAGGAAGCTCTAAGGCTATATGCATCAGATTATTAGTAATTACATGACCTAATAACTTATATTTTCGAGCTTGTTTGAGGAATTTATTGCCGTATATTTCACTGCCGGATAATGTTTTACAAAATGCAAATCTCTTAATTCCCTGTTAGACACTGAACCATAAGCGTGACACTCGCTTCCACTGAGATTCTACATAAATTCTTAATCCAAGTCATCGATATCTTGCATGAGGTGTTATCTTGTCATGCTACGCAGTTCAAGGAGCGGATACATCATGCAAAACTAAGTTCTACTATGATTGATGACTTATAGTGAGATTTCCTGTCACATCAGGAAAACGACACAATTTCTCCATAAAATTCCTCACACCGTACACGTAAATGTAGCTGTAAATTGTCGGGAAAAAAAATCTCTTGAGCAGCATTCCTGAACTGGAAAACGCATTATACTTTAACGCAACCTTTTCTATTTAAATATTTGACATTTCCGAATAAAATGCTGCATTGCAAAAAATTTCAAATTAAAGCACAAATAATCCCATAACCGACCTAATAATAGCTGGCAATTCCATGTAATAATTCTGCTGTGTCCTTTCTCCCATGACCTTTACTCCGGTGAGAAACCTCATTTAATTCTATCTATTGAGTGAACATAATAACAGTTTATGTAGCATTCGGCACAATCCCGCTGGAAATAAGTTTGAGAGAATAAAGCTTGGTTCATCGTTTTTTCTACGTGTTACTCATTTTATTGGTTAAACAGAAGCAGCCAATAATTGGGAGCACTGGGGTATCATTTGAAAGGTTTAGTATTAGTCAATCTAATTTTTAACACAGGTTTTATTGACTGTTCTTTGTTTAGACTCGGAAATCCAGTAAGGTGCCGTTGTCTGGCACGCAAGGTTTTTGTTCTTTAATGTGCTAATAAAAGCAGAGAAAGAACGGTATTCAATAAGTCAAAGTGCATTTGTGTCAGCGTCATTATCTGAGGCTAACAGTGGCGATGTCAGATACTACTTTTAAATTGTAATGAAAAACAGGGCACTAAGATCATTTCCTAAAGATGCAGGATATCATCTGAAGTGAAGCACACAAGACGACTAGACCTCTGGGAATTATGAAAACGCTTTGTTTACGTACCTGTCATTTGCTTCCATTGTTCTCAGATAAATTGGTCTAATAAGATCCAAGCTTTCATTAAATTCTACCATAAAGTTCAAATTTCAGCTAAGTAAACTGACAATAATGAATCTAATGTTCAATTATTAGGCAAGCGCTCTAATGTAATGTGAAGATATAAAAATAAATGTTCTCTTATAAGACTATATATGTCGGCAGGTCCCCTATTTTATTTCATTTGCTTTTGACCTTATGACCTATATACAAAGACAATACAATGGGGTCCTATGGAGATATATTTCTTTGGGAAAGAGCAACAAGTGCTCAGTATATTGCTCCATATACACAGCATATAAATTTGAGTTTGACAGGACCCATATAAAGCATTGGATATCATTAAAAAGCGGGATAGGTTACAATAAAGATAACTTACTGTGCAAGACTATAAAAGTAGCTTTCCAGCTAACTATTAATTGCATAGTGAACTTTCTAATATACTTTTTGTTTCAATTCCTCCCTATTTAAAGAACTCTGCTTGCCGTCTGTGAATTAGAACATTCTTGTTTACATGAAGAGATGGAAAACCCTCTTGTCGCAGAGCTACTCACACAGCTGCAGTTGGGTTCAAAATATTAGTGTAGGGAAGTTGAACTATCTGGAGTCTGGGATATGGAAGTGTTTTGTGCTGTTGCTGATGGTTTTGCAAAAACTGATAGATTTGTACAAACTGGGGGCTGTTTCACAGATGCATATTATGGCATGGAGTGGTACATTCAACCTCCACTGAACCTCTGTATGCCTCCCATCTTATATGTTGGCATACAGAGTTTTTTCTGTCGAGTTCCGTATGGATCCAACAGAAAAAATTAGTAGCCATATATCCGGAGGTATTCTCTATAAAAAGCATTATCCACGCATGCAATACCCGTCAGAGCCTGGATGACAGTGCGTGGATGCCCTGTGGCTCCCTACTAAGGAAATGTATGACCCATGTGCAGATTTCATACCTGTGTGCATGAGTTCTTATTCTTCAAGGTTGGCCACAAATTCAGCTCTATAACTAACTCAAATGACATATGAAGTACAATAATTTTTCACAAAAACCAACGTAAAAAGTAGAAAAAGAAAGTGCTGCTATTCTGTAAAAAAATATACAGTATATATAATAGCAGACAATTTCCATCTGTGTGTGCTGCTTGTAGATTTGCGATGTTTAGCTAGATTGAAAATAATAATAATAATATAGTATAAAAGATTGAATGTTTTTTCACCTCATTCTTGACTCAATTTGGTATAAGCATTTTTATTACATGTATTGTTTAGCTCATAAAACATAATATCCATTCAAACAATGAATGGCTGCCTTGCTCTTAAATTCCATATATTGTTTCTATGTTTGTCCTTGTATCAAGGACTAAAAGGTGAGCCGCGGAGGATGACAGTTATAGTCCGCCAGAGAAATGACTGTTTCTTGCAAGAAAAGAGCTAGTGGCTCAGATTTCCTTGGCATACAATTTAACTGATTTGATCCAGTCTCTGCATAGGCTGAAGTCCTGGTAATGTAAAAAAGATGGGTTGTGATCCAAGTGTGCAATGATGGGGGTATTTAATGTATTCTGAAGTGGCCAAATGCACTAAAAACCGCCCTAAATTCCTTGTAATAAGGCTATCGGATGCTTTTAAAATGTTTAATTTCCCACTGAGAGCCACTACACATGATTATGGTCAAATAGCACTCTTTCTGCTATGCTGTAGGAAAATCATGATGAAGTGGTTTATTTATTTTCTGTGGCACCGTAAAAGCTATAATGTTCTCCAATCCATTCCAATGAGGATTTTTTTTTTCTCCTATGAAGCTTTCATTTGCGTAGTATAGAATAAGCTGCTGCTTAAAATTAAAGAGGGTAGCTCTAGTGTGAAATGTCTTCTATAAAAATTCCACAACATATTTATACAGATCAATGTCCAATTATAAGCAGAGAACCACTATGGTAAAAGGTCAGAAAATAATAATCTTTCTGGCATTTATTACTTGCAAAGCAAGGTCTTGTGCAAGGTCAACCCTCAAAATATACAATAGAAATTACATTGCGGTATTTTGAGTATTCCACACCACGAAAATCTGCAGTTTTCAAGAAAATGGAAAAATTGAGAAGGAGAGGCCCACCAATATTCTATTAAATGAGCTGCTTTTCTGAACTCCTAGGATTTTTGTTAACGACTTCTACGATTTCTGGGCCCTTTAATTGACCTAATTTGTTACCAAGGAGAATATAGAATGCACTGGTATTATGCATGTGAATATAGATGTAAAATCAAAGAATATTATTGATAAGAAACTGAGCTTTAAATAAGTGTCCTGTTTTTAATAGCATTGGTCATATATTATAAATGAGTACTTCTAGGGATTGATGCTCACGATAATCCAGATCATTATCAGTGTCGGTCCATTAGCAAGTGGAGCTTTTAAACAAGCAAGCTCATGCAAAACTGTTAACTATTATATAAAATAATTTTATATTACCTGGGATGCTGACCGAATATACAAATCATTTACATTGGGTAGAAGAACTACATGAAATATAAGCTTCCCATTACACGAAGGAGCGATTAAACTGCCGGACTGCATAGGGAAATACTAATCCTCTGTACCCTGGAGCCTAAGGAGGGACTCAAGGCTAATCACAATTTTCATCCTCCCCTTATCAGCCTGCATTACATGAAATTTTGGAAAAATAATGTAAATTTGCTTGTCCACATTTGAATACAGTTTAACCCCTTAAGGACAGAACAATTTTTTTTATATTTCCCTCTTTGCAACCCGACGCTCATAACTTTTTATTTTTTGTACGACGTAGTTGTATGAGACTTTGTTTTTTTTGCGGCACAAGTTGTACTTTATGTAGGTACCATTTTTTTGGTACAAATACATTATTGTTTAATTGATATAAATTTTTATTTTGATGAATATGTAGAAAAAAAGCAGTTCTGCTGCAATTTTATTATTTTTACACCATACACCGATGATCATAAATAATGTTATACATTTGTCGTACAGGTTGTTACGGTTGTGGAGATACCAAATATGTCTATATTATTTAAAGTTTTGGGACTTATATTTTAAAAAGTTTATTTATTGTAAAAAAAATTGTGTATTTCTGTGTATTTTTTTACTACTTTTTTTTCATGTAACATAATTTTTTTTTAAATTAATTAAACTTTTTTTTTTAATCCATAGAGGGATTTTTCATTTTGATTTTTATTTTTAACTGTAATGTACTGGCATATATCTATGTGCCAGTACATTAGCCTGTGTACTGATTCTACACAGGCAGTTGTAAGGGCAAACCTCAGTAGACCCTAACAACAGGAAATATGGTCAGACAATGGACCCTAGGCTGTCTGACCATACAAGTTATGGGCTTTGATCGCGTCACAGGGATTTTCTGTGATGTGATCAAAGGGCAGTCCCCCCTTCTCTTATTTACTTTGAATGCCGCGATCAGCTTTGATCGCGGCATTCAAGGGGATACCGGCGGAGAGAAGATGTTTCTCTTCTCACCGGCGTCAGAGCGGGGCTGTGGCTGTGTATTACAGCCGTTGCCCTGCTACTAATCGCAAACGTTAATACAAACGTTACCGAAGTGTCGGGATTGTGAATAGACATCGCATCCTGGCTGGAAGAATGTCTATTCACTGTCAATACACTTTAGTAACGTTAATGTGTAAGTAGGTGACTGCACATCATGATCTAGCAAGATCACTATGTGCTGAGTAAATGAATGAAGAGAAGTGTATGACGCTGATTGGTCCACTTTGTCAAAAAGTAAAACACGCCCAGTTGTCTGTTAAGAAAGTCATTAACATAAATCTAAAATAGGTCATAACTCCGTCAAAATTGATTGTTTTTCTAATAAAAACCACTGCTGTGATCTACATTACAGCGCCGATCACATTATGTAGAAGATATGCCACTTATAATGTGGTGACAGATCTCTTTAACTGTGAGCAGAGATCAAAAAAGGATGCTTGGTGGGAACTAAACTATACCTTTCTCTATAATCTTCCAAATATGACCTAAACTTAAATTGGATTTACAGGTGTAAAGGTTAATAAATAAACTGTCACACACATTGCAGCCTCCTCACTGCATTTCATTGTGGCCAACCTTGAAGGAGATCATTATCTGTCTGACAAGCTATTGCTTACAATTAGGAACGTTGGTCTGATATGGTGATGACCTACTGTATAAGCACTTAGGCAAGATTACTTAGCATCGATATAGTATACTAGCTTAATTTTAGGACAAAACTATTTTTATAGTCATCATTTGAATATTGGACATTATTAGCATGTACAGAAAAAAATAGAAATGTTATTTATTCTATGACAGATGAAAAGGATGTGTCTCACACAGAGAACAAGACTTTATATATAATATATTGGGCTTGCAGTGTATTCTTTTTTTTATGAGTTACTATCAAAAGCAAAATGAAAATGTGTCAGAGTGAGAATCATGGAAGTATAATAACTTGTGGTCTATACATATCTACAAGCATTCCTTAGGTTACTGAATACTCTTGAGTAACAATCATGACCAAATGTTTTCATGGATATTGATTTTGTTTCATTTGAATTTTTTTCAATTCATGACCTACACTACGGGGACTGAAGTTCCATTTCATGTTTGAAGATATTGAGCAATGTTCACTGCTGAAGAAATGAGATGTAGACTATTTATAAAACATTACTGGCTAAAGCAAACATCAGCAAGAAAATATGAGGCTTTGCATTATTATGTGAAGTCCAGGTAAGAACCTCATAGAGAAGCATAAAAAAAGAATTTATAGCAGAGCAAATGATAATATATTATAGATATGCACAAAGTACATCCCAGAACCAGACCTGGTATTTGCTATACTTTATCTGATTATTTTTTTTATGGAGAACTGGGAAAGGGGGCACAAGCTTCATCAAATCATCACTGGCTTACAATGGGAATGTTTCAGCAGAATCCCTGACATTGTCTTAAAGGATTATTTATAATCATGCGTGACATTGTTATGTGCCTTTAACCAGTGCAAAAATGGGATCACAGCTACCTGACACTAGGATCGGGATAGTGTAACTGGCACATGGCCTGAACCAGGGGCGTAGCTAAAGGCTCATGGGCCCGGGTGCAAGAATTCAGCTTGGGCCCCCCTACCCCTCCCCAGCACCACCATCATCATCAGAACCGTGCGCGCTCCTATGCCCAGACGCCTTGCCCAACAGCCCCCATAGTATAATGCCCCCACACAGTTAATGCTCCCATAGCTGCCCCCACACAGTATAATGCCCCATAACGTATACTGCCCCCCATAACAGCCCCATACCGTATAATGCTCCCCATATCAGCCCCCATACAGTATAATGCCCCCCCCACAATATCAGCCCCCCCATACAGTATAATGCCCCCATATGTGCATAATTACTTACCTATCCCCGTTCCCACGTCGAGTGGAAGATCCTTCGCCTCCTCCGGTCTGTGCTATGAGTGACTCAGCGATGCAGCCTGCGTCGAGCCGCTCAGAGCACAGTGAATGCTGGATAAAGGAGATGTCAGCTTCTTGCTCCAGCATTGATTGGAACCGGGACCTCGGTGAGTGACTCACGAACCCCCAGGGGGACGCGATCCACATTGTAGGGATGTCACGATACCAAAATTTGGATTTCGATAACGATACTTCGTTTACTTTGCCAACAGTAATAAAAAAAAAAAAAGTTATTTTGTTTTCTAATGTGAGGCGCGAGGTGTGATGATGAATTTTGAATGTGCCTCACATTAATAGTAATTAACCCCATCATGTTTCTCAGTCATAATGGGTTAATATGTAAGGTACATGATGGGGTTAATTACTATTAATGTGAGGCACATGGAGGTTAAATTCATCAACGCACCTTGTGCCTCACAATTAGGCCCCATGCACACGACCGTAAATAACCTCAGTTTTTGCGGACCGCAGCTGCAGTCCGCAAAAATGGACCCATTCACTTTCATTGAGCGCGGACACATTTCTGTAGCGCTACGAAAATTATGGAACATGTCCGTCCTTTTGCATTTTGCGGGCTGTGATCCCATACTTTGTATGGGAGCACGGCCCAAAAATGCGGGTGGCAGTCGGCGGCCGGCCGTGCCCGCAATCGGGGGCCGTGATTGCGGGCACGGTCGTGTAAATGGGGCCTAAGTGATAGAAAGCAATTTTTATTTGATTTTTTTACAGAGTACACATCATAAATTATGCAAAAAAATTGTTGTGCAAGTTATTACGGCCACGCAAATACCGATTATGTGTATGTTTTATGTAGTGAGACTTATATTAATGTTTATTGTAAAAAAGGCGTATGTGTATTTTTTTTATTTAACATTACTTTGTTTTTACTTTATTTTTAAACTTCAATGTACTGGCCTATATCTATAGGCCAGTACATTAGCCTGTGTATGCATAGTACACAGGCAGTTGTTAGGACATACCTCAGTATGCCCTAACAACAGGAAATATGGTAGGACAGCCCTGGGGTCCTTCAATAGACCCTGGGCTGTCTGCCCATATATGGTATGTCCCTTAATCGCTTCACAGGAATTCCCTGTGACACGATCCAGGGGCATACCCCTCCTCACTTTCCCCTAAATGCTGCAGTCTGCTGTGATCGCAGCATGCAGGAGAATAGCGGCGGAGATAAGTGGTCTCGCTGATCTCCGCCGTTATAGAGCGGGACTGTGGCTGTGTGATACAGTCATTGCCCCACTCCTGACAACAAGTACGAGCGCGGTCAGCATGAGGTGATGCGGCCGGCGCTGCACTAATGAGCGGCGGTTCAGGCACTGAAGACAGAACATGGGGGTGTTTTGTAGTGCGACCGCCATGTTCTGTCTTCAGTGCCGCAGATCATTAGTGCAGCGCCGGCCGCATCGCATCATCCTGACGGCGCGCACATGTCAGGACACAGGAGCAGGGCAGTGACTGTATTACACAGCCGCAGCCCCGCTCTCATAGTCATGTGTACTATACTGTATTGTGCAGTTTGCGGTGGAGGAGGGGGGGGGGCTGTGATTTAACGCCCCCCCTCTCTCCACCGCAAACAACACAATACATTACAAGGCATCACAACACAATACATTACATTACAATACATTACATTACAACACAATACATTACATTACACTGCAGCTTACCTGGAGTCCTCCGCACCGACTCTTCTGCTCTGTCTGGAAGCCGTGTCACGTGACAACACGGTCACATGGTACACTAAGTGTACCATGTGACCGTAACCAGGAAGTGCCGGCTTCACGGCACAGAATATTTAGTTAGGAAACATGCTGTATGGCAACGGGGGCCTGTGGGCCCCCCAGGCTTAGGGCCCCGGTCGCAACTGCGACCGCTGCGACCCCATTAGCTATGCCACTGGCCTGAACAGTCCTACGGCACCATGGTCATGGTATTTGGCACCAGGGTCAGAACCACATATCTGGTAATTGATACTAAGCTCGGAACTGTAGAACTAGGCCTTATTGAGGTCAATTTCTCTAGTAATAAAGGAATGCTATTGTATAACTGTCTCTAGTCACCATTGCCCGCACAAATTTATTGTTACCAGGCATATCCTGTTACAAAGCAAATAACAGTAACAGGATAGGATGGTCAGTAATGCATTACTGGATGACAGAATTCATCATGGACTACATGGTACCAGTTATGTTATGGGAAAGATCATTTGTTTCCAACAGAGATTCAAGGTATTGAAGGGTGAATGTACTGAAAGCTGTATATATTTGTAGAGGAATTCTTCAAATTTGACGATGTCTATATTAATTTGAAACTCATAAATTTATGAAAATGGAATTTAAAAAAAATCTATCTATCTATCTATCTATCTATCTATCTATCTATCATCTATCTATCTATCTATCTGACAGACAGACAGACAGACAGACAGACAGATGATAGATAGATAGATAGATGATAGATAGATAGATAGATAGATAGATAGATAGATAGATAGATAGATAGATAGATAGATAGATAGATAGATAGATAGATAGATAGATAGATAGATAGATATCAGACTAATAGCTGACCTTACTTAAGCAGATGCCACTTAGTTGAGATAAGATATGTTGGAGAATATATTTCTCACACTCTTAGTTCAGATTTGAGTGATGAGGTTATTCTCTGTGTTGCGGTGCGGTTGAAAGAGGACCCAGCGTGATATTTAACCCCTTACTTAACATGATAATGGAGTGGTTACTCACCCTGCTCCAGAGGTTGGCATTTAGTTGAAGTGGTTTTCATCTTAAGGGCTTCTCTTACAGACATGTCACAACAGGAACCTTTGTTAGTGTCTTGATCACTGTCAGCTTGATCACTGTCTCCATGACCACTGTCCCTTAGGCTTGCTCTTTCTGGGTCTTTGAAGGTTGAACTACTGATTTATTATAAAGAAATAAGTAAATGTAAGTGTCTGCCAATGAGAAATATGCCCAGAAAGGTGCTTTATTGAGCATTATTTTAAATGCTATTACCTTTGAACAAACTGTTGTCTGCTTCCCATGTAATTGGACTCTGCAGGAAAGTTGTCAGTCTGTGAAGAGAATATAACATAAATAAATAAGTATATACATGTATGAATACATATTGAACAAACATGATGCTTAGTAACTGGCATATAAATCTGTTATATGTGTCTACATTTTAATTAAGTTGTGGAACAAAATTGAGTACTATGGAAAATGGAATTAATCAATTCCAGGCATTAGCTCTTGAAATAAGCATTAACACTTTGCCGCTGTTATATATAGAGCAGCACTGTCTATGTTTATGTATTTTTCATTAGCTGGCTGTGATGATGGAATATTTCAACGCATAGAATAGTGATTGTCGCACACAAAAACAAGTAATTCATTTATTACTGTTCATTTTTAGCACAGCATTGCCTATTTAAGTATTTGCAGATCACTAAAAACACAACGTTAATTCTGCTTTGTAGAACAGGGGGCAAAAATATTCAAGACATCCCTCTTCATTGCTGTGGTTAACTATCAATCTACAGTTACTCATGTATGGCATAGATAGAGCCTTAGATTACAGAGTCATTTATATCCCCTTGTATACAGCCGTTTCAAGCTTTTTAGCCCTCATCGGTGTAAGATGCAGAAACCATAGGGAATTTATGGAGCAGGGCCTGGAGGATAACCAGACAGAATAACCAGAAAGGTTAGAGCATAGGATCAAATGAACAAAAAAATCTTTTAAGTGGGGTTTTCTAGCTCCAGGGCTGGATATGCTCAGGGAACCAGGTAGCGATTGCACCTAGAGGTTTACTGCTGGTGCTGAAGGACGCCCATTAGATAAAATTCGGCCAAATCTGCTGATTTAGGTGGGGAACAGATGACTATCTAATATGTATGTGGTTGTCCCATCCCTCCCCAAGAGGCAGATGTAGGGAGAAAGAAGAATAGGGTATGGTGAATTTCAACATGCCTGTCGCTTTTCTCCCAGTGGAGATAATGTCTGGCAGTGGCTTATTCCACTCTCGCCATTGTAAACACATGCACGCTTGTGTATGGGGGAGTCTAAATGAATAACAGTCAGCAACTTAACTGTTTGTATTGTTTTATCTTGATGTCTATGGTGTTTACAGCACGTGCTCACTGACAACAACAATACCATAATGGTGATCCTGTTCATTTCAGGTCATCATTTCAACGCTGCATCTGGAAGCTGCTGTCACAATTCAAAGTATGTGCCAGTGCCTCCCAATTCCCAACTGGAAAGATCCTCTAAACTTATAATTTGGTGAATCTGATCTATCCATTGGTCAATAGTCGGAGGAACAGGCGACCTCTATTCCAGAGGAATTAGAAGTTTTGCAGCTGTAAGCAATATTGCTGTAAGGTTATTTTTTGAGGGTTGAAACTCAGGAGTGGGAAGCCACAACAAAATTAGCTCCGGAGAAGACATGGAGGTTGAGCATATGTGGAAGCCTTGACATAATTTTCACGCCTCTCGAAGCTCATCCCAAGCACCCTGACATTCCCCTCTTCATAGTTACACATAAGTTTATATATGCGCTTTGTTATGCTTCGTTTTTCGCCATGGTCTAATCAACTATTCAACTATTAGACTATTCCACTATTCATCTGTTCGGGTGTTTGGATATTCGAGTGCTCGAGTTTTCCAGTATTCACGTGTTCGGATATTTGAATATTTGTATGTTAACATAATCAAATGTTTTATGGGCCATACCTATTTTGAGTCATACCCTTGAACAAACTATCATGCTCTACTGTCACACTTCCTACTGTTTTGTCTATTCTTTTTACTTGTATGATTTGATAAATTCTATTAGTATGGACTGATTCCTGTTTTGGTGCCTTCACTGCCTGTACTAATATTTCAGCCTGTGAGTTACCAATGTTTATTCTATTCATGATTTAATAATAACAGATTTGTGGAAAAAAAATATGCACCAGGGCACCTCAAGATGTTGGACCATTTTTACCCGAAAGTAAAAGCTTGGTTCAGTTGTGGATCTAATGACCCAAAATAACAGCATCATAGACACTTATGATGCTGTTAGTTGTGGTCATTAGAGCAGTGATTGGACTGGGATTTGCTGCCATAATACGGGCTAAAAAATATGACTGTAGAAGGCCGGGGTCCTATGGGTCGAATACGCTGCGTGAAAACTGCGCAGCGTATCAGACCTAGAACCTGAAGCAACTTCCGTCTGAAAAACTGCACCACGTTGTGGTGCGCTTTTTCCAACGGAGTTTCCGCTGCAGAAAAAAGGCGCTCATATTTACCCCCTCCCTCTTCTCTGCACGTAGTCTGGCCTGCTGGGATGACGTTGCAGGCCATGTGACACTGCAGCGTTTACATGGGATGAAACGTCATCCCAGGAGGCCAGACTGCAGGAAAAAGGATAGACTTACGGGTATATATGATTTTTTTTCGGAGTTGCAATTTTTGCGGCGCAATCGCTGCATATCTGCCTCAAAAGTCTCAGCACATGGCTTTCTGTTGCAGGTTTTGCATCCCCATTGAAATCAATGGGGAAAACCCGCAGCAGAAAATCAAAGGAAACACAGCATAAATTGACATGCTGCGGATTTAAATTCCGCATTGTAGGGCAAATTATTAATGTTTTTACGCTGCATTTTTTTCCGCAGTGTGGGCATGAGATTTTCTTAATCTCATCCACTTTGCGTCTACTGCAAATGCTGTGTAATTTTCGCACAGGATTCCGTTGCGGAAATTCTGCAGCATTTACACTATGTGGGAACCCGGCCTTAGGCTTGCGTGAAAGTGGCCTTAATGTCCTGCTGTTCTCTAGTGTGTCAGAGGGCCTCTGGTCCCTCAAGCATGAGACTGTAATTTCAGCACCCCCTAGGCACCTCCTCGACATTTTTACAAAATGAGAAAACAAATAGCATGGAAATTAAAAAAATATGCTTTAGACTAAATCTCTTATGATAATTTTTTTTATTTTAACAAAAGCAAACATCACATATATTGATAATTTAATCTTCATAATTAAGTCTCTTCTATATTAATATGTTGCTGTGTAACATCACTGCATGCTAACAATAATATTAATGATCACAGTTGCCAAGTGCAAAAAATATAATTTAATGGTTCCGTTAAGTATTTTTAGCACAGCAAGCTCACAAAGCAAAGATCTAATATTGTTTACGAGATTCAAATTATATGGACTTCTGCCAATTACAGTCTGAATTATCTTTGTATTTGTCATGGAAGCTTCAAGTGGCATAAACAATGGAATAGAGACAAACAAAATAAAAATATAGTATACTATACTAATATAATAAGGCAAATACATCAACAGCAAGCATCGACAAGCGCGTATCCATTGCAGCTGTCATATTGACAAAGTCTTGACTGCTCTACATATCATATCATGTTGCGCTACACCAGCAATCTTATTTTAATGCGCGTGTGTGCGTGCGGAAAACACTTAGGAAGCACTGAGAAAACGCTTAATTAATGAAGCAGAAAGCCTAAGGTAATGGTTAATGTTGCAAAGCGAGTGTTTACATAAACGGATAATCTTAAAAATTACCCTTTTTTTCTGGGAGTTAATTTTCTTTAATCTTGCTGGTGGCCTTATGCCATTAAAAAGATTTTCAGTAATGAAGATCTAATGATGTCATTTATAAGGCTGTACAAGATGCTCGAAGTTTGAGTGTAGTGATATCCTTCATGTGAAATTGTCTTGCGCTGTTATTATCACCTTTTCCTAAACGATTTCTTAAATTTACTACTTCCAAACATGACTGTTTCTTGCTAAAGCTCAACAAATTAAAAAGTTAAATTGCAAATTATTTTGGTAAAGAAAAGCTATTGAATAATATAAGTAATTTAAAATAGTTGTCCCGTGAACCTCATTCCATATGCACAAAGAAAGCATATGGCCATTGTAGAGCGGGTCCTTAGATTGGGTCCCCCCTTTATGGGCCAAAATTGACCCATCCCATCTATGTTTTGGCATGTAATACTTTGTTTCCCCTGCAGCAGCTTTTACAGAAGTAATCTATAGCTGGCTGCAGCTTTCTCTGGCTGATCTCCGGGATTTTCTGAAGCCAGCAAGACAACCCCTTTAAAATTATAGGGCTCATGTATCATTAATATAGTACTTAGGTGTGTTCCATATTTGTCATTAAATTGTATTACATTTGGCAGTAGCAATACACAATACATCGCATTGCTCTTCTTATGTGCACCCTAAAAATTGTTGTACAATAGTTTAGATTATGTAGTCAGGGCTTCTGTCCTGTTTAAATGTCACATTTATATAAATGACTTTTCGTTTTGGACAACGCATTTTTGAAACAAGTCCCTCTGAGACTAGTTATTGGTGCCCCCCATGATCATACGGTAGGAGCCCTTTGGCTGAGGAGGTGAAATTAAGAATTACATGGCACCCAATGACATCAATGCAGTCTTTTAGGATAAGACTGTAAAATGATGGCTTATATTTATGTGCCTTTTTTGGCCTTAACCCCTTCAGGACTGAGCCTGTTTTGGCCTTCAGGACGAAGCCGATTTTTCAAATCTGACGTGTCAATTTATGTGGTAATAACTCCGGAATGCTTTTACCTATCCAAGCGATTCTGAGATTGTTTTCTCGTGACATATTGTACTTTATGTTAGGGAAAAAATTTGTTCGATAAATTCAATATTTATTTGTAAAAAACACCAAGATTTAGAGAAAATTAGCAAAAATTAGCATTTTTCTAAATTTAAATGCATCTACTTGTAAAACAGATAGTAATACCACACAAAATACTTACTATTTTACATTTCCCATATGTCTACTTTATTTTTGCATCATTTTTTAAACATTCTTTTATTTTTCTAGGACGTTACAAGGCTTAGAACTTTAGTAGCAATTTCTCATATTTTCAAGAAAATTTCAAAAGCCTATTTTTTCAGGGACCAGTTCAGTTCCGAAGTGGCTTTGAGGGCCTTATATAATAGAAAGTCCCCATAAATCACCCCATTTTGAAAACTGCACCCCTCAAAGTATTCAAAACAGCATTTAGAAAGTGTTTTAACCCTTTAGGCGTTTCACAGGAATTAAAGCAAAGTAGAGGTGAAATTTACAAATTTCATTTTTTTTTTTCGAAAATTAATTTGTAATACATTTTCTCTGTACCACAGAAGGTTTTACAAGAGAAACACAACTGAATATTTATTGCCCAGATTCTGCAATTTTTAGAAATATCCCACATGTGGCCCTAGTGTGCTAATGAACTGAGGCATCAGCCTCAGAAGCAAAGGAGCAACTAGTGGATTTTGGGGCCTCCTTTTTTTAGAATCCATTTTAGGTACCATGACAGGTTTGAATAGGTCTTGTGGTACCAAAACAGTAAAGACCCCCAAAAAGTGACCCCATTTTGGAAACTATATCCCTCAAGGAATTTATCTATGGGTATAGTTAGCATTTTGAACCCACAGTTTGTTTGCTAAATTTATTTGAATTAGTATGTGAAGATGAAAATCTACTTTTTTTGTGAAAAACTTACAAATTTTAAATATTTACAAGGAATAAAGTAGAAAAAACACCCCAACATATGTAAATCAATTTCTTACGATTATAGCAATACCCCATATGTGGTAATAAACTACTGTTTGGACCCACAGCAGGCCTCAGAAGGGAAGGAGCACATTTTGGATTTTGGATTTCTGATTTTGCTGGAATAGTTTTCAGTCACGTTTGCAATGCACTGGAGGGATGAAAACCATGGAAACCCCCCAATAGTGACCCCATTTTGGAAACTGCACCCCTCAAGGAATTTTTCTAGGGGTAAAGTTAGCATTTTGACCCCACAGTTGTTTTGCTGAAGTCATTGGAATTAGTCTGTAAATGTAAAAATCTACTTTTTTTCTGTAAGAACTTAGAAATGTTTACTTTTTACAAGGAATAAAGAAAAAAAAAGCACCCCAACATTTGTAAAACAATTTCTCCTGATTACGTAAATACCCCATATGTGGTAATAAACTGCTGTTTGGACCCACACCGGGGCTTAGAAGGGAAGGGGCACCATTTGGCTTTTGGAGCTCAAATTTAGCTGGAATAGTTTTTGGGTGTCATGTCGAATTTGCAAAGCCCCTGAGGTACTAAAACAGTGGAAACCTCTCAAAAGTAACCCCATTTGGGAAACTACACCACTTAAGGAATCTATTTAGGGGTATAGTGAGCATTTAGGCCCCACACGTCTTTTGCAGAATTTATTAGAATTAGGGCGTGAAAATTAATATCAACATTATTTCCACTAAAATGTTGAATTTTTTCAATTTCACAAAGGATAAAGGAGAAAATGCACTCCAACATTTGTAAAGCAATTTCTCCCGAGTACGGCAATACCCCACATGTGGGCATAAATGTTTTTTCAATAGAAAATAAATTAACCCTTTCCGGACTGATCCATATTTTGCTTTTTCTTTTTCGTTTTTCCTCCCCGCTTTCCGAGAGCCACAACGTCTTTATTTTTCCGTCAATAGAGCGGTGTGGGGGCTTATTTTTTGCGGGACAAGCTGTAGTATTTATTGGTACCATTTTTTGGTACATAAGACTTTTTCAGCACTTTTTATAAAATTTTTTGTTAGAGCGAAGGTGACCAAAAAACTGCGATTTTGCCATTTAAAATTCTTTATTTTTCACGGCGTTCACCGTGCGAGTTCAATAATGGTATATTATAATAGCTTGGACTTTTACGGACGCAGCAATACCAATTTTGTGTATTTTTTTATTTTTTTACATTACTTTAGAGAAAAAAATATGAAAAGGGTTTATTTTTGGACTTTAAATATTTATTTAATTTTTTCCACTAATAATAACTGTTTACTTTTGTTTTTACATATTTTATTAGTCCCCCTAGGAGACTTGAACCAGCGATTGTTAGATCACTGGTAGAATACACTGCAATACTAATGTATTGCAGTTTATTGTGATTTTTACAGGCTCCTGTAACAGCGCGATCGCTGTTTCTGTCCGTTAGTCCCGGGTATCAGCTGTAATACATAGCTGACACCCGCAGCGTATGGCACGGGCTCAGTGCGTGAGACGCTCCATATATCACCCCCCACACCACGACATGCTATTAAGTCATGGTGCGCGAAGGGTTTAATTCGCAGCCGATGGTGGAAAGTGAAAATTAACATTTTACACTGATGTGCCATTTTAGTGCACTATATGTTGTGCCCAGTTTGTGCCACAAATAAAATATTAACAGGGTTCTCCCGGGTATGGCGATGCCATATCGGTGGACATAAACGGCTCTTTGGGCAGACTGTAGGGCTCAGAAGGGAGGGACGCTATTTGGCTTTTGGAGCGCAGATTTTGCTTGGTAAAAGCTCTGGCGTTTTGCTGGTATTTCAGTTTATAATGTGGGGGCAAATGTAGGCTGGGCAGAGTATATCAGGGCATAATAAGAGGGTATAATAATGGGGTAAATAAATAATAATCCGCAGATATGTGGCCACTTATATTATAAATGGCGCCCGATCTTATCCGCTTTTGGAACGCTCTGCACATTTTGCATCGCCATAATCTGGGAGCCGGAACTTTTTTTATTTTTTCACAACCGGAGCTGCGATTTTGTTGATCACTTTTTATTCCATTTTTCGGCAATGATTTTTATTTATTTTTTATAGCGTTCACCCTGGGCTATAAATGACCGTTATATTTTATTCTGCTGGTCGGTACGATTACGGCGATACCATATGTATATAGGTTTTTTTATGTTTTGCAGTGTTTGCGCAATAAAATAACTTATTTAGAAAATAATTTATTTTCTGTCACCATATTCTGAGAGCCGTAACTTTTTTATTTTTCCGTCAAAAAAGCAGTATAAGGGCTTGTTTTTTGCGGGACGGGTTGTAGTTTGTATCGGTACAATTTTGGCGTACATGCGACTTTTTGATCACTTTTTATTGTATATTTTGTGAGGGGTGGTGACCAAAAAATAGTGATTCTCGCTTTGTTTTTCATTTATTTTTTTTGCGGTGTTCACCGTGCGGGAAAAATAATATTATAGTTTTATAGTTGGGGTCGTTACGAACGCGGTGATACCAAATATGTGTACTTTTTTTTCCTATAATAAAAGACTTATTATAGGAAAAAAAGCAGTTCATGTTTATGTCACTTATAACTTTTATTTTTACACTTTTTTTAAAACATTTTTATTCTTTTTTTAACTTTTTTCACTTGTCCCACTAGGGGACACTTAGATTTGCAGCTCTGATCTCTGCTGGAATACATTACACTACACACGTAGTCTAATACATTCCAACTGTCATTGTGACGTGACAGTCACACTGACAGGAAGCCTATGACGACCACCCTCCGGGTGGTCCTCATAGGCTTCTGTACATGGCAACCCGGAAGCCATTATCCGGCGTCCGGTTGCCATGGGTACGATTTCACATGGGGGCTGCCGATCGGCGCTAAACACCTTAAATTCAAATCGAACGCCGCAATTAAGGGGTTAACTGCCGAAATCAGCGGCGATAGGCCGCTGATCGGCAAAGGGGAATGCAGGGCAGACGCCCTGCACAGTTAACCGCCGCTGCGGTGTAGCGCCGCGCGGCGGTTAACTGTCAAAGCACAGACGTAACTGCACGTCAAGGTGCGCGAACTTACTGCACACCTCGACGTACAGTTACGTCAAGGTGCGGGAAGGGGTTAATGACCAAGGATTATTTTTTGTTTTTTCACTGTCGCATTCTAACTCATAACTTTTTTATTATTTCGTCGACATAGCCGTATAAGGGCTGTTTTGTTTTTTTTTGCGGGATGAGTTGTATTTTTCAACTGCACCATTTTTGGATGCATAAAATATATTGATTAACTTTTATTAACTTTATTTTAGGAGGGAATCAAAAATAAACAGCTATTCCAGCAGTGGTTTTAGCGTTATAAATTTACACCGTTCACTATGCGCCATAAATAACATGCTACCTTTGTTCTAGATTACGGGGATATCAAATGTGTAAAGATTTTATATGTTTTCCTACATTTGCACGATAAAGGCCCTTTAAAAAATATTACTTGTTTTTGCATCACCACATTCCACATTCCAAGAGCTGTAACTTTTTTATTTTTTCATTGATATAACCATGTGTGGGCTTGTTTTTCTGGGACAAGGTGTAGTTTTCATTGGTACTATTTTGGGGTACATAGGACTCATTGAGTAAATATTATTTTATTTTTTGTGCGGAGAATGGGAAAAAAACAAGTATTTTTGTCTTTGTATTTTGCGTTTTTTTGGACGCCTTTTAATTAATGTGTTAACTTCATTGTTCGAGTCATTACGATCGCGGTGATACAATATATGTGTATGTGTTCATTTTTAGTAAACTTTTACTAAATAAAAATACTTTTTAGGGAAAAAAATTGGTTGTATTTTATTTTTACTGTAATCTTTTTTTTTTTTCATATTTATTTAAAGAGGCTATGTCACCACATTATAAGTGCCCTATCTCCTACATAAGGAGATGGGCTCTATAATGTAGGTGACAGTAATGCTTTTTATTTAAAAAAACAATCTATTTTCACCACTTTATTAGCGATTTTAGATTTATGCTAATGAGTGTCTTAATGCCCAAGTGGGCGTGTTTTTACTTCAGACCAAGTGGGCGTTGTACAGGGGAGTGTATGACGCTGACCAATCAGCATCATGCACTCCTCCCCATTCATTTAGGCAGCGCATAGGGATCCTTTTAGATCGCTATGTGCTGTCTTATACTAACACATTAACAATTCTGAAGTGTTTAGACAGTGAATAGACATTCCACACGGGATGTCTTTTCATAATCCCTGCACTTCGTTAATGTGTCTATGGTAGTTACAGCAGAGCATAGCGTAATCTCGCGAGATTACGCTGTAGATGACAGGTTACAACGAGATTACGCTGTGCTCTGCTGTAACTATCATAGACACATTAACGAAGTGCAGGGATTGTGAATAGACATCCCGTGGAATGTCTATTCACTGTCTAAACACTTCAGTATCGTTAATAGGTTAGTGTAAGACAGCACATAGCGATCTAAAAGGATCCCTATGCGCTGTGTAAATGAATGGAGAAGAGTGCATGATGCTGATTGGTCAGCGTCATACACTCCTCTGTACAACGCACACTTGGTCTAAAGTAAAAACACGCCCAGTTGGGCATTAAGACAATCATTAGCATAAATAAAAAATCGCTAATAAAGTGGTCAAAATAGATAGTTTTTTAAAATAAAAAGCACTGCTTATGTAGGAGATAGGGCACTTATAATGTGGTGACAGAGCCTCTTTAACTGTTTTACATTTATTTTTTTTAGTCCCACTAGGAGACTTCACTCTGCGATCTTCTGATCGCTTATATAATGCTTTGGTATACTTAGTATACCAAAGCGTTATTGCCTGACAGTGTAAAACTGACAGGCAATCTATTAGGCCATGCCCTTGGCCTAATAGGCAAACCTGGGGACATTTGTAAGGCTCCGGCTGCCATGGAAACCCGCCGGCGCCCCACCTTTGCGTCGCGGGGCTGCTGATGGGGTGACAGAGGGAGCTTCCTCCCTCTGTCAAACACATTTGATGCCATAGTCGCTATCGACCACAGCATCTAAGGGGTTAAACTGCAGCAAAAGGGAGTACTCTCCAATTTTTCGCAGTTGTGGCAGGAGCCTGGCTGTGTATAACAGCCGTGCTCTTGCCGCTGATCTCGTGGGCATAGTAGAAATACCGATGAGATCTGAGGTCAGAGTGAAGAATATATCCGTCACGATGCGGGAAATATCTCCTGCCTGTGATGGATATATCCATCATTTGTCGTTAAGTGTTTAAAATACAGGGGAAAAAAACAATAATTTTTGATGTTCACAACTTCTTCTGGTCTTCAAAACCTAAAAATAACCCTGAAACTAAAAAGAGATTTAAATTGAGGAAATAGGAGTTTTTCCGCGTAGCACTTCTGAGTTTATCGCTTTGCACAACTTATTCTGATATCATTGTGTAGTATCTATGATTTTAAAGGTACAGAGAAGAAATAGTTAAATTACAAATTTAGCTCTCAAAAACTATGGGGCAGATTTATTAATGATGGCTTAACGATACATAGCCTAAAGCTATAGGTGCTATGCTGAAGATGCGCTAAATTTTTAAATGACATGAATGCTGTTTGATAGATTTGGCACATCTTGGCGCATGTTAGACTCCTTTCTCCTCTTTAACCCACATATTGGGTAGCCTACTTTAGACCAGTATTCTGCGAAAGAAAACTGGTGCACGTGTTAAATCTGGAGCATTTTACGACACAACAAATCTTAACAAAAGACAATAATAAATATTCCCCTATATGTGTATTTTGAATGATTTAAAATGAGAAATATCTAATTATATTTAGTACATTTATTTCACTTAAATAATTTGTATAAATGTTTAGACTAAATGTTTAGACATTTTGTTGCTTAAATTAAAAGAAATGCTTGAAAATTGAGGTTATGGAAAAACACTAAGTATTTAATAATTGCTTATTTCTGCTTGATAGGGTTTTGCAGTAGTGTGACTCTTAAACAGTTAATGGTTGTGTTTAATGCTCACTAACAATATAGGCCAATCTGCTGTTTTCTAGTTCTGCTATATGTAATGTTCAATCAGCTATGATTGTTTTATACGGTAAGCCAAGAACAGGAATGGCTCATTCCACAACTGGACGGAATAATACTCTGTATTATTGATATGCCGCCCACGGAAAAGAAAGAACAAAGTACAAAACATCTTGTAGAACGGTAAAAACTGTATTACATACTGACCAGGAAAAGTATAAGATATTCTTAATATGTCCTATAGCAATAATACATCTTTAATATAGGAAAGTTTAGCCAAGACTCCATGATTAAGAGCCAATTATTTATTTTTTATAAACAAACTTCTTTGTGTGGTAGCAAGTGACAGAGGAATGTATCTTGAGTCTTACCAATCCCCCTTGCCACTTCTCTGCCCTTAATATAGTGCCAGTCTGACGTTGAGCTAAAGGCTTATTAAAAGTATAAAATATAAAACACACTGTACCGTAGCAACCAGTCTGTCCTAAATAACTCATTTGTTGAGCTTGAAGCTGCCAACAGAAAAGGTGGGGCGGCCTAGCAACAGTTAAATTATTTAACTCCTCATCTCAACCTGCGTTATTAAACTACCTGCATTATTAGACGACTTGCACTCGTAAAAGAAAAATCTGCTGCAAATCCGCAGCAAAATTTGCATGTCACACATGCAGATTGTGCAGCGGCACTTGTTGCGGCTTTCATTGCAGATTTTAGAATTCACAACACAGGTCAATTCCCGTAAGGAAAAATTTAACTGCAAATCCAGAAAGAAAGACCCTAGTATATCTGTCCCATGTGTAAAGGCTCTAAATTAATATTTTTAAAAATTAAAGAACATATTAATTTAAGTGGAGAAACTCTTTATAAGAATTTACCATTGAAACCAAATTCCGAACAAATATATAGAATTTATGGATGAGTGAGAACTGAAGATTCTAGGAAGAAAATTGTGTTCAATAAAATGTCTCTTCCTGCTCATGACCAGATTTTTTTCCATTTTTAGCCTACTGTAATGACAGGGTAGGGAGACAGACAGGTGAGCCCTAATCTACCCGCCACTCAGTCCCTGCCTACTTGCAACGACCTGTCCTAAGCGACGGGGTACAACTGGGCGACGGTCCCTATGCTCAGTAAGTGCAAGACAGACAAAACAGACAGGGGTACACAGAAGCAGGGAAACGGGGCAGCTGCCCACGGAGACACCGTGAGCAACAAGAGTGGTGAACGAGCCGAGTCAAACCAGGAGAGAGCGAGGTACAAAACGCTGAGCAGGAGAGTGGTCAGAAAGCCAAGGTCAATAACAAGCAGAGGATCAGTAGTACAAGCAGCAGCAGCAAGCCAGGAAACAAGCATAGAAGAATCACAAGCAAAGGAGGAACAGGAAAGGCAGGTATAAATAGACAGTGGGCGGGAACTAGCTCCATCTGGCCAGGCTGTGATAGGCTCTCCCACTCCTAAGCCTGCCATCCTGAGTGGTGGATACCCTGCCCAGATACCGTATCTGTCATATTGGTGCTTATTATCCGTGCGCTGAGCAGTATAGGACAAATGTGCTCAATTTAAAACTGCTGTTTGGGTCACTAAATATCAAATAAATGATAGTTCCAGCGGACCATCATTCCCCTTCCCTCATTACCAGTGCAGATATCATGCTCTTATTAAATTTGGTTTTAAATGTATAACACAAAATACTAATAAACCTATTAATTTGATTATTTTCCCTCTTTTTTAGTCACTGACTAGTTGGTGATGCACACTGGACATATTTAAAGAGGCTCTGTCACCACATTATAAGTGCCCCGTCTCCTACCTAATCTGATAGGCGCTGTAATGTAGATAACAACAGTGGTTTTTATTTTGAAAAACGATCATTTTCAAGCAAGTTATGAACAATTATAGATTTATGCTAATTAGTTCTTAATGACCAACTTGGCATTTTTTAACTTTTTACCAAGTGGGTGTTGTAAAGAGAAGTGTATGATCCTGACCAATCAGCGTCATACACTTCTCTTTATTCATGCCCAGCTTGTTTCACTGCACAGCGTGATCTCACGAGATCACGCTGTGACGGGACTTCCTCCCACAGGTTCTTCACCGGGGTGATGGAAGAGTCAACAGACATCGCCTCCAGCCGTGCCAGTACGTTTATCTGAATCTGCAGCGGCTGGAGGCAATGTCTGTTCAGTCTTCCATGGCTCCGGTGAAGAACCTGTGGGAGGAAGTCCCGTCAAAGCGTGATCTAGCGAGATCACTCTGTGCAGTGAAACAAGCTGGACATGAATGAAGAGAAGTGTATGATGCTGATTGGTCAGCGTAATACACTTCTCTTTACAACGCACTCTTGGTAAAAGTTAAAAAACGCCCAGTTGGTCATTAAGAACTAATTGGCATAAATCTAAAATTGTTCATAACTTGCTCAAAAATGATAATTTTTGAAAATAAAAACCCCTGTTGTTATCTACATTACAGCGCCAATCAGATTAGGTAGGAGACGCGACACTTATAATCTGGTGACAGAGCCTCTTTAAGTAAACTATTTGTGTAATAAAATAAGTGGAAACTCGTTTTGTTAACCTAAAAATCTGTCCATGGTCATGTGATGGGCACACACGTGCTGCACTCTTTACAAGACAGAGCTCTGATAACGGTACTGTAACTGTAATGAGCCCCGCATCTGTGCATTCATCACATGACCAAGACAAGTTTTTTAATCACTGAAAGTAAACAATGAAAATTTCTATTATATGAATGCCTAGTTTTGGGCTATGGCAAATGCGGTCTAGAAAACTGTGATGCATTGAAAATCAAATGTAACTTAAAAAACTTAACTTAACATAATCTTAGCTTGTTGACCAAAGAGAAGGATTTTTTATTTATTACCTATTGCTTTTTAACCTAATGCAGTAGAACAGAAGCTCTACAGTATCTTCACCATATACAGTAATTATCCTATGTTAAAGTTTTTTTTACTAACAATTTCTTTAAGTGTTTTGAACTAGTCAGTCCCGCGGATCTGACGGATTCAGGTTTCAGCTCTTGACATAGCTGCTCTGTATACAGGATACAAAGCAGCTGTATCTAAAAAAAAATGTTTTATAATAACAAGTATTCAGGAAGTTGCACAAAACACACTGATAGACATTTTTATTTTAAAAAAAACAAAAAAAAAAAAACGATTCCAAAGGTGTACATAGCCTTTAACATCTTATGTTAAGTTGAGCTTGGTTAGGACGTTTTTATTTTGATACTTTTCTTTTATTAACCCAAAATCATATAAATTTCCCTTTATTGTGTGCAGATCATCAGTAACCCTTCATCATGTTTGTGTAGGTTATATGGGAGGCAATAAACTGAACTAAACACAATCTCAGTCAACTTGATGAGGGCAATTGATCTACTAGAGTTCACATTGCAATCTAAATTAATTGCTGGTATAAGCTTTTCCAAATCATATGACTTCATTTGCATTAATCAAGTTCATGGTGCAATTGCCAGCTATTTACAAATTCAGATTAGATCAATTTCTCACATTTTATGTAAGATTGTTAAAGGGGTTCTGCAGGACTAAGGAATTAAAGTTTATTGAAGGCCGTACATTGCTTTCTGTTGATATCCAATATACTATATGAGACCTGACATAGACTATACATATGTGTTCCTCTATATTAAGGGAGAACTTCCTGTAGAAAAATCAATTTTTCCGTGATTTTCCAAAAATACATTGCTGCGCTTTTGCTGTGATTTTCAGAAAATCGCAGGAAAATGGTGCAGTAAAAAAAATATTTTTGATCACTGCATGTGAAGCCAGCCTTATGAATGCTGCAATTTTTTTTTTACTTTGCTTCTCATCTGCCCAAGCACATTAAATATAATCAGACATTTCCCCCCAACATTACTCTTACTTTTATTAGTACATTGCAGTCTAGGCTCTTTCACTCCCTCCTGCAATTTGCCTTGCAGGGCCGCCCTCTCGTCATGGCTCAGCTATCACTATCACTCCATTGGTTCTCCCATAGATGCAAGAGGACTTGCTGATTAGATGAATGCCTGTCAGCTAGAGAGAATGACAGGCTCTCATCCAATCAGCAATTCCAAGTGGCACAGAGTGTGCTGCGTGCAGGGGAGCCGGCAGCTGGAGGTATGGGGGCGGCCCACTGACTGATAGGACGACTGGGAATCTTCCCGGTAGTTTACATTGCCAATCTGCCCCCAGCCTAGTAAATGGCAGATCAGGGAGTTATCTCCCTGCTCTGCCATAGTCCTAAGTCCTAATGACGCAGATACTTTTGACTGTGGTGTTGCTACCGCTGTAGCAGCCATAACAGCTGCTAGCGGCGCCACCGGGCTTGGGGGCCGGTGCTGGCGGGCCCCCTCATGCCGTGGGCCCTGTAGCAGCCGCTATGGCTGCTACAGCGATAATTAGGCCACTGGTGTACAGCAATGTGGAATATGTTGCCACTATATAGGACAAACAGACAATCATAGCTAAATGAATATATGTGCACAATTCTATAAATGAGTCCAAGCATAAATGGTAGTGAAACCAGTATCATACGTCTTAAAGGCTATGGACACTTTAGAGGGCATTTTTTTCCCCATAAATAGATTAGTCAGTGTGTTTTATGTAACTTTGTAATTAGTCTTTATTAAAAAAAAAAATTTACATTTGGAGATAGAGCTGTGTTCTCTATACACAGTAGCTGCATCTCTCGTTTTACAATGAATCTGTCAATCCCGCGGACCTGACGGGTTCAGTGTCGGTGGCTCCTGCATGTCTCTGACATGCAGGATTCACCTGTAATTGATCACATCTAAGTTATGAACGAGAGATGCAGCTGCTCTGTATAGAGAATACAGAACATCTGTATCTCCAAAAGTTAAATGATTATTAATATACCAACTACAAAGTTACACTAAACACACTGACTAATCTATTTAATTGAAAAAAAAAAATTACTCTCAAAAGGTGTCCATAGCCTTTAACTGTTGAATGGGTATTTCATATAATTTTTTTTCCAATTAACTAGTCCAAAGTGCTATATATATATATATATATATATATATATATATATATATATATATATATATATATATATATGTATACACACATATATACATATATATATGTATATGTGTGTAAAAATATTAAGGTATTAAGGCACAAGAAAAGCCATCAAAATTGACAGTATTTAGAAAACAAAAAATAGGCAGCACATTGTATAATACAGCAAATCTTCAAACAACATATGTATTTACCCCATTTATTTGTTATATACAGATACTGTATATTTATGACCTTATAGTTTCTATGTCTCACTGATATTGATGGTAAATGCTATTAGTGTGACATATTAGAAAACAACAACTCTCTTGACCATGGCCTGTGTTTGATATTGCAGCTCAGCACTTAGTTGAATGGGCTGAGATGAAATACCAGACACAGGCCAAAGGCAGGTGAGGCACTGTTTCTGGAAAAAATAAAAATATTATATTATACATCCCCTCAAAATATGCATTAAATGCAAATTTAAGGTGCAAGTTGTTAAAGTTTGTGCAATTATAGGAAGTTCTTTATGCTGACATCTACATTTTTTGTATGCTTTTTCTTTTTTGCTTTTAGCTAATGTTGCAATTCAGCATAAGCATCAGGTGTCTCTGCAGTAACGGACATAAAGAATCACACACACAATTGCCAGTGTAATATATTTGCATCATTCTCTTTAGATCAGACCTCATTTCACTGATATACTGCCAATAAAATGCATTAAGAGCCATTTCAAAGAGTCACCCTGTTCCAGTTTTCTTGTCAAGTTAATACATTGGATCATATTAACAGTAATTCCTTGTCAATAATGCAGATCAAAATCCTGTTAATGGAGATATGTTGCCAATACGGTCCTCTCTTTCCGAGGTGACAAAAATGAAATCGGATTACACAGTCTCCTTATGCTTTGTCGCATAAATATTTCAGAAATTTTGAGTCAACAACATGGTAAAATAACACTTGTCAAACTCATTTATTTCATGTTGTATGTTCTCTACAAGAGAAATCAGCGGTCCACCAGAGATGGTGGCGTTACATGTCACTCACTTATCACTACACACTGTTAATTTAACAGAGCCAATTTACAATGTCACTTTACCTATGTGCCACCCAGTGGCAAAACACACGGGAAGGGTATGAAGTATTCCACCTGAACATCTGTGACAAGCAATACATGAGCAGCATAGAACGAAAGTAGCGGGTTATCATGTATTGTAAGCTGTATACTTCATGATGGATTCTTAGTGAAACTTTTGTAATAGGGAATTGCATATACAATAATTTTCTAGTATTCTATTATATTATTATCTGGCCTATAAAAAAAATATAGTGTAAGCCTGTTCCATGTAAAATCCAGAGGCGACAAGCCTTCTTCTGCTGTGTGTACTGTGAATCTATGGAATAGTCTACGGCAGGAGCTGGTCACAGAAGCTACAGCAGATGGCTTTAAAAAAGGCTTAGATCATTTACGAAAAAAATATCAGCGCCTATGTGAATGTGTAGAATTGTTGTTTGAATTTTGATCCAGTCTGATCGCCACTTGGGATCCTGAGGGAAATTTTTCTCTTTTTAGGGAAGATTCGTTAATGCCTTATAGATGGTTTTTATATTTTTTATTCCTTCCTCTGGATCAATAGGGATGAAACAAAGTTCCATAATTTCTCCCATCCCTTACTTTTCTTCCATTCCTTGGTTGAAGTTGATGGACATGTCTTTTTTAAACCATACTAAGGCCTCATTCACACAACCGTGCCCGTAATTACGACCCGTAATTACGGGCACGGCCGGCCACAGGCAGCCGGCCGTTTTTACGGGCCGTGCTCCTATTATAAAGTATAGTAGCACGGCCCGTAAAATAAAAAAATAGGACATGTTCTATATTTTTCAACGGCACGGGCACCTTCCCGTAAGGAAACGGGAAGGTACCCTTGGCCAATAGAAGTCTATGGGCCCGTAATTACGGGCGTTTTTACGTTCGTGTGCATGGGGCCTAACTATGTAACTATGCATTTGTAACAGCATCATATGAGAGGTAGCTGTCCAATGATAAGCATTGTTATGTAAAATGGATACTGTATGTGCAATGTTAGTGAATTGAAACTTTACGTAGTTCGTACGGTTGAAAAAAAGACACGTCACATTCTTTTAACTGAAATTCTGAAGCACATGTAGAGAAATTTTAATATAGTAGCATGCTCTAGGTGTAATATGTGTAGTGATTTTTTTCCCATTGATGTCAATGTAGGAAAACATCAACATTAACAAAAGGCACGTAAAAACGGTAAATGTGGTACTACAGATGTGATTTTCTATAAAAAGTCATACGAATGAATCCTAGGAGAGTTTTTTTTTTTAAAGTAAAAAGCACCAATAATTGCGACGTAAGCTGCCTGCCAAACATGCCATTTTTGTTGCCTTTCTCCACATCATTATTAGGCCTCCTTCACACAGGGTTTGTGTTCTGCGTTTCCAAACACATGTAACAAAATGCCTTCAGTTTGAAGTGGTATTTTTTATAATGTTTTTTTTACATGCATTTTAAGTGGCGTTTTTATTTTGCCTCATTTTGTATATTAAGTTTTCTAAGTGTTTTTTTAAAGTTCAATGGAGAATCCTTTGGAGAAAAATGGCAGAAAAAAATGCTATACCTAAAGTTTAATAAAAAAACAACCAACCCAAAAAATGCTACTAAAATGCCATAATCCAAAATGTATAAATGATTTCTCATATTTCACTATGGTCTTGAAATTAACATCTGGCCGCAACACTTAAAAAAATAGGCAAAGAAAAAATGCACGGCAAAACACCTCCGAAAATGCTGCTAAACACTGTGTGATACTGGCCTTACCCCATCTCTTCTATGCAAGCCTAGCCCTAAAATTGATTTAATGCCTTCATATGCATATTTATTGATAGTACCTTGCAACAGTTTTTTTTTGTTTTTTAACTGCAATGTCTCTTGGCTGCATAAAAAGAAGGACCCAATGTTGTAGCATGCTGTACTATTAGGGTATGTTCACACGCAGTGAGCAAAAACTTCTCAAAATATGGAGCTGTTTTCAAGAGACTACAGCTCCTGATTTTCAGACGTTTTTTGTGGCACTCGCGATTTTTGCTGCGTTTTTCGCAGCTTTTTTTAAAGCCGTTTCTGGAGCTTTTTTCAATAGAGTCTATGTAAAACGGCTTCAAAAATGTTCCAAGAAGTGTCCTGCACGTAAAAAAACAGCCGCAAAAAATGCTTCGTCAGAACAGAACGTCGTTTTCCCATTGAAATCAATGGGCAGATGTTTGGAGGCGTTCTGCTTCCGATTTTTCGGCAGTTTTTAGGGCGTTTACGGCACAAAAAACTGCCGAAAATAGGCCGTGTGAACATACCCTTATTGTGAAGAAAAAACTGTTCTAACTGAACAAGTGTAAAATAATGCAGTATGACTGACCATCGAAATAGAAGGGGAAATTTTTTTAATTAAAATAACATATAAACAGCCTTGAATTTGTTGCTAAGCCTTACACATTATTAAATTCTTCCTTTCCTCCTTTTTTTTTGCGAACTAAAATATTTTTTAATAGTAAAGTTACTTTTCAAATAAGCTTTTTGTTCCAAAACTATTTATTAACATAGAACTCAAAAACATGAGAGCAAAACGACAACTAAAGGTCAATGAATTGAATTCTCATTTATATTTTCATTTAGCAATCGAGTGCACTGAAACTCAACGATTACATTTAAAACGCTTTAGTGCACCTTTTATCTCCATGACAGTACCTTAAGACTACCAACCAGAGATCATGTTTACAAGAGTTAGCCATGTGGAATGATATATAATCTCCGATTATGTGTGGTTTATTAAATTACTGGCTGAAAATAAAGAACTTAAATCAACTGATAAAATGACAATATTTATATTTGACAGATGTTTGACATTTCACACAGTATATTTCGTTATTGCAGCAAGAAGTTTTCAAATACTACTAAATGATATCGTTATTGCTACACTTTTACTATGTTTCCATCTATTTTATACTAATTTTATTGAACCACATATTCAGAAACCACAAACATAAAGTCAACTTCTATACATAAGATGTACATTGTATATAGCTTAGAGGAGCGATTTACATTATTATCGGCAAGGTGAAAAGTGACATAGAGGTCTATTACCGATCCCCAGTATAGCCCTCCTCAACAACACTTCCACCATTTCCACTGCTTTAAAAAAAAAAAAAAAAACGCTAAATGGGCATTACGTCTAAATGTTGTATTGGGATTCAATATTTCCTACTAAAAGGTGGACAAACCAGTAAGCAAACATGACAGTTATTGTTCATAATACCCACAAGCAGTTTACTGGTGCCAAACACTGAGTTCTATTAGCCACAAGAAGGACTGACAGAAGAAAAAAAGGGCATTTAGTAGTACATCCATACATAAAAATGCCTTAAAAGAGATGTCTGTTTTAGAAAAAAACATTTTCAAATACTAAATAAGTGAATTCTGAGGTAGCAAAGGTGGATAACGCCAGCCAGATTGGAGAAGGACTACAATAAGCATCTCTCGCTATTATGCCCATGAACTATTGATTAAAACGGGCATTGTGTGTTACTTAATTTCGAGTGCAGTGGCCTTGTAGGAAAATGTAACATTTGCTGTTGCTAGAGGTTTCAGCAGCAGAACACCAGCATGATCACCTCTTCTTCTAGACCCCTATCAAAAAGGAGACTTTCATAAATGTGTTCAACATATGGACTTAATGTAAAAAAATCAAACTAATAGAGAGCTGTCATGAATTATTGATTTACAAATGTTAGTTCTGGAGTGCCGACATAGAAGTTGGTTAATTTATAAAGCAAGGCCTGCAGACCATGTATGAAGGACATAAGTGCCATGTTATTGTTCCCGACAAAGTTGCAACAAAAAAAGAGCACTATTTATATTCGCTTAAGTAATCTTTTTTTCAAAGAAGAAAGTCTATAAATGAAATGTTCCAACTGTTGAACTTTACAATCCTAATTATTTGTTTTTAATATTACTAGCCATGGGTGGTTGGCAGTTACATTTTATCATAAGAACTCTAGTGAAGAATTTCTCCCACTGAGCTGGTTGAAGTTGAAGTGCCAAAAGCATTATATTTAGACTGAAAGATTAAAGGATTTTCATTAAAACATTTTTCCCAGGTGAAGGTCCATGATTTATATAATGGTTTATGCAAATCAACGCTGTTCTATTTTGTACAAAAAGCATTATAAATATATGGTATTAAAGAATATTTATATATATAGAAATACACATACAGTATGTACTAAAGTCGGCCCGGCTTCCAAATTAGGGCAGTCTTAAAATGTATTTCACAAAGACCTTGTGGTCATGACTATATGTCCCTCTGCTGATCAGTGGGCTTCAATACAGCATGTTTCACAAGTGCTCATAACAATATGTGGCTGTGACCCCCTGCTGTGCAAACCCCTTTGAACTCTAAAAAATACCAAGGTGTCATACTACACCTTTGTGACTATACCTGTTTCAGCGCGACTACGTAGGATAAAATCCCATAGTGGAGGTGTGCAACAATGGGAAAAAAAAAACGGAGCCACAATTAGGCGCTGCTGTTTACAGTTTGATTTCACAAAGTGCTAGGCAGAATTGAAGCACATATTTAAAGAATGATTGTTCTTTCATTAAAATATGAATATGGTTATGCATTCTAGGCTCAGTCTGACCAGTGTAATATTAATAGGGTTCTCCGGGCATTTGATATTTTTGGCCTACCCTTAGGAAAAATCATCAATATCAGATCGATGGGGGCCCGACTCCCGGCAGAGCGCTGTACATATGTTTACCAGGCACAGCGCCATACACATACATAGTGGCTGCGCCTGGGATTGCAGCTCAGTCCCATTCACTTGAATAAGACAGGAACTGCAATGCCAAGCACAGGTGCTATGGAAGTGCACGACGGTGTGCCTTTAAACTGTAAAAAGACAGATCATATATTGATTACCTATCCTAAGGATATGCTTGGAGAACCTCTTTAATTTTCACATGTATGTATTTTTAGTTGTGTGTTCCAGGACTGCGTATATGAAAGGGGTGGGGGTGGCAGAACAAATGTGAAATTGAGGAAAGGAAGATAAACATGATCAGTTTCCAGTCACAGAAGACATCACTGGAGTCTGTAAAGTTGAATAAACTAAACAGTTAGCCCTTTTACCACCTGGGATGGGATGTTTAACCCTTATTGTTACCCTAGACCACCAAGGATAGGCTATTAACCCCTTTAGTACCCTAGAACACCAGGGATGGGGAAAGTAAATCTTTTTCTACCCTAGGCCCGGCTGATTCTAGGCACATGTATAGCAGTAAATGGTTTAGTAGAGAGACAGAGAAATCAGTAAGCAAGTCAATTCCACCTAGATAAAGTATGAATCGATGGTTTAAACTTAGAGGCTCTGTCACCACATTATAAGTGCCCTATCTCCTATATAAGGAGATGGGCGCTGTAATGTAGGTCACAGTAATGCTTTTTATTTCGAAAAACGATCTATTTTAAACCACTTTATGAGTGATTTTTAGCTTTATGCTAATGAGTGTATTAATGCGCAAGTGGGCGTGTTTTTACATTAGACCAAGTGGGCGTTGTACAGAGAGGAGTGTATGACGCTGACCAATCAGCGTCATGCACTTCTCTCCAGTCATTTACACTGCACTAGCGATATAGTTATATCGCTATGTGCAGCCACATACACAAACACTAACATTACTGCAGTGTCCTGATAATGAATATACATCACTACCAGCTTGGACGTGATGTTTATTCAGAATCCTGACCACTTCTAAATCTTTTCTGTGAGATTCCAGCAAGGCAAGCGTTATCTCGCGAGATTACGATGTAACCTGTCATTTCAAACGAGATTACGCTTGCCTTGCTGGAATCTCACAGAAAAGATTCAGAAGTGTCTGGATTCTGAATAAACATCACGTCCATGCTGGTAGTGATGTATATTCATTATCAGGACACTGAAGATTTTAGTGTTTGTGTATGTGGCTGCACATAGCGATATAACTATATCGCTAGTGCAGTGTAAATGAATGGAGAGAAGTGCATGACGCTGATTAGTCAGCGTCATACACTCCTCTGTACAACGCCCACTTGGTCTAAAGTAAAACACGCCCACTTGGGCATTAAGATACTAATTAGCATAAAGCTAAAAAAGTGGTTTAAAATAGATTGTTTTTCTAAATAAAAAGCATTACGGTCACCTGCATTATAGCGCCAATCTCCTTATATAGGAGATAGGGCACTTATAATGTGGTGACAGAGCCTCTTTAAGAAGGAAAAACATTTTAGCATTAAGGATTTGTTAAATGGTTTAGCAATGTTTTAAGTTGTTTTCTATGTCACTTAAAAAACTTTAGCTCTAATTTTGTAAAAAGAATCATCATATTTTTATTATAATTTTATGGAATTCTTGTACTTTTATTTCCTCCAATGTAATCATGGAGAATCAGCAAAGAACAAACCGTACATGGTTTCACAATATTCAAGCTACTTAATCTTCTCCATGATCATCAAAGCACAATTGTCTTTATGATCTCCAAATCTGCATATCAAATTACACTAAAGTTATGCAAAACTGTAAAGATGGTATCACATTCTCAGGCATTGGGATTATCTGAATAGACTGGTATCCAGTATACACATTTAGCTCTGCCCTATCAAAACCTATTATTCATACAATGAATTTACTAACGGTGAAGAAATTAGGATAATTAAGTGCTTTACAACTGTTCTTATGTATAAAGACATGGAATTCAAACAGCTTGCTATGCATTTCATAAAAGGCCCATCTAACACATTTAAATCCCATAAAAATATAAATACTTATACAGAAAGTTGTTACCAACGTAAATAATCTGCTTTGCCATTATTTTAAAAAATCCACTTATGTCACACTGTAATACACTGTAGCATAATTTAATTCAATGTTATTGAACAATTCTTAAATCGAGCCTATTCATAAGTGGTTGCTAAGCAATCAGCAACGATCTAGAATAAAATACCATATGGAAAGACATTGATCGAACCTAGATTTCAATAACAATGTTTACTTAGAAATAAAAAACTAAACGCATTAGGCAAAAAAGTAATCCATATATAACACAAAATATTTTATAAAGGAAACGCCAATTCCGAGACGCTACAAGCAAAACATGAACCTGTGTAACTACAAAAGAAAAGTATAAAGGAAAAATATTTAAAACAATGTACAAAAAGCAATATATAAAAAGAAGAAAAAAAATGTTTGAAGGCGTGTAATTGATTTTATTGCACAAGCTGTCAAACACTATAAAGGCTGCATTCAGCTGATAAACACAGTAAACAGGAAACTGGCCTTCACATTTTCTCTGTAAAGCTTTCTCCCTTTTAATTAAAAAAAGTAATTAAGACACAATGGTACATTTAATGACAAATATTTATAATGTAAAATTGCCACTCATTGTCCTTCTTGGAATGATTTGTTTAACCCTTATATAAACCGGTTATTAAACATTGTTTCTTTCATAACCAACTTTCTTAAATGAACTGTACATTTACTGCCAATGTAGATAAATTAGTATTAACCTCGGCTATGGACACCTTTTATTTTGTTATTAACTTTTATTTTAAAAATGCACTGTTTAAATTTTGCAGCTCCTATGTATCACAGTACATAGAAGCTGTAGAAAGCCATTCTTAGCCGAATCCGTCAGTGAGCTGCATTAACTGCTCAGGACGGATTTCTGCAGCTTCTATGTACTGTGATACATAGAAGCTGCAGAAGTAAAACTGTACGCACAGTATGCAGCAGTATCACAGACTGAGGGCAGATTCAGACGAACGTTGCGTTTTTGCGCGCGCAAACAACGCAACGTTTTGCGCGCACAAAAACCACTTGACAGCTGCGTGTGTCATCCGTGTATGATGCGCGGCTGCGTGATTTTCACGCAGCCGCCATCATAGAGATGAGGCTAGTCGACGCCCGTCACTGTCCAAGGTGCTGAAAGAGCTAACTGATCGGCAGTAACTCTTTCAGCACCCTCGACAGTGAATGCCGAACACAATATTGAGAAACCTGTTAAAAAAAAGAAAAAGTTCGTACTTACCGAGAACTTCCCTCCCGGCCGTTGCCTTGGTGACGCGTCTCTCTTGACATCGGGCCCCACCTCCCTGGATGACGCGGCAGTCCATGTGACCGCTGCAGCCTGTGCTTGGCCTGTGAATGGCTGGAGCTGTCACTTGGACTGAATTGTCATCCCGGGAGGTCAGACTGGAGGAAGAAGCCGGGAGTTATCAGTAAGTCAGAACTTCGTTTTTTTTTTACAGGTTCATGTATAGTGGGATCGGAAGTCACTGTCCATGGTGCTGAAACAGTTTAACTCTTTCAGCACCCTGGACAGTGACTATCTCCTGACGTCGCGTACCGGAAAATTTTTTGCCGAGTTCAGCCAAAACGAGTTCGGCCGAACCCGGTGAAGTTCGGTTCGGTTGTCCGGGTTCGCTCATCTCAAAGACACTCCGTTTGGATGTTTGGAAACAGAAAAGCACGTGGTGCTTTTCTGTTTACATTCATCCTTTTGACAGCTGGTGCTCTGTTTCAGTCGGTTCGCACGGAAGTGCTTCCGTGCGACCTGCGTGACTTCAATGGGTGCGTGATGTGCGAAATACGCGGAGATATTGAGCATGTCGCGCTTTTTTCGCAGCTGACAAACGCTGCGCAAAAAGCACGGACTGTCTGTACTGCCCCATAGACTTGTATTGGTCTGTGCGTGGCGCGTGAAAACCACGCGGCCCGCACGGACCCAATACACGTTCGTGTGAATCCCCCCTTAGGCTCTATTTACACTGGGGCACGTTTAGTGTATGCACTTGAAGATACTCCTAGCACATATGCTGAACTGGTCTAAAGACCTGACATTTGCAGTCTGGTATACATGGTTATACCTTTTTTTTTACTGTATAGAAAAGCATAGCCTACTGCAGTTTACTATACAGTTGACTACTGCAAAAAAATTATATACCACGCAGTATACGTTTCTTTTTAATATGGTGGCCTATGGATGATGTATGCCCTTGTATGGTATGCTGCATATGTTTGGGTTTTACATATGTTGAGATATTTCCCTAGTGTAGTCACCAAATGTAAAGCATTAACGTGATCTGCACAGAGCCTTCTATGGTCATCTATGTTCAGTTTCATAGAACCAAAGGTCGTCAAGTGTTGTGGCTGTGATACAAATGCTAAAATGCAGTCCAATTATCGCTGTCTGAATCCGATCGTGAAAAAAAAAAAAAAGTGCAGCTTAATTGCAATGTACTTGCTATTTATGTGTTTTTGTTACGATTTTCTTTTCTTAAAATATAAAAGTTAAAAATGTGTTAAAGCATGACTTTCTTTCAGTGTAGTTATTTTCCCTGAATTCAAGAAGGAAAAAAAGCAACAAAAACACAAAACAAAACGGCAGTAAACGATCTTCAATAAAAATGCATCATAAGAAAAAAAAAATGCTAAAAACTATTTAAACAATAAACATTAGTATAGCAGTTGTCCAAAGAAAACAATTAGGCCGCGTCAAAGAAGTGCAGGGCACTTCTTGGGACGTAATTGGAGCCGTTTTTCATTGACTCCAGTGAAAACCAGCCCCAATTATGGGTGCGAAAAACGCGTGCACTTGTAGAAATCTCTGAAATTCAGGAGTTGTTTTGTCCTGAAAACAGCTCCGTAATTTCAGACGTATTTGGCGTTGTCGTGTACACATACCCTAATTGTACACAGTAATACTTCATGACGGTTTGGTATCGTGTTTCACATTAGCAACAGAGTTTAAAGCGGATCTCTCATCAGACTACCCTGCATATTATGCAGGCAGGTCTGCTCTTCTATTAGCCAAAACGGCACCGAAAAATATTGTGCAGTTTCGGCTAATAGAATCAAAGAAAACTTGTGGATAGCGCTCCCCCACCTCTCTCCGCTCTCCTCACAGTGATTGACAGGCTCCTATGCATACAGAAACATGGCAGCCAGCTGCAGGGACAGGTGGGAGAAGCACTCTCCTCCTGAATACACCGGACTCATAACTTTAAGGCCACATGCACACTTCCGTTGGCCGTTATAGGGCCGTTAATGACGGATCCGTGAAACACAGACCACACACGGATGGCTTCCGTGTGCAGTCCGTTGTTTCACTGACAAAATCAATGAAAAGGACAAGACTGTTCCGTCAAAAACAGACAGGAGTAGGACCCCACGGCTCCATTAAAACAACAAAAGTGTGCATGGCTCCATTGAAATGAATGTGTCAGAGTGCTATCCGTTAAAAAAATGGATAGCACCATGACAAAAATATCTGAAGTGGGCATGAGGCCTATGGGATTGTCCACAAGTAACGGAATTGCTGCAGAAAGTTTCTGCAGCATTTCCGCTAAAACTAGCAGACACTCTGCTGCGGAGAAACCGCACCATTTCCTGCGTTTTTTACTGCAGAAAATGGTGCGGCTTTTGCTGCGTTTTTTTAAAGTCTGTGAGATGGTGAGATCTCCTTTGAAAAACCAGGGATCCACTTTCCGCAGCAGGAATTGACAAGCTGCGGTACGAGAAAAACGCACCGCAGGTGAACTTCTTGACAGAAATTTTTATGCAGCGTGTGGATGAGATTTGTTAAATCTCACCCACTTTGCTGCTACTGTATTCTGCTGCATATTTTCTGTTCGCAATTCCGGACAGAATATGCGCAGCAATTCCATTATGTGTGGACAAGCCCTTATTCTGGTACATTCTTTAATCACTCTTATTTGCCAAACAGCACAATATTATTATTTTTTGTACTGTTTTGGTTAGTAGGAGGTCAGACCGGGCGGCATACTATGCTGCCCTTACATAGGGCAGCATAGTCTGATGACAGATTCTATTTAAAACTGTGACTTAGTATTCTGATGGGACGCAAATTCTATTATACTTTTCTAAACAAGTAAATGCAACACTAAGTTTGGGTTTACACTGTATCTGCATTCAAATGGATGTTCAAATAATATGTTATCTCGATGTAGTACTGAGCTTTGTTTTTATATAGATTTTTGTTCCAGTCCTAGTAAGGCTACATTCACACGAACGTGACAGACATACGCCCGTAAACGCGTGCAAATCTGCCCATGTGCTTTGCGTTTTTGCATCAGTGTGCTTTGCGTATGGCATGTGTTTTTCATGCACTTGCAAGCACTTTTTTTTTCATCATAATTGATGCGTGAATTATGGACAGCACATGGATGTGCGCCCGTGTGCTGTCCGTGGTTTTCACGCTCCTATTGACATCAATGGGCGACTAGGTGCGTTAAAACGCACCAATATAGGACATGCAGTAAGTTTCACACATGTGTGAATAGCCCCATTGAAATTGCGCTCATCTGAATGAGCCCCAAAGTCCTGCTATTCCCCACAATGGATTTACACTATGCTAATACAGGAACTACAGTGATCTGATTAAAAATGTAGGTCAGACAATGTTCTTATCTAATGGATTTGGTCATTACAGTGATTTATATATTCCTTACCTTAAACTATTTATTCATCTTGATAGTGGATATCTTTAAAGATTAACTATGCACATTACATATAATATTTGTATATGACAATACCAATTCTGTAGAATGTCCTACAACCGCCGTACATCTGTATTATTATAGCCATTTTTTCGCAGGCAATGCCCTCCAAAGAAATTAATAAAACCCTTTGTGGAGAAATTTGCATTCCTTACCTGAGTTAAAGAGGCTCTGTCACCAGATTATCAAATCCCTATCTCCTATTGAATGTGATGGGCGTTGCAATGTAGATAACAGCAAAGTTTTTTTTTTTATATTTATGCAAATGAGCTTTTCAATGGACAACAACTGGGCGTGTTTTCTCGTTTTACGAACTGGGCGTGTATTGTGTTTTTACCAACTGGGCGTTGTGAATAGAAGTGTATGACGCTGATAAATCAGCATCATACACTTCTCATCGTTCCCACCCAGCTTCTTTCACAGCAGACACAGCGTGACGTCACCCACAGGTCCTTCAACCTTGTCGTCGGACAAAGAAGATATATCGGCTCCAGGCGTCCAAAAGGTTAATATGCTCATCTCTAGGGAGTTTGCTATGCTTACCTGCACATGGACATGCTGCTGCAAATTCAACTGTACTCTCTGACGCCTGGAGCGGATGTGTCTTCTCTCTTCCGACGCCAAGGTTGAAGGACCTGTGGGTGACGTCACGCTGTTTGTCTGCAGTGAAAGAAGCTGGCTGGGAATGATGACGTCACCCACAGGTCCTTCAACCTTGGCGCCGGAAGAGAGAAGACACATCAGCTCCAGGCGTGGTGCCCTTTATAAATTAAGAAACACACTGAATGGTGGCTGAAATAATTTTAATATATTCTCTCCTTCTAATGAAAATGTGGCTTATTTATGCAGATTCGTTACATCCAAAGTCTCATTTATCCACCTGTATTAAACCTTTGATCACAGAGCTTGTTAACATAAACAATTCTTTATTGTTATGGTTTCCTTTCACATAATCACACAGCAGTTTAACTGCCCACTTCTTCATAAATACATGAAACGTGCACCAATCACATTCTGCACACCTACAGTACATTAGATCACCGGTGAACTGGAAGAATCCTTACAAAAGGCACTATTTTAGCATCATCAGAGCAAGCAATATAATTAGCAATGTCTCTTTAGTCAGTTGGAAAATATAAGACATAGAAAAGTAAGATTATATATCACCAAGGAATGTATGTCCGTATTAAAGGGGAAACACAGATTTTTCCTTTTGAGGTAGTGGTGATAAAGTGTACGTTCACGATTAATGACTGTGTTACAGTTTACATAAATAACTAATTACATAATTCATTAATTTCATTAAAAGTTAAGTGACATTTAAAGGGAAAGCGTCATCAGAAAATAACAGGTTTTTCTGTTAAACATATTTTTAAATGTGTTTTCTATGGCATATCCTGTGGTTATTTCATAAATTTTCTACATCATTATCTAAATTAAAAAGTAATTCTAAAATCTTGCAGTTTTCACTCTGGCCACTGATCTTCACAATAGACTGACACTTCCTGTTCTGTAGAGATCACTTCTCTGCAGTTATCTCATTATCATCATAAGGCAGGATTACAATGAAAGGTAGCACATATATCTATCTATATATAGGATCCACCAATAGATGATGAACACAGCTCCCCTTCTATACCTTCCTGCACAATGACCTCTGCGCAGGTTAGAGAGCATGCCTAGAAAACTCTCCCATATAAGTCAATAGGTCAGGTCCAGTCTATTGTTTTCTATGGCCCATGTAGCCGCTGTAAAGCATAGCTCTAAATGCTGTTAACAGCAGCTCTGGCGAGATGGTTGCCCCCCTTAAACCCTTCCTGCTGCAGCCATTTTTTCGGATTTTCACATTTGATTTTTCCTTCCCACATTCCAAAAGCCATACATTTTTTGTTTTTTCATCTATATGGCCGTACTGTAATGACGGGGTAGGGAGACAGACAGGTGAGCCCTAATCTACCTGCCACTCAGTCCCTGCCTACTTGCATGACCCGTCCTAGGCAACGGCGTACAACTGGGCGACGGTCCCTACGCTCAATACGTGCACAACAGACAAACAGACAAGGGTACACAGAAGCTAAGGGAAATGGGGCAGTTGCCCACGGCAACACCGTGAGCAACAAGAGTAGTGAACGAGCCGAGTCAAACCAGGAGTGTACGAGGTACCAAACGCAGAGAAGGAGCATAGTCAGTAAAGCCAGGGTCAATTTGAAGCAGAGGTCAATAGTACAAGCAGGAACAGCAGAGCCAGGAAACAGGACAGAATCACAGGCAAAGGAGGAGCAGGAAATGAAGGTATAAATAGACCGTGGGCGGGAGCTAGCTCCGTCTGGCCAGGCTGTGAGAGGTTCTCCCACTCCTCAGCCTACCAGCCTGAGTGGTAGCAAATTGAGTCACTCTATCAGACCTAGGAGCAGATGCAGACTGATTAACCACGGGCGTCGACACAGAAGCTGTGTCTGGCAAATCCTTCACACGTATTAGGACTATTTTTTGCGGGACGAGTTTTAGATTTTCACGACACAATTTACTGTACTATTTAATGTAGGGGGAAAATGGGAAAAAAATCTTTGTGGGCGGAATAGGAAAAAAACAGCTTTTCCTTAATCTTTTGGGGAGTTTCAATTTAACATGCGGTGAAAACGGCATGTTAATTTTATTCTGCGGGTCAATACGATTATAGCGATACCAAATTCATATAGTTTTTTTTATGTTTTACTTCTTTTACATTTTAATGATTTTTATAAATTAAATTTGTGTTTTGTCGCCATAGTCTGAGAGCCATAACTTTTTTTTTCTTTCGATTGAGTGGTATAAGGGCTTATTTTTTGCAGGGCGAGATGTAGTTTATATTAGTTCAATTTTGAGGTACATGAGACTTTTTGATACATTCTTAACCAATTTTATGTGGGCAATGAAGTGACCAAAAAAACAGTGATTCTGGAATTTTGATCATTTATTTTCTACGGCATTCACTGTGCGGATTAAATTATCTACTGTAATAGTTTGGACTTTTACGGATGTGGTGATACCAGTTATGTTCTTTTTTTTCCCATTGTGCTTGGGAAAATTGGGAATTTTTTTTTTATTTTTTTTTAACGTTTAATCCTTTTTTTTATATATATGGAAAAAATAGTTTTACTGTTTTTTAACTTTTTTTTACTAGTCCCCCTAGGAACATTGGATTGCTTGCATGATATACTACAATACTAAAGTATTGCTGTAAATCGTTATAGTGACAGAAGAGAAGAATAATTCACATTCTTCTTCTCCTCTTCTGTTCCGTGGCGTAGCTGTGCCTGTGTGAACGCGCTCTCCTCTCTCCAGCTCGTCAGACAGTGAAGGAAAGACTGTGTGATCTCGCGAGAGAGATGACACAGCACAAGCCGCTGTGACACTGTCCGTAGCTGATTGGACAGTGTCAGAGCGATAAGTAACATGCCCCCATGCCATTTAGAAATAAAGAAACACCCCATTGACAGTTCAGGAGGTTATTTACATATCGGATGCCAAATATAACGGCACCGATACCTAAATAACGGAGGAGGATAGCATTTTTTTTTAAAGTGAGACAAGGTTTGTGCACCAGAGCCTATTACATGGTGCACTTATGCTCGATATATGGAGAAAAAAAAACACAAAGGAGAGAGACGGCACTCCTCTAAGGTGATAACGTATTGTCAAATGAAATTTTGTGTAGAAGTGAGTTTTGATAGACCCACCTGAGCTGGTTGTGCAAGATCATCAGCACAACTTAACTTTGCTGCTTGTCAAGTGAACTCACCCCGGTCTCGGACACACTGTGCAAGCCTCTGGAGCAGACCCACGGTTGATAGCTCCAATATTGGGGTTACTTTGTCGTGGTCACTTAGATTGAAGAACCTGGGAAAAATGCTCCTTGCATCAGGCGTTCTTGTGTGGGTGGTTCAGTAATTCCACAGAACCATCGGATGAAACTTAAAACAAACCACCCACACAAGAGCGCCCGATGCATGGTGCACTTATGTATGGGCACTTATGTAATATGAACATTTCTGTTTGCCAGCAAATAAAAAGGTGCTAGAAAACACCCACGATTTCAGAAGGAAATTTGCTATTTCCCATAACAGGTTTGACAATCGTAAATCTCATTAAAAAAAAACCTCTTATGGTGGAGGAGCTTTACTGACAAATTGAATCAAATTTTAATAATTTATCTAAATAATACTTTTCCATAACTGTGACAATGTAAATAGCAGTCATAATGGTACTCAATACTCAAAGAAGACTGTAGAGTTGCCTTTATTTCATGCTTTCAAAACCTTTACATCTAAGAAGGAAACAATAAGAGATATAGTAGGAGATAGGATTTATTAGACGCTGTCATCAAGGGACAAAAGCACATATGAGAAGCAGCTATATTAAAATGCTGCAAGACACTTACTCTGTTTTATGGTCTGTAATATCCTGATATAACCTCGCACTGAATACTGCAGGAAGATCTTTTTTTTTAAAATGTTGCTAAAAATGCTAGAAGGTTTAGCACCTTAAAAGCATTGTGAAAGGTGGTGTGCTGCTGACACATTAGCTAGATATTGCTAAGTATATATATAAGTATGAGAGACAAAGGAAGTGCTAGTCAATGTACGATGAGGATATTTATCCTTACGCTATCTAACGGTTATGGATTTAGCTAAGTATTAAAGAGGACCTATGACCCCTACTGACATGTCTATTTTAGTAAATAATTGTATCTCCCATGAAATAAAAATTCTTAAGCATCTTTTCTTAGAACACTGTGTTGTGCCGTTCCTCTGTTATTCCTTCTAGAAATGTATGAATACATTGACAACTGGGTGTTACCAGGTGGGGGTGTGTCTCTACACAAACTGACAATGTCCAATCAGTGATGATAGAGGCAATCAGTGCATGGACACACCCCTTTGACAAGATGAATGGTAACAACCAGTTGTCAATTTATTCAATAATTTCAAGGTTGAATAACACAGGATCGGCACAACACAGAGTTTTAAGAAAATATGTTCCAGAATTGTTATTTTATGATGAATGCAGGTATTTACTAAAATAGACATGCTAGGAGGGGTGACTGGTCCTCTTTAAGTAATATCTAGTGTACCAGTGCAATTAACACTTTGACCTCTGAAAAGTCTTCATTTAATGCAAATATGATGATGGAATTTTTTTGTTACTTGTTGCTAATTTAGGGACCATAGTTACTTAAAACAATTGTCAGATTTCAGAGAAAAATTTTCTATAGTATAAATGGCAATTCCACTTGATGGACATAATCAGCATCTAAACATAAACATAGAGGTTAACATTCAAGGTAATAATATAAGTGCCCCTAGAAACTTTTCAGTACCAGATCCATGATCCAACTTCAGCTATGTTTACATCATGTCTGCAATATGTATCCGATGCAGGTCCCTACTTATATATGTATATATATATATATATATATATATATATATATATATATATATATATATATATATATATGTATATATATATATATATATATAAAACATTCCTATATACTTAATTAGCCAAATAAATAGAAAAAGTGTCCCCTTTTGACATACCTTTGACATAGGTATACCTATTTTTAAACAGTATTTAAAAAAATAATTTACAGTACTACGCTTTTCAATACAAGTATATCCCGCAAAAATTAATTATTTTTTTTTACAAAATTATCACAGTGGCTCACACTATATGCTAAACTTGGTGCATCTTGCTTGACCTGTTAGACACTTCTCTCTACTTTGAAAAATAAATTTGTGGCAGATTTTCATTTGATGCACTTTGACGCATTTTGGTGAATTTAAGCCATGCCCCCATTAGCTAAGCTGTGTCCCTTATTCGAGACACTTTTTAAAAGTGTCTAGTGAGGCACATAGATCTGTTCTTTTTTGCGCACTTCCTTAATAAATAGGTCTAAATACTGATGCAACATTATGCGCCAGAAATGTGCCACGTTTTGTAGCATTTTGCAAAATAGTCTAGGCGCAAACACATTAGTAATCTGCCGAATATGGTTCCATAAGTGGTCACAACTGACCCTTAACAAGATTCAAACGTTATATTTAGGGTTATCAAGTGATGAATTCATCGTAGATTTGCACCTACTGGTTTTATGCACAATGTAGGCTTCAGTTCTGACCACAAGAAAGATGCCCGGAAAAGTAAATGTTTTTAAACTATTTATTTTGCTGGTTGTATTTGATGATGTCACTTTCTCACCTATTTGGAACCAATATGGTACTATTTTATGTTTTTTTCTTCTGTATACTTTATTGTGAAACTTGTGAAATAAAAATCAGATTATGTAAAAAAAAAAAAACTTTTATACTTTTTAAGTTTTCTATTGTAAATGGGACATCCACAGTAGCCCCAGATACAGGCAAAACATTCCTCTTTTCTCCACACTGTGTCTGGGGGTCTCTAAAAGCCGGGTACCCACCTTGCTCCTGTATGATTGCAGTAGCAGAGGCTCTAGGCTTGGTTCCCACATAGCGTAAATGCTGCGGAATTTCCGCAATGGAATTGAGTGCGGAAATTCACAGAATTTACAGTAGTAGCAAAGTAAATGAGATTTAGAAAATCTCATGCCCACTCTGCGGAAAAAAAAAGACACAGAAAAGTCATGTGGAAAGTGTTCCGGGGAGCGGCTTTCAATTCTGTGTTCGGTGTGGAGATGTTGCGTGTTTGGCCCATAGACTTGAATGGATAGCATAAATTGCGCAACAGTTTTGTTTTTACTGTGGAAACGCAGTAAAAACCGCTGGAAATCCGAAGGTGCACATATACTTTGATATAATCAATGTTTAACACTTAATCCGTAGGTAAAACTGCTGCAATATACATAGTAAAATCGCACTAAATTATTTCACAGATTTAGGCCTCATGCACATGAACGTATTTTTTTCCTCCCATAAATACTGGTGTAAATACGGGTCCTTGGTCACACGTATTCAACCTGTATTGCACTAGTATTTACGGACCCGTGCCCGTAAATACGGGTCCGGTGTCACCAGTATTCCACCCGTATTTATGGGCACGTTTTCGCTGCAAAATTGCACTTCACTAATCGGCAACCCCTTCTCTCTCTCAGTGCAGGATAAAGAGAAGGGGCAGCCGTTTCCGTAGTAAAAGTAAAAGAAATTCATACTTACCCGGCCGTTGTCTTGTTGACGCGTCCCTCTTTCGACATCCAGCCCGACCTTCCTGGATGACGCGGCAGTCCATGTGACTGCTGCAGCCTGTGATTGGACTGTGATTGGCTGCAGCGGTCACATGGGCTGAGACGTCATCCCAGGAGGCCGGACTGGAGCAAGAATCAGGGAGTTCTGGGTAAGTATGAACTTCTATTTTTTTTACACGTTGATCTATATTGTGATCAGTAGTCACTGTCCCGGGTGCTGATAGAGTTACTGCCGATCGTTTAACTTTTTCAGCACCCTGGACAATGACTATTCCCTAACGTCGCCTAGCAATGCTCCCGTAATTACGGGTGCACACACGTAGTCACCCGTAATTACGGGAGCCCCATAGACTTCTATGGGCCTGCCCGTGCCGTTCTTACGGCCTGAAATAGGACATGTTCTATATTTTTCAATGGCACGGGCACCTTCCCGTAAGCATGTGGGTAGGTACCCGTGGCCAATAGAAGCCTATAGGCCCGTAATTAGGGGCGTTTCTACGTTCGTGTGCATGGGGCCTTACCAGTGGGTTTTTTGAGATTCTGCTGCAGATTTTCTGTTGTAGAAAATCTGCAGTGTATCCTGTGTGTGTGAACATACCCTTAAACCCATGCCATACATTTATGATGGAGCGTGTTTCTAGTTCATGACTGACTGTGTGCTTTACATTTACTGTGCAATGGTCGTTAAAAGGTTAAAAAAAGAAGCAGTAAGTATTCGGTGGAAATTGTCACAATGTTGAATATAAATATGATGCACATTTTTAGCTACATTTTAAAAAAAGGTTTTAGAACCACTTATCTATATCTATATGACATATTTGCACGTTTGTACATTATTTTGCAGATAATATCACAAAATGTAAATATCTGTAAATCTTGATACAGATCACAACATAATTATAGTACAGATATCTTGTGGAGGGATGATTGAAACATGGATTTTCTGTTAAATGCATTTCCTTCAGAGAGCCACACCTACAACAATAGCAAAAAAATGAGAAATCGTGTTGTTCTCCAAAGTAGAAGACGCTTCATGTTAAAGTCCAAATAGTAAAATGGATAATTTGCATGCACTTTTTATAATTTTTTTTTGTTGTTGTTGTGGGGGAGGACTATATAACATTGCCAGTTACAGTGCCGCCATTGCAGTGTCAGCTACAGTAGTTTAATAACATTGTCAGCCATAACTAAGCCATCAACAGTGTCTCATGACAGTGCCAGACAAGTGGTCCCATAACAATAGCAGTCAGCATGCCCCATAACAGTGCCAGTTTAAGTTCCCCATTACAGTTTTAAACACAGTACCCCATAATATAAAATTGACTTTTTTTTTTATACTATTTTATTACTAATTAAAGGATATACACCCCGTGGGGGAATTTCACTAATTCTGGCTAGATTTGCACCAAAAAACTGGTGTACATGCCTTGCACCACACTTATTATGTATTTTAGATACTTTTTGCGTTTCACTAGACAGTTTTGAAAAGTGCGTAGGGAAGGGGCGTGTCTTAGTAAAGTCTTTAAATGCAGCAAATTGTTACAAAATTGCAGCAACATTTTAACGAGAAATACTGGACTAAAGTGATCAACCAAGAGGTGGAATGAGGAAGAGAAAAATCTCTAACATAGGTACATAGTTTAAAAAAAGAACGCTGGTCCATCAAGTACAAACTTTCTCATTCAATTATACATCATTTAACAGGATTAGATATAATCCTCAATTACTTTCATCAGTAAATAATTATCTAGCCTTTTTTTGAATGCTGACATAGTATCTGCCATCACTACCTCTTGGGGTAGGGCACTCCATATTTTGACTACTCCAACTGTAAAGAACCCTTTCCTATAATGATGTCTGGAACGTCTTTCTTCCACACACAAAAAATGACACCTTGTCCTTTGTAAAGTTCTTGGAATAAAACGGATTATGTGCTAGTTCTTTGTATTGACCACACATATACTTTTACATGTCAGTAAGATCACCTCTAAGGTGTCTTTTTTTCCAAGCTGAACAAGCCCAATTTCTCTAGCCTTTCATTGTAGACTTCCAATCCCATTTAATAATCTAGTTGCCCACCTTTGAACCCTCTTCAACTCTCCCTATATCATTTGAACAATGTGGAGCCCAAAGCCAGTATGCACAACTATGATATATATGACACATTTTCTGCTTGACTGGTCTAGTTTTAAGCTAAGTTTAAGACAGTAACGAATAATAAACACCCCCCCCCCCCAATTTCCCTATTACGTATTCTATTTAGGTATCAAACATGTTTTGTTTTTTTGTGGTTTTGTTCCTTTTTTTATACAAAATTTTAATCAATTAATAAATCAACAGTGCATTATTAATTTGGACATTTGTCTTTAAAATTGAAAATTGAGTTCAGGATCTTTTTCGTTTTTACATTACATGTCTCTTTTCAAGCTTTATTATTACAGAATATAATAAAATGTGTTTGTATATTTAGACCTTGTAGCATTCATATTATAGCACTTCTAAGCCATGCGTAAACACTGCATATTTTCAGACTGGATTTTTTTGTGCCGAAATTCCGCAGGGTATTACAATAGCAGCAAAGTGGATGAGATTAAACAAATCTTGCGTATAAAACCACGGAAAAAACGGTCAGAAATTTTAATTCTAAATGGAATCTCATTCTACAACATGTCAATTGTTGATACGAAAAAGCAGCAGAGATTCCACAGAGAAAAAATGGTAGGAAACTCTGCAGTGTTTATGCAACATGTGAATACGGCCTTAGAGAGAGAGAGAGCGCACTGTTGATAAATATATTTCCAATATATTTATCAAAGGTCAATGCTTCATTTACTATGGGACAACAATCCTCTCTTCCCTCATGTCGTTCCCCACACTGTTGCTGGTCAAACTATTTACGGCCCACTGCCAACACTAGGGGATCTGACATGTCTATTGCTGCAGAGATTTACTAATGACCAGGAAAAGAGCAATATACTGTACAGCTGTACAAGTATAGGACCCCATAAGGGTGGAGTTCTGGAGGTGGTCCGCTGACGTTTTTTTTACCAGTTTGAGGGAATAGAGGATTAATGTACCCAGGTAAATCAAGCCCTACCCCCTTATAAAGTGTTATAAAAACTATATTAGTGATGCATGCTATGGCTTTAAAAAAATCTAGATGAAGTTTAGATGTAAGTTAATGTATTAATGTATCGACATAGTGCATTTGGCCTTTTTATTAAAAAAAACTATGTTGCATTTGGCTTAATTTTTTATAAAGAACTGCAAATGAAACATCAATTTAATTCCCAGTAGCATTTCAGCCTGTCGATGTGTTGAAGTGATCTAAAAGACCTATTGTAGTCTTTTGTATTAACTAAAGCGAGCCATTGCAATACCATCAAAGGCGATTACCCACAGAACCTAAAATACCGTATTTTTTGGACTATGAGGGTATGTTCAAACGGGCTATTTTCAGCCATTTTTCGGGATGTAAAAATGCGGTGGCTGAACACCTCCAAACATCTCCTATTGATTTCAATGGGAAAAACGGCGTTCCGTTCCCACGGGGCATTTTTAAAACGGTCGCGTAAAAAAAAGCCTCATAAAAAAAAGTGCATGTCACTTCTTGAGCCGTTTGTCATTGATTCAATAGAAAAACAGCTCCAAAAATGGCCGTAAAAAAAAACGCCATAAAAAACGCTAGTTGCTTAAAAAACGGCTGAAAATCAGAGGCTGTTTTCCCTTGAAAACGGCTCCGTATTTTCAGCCGTTTTTTGTTAAGCGTGTGAACATACCCTAAGACACAGTTTCTATCTTAGAATCAGTGCTGTAATCTGCTGCGTCTTATCTCCTGAAGGCAAACAGCAACCACTGTGTTAAGAAGCCACTGAGCTCCGAGCTACAAAGGTCCTAGCAGTGGAGTGTCATGGAAGCCACATGTCCTGTGCGGTGTGTAAAAGATCTCCGTGTTATCTGCTCACTAACAGTCACATTACTCACAGAGTTCTGTCATTTGACTCTTCAGTGAGCAGATAATACAGACATTAGTACACACAGTACAGTAAATCTGTCCAGGTCCTGATCCGCAAGGACCTTCTAGCCACGCCCCCTCCTATGTACAGAGCAAGAAGAGCAGATTCAACACCATTAACCCCTGCCACTACACACCTCTGATGTATGGTGAGTTCAGGGGAGGGTGAGGGCACTATAGCTGCCAATATCTTGTATTTCTGGGTCTGACATTGTTATTGGGCACTGTGGCTAGCATTGTGTTGGGGAACTGTGGTTGGCATTGAATTGGGGCACTGTGGCTGGCAATGTATTGGGGCATTGTGGTACCCTATTGTCTCAATATTCCCCAGAAAATGTAGTTTCTCTTCTTTTTTATGCTACAATTTATGGGTGCGTCTTATTGTCTAGTGTCTCCTATAGTCCCGAAAAATACGGTATATATAATTCAAGTTCTGTGGAAGCTGTGTAGTACCCTCTGATAGGATAGATAGATAGATAGATAGATAGATAGATAGATAGATAGATAGATAGATAGATAGATAGATAGATAGATAGATAGATAGATAGAAAAAAACTTTAACTTGAGTAAAAGTGCTGTAAAGTAAGTGCTGTAAAAATATAGATACGTGAACTGTTTGTGTACGGTATAGGGCATAAGATTGTATTGTTTGTTAAAGTGATCTATAGAGAACTGTTTTCAAAATGGTCAAGCTGACTTCGCCATAATGAAGACAAAGTGGACGGCAGTCATTGGAAGTGAATGTAGAGCCCTGAGAGTGTAATTTGTTTTAGCATTTGTCAAATTATTTGCATTTTGTCCGCCCAAGGGCCTTTTGCCAATGCTAATCATGTATAATAATCCATTCACAATAAAGAGTGTGACCCTGCACTATAAACACAATGGTAATTCTAACGGAACTGTTGCTTTCCGTCTAATGTTTCGATCCTCTCTTTCTCTGACGGAAGAGAGGTAAATGTATATGGTAGTGTGAACTTACCCTAACCTTTCTTCTCCTTATATGCAGAGCCTGTACTCCCAGCTTATGTAAGAACCAGACACCATCTTGTTACTTCCGGTTCTGTATCATGGACAGGTCAACTGCACCATACAGCATAACTTCTGGTAACCACAGCTGTTGAGGGGAATTTATTAAGACTGGCATTACATATGCCAGTCTTAATAGCAAACAAGCTGGAGTAAGATGCTACAAATTTATTAAGAGGTGCACGCCTCTTAACATATTTGTTGCACCTTTGGCTATCCATGTGCCACTGGCTAAGTAGGAGCTGGCAAAGATTTCCACTGTAATTTTCACCAGATTCTGTAAATTAAAGTAAATGTGTCAGGCTGCTAAGGACCCCGACCCCTTCCACTAGCTTTGCCCACTGTGAGAGCAGCGCAAACGTCCCAAAAATCCTAAGTTTGTGACTAGAAAAATTGTTAAATGCTCCCCACTGTGTCTAATACTTGTATAAACAGTGAGGTCACCAATTCACTATATTTATCTGAAAAAAAACTGCTTTACCTAAGAAACTGCTTTTTGGATACTTGGTTATAGTTCCTCATGTAGGATTATTATGCCTTCATTTTCTTAGTGTATCTAAGGCCTCGTTCACGTCAGCGTCGAGTTCCATTAGAATTTTCCGTCAGAGAAACCCATGAATGGAAAGACAAACGGAAACCAAAGCTTTAGGTCTCTTGCACACGACCATTGTGCCACTCGGCCCGTTTTTGACAGCATCCGAGTGGCACCCGATCGTCTTCACGGACCCATTCACTTTAGAGGGTGAATTGGGTCCGTGAAAAATGGTCCGAGTCTCTGATCCGAGGAAAGATAGAACATGTCCTATCTTTCCTCGGATTACTGACGGGACTCTGACGGCACACACGGTCGTGTGCATGAGGCACTAGTTTGCATTAGCATTGATTTCAGTGGTAATGCTTCCGTTGCAATTGGTTTCTGTTTGTTTCCGTTCTGTAAAATTTTAGTTTTTCTAGCAGAAACAATAGTGAAGTCGAATACGCTATTGTTTCGCAAAAAAAAAACAACAACAAAGGAATCCTTTACGGAACGGAGACAAACGGGAACCATTTGCAATGGAAGCATTACCATTGAAATCAATGGTAATTCAAACGGTAGCTATGGTTTCAGTTTGTCTTTCCGTTCATGGGTTCCTCCGACAGAAAGATCTAATGGAACCCATGAACGAAACCCAACAATCATGTGAACGAGGACTTATACTGAATAAAACCATTTTAGATACAAGGGATTGATTTCAGTTATGTCATCTTGATTTTTCTGTTTTGTTTTGTTGGGTCTCGACATCTTGCCAGTAAGAAGAAAAAAACTCATAAGCAAAGCACAAATTGCTTGTATTTAGTATAAAACCTGTTGGACTGCCAAATGAAAATCTGTTACATATGTATTTATCTGTTTGATATGGGAGGCCATATGATTAAAAAAATAGTAATAATAATAATAATAAATATATATATAACAACTTACTACAGATAAATAATTTGTTCATCTCAGATTATAGATTTTAAATGAACTCCAAGCTAAATGGAAACACTGTGCTATACCTGGTGCATGGCCTGAGGAGGCGGGGTGCATGATATGGGCAAAGAACGCCAAAAAGAAAGACTCCGTTTAATATACCTCTGAACCTGCGCTAGGTATAACACAGGGAAGATTTACTAAACTGTCTTAGACAGCAAACACTTAACCCAGGCAGTTTAAAAATCTGCCAAATTTATCACAGTGGCGCACGCAGTATGATATATTTGGCGCATCTTGCTAGACATGATAGACACTTTTGTCTTTCTTATACCAGCTCTTGGTTGATGTAGCTTTTGTTTGGCACTTTATTGGTTATTTTAAGCAATGCCCCATTCCCCGTTAAGCCACACCCTCTTTTTAAAAGCATCTAGTGAGGTGCAAACATCTGTTCTTAAATTAGTCTAAAATAAAATTGCTCCAAATGTTGGGAAATTTTTAGACACATTATAAACAGAGTCACAGCAGTAAATTTGACCCAGTGTATCAGTTTTTCCCCAGAATGCTCCATTTTAAATTGGAGCCGCCATGGTGGCCAGCCCCTAGATACACAAATAAACTAATGATCCATTTTTTAAACGATGAACAATATTTGTAGCATTTTCCATTGATCATATATATAAGCAATAATCGCTTTGTGTAAACAGGCCTCAAAGAGGCTCTGTCACCAGTTTAACCCCTTACTGACCAGACCATTTTGCATGTTAATGACCAAGGATTATTTTTGTTTTTTTCACTGTCACATTCTAAGAGTCGTAACTTTTCTTTTATTCTGTCGACATAGCCGTATAAGGTCTTGTTTTTTGCGGGACGAGTTGTATTTTTCAATTGCTTCATTTTTGGGTGCATATAATTTATTGATTACGTTTTATTAACTTTATTTTAGGAAAGAATTTAAAAATAAACAGCTATTCCAGCATTATTTTTCACGTTATAAGTTTACGCTGTTCACTAAATAACATGTTACCTTTATTCTATCGGTTGGCACAATTACGGGGATACGAAATATGTAAAGGTTTTATGTTATCCTACGTTTGCAAAATAAAACCCCTTTTTTTTTAAATTACTTGTTTTTGCATCGCTGCATTCCAAGAGCCGTAACTTTTTTATTTTTCCGTCGATGTAGCCATATGTGGGTTGTTTATTGCGGGACAAGGTGTAGTTTTCATTGGTAGTATTTTGGGGTACATGGGTCTTATTGAATGGTGGGAATGGGAGAAAAAAAAATGATGGATCCAAATGGATGCTGACGGACCCCATTGACTTTTAATGGGATCATTAGGAGTTCCATCTGGGGTTCTGGTACTTTTGATAGCAAGAACAACTCTATCGCAAACTGCGACATTCTTGTGGTTAAAAATACCAGAAAGCTTGATAGAAACCCAATGAGCCCCATGTTGCAAGTGTGAACAGAATCTAGCTCAATAAGGGTGCAGTTACATGTGGCGCAAAAATATGCCACAAAATATGCAACAATAATTTTGCAGCACATTCCGCACCTGAATTAATTTGCGGATTTTGTGGCGAATGTGCTGTGTAATTCAGTGCAAAATTTGACATAGTATTGAAGTCTATGTTAAAAATTTTGGATGCAGAATTTCATCACATACAGAAAACGCAAAATTCCGCATGGAAATTTAAACCATGTACAGTATGTGTTGCAGATTTATAGGAATATATGGTGTAAATTTCCGGAGCAGATTTTTCCGCTATGGAAAATTAGGCCACGTGTGACTGTACTTTACTTGCAGTAAAGTTAAACTTTGCATAAATAAAATTATTGAACCAGGTACATTCTAACTGACTCTTGGTATCTAACTACTCCTAATCCTTCTAATATCTACTGTATTACATTACTTGCTTACCCACTTGCTGTAAACACAAATTTATCATTACTTTTTTTTTATTAGGCAACTTATTATGGAGACAGAAACTAAAATCGTTTTATAAAAAAAAAAAATGGCTTTTTACATTATGAGGTGACTAAATTTCAGAAGGTAAAAATGCAAAGTACAATTCAATTTCAAATACATGGATAAATTTGTTACAGTACGTAGCTTCAGAAAAGGTGCTTATGAATGATTAATAATAGAATAGTATAGAAAAAAAAGTTAATTGAGCAATGGGCAAATCTCTTTCATGTAATGAAGGCTCCACGCAAGAGAGAAAACAAATCGAGGGGCACTAAGCCAATCCTATTTTATCCCAAAAAAGGCTTCATTTCCCCAAAGTGTCATATTTTTATAATTACTCAAGCATTCGAGTATTGACAACTGCTGCTCTGACTACATGTCGTCACAACGGTTGTCAAGTTCGACATCCCATGACACTTTAATCAATCATCCACACATTATGGGACTACTTTAGGGATATAAGGGTCAGTTCACAGAGTTTTTTGATGATGCACTGATTTTGAAACCGCATCGGAATCAGCGCCAAAAAAAACAGCCAAAATCACCCCCATTGATATCAATGGGAGGCAGATGCATTTTTTCTTGGGTGGCTTTGGGCTGCTCGCAGACAAAAAAAGCGGCATGCTCTTATGTGGTTTCCACTGCTGACCTCCCATTAAAATCACTGGTAGACAGGAAAAACTTGCGGTGCTCGTTTCTTTGTGTTTTTCTGCAGCATTTTTTCAATGGCCGCAGGCAAAACACGTCACAAAAAACGTGGCCGCAGGCAAAAAACGTCACAAAGAAACGTGGGAAAAAAACGTTAAAACAACGCTGGCTGTTCAAAATCTGCCTCAAAATACCTAAAGGCATTTTGAGGTAGATTTTTCCTGCCTGTAAAAAACTCTGTGTTTACTAGGACTTAGACCCTGTTCACACAGAGATTTTGCAGGCAGAAGAATCTGCCTCAAAATTCCGTCTGGAATTTTGAAGCAGATTTTGACCTGCCTGCACGCTGTTTGCCGCGTTTTTCGTGACGTATTTCGGTCGCAGCCTTTGAGCGCCGCGACAAAAAACACTGCAAAAAATGCTTTCACTGCCTCCCACTGATGTCAATGAAAGGTCAGAGGCAGAAACGCCCAAAGATAGGGCATGTCGCTTCTTTTTACCGCTCGCAGGAAAAAAACTCCTCCGCCTTCCATTGAAATCTATGGGAGGCGTTTTCAGACGTTTTTTGACACAGTTTCTGTGTCAAATAACGTGCCAAAAAACTCTGTGTGAACACTCCATGAAGGTTCCCATAAAGCAGAGATCTTAAAAACTGTCAAGAATTGACACATTTGGTATATTAGAAAATGGTTTACCTTTTTATTATACGAGTCAGCTTTGCTGAAATCATAAAACCCTTTAACAAATACCCCTTATACCCTTGTCGGATGCTGCAGTCTTGCTGGAGGGCTCACTAATTGTAAATCCAGGGATACACTGAAACTTTTTGTAGTTCTACTGATTGATTTTAACTATTGAGTTGCAGTCCAAATGAAGGCTATGAGTTGCATAAAATGTTGCAGACTGATCTGTCACTCAATAGTTAAAATCAATCATTAGCGCCACAAAAAGTCTCGGTGTAGACCAGGCCTAAGAGGGATTGCTTCAGCCACCAATGTATAACTAGTGAGGTGACTGACAGGCCGGCTATTGCTATGCTAATGTAATGCTGAAGAATGAAATGCATTTCCTTTCTTTCATTGCGTGGTTGCAAATAATTGTAATGTTTTAGTTCATAAATGCCTTCCAGCAAATTTTTCCAAGTGCATTTCTTCATCCCCGTCTTCTGTCGTTTTGATTGTTTTATACCAGTAATATTATTTCACATGGGGAGTGGAGTTTTTCATTTTTATTGACCATTAATATGCCAGATTAGCTCCAAGTCAAGCCCAAAAGCAACATAAACATTCTATTACATTACATGGTTCTAACTAAATCAAAATGCATCAAGGAAACCTTTAATGTATTGAATATAATAAATTGCCAAGGACATTTGTTTTATTCATAAACACATAGGCAACAGCCTAAAACCTTAAGAAACCATAGTGAAAGATACTGGATGTCATGGTTTGGTACAACAGTAAACAGACCAAGAGAGAAATAGAACAACGTGAGCCAATAGCATAATGTGAAACAGGCTGAGTATTAGACTTGCTTGCAAGGCTCCTGTACATTCAAGGAATGATGATATCTACACTAAAGAGACTATATAGGAGATCTACACTAAAGAGACAATATATGAGATATACACTAAAAAGACTATATATGAGATCTACACTAAAGAGAATATATATGAGATCTACACTAAAGAGAATATATATGAGATCTACACTAGAGACTATATATGAGATCTACACTAAAGAGACTATATATGAGATCTACACTAAAGAGACGATATATGAGATCTACACTAAAGAGACGATATATGAGATCTACACTAGAGACTATATATGAGATCTACACTAGAGAGACTATATATGAGATCTACACTAGAGAGACGACATATGATATCTACACTAAAGAGAATATATATGAGATCTACACTAAAGAGACTATATATAAGATCTACACTAGAGACTATATATGAGATCTACACTAGAGACTATATATGAGATCTACACTAAAGAGAATATATATGAGATCTACACTAGAGACTATATATGAGATCTACACTAGAGACTATATTTGAGGTCTAGACACTATTAGATATGTTCTATTTGTGACAATGACATATACAATGTAAATATATATTAGCCTGCAATGAATATTAAACGAATAGACATTGCTCCTACCTTTGTTAATGGTATCCAGGTAGAGGAATTCTCAGCTGATGATCTGATTTGTCCTGTGTCATTGTTGTGACTGTGACATTCAACATTTCCTTGAGACTCAGTCTGATTATTAGAAGTAGGAGTAAGGTACATCACTCCTGAATGAGAAGAACTGAGAGGAAGTCTGGATTGACTATCAAAGTACATTGGAGATGTAACTAGTAATGGACAGCTGACAACATTCATTGCATTTTTCTCTTCCACTTCACTCTGCACCAACATAATATCATTTTTGTGGATTTTCTTATTTTTCATTTTCCCCAGCTTTGGTTGAGAGTTATATGGAGTTCTGCTACTGTATGGGAGAACTTCTTTGTTCTCTTTCTTACACTTAACAACTATTGTGACCATTGCTGCAAAAAGGATTATCGAAATTGCACTTAGAGCAACCAATACGGGTAAATAGATGTCCCAGTCCCGTTGTTCTCCTACAATATTACCCTCCTCTTCATAGCAGTCTACACAGTCTGAATTTGCCTTAATGATGAGTTTTGCTACAGTTGATAGTGAAGGTTTTCCATTATCAGTGACCTTAATTATAAGTTCTACTACTGGAGCAATATCTTCCCAGTGTGGATTAAGCAGCCTAATCTCTCCAGTCACCGAATCTATTTCAAAGAGGTCTTCTCTACTTTCTTGAATGATTTCATAAGTTACTCGTCCACTTTCTCCAAAGTCAATATCCATAGCTCTTACAGTGCTTATGACGTATCCCATTCCCACATTCCGGGGCACATAGATCTCTGCCGTATCATTTTGTAAGCTTGGCAAAACAATGACTGGTGCGTTGTTATTAACATCTAGTACAGACACTCTCACAGTAGCATTGCTTTCTAAATGTGGAGATCCTAAATCTTTTGCGAGTACTTTAAACTCAAAATATTTGGTCAACTCATAATAGAAAGTTCTCAAGGCATAAATTGCACCATTTCGAGGGTTGATAGAGACATATGTATAAATGGAAACGCTATCAATGTATGACGGGAAGATGGAATAGGATACGGTGCCATTCTGCCCTAAGTCTGGATCTTGTGCTAGAACTGAGCCAAGGTATTCTCCAGGGATATTGTTTGCAGATACTTGCAGTGCATACATACTTTTAGAAAAAGATGGAGGATTGTCATTTTCATCCAAAATTTTCACAGAGAACGAATTGGTAGAATCAAGAGAAGGGTTACCATTATCTCTAGCAATGATTGTTATGTTGTATTCATCTTGTATTTCACGATCTAGAGGTCTACTTGTTACCACGGTGAAAAAATTGTCATAATTATCTTCTAGCTTGAATGGTACATTGCCCAAGACCCAACACTGGAATTGTCCATTTTTTCCAGAGTCTTTGTCCGTAACCCGAACCAGAGCAATAACCGTACCAGGGGATGAGGCCTCACTTATTTCTCCCTGTCTGACTGACACAAAGCTAATTGATGGGAAATTGTCATTTACATCGGTAACAAGAACAGTCACTTTGCAATGTACGGGTATTGGATTAGGGCCTTCATCTTCTGCCTGAACATCAATTTCAAGCATCTCAATTTCTTCATAATCTATGTTACCCTTGACTTGTATGACACCAGTTTTAGAATCAATTGAAAAGAGCTCCCATACTTGATCTGATGCATAACCACTGAATGAATAGATAACATCAGCATTGGGGCCCTCATCTACATCTGTAGCATTGAGGTCAATTATCATTTTACCTATTGGTGAATTTTCAGCTATTTCAACAGTGTAAGATTTAGCTTCAAAGACAGGACTATTGTCATTGGCATCAAGAACTTTAATGTTGATTTGCAGATTTGCAGATCTGGGAGGGATACCTCCATCAAAAGCAGTTAAAATAAGTGTATGATGTGACTGTTCTTCTCTATCTAGAGCTTTCTGAATAACTAACTCTGGAACTTTTGTACCATCACCCCTGGATTTTATATCCAAAGAAAATAAACCATTATCACCTCTCATCTTATATGTCTTCAAGCCATTATTGCCCAGATCAAGATCTTGTGCAGTAGTCAATGGAAATCTAGTTCCTGGGGATGCATTTTCAGAAATATCAATATCGATCTGGTCTGATGCAAACTTAGGTGAGTTATCATTTATGTCAACGATCTCCACTTTGATCATTAATACGTCTCTGTCATTGGCAAAAACCTCTAGGGAAAGAACACATTTGGGACTGTTTTTGCACAGAGCCTCTCGGTCAATTCGCTGCTTAGTATACAACAGCCCACTGTTTGGATCAACATCCAGTAGGTGCGGAGCAGAGTTCTCCAACACTTTAAAATTCGTTTTTTTACCTCTTTCAGGTAATTCCAGTTGTGCATCATTAATGTTGCCAATGGCATTTCTTGTCCCACCTTCTTCCGAAATCGAATAATTTAACGTTTTCAATGCTTCAACAGAAACCCAATATAAAAAGTAAAAAAATACAAAGCGGTACATCCCAATGAGTGGCGGTTTATCAGTTTACTAATTGTTTTGTCAGTACAGTCTCAGTTGAATTAAAAACTAATCCAGAAGATAAGCTCCTAGCAAGCTGACACATGAGGGCAGTTATGACAGTATCAGGAGATTGATTTCAATTTCCAAGAAAATCAAGCCTTCCTATCTTGGAAGCTTTAGAGCAGACGATAACTATCTCTACTAAAGAAGATTAGACGGACTGCAATTTACACATTCATTTCCGATGCACTGTGAGAACCAAAGGGGAAAACAAATTGTTCCTCTGATAGCATAAACGTTGGACACAAACACCTTGCAAATAGAATTCAGAATGCTAGAGGATTGAAAAGTCGTTTCAAAGTGTCCAAAAATGGCAATAATGTGGCATGATATTTCAAAACCACTTCTGTGCTTTTAATGTAATGTCGCTTGCTTGCCAGATGTCCTTTTAAAAAACTGTCAATTTGTATTTTGCTTCACATTATCTCTATTTGCAAGCAGAAATTCATGAATATTAAATAACGTTGGGATTTGCAGACTCTCTGGAAAAAATCCAAAAATGCAAGGGCCCATCAAAGTTGATCATCAATTGCAAAGTATTACAATCACAGCTTGGTTTCAGTCATTTCACACTTGGGCTTTTTTGTTCTGCAAGGCCAGTAGCCACATCAGCTTACAACTGACAATTGTATTCAGTTAAAATCCAGTTTTCATTCTGCAGGCTGGAACAAATCAACAGGCAAACCATGGCTGGATGCTCAGATTATAAGAGGCATGGAGAAGAAGAATCGCAGTTGTATGGAGAACAGTTACAGCATTCATGGCAAGCTTTCCTTTAAAGCTCCCTATTTTGTTTTTCTGTTGATCACTTCTGTCTTATCCCTTTCTCTTCAACACACAAATCATTGAGCTAAAATCCCGATGAAAATTATTGTGCAAAAATTGGGGAATTTTTTTTGCAATATTATTGTGAATGATGAACATAAGCAATCAATAGCTGCAAATCCCCAATGGACTCCACATTAAAGCAAGAGCCGCAGTGACTGCTGCTGGTTCTGGATGAGGAACGTTCAAGAGCTCATGAATAACATTTTACTGCCAAGCACAAAAACAATAGAGGCTATTGACATAAGTTACAATGTGGAGTCACCATTCACAAAAAACATACTGAATTGTAAGATAGATTCTGGATTTTGCCTTCATTAGGATGAGCTCAGTGTTGTAAACATCTCAGCTGTGAGTCGGCATCTTGCTCAACAAAGCCGATCGGTAAAGGTTTACAAGTATATACGTATATATTATAGGTTTGATGATAAAAAGGCTTGAAATGGTATTACTTACTCCAGCGTCCTTGCAGGAGAGATGCGGTGAATATACAAAACAGTTATCCAACCAGTCCCGAGTATTAATTATTCTCTTCAGCTGCTATGAATGGAAATGCCGCTGATCTTGTGAGCAAAAAACAGATCAGATTCTGAGCAGGAAAAGCACAGATAATTCATTCCAAAGGCAGGGATATGTGTTGATTTGTTTCCCCATCTGCTATTTTTTTCCTAAGTCCTAGACCAAACGCTGCTATTTCTGCAATCTGCAGCAGCTCGTGCTGGTGCTTCAATCGCTCATTCACAGCGTTCAGAAGACTCTGCACTACGATACATTACAAATGTTGTACAGGAACACACCAAAATGCAAGCAACATATTGGAAGTTGCTAAAATTCAACAGTTTAGAGGTGTCTTAAATCCTCTGATCCTCCATTTGCCATACGCCAACCTTCACTCTCAGTTCTTCTCTTTGACTGACTTAATTTCTTGTCTCTCTCTCCTTCTCTCTCTACCTCTAGTTTTTTTTTTTAACCATTTTTTTTTAAAGGAAGCCCAAGAATAAAGATCAGCTTATTACTGCCACCTACTGGCTTTTCACTGTACTGCTTAATATTTCATCATTCAGCTACACAGTGATATACTTGGTAGTGAAGCTTATATTGCCATAAGGTATTGGGTTTTCACAAGCGTGTAGTGTCTAGTACATTTCAGCTCTTATATTTACTATCTTTAAAGCGTTCCGGGAGAAGTATCGTTCTGTGCCAGAACCTGACACACCACAACAAGCTGGGTGCTGGGTGCGACATGTTGCAAATGAATACCATAGGTTACTCAATATAACAATAAAGCTGAATAGCTGTTTATACAAAAAGCAGAAACAATACTTCAAATGTATATCTAGATAGATAGATAGATAGATAGATAGATAGATAGATAGATAGATAGATAGATAGATAGATAGATAGATAGATAGATAGATAGATAGATAGATAGATAGATAGATAGATATTTCATGAACTGTATAATACTAGGAAATAGCAGATCGCATCATATTCTCTGATTATTATCTTAGTTTTTATTAAATTTACGCATGACCATAATTCAATTATGAAAAAGTAGTCTGCAATTTTTGAGAAGTATTACATTTTTATGTCCCTTCGGCTTTAGCTACCTTTTAAATCTTAATCTGTCTTTCATGAAAACCAATTGCATATGTGCCCTTAGCAGGGTTAGATCAATTTCAATTCCAAGGTGCATTAACTGTTTAACCTTTTGCAAGCTGAAGACGCTATGATGCAGTGCAGATATATACTCTACAAGGCCCCTCTGACAGGAAATTCCATATAGGTTTGTAGTGAAATCTGCTCCGATGCTGGAAGGTTTAGGATTCAGGGGTTATAAGAGTAAGCAATTAATTTCCCTCTTAAAGCTTAATGTGCCGTGACCAAATCGGACTCTCATACTAACCACTAATATTGATGCAGTGATTGTTTTAAACTTAATTCTTCATAACACAAGTTGCTGAAGAGCATAATGGGCTGCTGAAGGGTTTATGCATAGGTATAGTCTAATGCTCAACATAGTGCATTCATGCTAAGACAATAAATGGCAAAGGTTGCAATTCATTAGCTTTGTAACTAGTGGCAAAGGACTATACAAAGCTTACAAACTGGTTAACTAAAAGCTAGTACTACTACTCCTAGCAGGAAAGAGCAATGAAACATGTTGAACTAGTGAGGAGACTAATATTGCCTTATAACTTCTCATATCATGTTCTAATGATATATCCTTATCTGAGGTTCTGAATTGGGGTTATATGTTCATTGTTTTCCTAATGGTATCTTCTCTGAAAGACCATACTACGCACTTAAACGATTATTATTATTATTATTATTATTAATAATAATAATAATAATAATAATAATAATAATAATAAAAAAAATAGGATTATCACATATTCCAGTCCAGATAAAGAGACACCATACCCCACACATACATTGAAAAGATATGATAATTGATAATAACCATCGCTGCATATTTAACAATCAGTAATGCTAATGATGGGAGAGCTCCCAGCAACTCCCAGGAATCCCAAGATATATATATATATATATATATATATATATATATATATATATATATATTATATTATATATATATACAACCCCCAATGCTGTTTCTGCTTTATAATTACAGCTGAGACTGGCTCATCTCTATCCTAGTGCTGGCACATCTTCAGCATGCAAATACAAGGAAAATAATATTTTTTACATCCTTGACAAGTGTCTGTTAGAATAATGTCAATGCATGAATATACATTATCTTGTAAAGAGCCAGCCCTTTTATTAAAGCCCATTGCTCGTAAATGTAAGCCACTGAGAACAGTGTTCAAAGTGGTGGAAAAGCTGGATTTGTTATGTTCTTTAAACACACTATGCATTCTGTACATTGACTACCCCACCTCTGACACACACGTACAAGAAAGCAATTGATCCAAATGAGATAATAGTAGTATCAGTAATAATAATAATAATCTCTAGAAGAGAATTTTACACTATAGCAGATTAATGGCGGCTCCTCATTTATATTTACATCAAAATGTATTCAAATGTTGTATAACTCTTAATTTCACACTGAATTATAGATCTAAATCATGACATGTGTAGCCCAATAAGCTCAAAATATAGACTCCTGGCAATGGGTACATTGTGAAATCCAGGTACAGACAGGACTACTTTTATCTTACTCCCTAAATTTATTAACATTTGGGAATTATGATAGATCCTCAATGAGCACTAAGCCTTATGATATATAAAATCTAACATACACCTTAAATATTGAATGATCAGATGTACTGTATTAATATGCACATTATAATATTTGGAGAGTGGCTACTTCCACTATTATGTTCAATGATACAGAGGCTCATAACGACAGGAGTGTGATCTCATCCAATCAGGTGTCTGCTTTTACTGCCCTTTCAGTATTTATTGGACACTTTCACAATTATTGCATACATATAATATGGCAAAATAAACTCCATGTGCTTTTAAATATCTCATGTACTGCTTATATGCCATTTGACAATATTGGCATGTAACATACTACTAGTAATACATATACTTTAGATACTCACCCCTCCCCCACCCTAAACAAATGACCTTATTGTTTAAATTACATTATACAGACACAAGTAGAAGCCACATTATATTTAAGAGCCTACAATGTGGGAGAAAATTGCAATCGCCTTGTGTTTTCTCTGGATTCTGGTGACAGAGTATATGAAGGATAATATTCAGGGCACAAACCATGTTAGCTAATCTTCATCCTGACTGATTCCTGGTCCAAAATTGTTAAAAAATAATAGGTACTTGTAAATAATTGTCTGTTACATCATTTATTAGTGTACAATGGATTTCTAAAGTAGTAATGACCTATTATTATTATACATGGAGAAAGACCACAGAAATGCCACTGTGACAAGCTTTAAAATGTGACTATCTGGCAAAACCTTCTCTCATACAGTACTGCCACTGAATGTCCTTTCTTAATGGAGTCAGATCAGATGAATATTTTGGTATAGTGTTCTCTTTTAAAGCATGTTGTTATATACAATAATTACTTTCATACAATATAGCACCAAATTATATATATGCCTTGTTATATGTACATATACACACATAAGTATACATGTATGTATGTATGTATGTATGTATGTATGTATGTATCTATCTATCTATCTATCTATCTATCTATCTATCTATCTATCTATCTATCTATCTATGTATGTATGTATCTATTTGTGTATGTATGTATGTATCTATGTATGTATGTATGTATATATGTATGTATGTATGTATGTATGTATGTATGTATCTATCTATCTATTTGTGTATGTATGTATGTATGTATGTATGTATGTATGTATGTATGTATGTATGTATGTATGTATGTATCTATCTATCTATCTATTTGTGTATGTATGTATGTATGTATGTATGTATGTATCTATCTATCTATTTGTGTATGTATGTATGTATGTATGTATGTATGTATGTATGTATGTATGGCATAGCATAGCTTAAAAGACCATTGGGAAACACAATGGTGACTGAGCAAAAATTGCTTCTGCAAATACTGACTCCATGAATTTTACAATATGCAAGAATATAAAAAACAAATATAATCTCACAGGTTTACTACATAACAAAACTGTGGGGGAGGGGGTTGTAGGGCTTTATTAACACTAGGTTAGGGAGTGAAAACTACATGCATTGACTACAAGCTCTAAAGCATTTTGTGTCTATTCCTGCAGGATGTGAAGCAGACTATATGAATACCCTGAACTACAATGTTTACACATACAGTATAAGGAAGCACGTCATCAAAGTAATGAATCACCATTACAGTTGTAACTCTCCAGATTAGGATCAATACCACCGATACGTCACAAGTCCAATATCATGGATTAAATTAATAAGAGAGTAGGAGCCTAATGTATAACCAATGCCTTCACCATCAGAAACACAAGCTAGTACTATGTCGTGTTTCTTGGGATAAAAGCTTTTATAAAAAAAAAGAATTCAGATTATCTACACAGTATGTTATTACTCATTTCTCCTCTAACCATGGCTGTTGTGCTGCCTGGAGACCTAAGGGAACAATTGTATTCTCCCTAAGAAGATAATATACTCTTACTATGTATGCTGAACATTCAGTAGCAGCTATATAATACCTAGTGTGTACCAATATGTGGATGGATAGATAGATGATAGATAGATAGATAGATAGATAGATAGATAGATAGATAGATAGATAGATAGATAGATAGATAGATAGATAGATAGATAGATAGATAGATAGATAGATAGGCAACATATGTTATATGTTAGTTATTAACTAAGGCATGGAAGAAAGTTGGCTTCCTAGTTGTTAAAAATCCACCTGTTACATTAGTTATTATTTCACACACTACATATTTATGCAGTTGATTCAGTCACTAAAATATTATGACCACTAAACCAGCACATACGTGTTACTGGTAGCATGGAGATATACACTATATGCTGGACTCATGGAAGATATTGCACTACGCCTGGAAATTTTGTCTTGAAAATAACATTTATTCATTTTTTTAATGCAATATGGTATAGTTGAGGGTTAATATTGTGTTTTGTCTTGTTCAAAAACAAGCCCAGCTTTGCTTTCTATCTATACACCTACCAACTGCAGTAACAAATATAAACTATGAATACAAATAGAATTGTTTCCATGGTAGACTATAGTCAAGCAATTTCATGCAATCTGTTCTCTTTTTAACCTGTCCAGGGGTCAGTGATATCCATGGTGTATAAAGCAATGCATATTATTATATAAAAATGTGTATGTGTAAGCAAAGAGTAGGAGATAAGGTAACAGTGATCATGGAGCCTGCAAGGCTCTGCTCAGCCAAAGACTATATCTGCCTGCAGTATAGGGGCATCTATTTCTATTATTTTTTATCCAGACCAATCCATGTACAAGCAATTTGTATATTCTCTATAAAGTAACACAATATTCAAATAGGTGAAAAAGTATACCATATGAGAAAACCAGTGCTATAAACTTACATTTCTGCTAGTAATTGACTATTTTATATACCACAAATTAAAATGCATTTGACAAGCCCAATATTTGCTTCAATCAAATCCAAAAACAAGAAGAAGTATTTGCAAGACTGTACTTCTATGAATTATCAGCAGATATCAAGGTTCAACAAGTAGATACACGCAAGTGCTTATATAAATAAATATACTTTGTTACAATGTAAGTATAAACAATTCAAAACAACAGAAATGCAACAACAACAACAACAAATGATTGTTACAAGATGGCAACTGGTTTTATGTAGTTGTGTGCAAGGGTGGTGGCCATACCTGAATTATGGACATCCGATTAGACGTTGTCTCGGTTGTGTTGCTCACTGGTCCAGTAAAACTGTTGTGGCAGCCAACATGGCCTTGAGGAACAGTCAGATTATTAGATGTAGGCTTGAGGTACATCACTTCTGAGCGAGGAGAACTTAAAGGGAGCCTGGTCTGATAGTCAAAATACATTGGTGATGTTGCAAGTGAGGGGCTGCTTACAACGTTCATGACATTCATTGCATTTCTTTCCTCTACTTCACTCTGAACTAACATAATGTCATTCTTGTTTATCTTTTTCTTTTTACTTTTCCCGAGTTGGGGGTGGCTGTACTCTGCAATCCTGCAATTATAAGTTCTGATTTCCTTGTTTTCTCTTTTACACTTGATGGCAATTGTGATCATGGCAGCCAATAGTATAATAGAAATTGTGCTCAATGTAACAATAAGAGGCAGAGACATATCCCACTGGTGTTGTTTTCCATTGACCCTAGGTTCCCCCTCAGGTAGAGATCCAGTAGAAGATTTAATGATGAGTTTTGCAACAGCAGAAAGTGCTGGTTTTCCATTATCAGTCACCTTGATCACAAGCTCTACAACTGGGGACACTTCTTCCCAGTATGGATTCAGGGTTTTAATCTCCCCAGTTACAGGTTCAATCTCAAAGAGGTGCTCTTCATTGCCATATGCAATTTCATATGTGAGTCGGCCACTTTCTCCAAAATCATTGTCCATGGCTCGGACTGTGCTCACTACATACCCCACACCTACGTTCCTGGGAACATGAATTTCTGCGGTGTCATTTTGTAATATTGGAAGAGAAATAACTGGTGCATTGTCATTGACATCCAGTACAGTCACTCTCACAGTAACGTTGCTCTCTAGATGGGGGGAGCCTGAATCTTTTGCAAGGAGCTTAAATTCAAAGTATTTTGTTTGCTCATAATTAAAGGATCGAAGGGCATATACAGCACCATTAGTGGGATTAACTGACACGAAGGTGTAAATTGATACATCTCCAACATAAGACGGCAGTATTGAATAGGACACTGTGCCATTATGTCCAAGATCTGGGTCATGAGCTACTACAGAACCTAAATATTCTCCAGGAATATTATTCTCAGAGACCTGCAACACATGTAACCCTTTATTAAAAGTTGGGGCATTGTCATTTTCATCTAAGATTTTAACAGTAAAGGACTTTGTTGAGTTTAATGGTGGATTCCCATTATCTCTGGCAATTATAGTAACATTATATTCATCCTGTGTCTCACGGTCAAGCGGTCGGTCTGTTATAACAGTGTAAATGTTGTCATAATTTTCTTCCAGTTTGAAAGGCACGTTGCCCAGAACCCGACACTGCAACTGTCCATTTTTGCCCGAGTCCTTATCAGTCACCCTCACTAAAGCGATTACGGTGCCAGGGGGTGCTGCCTCACTGATTGCCCCCTGACGGACTGATACAAAGCCAATAAATGGAGCATTGTCATTCTTATCAATTACTTTTACTGTAACTTTACAATGGGCAGGGATTGGGTTTGGGCCTTGGTCACGTGCTTGCACATCAATTTCAATAAGATTATTCTCCTCATAGTCAAGGTTACCCTTGACTTGAATTACTCCGGTGTTGGGATCAATGGAGAAAAGTTCCCGGACTCTGTCAGGTGCATAGCCACTGAAAGAGTATACAACATCACCATTAGAGCCTTCATCTGCATCTGTAGCATTGAGATCAATTACAACTCTTCCCAGTGGTGAGTTTTCCAGGATCTCCACCATATATGAAGGTGCCTCAAATACCGGACTGTTGTCATTGGAATCTATCACTTTGACATTTATTTGCACAGTGGCAGATCTTGGAGGGTTGCCACCATCTAATGCGGTCAAAATTAAGTTATGATGGCTTTGTTCTTCTCTGTCCAATGGTTTGTCTATAACAAGCTCAGGGAACTTTGTTCCATCCCCTCTGGACTTTACATCTAAGGAAAACAATCCATTATGGTTGATGACATATGTCTTTAAGCCATAGTCTCCAGAATCTGCATCATGGGCACTGGTGAGAGGAAATCTTGTTCCAGGGAAGGCATTTTCTGAAATATCAATATCAATCTGCTCAGATGGAAAAAAGGGTGAATTGTCATTAATGTCTGTGATATCCACTTTTATCATATATAAATCTTTATCATTTTTAAAGACCTCTAAGGACACTTGACATTTTAAATTTCTTCGGCACAAAGTCTCCCGGTCAATCCGTTGTTTGGTAAACACCAGTCCACTGTCCTGTTCTACATCTATCAAGTTTGGTGCAGAATTCTCCAGTACTCTAAAGTTTGATTTCTTGCCCCTCTCTGAAATGCCAAGTTTTACATCATTGCTTAGGTTGCCCACAATGGTTCCAGCAATTGCCTCCTCCGGTACAGAAAAATTTAAGTTTTTCAAAGTCAGGGCAGGAGCCCACAAAAAGAATAACAATAAAACTGAAAGGTACATCCCCAAATGTGTATGTGAAGGGTCTTCTCTGTTTCACTCTCCTCTTCTCAGTTCCTTGAACCTGTTGATTTAAAAACACCTGCAGTTAGATAAGCAGCAAATGGACCATGGCAGAGGAGGCTGGCAGGTTAAATCTGTGATTGGTTTTAGGCTGGAAAGACAATTCTTCACAATCCCGCCTAAGCTATTTGTCTCTTTTAAAATATTAATCGGAAAGGACAATTTAAATATCATATCCCCACAGCCCAATAAAGAACAGCATCATAGTAATATATGCCTATCTTCTTAACATTATCATGCAGTTATCATTACAACCCGTTTCAATTCTCTATTAAAGATGCAATAATCCACATCTCGCCTGCAATAAACATGATTTGTTTGAAATTGTATCCAAGTCCTAGACTAACATTGCAAAAACTGGATCCTGAAATTAAACTCTGTGGTGTGCACAGACATCAGCACGTTCAATCTAGAACACAATGCATCTATCCGAGCAATTAGTGTATATATAATAAAGAAACCCACAATAAAGGCATCTAGACTTCATAGATCACAATCACCTATTCAAGTCCATTCTCTTTACAGAAGACGATTTATTTCCAAGAAATCATGTCACCGCATTGGCTCACAAGCAATAGTATTCAGTTAATTTTCAGTTCTCATTCTCTACAGTAGATCAAATCAACAGGCAAAGCATGGCTGGATGCACAAATGGAAAACGGGAAAAACACACTTTATAGGAACAGGCAGTTGCTGCGTTCGGAGGGATGATAAAAAATATCCACTAGATGCAACTGACATAGGGAATTCCTATCTAAAATAAACGCCAAGCAGTCATCCGTGACCAAGCCTTGAAATTAGACGCTGATAACACGCATGTACAGCAATGATATAGGGGGCTGCCTTCATATTGTGATCATTTGCTTTTTTCTTTTTGTGCTTTAAATCAATTAAAAGTCCTTTTTTTTTTTTACACTGGGTATAAGATCGCACATATATAGGGAATGGTTGGCCCTTAACACATGAATGACACATGCAGAATGCAGATGTTTAATAACTGCAGGAGTCAGATCGAGAAAAAAAAGAATGATAATAATAATGAGAAACAAAAAACAACAACACAGGCTGCAAATATTATACAGAGTATTGATCACACAGGGATCTAGTGATCCACTGTCTCCACCACAGTGATCTCTTCTAGCATGAAGGTAAGAATGATCCATTGCACTTACCTTTCAGAGTCCCAGCTATACATGGGCTGTGCACTGCTGCTGCCTCTATCCACAGCCGGTGCAGCCAGTAGTCAAAGCCAAATACAAGACACATATATATAAGCACCATGGGTAGCTCCAAGTCACTTCCAAAGTGGCCGGCTCATGTCTCCTCTTTATACTAGAGAGCAGCACAGAGATCAGCAGCAGCAGCAGCAGCAGGGATGAGAGGAGCCTTTGGCTTTCTTTCTATGCTGGCTCATTGCAGCTGGGAGCACAGAGGCTTCCTCCAGTCAGTCCTATAGAAATACAATGCATATAAATCCATTGCAGTCTGTACAATTCAACAGTTGTAGCTTTAATCCTTTATATCCTGCACTGTGTCACATCCAAGCTCAGCTCCAAATGCCTCTTTACTGACTGACTCTATTCACCTCACGCTGCTGCTTAAACATTGACACTGTTCTCTTGCCAGCCAATCACAGGTCGCTTTCTTGACCCGCCCACACTGGCTGTCCACCAATAGCAGGGGAAGGGACGGTTTGATGGGCGTCTGTAGAATGTGAAGGCTTTGTGTCATTGATTAGATCAGTTAGGGCTGAGACAGTAACAATGTGAGAAGGGTTCTGCTTGTACAATGCTGCATTTCATTTCCACTACGTGTCTGACTGGGGGATTCAAGCCAATGACACTTATTGGAGGGCTGAAGAAAATCAACGCATTAGGATTCCTAGAGGAGAAAAGTTTTTAGTTTAGGGAATGGAGTATTATACAGAGATCATCACAGAAGAAGCGATCCAAAACTGTATACAGAGATCATCACAGAAGAAGCGATCCAAAACTGTATACACAGATCATCACAGAAGAAGCGATCCAAAACTGTATACAGAGGTCATCACAGAAGAAGCGATCCAAAACTGTATTATACAGAGATCATCACAGAAGCGATCCAAAACTGTATACAGAGATCATCACAGAAGAAGCGATCCAAAACTGTATACAGAGATCATCACAGAAAAAGCGATCCAAAACTGTATACAGAGATCATCACAGAAGAAGCGATCCAAAACTGTATACACAGATCATCACAGAAGAAGCGATCCAAAACTGTATTATACAGAGATCATCACAGAAGAAGCGATCCAAAACTGTATACAGAGATCATCACAGAAGAAGCGATCCAAAACTGTATACAGAGATCATCACAGAAGAAGCGATCCAAAACTGTATTATACAGATCATCACAGAAGAAGCGATCCAAAACTGTATTAAATGATGTATAATATTTACTGATCATCTGTGCTAGTTCATGTACTTATATCTGTACAATAAACAATAGCTGGAAATGATAATATGTTATTTGGCTGCAGCTCTTGCAATACACAATACTCTTTATACAAAGACATATATATATATACACACACACACACACACACACACACACACACACACACACACACACACACACACACACACACGTTTTTTAACTAACTAGTGACGGGTTCATGCAGCTTTATTTATATTCTTGTAGCCAACACATGGGGCTGGTCCCCTGGGAAAAACTGGTGCCATATATCTGTTGCGTTACTCTTCCCATTCCACTAAGGCCTGATTTACACGAGCGTGTGCGTTTTGCACACGCAAAACATGCGACATTTTGCGTGCACAAAAGGCACTTAACAGCTGCGTGTGTCATCAGCGTATGATGCGCGGCTGCGAGATTTTCTCGCAGCCGCCATCATTATGGCACTCCGTTTGGATGTTTGTAAACAGAAAAGCACGTGGTGCTTTTCTGTTTGCATTCAGAGTTTGACAGCTGTTGCGCGAATCACGCAGTTCGCACGGAAGTGCTTCCGTGCGGCATGCGTGGTTTTCACGCACCCATTGACTTCAATGGGTGCGTGATGCGCGAACAGCGCACAAGGATAGGACATGTTGTGAGTTTTTTTCAGCGGAGTCACGCTGAGCAAAACTCACGGACTGTCTGCACTGCCCCATAGACTAACATAGGTGCGTACGAAATGCGTGAAAAGCAGCGCGTCACACGCACGTATATCACGCTCGTGTAAACGAGGCCTAAGATTGTAAGCTCTTATGGGCAGGGACCTCTCAACTTTTGTATTGTTTGTTTATTTGTTTTGATCTGTTGTCATTTTACTTCCTTTTTACCTCCACAATTGTAAAACTCGAAAGAATATGTTGGCTATATATATAGATTATTCATATTATTTTTATTATTGATATTATTTGTATGCATATACATGTCAACACGATTGTGAACTTTCGATGTGCATGTGAACTTTGGTAGCAGGAAAAGTTACAAGCTCGTTATCTTAAAAAAAGTATGTGTTAAAAAAATATATACATATATATATATATATATATATATATATATATATATATATATATATATATATATATATATATATTTATATATTTGTGGGTGTCATAAATTATCCGCACTCCAGTTATATTAAAACTTCTGTTGGCCGCACTATCTTATTAGCGCTTTCCATACGAGGTTGCTGTCTCCCCAGGTTTGAACAAGTTACGTCTGTTTATTTGTGACCGCGGTGCGAGAAACAATGGCTGCCCCACTTGTGATTTGCATGAAAGAAGAGCAGCGTGCAGTGATTTGTTTTTTGGGGGTCTGAGGTTATGTCTGGTGCCAATATTAATCGAAGACTTTGTGCACAGTAAGGCTATGTTCACACGCAGTGTTTTCAGACATAATTCAGGCGTTTTAGGGCTCGAATTACGCCTGAAAAAACGCCCCTAATACTCCTACAAACATCTGTCCATTGCTTGCAATGGGTTTTACGATGTTCTGTTCCCACAAGGTGTAATTTTACGTGTCGCTGTCAAAATACAGCGCGTAAAGAGAAGCCCGCAAAAAAGAAGTGCATGTCACTTCTTGGAACGTTTTTGGAGCGATTTTTTATTGACTCCATTGAAAAACAGCTCCAATAAAGTTTGTAAAATACGCTGCGAAAAACGCGAGTTGCTACAAAAACGTCTGAAAATCAGGAGCTGTTTTCGCCTGAAAACAGCTCATATTTTCAGATGTATTTTGCGTTTGCGCGTGAACATACCCTAAGGAGAAAGTGTTTTGACGCGAAGAAGTGTGTACGAATGGATAGAAAAGTTCAAGGAGGGTCACACAAGTGTCAGCCATGAAGAAGGAGCCGGACGCCCGTCCACATCTACGACTGATGACAACATTGAGCGTGCACGTATACTAACCCTATTGCATAGACTATCACTCCTTTGGTCCCCTGAAGGAAGCCCTACGAGGACCAATATTCACGTCTGATGAAGAAGTGAAGACATCGGTGCATTCGTTGCTCGCAGCTCAGCCTAAAACATTTTTTATTGTGGGAATACGAAAGCTTGGACAAAGCGTATTGAAAAGCAGGGAGATTATGTCGAAAAACGATGTGTTTGACTTTTCTAAAAGTTGATTAAAATAAATTCTACAGTCAGAGGGTGGATAAATGTTGACTCACCCTCGTATATATAACATTTTATTTACTAATTGATTATGTATTTACATGTAAATCTGGGGTATCATAATGACCATTGGTAAGCTTTAATAATAATAGAAGAGCTCTAACCTCTCTTAAGTTCAGCTTTTTTTTACCTTGCTGATATATTTGTCTCACAGTAGGTGAAAAGTGCAGGAAAAATGCATGAACGTGTGACTTTCCCACAACTCGTTGTATTCCAATTAACTTCTATCGCAACTATTGAATGACAAGACGGCCTGTGTATAGACACGGCCTCGTGTAACCATGTATTGTAAATAACCATGTTCAACTTTTTCTTATGATTGTCCAGGGTTGCTTGCGACTTTCTTTCCCATAGAGAAACATTGAAACTAGGATGAGAACTGCGATAATGCCGCAACTTTACAGTAACTTGCAGGCGTCACCATGTTGCCATGGAGCTCAGGCATAAGGACAAGGCCGTATGTTGGTCAGTATTTTGCATCAGTGTTTGTAAGCCAAAACCACGAGTGCTTACAAAATAGAGAGGAGGTACAAATCTTTACACTATACTCCACTGGTTTTGGCTTCCAAATATTGATGCAATATAGTGACCAAAATACTGCTGTGTGAATGAGACCCCTACTTCCAGCTTGTGTGATTTCAATAAGTTCAAGATTTTTAGAATTTCCGGACTATCAGATGGCAGATTAAAGAGATTTAATTGTAATTATCATTTTCAGCATTATTAATTTTACTTGTTCTGATATTATTATTCTCTATTTATAATATAACTATTTTATTGCATACAGAAGTATTTTAGTCGAGCAAATGTTATAATCCAATTATATTTTTTTAGATGAGTTATGCAATTAAAAAAGCATGGTATAATCTTTTTGGCTGAAATTCTGCTATGCTTGTGTTTTGATTCATGTATATATAATAATATTTACTGTATATACTTTATATTTTACTAGATATAATTGTCTTATTTTGGTTCTCGCAGTATTATCAGAACTAAGGAGTTATACATTGAGAACATGGCATACATAACACATTAAAGCCAGAGGCATAGCTAATGGTGGTGCTGTGATAGCTGTCACACCTGAGGCCTGAGGTGCCAATATCCCCTCTGACACATAAGAGAACCATTATGGCATGTCCACATGTAGCATATAAGCTCCAAAAATTTCGACCGGATTTCCCATGCATAAGATCCTCAGAGTTTGCAGTAGCAACAAAGTGGATGAGATTTTAACAAATCTTATCCACACGCAGCATACAAAGCCCACATAAAAGACGTTCTAAAATTGACCTGTAGTGCGGAATTTAAATCTGCATTGTGTTAATTTACAGGGTTTCTGTGTATTTTGCCCTATAGACTTTCAAAGGGACCTTAACCCCTTCCCGACATTTGATCTATGCTCCAAAAGCCAAATGGCGCTCCTTCTCTTCTGATCCTTGCCGTGGGGGTTCTTTTGGGGTTCTTTTTTTCCTTTATTTGTTGAGAAAATGAAATTTTTTGAGCAAAAGCTTCGTCTTATTGAAGAAAAAGGATTTTTTTTATTTTCACTGCCCAATTCTAATAAAATATATGAAACATCTGTGGGGTAAAAATGCTCTGTACACCACTAGATGAATTTCTCAAGGGGTGTAGTTTCCTAAATGGAGTAACTTTTTGGGCGTTTTCATTGATTTGGTCCCTCAGGAAATTTGCAAATGTGACATGGCCTCCACAAACCATTCCTGCTAAATTTAAGCTCCAAAAGCCAAATGGCGCTCTTTCCCTCCTAAGCCTTGCTGTGTGTCCAAACAGCCGTTTATGACCACATGTGGGGTATTGTTTAGCTTGGGAGAAATTGCTTTACAAATGTTGTGGTGCTTTTTCTCCTTTAGTCCTTGTGGAAATTAGAAAAAAATAGCTAAACCTACATTTTCTTTGAAAGAATGTATATTTTCATATTCACGGCCTACTTACAATAATTTAATAATTTCTGAAATAAACCTGTAGGGTCAAAATGCTCACTATTCCCCTAAATAATTTCTTTGAGGGCTTTAGTTTCCCAAATTGGGTCACTTTGGGGGATTTCTACTGTTTTGGCACCGCAAGAGCCCTTCAAACCTGACATAGCGCCTAAAATATAATCTAATAAAAAGAAGGCCCCAAAATCTACGAGGTGCTCCTTTGCTTCTGAGGCCTTTGTTTCAGTCCAGTAGTACGCTACGGCAACATGTGGGATATTTCCTAAAACTGCAGAATTTGGGCAATAAATATTGAGTTGCGTTTCTCTGTTAAAACTTTCTGTGTTACAAAAAAAAATTGATTAAAAATGAATTTCTGCAAAAACAAAATTACATTTGTAAATTTAACCTCTACGTTGCTTTAATTCCTGTGAAACGTCTAAAGGGTTAAGAAACTTTCTAAATGCTGTTTTGAATACTTTGAGGGGTGAAGTTTTTAAAATGGGGTGACTTATTGTGGGCTTCTAATATAGAAGGCCCTAAAAGCCACTTCGCAACTGAACTGGCCCCTGAAAAAATAGCCTTTTGAAATTTTCTTGAAAATGTGAGAAATTGCTGTATGAAAGGATGTTCAAAAAAACTATACCAATCTAAAGTAGACATATGGGGGATGTTAATTAGCAACAATTTTGTGTGGTATAACTGCCTATCTTACAAGCAGATATATTTACATTTAGAAAACTACTCATTTTTGCAGTTTTTCACAAAATTTAGGTGTTTTTCACAATTAAATATTACATGTACCAAGCAAATTTTAATAGTTACATAAAGTCCAATGTGTCACGAGAAAAAAACAATCTCAGAATTCCTTGGATAGGTAAAAGCATTCCCAACTTATTACCACATAAAGTGAAACATGTCAGATTTGAAAAATGAGGCTTCGTCAGGAAAGTCAAAAGTGCCCAAAGCGGGAAGGGGTTAAAATCCAAAGTAAAAGCAGCAATCATTATTTTGTTGCAGATTTTGTTGCAGATTTTACTGTGTTTCAGTAGCAAAAGCACTGTAAGGGTATGTGCACACGATATCGACCATTACGGCTGAAATTATGGAGCTGTTTTCAGGAGAAAACAGCTCCGTCATTTCAGACGTAATTGCTCGTACTCGCATTTTGCGAGGGGTCATTGATGGCCGTAATTCTGAGCTGTTCTTCATTGAATTCAATGAAAAACGGCTCAAATTACATCCAAAGAAGTGTCCTGCACTTCTTTGACGAGGCAGTCATTTTACGCGTCGTCTTTTGACAGCAACGCGTAAAATGACAGGTGGTCGGCACAGTACGTCGGCAAACCCATTCAATTGAATGGGCAGATGTTTGCGGACGTATTGGAGCCATATTTTCAGGCATTAATAGAGGCATAATACGCCTTGTTTATGCCTGAAAATAGGTCGTGTAAACCCAGCCTAAATCTACAAAATTTTCGCTGTTGCACTTTTTAGTACATTTTAAACCACTGTGAGATATGTTAAACTCAAATTTGCAGCAAAATCTGTGGCAGAAAATCTGCAGGTTAATCCGCAAAGAAGGACCTGCGAATTCCTGGTTATTCACAATGGAAATCCTGCAGCATAACTGCCCCATGTGGGCACACCCTAATGAAGCTGTGCTGAAATTCTCTGCACAACAGGGGGCAGGGATTTCTGCTGTGCAGGGAAAATCTCTGCAGGGAACTCTGCACTAAATCAGTGCTGCAGCCTCTTTACTCTCAGGATTGGTGGATGTCCCGCCACCCCCCAATCAGAAAGTGATGGCATATCCTAGCAATATCACATCAATATCTATACTGAGAAAACCCCTCTAAACAGATATTTAATGGCAATGGGAGGACAGAAATTATATGATCATGTGAAAAACATTATCTGATAATATATAGTGCATATAGCCTGGCATACAAAAATAGAAAAATAAAAAACTGTTAAAAAGTTCTTTCATAAATTGATGAGTTTATAAGATATATTTTACGTACATGCAGTGTTCTATCTACTGTATATATCAGTCATTATATATCAGTCATTAGGACCAGAACAAGGCAATGTTGTGTAGACCTCTAGAGGGCATAGAAAACAATTCAACCGAAGAAAACCAGTTCTTACAATAAGGGAATCACTGCAAAAGAGAACTGTGATGCATGAACTATGTCTTCTATTAATAAAAAGCCAACATATTGTGCAGCATTGTACATAATAAAGGGCAAGCAAGCAAGACGTGCACAGGAACAAGACTTGCTTGATCTATATATACATTTCTCTCACTCTCTCTATATATATATATATATATATATATATATATATACATATATATATATATATATACACAATGTAGACATGAATGAAAAAGGATATATTTATCATTCCAATTACTCCAGTTCTCTGTCGTAATAGCATTGAAAAAGATGGCATTCTGCTCATACTGCTAGTAGTAAGTGATACGCTGTGCAAAAACATGCACTATAAAAGTCGCATAGTCGGATAGCTATGAAGCTAGGAGCAAGCAATTTTCACAACACGTACTCCCCTGTATTTTCTTAGCATGTCCTTACATTTCGAGTAAATGCTGGATGGTATTGCAACAGTGTCATCGCTAGAAGGACAGTACATGATAGAATTCTATAAATATTGGCATCTATTTACAACTACCTCCAGCTGACCTTGTTTTATAAAAAAAAAGAGAAAATATTTTTTTTACTTCTCATAGATAATCAGCAAGTAGCTTATTAAAAAAAAAAAAATCTATAAAAATAATGTACACTCTTACACAAGCTAAATCAATTTTCGCACCTGGCATGAATTACTTGTAAAAAGCAGTAGAATCCACATGTCCAATCAGATGTACAGAGTTAAGACACACATAATAGTCAGGGAGACCTTGTGACTGCTATGGGACCCTCAGTTTAGGTTGGGGGTATGCTCTTAAGCCCCAATTCAAAATATGTAACAGGGCCCCCAACTATCACATGGTATTTACAGCAGTAGTCTCCTCACATGTGACAGAGGGACCTATTCCTGTCTGCGACCACAACCTCTACATCCCTTATAGCTACTACCATGCTTTGGGATTCCTGTCTTTCAAAGCTAAATGGATGAATTTGTATGAATTTGTCAGAAAATAAGTTGTGTCATGCTCCATCGCAATTTTGTATTACAGGGCTTTAAAGAGACACAATACTTGTAATGCGTCTGCTGTATGGAGCACCATAAAGCCGCACATGGAGGGTCTATGGCTACGTAGTACAGAGCCACAGGGACTCCGTGCCTCTCCGTACAGCCTCATACACAAGTTTCTGCCATGTGCATGACGGCTTATGTAAACTTTGTCATCTATAAAGGTTCGGAACGAGGTGAAGATGTTTCAACATGTATAAAATCCCAATATTCGAAGAACAATCCGATTTCCTTTTTTCTGGTTTGCCATTTTTGGTACAGAGCAACCTTTCCATTGTACATGCCTTTGTTTGGGCTTCTCAATTTTGCAACACTCAGAAGCTGATGATAATTGTAAAAGTTGAGTTTAAGGAAGATATATACAGTATTTACTTCAAAACAATCATTGTAAATATGAAAATAATGAATAAGGTTCATTTTCAGTCATTAAAATATGAAAATAACTATTAATAAGCAACCAAGATACGGGTTACTATAGATGATTACTAGGAAAGCTGCTGTTAGTAATGCAGGTTTTTTGTGTGTCAAGGTTGAAGAAAAGGATGAGAACATTTTCCACCCATTCATGCCTATTAATTTCTGATAAAAGAGATAATAAAATAACCTTCAACTATATAACGTTCATGAGTATGGCAAGTTTCATTTATCATCTTTCTTGACAATGCCTGGGGGACAATAGCAATGGCATTCTCCAGCATCCGTGTCCAATGGAGAGTAAATGCTAAGGGTCCAAGCACCAGGTTAAAATTTACTAAATGAATTAAAAATATACTTATAGAGCATAAAATACAAAAAAGAACCTTGCAAGTCCTCTTCACAATAGACGTTGCCTGGAGAATTTTCTAAATTTAATGCAAGTTTAAACAAGTGTGTCCAATCGTAATTTTCTTATGATCATAACAAGAATGGTTAAATGGTTAACACTTGGTATACTGTTGTCTCAACTGCAGTGAAAAAGCATAGGGTTTTACACTTTCAATACAACTGTATGCACTAAAAATGCATACTGTGTTGTTTTACGCCACTGTATAGTCATATTGTAGTATACATTGGGGCATAAGTTTGACAGATCATTTTTAATGGTCCCATCTAACGTGATGCCCAAACGTGATGTGAACCTAGTCTAATGGATACCAACTAATGGCATTTGCCATAATAAAAATTCCATTAAAGTCAAATGAGTTTTTAATAAAAATGTTTCTCTTTTTTTCTGTAACATCAACAGAACATATGTAAAAACATCCTAAAAAAAATGTGCTGCCCCAACAGAATTATACAGTTCCATAATACAATTCTGTTCTGACAGACAAATATTCCAACATTTGCCATAAATCTGTTTAAGGACAGGGATAGAGTTCAGTATATCTCCCCAAAACATCAGTTTGTTATACCTGACCTCATCGCAACCTTTATATGTGCTCAAGCACAACTTCTCCATTTACTATTTAAGTCACTATCACTGTTGTCCAGACAGCCGCAGAAATCCTTGTTTAAAGCAGCCGGAATACAAAATCATTCTAGGGAGCAACAATCTGCTGTTCAGAATTTTCCTCAATTTAGTTGCCATTTTGCTGGTAAATGCATGCCATAGAAACATTGCAGCATATGACATATTTATTTTGAACCCTGCTGTGTTAAGATAGCACAGTTGATGTATGAAGGCACTTATCGTTGTGTGTGCTACAATAAAAATAGAATTATATCTGATGTATTTGCAAGTATAAATACAAAGATAGGAAAGTGAGTGCTTTAAAATAATATTTGAAATGTATCAGTAGTCACAACATTCTTTTTTCTCTTTTTCTTCTTTATTACAGTAATTTGTTACAAGTGTGAAGATGGTTCTATATATATTTATATATATATATATATATATATATATATATATATATATAATGTATATATATATATATATATATAATGTATATATATATATATATATATATATATACTGTATATATGTCAAATGTAAACACATGTTCACATCAACAAAGGGAGGAAAAGTGTCAGGAAGGAACAGGAAGTTTTGCATGTCCTCTGCTTAACCTAAAAACTAAATTTATAACTGTTCTTACTGGAACTTCCTGCTGTTTTTCTGTTTTTCCTGCCCTTTGATAAAAGGTATAAAAAAAAATCACCCAACGTGTACAATAAACAGGAATCCGAAGTAAGATTTATTCTTTAACTTCAAACAACTTCCTTTATTCTTTGGTTATTCTCCGCAACAATCTACTATAAACAATGAACCACTCCGTCTAGGTGTCATAAAATAATATTTTTGTAGTAGTAGCGCACACACATGTATTCATTATGTATTTTACATATTACAATAGAAGAGTAATAACATCCTGTATATAAAAACATGTTTGCATTACATAATGCAAGAGTTATGGGGAAGTTCTGACACTTACTCTATATATGATGGACCTGCCCTAGGGTCCAAAGGCATTAGTATTAATGCAAATTTTCAAAGCGCCATCACATTCTGTAGCACTCCACATGGCATAATATTAGTGTAACACATTGTAACAATTACAAAAGGCAGTGTGGAACAGGCAAGAGAAACATTGTCTACAAGAGACATTAGGTGGGAGCCCTGCCCATATTAACTTACAATCTGTAAGGACCAGGGATAACAGGTCAGGAAAAGGAGTAAGGCTACGTTCATATCTGAGCTAGAGCTCTGTTCTGACGTTCTGTCTGAGCTTTCCATCAGAACGTAGCCCTGACAGACACAAACTGATTTCAACGGTGACGGATCCGGTGCCAATGGTTTCTATTTGTCTCCGCTGTGCAAGGGTTCCATAGTTTTGACTACGCTATTCATTCCGTAAAAACGACGGAACCCTTGCACAACAAAGACAAACGGAATCCATTGGCACTGGATCCGTCACCATTTAAATCAATGGTGATCGAAACAGAAACCTATGGTTTCCATTTGTGTCTGTCGGGGCTCCGTTCCGACGGCAAGCTCAGACGGAACATCGGAACGAAGCCCTATCACAGTTGTGAACGAAGCCTTAGCAGCTCTAGACATCTCAAGGAAAAAAAGTATTTCACTACCAGTTAAGGAAGATTTAGGCCAGGTTATACCCTTATTGGATAGTTTTTAGGGTTGGAGAATGTGAGATGGAATGAGGGAGATCGTTTCAGAAGAGAGGGTAGACACAAGAGAAGACTTGTATGCCAGAGTGAGATTCACATTTTTAACAGCAGGTTCCCTACTTGGCTAACAAAGATGAACATGCAGGATGAGTCAGGGGGAGTTGTGGTGTAGCAAGCCACGGAAAATTATTCCTACTCTAATAATCTTATATATATATATTCAAAAGTTTGTTTGTTTGTTTGAAGCCCGATTTTTCATTGGTTTAAAATCAGGGAATAGCTATTTTTGATTTGACATTGAACAAAGCTTGCCTCCTTTTGCGATTTTTGATTAAGTGGCAGGAATACACCTTCAAAGTCCCGATACCGTAAGTCAACCTCCCGAGCAACGCCGGGTATAACAGTTAGTCAAATAAAACTATTACAATATTCCAAATACACTGTATATTATCTAAATAAATATTTGTGTGTGTATAAGTAATATCCTAAAATAGAAAACACCTCTTAACGCTCTTAAAACTTCTTAGATTGTATTGCCCTGATGTACACCACCAATAGTAAATTATAAAAGGAGAAAAGGGGATGTGGAAAAGAGAAAGAGGGCAAAAAGTGTTAGATCAGTTGATCTTTTCACAAGAACGGCTGTAGTAGATATTGATTACTATATAGGGATAGGGTGAACGGTCCCTTTGCAGAACACCCTATTGAATATCAAATCCCACTTGGCCAATCAGATGTTTATGTCAATCTTTATGGAAAAACGTGAAGTGGGAATAGAGAGGGATAGTAAATAAAGTGCTCTTTCTATTAAAACTTGAGCATTACCAGCATTCATGTATTGAACTGGCAAAATGGCGGTAACGTACAAGACAAAATAAAGACAGCTGTATTTACATCTCCCACTTACTTCCTCTCGGAGCGGGCTCACTATTTCTGCAGCAAGCCAGCTCCTAGAGAAGCAACAGAAAATACAGCAGTTGCTTGAGTCGCTCCCTCATTCAGTAGTATTGAGAGCAGACTCATAAACCTGCGTGTCAGGCCAAACACAGCGAGTCAGCTATTATGTAGCAGAAGAAAAAACACCAGCTACATGAGTCTCTCTCATATTCAGTAGTATTGAGAGCAGACTTGTAACCCTGTGTGTCAGGCCGAGCACAGCAGGTCAGCTGTTATGTTGGGGGAGCAGAGATTAATACGCTGCTCTCTCCCTGTACAGTCACTAACTCAGTCAGAGCAGCGTGGGTTACCGCTACTCTGAAACTATTACCCCATTGTGTAGTTGCTATAATTGAGCAACAACGGGGTAAATGCTGTTCAAGTGGTGAGCAATTTTCACTATCCCTCAATTGCTCTATCCCTAAGATACAGCCAGGTTCGTCCCAACACGTGTTTCGCTGACGTCAGTCAGCTTCTTCCAGGGCAAAGTGTGGTATCTGTGAATTGGATAGGACTTTGTAGGTTAATCCCCTAACCCCTTCTCGCACCGCACTGTGTATTACGTCGATGGCGGGAGGTAGTTCCCGCATGGTGCTGTAATTGTATGGCATAGGGATAGCACAGCTTTAGCAGATGCCATTATCCATTAGCCCCATGCCAGTAGCAGCAGGTGTCAGCTGTAACATACAACTGACACCCTACTGTAACGGCCAGTATTTAAGCTTGCTCTATTTCCGGCTGTTTAATCCCGCAGTTAATTAACTTTACATTTGTAAGCCCATCGGAGCCCCCGCAATACTAATAGGATGCCACTGATAGGCATAACATACTCCAATATAGTAAATATTTTGGCCTTTAGGATGCAGCAATTTTTTTCATTTTTTCATTATTGCACTCCGACAGCCATACTAACCCATACTAAGATGGCAGACCTGGGCGCAATTGTAAGGCCCATGGCTGACATAGTAACCCATCAGCGAGCCACCCGCATCACAGGGTGACGATTGTATGGCAAGAGAACCCCCTCCCTCTTCCTAAACACTTAGATGTTGCAGTCACTATTGACTGCATCATCTAAGGTGTTAAATGGCCGGGACGAGAGTTCTCTTTGATCCCGGCCATTACAGCAGAGTGTCAGCTGTATTATACAGCTGGCACCCACTGCCTATGGTGCAGACTTAGCACCTGAGCCCACGCAATCACAGTGCCATACATGTACGGTTGGTTGCGCAAACCCCTTTGGTGGCAGTGCTGTATATATTCGCATTTTGCCAAGGGGTTAAAGTTGAGGGTCAACTTTAAAGTGAAATTATTTCATTCATTTTAAATAATACAAAGTTTGACATGTTTACGTAATAATGAATAATATTATCATACATATATTTGGCAAGGACGTGATGTCTGAGGCAGTTAGCTCCGCCCACAGCCCGATCTGCAAGAAGCCTGTGAGGAAGGAGATGTGATTGCTCAGTCTGTCTGTCGTTTGTGTCTCTATTTGTGTCTCTGTGTTTGTATAAGTTCCAGTATGTGTGTATGTGTGTCTTTGTGTGTGTGTATTTGTGTGTCTAAGTGCCTATCTATCTATCTATCTATCTATCTATCTATCTATCTATCTATCTATCTATCTATCTATCTATCTATCTATCTATCTATCTATCTGTACAGTGGCGTAGCCATAGGGGTCGCAACGGTCCACGTTGCCACACAGCGTGACCGCACTTCCAACTGTATTTGCATCCTCAGGACGCAAATACAGTTCAGTGCAATGCTGGAGCAAAAAAAAAAAAAGGCAACTATGAGTGCAGCGGAACACCAGAAACAACAACAAACCAATTCCCAGTGGTTTTTATTTTGAAAAACAATCATTTTTGAGCAAGTTATGAACAATTTTGGATTTATGCTAATTAGTTCTTAATGACCAATTTGTTTTTTAACTTTTTACCAAGTGGGTGTTGTAAAGAGAAGTGTATGACGCTGACCAATCAGAGTCATACACTTCTCTTTATTCATGCCCAGCTTGTTTCACTGCACAGGGTGATCTCGCGAGACCACGCTGCGACTGGACTTCCTCCCAAAGGTCCTTCACCGGAGCGATGGAAGAGTCAACATACATTGCCTCCAGCCGTGCCAGGACGTTTATCTGAATCTGCAGCGGCCGGAGGCAATGTCTGTTCAGTCTTTCATGGCTCCGATGAAGAACCTGTGGGAGGAGGTCCCGTCACAGCGTGATCTCGCGAGACAAACAAGCTGGGCATGATTGAAGAGAAGTGTATGACACTGTCTTTACAACGCCCACTTGGTAAAAAGTTAAAAAACGTCCAGTTGGTTATTAAGAACTAATTAGCATAAATCTAAAATTGTTCATAACTTGCTCAAAAATGATTGTTTCTCATAAAAACCACTGTTGTTATCTACATTACAGCACCTATCAGATTATGTAGGAGATAGGGCACTTATAATCTGGTGACAGAGCCTCTTTAACCCCTTCCCATCGTAAAAAACTTTCAGATTTAAATTTTTGTTTTTTCCTCCCCATCTTCCAAAGCCAAAACTTTTTTATTTTTCCGTCTATATAGTCCTATGTGGGCTTGATTTTTGCAGGACGAGTTGTAGTTTTTCATAGCAACTTTTATTGTGCCATATAATGACTAGTAAACGGGAAAAAAATAATTGTGGGGTAGAAAATGAAAAAAACAGCGATTCCTCCATTGTTTTTTGCACTTAGTTTTTATGGAATTCACTGTGCAATTAAAACAACATGCTAACTTTATTCTGTGGGTCAATACGATTACGGTGATACCAAATATATATAGTTTTTTCTATATTTTACTAAGCGTAACAAATTAAATTTGTTTTGTGTCGCCAAATTCTGAGAGCCATAACTTTTTTATTTTTCTGTTGATTAAGTGGCATGAGGACTTATTTTTTTGCGGGATAAGCTGTAGTTTTTAATGATACCATTTTGGGGTACATGCAACGTTTTGATACATTTTTATTCCATTTTTTGTGTGAGATGAGGTGACCAAAAAAATAGCGATTCTGCCGTTTCCAATTTTTTTTTTACGGTGTTCACCGTGCGGGTTAAATAATAATATATTGTAATAGTTCAGACTTTTACGCACGCGGCGATGCCAATTATGTTTATTTATTTATTGTTTTACTATGCTCTAGGGGGAAAATGGGAAAAGTTATTTTTTTTAACTTTTATTTTACAAATTTTTACTTTTTTTATTAGTCCCCCAAGGGGACTTCAAGCAGCGATTGTTGGATCGCTTGCACGATATACTGCAATACTAATGTATTGCAGTATATTGTGATTCTGACAGGCTTCTACTAAGCCCCCAGGCAGCCATAGCAACCATCGCTACCCCGCGATTGCATTTGGGGGGTGCACAATAAGCTGTTAGAGCGGGTTGCCCCCTCTTTCTAATGATTTAAATGCCACGGTCGCTATTGACCACAGCATTTAACGGGTTAAACGAACGGGATAGCGCTCAAGCGCGATCCCGCTCGTTACTTTGAAGTGTCGGCTGGAACATACAGCCGACACCCGCATCCTATGGAGCCAATTCACTCTGTGAGCCCGTTCCATACTTCCCCTACCAGGCTATGATGTATGGGTTAAGAAGGCAAAACCTTGAAGTAAGACAAGCCTGTAATGAACAATGTCGTTCTCTAAGAGCACAATTATAAATATTTATCATTCCTTTTGCTCGCAAACTTGTGTAACGGGTTTTCTATACTAGTATATTATATATACGATTTAATCTTCATCTTGATAGTAAGAACATTGAACAGATTTGGTGCCCTATGATCCAGGGATGGACAAGTTAAGATTGGGGAGTGGTGAGCTAACCCAACCACATTATTATAGAGCGTGGTAGAAAGCTGCAATGGATTTTACTTGTGGGTACGGCTTGATGGAGCAGGTGGACGGAGCATAATCGGTGGGGTTGTGGTTTTGTCTAGCAGGATTCTGCTTGATAGTTGTAAGCACTGTAATGTGGTGAGTATAAATTACAGTGTTATTTAAGTGTTTTAGTGACATGTTTATGGTGTGGGGGATATTTGTGCAGTGTATGTTATGTGTGAAATATGAACTGTGATGGCTCCATGTGTCTGATTCATGTGTGATTTGTGTGCTGCGTATGTCCAATGGGTGAGCTGATCTTTTATGATATGAGTCTAATGTGTGTGCTGTGTGTCTGATGTGTGCTGCACTTGTCCAATGTTTATGCTGTGTGTGTCTAATGTGTGTGCTGAATGCCCTTGATATGTGTGACGCATGTGTCCAATGTGTGTACGGCACATGCACGATTTATATGCGGCACGTGTGAAGCATGAAAACAGCATGTGTCTGAAATGTGTACGACGTGTGTCTGACATGTGTCTGACATGTATCACTGAAGGGAGGCCAACAAACATTTCTTGCACAAGGGCTCCATGCTGTCAGTGTTCAAACCTGCTTTGATCGGAACCAAACCAGCTGGTACTTATGAAAATGCTTTTTCCAAAAGAAGTTAAGTATGTTCAGTGAATTCAGAACACTGAATTTGAGTTAGCTTGCTGACAGATTAATGACCATGGCTAGCTGCAGAGAAAGCACAGGCGACTGGATAGCCTCTAATTGACACATGGTGGATTTGTTGGGGTGTGTGGTAATGATGCAGCAGTAAGCCACAATATTGAATTTTAACAACCAAAACTTTAATGACCAAGAAAAAGAAAATAGGGAGAAAGGAAGAAAATTAAAGGGGGACTGGTGGGTAATGGGGAGAGCAGGGTTCTTAAACAAGTCAAGAGTGTGGCAAGTACTGTAGTGTAGCAGCCAAGGTGGAGAGACAGGCTGGTCTATGTGATTTTATTAACAAGTTAGATGTGGTGATGGTAGCAGATTGTTCTATCACATCTATACTTATGTGGGGTATAGCTGGTTGTTTAAGCCAAGAAATGTGATAGAAGGAGTAATCCACATAGGATTATATGTATAGATATAGCAGTCTCGGTGGTATCGTTGCACGCCTATGCTATTTGCAACGTGCGTTGCTTTTTCACTTTGAATGAGATTTACCACATTATGTAAAAATATCTCTAGGTGTCATTGATTAAGTGTTTGATGGTCACTTCGTAGGGTTTGACAGAGTAGTTGTGTGTGAGCCATGAGCGTCATAGTCTTAAATATTTGTTGTGGGATTTTAGCTCCCAATAAGACAGCTCTTCTAGTCTTAACATCTGTCCAACCTTGTTAATCCAGATGGAGTTGACTTCTGATGATTTCCAATAATGAGGAATTTGAATGCATGCTGTAATAATATTATTAGAGTGAGGGTCTTTTGGGGATGTTATGTGGAATAAATTAAATAAATCCTATTTCCAAAAGGTTAGGGATTTGTGTCCAGAAGATGCTGTCAATAGAGTTATATAGCTGCCGCCAAGCTGTGCATATTATTTTGCACTCCCACCAAATGTGCAGTAAGGTGCCTGTGGCATGGTTACATTTCCAGCAAGTATCGCTTGTGGTGTTGTATATTTGCCTCAGTTTGGCCAGAGTCAGGTACAACCAGGATAAAACATTGTACGTATTGCCTTGAAACCTAACATAGTAGGCTGTAGCCTTTGGGCCCCTTTATAGAGTTATAATCTGTGGAAGTTAGAAGGTCCATTTGAGGTATCCATCCCATTCCCTAACAAAGTAATGGACTGTGGGAGATCAAGTGCAGCTATCTGAGTGCTTTTCCTCAAGAGTAATACTCTCGGTGGGCATGAACCCATAGCTCCTCGTACCATGTTAGGGATCTCGGACGGTCATTGTAAGCTGGATGCTGTTTAGAGATGAGCAGGAAAGGATATGTATAGCAGTTCAATGTCTTGGCAGCGTACCATCTGATTCCAGCATAGCTGAGGGTGTTAAGGTGCAGCCTCAGGTTGCAGGTGTCATCATTTAGTAGGAAGGTTCATTATGTGAGATGGAGTCCCAAACTTGCAAGACGAGGCATCGGAACAGGAAGCATGAATTGTGTATTGATGTTTCTTTGCAGATCCGCAGTGTGGCCAGAGTGAGTAAACATTGGAATCTGGATTTCTTGATCAGGATTAGAGAAAATCAGTTGTTTCAGTGGGATTTGTTTTCTGGCTTCCTCAAAGTCTATCCATAGTTTGTGTAGATCCCTAGTTCGTCTGCAGGACGTCTGATCCAGTCAATGATTCTATGTAGAGGTACTGCTTTATAATATTTTGTTATTATTAAAGCATCTTATGTAATCTGAGCTGACCTTCCTCAATTGGTGAAAACATTTGTTGAAGTGGAAGATCTTGTAAAATATAGATAACGTTGGCAATAATGGGACAGATTTACTAATACTGTCTTAATTCAGACAACTTTAAAGTACAGTCCTGACCAAAGGTTTTGAGACTGACACAAATTTTGGTTTTCACAAAGTTTGCTATTACTGTCATTTTAGATCTTTTAGTCAGATGTTTCTATGGTATACTTAAATACAATTATAAGCATTTCATAAGTTTTTAAACTTTTATTGACAAATACATCAAGTTTATGCAAGGACTCAATCTTTACAGTGTTTACACTTCTTTTTCAAGAATTCTGCAATTCGCCCTGGCATGCTGGATATCAGCTTCTGGGCCAAATCCTGACTGATGGCAATCCCATTCTTGCCTAATCAGTGCTTGGAGTTTAGCAAAATTTCTGTTTGTCCACCCGCATTTTGAGGATTGACCACAGGTTGTCAATGGGATTGAGATCTGGAGAGTTTCCTGGCCATGGACCCAAAATTTCAATGTTTTGTTCACTGAGCCACTAAGTTATCACTTTTGCCTTGTGACATGGTGCTCCATCATGCTGGAAAAATCATTGTTCATCACCAAATTGCTCCTGGATTGTTTGAAGAAGTTGCTCTTGGAGGATGTTTAGATACCATGATTAAGTTATTTTCATGCCAAGGAAAGACTTTGCGATTAATTGCAATTCATCTGATCACTCTTCATAACAATCTAGAGTAAGTGCAAATTGCCACTATAAAAACTGAAGCAGCAAACTTTGTGAAAACCAAAATCTGTGTCAGTCTCAAAACTTTTGCCCAGGACTGTAAACTAGATGCGCCAAATTTATCACAGTGACATATGCTAGATGCTATATTTGACGCACCTTTAGACACTTCAGTCTAACTTTAAACCACCTCCTGGTTGGCTTATTTTAGTCCTTATCTTCTAAGTCACACCCCTTGATGGGTGAATCACAAACATCAGGTTTTTATGGTGCATTTCCTTATACATTTGTCTAAATAAGGCCAGAAATCTAGTGCAATACCAATAGTAAATCTGCTACAATAAGTGTGTTTAGTAAGTTTCTCTTGACAATCAAGGACAGAAAGTAGTGAGATCAACAGTTCAATTTAAAGAGGCATACAGTAGATGTAAGAGGGTCTCTATAGTTGAAAACGTAAAGTTGCTTTGGGTGTGGCGTATTATTTATACCCAAGAATTTAATGGAGTCTGAAAACCTGGTGAAAGTAAAGCGTTTTTCTAGATAGTGCTGACCCAAAGTTTATACTAACCCTTTGTTAAGCAAGTCCTTCAAGTACTTCCATGTCCAAAGCAAAATTTTACCTTTTGAATGTCAACATAACAAAAATATAAGTAACCAAACATATTTTGCTTTAATATGATGTCAAAACAGATTGTATTATGTATGATTGTATTATAGGAAAAAACTGGACAGAAATTGAAAAAAAAATGCAGTCTCCCACGTATAACAATACCACATTTTGTGTGTGTGTGGTGTGTATATTTTCATTGTGGCTTTAGGAACTGAAAATAAGGGTCCCCTTTTTAATTCTAGTGTGTCTCTTGCCCTTAGTTTTTTTTATTAAAGGCAGAAGAGCAAATAAGGGTGAGCTCTGTAAATAAAAATTAGAGACAACAAATAATTTGTGTAGCTTTGGGGTAATATATAATGTCTGTAATATGGGTGCATTATTACATAAGTGTCTGATACCCTTCATGTCATAGAGTGTCTGATATGTTCATGTCATAGAGGACAGTCCAGGTTGAATTAGCGAAGGGGATTGATTATTTTTTTATTCCTCTGGCCTCTAGGTCACTATTGGCAGTGATCTGCTAGAGACCCTGATGTAATCACAAGTTTCTATTACAATGGTCCTTCCTTTATTCAGGTTCCAATGCTAAACATGATGCTCCCTTTTAGCACTGTGTTTATGTCATATACACAGTATAATATAATGTAATATAATATTTTAACTTGAGGACCTATGCTATAATAGTAGATCCCAGGCAGAACAGCTCAGCTCACCTCCACTGTACTATTATGGTGCAATGATTGAACAGGAGAACACAGCTGCACTCTTAGGCCGGATTTACACGAGCGTGTGCGTTTTGCGCGCGCAAAAAACGCTGCGTTTTGCGCGCGCAAAAGGCATTTGACAGCTCCGTGTGTCATCCGTGTATGATGCGCGGCTGCGTGATTTTCACGCAGCCGCCATCATAGAGATGAGGTAGTCGACGCCCGTCACTGTCCAAGGTGCTGAAAGAGCTAACTGATCGGCAGTAACTCTTTCAGCACCCTCATCAGTGAATGCCGATCACAATATACACCAACCTGTGAATAAAAAAAGACGTTCAAACTTACCATGAACTGCCTGCTTCCTCCAGTCCGGTCTCCCGGCCGTTGCCTTGGTGACGCGTCCCTCTCTTGTCATCCGGCCCCACCTCCCAGGATGACGCGGCAGGCCATGAGACCGCTGCAGCCTGTGATTGGCTGCAGCCTGTGCTTGGCCTGTGATTGGCTGCAGCTGTCACTTGGCCTGAATTGTCATCCCGGGAGGTCGGACTGGAGGAAGGAGCCGGGACTTATCGGTAAGTCCGAACTTCTGGTTTTTTTTACACGTATATGTATATTGTGATCGAAAGTCACTGTCCATGGTGCTGAAACAGTTTAAGTCTTTGAGCACCGTGGGCAGTGACTGTCTCCTGACGTCGCGTACCCGAACATTTTTTGCCGGGTTCGGTCAAAACGAGTTCGGCCGAACCCGGTGAAGTTCGGTGCGCTCATCTCTAATTTGACACTCCGTTTGGATGTTTGTAACCAGAAAAGCACGTGGTGCTTTTCTGTTTACATTCATCCTTTTGACAGCTCTTGCGTGATTTTCGCGCATGCAACGCAGGACCGTCCGTGTGGCATGCGTTGTTTTCACGCACCCATTGAAGTCAATGGGTGCGTGTTGCGTGAAAAACGCAAGAATATAGAACATGTCGTGAGTTTTACGCAACGCACTCACGCAGCGCAAAATTCACGCGTCGTCTAAACAGCCCCATAGACTATTATAGGTGCGTACGACACGCGTGAAAAGCACGCGCGTCGCACGCGCGTATAATACGCTCGTGTAAATGAGGCCTTAATCTAATGGCAGAAATGATGAGAAACCTATGATCTCTACCATTTAACCTCTTATATACTTCAATCAAAGTTGATAATTATGTACAAAGACATAGATAAAGTAGTGGACCCACCTTTGATTGCAAAACAGGTCATCACTATCCATACCTTAGATAGACTTTTAGACCAAGACCCAATGAAGGGCCCTAGTCTGTATGCCTATGCTGCCAGAACTCTACAGTACCCTGTACAAATGACAGAAAAATGTAAGATAAAAAATTTATTGAAATGATGATTTAAAAATTAAAAAATAAAACAATATGCTATCAGCTGACATTAGTCTTTGTTCTGTCAGGAAACAGACTGATATGCTCTTGCCCCAGAATAAAATAAAATTAAATTAAAAAAAATAATGTTACATTATTTTTACCATTTAAGTCATTTTGATCCATCTATTTAAATGCAATAAAAATGGAATCATAACACTGGTGTTAACAGAGCCTTATCTTATCTCATGTGACACACGGCTCAGCAAAAATATACAGCCTGTAAAAATTCTGTTCAAAATTCTGAGACTTCCAATCTTCTATAAAGAAGGCATTTGTTGTTTTTTTTTATGTTGGAGGACTGTTGACATCATTTTAACATTTAATTGTATTAGGTATTAAATGAAGCAGTCTTTGCTAGGTTATTTATTTTACATTAATTCTGTATGCTGTTGAGGGGAGTGGAGCAGTAGAAGTAGGAGTAATACAAGTACAGGGACATCAGACAGATTAAAATAATTGTCATGAGAATTACAGATTTTTTTTTTTACGTTAAGCCAATAAAGTTTTTAATTACAGTGTAAATTGTAAATCCAGTTTTCCACAGCTGACTTTTAAATGAATACATGTTTATCTGGTATTTTAAATTATTAGTTAAAAAAAATAGATAGCTAATGCACTAATGAATCCCATTATGTAATGCTAGAAATGAAATGGTACGGGCGAGGAAACACGGAAAAGGGACATAATAAGCTATCTTGAACAGTTTTCTGCCTGGGCTGGGGGAATATGATTGATTAAGAGAAAAATTGATGAAGGAATATAAAATGTTTACTTTGAACTGATCAAGAAGGAAATGAAAAAAAAAAAACAGGCAGAAAATTTGTAAACATGTAGTAAATAATCCATTTCAAAAATGAAAAAGGGTCTAGATTTCAAATATGTGATGCCATTGGAAAGCCAAATAAGTAAATTGAATGTACTACAAACACTTTTTTTTCAAAACATCATTTCATTCATTGATTTCAATTCCAGAAAAAGCTTAGATTGAGTGTTACCAATTTAATGAACAATATAAAAGTCACTTAAACAAATTAACACTAGCACAGTCACATCACTTAAACTGATTGATATGAATGTTACCATTCAGTTGTTTCTGTTCTACTGGTGCTTACACACTAGAGATTTTTTCATGTTAGAGGGTAACCTAGTAGAATAGATGTAAAGCTCAACATTTTTTTTAACTTTTTTTTCAGCTATGCCTCTTGAATGAGGAAGAAGTGCTTAGTTGCAGAGCTCACCTCTTAATGGGGTTTTTCCATTAACAACAATTATCACCTGTCCACAGGTAAATGCTAGATTTCTAGGATCCTCATTGATCACCAGTTCGGAGGTCCTAAGTCCACTGGTCCTCCTCACCAGCACGACCACTGTGAAGGGGAATTTGTATAGAGCAAAGGTTGAGCATTTGCATTATGACTACATAAAAACTCTATGGGAGCTATGGAAACATCCGAGATCTCTGTAAAAGTTATCAGTGGGGGTCCCAGCAACCTAACGTCACCTTCTGTTTATATGTGGTTAATGTTCTTTGTGGGAAAATCCATGTTAATTGGATACATTCACCTTAACACCTTAGGGGCAAAACCAATTTTGCCCTTAAAGAAGCACTCCAGCAATTTTTTTATTTTTTTTTTGAACCACCGCCGCCTCTACTTTGCCTGTCTGAAAATGTGATGAGTTGCAAGGTAGATCGGTGTATTGACTTATATGGTACTTTATTTTACAGGTAGCCGATCTGTTCCAGGCCACCATTGGGTCATGTATTCTCCACTTGGACCTTCCAAATCATACAGTGTCTGCTGTAGGAATCAGAGCTCAGTCTGTCAATGCAAGTCTATTAGATTCAAATTGAGGCTCTCATAGATTTGCATTGAAAGACTGACTTCCAGATGCTGTAGGATTCAGAAAGTTGAAGTGTCCAAACGGTGGAGTGCTTCCTTAAGGACTGGAGGATTTTTTTTGTTTTTGCCTCACTGTATTTTGTCAGTTTTTCAAGTAACTTTTTTATTTTTATTTCTATGTAGCTGTTTGGAACTTTGTTTTTTTACAGGAGAATATTTTTTTTAACATCATTTTGGGGGTGCATTCATTTACATAACATTTTTATAATGGCGGAATGCATGAAAAAAGCAATCTCGCTATAGACTTATTTTAATATTATTTACTATTTACCTTGATTGGCAAAATTCTTTATTTTACAGGTCATTATATAAGGGGATACATAATATGCATATGTCTTTAACTGTTTAATTTTTTTGCACAAAAAAATATTTATTTAATCAAATATCATGTTTTTGCATTTTTTTCTTTTTTGTTGTGATTTTTTAAATTGTGAACTTTAACTATTTTTAGCTTATTTTGAGTTCCCATTAGGGGACTTTTACTTTTAAATATTTTGTTTTAAATTGTAGTGTAGTATTATATTTCTATATGACATTACATTATTATTAATATAAAATTCACAGGCATCATTTGGGGCAGACATAATGTTTACACTTAGACACTTTTACTGGGCCGGGCCAACTGTATTTGCTCAGGTGGCCGGGAAAATTTCTTTCCACATTCCAACAAAAATTCTTATTTTGCCGTCAACGTACATAAGCAAACAACATACAACTTCAATGTACATAAGCATATGAAGTTTAATTACATAAAGAAAATCCACTTAATGAGTCATATAGCCTGCTCTTGTAAAAAATATTAATGGCAGAAAATGTGAGGCCTCCTTCACATGCACTTTTTTTTTGCGTTATAAAACTCATTAGTTTCAAGAGCTTTTTTTTTGGGGCGTTTTTTACATACATTTTTGGTGGTGTTTTCTATTCTGTTACATTTTGTACATGAGTTTTTCCTAACTTTTTTTGAAGTTCTGTAGAGTAGCCTATCGAGAAAAATTACAGAAAAATTGCAACAAATGTTGTACTCTACAGTCAATTTGTCTTTAGTTTTTTTGCTGTCTTCTGGATCAACTTGACTATGTATTTATGAAAGATTGTCATTTTTCAACATCATATGTTTATTGGGCGAGGACGTAGTGTCCGAGGCACAGTTGAGTTTTTTCTTACTCAGCTGCTTTTCTCCCTCTTACCAAATACAACCATATCTATGATATGCGCCAAACCTAATTTCTCATTTCATTTCTATGATAGAAGCAACAACAGGTGTTACTGGATGTGGTGGACAATTGAGTTGAAGCGTAGGATTTTCGAGTGGGAGTGGTGGACAATCAAGTTGGAGTGTAGGATTTTTGGGTGGGAGTGATCGAGTGGTGGATATTCGAGTTGAAGCGTAGGATTTTAGAGTAGAAGTGGTCGAGTGGAGGATATTCGAGTAGAAGTGGTCGAGTGGTGGACATTCGAGTAGGAGTGGTGGAAGTGTTTGAGTGGTGGATAAGAGCGGGTGGGGGGAAAAGCCAGAGGTGGTGAAGAGGGGGAAAACCCGAAGAGGCTAATAAATGCCCAAAGAATAAAAAAAACGCCCAAAGAGGCTAATAAGAGCTCAAATCGGCTAAAAAAAACGCCCAAAGAGGCGTAACCACCTTAAGTGGCATAACTGTTCTAAGGAGCGAAACAACCTTAAAAGGCGTAATAGTTTTAAAGAGTATAATTGCCTTAAAGGGTGTAATTGCACTAAGAAAATGCTGCCAAAAAGAACAAATTTGTCTGAAGATGACATGATCGCTAAAAGACAAAGGAAAACAGAAGCTTAGAGAATAAGAAGAGCAACTATGAGTGCAGAGAAACGCCAGGAACAACGAGAAACCAATTCCAAAATCAAGGCGTTAAGAAGGCAAAACCCTAAAGTAAGACAAGCCGGTAATGAACAACGTCATTCTCAAAGAGCACAATTATAAATACTTATCATTACTTTTGCTAGCAAACCCGTGTAATGGGTTTTCTATAGTAGTACTACTATATGTAACAACTTCTTACTTTTTATACAATACTTGCATTTCATACACGTTTAACCTTGTATACCTAAGCCTTACTGTGGGGGCCTATTCCTGGCTGAACTTCCTCTCCAGCCTTACAACTACTTGTTATTATGCCATATGCTTTCAAGACCTCTACCTCAATGAATGTATTGGGAGTCTTTTGGGATTTCCTAGAGCATCACACAGTCTGATCTTTAAGTAAATTATGGGGATACTCACTCATGGAAATATGAGCTTGATGAAAGAAAATAATGATTTCTAAATAGTCTTTCTCGATGGATAGTGATGAATTATCTTTAAATTGTATGAAATTGGAACACTTACCGGATTGATAATCAGAAGCCATTTGTTCTATTGTATAAATGTAGATGTACTTTCTACTATTCTCATTACAGTACACTTTAGAGAGGAGATATTTAAAGTTAATAAATCACATTTTATTAAATTTACAAATCCATGTTTTACCAGATAAAATATTGATAATGTTCGCAATATAGGAACATTGAGAACGCTGCACTATTTTATCAATCTAAAGTTTGTATTCATCCTTTAATTTTAAATAAAGCAGTAGTGATAAATAAAATGTGGAATATAGCAATTTATAAAAATACCAACTCTTTATTTCAGTTTGAGCCTAGCACTTTAGAGCCTCATGCACATGGCCATATTACAGGTCTGTGTTGTATGGGGTCATATTATTGCAACCATTCAATTATATGAGCCAATTTCAAATATCTATGCGCCTTAAATTCTATGTAGAGGCACAAAGAGGTTTGTTCTCGCTCATTTATTTAAGGCAAGTTTCCTTGCCTTTCATACAGCGTTAAGCAGTGTTTTTTAAGGCATTTTTGCATGCCATTTTACTTGGCATTTTTAGGAAGCTAAAATATCGCAGCCACATGTTTTCTTGGAGTCTACAGCAAATTATGAAAATGTCTACATACACAGTGTTTTCATTTTAGACATTTTATTTGCATTTTCAGGGTCAATGGTCTGAAAACACCTGTACAAAAAGACACTATTTAAAAAAAAATCATTTAAAATTTAAAGAAAAATACTGCAAATAAACCTGTGAACTTTTATTTTAACGTGTTTTAAAATGCAGTAAAAAAATAATAATCTTTGTTTGAACATGGCCTTACATTAGCATTTTGCTACAGAAGCATTCTTTTCTACAGGCTAAACTTTCTAAAAAGAAAAAGCTTTCTATTACACTTTTCTATTATACCTTTAAGCCCCACTTGTGGTTTTAGCAAATGTATGTTTTTGGATCATTTTAAATTGATGAACTTTGGAAGCAACTTGAAAAAAGCAGTTGGTGTCTTTAGTTGGTACGGCACTTCCTACGGATATTACCACTTAGTTCTAGCGATCAGGAATATGTTTAAAGTATTTGTCTGGATATGGACAACTGATCGGTGGGAGTCCGACATTCGGACCTCACACCGATCAGCTGCTCCGGCTGCCTCCGGGCACCGGATGTCCATGTCAGAAGCAGATTGCTCAGGTCACAGAATAGCGGCCAAGCTGCAGTACTGTAGCTCTGCTCCTATTCAAGTGAATAGGAGCAGAGTTGCATTTCTGCATCATGGCCGCTATGCAGTGTACGGAGCCATCTGCTTCCGGCTCTGAACACTGCATACCCTGCATAACATCCGGCGCGCGGAGGCAGCTGGAGCAGCTGATCGTACGGGGTCCTGGTGTTGGACCCCCACTGAACATATACTATTGACTTATCCTGTTGAGAGGTCATCAGATGTCCGTGCCCGGAAAACCCCTTTAAGATGGTCAAACCCCCTCCGATTGGGCATTATCTTACCAATATGCCATTAATGTCGGGACTGACAACCCCAGCAGCTAATGAATTGCAGCAAGATGTGTGTTTGTTTATTCCGAGATATTAAACTTTACTGCTTCAGTTGACAAAAGGGAAGGTAAGGCTGTGATAATTATTTCATTACACAACCTCTTTAATTTTCCATAAATGTATTTTATGCATGTATCTAAGGCATAGCTGATAAACAAAATCAGGGAATACAATTTTTAATTACATACATTTATCCTATTAGATGTAGTTGATATTTTGTTGTTTATTAAACTAGTGTATAGGTCAAGAAACATTAGTCAAGCTATTAAACTTGTTTCCTCTTAGCAGTTATAAGGTTTTGTAAGCAAAAGGCTTTATTATAGATATTACTTAAAAGTGAACTCATGGCATTGCCGCAACATTCTGCGTCGTTGTCTGTGGAATACTGTTATATTTGGCGTAACAACTACACCTGCAGCTAATTATTACTTATAGAATTATTTGGCATATTTAGAGATTTCTCAAAATTACAAAAAAAAAGCATGATTTATGTAAAGTAAAACATATCCAATATTTGGGCAGCTATTATTATAACTGTGTTGACTGGCTCAGGCATGTAACTGCACTAATACTATGTTTATAACAGAAACCATGCCGCAGTGGATCTGTTGTATGACCTCACTGACTTATTATATTATTAGTAGTATTTTTTTTTATTAGAGTCGTGAAGTTATGGAAACAACTAGGCTATAAATAATATTTGGATATTAGTTTGATAATTTGAGATTATAGTAATAATGTTTTTTGCTATAGCAAAAAATAAATAAATACATTTAATTGTACAGAAAATAAAGATTTATTCCTATTTAACCCTATCACTGTCGAAACCTGGGTGCTAGAGATACTCAAGTGGCTAAACCATTTTTAGTTTTTTACAAAGTATGTTTTAAGGGATTATTTTTGCAGTTTATAATTCACAGTTTACATAAAAGAAATAAAGCATGTGTCTCCATGGTTACAGACGGCAAACAAACCTATTTGTTTGTTAGTCAAATTCTCTAGTCATTCTCCCTATGTGTCCTCTTACCTCTTGCTAACATACTGTACATTTGTTTGTAGAAAAAGGTTGCGTGGATCCAGCGCTGAGATAATTAAAAATAAACTTTTTTCAAGTTTTAATCTTTCTTCGTTAAAATTGGTTAGGTAGCATATTGATAATGGTGTCCTGCAATGCTGGGAATGTAGGCTATTCATCTTTATTCAACATTCCCAGCATTGCAGGACACCATTATCAATATGCTACCTAACCAATTTTAACGAAGAAAGATTAAAACTTGGAAAAAGTTTCTTTTTAATTATCTCAGCGCTGGATCCACCCAACCTTTTTCTACAAACAACAAGTAAATCGTGTGCCGTCACGAGGACCCGAGCGCTAGGACTACTGCCAAAAACATAAGTCCAGTCAAAAGGTGAGCTGGAGACATCTCCCCAATTTCTGTTTGTTTCTATACTGTACATTTGATATACTGATATATATATATTTATTTATTTCTCTTTTTGGCTATTTACCATTAAATAGAGTTAAATGAATACACTGTTGATATTGTATGGAACGCCTAGACATTCAACAATTATTGAGCATTTTTCTAATACCGTTATAGTATTTGGCTGAATATCAGTGTTGTAGTTGATAGATATAAGGCACATTTTTTAGTGGCTTTAACTAAGAATGTTAATATAAAAGCCATTTTACATTAGTGAATAAAATGGTTTACACATCAATAATATAAACTGTATTAACTGAATATCTCAATAAATGTTTAGAACTGTATTTTGCATATCATTTTAGCTATTATTTACACATCAAGGGTGTGATACCCTTAAAAAAAGTTGTCTCATCATGACAACCCCTTTCCATATGCCTTTTCAGGGAATATGGATGTCATAGAGGGAAGGGTTCCTAACTCAAAACCCCCTTTATAAGCCAGAGTGAAAGCAAGTAGTAGGTCTCACTGTGGTGTACTTGATATATCTAGGTGTTACATTGAGAGCCATTAATTTGTAATGAGCAGCCGGCCACATTTCCCCCTAGCAAATAAGCTGTTTGCCATTGGTCTCGGGAGCCAAAGCGATCAGCTGATCGCCCTTAGGCCTTTCATATTAAAGGGGTTGTCTGTGATGACACAACCTCCTGAATTGGTGAATTAATATTCTAAGTATATAATAAATCCTCTATGAGACAACCACCTGCAATTGCATTGAAAATGGTCTTCTAGAGGGGTGGTCTTCTCAAGGAGGAGGGCCAGCATACAATGTATATGATGTAACGAATAATCTGTCAAAGAAAATCTTGTCTGGATAAAGAGGTCGTCTTTGGAGATGTTCTCTGTATGTGTTTGTAACTGAAAGTTAAATGTATATTCGGTAAGATTTAAATGTTATACCCTTGTACTTTTATGATAGATACATTGTTGCAGATGCACTCCCTATGATTATTGATCTGCCATGAGTAATTTATTTATCTTTTCTCCTGATATTTGAGGAAAGGAAATGACGGCCCTAAACAAAAAACAGTTTTGCAAGTATATAGCTGTCCTGCTTCATAATAGGCTACTTGTATAGGATTTCTGAGTGTTCTTGATTCGTCAGTATTAATTTAATTTGATCAGGTCATACTTTTCTTTAAAGAAATTTTAGACAATATTTTTTCCGAATTTTGTCAGCTACTCTTGAAAAGTTCTAACCTATTTCTTAACTCTACTAAGACTTAATCAACTAAGTAGCTGAAAGCTCCTTAAGACAACTGCAATGGGCTCGAAACACTAAGCCACTTCAGCTGTCTGCAAGGAATTAAAATGTATGGCATAGAATATACTGTATTCTCAACGCTGTTCCCTGCACAAGCTCCTATGTTTTGTAAAGTTATTTACTCACTGAAGGGCAGTGCTGCATTATTATAATAATAATGCTTTATTGTGTTTTCACCATGAAAGAAGTGACCTAGGTCATTATGGTAATTTATAATTATTCATCAATAAATTAATAGGCATTATCTTAACCTGGTTACTACTAATAATTCATATTTTAAGATCAAATTGGCTGTACCCAGGATAAATGTTGACACAATATATTATGTTAGGTGACTTTTATGAAGAAAAAAAGGGGAAGCAGCACTCATATGAGCGATGCAGGCCCTTCAAAACAGCTCATTGGCGGCCCCCAACCCATCAGCTATTAATGGCCTATCCTATGGATAGGCCATCAATTTTTAGTACCTGGAAAACCCCTTTAAAATTAATTTAGAATAGTAAGTGATCATTCCTTGTGTTTAAATATTGATGCATGGGTTAAAATAGTCCGCAAAAAGCTTTAGTAAGGTTGAAATAGCTAAAAGGTATTCTAAGGTCACACTAACAGAACAGCAGAGGCATCATGTATTTGAGTTGGATTGTTATGTATTTCCGTTGGGTTTGGTAACATTCTATTGTCCAACATTTTACTTTTAGCATCTAAATGTCATAATAAAAAGTGTTGTCATTACTAAAACGTAAACAGATTGCCTTCCCATGCTGTCAGATTAGGGATAGATGTGGGTTAGGTGTGTCAAACAGATTTAGAACATGAATTAGATGACACTTTAAGCTAAGAATAGACCTGATGCAAACATTGGAAACTGGATCCACTGGATTTCAGAAGTAGTATGGCTTTCTTATAAGCTCTCAGCGCACAATGAATTTAATGTAATAGTCTTAGTTTCCTATGCACCTATATTCTCCTTGTGAATGCAATTCATGTGATTTCCAGATTCCATGCCTCATTTACATTTATGGAAGAGGTACAATATTCATAATATTACCGCTTATTTACATATAACTTTTGGTTTTGAAGTTTACTCAATTATCTTTCTTTTAAAGACAAATACCAGTTAACCCCTTCCGTCACAGCCATTTTCTGGATTTTCATTTTTTTCCACCCCACATTTCAAAAGCCATAACTATTTTATTTTTTCATAGATAAAGCCATATGAGGGCTTGTTTTTTGCGGGATGAGTTGTAGTTTTTCACGGCACCATTTATTGTACCGTATAATGTATTAGGAACCTGGAAAAAAATGTTTGTGGGGTGGAATACCGTATGGTAAAAATGCCTGTTAACTTTAATCTACTGGTCAATACGATTACGGCGATACAAAATTTATATAGTTTTTTTCATGTTTTACTACTTTTACAAGGAACAAACTAATTGTTAAAAATAAAATTTGTGTTTTGTTGCCACATTCTGAGAGCCATAAGTATTTTTCAGGAGATTGAGCGGTATGAGGGCTTATTTTTTTTGGAGCGACCTTTAGTTTCTATTGGTACCATTTTGGGCTACATGAGACTTTTTGATCACTTTTTATTTCATTTTTTTGTGGGATGTGAAGTGACCAAAAAACAGTGATTCTGGAGGTAGTAACGTTTATTTTTTACTGCGTTCACTGTGCGGGTTAAATAATGGTATTTTGTAATAGTTCAGACTTTTACGGACGTGGCGATGCCAATTTTGTTTATTATTTTTATTTTTTACATTACTTTAGAGTAAAATGGGAAAAGGGGGTCTTTTGAACTTTTAATATATATATATATATTTATTTTTTTAAACTACTAACAACTTTTTTAAACTTTTTTTTAACACGTTTTCCTAGTCCCCCTATGGGAGTTGAACAAGCAATTATTGGATCGCTGGTACAATACACTGCAATACTAAAGGATTGCAGTATATTGTCATTTTTACAGGCATTATACAGGCATTTTTACAGGCTTAACAGGAGATGAAGAAAGGCATCCCTGGGGTCCTTCATTAGACCCCTGGGCTGCCATGACAACCAATGTCATCCCCCAATTGCATTGTGGGGGGGGGGAATGAGCTGTCAGATTGGGGTGCCCCCATCTTTTTAATGTCTAATGTAATGCTGCAATTGTGATTGATCGCAGAATCTAAGGGGTTAAATGGCCAGGAACAGCGCAATCGCAGATGAGCCAGCTCCAAACATCACTGCCGCCACCATGACGCAATAGTACATCATGGTGCGGATAGGGGTTAAAAATATTGCCACTAATGGGGTTGTCCGGGACATTTAAAGGACGGGCTGCCGGTAGGTGATGTGATAAAATAACAAAATAAGTAATACTCACCTCGTAAATCCTTAATCGCTCCAGCACCACCACTGCAGTGGTCTTTTTACTTTTGTACAGGAATTGATGAAGTCCCGTTCCATCCATGTGACAGATGCAGTCAATCACCGGCCTCAGTGGTGATTCTGTCAAGAACATTGGGTCACCGCTGAGGCTAGTGATTGGCTGCAGCGGTCACATGGATGCAACGGGACGTCATCACTTCCTGTGAAAGAAAACAGTCGGAGACCACCAGAATGGCAGTGCCGGATTAGCGGGGAATTTGCAAGTTTATTATTACTTATTTTGGTATTTATCACATCTCCTGCCTGCAGGTTGTCTTCTAAATGTCCCAGACAACCTCTTTAAAAGTATTTTAGAGTTTTAGGTTAACAATGCTTTATAACTGTATAAATTAAAAGTTATAAAAATGTACTGTTAGTGAATGAGAAAAATCTTATTTACATTGACAGACTGCAAACTGGTACAAACCTAGTCCTGATCTCATCTGAGATGTTGGTACAATGTTATTCAGTCATTCAATGCTCTGTCAGGCCCCATTTACATCTAATTTAACATAACACACCGTTTAACATAATACGCCGGTGAAAAGCTTCGGACATAAACGTTAAACGTAGGCTGTGCTGGATGCCTAACTGTGGCATCCGTCACCTATAGGCTATAATGATATCCAATTAAGGGATACATCATGAACTCTCATGACCATTTTCATGATGTTTTAGCTTAACGGATACCATAATAGCCTATGGGTAACAGATACTACGGTTAGGCATCCATCACAGGCATCCGTGACCCATAAACTATTATGGTATCCATTTAACGTATACTCCATTAAAAGCTATTGAAAATCCCATGACTTATATGTTTAATAGATGCCTGTGACGTATGCCACATATAGGCTCCCATGTTTTTAAAAAAAGTATACAACGTGGGTTTTGTTTTAGGGATCCCGCAGGATGGAATAGCGTAGCCTACTATGGAAAGAAAAAGATATCATGACGTATACCATCCTGATGAAGGCCAAAAGCACACTCTTTTGGTCTCCGACATGCTAATAGAGCTTTCCTGACTTACACAATAAATGTAAAGAAAGACAAGATGTGAATAGGGCCTAAGCTAAATGTCAGCAGCAGCTGCACAAAGCTCTCTTTGCAACAATGTATGAGTCTGGAGTCTAGAAAAGGTGAAGGATTTATTTGATCTGAAGAGAAAGTCTGGCGTCTTGGTTGCTTAGCTCACGGAACATTGCCTGGGCTGGACATATGAACTCTATCCACTTCTTAGCTCAAAGCAGGACTAGGTACTATTCACTATCAGCAAACTAATATATTGAAAGTATATTAGAAAGTAACATAACTTTTTATATAGTGATTATGTATTATTTATATAAAACCAGAAAAACCTTTCAAGGTGCAAAGTAGGCTTTGTGCTCAGAGAATATCTCCATTTTAAATTAAATTAGATGCTACAACATTGACCAAACACATCTATGTCAGGAGAAATTAAATCGCATTGCACTAGATAGCTGTCAGATAAAGGCCTATTTGGTCTGCAGTAAGGGCATGTTCACACGTGGCGTAATTACTGTGGAATTCCGCTGCGGACAGTCCGCAGTGGAATTCTCCAGCGGCCAATTTTTACATTTGTTTCAATACATTTTTAGGCAAGTTAGTTCAGACATTGCGGAAAACTCTGCTGCGGACCATAGGTTGCAGTGCGGATTTTCCCTCCGCAGCATGCACTGTCTGTTGCGGAGAAGATGCAGAATTTCACTGCGGATTTCAGCCTTTGCAATGCAAAAACGGAAATCTGTGGCAAGTCTGCTGTGTTTTCTGCAACGTCTGAATTACCTGTCAAATATGCAAATGTTCGTTGCGTAATTGCCCCAAATCTGCACCAATATTTGCAGCTGAAAACTCTGCCACGTGTGAACATGCCCTTACCTGTCCTGACCTCCCCATAAAAATACACGCTTCACTCGGCCACGCATGCATATTAATTTCAATAGGAAGAGAGAGACATGTCCTTTTTAGAAACTTCTGGGAGGGGCGTGTCCGGATGCCGAGGAGAGCAGTCACATAAGTCTGAGCTCCTCTCCTAGCCTCAGATAAAGCGGCTCATAACCACCCTTAAAGGTCGGATACCGACACAAAAATATACCTGGAGACTCCTGAAGTAGCCACAAAGCAGCAGGGATGGTGAGAGGAAGATCTAAACCGGCTGCCCCGGTTAAACTCACGTCCTTCTATCCCCCGGCGGGAAACTCACAAAATGGCGCCGGCCACACTCTGCAGGAAAACGCTCCGGTCCTAGGAGCTCCTATCCTCTCCCAGGCAGCACATTGCACAGCAGGCAGTCCAAGTGTGGAAGGAACTTCAAGCACACCAGACAAGCTGTATGCACTGGATTTCAGGTCAGTCTCTCTCCCTCCTAGTCTGCCCAATCTGGGGAAATCTAGGGAAAGCAGCCCGTCTGAGGAATCAGCCATCACCTTATCTAATATGAGGAGTCTATTGTCAGAATTAAGGACATCCATGCAAAACGATTTCCAAACTGCCTTTACCACACTGTCTAAGGACATTAGAGATATTGGTGATCGCACAGCTCATCTTGAAACAAAAATGGATGAATTTTCCTCTGCTTTTAATACTTTAGTGGACGCTCAAAATGAGACAGATGAAGACATGCTAGCAGTAAAATTAAAATTGGCTGACTTGGAAGACCGCTCCAGAAGGAACAACATTCGTTTCCGCGGTATACCGGAATCCATCATGCCAGCGCAGCTCAGAGAGTTCCTGATTGATTATTTTTCTGCTTTAATCCCAGAGGCGGATCAAAGAGATTTGATGATTGATAGAGTACACAGATTGCCAAAACCCAAACATCTACCGCAAACAACGCCGAGAGATGTTCTGGCAAGAATCCATTTCTATCAAACAAAAGAGGCCATCTTGAAGTCGGCGTTTAAAAATAACGACATCCCTGAGCGGTTTGTGGGCATCTCGTTGTACGCAGATTTATCACCAACCACGATGAATCGCAGAAGAGAATTTGCGCCTTTCACAAAGCATCTACGTGACCAAGAAATTCCCTATAAATGGGGTTACCCGGTCAAGCTCCTCATCACGAAAAATGGAGCCACCCATGTCCTTCACACACCCAAAGAAGCAGCGTCTCTTCTAGCAAAATGGTTTCCCGACTTTCAGCCTCGAGATCATCAAAGGATGGCGAAAAAGAAACCACCGGTATTATCCCAGGAATGGACACAGGTTGGATCTCCTAAGAATCCCTGAATTCAATCTGATTGAATATAGAGGAGAATGACCCAGCAAGAATTTTGGACTCCCTGTTGAATCCAGAATAAGGAACTCACGGTGTTGTCTGATATCCTTTTTTTTTTCTTTTTGATAATCTTATTGCTGCAGGTTGTACTGTGCCTTTAAATAACCATGTGGGCTAGGAAGGCACTTATGTTACACGTGTTGTGTCTCTTCCCCCCCCCATGAGGCCAACTTCCTTTACAAGGAGTTGGCTAGATATATTTGAACATATTTTCATATGTGTTCTCAGGTTTTTATGTTACAAGGTATCACTACTGATTGATAAGAAAAATGCGTTATGTACATATAGTCTTTCTTGTTGGGGAATAACGGAGATGAGTGGTCCTCACTCACATAATATTACTCACGTAGGGGAGATATTTAGAGTTCAGGTATGCTACAAGAGTACACAGTATCGATCTTTCTTAGGGTATAATGGTCTTTAAAATATCATCTTTGAATGTGAAGGGCCTTAATAGTCCATTCAAACGCTCTCTCATGTGGAAAGAGTGTAAAATGCTGAAATGTGATGTGTTATGTGCACAAGAGACACACCTCTTGGAGAAAGACATCCACAGGCTTAAAAATGCACAGTTCCCCCATATTTTTTGTACCCCAAACTCAGGCAAGAAAAAGGGGACGTTGATTGCTATCAAAAATTCTGTGGCCTTTCAACTTATACAAGTAACTTATGATAAATGTGATAGGTTTGTAATCATACAGTGCCTCATTAACAATGAGAAATACACCTTGGTCTCACTATATGCTCCTAATAAGCATCAAGGCAGATTTCTCAAACGTCTACTTAAACGAATTGAGAATAATAAATTTGGTTCCCTAATACTATGTGGGGACTTCAATAAAGTACTGACTCCTCAATTAGATAAGAGTAGGAGCAAACCAAAAGAAAAAAACACAGATATATATAATATTTTATTCAGGGGAAATCTCTATGACACATGGAGAACTTGTAATGCCTCAGAAAGAGATTATACTTTTTTCTCTCACCCCCACAAATGCTATTCTAGAATTGACTTTATTATTGCTGAGCAATGGTTACTCCAGCGTGTGATCAACCCTAACATCGGGACAATCACTTGGTCGGACCACGCCCCAGTCTCTATCTCTATTAATGAGCAATATAATCGAGTTCCCACCTCCCCCTGGCGCATAAACAACTCCTTACTAAACAAAGAGGAATACAATGCACAGATAAACAAAGCGTTGACTGACTTTTTCGAAACTAATAAACCGGATGACACGTCCACCTTTAACAACTGGTGCGCACACAAAGCAGTAATCAGAGGTCACCTTATCAAAATTGCGGCAACAGCAAAGAAAATAAGATTAGCTAAAACAGAAGAATTGTTGCTTAAAATTAAGAAATTAGAAGATCTTAATAAAAAGAGAACCACGAGAGGTCTAACAATCGAATTAAAACAATTAAGAACACAACTTCACCAATTGTTATATCACAAGTGTGAATACGCCCTGAGAAGGAGCAGAATGATCTATTACTGGCAGGGTAATAAGGCTGGGAAGATGTTAGCTAATAAATTTAAAAACAAAACATTGAAGGCTAAAATACCCTATATTTTTAAACCATCTGGGGATAAAATCTTAAACCCACAGGGGATAGCTGAAGCCTTTGCTGAATACTATGGTCATTTATACAATTTAAACAAAGATCCTCTCACCAAACAACCTACGCAGCAACTTATAGATGGCTTTCTAGATTCGGTCAATTTACCGTCGATCCCGAGTGATCAAATGACACTCCTTAATGCACAATTCACAGTATCAGAGGTACAAAATGTCATTAAACAACTCAAGATTAATAAATCTCCCGGACCAGACGGTCTAACAAACGAATATTATAAACAGTTCTCTCAGATTATAGCCCCTCACCTAGTATCAATGTTCAATCAGGCCACTATTTCAGGTCGTTTTCCTAAAGAAATGCTACAAGCACTAATAATTACCCTCCCGAAACCAGGTAAATCTCCTGACAGACCCGAAAATTTTAGACCAATTTCTTTGCTAAATTGCGATTTGAAAATATATTCAAAAGTGTTGGCCAACAGGCTGGTCGATATCCTTCCTTCTCTAATCAATATTGATCAAGTAGGATTTATTAAAAATAGACAAACGGTAGATGGAACTAGAAGACTAATCAACATCCTTCACTATGCAGAAACGCATAACACCCCTTCTCTGCTCCTATCATTAGATGCAGAGAAGGCCTTTGATAGGATCCATTGGGGTTATCTAGAGTCGGTTCTGGATAAAATAGGAATAGTGGGCCCGTTTGGGAAAGCCATTTTAGCTCTATACTCCGGTCCTTCCGCCTCCGTATACTCAGCCGGATTTTTATCCTCACGCTTTGACATTACAAATGGAACTAGACAGGGATGTCCCATGTCCCCTTTAATTTTTGCGCTTTTAATGGAACCTCTGGCTGACAAAATAAGGTCTTCTAGTTCAATTTCTGGAATCACAATAGGGAAAAAGGAACACCGTATAGGTCTGTTCGCGGATGATGTAATAATAATATGCTCTTCCCCAACCACGTCCCTTCCAGAAATAAGTAAAGTTTTATCAGAATTTAGTAATGCGTCTTACTACAAAATAAACACTTCTAAGTCACAAATTCTGAATATGGGGCTTTCCCAGAAAATGGTAGCACAACTTAAAGCATCATTCCCCTTCAAATGGGTGGAAGACGCCCTGCCTTATCTAGGGGTTAATCTAACATTTCCAGTCTCAAAATTGTTTGACCAAAATTATATTCCTCTCCACAAGAAAATCATTGAGGACCTACATAACTATAAACACCACGGTGTTTCTTGGTTAGGTAGAATAGCTGCCATCAAAATGTTAACTCTTCCTAAGATTCTCTACACTTTTAGGAATGTTCCCATATTTGTGACAAACGCTTTCATAAATAAACTGCAATCCATCTTAATGAGATTCGTATGGGGGAAAACCAAATCAAGAGTTAAAGCAGATATTCTTTACAGACCCATGCGTGAGGGGGGATTGGGATGCCCCACTCTATTACAATACTATAGAGCCGCTATATTCGACCAATTAAAATCGTTATGGTCACAGGATGCTTCTAAACATTGGGTTTCCATTGAATCATCTGTATTGGGAAGGCACTCATTAGCAATATCCCTATCTGCTTCCTCTTTATTTGGGAACCATATGAGGTCCACACATCCTACAATAAGGGCAATCACGGAGTTATGGCACCACCTAGTTATTAAACATAGCCTGTATTCTACGGATTATGAGAAATCTAGTATTGCTCTACTGATGGCTCTCATTCCAGATCTTGACATCTCTACTTGGATGGCTAATGGATTACTCCACATGTCCGATTTATGGGAAAATGACATCCTGATACCCTTCCAAACTCTGGCCCAAATGTACAATATTCAGAAACATGACTTTTATAAATATCTACAAATTAGGCATGCACTGACATCCATACCCAAACCTCTCCCAACATCAGAATCCAAATTAAGCAAATGGTTAGCAAATAACTCATCCTCCAGAGGTAATATCTCCCAATGTTATAAATTTTTACTAAACTCCTTCCCAAATGACTTGCATATATACAAACAAAAGTGGGAACATGATCTTGAGGTCACTATATCTGAAGATCAATGGAACTCGGCCTTCTATGCTGTCTCATCGATCTCCAGATGTACTAATCATATTGAAACAGCCAGAAAACTCTTGTATAGATGGTACCTCACCCCGGAGAAACTTCATAAATTTTACGAAGAATCAAAAGAGTGTTGGAGATGTAGTAATACAGGCACTATGTTGCACATCTGGTGGAAGTGTCCACATATCCTGGAAGTGTGGAGAAAAATGGGTAGTTTTCTGTCAAATATATGTGGTTACCCAATTATCCTAGATGCCCCATTATGCTTGTTGGCAATTGGTGCCGACAAGTATGATCGCACTCACAGAGCAGTTATCCTACACACTATTATAGTGACTAGATTCAAAATAGCAAAATACTGGAAAACCAATAAAATCCCATCCTTGTCAGAAATTATTCAGGGAATAAACAACAACTGCTGGTTTGAATCTATGATCGCCTCTTCCTTAAATAAAAAAAGCTCATTTGACAACATGTGGGATGTTTGGACCTCCAGCCAGTATTGTAATGCGATACACTAGATTTATGGATATTCACACATACAAACCATATATTATTGTGCAAAAATACCATTGAGATTCCCTGATGTATTCCCTTACATATTGTTTTATTGTTCATAATGATTTATTATACACAAAGCTATGATATTGTACTGATACCTTTGTTATGTTAAGTTATGTAAATTTATTTCTATTTTTACTATGTTAAGTTTTGTAAGTAAGCTTAGTTCCTGCTTACTTGTATGTTCGATTTGAAAAACTCAATAAAAACAAATGTGATAAAAAAAAAAAAAAAACTTCTGACACCGTCTTATCCTTAGGCAGAACAAAGGACTGAGTACTGTCCAATCCTCATTCCCTCGACACATGACATCAGTGGCAATTCAGGAGGTCCCCATACATATCAGGGTATGTGCACACACACTAATTACGTCCGTAATTGACGGACGTATTTCGGCCGCAAGTCCCGGACCGAACACAGTGCAGGGAGCTGGGCTCCTAGCATCATACTTATGTACGATGCTAGGAGTCCCTGCCTCTCTGCAGGACAACTGTCCCGTACTGTAATCATGTTTTCAGTACGGGACAGCAGTTCCACGGAGAGGCAGGAACTCCTAGCATCGTACATAAGTATGATGCTAGGAGCCCGGCTCCCTGCACTGTGTTCGGTCCGGTACTTGCGGCCGAAATACGTCCGTCAATTACGGACGTAATTAGTGTGTGTGCACATACCCTCAGACTGTTAGTGGTTCCCCAAAAATGTGGTGATCCAGTGATGTAACGCTTCAGTGCTAGGAGTCTTTCTCAAGCATGCACAATTAAAACAATGTCTAAATACCCATTATAACATCTTACAGTACCATCAGTACCACAGTACCTCAAGCGCACCAGATACCATGTGCTCCCACTCTGACTTTATTGGTACCTGAACACTGAGCCTGAATAAAATGTACACAGACGTATGATCATATAGTTATGTATGTGGCACCAAATGATTTCTACTCTTATTTAAGATACATAAATTAGTTTGTGACTTGGACCATTGGATGGAAGATAATAGTAAAAACCTCACATTTAACAATTCTGTAAAAATTCTTTATAGGACTATTTACTGTATATTAATAATTAATCACTTTTTATATTATAGTAAGTATTAATATGTGTCAATATATTGCCTTCCAGTTTTACTATTAGAAAACATAAACCTAAATATATAGAAGCACTAGATCACGTTTATTTTCTTTTATAATAAACAGCTATTTTAATGAAAAGCATTATGTGTAATTATAAAAAAAAGAAACGAAAAACTTTTGTATTAAAATATTATATTTGCTTTGCACCCACATGTTTGTTAGAATAGGGACATAAATGACTCGTTTTCTGCCGGAAGAAGAAGCTCAAGTGTTTGTGAAGCCTCTCATCTAATAACATCATACAGTCAATAAAAGTATCATCTTTACACAGCCATTTATTGGTTTTCTCTTGACAAATTGCATTTTCTGCTGGCTAACATGGTACTCCTCTACTGCTTATTAGATCAGTATTGTAAGAACACATATCATTTTGGTGTGAGTTAAAAAGCACGCCTGGAAAAAAATCAATTTGACTGTTCAGGGCACTTTTAGAAACAGGATACACTGTTTTAGAGGAAGAGATAAGTACGCCCTTTCACCCAAAACATGACATCATAATTTATAATAAACAAGTTCATACAGAACATTCAGCTTATTTGAAACATATAAAATTACAATGTAAAATTACTATCTATTATTTAAAAACATATTAAGCACAACAAATGTTGCAGTATTTTTACAGCATATTTGATCACATATTTAGGCACCGTAACAATTCAAAAGTAAATCATTATGACGGGAATGTTTTATCCGCATTCTGTGAGTGACTGTACAATCGAATAGCATTTGCATACTGCCTGATATTAATATCATGAAGCAAATATAGTTGAAACTTGCAAAGAGTAAAGAAAAGCCTTGGCTCAAGGTGTGAGTAAACATGATGAAATAAACAATACACCAGTACAAGGACTATTCATAATATCACATTTCTAAAGAAATTGTTGGTTATCAAAGCATTGTATCTTTTTATTATGTTGGACCATTTTCATTTAATGATGTTATGTAAAAAACTAATAAATGTTTGTGATTATTCTTATCATTATAGGGATTTTAGAGAGTTTAACCCCTTGAAATCACAGCCTGTTTTGGCCATATGGACCAGACCAATTTTTTTTTAAAACTGGCGTGTCACTTGAAGTGGTAATAACTTTGGAATGCTTTTATATTTTCAAGCAATTCTGAGATTTTCTCATAAAACATTGTACTTTAAGTTAGTGGTAAAATTTGGTCGATACATTTAGTGTTTAGTTGTGAAAAACACCCACATTTTGAGAAAATTGCAATTTTATAAATTTAAATGTAAGATAATATTACCACACAAAATAGTTACTAGTTAACATTTCTCATATGTCTACTTTATGTTTGTATTGTTTTTTTGAACGTCCATTTCTTTTTCTAGGACGTTACAAGGCTTAGAACTTTAGCAGCAATTTCTCACATTTTCAAGAAAATGTCGTCTTTTTTAGGGACCAGTTAAGTTCTGAAGGGGCTTTGAGGGCCCTATATATTAGAAATCCCTTATAAATCACCCCACTGCACCCTCAAAGTATTCAAAACAGCATTTAGAAAGTTTTTCAACCCCTTAGGCATTTCACAGTAATTAAAGCAAAGGAGAGGTGGAATTTACAAATTTCATTTTTGAGCAGAAAATGTATTTAAATCAATTTTTTTTCTGTAACACAGAAGGTTTTACCAGAGAAACACAACTCAATATTTAGTGCCCAGATTCTGCAGTTTTTAGAAATATCCCACATGTGGCCCTAGTGGACTAAAGCACAGGCCTCAGAAGCAAAGAAGCACCTAGTGGATTTTGGGGCCTCCTTTATATTAGATTAAGGCACTATAAATATATATAAATGCTTAATGTAGAACAATATACCAATTTTTGGTGGCATTATTAGATATTTGAAAAACAATGAGTGACGTCATGCATATGACGTCTGTTTCAGAAGGCAGCGGGCAGGCTGTTAGCACCATGATTAGAGATGAGCGAACCGGGACAACCGAACCCGGTTTCGGTCCGAACTTCCGGAACCCGTTTTGACCGAACCCGGTCAAAAATATTATACAAATCGGCAGCCACTTGTCTCTATCAATCACTGATAAAGAAAAGAAGCTGCTGATTAAAAATAAAATAAAAAGCATTTCATACGTACCTGGTCGTTGTCTTGGTGACGAGTCCCTCTTCTTCCTCCAGTCCGACCTTCTTTTTTGACGTGGCAGCCTGTGATTGGCTGCAGAGGCCTCTGCAGCCTGTGATTGGCTGCAGCGCTCACATTGGCTGCATCGTCATCAAGGAATTTCGGGCCGGATGTCGAGAGGGACGCGTCACCAAGGCAACGGCCAGGAGACCGGACTGGAGGAAGCAGAAAGTTCTCGGTAAGTATGAACGTCTTTTTTTTTTACAGGTTACTCTATATTGTGATCGGTAGTCACTGTCCAGGGTGTTGAAACAGTTACTGCCGATCAGTTAACTCTTTCAGCACCCTGGACAGTGACTATTTACTGACGTCGCCTAGCAACGCTGCCGTAATGACGGGTGCGTACATGTAGCCACCCGTCATTACGGGGCCTCATGCACACGACCGTAAAAACACCCATTATTACGGGTCGTAATTACGACCCGAAATAGCGGGCCCATAGACTTCTGTTAGTCACGGGTACCTTCCCGTTTTCTCACGGGAAGGTGCCCGTGCCGTTAAAAAGATAGAACATGTTCTATTTTTTTATTTTACGGGCCGTGCTCGTAATTACGACTCGTAATTACGAGGACGGCCGGCCGCTTTTGCGAGCCGTGCTGTCATTATAATTATATAGCACTGTTAAGGATCTGCCAGGCACAGCTTCTGTATCCACGCCCATAGGTAATCAGTCTGCACCTGCTTCTATGTCTGTGAGACTGACTCCATCTTCCACCACTCAAGATGGCAGGCTTAGGAGTGGGAGAGCCTATCACAGCCTGGCCAGACGGAGCTAGCTCCCGCCCTCTGTCTATTTATACCTGCCTTTCCTGTTCCTCCTTGCTTGTGATTCTTCTCTGTTGGTTTCCTGGCTCTGCTACAGCTTCTTGAACTACTTGTCCCTGCTTCGTATTGACCCTGGCTTACTGACTACTCTTCTGCTCTGTGTTTGGTAACTCGTACACTCCTGGTTTGACTCGGCTTGTTCACTACTCTCCTGCTCTGCGTTTGGCACCTCGTACTCTCCTGGTTTGACTCGGCTCGTTTACTACTCTTGTTGCTCACGGTGTTGCCGTGGACAACTGCCCCTCGTTTTCCCTTTGTTCTGTGTTTCCTTGTCTGGTTGTCTGTCGTGCACTTATTGAGTGTAGGGACCGTCACCCAGTTGTACCCCGTCACCTAGGGCGGGTCGTTGCAAGTAGGCAGGGACTGAGTGGCGGGTAAATTAGGGCTCACTTGTCTGTTTCCCTATCCCTGTCATTACAAGCACGGCCCGTAAAATAGAAAAATAGAACATGTTCTATTTTTTTAACAGAAGTCAATGAGCCCGTTATTGCGGGTCGTAATTACGACCCGAAATAACGGGTATTTTTACGATCGTGTGCATAATGGGAGCACGACTCGGAAAAACGACCGGCTGCCCGTGGCCGGCCGTGCTCATCTCCTGAAATACTCTGTGCTGCCTTAAACTCTGTGGACAGGTCAGGATCCTGTTTCTTTTAAATGCTGCTAGGGAACCCGCTCAATCCACTATATAAGGCTGCGCTACAGTGCAGCATTTAAAAGAAACAGGATCCTGACTTGTCCACAGAGTTTAAGGCAGCACAGAGTATTTCAGGAGATGGGCGTGCAGATTCTGTGCTGCTGTGAACTCTGCTCTTACCATTACGTAGCTCTCAGTCTGTTACCTCTCCTCCATTCCTGTCCTCAATAAAACCTTCATGATTGGCAAGTCACCACGTAACGGTAAGAGCAGAGTTCACAGCAGCACAGAGTATTTCAGGAGATGAGCGTGCGGACCTTGTGCACGGTGGTGACTTGCCAATCATGTGAAGGTGTTATTGAGGACAGGAGTGGAGAAGAGGTAACAGACTGAGCTACGTAATGGTAAGAACAGAGTTCACAGCAGCACAGAGTATTTCAGGAGAGGAGCGTGCATATTCAGTGCTGCTGTGAACTCTGCTCTTACCATTACGTAGCTCTCAGTCTGTTACCTCTCCTCCACTCCTGTCCTCAATAACACCTTCACATGATTGGCAAGTCACCACGTAATGGTAAGAGCAGAGTTCACAGCAGCACAGAGTATTTCAGGAGATGGGCGTGCGGATCTTGTGCGGGGTGGTGACTTGCCAATCATGTGAAGGTGTTCTTGAGGACAGGAGTGGAGGAGAGGTAACAGACTGAGAGCTACGTAATGGTAAGAGCAGAGTTCACAGCAGCACAGAATCTGTACGCTCCTCTCCTGAAATACTCTGTGCTGCTGTGAACTCTGCTCTTACCAGTACGTAGCTCAGTCTGTTACCTCTCCTCCACTCCTGTCCTCAATAACACCTTCACATGATTGGCAAGTCACCACCGTGCACAAGATCCGCACGCTCATCTCCTGAAATACTCTGTGCTGCTGTGAACTCTGCTCTTACCATTACGTGGTGACTTGCCAATCATGTGAAGGTGTTCTTGAGGACAGGAGTGGAGGAGAGGTAACAGACCGAGAGCTACGTAATGGTAAGAGCTGAGTTCACAGCAGCACTGAATCTGCACGCTCATCTCCTGAAATACTCTGTGCTGCCTTAAACTCTATGGACAGGTCAGGATCCAGTTTGTTTTAAATGCTGCACTGTAGCGCAGCCTTATATAGTGGATCGAGTGGGTTCCCCAGCAGCATTTAAAAGAAACAGTGTGTGTTTGTGTATGTGTGTGTTTGTGTATATATGTGTGTTTGGGTATGTGTCTTTGTCTGTTTTTGTTTTTATATGTGTGCTTGTGTATATTTGTATGTGTTTATGTGTGTTTGTGTATATATGGGTGTGTTTGTGTATATGTGTTTGTGTATATGTTTGTGTGTAGATGTTTGTGTGTGTGTTTGCGTATATGTGTGTATATGGGTGTGTGTTTATGTGTGTGTGTTTGTGTATATATGTGTGTGTTTGGGTATGTGTGTTTTTGTTTGTATATGTGTTTGTGTATATGTGTTAGTTTGTGTATATGTGTGTGTGTGTTTGTGTATATCTTGTTGTGTTTGTGTATAACTGTGTATAAGTGTTTGTGTATATGTGTGTGTGTGTGTGTGTGTTTGTGTATATGTGTGTGTTCGTGTATATGTGTGTGTTTGGATATGTGTGTTTTTGTTTGTATATGTGTGAGTTTGTGTATATGTGTGTGTTTGGGTATGTGTGTTTTTGTTTGTATATGTGTTTGTGTATATGTGTTAGTTCGTGTATATGTGTGTGTGTTTGTCTCTTTATGTGTGTGTGTGTGTGTGTGTGTGTGTGTGTGTTTGTGTATACCTTGTTGTGTTTGTGTATAACTATGTATGTGTGTGTGTGTGTGTGTTTGTGTATATGTGTGTGTGTTTGTGTATATGTGTGTGTTCGTGTGTGTGTGTGTGTTTGGATATGTGTGCTTTTGTTTGTATATGTGTGAGTTCGTGTAGATGTGTGTGTGTTTGTCTGTTTGTGTGTGTGTGTGTGTATATCTTGTTGTGTTTGTGTATATATGTGTGTGTTTGTGTATGGTTGTTTGTTTGTGTATGCGTGTATATATGTGTGTAGGTGAGTAGAAGTATTGGTATTGTTCACATTGATAACTGTTTTTTTATGTTGTTGCAGATTTTGATGTACCGATTGGACTATATCTTTGATTCGTTGGACTACTGCGTAGATCTAAGTTTTTTCAAATTTTAAAAAAATGGTTAACCAGGGTTTTGTTGGGGATTTCTTATTTCAATAAAAAAGAATTGTCTTTGTGTTTTTTTTTAAACTTTATTAGTGCCTAGATAATGGCAGTTGGCTGATTGACAGCGTCCATTATTAAGGCGGTACTTAGTGTTAGCCGGTGCAGAGGCTATCACTAACCACCCATTATTACGCCGGTACCCACCAACACCAGGGGTGCCGAGAAGAGCTTGGTACGATCCAGTACCCGACCAGTATTATGAGGCTGGGAAGGGCCAAAAACAGTGGCCCTTCCCACCCTTGTAATGCTAGGCTGCTGCTGCTGTGTTGTATCGGGATGGTTATAAAAATGGGGTGGACCCCCACGTTGTTTTTTTTTTAAATTTAACAAATTTAACAATAGACGGGTCCCCCACATTTTTAATAACCAGCCATATACAAGGCCGCAGCAGTCTGGAATTACATGGGTGGGAAGGGCCACTGGTTTTGTCCATTCCCAGGCTAATAACACTGTGTTGTATGTGGCTGGTTATGATAAATTGGGTGGAACCCCATGTCTTTTTTTGAAAAAAATAAAAAATTAATAAATAAATAATTAAAAAAAAATGATGTGGGGTCCCCCCCACTTTTATAACCAGCCAGATACAACACAGCAGCAGCAGCCTAGCATTACAAGGGTGGGAAGGTCCACTGTTTTTGGCCCTTCCCAGCCTCATAATACCAGCCTGCGGCCGCCCCAGAGCCCGACCATCACAACAGATGGTCGGGTACTGGATCGTACCTGGCTCTTCCCGGCACCCCTGGTGGTGGTGGGTACCGGGGTAATAATGGTGGTTAGTGTTAGCCTCTGCACCGGCTAACACTAAGCCTCGCCTTAGTAATGGATGTTGTCACTCAGACAGCGGCCATTACTAAAGTGGTAATAATAAAATTTGAAAAGAAAAAGACAAAGATATAGATAAAATATTTTATTGAAATAAAGCACCCCCAACACAACCCTCATTAACCATTTTATTGTAGAAAAAAAAAACCGGCATCTAAGTAGTTCTCGAAACCGACGTAGTCCAAACACCAAACCTGTAAAAAAAAAATAAAAAAAAAAATGAAATAAAACATGTCGTGGGCTTAGATTCAGTTTAATGTGTGATACTGACTGTTATACCATGTATAGAAGCCTGCCGCGAAGTTGACTTAGATACAGGGCGCCAGCAGACAGTATCATACATGGCCATGCAGACATATATACAAACAAACATACATACATACATGCAAACATACATACATACATATATACAAACATACATACATATATACAAGCATGCACATATATACATGCAAATATACATACATGCAAACATACATACATATATACATACATACATGCAAACTATCATACATACATGCATACACACACACGAAAACATACATACAAACAAACATGCAAAGATACATACATACATATATATAAGCATGCACAAATATACATGCAAACATAAATACATGCAAACATAATTACATACATGCACATATATATATATATAAACATACATGCAAAAATAAAAACATGCAAACATACATACATGCACATATATACATACATACATACATACATACATGCCAACATACATACATGCCAACATACATACATGCAAACATACATAAATACAAACATACATACATACATGCAAACATACATACCTACATACATACATGCAAATATATACATGCAAATATATACATGCAAATATACATACAAACATGCACATATATACATGCCAACATACATGCACATATATACATACATGACAACATACATACATACATACATACATACATACATATATGCCAACATACATACATGCCAACATACATACATGCAAACATACATACAAACATACATACATGCAAACATACATACATACATGCAAATATATACATGCAAATATACATACATACATACATACATACATACATGCACATATATACAAACATGCCAACATACATGCAAACATACATGCACATATATACATACATACATACATGCCAACATACATACATGCCAACATGCATACATGCCAACATACATACATGCAAACATACATACATGCAAACATACATACAAACATACATACATGCAAACATACATACATACATATATGCAAATATATACATGCAAATATATACATACATGCCAAAATACATGCAAACATACATGCACATATATACATACATACATACATACATACATGACAACATGCATACATACATACATGACAACATACATACATGCCAACATACATACATGCAAACATACATACATGCAAACATACATGCACATATACACATACATGACAACATACATACATACATGACAACATACATACATGACAACATACATACATACATACATACATGCAAACATACATACATGCAAACAAACATACATACATAAATAAACTCACCTAAGACGTTCCCATGAAGATTTGTAATGTAGTGTAATGTAGTGTAGTGTAGTGTAGTGTAGTGTAGAGTGTGCTGCAGCCTGTGATTGGCTGCAGAGGCGGTCACGTGGGATGAAGCGTCAGCCCTGGAGGCCGGCCTTCTGACGTCATCCTGACGTGTGTGACCGCCACTACAGCCTGTGATTGGCTGCAGCGGTGACATGGATGGAACGTCATCGCTGGAGGCCGGACAGGAGGAAAGTAAGTATCAACGTATTTTTTTTTTCATTACATTAAAATTTTATTTTCCGCGCGCCGAGCATGTACTGTCAAGGTTGCTGAAAGAGTTAGTGCAGCCCATTAACTCTATCAGCACCCTGGACAGTACTATACTCGGCGCACGGAAATGACAGGCTCGGTCCGAATCAAACTTTTTCGTGAAATTCGGCGAACTAGCCGAACCGAACTTTTGATAAGTTCGCTCATCTCTAACCATGATTAATATTATTGAAGACTATTTGTGAATGAGGTGGTGAAGATTGGTGATTCACAAATGAATGGAAGAATTGTATAGCTACAGCAGCACTCACTCACAGCAATGGCTGCCTGTGCCTGCCTAATTAATACTCTGACACTAACTGACTCCTATCCCTCTCTAAAATCTTTCTCTCTATGAAATTATTGTAAAGCTAACTATCTATTTTCCTATCCTCACTATGAAACACACTCACTGACACTAATCCACTACCAATCTGTAGTCTGTGTTTTACTATCTCTCAATCTCATTCTGATGTCCTGTCCCTCCTATCTTTATCCTCAGAAAGCAGCAGCATTTCCTGGTTGGGCTGGTTATAATGGCTATAACTCCACTGAGTCATCATCGACTCACACCTATACCTCACATGATTGGCTGTGCTAGAGGGAGGGCTGCCTGCAAGCCATTGGGTGGAAACCCACCAGGCCACCACTCAAGGTCATGTGATCCTTCTTCTTTCTCTTCTTGTCTTCTTCTGATCTGTAAAATGGTGGCCGCCATTTTGAGCGATTCATGCAGGACGAATATTAAAATGTTCGGATTTGCTAAAATCCAAAACTTTTGGGAGATTTGTAACAAATTTGATTTATGTAGAATCAATTTACTCATCTCTAGTTGTCACCCATTTTCTGCTGCATTATTTGCTAGGCAGAAAATCAAACTGATTTGTGTGCTGGATAAAAAAGAGAGCTTAAAAAGAAAGTTATTTATTAATGACTTGAAAGGATACCCAAATTCATGTTTAGATGTGGCGGGTTTGCAAAAAGAAATGACAATACATTTCAAAACTCCATGTACGTGTAGCATAAAAAAATCCACGCAGATTTCAGGGTATGCTGCAGATTTTCAATTCCTTACCACTATTTTTAGGTTGTGAAATTGCAAAGTGTGAAATCCACAGGAATTGTACAGCAAAATCCATGGCAAAATCCTCATGTAATACATGCATGAAAAACTCAGCACACGAAATGGTAACTTGCTAGACATGTTACACAGTTTCCTGTTCCCTACGCCATCTCATGTTTGCACACTAAACACCAAATGTTTGCACCCATAAAATAATGTGCACTATAAGTAGTTCACTTTTTTGCCAGATATTGAGCCATAGTTCTGGCGTATTTACTTAGCAAAACTCCCAATTTTTTTTTCTAGGAATCAGTTTTCAGGTATCTGAAAACTGTTTTTTTCAGGTATCTGAAAACCTTGAGCATATTGATGCTTATATTTATATATACTCATTATTCTTCCTGGCCAGGTAGTTTTTAAATTGCTCTGTATTATTGTATATGCAATTGTGGGAATTGTTTGTATTTCCTTTTCCCTCCCTTCCCCCCTTTTTTTCTATGTATTAAACTTATTTTATATTACATTTATAGATATATTCATTATTTATATATCCATTATTTAATTTTCTTACCCAGATGAGTGCTGGTTTGTCCTGGATAGTGTTTTGATTTATTGTTCTTTGGTTTAGTTACTAGGACGGCACCGTGTGGCTTCCCAACCACAACTTTCTGGGATTCTGGATATTTCCCTTTAATATATATTTTTTATTATAGTATACACCACTTTACTTTATCAACTCTACTAAAAAGCTGTTTGCCATATAGCAAGAAAGGGGAGGTTAGAGTTGGATAGAGGTTTAGTAACCTTTAATCAAATCACACTTTTCAGGTTTGAAATAATAAGATTATAAGGTATAAACTTATTTAGGATTGATTCTTTCTTCTGCGTAAATAGTGAAGATCCGGAAACTGAAATAAATAAATGTACTTAAAAAAAAGGTGCTTACTTTTAACTCTTCAATGCTTGTTTTTACTTTTACTTTTACAACTGCTACTACTTATTCTTACTACCGCCGTCATCAGCATCATCATCATCATCATCATCATCATCATCATAATTATCATTTTGTAGTAGTATAAGTAATATTGTAGCAGTAGCACTATTCTCACATTTCTTTTTCTTCTTCTTCTTATTACTATTACTATTATTATTATTATTATTATTATTATTTCTATCAAGTTCTTTAACCCCTTAATACCGAAGGTATTTTTAACCTTAGTGACAAGCAATTTTTTACGTTTTTTCCATCGTCACATTCAAAGTGCTATAACTTTGTTATGTTTCTGTCGACATAGCTGTGTAAGGCCTTTTTTTTTTGCGGTACAAGTTGTATTTTGACAGAGACGCGTAAAATTACACCTCGTGGGAACAGAACACCGTAAAACCCATTGAAAGCAATGGGCAGATGTTTGTAGGCGTAATGGAGCCATTTTTTCAGGCGTAAGACGCCCGAATTACGTCTGAAAACACTGCGTGTGAACATACCCTTAAACTGGCAGGCACCTGTTAGGCCATGCCTCTGGCATGGCCTAACACGTATTTACTAAAGGCAGACCAAAGGTGGCCTTTGTTGGAGTCTCAAAGTACACTGGCACATACTTGAACTCGATTCGTATCTCAAATCAATTTTACTGCACAAACCTAGTATAACTTTTAGATGCGCTCTCACCTTAAAAAATATGCTGGCACCTAGTAAAATACGTGATTGGAACAAAGAAAAACTCCCTGACAAACAAACAGGACCTATGGGTAGCTACAAATGCAACACAAAAAAAGGCCTCTACTGTAAGGCTGGGTTCACACGACCACATTAACGTCCGTAATGGACGGACGTATTTCGGCCGGAAGTCCCGGACCGAACTCAGTGCAGGGAGCCGGGCTCCTAGCATCATAGTTATGTATGATGCTAGGAGTCCCTGCCTCTCCGTGGAACTACTGTCCCGTACTGAAAACATGATTACAGTACGGAACAGTTGTCCTGCAGAGAGGCAGGGACTCCTAGCATCGTACATAACTATGATGCTAGGAGCCCGGCTCCCTGCACTGAGTTCGGTCCGGGACTTCCGGCCGAAATACGTCCGTCCATTACGGACGTTAATGTGGTCGTGTGAACCCAGCCTTATACTATCATACTACCCATCAACAAACTCATATTAAATCCACTTACAAAGAAAACCCTTTCCCCATCAAACATCGCCTTAACTGTAAATCAAGTAAGTGTTGTACATCTAATCAATTGAATTTGCAACAAACAATATGTAGGCAGAATGTTAGTCTCCACACTGCCACCTTTAATAAACACAATTCAAACTGTACTCATGTATTCATGCAACACAGCATCTCCTGACATTGTACCAACGAATACAAGGGAGATTTTAACTGTTTTGCCATCAAACCAATCGACCAAATACATCCCTCTCTAAACAACTGTTATGAGAACCTATGCAAAAGAGAGGTTTTCTGGATCTACACGTATGAACTAGACACAGTGGCGGATTATCATTATGGCGATTCGGGCGGCCGCGCTCCCAGGGAGGCCATGGCCGCCGAAACCGCACATGACCGCACGGGCCCCCTCATGCCGGTGGCATCGCTAGCACCGGAGGGAGCCCCGGTGCTAGCGACAGCCACATTCACTTGTATCTGCGTCCTCAGGACACAGATGCAAATGAATACTATAGGCTGCAGGCCACGTTAGGCCTGCAGCCTATAAGGAGCTGGGAAGACTCCCTGCACAGGCCGGCATGATGCCGTCACTGCATCACGCTGGTCTGCGCATGTGTCCCGCCCGGAGGATGTGTAGCGCTCCATCAGTTGTGGGAACGGGGCACTACATTCAAGTGGGGGTAGCGCTGTGTGACACTTTATACAAGAAAGGGGGGGTGCTGTGTTGCACTATATCCAAGGAGGGTAGTGCTGTGTGACTCTATATACAAGTAGGGGGGGTAGCACCATGTGATACTATATACAAGGGGGGAGGTGCTGCGTGGCACTATCTACAGGCGGCTGTATGTGGCACAATCTATAGGAGGGCTGTGTGTGGCGCTATCTACAGTGGGGAGTGTGTGTGATGCTATCTACAGGGGGTTTGTGAGTGTGATGCTATCTACAGAGGGAGTGTGTGTGGCTCTATCTACAGGGGGAGTGTGTGTGATGCTATGTCACATTTACAAAGCCACTGAGGTACCAGTACAGTGGAGACCCCATACAAGCGACTCCATTTAGCAAACTATACCCCACAAGGAATTCTTCTAGGAATATAGTGAGCATTTTGACCCCACAGGTTTTTGCTGAATTTATCAGAATGGGGCCGTGAAAATTAGAAATTACATTTTTTTCCAATAAGATGTAGTTTAAGCTAACAATTTTTCACTTTCACAACAAATAAAAGAGAAAAAGCACTCCAAAATTTGTAAAGCAATTTCTTTTGAGTAAAACAATACCCTATATTTGGTCATTAACTGCTGTTTGGGCACACGGTAGGGCTCAGAAGGGAAAGAGCGCCATTTGGCTTTTGGAGTTCAGATTTTGCTGGCTTGGTTTCTAAGCACCATGTCGCTTTTGCAAAGTCCTTAAGGGGGTACAGTGGAAACTCCCCAAAGGTGACTACATTTGGAATACTACGCCCCTCATGGCATTCACCTGGGGGTGTAGTGAGCTTGTGAACCCTACTGGTGTTTTCCAGAAATTAATGTGCAGTGGATGTTGCAGAGTGAAAATGGCAATTCTTTGATAGATATGCCATTTCAATGTCCAATATGTTGTGCCCAACTTGTGTCTCCATGAAAAGACAGCTCTCTAATTATTATGCTGTGTTTTCCGGTCTTAGAAATACCCTACATGTGGTCCTAATCATTTGCCTAGACATACGACAGGGCTCAGGAATGAAAAAGTACAATGTGAAATTGAGGCCTAATTTGGTGATTTACAAAGTATTGGTTCAAAATTGCATATGCTCTGATGTGAAATAATAAAAGAAACTACTGAAAAGTGACCTCATTTTGGAAACTACACCCCTAAAGGCATTTATCAAGGAGTGTAGTGAGCATTTTGACCCCACAGGTCTTTTCCATAAATGATTGTGCTGCGGATGTTGTAAAGTAAAAATTGCAATTTTTCCTCATATATGCCATTTCAGTGGCAAATATGTTGTTCCCAGCTTGTGCCACTTGAGACACACACCCCAGAAATTGTTAAAAGGGTTCTCCCGGGTATGGTGATGCCATATATGTGGAAGTAAACTGCTGTTTGGGCACAGTGTAGTTCTCAGAAGGGAGGGTGTGCCATTTGACTTTTGGAGTGCGGTTTTGTTTGGTAGTAGTTTTATTTTGAGTTTAACTGATATTTTAGTTTATAATGTGGGGGCAATAGTTAAGCTTGGCAGAGTACATCAGAGTACATAACTTATCTTCATTTTTTCATACATGTAGTGATATAAGGGCTTTGTTTTTTTTTGGCAGGACGAGCTATAGTTAATATTGGTAACATTTTGTGGTACATGTAACTTTTTGATCACTTTTTATTCCATTTTTTGGAAGGCAAAGTAATAAAAAAAAGCAATTCCTGCATAGTTTTTTTCCGTTTTTTAAATGCGGTGTTCGCCATGCTGTATAAATTGCATATTAACTTTATTTCTTGGGTCAGTACGATTATGGCTATAACAAATTTATATATATTTTTTTATGTTTTACTACTTTAAAAAAAAACATTTTTGGATCGCTATATTCTGAGAGCCATAATTTGTTTGCTTTTCTGTCTATGGAGCTGTGAGAGTTATTGTTTTTTGCAGGACAAGCTGTAGATTTTATTGGTACCATTTTGATCACTTTTTGTCCTATTGTTTGTTAGGCAAGGGGACCAAAAAACAGCAATTCTTGCATAGTTTTTCGGTTTTATTTTTTTATACAACGTGTATTATAAATGACATGTTACTTTATTATGTGGGTCAGTACAATTCCGGCGATACCAAATTTCTATAGTTTTTTTTATGTTTTACAAATTTTTGCACTATAGAATTACTTTTTTAGTAAAAAGAATGTATTTTTTTCTGTCGCCTTGTTCTGAGAAACATAGCTTTTTAATTTTTTCTTCGGCAGAGTAATTTTCATTTGGTAGATGAGCTGTAGTATTTATTGATACCATTTTTGGACACATGACACTTTTTAATCACGTTTTAATCCAATATATGTAAAGAAAGTTGACCAAAAAAACAGCAATTCCGGCATTGTTTTTAGATTTTTTTTCGACGTTTATTGTGCGGGATAAATAACAATATTTATATGCCGTTACAGATTATGTATAGTTTATTTGTTTTTTTAATTTTTTCCAATAATAAAGGACTTGATAAGTGAAAAAGGACGATTTTTTTTAATTTTTTTTACTTGAAACATTTATGTTTTTTACAACATTATTGTATTTTTTTCTTTTTAATTTTTTGTTTAGTTCCACTAGGGGACTTGAAGGTCCAACTGTCTGATTTATATTCTAATTAATTGCACTACATATGTAGTGCAATGCATTAGAACTGTCAGTCAGAGTTTTATTACACTGATTTTGACGCGGAATTCGCGTCGGAATCAGCGGCAAAAAACAGCCGAAAATGGCTCCCATTTATTTCAATGGGAGACGGAAGCTTTTTTTTTCTAGCAGCATTGTTATGCAGCTCATTAAAAGAAAGCGGCATGCTCTTTCTTGCCGCGGTTCTGCCTCTAACCTCCCATTGAAATTAATAAGAGGTAGAAAAAGCATATTTTTCCAATGGCGCTTATTGGCCGTGGGCAAAAAACGTTGCTAAAATCGCAGCAAGAATTTGCAGGCAGGTCAAAATCTGCCTCAAAATTCCTGAAGGAATTTTAAGGCAAATTTTGTCTGCCTGCAAAAAACTGTGTGAACAGGGCCTTACACCAACCACAAGCCTATTAGGCCTTGCCTCTGGGCAGAGCCTAATAGGCTTCTGTAGTTGGCAGACTATGCGAGAATGCTCATCGGCTACAAACCACTTAGATGCTGTGGTCACTTTTGATCGTGGCATCTAAGGGGCTAATTGTGGGGAGCGGCTGTTGACTGATGGAGCAGGCTAGTACTAGCTTTTTATAACGTATACTTTCGACAAATGTCGGGAAGAGGTTAAATAGTAAAACAAACTAAAGAATCATGTAAGCATTAGTATGTCCAGTGTGTTACTATACATGTTATTTTTCTTCAGGTTGAATACAATTACCCACTAAAATCTATTTGCATCAGATGTTATCATTGGAAACCATGAGCCAAGGCCGACATACAGTACCAGTGAGTTAGTCAAGGATGGTAATTGGCAAAATCTATGGAAACCACCACATAAGATACAATAAAAATATATGTACCTTGTACTTTGTGAAGTAAATGCATCAATACTGTATTTACTACTTCGCATTGAAAGGCATTCTTTGTAATCTAACAGTTGCTAGGTGCCAAGAACTAACACTTCTAAGCATAACAAGGTTCTGCTCACATATTGTACAACACATTTCAGAATTTTATTACATGATATATTAATGGGATCATAAAGTTAACCCAGTACAAGTTAAATTATTAAATAAGTCTAACCTGTGAACATGGAAGGCATGTGCCTATGAGTGGCACTGGTGGAATGGTGCATGGCCCCAAGATATATCTATCAGCACGTAAGGTCAGTCATAGAGCCCATTTCTAATGATAGATCTTGGTGCAAATAGAGGGACTTATCAGATGTGAACTTTTATAAACTGCTTTCTTACAACTTCCAGCTTGAGAGCAGTGCATGAGCAAGGATAAAGTAAGATTTATTTTTTTTTTTTAAAGTATTACCACTGTGACTGGAGTGAGTATGTACACCCGGTGGCTGTAAGAAGTACAGCTCCTAACAACAGGCAATATAGCTAGAAAGCCCTAGGGTCTATCAATGGAACCTGGGCCGTCTGCTCATAATAGGTATGGGCACCATCACATCACAGGGATGCCCTGTAATTCATTTTAAGAGGTCTCCTTCCCAGGTGTCTTACCTGGAATGCCATGATCAGCTTTGATTGTAGCATGCAAAAGGTTAAATTGCGGAAACCAAAGATTTGTTTTATCTCCTCCATCATGGCTGTTACAGCTGTTGTTCCACTTCTGCTCAAGTGGGATGACGACGATCACTGCTGCTTTATAAGGTTATTAAAAAAGAAAATTAAGATACATGTTCTAAACATAACTTTAAAAGTAAATAACTATGCAGTACTGATAATATTTATTTGGTAAAAAGTTGCCTTTCTGCCCAATGTAACCAGAGTTTAGCTTTGATATCAAAACTCAGTTAAAGAAATAAAATTAAAACAATAACAATAACACTTAACCCACATTTAACGAAGGTTCGCTGCGCTGACATTCCATAGGACCAGAATTGCATTTTCTTCAGGGAAGAGTGTAGTGAGATAATAGGAGTCTAAAGGTGTTTTCGTGTTTGTCCATGTTTATGCCTACCACAATATGAAGGATTTACTGCAATTTTGTCTTTATTGCCAGTCAGTCATGGGCTGTTTCACAAGATAAAGTCTAACTGTCTTTATATATATTTTTTTTGTATAAACCAGTAGTACATGCGGAAACATGAAACATTGCAATATATCTTAATAGGTTAAAGTGGCAACTTCCTCACCTTCCAGTGGTCACCGGCTTGACTGAGAGCTCCACGCTAATGATGTATGGTCTGGCCTTCGGCCCCCACTAAAGCCCCTGCTGCAGGTGAATGAGAGAAGCACTGCAGAATTGCTGAGCCGGAATGCAGCCAAGTCACATGGAATGCTGCAGTAGAAAGAGCCTTGGACTGAATTACTGAGCCTAATAGCGCTTGGCTTCTGAACATACTAGGGATATCTGGAAGAGTTCTCTACCTGCGGCTACTTCTGGTCCCCCCCCCAAGGTCTTCAAAACCTCACTCCATCTCCTTTTCTATACTAAAACAGCTCTGTATTGCCATCCCTTTGCATAATTATCCATGGACATCTGCTGCTACTTTTTTGGATTTTGGTTTCTGGATACCTAACAGAACTCTTGGTGGGATAAATTCACTTATCTTTTATTTGAACTAGTAAGCCTGTGCACATTATAATAAATTGTGGCAGTAGTTTAGGCCTCCACTACAAGAAATGTGTTTTATGAATTTAAATTGATGACCTTATTGAGGCTTGAAGTTTGCAAAACAGTAAGAATTTGCAAGCATTGGCCAGATGACTTCTTGTTTGTAAAGCTACATGATGACCAAAAAGTAGAAAGAGGAGCCTAAAGCAAGAAGATATTGCAGGCTTACTACTTCGGTAGCAAAAAGAAAAAGTAACACTGAAGAAAGTGAAGATGGGAAACTTGACAAATATTTGAAATCGTGCTGACCACAAAACGGCAGGACTAAGATAGCGCCATATTGGGAACCAACTGGACAGTTAAAGGATGGAATTTATAAAGCATCTATCACAATACTGAGAGGCAACAAAGCTGCATGAAACAGGGACTCATAGATTGAAGACAGGGATGGAAAAAAATTAAGATGTTAGACTGATATTGGGAACAAACAAATGATAGTTGATGATAACAGTCAGATGATAGAAAACAAACAGATGATGATAGATGATAACAAGCTAACTCTAACTAGATCTTCCTATATCTATCACTTGATCTGTCCCTAAGCACTGACCCTAACACCACAACACTAACTTTCACTGTCCAAAATACTGTCCCCAATGGAGTCTCTAATCTACAGACACTGTCCCTAACACAGCCTTCAGGAATACTAGGAACCAGAGACAGTAAAAACAGCACAAACTGATCGCTAACTCAGAGAAAAGGAGCAGGAAAGAATACAATTAAGCAGGATGAAAGTAACCAGCTAACAAGACTAAACAAGCAAACACGGAATTTTAAATATTATGCAAAGCTGGAAAAATAGAACACTAAACTAGGATACACAATCTGATTCTCATATGGCAAAAACACATTGCAAATACTATAGCCAACACCCGAATGCTGAAGCCAGGTATTTTTAAGGAGAGTAAGACCAATCAGGTCGCCTCTCTCTAAACAAACCACAGCAACTCACCTCAGTATGATCATCTGATCTACTTTGCAGAAGTGTCCTCAGTCATTGCCTCAGCTACTACTCAAAAGCTGGGAGATGACAAGCCTACAGGAATAGACCTGCTATTTATAACACCCCTGTGTTTTTTTGTTTTTAAATGGTAAAGCCGCAATGGTGAAGAAAAAAAGTTGGATGGTAAATAGTGTAGGAGAGCCAGATGAGACATGTCTTTTGTTAGAAGATGGGGTGGAAGGTGTGGAAATTTGAGATGAAAAGTGAGGTGCCAAAAGGCTGGAGGTGTCCCGGAAGATAGCGAGAGGCTTGGACGGGTAGAGGGGAAACTGAACCTAAAAGACATATCAAGGCAGATAGCTAAATTCTGCGGGGCTGTGAAGGATGTTTTGGAACGAGTGGGCTTTGTTAAAGTGGAGATATCTTTTCTGAGAGATGATTTTAGTAAAATAAGGGGTCGAGTGGAGAAGCTGAATGCAAGATGAAAGCAATGTGAAGGATACCAGTTCACAACTGATGAAAGTTGTAAAACAGTTGCAAAAAAGAAATAAGACACTGGAAAAAGTTATTAACTAAGGGAATTTTAGGATTATTAGCCTGCCAGAGGTGGAAGGGAGATCATCTAGTACACTTACTTAAAAATGGATTTCTGGAATTATTTAATGATGTGGGTCTATCCAAATTATTCTTTGTTAAGAGCCCATTGGGGTCCATGTAAAACAAAATCTCCAGGGGCCATTCCACTATACCTTATTGACAAGGAAGTTATTTTATAGAGGGCTTAATATAAATCTTCTTTAATGTACAATAATGATTTTTGCTGACTTTGTGTAAAGGATCTGCCAGACACAGCTTCTGTGTCGACGCCCGTGGTTAATCAGTCTGCATCTGCTCCTAGGTTTGTTAGAGTGACTCGATCTGCTACCACTCAGGCTGGTAGGCTGAGGAGTGGGAGAACCTATCACAGCCTGGCCAGACGGTTCTAGCTCCCGCCCATGGTCTATGTATACCTTCATTTGCTTCTTGTCTTTGCCTGTGATTATCTCTTGTTTCCTGGCTCTGCTGTTCCAGCTATTACTATTGACCTCAGCTTCATTTTGACCCTGGCTTTACTGACTATGCTCCTGCTCTGCGTTTGGTACCTCGTACACTCCTGGTTTGACTCGGCTCATTCACTACTCTTGTTGCTCACGGTGTTGCCGTGGGCAACTGCCCCATTTCCCTTAGCTTCTGTGTACCCTTGTCTGTTTGTCTCTCGTGCACGTATTGAGCGTAGGGACCGTCGCCCAGTTGTAGGCCATCGCCTAGGACGGGTCGTGCAAGTAGGCAGGGACTGAGTGGCGGGTAGATTAAGGCTCACCTGTCTGCCTCCTTACCCTGTCATTACATAATCACAGGCCCATATACCTTTTCTACCCTGGTTCCTACTACAATGGACCCCCTTGAAACCCTGGCTCAGCAAATGCAGGGTCTCTCCCTACAGGTCCAAGCCCAGGCTCAGAGGTGCGACCAGCGTGATGCTAACCAGCTAGTGCCCTCCACCTCACCTCTTGAACCCCATCTCAAGTTGCCTGACCGGTTCTCAGGGGACTGGAAGACTTTTTTCTCCTTTCGGGAGAGTTGTAGACTCTATTTCCGTCTAAGGCCCCACTCCTCAGGTTCTGAGAGCCAGCGAGTGGGTATAATTGTCTCCCGGCTCCAGGACGGCCCCCAAGAATGGGCCTTCTCCTTGGCTCCTGACGCTTTAGCGGTATGTCTTGGCCGACGTCTCAGGGAACGACGACTTGATAGTTTTTGTGCCTTCTCCTCTGGCTCCCCCATGATGGCTCCCGAGGTTCCGTTGCTTCGTTCTTCCACGGAAAACTCGGATGAACCAATGCAACTCGGGGCCTCCCTGTCTCCCCAACAATGTAGAGAGCTCCGCAGGAAGAATGGTCTCTGCTTCTACTGTGGGGATGACAAGCATCAAGTGAATAACTGTCCTAGGCGTAAGAATAAGCAGCCGGAAAACTTCCGCGCCTAAGTGACCATCGGGGAGATCGCTTGGGCGCACAGGTATTGCCCATAAATATGAAACCTAATAAGATCTTGCTTCCCTTTCAGGTCTCTTTTGAGGGTAGGTCTGCCACCAGCAGTGCCTTCGTGGATTCAGGGTCTTCTGCTAATATTATGTCTGTGGAATTTGCTATGTCTCGAGCTATGCCATTGGTTGATTTGCCTAAACCTGTCCCGGTAGTGGGTATCAACTCCGCTCCACTTGCCAATGGTTCTCTAAGTTTGATCTTCGGGGGGCTTATAACCTTATCCGAGTCAGAGAAGGGGATGAGTGGAAGACTGCGTTTGACACGCCCGAAGGTCATTTTGAATACCTCGTCATGCCCTTTGGGTTGTGTAATGCTCCCGCGGTCTTCCAGAATTTCATAAATGAGATTTTAAGAGACTACCTGGGGGTATTTCTTGTAGTGTACCTTGATGACATACTTGTGTTTTCCAAGGACTGGTCCTCCCACTTTGAGCATGTCAGGAAGGTGCTCCAGGCCTTTGGGAAAACAAACTCTTTGCCAAATCCTAAAAATATGTAATGACGGGGTAAGGAGACAGACAGGTGAGCCCTAATCTACCCACCACTCAGTCCCTGCCTACTTGCATGACCTGTCCTAGGTGACGGCGTACAACTTGGCGACGGTCCCTACGCTCAATACGTGCACGAGAGACAAACAGACAAGGGTACACAGAAGCTTAGGGAAATGGGGCAGTTGCCCACGGCAACACTGTGAGCAACAAGAGTAGTGAACGAGCCGAGTCAAACCAGGAGTGTACGAGGTATCAAACGCAGAGCAGGAGCGTAGTCAGTGAAGTCAGGGTCAAAATGAAGCTGAGGTCAATAGTAATAGCTGGAACAGCAGAGCCAGGAAACAAGAGAGAATCACAGGCAAAGACAAGAAGCATCTGAAGGTATACATAGACCGAGGGCGGGAGCTAGAACCGTCTGGCCAGGCTGTGATAGGTTCTCCCACTCCTCAGCCTACCAGCCTGAGTGGTAGCAGATCGAGTCACTCTAACAGACCTAGGAGCAGATGCAAACTGATTAATCACGGGCGTCGACACAGCTTCTGTGTCTGCCAGATCCTTTACACTTTGCTACTGAAATTCAAACGAGAAGGATTAGCTCTGCAGACATTATAAGGAAATTAGGGGCTACTGAAATTGCAATATTTTTTTTACCTGGCATAGCTTAGGATATTTACCAATGTAGAGACATTGGGGGAAATTAATTAACTCTTCTACGCCAGTTTTCTGTCATAAAAAGTCGCAAATGACACAAAAGTAGCATTTATTTGTCATTTATTTGTGGTCTGGATGAACTATTAGCGCTGCCTGTTTGTCCGGCATTTAGGTTGTGTTTTATGTGGGTAGTCCAACAGAATATGGAATGCACTGACACACAAACACACACACACACACACACACACACATATATATATATATATATATATATAAATAAATGTTTATATATATATATATATACATACATATCTTTTTGACAAGAATTTGTGAATAAAATATAATATATTTTTATACTAGTGGATTGATCCTTGTCTGAGTTCTTGACTCTGTACCCAACATATGGTTCTGGTTTTGTACATTTGTTATCAGCTGGGCGTTGAACACCACATGGAGAATTTTTCTGTATATTATGACTGGTATATTCATGTAGTTGTTTGTTTTGTGTTTTTGTTTTTTTCACATAAGGATTACCCTATTCACGTCATGGTCAAATGGACGTGAGGAAATATTAAACCCTTCCCGCTACGCTCAGTACTATTACGTCGAGCTGAGCGCGTTGTTCGCGCTCAGCAATGGTACGTCGGCGCTATAACACGGGGTGCCATTTCCCCCGACACATTTAAGAGTTGTAATAACTGCTGTCTCGTGTAGCCAATACCCGGCTGCAGCAGTCACCTGGGATAAAACATCATCCCAGGAGGCCGGCCAGCTAGTAGACCGACTGAATGGTCAGCAGTTTTAAGCAGTGGACATTCCGGGCGAAAAACGACTCCACAATTTGGTGCAGTTTTTGGCCCGTAAATTCCTTGCAAACACCAGGACGGATACCAGATATTGTGGCCCGGTACCAAATGATCCACAACCCAGTATTGGTCCGTGGCCCGGTGGTTGGTGATCACTGCCCTAACCCCTGTTTCGATAGGTGTCATCTAGATGTGAACTGAATGGAGAAGTAACGCTCTACAATAAAGTCTATGGGAATAGGCTTGCTGTGCTTTTTCTGTAACTCCAATATACTTGAATGGAGAGTGCTGCACAATAGAATATTTTGTCTTAACGTGCAATGATCCTATCTAAAATGTGGTCTGATTGTCATCTAAGTCACAATTATAGACAAATAAATCTAACTAAATTAAACAGTGCAGAGAAAAAAAGTAAGTGGACCTCTGTGTCAATGACATCTCCAAGAGTTATTGGCAAACAATGTCTATATTAAGATGAGATGTGGGATACACTGTTGCCTTGCCTATTAAAAAAAGGCACAGAATGCCTGGTTACTGACAAATCTGTTATTTTCGAGAAAGATTGGTTAGTGTGAACCATGCCTTCTGGCAAACAACTTTCAGATGACATATTATAGAGAAGCATGAAGCTGGAAAAGGCTACAAAAGCATTGCTAAAGACCTGGGTGTACATCAATTCACTGTTAGACAAATTGTCTACAAATAAAGGACTGTTGCTACTCTCCATAAGAGTGGGCGTCCTGTTAAGATCACTTCAAGATCACAATAGGCAATCCCAAAACAGGTAAGAAAGAACCCAAGGGTCACAGCAAAAAAACCTACTGAAACTGCAAAATCTTCTGTTTATGTGTCCACTATTAGAAATATACTACACAAGAATGGTGTTCATGGAGGAGCGCCACAAAGGAAACAGTTGGTGTCCAAATACAAAATATTGAGGCCCCTGACTCAAGTTTGCACAAGACCACCTGGATGTTCCACAATGCTCCTGGGAAAATATTCTATGGACAGATGAAACAATTGGTGAACTCTAAAACAAAAATGCACAATGCTATGTTTGAAGGAACAAGAACACTCAACAACATCGGGAACATCATGGTTTGTGGCTGCTTTGCTGCCTCAGGGCCTGGATACCTTGTGATCATTGAGTGAACAATGAATTCAAAGGTATATAAAAATATTTTACAAGGGCAGCAGTCCACAAGCTCACGCTGAAGAGCTTTTGGGTGATGTCAACAATGACCCAAAGTGCACAAGTAAATTAACTTAATGGTTGAAAAAGAAAAATATTTGTGAATGACCAAGTCAGAGTCCGAACCCTTACCCTATCGAGATATATGGCAAGTCCTGAAGAGCGCTGTGCATAAAAGTCATCCCAGAAATATTAAAGAATTTAAACACATTTGTTGGAGGGAATGGTCCAAAACTCCTACTCAACTTTGAGCAGATCTTATTTGCAGCTGCAGGACAGATTTGGCGATGGTGATTGCTGCTAAAGGGGGATTTAAAAGTTGTTAAATTCAAGAGTTCACTTACTTTTTTTCCCTGCACGATGGATGCTTACTCAATGTTCTGGATAAAAGACTTAAGGGGGTTTTACACTGGGCGATTATCGTGCAGACGAGCGTTCATATAACGCTCATTGCCGATAATTGCCCTGTGTAAACAGGGCAGCGATCAGCAGATGAACGGGCAAACACTCGATCATCTGCTGGTCATGCCATTTTAAAAAAGTTAAATATTATCGTTGTCGGCAGCACATCTCCCTGTGTAAACATGATAATAATGCATGGAGATGAGCGATCGGAGTAACGACCGCTTGTCTCCATTCATAGCTCCGTGTGACAGGAGCAAACGAGCGCCGATCAACCATGTCTCGTTAATCGGCGCTCGCTGCACCGGCAGATTGTCGGCCGGTGTAAAAGGCCCTTTAACCCCTTTACGCTGCAGCCACTTTTGACCTTCCTGATAGAGCCTTATTTTTCAAATCTGACACGTGTCACTTTATGTGGTAATAACTTTGGAATGCTTTTACCTATCAAAGTGATTCTGAGATTGTTTTCTCGTGACACCTTGGACTTTAAGTGGTAAAATTTGGTTGATACATTCAGTATTTAATTGAAAAAATTAGCATTTTTCTAAATTTGAATGTATCTGCTTGTAAGACAGATAGTATTACCACATACAAGAATTGCTAATTAACATTTCCAATATGTCTACTTTAAATTGGCATCATTTTTTGAACATCCTTTTATTTTTCTAGGACGTTACAAGGCTTTTAAAGAAAATATCAGATGGCTATTGTCATGAAGGGTCTGTGGACCCACTGGGCTGTACCGCCTTGACGGTATGGCAGCTGGCCAACAGGGCGCAGGTCAATGTCTATAGTTCGTATAGGGTACCTGTGGCAGCTCGGACAGTAGCAAGGCAGGCTCGGCTGGAACTAGGCAGCAGGCAGACGTCAGGCGTGGTGAAGCAGGACAGGCGTGATATATAGCACGGCATGACTTTGGCTCAGCGCAGTACTCAACCAGGATAGTACGGAATGCAGGGACAGGAACACACTAGGAGGCCATCACATAGACAAACTTAGGAAACAACAACAATGCTTAGGCATCAAAGCAGGGGGCTGGACCCCTCTTATAGTCCAGGGTACTCACGGCCTGATGTGAGTGGAAGCGAGCGCTGGCGTCTCCTGAGGAGGAGGCTGGGGCCAGCGCATGCCGACTTGTGACTGCGGCTGTCAGGGGGAGATTGGAGTTGACAGCCCGCAGCCATGAACATGACAGTATCCCCCCTCTTACGCCCCTACTTCTTGAGACCAGAGCGAGAGAGAAACTTTTTCAGAAGAGTAGGAGCATTGAGGTTCTGCTCTGGCTCCCAGGACCTCTCTTCAGGACCAAATCCCCTCCAATCCACCAAATGTCTTTCCTCTCACTTTTTTGGTGTCCAAGATCTCCTTAACTTCAAAGGTGTATGAAGGGCCGCTGGACCCAACCGCAGGGCTAGGAGTTTTGGTATAGCGGTTCAGAACCACCGGCTTCAGGAGGGAGACATGGAAGGAGTTGGGGATTTTGAGGGTAGGAGGCAGCCGAAGCTTGTAGGTGACAGGGTTGATCTGCAGTAGGATCTCAAAGGGTCCGAGGAACCTGGGAGAAAATTTGCATGACGGCGCCCTTAGTCGGATATTCCTAGAAGACAGCCAGACCTTTGTGCCAGGGAGAAACGGAGGAGGTTCTCTTCTCCTTGTGTCAGCCTTCCGTTTCATGCGGTCGACTGCCATTAGGATGAGGATCGAGTCTGCTGCCAGATCTGCAGGAAGTCTCTAAAAGCGGAGTCAGTCGCTGGTACCTCAGAAGTATCGGGGACCGGGAGAGGAATTTGTGGGTGTTGGCCATAGACAATGAAGAACACTGTATTCCTTGTGGACTTGCTGGTGTGATTATTATATGAGAACTCAGCCCACGGAAGTAGCTGCACCCAGTCATCATGCTGCTTGGAGATGAAGTGGCGTAGGTAGTTCTCCAAGATCTGATTGATACTCTCGACCTGACCATTGGACTGAGGATGGTAGGCTGAGGAAAAGTCCAACTTCACACCGAGGAGCCCGCAGAGGGCTCTCCAGAAATTCAAGGTAAACTGAACCCCCCGAACAGACACAATATGCTGCGGCAAGCTGTGCAGGCGGAAGATGTGTTGGATGAATAGTTTGGTCAGCTGAGGAGCAGAAGGAAGTCCGGTCAGAGGAACAAAGTGGGCCATCTTCGAAAACCGATCCACCACCACCCAGACAGTACTGCATCCGGCAGAGAGAGGCAGGTCCGTAATAAATTCCATAGCTATATGCTGCCAGGGAGCATTGGGCACAGGCAATGGCTGGAGCAGACTAGCAGGTCTGGAGTGAGCGACCTTGTTGGCTGCACATACAGAACAGGAAGAAACAAAGTCCATAATGTCCTTGAGCAGCGTGGGCCACCAGAAATGACGCCCAATCAGATCCCGGATCTTACGGACCCACGCGTGACCTGCCAGTCTTGAGGAGTGTCCCCAGCGGAAGAATTCTTCCATGATCAGCCAGGCGCACAAAAGTCCTCCCTGGAGGGATGTCCCCAACTTGCAGGGGATTGACAGAGACAATGTAAGATGGATCAATAATACTCTGTGGTATCTCCATTGGGCCCTCTGGAGGTACACTACCGTTCAAAAGTTTGGGGTCACCCAGTCAATTTTGTGTTTTCCATGAAAACTCACACTTATATTTATCAAATGAGTTGCAAAATGACTAGAAAATATAGTCAAGACATTGACAAGGTTAGAAATAATGATTTTTATTTCAGATAATAATTTTCTCCTTCAAACTTTGCTTTCGTCAAAGAATGCTCCATTTGCAGCAATTACAGCATTGCAGACCTTTGGCATTCTATCTGTTAATTTGCTGAGGTAATCAGGAGAAATTTCACCCCATGCTTCCAGAAGTCCCTCCCACAAGTTGGATTGGCTTGATGGGCACTACTTGCGTACCATAGGGTCAAGCTGCTCCTACAACAGCTCTATGGGGTTGAGATCTGGTGACTGCGCTGGCCACTCCATTACAGATAGAATACCTGCTGCCTGCTTCTTCCCTAAATCCCGGAGTCGGCTCTTCACTGTAGACGTTGACACTGGCGTTTTGCGGGTACTATTTAATGAAGCTGCCAGTTGAGGACCTGTGAGGCGTCTATTTGTCAAACTAGAGACTCTAATGTACTTGTCTTGTTGCTCAGTTGTGCAGCGGGGCCTCCCACTTCCCTTTCTACTCTGGTTAGAGCCTGTGTGTGCTGTCCTCTGAAGGGAGCAGTACACACCGTTGTAGGAAATCTTGAGTTTCTTGGGAATTTCTTGCATGGAATAGCCTTAATTTCTAAGAACAAGAATAGACTGTCGAGTTTAACATGAAAGCTCTCTTTTTCGAGCCATTTTGAGAGTTTAATCGAACCCACAAATGTAATGCTCCAGATTCTCAACTAGCTCAAAGGAAGGTCAGTTTTATAGCTCCTCTAAACAGCAAAACTGTTTACAGCGGTGCTAACATAATTGCACAAGGGTTTTCAAGTGTTTTCTAATCATCCATTAGCCTTCTAACACAGTTAGCAAACACAATGTACCATTAGAACACTGGAGTGATGGTTGCTGGAAATGGGCCTTTATACACCTATGTAGATATTGCATTAAAAACCAGACGTTTGCAGCTAGAATAGTCATTTAGCACATTAACAATGTATAGAGTGTATTTCTGATTAATTTAATGTTATCTTCATTGAAAGAAACTGTGCTTTTCTTTCAAAAATAAGGAAATTTCTAAGTGACCCTAAACCTTTGAACGGTAGTCTATCTATCTATCTATCTATCTATCTATCTATCTATCTATCTATCTATCTATCTATCTATCTATCTATCTATCTATCTATCTATCTATCTATCTATCATCTATCTATCTATCTATCTATCTATCTATCTATCTATCTATCTATCTATCTATCTATCTATCTATCTATCTATCTATCTATCTATCTATCTATCTATCTATCTATCTAGGGGCGTAACTAGGAAAGACTGGGCCCCATAGCAAACTTTTGACTGGGACCCCCCTCCCCTGGGTGTCACACAACCCCCCCTTGTAGATAGTGCCTTTTTTACAGCCCCCCCTGTAGATAACGCCATACAGCCCCCTCTGTAGATGGCGCCATACAGCCCCCTCTGTAGATAGCGCCATACAGTCCCCCCTGTAGATAACGCCATACAGCCCCCTCTGTAGATATCTACAAAGGGGGCTGTATGGCGTTATCTACAGGGGGGGCTGTATGGCGCCATCTACAGAGGTGGCTGTATGGCGTTCTCTACAGGGGGGTCTGTATGGCGTTATCTACAGAGGGGGCTGTATGGCGCTATCTACAGAGGGGGCTGTATTGCACTATCTACAGAGGGGGCTGTATGGCGCTATCTACAGAGGGGGCTGTATGGCACTATCTACAGCGGGGGCTGTATGGCGTTCTCTACAGGGGGGGCTGTATGGCGTTATCTACAGAGGGGGCTGTATGGCGTTATCTACAGAGGGGGCTGTATGGCGCTATCTACAGGGGGGCTGTATGGCGTTATCTACAGAGGGGGCTGTATGGCGCTATCTACAGGGGGGCTGTATGGCATTATCTACAGAGGGGGCTGCATGGCGCTATCTACAGGGGGCTGTATGGCGTTATCTACAGGGGGGCTGTATGGCGCTATCCACAGGGGGGGCTGTATGGCGTTCTCTACAGAGGGGGATGTATGTTGTTATCTACAGGGGGGACTGTATGGCGTTATCTACAGGGGGGACTGTATGGCGTTATCTACAGGGGGTCTGTATGGCGTTATCTACAGGGGGTCTGTATGGCATTCCCTACGGGGGGGGGTCTGTAGGGAACGCCATACAGCCCCCCCTGTAGGAAACGCCACACAGCCCCCCTGTAGGGAACGCCATACAGCCCCCCCTGTAGGGAACGCCATACAGCCCCCCCTGTAGGGAAAGGGAACACCATACAGCCCCCCCTGTAGGGAACGCCTTACAGCCCCCCTGTAGGGAATGCCATACAGCCCCCCCTGTGGATAGTGCCATACAGCCTCCCCTGTAGGGAACGATATACAGCCCCCCCCCTGTATGGCGTTATCTACAGAGGGGGCTGTATGGCGCTATCTACAGAGGGGGCTGTATGGCGTTATCTACAGAGGGGGCTCTATGGCGTTATCTTCATGGGGGGCTGTATGGCGTTATCTACAGAGGGGGCTGTATGGCGTTCTCTACAGGGGGGGCTGTATGGCGTTATCTACAGCGGGGGCTGTATGGCGTTCTCTACAGGAGGGGCTGTATGGCGTTATCTACAGCGGGGGCTGTATGGCGTTCTCTACAGGAGGGGCTGTATGGCGTTATCTACAGGGGGGCTGTATGGCGCTATCCACAGGGGAACTGTATGGCGTTATCTACAGAGGGGGTTGTATGGCGCTATCTACAGAGCGGGCTGTATGGCGTTATCTACAGAGGGGTCTGTATGGCGCTATCTACAGGTGGGCTGTATGGCGTTCTCTACAGTGGGGGCTGTATGGCGCTATCTACAGAGGGGGCTGTATGGCGCTATCTACAGGGGGGCTGTATGGCGTTATCTACAGGGGGCTGTATGACGCTATCTACAGAGGGGGCTGTATGGCGTTATCTACAGAGGGGGCTGTATGGCGCTTTCTACAGGGGGGCTGTATGGCGTTATCTACAGAGGGGAATGTATGGCGCTATCTACAGGGGGGCTGTATGGTGTTATCTACAGGGGGGCTGTATGGCGCTATCCACAGGGGGGGGCTGTATGGCGTTCTCTACAGAGGGGGCTGTATGGTGTTATCTACAGGGGGGACTGTATGGCGTTATCTACAGAGGGGACTGTATGGCGTTATCTACAGGGGGTCTGTATGGCGTTATCTACAGGGGGTCTGTATGGCGTTCCCTACAGGGGGGGTCTGTAGGGAACGCCATACAGCCCCCCTGTAGGAAACGCAATACAGCCCCCCTGTAGGGAACGACATACAGCCCCCCCTGTAGGGAACGTCATACAGCCCCCCTGTATGGAAAGGGAACGCCATACAGCCCCCCCCTGTAGGGAACGCCTTACAGCCCCCCTGTAGGGAATGCCATACAGCCCCTCCCTGTGGATAGCGCCATACAGCCCCCCCTGTAGGGAACGCTATACAGCCCCCCCTGTAGGGAACGCTATACAGCTCCCACCTGTAGGGAACACCATACAGCCCCCCCCCCTGTAGGGAACGCTAACAGCGTCCCCAACCCCCCCAAAAAATGTTATCTACAGAGGGGGCTGTATGGCGCTATCTACAGAGGGGGCTGTATGGCACTATCTACAGAGGGGGCTCTATGGCATTATCTACATGGGGGGCTGTATGGCGTTATCTACAGAGGGGGCTGTATGGCGTTCTCTACAGGGGGGGGCTGTATGGCTTTATCTACAGCGGGGGCTGTATGGCGTTCTCTACAGGAGGGGCTGTATGGCGTTATCTACAGGGGGCTGTATGGCGTTATCTACAGGGGGGCTGTATGGCGCTATCCACAGGGGAACTGTATGGCGTTATCTACTGAGGGGGCTGTATGGCGCTATCTACAGAGGGAGCTGGTTGGCGTTATCTACAGAGGGGGCTGTATGGCGCTATCTACAGGTGGGCTGTATGGCGTTCTCTACAGTGGGGGCTGTATGGCGCTATCTACAGAGGGGGCTGTATGGCGCTATCTACAGGGTGGCTGTATGGCATTATCTACAGGGGGCTGTATGGCGCTATCTACAGAGGGGGCTGTATGGCGTTATCTACAGAGGGGGCTGTATGACGCTATCTACAGGGGGCTGTATGGCGTTATCTACAGAGGGGGCTGTATGGCGCTATCTACAGGGGGGCTGTATGGCGTTATCTACAGAGGGGGCTGTATGGCGCTATCTACAGGGGGGTTGTATGGCGTTATCTACAGGGGGGCTGTATGGCGCTATCCACAGGGGGGGGGGGCTGTATGGCGTTATCTACAGAGGGGGCTGTATGGCGCTATCTACAGGGGGGCTGTATGGCGTTATCTACAGGGGGCCTGTATGGCGCTATCCACAGGGGAACTGTATGGCGTTATCTACAGAGGGGGCTGTATGGCGCTATCTACAAAGGGGGCTGTATGGCGTTATCTACAGAGGGGGCTGTGTGGCGCTATCTACAGGTGGGCTGTATGGCGTTCTCTACAGTGGGGGCTGTATGGTGTTATCTACAGGGGGGGCTGTATGGCGTTATCTACAGGGGGCTTTATGGCGCTATCTACAGAGGGGGCTGTATGGCGTTATCTACAGAGGGGGCTGTATGGCGCTATCTACAGGGGGGCTGTATGGCGTTATCTACAGAGGGGGCTGTATGGCGCTATCTACAGGGGGGCTGTATGGCGTTATCTACAGAGGGGGCTGTATGGCGCTATCTACAGGGGGGCTGTATGGCGTTATTTACAGGGGGGCTGTATGGTGCTATCCACAGGGGGGGCTGTATGGCGTTCTCTACAGAGGGGGCTGTATGGTGTTATCTACAGGGGGGACTGTATGGCGTTATCTACAGGGGGGACTGTATGGCGTTATCTACAGGGGGTCTGTATGGCGTTATCTACAGGGGGACTGTATGGCGTTCCCTACAGGGGGGGTCTGTAGGGAACGCCATACAGCCCCCCTGTAGGAAACACCATACAGCCCCCCCTGTAGGGAACGACATACAGCCCCCCCTGTAGGGAACGCCATACAGCCCCCCCTGTAGGGAAAGGGAACGCCATACAGCCCCCCCTGTAGGGAACGCCTTACAGCCCCCCTGTAGGGAATGCCATACAGCCCCCCCCTGTTGATAGCGCCATACAGCCCCCCCTGTAGGGAACGCTATACAGCCCCCCCTGTAGGGAACGCTATACAGCTCCCACCTGTAGGGAATGCCATACAGCCCCCCCCCCCCGTAGGGAACGCCAACGGCGTCTCCAAACCCCCAAAAAATTTTTTATCTACAGAGGGGGCTGTATGGCGCTATCTACAGAGGGGGCTGTATGGCACTATCTACAGAGGGGGCTCTATGGCATTATCTACATGGGGGGCTGTATGGCGTTATCTACAGAGGGGGCTGTATGGCGTTCTCTACAGGGGGGGGCTGTATGGCGTTATCTACAGCGGGGGCTGTATGGCATTCTCTACAGGAGGGGCTGTATGCCGTTATCTACAGGGGGCTGTATGGCGTTATCTACAGGGGGCTGTATGGCGCTATCCACAGGGGAACTGTATGGCGTTATCTACAGAGGGGGCTGTATGGCGCTATCTACAGAGGGGGCTGTATGGCGTTATCTACAGAGGGGGCTGTATGGCGCTATCTACAGGGGGGCTGTATGGCGTTATCTACAGAGGGGGCTGTATGGCGCTATCTACAGGGGGGCTGTATGGCGTTATCTACAGGGGGGCTGTATGGCGCTATCCACAGGGGGGGCTGTATGGCGTTCTCTACAGAGGGGGCTGTATGGCGCTATCTACAGGGGGGCTGTATGGCGTTATCTACAGGGGGCTGTATGGCGCTATCTACAGAGGGGGCTGTATGGCGTTATCTACAGAGGGGGCTGTATGGCGCTATCTACAGGGGGCTGTATGGCGTTATCTACAGAGGGGGCTGTATGGCGCTATCTACAGAGGGGGCTGTATGGCGCTATCTACAGGGGGGCTGTATGGCGTTATCTACAGGGGGCTGTATGACGCTATCTACAGGGGGCTGTATGGCGTTATCTACAGAGGGGGCTGTATGGCGCTATCTATAGGGGGGCTGTATGGCGTTATCTACAGAGGGGGCTGTATGGCGCTATCTACAGGGGGGCTGTATGGCGTTATCTACAGGGGGGCTGTATGGCGCTATCCACAGGGGGGGCTGTATGGCGTTCTCTACAGAGCTGGCTGTATGGTGTTATCTACAGGGGGGACTGTATGGCGTTATCTACAGGGGGGACTGTATGGCGTTATCTACAGGGGGTCTGTATGGCGTTATCTACAGGGGGTCTGTATGGCGTTCCCTACAGGGGGGTCTGTAGGGAACGCCATACAGCCCCCCCTGTAGGAAACGCCATACAGCCCCCCCCTGTAGGGAACAACATACAGCCCCCCCTGTAGGGAACGCCATACAGCCCCCTGTAGGGAAAGGGAACGCCATACGGCCCCCCCTGTAGGAAACGCCATACAGCCCCCCCCTGTAGGGAACGACATACAGCCCCCCCTGTAGGGAACGACATACAGCCCCCCCTGTAGGGAAAGGGAAAGCCATACAGCCCCCCCTGTAGGGAACGCCTTACAGCCCCCTGTAGGGAATGCCATACAGCCCCCCCCTGTGGATAGCGCCATACAGCCCCCCCTGTAGGGAACGCTATACAGCTCCCACCTGTAGGGAACGCCATACTGCGTCCCCAACCCCCCAAAAAAATTTGATCTACAGTGTGAGAAGACAAAAGACATGTATCCCCTCTCCACAGGATAGGGGATACATGTGTGATCGCTGGCAGCGATAGGGAGAACGGGGGACTGAAAGTCCCCCAATGTTCTCCATGACTAACCTCTGACTTCCGGCGTCTGCGCAGCTCAATAAAAATGAAAGGAGCGCTGGTCACGCATGCGCACAAGCGCGACCGGCGCTCCATTCATTCCTACGGAGCTGCCAACACAGACCCCGGAAGTCCGAGGTTTGTGATGGAGAACTTCAGGGGACTTTCAGTCCCCCGTTCTCCTTATCGCTGCCTGCGATCACACATGTATCCCCTATCCTGTGGATAGGGGATACATGTCTTTTGTTTAATGGGAGAGCGTGGAGATACCACCCTGCTCTGCCGTAGTGTTCAGTGCCGCTCCGCTGTAGCAGCCATAGCGGCTGCTAGCGGAGCCTGCGGCCACGGTGTGGGCCCGTGCCGGCGGGCGACATGGGCCCCCTCATACCGCGGGCCCCGTAGCAGCCGCTACGGCTGCTATAGCGGTAGTTACGCCACTGTATCTATCTATCTCTCTATCTATCCATCAGCTATCTATCTATCTATCTATCTATCTATCTATCTATCTATCTATCTATCTATCTATCTATCTATCTATCGTATCTACAGAGGAATCTTTGTTGTCGCATTCAACCATTTACTTGACTATTGCAGTGTTTCTATAGCTATACATAGCTGGTGGCTATATTGGATCTGTGTTACAGCTTGTAGTGACAGAACTAAATGCTTATAGGTACTATTTCAGCTTAGGGGTATATATCAAATGTGAAAGTGGTTCACAAATGCATTTACACTAATAAGCTTTAAAGTCTAAAACTAAACAGTGTGAGTGGTATTTCTAAAGCTTAGAGTTGGTCTCATTGATTTACAGTCTCAGTCCTCTTTTACTAATGGATTAAGTTTCCACCTGAAACTTTTCATATGAAAAACATTACTACTAACATGCTATCTGAATCATGGACAGTGTTTGTGATGTAGTTATTGACTTAGTCATATTTATAAGTGCACAATAATATATAACATTTATGTTTGTTCTTTATAATGGGTAATACTTTTTTTTTTGCCATGGTAATTTCTTAATAATTATAACTACCTAGCTTGTTAATAATATAGATTTACTTTAATACTGGATATATGTATTGCAACCAATGTTTTTCACATATTAAAGGGAGTCTGTCAGATTTTACAATACCAGAAAGTGTCCAGTATCCAACCTCTCCCCTCTGCAGGTAATTGATGGCTCTGCTTGTCTTCAGCATCATACGAGTAGAGCCATCAATGAACTGCATAGGGGAGTGATTGGAGTGCTAGATGCCAGATATGTTCCTAATCTGTTACCCAATAGCTACTTAGCGGTGTCTGTCAGGAGATTTTATGCTACCAAATGACTGACTGTCAGAGCAGTTTAGGTTTATGGTAGAGACCACCCAATTGTCAATTTAATTATGAACTAGCAATAAAGCCTGTTGTGCGAAAAAATACAACGCGCTCTAGAAAATTCTGCCCCTAATATGCCATCGCTCTGCCGCTTGTATGCCACCACTGTGTCCCCTTTATGCCATCACTGTCCCCTGTATGCAACCCAGTGGCGTAACTATAGGGGTTGCAGCAGTCACACTCGCCACAGGACCCCTAAGCCAGGGGGGTTCGCATGCCCCCCTCACTCCACTAGTGATGACTGGGCTGTTACTAAGGAGGAGGAGTCAGGATACTTACGCTGCCGTGCTCGACGCTGGGTCAGGCATCAGTGGTGGACATGCATGCACTGCTGTGCTCTTGCTTCCCCTTCATTAAGGTCTATTAGCAGTGCGCACTGATCTATGTGCCTGTGTGATTCTCGCCCTTCCCACCTACATTTCTTCTTCAAGACACTGTAATCTGAGACTTGAGCTGCCTAATAGTTTTAGATAGGACTAGGACTGGTCCGACTTCTGCAAGAATCCTGCCATCCCATATTGTATTCTCTGCACTTGGCAATTAAAGAGAAAGAAAATAAAAACTTCTTTCTTTTGGACAAGGCAGAGATATTAAGATCTTTATATAAAATGTGTGCTGCTTTGCATAGCTCAGTGCATGCTCACTATATTGTAGTCATCACTTCAGGGTTCACTGCCCATTAAAGATATAGTTATAGACAAGATGGTAATGAGAAATAGTTTTAGTGTGTTGTAAAATAGTGCCTCTTAAGCTGAAATAGAAGCACAACCTGTGTTTGCTGTGCTGGCCTACAAGGTCCTGCTGTAGTGGGAAAAGAGTGATTGCCCACCAAACAACTGGGAAAAGACAAGGAATTGCAGGGATAAAGCCATAAAGAGGTCACTGTGAGCTATTAAATAAAACCTGCAAGTACTTTACATTTAGATATATATCCAATATAGACGACACTTTGACATGAAGGATCGTCATAAGACAATCCTTTTAAAAAATAAAAGGCGGGCGGTTGCGAACCACACAGTCTGTCACAGCAGACTGTAAGGAATATTATTGCTTTGAGGGGCACAGAGGGGATTATTACTTTGGGGGCACAACAATTAATACTATTACTCTGTAGAAACATTAAGAGTAGCAGCAGAAAAGGAAGTTTGTGTGCAAAGACGAGTCATGACTTGAAATTCGAAGATGCAGGTGAAAGGTACGAGTGGAAATGGGGAGGGGCCCCAAACTGAACTTATGCACCAGGGCTATTAGCTACGCCCCTGAAGTCAGCACTCTGTCCCATGGGTATACCATCAATGTCCCCTGGGTATGCCACCAATCTGTTGCCTGTATGCCATTACTGTCCCCTGTGTGTCACCACTCTACCCCCTGTATGCCCATTGTGCAAAATACCTTTGACATTCAGATAACAGTGTTACATGAAATCCATGGGTTAACTGATTAGGAATAATGGTTATTCAGTGTGTGTGTATGTACTTCTATTAGACTTCTGTCTGTCTCTAGGTGATGTCATGCTCATAGCAACCAATCAGATCTTAGCTTTCCTTTAATTAAACTGCTCTGGTAAAATGAAAGCTGTGCTGTGATTGGTTGTTATGGGCAACAAACTTTTTTTTAGATAGTTTGGATGAATCTGCTCACTAAAACATATTTATTAGGGGAACCAATTTTCCATACTAAACCCACATCACCCTCAGGTAGGGTATAAAATATCCTTCTTAGCTTTCCCTCTTTAATGTTAAAAATTGCCCGTTTAGCTATAAAAAAATTACCTTCAAAGTCATATGCAAATGAGCTGAGAAGAGTCTTGCACTGCCTGTTATCTGAGGAGTAGTCAGGCTGAGAGACTGTAGGAGGGTGGGTCACTTCAGATGCCCCTATCTTTGGTTCTATAGAACCATGGTTCTGGTGTAATTCTAAAGAGGAGAATCTCCGCTCTAGAGAATCGCAGGGGGTATAGAACTGGAGATAAAGACATGGTTGGGAATAGGATCTATAGCTGCAGCTCGCATTCCCAACAATGTCTTTAACTGCCCGTATTTCTGGGTCTATAGCACCTAGACCCAGGCCCATATTTGCCACTAGGCAGTGGGGGTGCAGTGCCTAGTGCATCCAGCAGGGGAAGGTGAGTGCAGGATCGTTTATTTTTACTTTTTTTCTAAAAAAATTTACTTTGTGACCTGACCGACCAGAGGTCAGGTCACTCACAGGGCAGGGGTAGGCGGTGGGGGAGGTACCCAGCTCTTCAAAGAAACACCCTCTGTTCATGGACAGAACTGGAGGGCACCAGATAAGGTATGTTTGTATTGTTTTACCATGTTGTATGTCCCAGCCCCCGGGATTTGAGGGTCACTTCAATTGTATCTGCGTCCTTAGGATGCAAATACATTTGAAAGCGCAGGCAAGGCAAGGGAATCTTCAGTTTCCTTCCTCGCCATTTGGGGGATTTTTTGTGGTGCAGGCGGAGCGATGACGTCATCATGCTATCTGGCATCGTTCCACTGGAGCAAGCCCCATTAGAAAAGACCAGACCTGCATCAACAGAAAATGTAAATGGTGATCCCGGGCTGATGTTTGTAACTGCTAGCGCAGGGACTTCTTTGTACCTGAGATGCGGCAAATTTCCGGCCCATCACGGGTGATCCTGCGCTACTTACAAGGCTCAGTAAACTAAGCAGTGATAGCTCTAAGCTGTCATTGGTTAGTTTACATCACATGATGGCCAGTTACCTAAGTTCATATGTCTACTTTAACCCCCTTCCCACTTTGGCCACTTTGACCTTCCTGACATGGCTCACTTTTCAAATCTATGTTTCAATTTATGTGGTAATAACTTCGGAATGCTTTTACCGGTCCAAGCGATTCTGAAATTGTTTTCTCTTCACACATTGGACTTTAAGTTAGTGGTAACATTTGGTTTTATCTCACGGATGCCTTCCGTGTGCCTTCAGTTTTTTTGACGGCCCCATTGACTTGCATGGGCCTCACGGTCACGGAATCTCGGACCAAAGTAGGACATGCTCTACTTTTGTCGGAATGGAGCAACGGGACCCGTCAAAAAAACTGAAGTGTGCATGGCCCCATTGAAATGAATGGGTCAGGGTGTTAGCCCTCTGAAAAACGGCCAGCACCCTTAAGAAAAAGACTGAAGTGGGCAATTTTTTTAAAGCAGAGGTGAAATGTACAATTTTTTTATTTGTTTTGCAGAAATTCATATTTAATCCATTTTTTTGTAACATAGAAAGTTTTACCAGAGAAACACAACTCAATATTTGTTGCCCAGGTTCTGCAGTTTTAGTAAATATCCCACATTTGGCCCTATTGTGCTTATGGAATGAAGCACAGGTCTTAGAAGCAAAGGAGCACTTAGAGAATTTTGGGGCCTCCTTTTTATTAGAATATATTTTAGGCACCACGGCAGGTTTGAAGGGCTCTTGAAGTGCCAAAAAGTGGAAATCTCAAAAAAGTTACCCCATTTGGGAAACTACACTCTCAAGGAAATTATCTAGGGGTATAGTGAGCATTTTGACCCCACTGTTTTTTTACAGAAATTATTGGAAATCGGCAGCGAAAATGAAAATCTTTCCTTCATAAACCCTAAACCTGTGTATCCTAAACCCAGTGTACCCTAAACAGTGTACCATAAACCCTAAACCCAGATGTACTCTCAAACAGTTTGTACAATTTAATTCCATACCTTGCCCTCTTATTGGGCAGGTATTGGCGGGATTTAAGCCTCCCCTTAAAATAAACAAGGGAATGGAAATGAAAATATCTATGGAAATATATTTATCGGGGGTGTACACTTGTGAAAATTTGGTGCTGAAATTATCAATGACTGGCCTGAATTTAAAAACACGGTCAAATGTGGGGTCGTCTGGGGCGGGCACTGTGCATTATCACTATAATGCAAGAATTTTAAAATCGCTTCAAAGCGTGTCCGGATCACGGCCATGCGGTAAATTGGGGTGTTGTACAAAATATCCGCACTCCAGTATTGCCTAATCTCTGGCTTTCTCACTAGTACAATATGTAGCACAAGGCCCAAAATGTCATCATCTCCGCTGCATCTACAGGGGTCCACCTAACAAATGATGAAGTGGGGTTTTGGGTTAAAAATTTTGGGCGTACAGATTAGTCTGGGCCACCATTAAATTAACAAACTCCTCAGAGAAAAAGACCTTGAAATAGTAAATTTCTGTGAGGCGTGCAGTCTCAAACTGAATTCCCGAGCTGCCTATAAAAGCTGGAATTTGAGGCTCATGATTTTCGGGGAGTGGAGTCCATACGGGATCAATCATTGGGGTTGCCTCAGGTACTCCCCTGGGTCGCCTTTGCGCAGTTCCTCATCACTGGAAGAGGGGGAGGAGAAGGAAACAAAAAGTGGTGGGGCATATTCCTCATCTCCCTCGCTGGCCGTATCAGTGTCAGAGGCAATCATGGTGTATGCCTCCTCGACTGAATACATCCTTCTGGATGATTGTGACATTTTGATTTATTGCAGGGGGGGTGTGTGGTGTTTTAACACATGTAATCAACTTTTATTTTTTCACTGGGCGGTGTGTGTATGTGTGTAGTGTTTTTACACGTGTATAGCGAACAGAAATTAGAAGATAAGAAGAATTAAAAAAAAAAAAAAAGAATAGGCGGGTATAAAAAGTAAGTCTAAATTAGAATAAAATTCAACTAAAACAGTAAATCTACATTATATAAAATGTACCATTTAAACGTCAGTTAGAAAAAACACCACCTATTACTAAAAAAAAACCTGTAGTCTTACTAACGTGCTACAGTAAAACTAGGCTATAAAAAATTTCCTGTGTGAACGTCTGGTGAAAAAAAACCTGAACGTCCATCAGTAACTGACGCTAGCTATTACTAAAAAAAACTGTAGTCTAACAGTGAACTACGGTAAATGTATACTAAAACTGCAGATTTTTTTTTCTAGATATATCTAAAACTAAATTCATGTTTCTAATGCTAGTGTATGCTATCCCAATTCCCTACCTACTAGCTAACCTAACTAATATATATATATATATTTTTTTTTTACTGTTTTAGAAAAAAAAACCTGTGCCAGAAAAGATGCTGATCAGTGATGTGCGTCACTGATCAGCATGAAGCGCAGGACGCACGCCTCTGAAAGGTGCAGATGAAAAAATATAAAAAGACAAAAAAAAAACCTGCAGTAACAAATTACCACACATGCTGATAACTAATCAGCAGCGAAGACCAGAGGGTGCACATAGGTAGATGGTGGATAATTGAAAAAATGAAAAAAAATAAAAAATTCCTGGACCAAAAATTTTGCAAAGATGTCGATCAGTGATGGCAGTCACTGATCAGCGCTCAGCAGTCGCAGGACATACACAGGTAATTGGTGTGGGTGAAAAAAGAAAAAAAAAGAAGAAAAAGGACCAACCTGCGAAAAAAAAACCCACAGATGCTGATCAGTGAGGGCGGTCACTAACCAGCACTTCTGTGCACCTTGCACACAGGGAGGTCGGTGCAAATTAAAAAAAAAAAACCCAGTGCCAAAAATTGAGCACAGATGATGATCAGTGATGGTTGTCACTAATCAGCGCTCAGTGGGCACAGGACTCGAACAGGGAGGGGGTTTGGTGGGAAGGGGGGGTGGATTGGAACAGGGAGAGGGTGGGTGGGACAGGGACAAGGACAGGCCTAAGGACAGGGAAGGGGCCAAATAATCTGTCTGATCACGACATCTGCTACACCAGTAAGGGTATGTTCACATGGCAGCGTCCATTACGGCTGTGCAGGCGTCTTTCGCTGCGTCCATTACGGACGTAATTGGAGCTGTTTTTCCATGGAGTCCATGGGAAACGGCTCCATTTACATCTGAAGAAGCGTCAGGCACTTCTTTGATGCGGGCGTCTTTTTTACGCGCTGCCGTTTGACAGCGGCGCGTAAAAAAAATAACCGTCGGAACAGAACATCGTAAGACCCATTCTAATGAATGGGCAGATGTTTGCCGACGCTTATGAGCCGCATTTTTGGACGTAATTCGGGGATAAAACGCCCGAATTACTTCCGTAAATATTGTGTGTGAACCCAGCCTAACACTGCATCTTTACCTTTCCTCAAGACATATGTTTTAGTAACACAACGATATATATATATATATATATATATATATATATGTAATTGTTTAGTTACATTTATATCTGTACTTCTATCTTTGTGATTGGTTGCAGCGTTCACATGGAACGTCATCCCAGGAGGCTGGCCTGGGGGAAGAAACACAGACTTCTGTGTAAGTTTAGTTTTCTTTGGTTTTTTTTAGAGCTGCGTTTCTTGGGCGGAATCGCTGCAAACCCACCGCAAGAAATGCAGCAACTGCTATTTGTTGCAGGTTTTACCTGCAGCAAGTATGCAGCGATTACGCAAATACAATTGACATGCTGCGGAATAAAAAAAAAAGCAGCAATTCCGCTACGTGTGGACGAGTCCTTACATCTACAGCAATTTCAATGCAAGAAATGCTAACAGTAAATCCTGTGCGGCCTGAACTATAGAAAGATAACCTTTGTCAAAAGGGTTAAAAAACAACAAACGTAAACATATCTGTTAACCTGTTCGCGCACCACGACATACTATTGCATCGTGGTGTGGGGGTTATGTTTGGAGCAGGCTCACCCGCTGAGCCCGCTCCTTACACAGTGGGTGTCAGCTGTGTTTTACTGCTAATACCCGGGACTAACAGCTAGGAACAGCGATCACGCTTTGTCTTGAACAGCAGTCGAGCAAAATCTGCGCTCCAAAAGCTAAATGGCGCTCCTTCCCTTCTGAGCACTGACAAGTGCTCAAACAGCAGTTCAGGGTCACATATGGGGTATTGCCGTACTCGGAAGAAATTGAGTAACGGATTGTGTGGTGTTTTTCTCCTATTCTCCCTTGTGAAAATGAAAATTTGGGAGCTAAAACTACACATTTCTGGAAAAAATTAAATTTTTAGTTTTCACTTCCTAATTCTAATAAACTGTGTGAAAACTCTGTGGGGTGAAAATACCCACTACACTGTTAAATTAATTCCTCAAGTGGTGTAGTTTCCAAAATGTAGTCACTATTAAGGTGTACCTGGTACCTCAGAAGCTCAGCAAATACGACATGGCACCCAGAAACCAATCCAGCAAAATCTACATGCCAAATTGCGCTCCTGTTTGTCCAACCAGCTGCTTATGGCCACATATGGGGTATTGCTATACTCGGGAGAAATTAAATTACAAATTTTAGGGTACTTTTCTCCTTTATCTCTTGTGAAAAGGAAAAAATTCAACATTTCAGTGGAAAAAATGTTGATACTCATTTTCACGGGCTAGTTACAATAAATTCTGAAAGAGACCCGTGGGGTCTAAATGCTCACTATACCCCTATATAGATTCCTTAATGGGTTAAGTTTCCCAAATGGGGTCAATTTTGGGGATTTTACACTGTTTTGGTCCCACAGGGGCTTTGCAAATGTGACTTGACACCCAAAAACCATTCCATCTTAATTTGAGTTCCAAAAGCCAAATGGTGCTCCTTCCCTTCTGAGCCCTGCCGTGTGTCCAAATAGCAGTTTATTACCACATATGTGGTATTGCCGTACCTTGTAAAAATTTTAAATTTATTGGAAAAGATTTTAATTTTTACAGCCTAATTCCACTAAGTTCAGCAAAAAAAACCTGTAAGGTTAAAATGCACTCTATACCCCTTGATAAATTCCTTGAAGGGTGTAGGTTGCCAAATGGGGTATTTTTTGGGGTATTTCCTTTGTTTTGGCCACACAAGACCTCTTCAAACCTGATATGGTGCCTAAAATATATTGTAATAAAAGGAGGCACGAAAATCCACCAGGTGCTCCTTTACTTCTGAGACAAGTATTTCAGTTATATAGCACACTAGAGCCACATGTGGGATATTTCTAAAAACTGCAGAATCGGGGCAATAAGTATTGAGTTGCGTTTTTCTGGTAAAACCTTCTTTGTTACAGAAAAAAGTGACAGTATTGCAGTATATTGTACCAGCGATCCAACAATCGCTGTTTCAAGTCCCCTAGGGGGACTAATAGATTGTGTGAAAGAAAAGTAAAATAAAGATTTTAGTAGTGAAAAAAATAAACCCTCACACCGCTCAATCAACGGAAAAAGAAAAAACTTATGGCTTTCAGAATATGGATTTTTTTTTTTCTAAGGGCATGACCACACATGGCGGAATTCCTCCGCAACTGTCCGCATCAATGCCGCACCTAATCCGGGTTGCGGATTACGGCTGCGGATCTGCACAAAATGTGCAGAAAATTGATGCGGACTGGCCGCTGCGGACTGCAGGAAAAGTGCTTCCCTTCTCCCTATTCAGTGCAGGATAGAGAGAAGGGACAGCACTTTCCCTAGTGAAAGTCAAAGAAATTCATACTTACCGCCCGTTGTCTTGGTGACGCGTCCCTCTTTCGGCATCCAGCCCGACCTCCCTGGATGACGCTCCAGTCCATGTGACCGCTGCAGCCTGTGCTTGGCCTGTGATTGGCTGCAGCCGTCACTTAGAATGAAACGTCATCCTGGGAGGCCGGACTGGAGACAGACGCAGGGAGTTCTCGGTAAGTATGAACTTATATGATTTTTACAGATACATGTATATTGAGATCGGTAGTCACTGTCCCGGGTGCAGAAACAGTTACTGCCGATCGCGTAACTCTTTCAGCACCCTGGACAGTGACTATTTACAGACGTCTCCTAGCAACGCTCCCGTCATTACGGGAGCCCCATTGACTTCCTCAGTCTGGCTGTAGACCTAGAAATACATAGGTCCAGCCAGAATGAAGAAATGTCATGGTAGTAAAAACAATACGCTCCGCAGCACACATAAGATCTGCGGACTTCATTGCGGAATTTTGACTCTCCATTGAAGTCAATGGAGAAATTCCGCCATGAGTCCGCAACCAGTCCGCCACTGCTCCGCAACAGACAGAGCATGCTGCGGACACCAAATTCCGCTCCGCAGCCTATGCTCCGCAGCGGAATTGTACGCATCGTGTAAACGAACACTGCTAAATTAAAGTGAAAGTCAATGGAGAAACGGCTCCGCTGAGGATTAACGCTGCGGAGTGTCCGCAGCGGAATTTAAGTGAAATTCCGCCATGTGTGAACCCGCCCTAACAAATAGTTTTTTCTTGTAAAAGGAGTAAAAATTAAAAAACCTATATAAATCTGATATCCCCTTAATCATATTGACGAGCAGAATAAAGTAAATTTATTGTTTTTACCACAAGGTGAAAGTTGTAAAAGCGAAACCCAAAAGAAAATGGAGGAATCATCGTTTTTTCCAATTCTATCGTACGTAGAGGTTTTTTTTTCAGTTTCTCAGTACATTATATGGCACTTTAAATGGTGCTAATAGAAACTACAACTCCTCCCGTAAAAAAATCAAGCCTTCAGACCACTCCATTGATGGAAAAATAAAAAGTTATGTCTAATCGAAGGCGAGGAGTGAAAAGCGATAATGAAAAAAAAAATGGCTTGGACTGTAAAAGGTTAATAAATATTGTGAATAAAAGTATTAATGTACTATAATACATAGTAATAACATTGATTTAAGGAATGAAACCAATTAGATGACTCTAAGGCCACTTCCACATGGAAGTATTTTGGTCAGTATTTGTAAGCCAAACAGGAATGGCAAATAAACAGGGAAAAAGTATAATGGAAAGATTTATATTTCTTATGTGTCTTGAATTTACCCCTAATTTTGGCTGACCAAAATAGTGGCGTGTGAAAGTGGCCACTGATTGTATTACTCCAGAGAATAAATAATGATTGTAAGCATAAGATATCTACAGTATGTAGCAATAAATGTAAAACTGCTGTCATCAATAATAAAATAAATATTATTACAATATGTCTTGTAGTTATTGGAAAAATGCTCATTGCAAAGACAAAATTTCTTCACTAGATGTCACCTGTAACATACTCGTATTTGGAAAGATTAAGTATGAGGCAATGTAGAAATGTTGGTATGCTTCTTAATAATGAGTTGATACTGTATCTGCTTGAGATTTTTCTCATACAAATTATTCTTTTTAAAAATGCTTTGCTCAAGTGTCTTTTGTAACACATAATTTAAAAGCAGTTTATCATCTTCTCCTCTATGAGAAGGCAGAATTAAATCGCTATGAACATAATGGTGCATTGTGGGAGTACTAGCATCTGTCTATACCAAGATGCAATATATATATATAGTTTGTAATATACAGAAAAGAGTGAAGTAAAGGATGCAAACTATTCAATAATTATAAGTGCTTGAATTCTAATGTTGTTTTAGGATTTTCAGGTGTAGATTAATATATTTGCTCACATAACCTTATTGAAATATACACTATATGGGCACAAAAGTATTGGGACACCTACACATTGCACCTATGTACAGGAGATTTTATGATATTCCATTTTAAATCTTTAGGCATTAACATGTAGTTGGTCCTCCCTTTTGAGGCTAAAACAGCTTCCACTCTTCTGGGAAGTCTTTCTACAAGATTTTGGAGTGTCTTTGAGAATTTTTGAGCATTGACCTAGAAGATCATTTGTGAGGTCAGACACTGTTGTTGGACTTGATGGCCTGGCCCGCAATCTCTGTCCTAGTTCATTCTACAGGGTGGGCCATTTATATGGATACACCTAAATAAAATGGGAATGGTTGGTGATATTAACTTCCTGTTTGTGGCACATTAGTATATAGGAGAGGGGAAACTTTTCAAGCTAGGTGTTGACCATGGCGGCCATTTTGAAGTAGGCCATTTTGTATCCAACTTTAGTTTTTCAATGGGAAGAGGGTCATGTGACACATCAAACTTATCGATAATTTCACAAGAAAAACAATGGTGTGCTTGGTTTTAACGTTACTTTATTCTTTCATGAGTTATTTACAAGTTTCTGACCACTTATAAAATGTGTTCAAAGTGCTGCCCATTGTGTAGGATTCTCAATGCAACCCTCTTCTCCCACTCTTCACACACTGATAGCAACACCGCAGAAGAAATGCTAGCACAGGCTTCCAGTATCCGTAGTTTCAGTTGCTGCACATCTCGTATCTCCACAGCATAGACAATTGCCTTCAGATGACCCCAAAGATAAAAGTCTAAGGAGGTCAGATCGGGAGACCTAGGGGGCCATTCAACTGGCCCACGACGACCAATCCACTTTCCAGGAAACTGTTCATCTAGGAATGCTCGGACCTGACACCCTTAATGTGGTGGTGCACCATCTTGCTGGAAAAACTCAGGGAACGTGCCAGCTTCAGTGCATAAAGAGGGAAACACATCATCATGTAGCAATTTCAGATATCCCGTGGCCTTGAGGTTTCCATTGATGAAGAATGGCCCACTATCTTTGTACCCCATATACCACACCACACCATCAATTTTTGTGTTCCAACAGTCTTGGTGGGATCTATCCAATGTAGGTTAGTGTCAGACCAATAGCGGTGGTTTTGTTTGTTAACGTCACCATTCACATAAAAATTTGCCTCGTCACTGAACAAAATGTTCTGTGTAAACTGAGGGTCCTGTTCCAATTTTTGTTTTCCCCATTCTGCAAATTCAGTGCGCCGATCTGGGTCATCCTCGTTGAGATGCTGCAGCAGCTGGAGTTTGTAAGGGATTCATTTGTGAGTAGCTAATATCCGCCGAAGGGATGTTCGACTGATGCCACTCTCCAGTAACATGCGGCGAGTGCTATGCTGTGGGCTCTTGCTGAATGAAGCTAGGACAGCCACTGATGTTTCTTCATTAGTGACAGTTTTCATGCGTCCACATTTGGGCAAATCCAACACTGAACCAATTTCACGAAACTTGGCAAGCAGTTTGCAAACTGTAGCATGGGAGATGGGTGGTCTCGTAGGGTGTCTTGCATTGAAATCTGCTACAATGACCCAGGTACTGCGATCTCCAGACATCAACACAATTTCTATCCGCTCCTCACGTGTTAACCTCTGCGACATGTCAATGGCTGTAAACAATGAGAAGCTTGTAAATAACTCATGAAAGAATAAAGTAACGTTAAAACCAAGCACAGCATTGTTTTTCTTGTGAAATTCTCGATAAGTTTGATGTGTCACATGACCCTCTTCCTTTTGAAAAAACTAAAGTTGGATACAAAATGGCCGACTTCAAAATGGCCGCCATGGTCAACACCCAGCTTGAAAAGTTTCCCCCCTCCCATATACTAATGTGCCACAAACAGGAAGTTAATATCACCAACCATTCCCATTTTATTTAGGTGTATCCATATAAATGACCCACCCTGTAAAGGTGTTTGATAGGGTTGTGGTCAGAGCACTGTGAGGCAAGTTCTTCAACACCAAACTCACCGAACCATGCCTTTATGGACTTTGCTTTGTGCACTGGCACAGTCTTTGTGGAACAGAAAAGGACCTTCCCCAAGCTGTTCCCAAAAAGTTGAAAGCATTCCATTGTCCAAAATGTCCAGGTATGCTGAAGCATTAAGATTTCACTTCACTGGAACTAAGGGCAAAGAGTGACCCCTGAAAAACATCCCCATAGCATTATCCCTCCTTCACAAAACTTTACAGTTGGCACAATGCAGTCAGGCAGCTAACTTTCTCCTGGCATTCGCCAAACCCAGACTCGCCTATCAGACTGTCAGATAGATAAGGGGCGATTCGTCACTCCATAGAACATGTTTCCACTGCTTCAGAGTCCAGTGGTGGCATGTTTTACCCCCTCCATCTGATGCTTGGCATTGTGCTTGGTAATGTATACATGCAACTGAATGACCATGGAAACCCATGCTATTGTGCAAATGTTAATGTCAGAGGAGGTACGGAACTCTGCCATTATTGAATCAGCAGAGTGTTGGTGTGGTTTATGCATAATGCACCTCAGTACTTGGCAAACCTGCTCTTTACATTGTATGCCACTTATGTTATATGTAACTTTACGTTGTATGCCACTTCGTGGCTGAGTTGCTGTGTTTCCTAAACACTTACACTTTGCAATAATACCACTCACAGTTTATCGTGAAATATCTAGGAAGCAAGAAATTTCAGAAACTGACTTGTTGCAGCGGTGACATCCTATCACAGTACCATGCTGGAATTCAGTGAGCTCTTTAGAAGGACCCATTCTTTCACAAATGTTTGTAAAGGCGTACTGCATGGCTAGGTGCTGAATTTTATACTCCTGTGCAATTGGACCAAGTTAAACACCTGAATTCAATTATTAAGTGGTGTGTGCCAATAATGTAGCATCAATAATGACCTATGGTTTAAAAATATCATTTTACTTTAACCCCTTTCTTGACACTTGTCATAACGGTATATTATGACTGGGAAGGGAGAGTATGGATCGAGTTCAGGGGGCTTAGTCTGTGTGTTACAGCTAAAACCTCACTGTAATGGCTTGGATCATAGATAACTCCGATCCCGGCCGTTTAACCAATTAGATGACATGATTAATAGCGACCGTGGCTTCTAAATCGTTAGACTTCCCTCGGTCATCCCATTGCCCCCCGCTCCCCCGTAGATATACAAAAAAAACTCAGAATTGCTATTTTTTGGTCACCTTAGCTCCCCAATAAAATTGATTAAAAGTGATCAGAAAGATCGCAGGGGTTGCGGAGAGGTGCCTCCTGGTTAGACATGTGGCCGTAAGGCGTCTGCTATGCGAAAGCTGCAGCAAGCTGGGTGCAGAACATATCCTGGCAATATGCCAATTTTGATACACTTTTAAAAGAGGGAAAAACTCCACATTTTCCAAGTGTTTCAAAGGATGGCTATCCAATAGTAATGCCTTTGCTTGATGCTAACGATACGCTTGTCAGCACGTAAGAAATCATGCAGCTTGTCATGCTTGCCAGTGTGTCCGAAGAACCAGTTGTTTCACTCTCCACCCCGCAGTACAATTGTTGGTCATGGATATTCACAGAAAAAAGGAGTCATGCGCTATTACTGGTATTGAAAAAGTAGAAAAAGTCAAAATTTTATTGAATCACAACAAATATTAAAACTGTACACAGAGAATTCAAATCAATAACTGTATATGGGCTACATACAGCATAATCCACATCAAATAGCAAAAAGAGTCTCACATATGAAAAGTTATATAACCATATCAGGAGAAGAGCTATGATTTTTGAATGACAGAAAATGGGTATAAAATACCTAATCAGGGAGACTAAGTCACAAATGCAGTATTTGCTAAATGACAATGGTAAAACATTGGTTCTAAATAAATCCACAGGAGGAGGAGATAGAGTGATAGTATATATCCTTAGTGCTTGTCAGCAGACCATGAAGTTAACTAACACAACATGGACTAGTATGTGAACTATCATATAGAGGAAACGATCCCTCTAAACTCAATCAATAAAGATAGTGACCCAACGGCAAGTAAAGATCAAGTGTCTTACCCATAATGATGGTATGTCTTGCATACCCAGGAGATGCGCCGACGTGCGTTTCGCGTGATTAGCTTTATCAAGGGGTACTACAATGATGTTCATAAGACAGTTAAATACAGTGCGCGATGAGTCAGATGATGTTTAAGGAACCAATGAAGTGCCTGGTCCACAGCGCATGCGTGCCACCCAAAAGATTGCGAGAACACTGTCCCAGGCCATCAGGATTATACCGCGCATGCACAACTCCCAGAACACATTACTAGGGAGACCGTGCAGGTCTAAAAAGTTACAGTTGACGGCCAGAGCGGAGACCTCGAAAATCCGGTAGCACTCCATGCGCAACTCCAGGTAATTCAGTGTTATATGCAAGGTGGCATATGCAAGGTGCATATGCAAGGTGGCATTCCAGCGAGTTGGACTGTCGCAGATCAGGCAGATGCAAAGGCAGACGGTTCTGTCACCGCAAGTCAAGCCACATAAGAACAGCGCACTGCACAGACACTCCTGTACACAGTCAGCAAGTTCTGCAAGCCACAATATATTTAAAAAAAAATTTGCACCACCAAATATATGATGTATGCCATGCAGGGAATATGTGTTATATTCTCAAAATGAAGTGCAGTCACAATGTTCTGCTCATTGTCGCTGACTACGTTACCCAGTTGTGGTTGGAAACTTGCTCCTCGATGCACAACAGCAACTGACCTGCAATGTGGTTTCTCTCGCCCAGGCTCACCAAGTGTAAGACAGCATGGGAGCACTTCAGCTTACACATATGAAAAGAGGGATTGGAAGCAATGCTTTGTCCTGTTGCTGTTGGGAACAGGAAGATGTCCATTGAGGAGGTCGTGGAGAAGGTGGATAAGTGCCTGATATCGGAACCAGGCCTGCACCACCATGGAGGTGTCACTAGCAACTGGCTTCATTGCAGTGGTGCATCAACACTACTGCCATGGAAAAAATTGTCCCGGAGGGCCGTGAAAATTATGCACTGTCCCTGGTTGTAATTGCTGCTCCATGTATGGTGGGGTGTGCACCATGCCACAAGGCGACAATTTGAAGGAGCACCCAACTTTCTCCACCATGTGAAAGTACAAGTCAGTTACGGCTTTCTTTAAGAAGTAATGGTGGCTAAGTATCCTCCATCGAGTCTGAATGCAAGCCATGAGTTGCCTAAAGGCAGTGAAATTCTTTAAGTGGTTCGGCAGTGACTGCACCACCCACAATTTGGCCAGTTGGGAGTTCAGTCCACACAGAAACGGATTATTGGCTGCATATTGTTGTTTACTGCCCAGACATTCAGTTATAGATGACCGATGATGGAACGGAGGAGGAGAAGGAACAGTCAGAGTAGGAGGAGGAGCAGAAGGTGCAGGAAAAGCAATAGATGATGATATTCAGTGGCATAGCTATAGGGGTCGCAATGGTCGCAGTTGCAACTGGGCCCTTAAGCCACACAGCTCTGGTCCTGGTTCCAACTGTATCTTCATCCTCAGGACGTAGATTCATTTGAATTCAATGCTGGAGCAAGGAGCTCCTTGCTCGAGCATTTACTGTCCCATGAGCCATGAGCGGCAGGCCAAAGGAGGAAAAGGACTCGTCGTGGGAACGGGGATAGGTAAGCAATTATTTTCTTATTTTTCTAAGAAAATGGGGGCATTATACTGGGTATGAGTGGGGGCTGATATGGTGGCAGCTATGGGAGCATTATAGTGTATGGGGGGCCATGATACAGCAGCCAGCCGCTATCAGCACCACTAGCGCTCGTCTATACAGTTTTCCAGCATGGCTCAGTGCCTGATGAAGGTCGCTTAGACCGAAACGTCGCACTCTGCCACTGGCATTAAAAACAAAAACAAAATAAAAATATCTTTTGCTTCAAAATTGGTGTGCCGGATACTCTTTTATACTCATCTTCGGGTTGGGCCCCTATCTGTGCAAAACCCCATCCTTCCACATATCTGGTGCTGTCTGAACCTATACACAAGGGGGGCATTATACTGCGTGGGAGCATTATACTGTATGGGGGCATTATACTGTTTGGGACAGCTATGGGTGGCATTATACTGTGGGGGCAGATATGGGGGGAATTTTACTGTGGGGACAGCTATGGGGGGCATTATACTTGTGGGGGCAGCTATGGGGGAATTATACTGTCGGGGTACTATACTGTGGAGGCAGCTATGGGGCGCATTATACTGTGGGAGAAGCTATGGGGGCATTATACCGTGGGGGCAGCTATGAGTGGCATAAGATATGGGGGCAGCTATGGGGACATTATACTGTGGGGGTAGCTATGGATGGCATTATACTGTGATGCAGCTAATGGGAAGCATTATACTGTGATGGTCAGCTATGGGGGCTTTATACTGTGTGGGAGCAGCTATGGGGGACATTATACTGTGTGTGTGCCTTATAATGTGGAGGCAGCTATGAGGGGCATTATACTGTGGGGGCATCCATGGAGGCTGTTGGGCAAGGCGACTGGGCATAGACGCGCACAGGTGTCTGGTGATGTTGGGAGGGGTAAGGGGGCCCAAGCTGAATTCTTGCACTAGGTCTCATGAGCTTTTAACTACGCCCCTGATGATGCTGATTGTGATGTAAACAACAATGACCATGTACTACTTGTGAATGTGGTCTAGTGTCAAGGCTAAGGGGTATGTGGACCTACTGGGCTGCTCCGCCGTAGTGGAGTAGAAGCTGGTCATACAAAATGTCAATGACAGTCACTAGAGAGAAAAGTACCTGGGTTGCTGGCTTGTGCCGGATAATCAGAAGCAAGCTCGTGCCGGACTATCGGAAGCTGGCCTGTGCCGGACTATCGGTGCTTGCCTCGGATACTGGACTTCAACACAGAAGTCGTCCCAGACAATGAACTTGAATACAGAAGTCGCCTCGGACAATGGACTTGAACACAGAAGTCATCTTGGATAATGGACTTGAACACAGAAGTAGTCTTGGGCAATAGACTTGATACGGACAGTGGACTCAGATACTAGATTCGGGATACAGGATACAGCTAGGGAACCATTTGCATGACAAACACTGGGAAGACACAACATGGCTCTGAGGAAAGGGGTAGGGTTCCTTTTAAAGGCCAGGGTGCTAAGGGATAAGTTGGGGATCATTTTACTGGTACGCATGCTGGCCCTTTAAGGCCTGGCACGAGCCAGGAAGAGAAAGCAGAGAGCACAGCGTGTGGTGAAGGGACACAGCCCTGTGGTTGCGGCCACTGGTAAGAGGTGTCCGAGGCCCGTGGGCGTTACACCTAGCTACCAGAATGACAACTGGACGTAGGACGAGGAGGACGGTCTTCCTCACATTTCAGTCCAGTTTGATTTTTCCACATGTGGCGGTGATGACACTTAATGTGCTGAAATTTGTGCCTGAACGCCCATGGTTTCTTCTCTGCCTGCAGAGCTTGCAGACTGCAATGCTTTTGTCGGCTGACTATGCAGAGAATATTTCCCACACAGGAGATGCCAGCATAAAGCCATCACCAGCAACGTTCACAATATTTCTGCAACCACCTGAACTTGCCTTAGGTCTGGCAACTATTGAGCCTACACCAACAGCAGCAATGGTGTCACCTGCTCCCGAGCTGACCACAGTAGAAGCATATCTGCCCTTGGCAGGTTTTGACTTTTGAGCCATACACGGGCACCGCTCTTTATTGCCGCCACCACTCTCCTCTGATGTCATCACCACCTCTCTCCCTAATCAATGAGGCACCACTGAACCTGTGCTGTAAATTCTGACCACAAGGCCTATAGTTATAAAAAATAAAATGTAAAACTCACACAGTCTATTTACTGAAAGTGCACTGTATTGTCGCTGCTGTTATTCTTGGCAACATTTGACGCAAAACAATATGTAAAATTTAGGTGGCTCTATTAACAATAAGATACATGCAAAACAATGATTAATGTCAGGTCCGTGGCGTCTGCATCAGCAGGCAGCGGCACTCTATCAGCACCAGGATTTAAATTTAAAATCTATTTATTTACGAGAATGCATAACTGCTTGACCCAGAATAATGAAGCAATTTATGGTGGCAATTAGATATATGCAAAACAAGGAGTGATACCTATATCAGCAGGCAGCACGTTATCAGTACCAGGATAAAAATTTAAATGAAAATCAATTTATTTGAAAAAAAATTGTCATCTGGACACAGAATGATATATAACAGCGCTCTATAATTGCTTGACGAAGGATAATATGCCAATTTTTAGTGGCACTATTATTAGCAATCAGATATGTATGCAAAAACAATGAGTGACGTCACATAGGTGACATCTGTATCAGCAGGCAATGGCATGCTATTAGTACCAGGATTTAAATTTAAATTAAAATCTATTTATTTGGTGGCACTATTAGATATATAGAAAACAATGAGTAACTTACATCACGTCTGTGATGTCTGCTCCAGAAGGCAGCGGCACGCTATGAGCACCATGATTAATATTAATGACGATTTGGCAATGATGTGATGACGATTGAAGGGGTTTTTCCATAATTATTTATCACTTATTCACATTTTCCATAATAATTATTTATCACCTAACCACAGGATAGGTGATAAATATCTAAATCGGTCCGACCGCTGGGAACCCCACCGATCACAAGAACAGGCTTACCTTGCACTCCCTAGGAGACGCATAGGAAAGGAGCGGTAGTGCGAATACTCGACCACTGCTCCATTTATCTCTTTGGGGCTATCAAGCGCTATCTTCAGCAGCCTCATAGAAATGAAAGAAGCGGAAGCCGAGCATGCGCACTACCGCTCCATTCCTATGGATCTGCAAGGTAAGCAGTTCTCGTGATCGGTGGGTGTACCACCGGTCGGAACCCGACCAATCAGATATTTATTACCTGTCCTGAGGATAGGTGATAAATATCCCTTAAGAGCTCATTCACATGAGCGTGAATCACATCCATGTGATGTGCGTTGGAACAGCGCACAGCACACGGCCCCATTGATTTCAATGGGTCTATTCACACACGCGTGAGTTTTCACTTAGCGAGTGTCCGTTGCGTAAAACTCACTGCATGTCCTATATTAGTACGTTTTCACGCACCTAGTAACCCATTGAAGTCAATGGGTGTGTGAAAACTACTGACAGCACACGGATGCGTGAAAAACATATGCCACTCGCAAAGCACACTGATGCAAAATGCAACGCACATGGACATATTTACGCACATTTTTTACGCACGTAAATCTGTTACGCTCCTGTGAATGTAGCCTTAATGTGAGAATTGTATAGCTGCAGCATCACTCACTCACAGCAATATATTCTCTAATCTCTTCACCATGAAATACACTCACTGACACAACTCCACTATCTATCTGTATCCTCTGTTTTACTATCTCACGCTCTGTCTGACGTTCTCTCCCTCCTCTGTGTAGCGCCAACATTTTCTGGTCTGGTTTCCATCAATAACCCACATCCCATACCACTCATGATTGGCTGTGCTAGAAGGAGGGAATAATAGGGGAGCCCGCCAGGCTGCCGCCCTAGGTCATGCGATCCTCCTTCTTTGTTTTCTTGTCTTCTTCTGTAAAATGGTGGCCGCCATTTTGAGCGATTTGTGCAAGATAAATCCTCAAAGTTTCAGATTTGTGGAAATTCGTAGCTAATTTGATATGTGTAGAAGTAATTTGCTCATTTCTAGTATCAGTATATAGATTTAATTAGTAAAAAAAATATAGGTGATAAATTACCATTAAAATGTTATAGAAAGCATTCATATGGTGCCGAATGATGTAGCAGAAATCGGCAACAATGCTGCACCACGAATGAACCATGGCAAACTAAAGGTAGAGCTGTGGTGTAGCAACCGTGTGAATATACTTTAAACAGACTCAAATGTTCAGCATTTTCTCTACGTGTATTGTGCTTTATGTATATACACAAGTATTTCCTGTATACTGACTTCTGACAATGTGCTGACAGTTCTGAATAGGTTTATACATTTTCATCGGTAACCCAACAATGCTATGGCATAAAGGTTTCCCAATGGCATGGAAATAAATATAAATTGGTTTAGGTGAATGAAGAAGTGGCCAGTGAAAAGCAGCAGCTAATCTGTCTATGCAAGTACCCTCAGCAGTAATTGTATTATACCATGTACTATTCTAGTTTAGAGAAAAAAGGTTGAGTATGTTTTATTCACAAATCACTCTCACAATATCCTTTAAAAGTACATTTAATTCCTGAACAACTTAGAGATTTATTCAAGAAGCACAAAAGGAAAAATGTAAATAACAAATGTTCTTATATGACCTCTGGAGACAGGAGATCACTCACTATATCTCTGCTTTCCATTAAATGTACTTAAAGACTGTTCTCACATGACTAAAATAGGTAATACTGTACAAATACTTCTTTTTCATAGCATTTTACTTTCGAGTATCTGAGAGGAAAGGTAGGTTAGCAATTCATAAGAAAATGGGATCAAATTAAATGAAAATCACAGAAAAGGCCATACTTACTATGCAATGGCAAGTTAAAGCACCAGTGTCCAAAATATCAACTAATACCTCGTGTTTATCATGGTTGTCATTATTGCAGGATGCAGCCTGGCTTTGTGATGTTGGTGGACAATGGGGTGTTAGTATTTTGTGTGGTGCACTTAGAAGGTGCTGGGCAGCCCACCTGATCTAATAGTCTGGGTGTGACTAATTGACTGCTAGCCAGCATGGTGCACTATACGTAATTGTGTGACTGGCACCAGGGGCGTAACTAAAGTCCTAGGGGCCACAAGGCAAATTTTGTTAGGTGCCCCCATCTAGTTGTTAGGTTTTCTCATCTAGTAGTTAGGTGACCCCCACCCTGTGATTAGCCTCCCTATTTAGGAGTTAGGCCACCATATACTAGTCCTTCTCAATGAATTAGAATATCATTAAAAAGTTAATTTATTTCAGTAATTCAATTCAAAAAGTGAAACTCCTAGATTATACAGATTTATTACACACAGAGTGTTCTATTTCCATATTTTTTTTATTTTAATGTTGATGATTATGGCTAACAGTTAATGAAAACCCAAAATGTAGTCTATTAGAAAATGTGAATATTATATAAGCCCAATTTCAAAAATTGTTAATACCGAAATGTTGGCCTACTGAAAAGTATTTACAATATATGCACTCAATACTTGGTCTGGGCTCCTTTAGCTTGAATTACTGCATCAATGCGGCGTGGCATGGAGGCGATCAGCCTGTGGCACTGCTGAGGTGTTATGGACACCCAGGTTGCTTTGATAGCAGCCTTCAGCTCGTCTGCATTGTTGGGTCTGGTGTCTCAGGCAGGGTTTGCTGGCCAGTCAAGCACAGTGATACTGTGGTTATTAAACCAGGTATTGGTACTTTTGGCAGTGTGGGCAGGTGCAAAGTCCTACTGGAAAATGAAATCAGCATCTCCATAAAGCTTGCCAGCAGAGGGAAGCATGAAGTGCTCTAAAATCTCCTGCTAGACGGCTGCATTGACTCTGGACTTGATATAACACAGTGGACCAACACCAGCAGATGACATGGCTCCCCAAACTATCACTGACTGTGGAAACTTCACACTGGACCGCAAGCAACTCTTGCCTCTCCACTCTTCCTCCTCACGAATGGTAGGAGTGTGAGTGGCTTTTCATCAATATTTTGCCCCCAGTCGACCTACCTCATAATATTGTGGCTTCTTTGATTCTGGTAGGAGCTGGATTTTTTAACATTAACCCTTTCAAGACCGAGCTAATTTTGGCCTTCAGGACCAGCCCCATTTTTTCAAATCTGACATTTGTCATTTATGTGGTATTAACTCTGAAATGCTTTTACCTATCCAAGGCCATGGCCGCGGGCCGTCAGGTTTACTCACCTCCCGAGGCCGGCAGCCTTGGATCAGTGAGCGCTGGCTCGCGTCTCCTTCCTAGGAGACGCCACTGCTCACTTCCACTACAGTCCACTGTGTCCGGTAGGGTGCGCATGCAGGCTCGTGCCCGGTCTTAAAGGGCCAGTGCGCGCACATGTGAAACAATCATCATCATCAACTACACATGATTATTGGATTATAAGAAGGGCCCTGCCCTCCTGATCCTTGCCTGAGTGTTGTTAGTGTATCCCAAGTCTGTCTTGAAAATGTTCCCTTAGTGTTTTCCCGTTCCAGTTGTTACCCATGCCCTGTTACCCGTATCCTGTATCCCGTGCTGTGTTCTAGTTTCTGAGCCTCTTAGTGTTGGAGGTTTGTCCTACTGCACCTGCTGCCGTTTGCCGCGTCCTGTGTCGTTTGCCATGTCCAGTGTCTTCTGCCACGTCCAGTGTCTTCTGAGAAAGTCCAGTGTCTTCTGAAAAAGTCCAGTGTCTTCTGAGAAAGTCCAGTGTCTTCTGTCACGTCCAGTGTCATCTGCCACGTCTGGCGCAACCTGCTGCACCTACCTCCCTCCGTGCTGAAGCCATAGCCATTGTCTGGACTAGTTCAGTAACCCATGTGTTAAATACTGCTATAGACTTTTGTATAGACTGTGACTAGGCCAGCTGCCTTTCCACCATGGCGGAGCGGCCTAGTGGGTCCACATACCCTGTGATCGTGACATATTGTACTTTATGTTAGTGGAAAAATGTGGTCGATAAATTCATTGCTTATTTGTGAAAAACACCAAAAATGTAAAGACAATTTGCAAAAATTATGATATTTCTCATTTTTAATGTATCTGCTTCTAAAACAGATTGCAATACCACACAAAATAATTAAAATTTCACATTTTACATCTCTACTTTATGTTTGCATCGTTTTTTGAACATTCTTTTATTTTTCTAGGATGTTATAAGGCTTAGAACTTTAGCAACAATTTCTCACATTTTCAAGAAAATTTCAAAAGGCTATTTTTCAAGGACCAGTTCAGTTCTGAAGTGGCTTTGATGGCCTTATATACTAGATAGACCACATAAATCACCCCATCTTTAAAACTGCACCCTTCAAAGTAATGTCATTTTTATAGGCTCCTGTAACAGCGCAATCTCTGTTCCTGTCCGTTAGTTCCGGGTGTCGGCTGTAATACACAGTTGACAGCTGCAGCATATGGAGCGGGCTTAGCACATGAGCTCGCTCCAGTGGCGTAACTACCGCCGTAGCAGCAGCAGCGGCTGCTACGGGGCCCGCGGCATGAGGGGGCTCGTGTCGCCCGCCGGCATGGGCCCCCACCATGGCCGGAGGCTCCGCTAGCAGCCGCTATGGCTGCTACAGCGGGACACCACTGAACAGTACGGCAGAGCAGGGAGGTATCTCCCCGCTCTGCCATTAAGCAAAAGACATGTATCCCCTCTCCACAGGATCTCCACAGGACAGGGGATACATGTGTGATCGCTGGCATTGATAGGGAGAACGGGGGACTGAAAGTCCTCTGAAGTACTCCATCACAAACCTCGGACTTCCCGGGTCTGTGTCGGCAGCTCCGTAGAAATGAATGGAGCGCCGGTCCCGCTTGTGCGCATGCGTGACCAGCGCTCCATTCATTTCTACAGAGCTGCGCAGACGCCGGAAGTCAGAGGTTAGTTACATAGTTACATAGTTACATAGTTAGTACGGCTGAAAAAAGACACATGTCCATCAAGTTCAACCAAGGGAAGGGAAAAGGGAAGGAAAAATTTCTACACATAGGAGCTAATATTTTTTTGTTCTAGGAAATTATCTAACCCTTTTTTAAAGCCATCTACTGTCCCTGCTGTGACCAGCTCCTGCGGTAGGCTATTCCATAGATTCACAGTTCTCACTGTAAAGAAGTCTTGTCGCCTCTGCAGCTTGAACCTTTTTTTCTCCAGACGGAGGGAGTGCCCCCTTGTTTTTTGAGGGGGTTTTACAAGGAACAGGATTTCACCATATTTTTTGTATGTGCCATTAATATATTTATATAAGTTAATCATGTCCCCCCTTAGTCGTCTTTTTTCAAGGCTAAATAGGTTTAATTCTTTCAATCTTTCCTCATAACTTAAATTCTCCATGCCCCTAATTAGCTTTGTTGCTCTTCTTTGTATTTTTTCCAACTCCAGGGCATCCTTTCTATGAACTGGAGCCCAGAACTGAACTGCATATTCTAGATGAGGCCTCACTAATGCTTTGTAAAGTGGTAATATTACATCCCTGTCCCGCGAGTCCATGCCTCTTTTAATACACGACAATATCCTGCTGGCCTTTGAAGCAGCTGATTGACACTGCATGCTGTTATTGAGTTTATGATTTACAAGTACACCCAGATCCTTCTCAACAAGTGAATCCGCCAGTGTAGCTCCCCCTAGGACATATGATGCATGCAGGTTGTTGGTACCCAGATGCATAACTTTACATTTATCTACATTAAACTTCATCTGCCAAGTGGACGCCCAAACACTTAGTTTGTTTAAATCTGCCTGCAATTCATGAACATCTTCCATAGACTGAACTATATTACATAGCTTGGTGTCATCTGCAAAAATAGAAATAGTGCTATTAATCCCATCCTCTATATCATTAATAAATAAGTTGAATAATAGTGGTCCCAGCACTGAACCCTGGGGTACACCACTTATAACCGGTGACCATTCAGAGAAGGATTCATTGACCACAACTCTCTGGATACGGTCCTTGAGCCAATTCTCAATCCAATTACAAACTATATTTTCTAAACCTATAGTCCTTAATTTACCCATTAGGCGTCTATTGGGGACAGTGTCAAATGCCTTTGCAAAGTCCAAAAACACTAAATCCACAGCGGCCCCTCTGTCTAGACTTCTGCTCACCTCTTCATAAAAACAGATTAGGTTAGTTTGACAACTTCTGTCCTTAGTAAAACCGTGCTGGCTGTCACTTATAATGCTATTTATTGTCACATAATCCTGTATATAGTCCCTCAATAGCCCCTCAAACATTTTCCCCACGATGGATGTTAAGCTTACTGGTCTATAATTACCTGGGGAAAACCTAGAGCCCTTTTTGAAAATAGGCACCACATTTGCGATGCGCCAGTCCCTTGGCACTATACCAGTCACTAGAGATTCTCTGAATATTATGAAAAGGGGGACAGAAATAACTGAACTAAGCTCTTTAAGAATTCTAGGGTGTAACCCATCTGGTCCCGGGGCCTTGTGCACATTTATTTTATTTAATTTAGCTTGGACCATCTCTACATTCATCCAATTCAGTATATCAACTGATATATTAACAGCACTGGCAGCGGCTACATCAGCTGCTCTTTCTTCAGTTGTATATACAGAGCTAAAGAACCCATTTAGTAACTCTGCCTTCTCTTGATCCCCTGTGATCAACTCCCCATTACCATTATCTAGGGGTCCTACATGTTCAGACCTTGGCTTTTTAGCATTTATATACTTGAAGAATTTTTTGGGATTTGTTTTACTATCCTTGGCCACCTGCCTTTCATTTTGTATTTTTGCTAATTTTATTACATTTTTACAGATTTTATTAAGCTCTTTATATTTTACAAAGGCTACAGCTGTACCCTCAGATTTGTATTTTTTAAATGCCCTTTTTTTGTCGTGTATTGCCCCTTTCACAGAAGGTGTAAGCCATGTGGGGTTTAATTTGAGTCGTTTATACTTGTTACCTATAGGAATAAATTTTGCACTATAATAACTCAAAGTAGATTTGAAAATCTCCCATTTATCATTTGTCCCATTATTTGACATTAGTTCTTTGACATGCAGCCCTCATCCTGGGGAAATTGGCTTTCTTAAAATTAAATGTTTTTGCCCTCCCAGCCTGCGTTTGTTTTTTACAGTATAGGTAAAATGTAACTATATTATGATCACTGTTACCGAGGTTTTCACGAACATTGACATTCCCAACAAGATCTGCATTATTAGAAATGACCAGATCCAACAGAGCTTCACCTCTAGTCGGGTCTTCCACAAACTGGCCCATAAAATTTTCCTGCAACAGGTTGAGGAAATGTCTCCCCTTTGCAGTTGAAGCTGAACCATGACACCAATTAATATCCCGGAAATTAAAATCTCCCATTATCACTACAGCACCCGCCTGTGCAGCCCGCTCCATCTGTTTATATAGCTGAACTTCCATCTCCTCAGTTATATTGGGGGGTCTATAGATTACACCAAAAGTAATTTTTTCAGTGTTTACCTCCCTTTCTAGTTCCACCCACAAGGTTTCAACCTCCTCACAGTATTCACCCACTATTGTCTCTTTCACACTCGCCTTCATATCATTTCTCACATACAGACATACACCACCACCTTTCCTATTTGTCCTGTCTTTCCGAAAAAGTTTAAAACCCTGTAGATTTACAGCCCAGTCATGTGAAGAGTCCAGCCATGTTTCAGCAACACCAACTATATCTATATCTTCTTCCAGTATCAAGGCCTCCAGCTCCCCCATTTTGCTTGCTAGACTTCTGGCATTTGTGAACATACACTTTAACTTGCCTGTCAGTTTTTCACTTTTATTATCAGAAATGTGATTTGACATTAATCGGGCCTTTTTATTTACACTGATGTTTTGTAACGAAAGGATCTCCTTATCTTGTTGTCTAGTCCTCTCCCCACATTCTGTTTCTCCCCCCACCAATATAGTCTGACCCCTCTCTAACCTGGCTACCCCTTTTTTTTCTACATTGACCTCCCTCCTCAGCCCTAGTTTAAATACTCCGCCACCCCAGCTAGAATTCTCTCCCCCAGCACAGCGGACCCCCTTCCATTTAGGTGCAAATCATCTGCAGAATACAGTTTGTACCCCAATGAAAAGTCAGCCCAGTGCTCTAGGAACCCAAATCCTTCTCCTCTACACCAAGACTTCAGCCATGCATTTAACTCCCTGAGCTCCCGCTGTCTTTCCTGTGATGCGCATGGCACAGGCAGTATTCCTGAGAATACTACTTTGGAGGTCCTTCCCTTCAGCTTGTAGCCTAGTTCTTTAAAATTATTCTTAAGGCTCCTCCACCTACCATTTATTCTGTCGTTGGTACCGACATGGACCATGACAGCTGGATCATCACCAGCCCCTCCCAGCAATTTGTCCACCCGTTCCACCACATGCCGAACCCTGGCACCAGGGAGACAGCAAACCATTCGGTTGAGGTGGTCTTGGCGACAAATTATTCTATCCGTCTTCCTGATTATAGAATCCCCTACGACTATCAATTGTCTTGGCTTACCTGCATTACCATCCCGCCGACTACTAGCTGGGCTGTTCTCCCGGCTGTTAGGGAGATCAGTATCCACTAGGGCTGCCATTTCTGAGACTGACACCCTCGCATCATCACCCAACATGGCAATTTTGCCTGGAATGTCAGAAACCGGATCGGCCTTCCTTTTCTTTGACCCCTTTCTACTGCCCCTAACTACATTAACCCAGCTACTTACCTGATCCTGCTCACCCATGTCTTCACCCTCCAGTTGTAACCCACTAACTGCATGCTCCGTGAGCAGCAAGCTCAGCTCAAGATTGTCTATCCTCCTCAGTGTTGCATTCTGCTCCTCCAGATCTCTAATGCGAGCTTCCAGGTGAACAACATGCTCACATCTGCCACAGAGATATTCACCCTGGAACTCCGGCTCCAGTCGTGCATACATATGGCAAACTGTGCACTGAAGAAAACCTCCAATCTTGCTATCCATTATCCAAGTTACAAAAAAACCAGCGAACAGTTGTTAATCAAAAAGTAAAAGAAGTAGAAGAGCACTTACTTGGGCTTTAACTCCTCTTTTCAACTCCGGTTTTTGGAACTCCACTTGATCTACAACCCACTTGTTTTTTCAAGCCCCCGTTTTTTCAGTCCCCCATTCTCCCTATCGCTGCCAGCGATCACACATGTATCCCCTGTCCTGTGGATAGGGGATACATGTCTTTTATTAGCACAGTGTAGGTCGCATTTTTTTGGGAGGGGGGACGCTGTATGGCGTTACCTACAGGGGGGGGGCTGTATGGCGTTCCCTACAGGGACGACGACGCTGTATGGCGTTCCCTACAGGGGGGGACGCTGTATGGCGTTCCCTACAGGAGACGACGCTGTATGGCGTTCCCTACAGGGGGGACACGCTGTATGGCGTTCCCTACAGGGGGGGGGGGGCGCTGTATGGCGTTCCCTACAGGGGACGACGCTGTATGGCGTTCCCTACAGGGGGGACGGACGCTGTATGGCGTTCCCTACAGGGGGGGCTGTATGGCGTTCCCTACAAACCCCCCTGTAGGGAATGCCATACAGTCCCCCCCTGTAGGGAACGCCATACAGTCCCCCCCTGTAGGGAACGCCATACAGTCCCCCCCTGTAGGGAACGCCATACAGTCCCCACGTAGATAACGCCATACAGCCCCCCCGTAGATAACGCAATACAGCCCCCCCGTAGATAACGCCATACAGCCCCCCCGTAGATAACGCCATACAGCCCCCCTGTAGATAATGCCATACAGCCCCCCTGTAGATAACGCCATACAGCCCCCCCGTAGATAGCGCCATACAGCCCCCTCTGTAGATAACGCCATACAGCCCCCTCTGTAGATAACGCCATACAGCCCCCCGTAGATAACGCCATACAACTCCCCCGTAGATAACGCCATACAGCCCCCTCTGTAGATAACGCCATACAGCCCCCTCTGTAGATAGCGCCATACAGCCCCCTCTGTAGATAGCGCCATACAGCCCCCTCTGTAGATAGCGCCATACAGTGCCCTCTGTAGATAGCGCCATACAGCCCCCTCTGTAGATAACGCCATACAGCCCTCTCTGTAGATAGCGCCATACAGACCCCCTGTAGATAACGCTATACAGCGCCCTCTGTAGATAGCGCCATACAGCCCCCTCTGTAGATAACGCCATACAGCCCCCGTAGATAACGCCATACAGCCCCCCGTAGATAACGCCATACAGCCCCCTCTGTAGATAACGCCATACAGCCCCCCTGTAGATAGCGCCATACAGCCCCCTCTGTAGATAACGCCATACAGCCCCCTCTGTAGATAGCGCCATACAGCCCCCTGTAGATAACGCTATACAGCCCCCTCTGTAGATAGCGCCATACAGCCCCCTCTGTAGATAACGCCATACAGCCCCCTCTGTAGATTGCGCCATACAGCCCCCTCTGTAGATAGCGCCATACAGCCCCCTCTGTAGATAGCGCCATACAGCCCCCTCTGTAGATAGCGCCATACAGCCCCCTCTGTAGATAGCGCCATACAGCCCCCCTGTAGATAACGCTATACAGCCCCCTCTGTAGGTAGCGCCATACAGCCCCCTCTGTAGATAACGCCATACAGCCCCCCGTAGATAACGCCATACAGCCCCCCCCGTAGATAACGCCATACAGCCCCCTCTGTAGATAACGCCATACAGCCCCCTCTGTAGATAACGCCATACAGCCCCCCGTAGATAACGCCATACAACCCCCCCGTAGATAACGCCATACAGCCCCCTCTGTAGATAACGCCATACAGCCCCCTCTGTAGATAGCGCCATACAGCCCCCTCTGTAGATAGCGCCATACAGCCCCCTCTGTAGATAGCGCCATACAGCCCCCTCTGTAGATAGCGCCATACAGCCCCCTCTGTAGATAACGCCATACAGCCCTCTCTGTAGATAGCGCCATACAGACCCCCTGTAGATAACGCTATACAGCGCCCTCTGTAGATAGCGCCATACAGCCCCCTCTGTAGATAACGCCATACAGCCCCCGTAGATAACGCCATACAGCCCCCCGTAGATAACGCCATACAGCCCCCTCTGTAGGTAGCGCCATACAGCCCCCTCTGTAGATAACGCCATACAGCCCCCCGTAGATAACGCCATACAGCCCCCCGTAGATAACGCCATACAGCCCCCTCTGTAGATAACGCCATACAGCCCCCTCTGTAGATAACGCCATACAGCCCCCCGTAGATAACGCCATACAACCCCCCCGTAGATAACGCCATACAGCCCCCTCTGTAGATAACGCCATACAGCTCCCTCTGTAGATAGCGCCATACAGCCCCCTCTGTAGATAGCGCCATACAGCCCCCTCTGTAGATAGCGCCATACAGCCCCCTCTGTAGATAGCGCCATACAGCCCCCTCTGTAGATAACGCCATACAGCCCTCTCTGTAGATAGCGCCATACAGACCCCCTGTAGATAACGCTATACAGCGCCCTCTGTAGATAGCGCCATACAGCCCCCTCTGTAGATAACGCCATACAGCCCCCGTAGATAACGCCATACAGCCCCCCGTAGATAACGCCATACAGCCCCCTCTGTAGATAACGCCATACAGCCCCCCTGTAGATAGCGCCATACAGCCCCCTCTGTAGATAACGCCATACAGCCCCCTCTGTAGATAGCGCCATACAGCCCCCTGTAGATAACGCTATACAGCCCCCTCTGTAGATAGCGCCATACAGCCCCCTCTGTAGATAACGCCATACAGCCCCCTCTGTAGATTGCGCCATACAGCCCCCTCTGTAGATAGCGCCATACAGCCCCCTCTGTAGATAGCGCCATACAGCCCCCTCTGTAGATAGCGCCATACAGCCCCCTCTGTAGATAGCGCCATACAGCCCCCTCTGTAGATAGCGCCATACAGCCCCCTCTGTAGATAGCGCCATACAGCCCCCCTGTAGATAACGCTATACAGCCCCCTCTGTAGGTAGCGCCATACAGCCCCCTCTGTAGATAACGCCATACAGCCCCCCGTAGATAACGCCATACAGCCCCCCCGTAGATAACGCCATACAGCCCCCTCTGTAGATAACGCCATACAGCCCCCCTGTAGATAGCGCCATACAGCCCCCTCTGTAGATAACGCCATACAGCCCCCTCTGTAGATAGCGCCATACAACCCCCCTGTAGATAACGATATACAGCCCCCTCTGTAGATAGCGCCATACAGCCCCCTCTGTAGATAACGCCATACAGCCCCCTCTGTAGATAGCGCCATACAGCCCCCCTGTAGATAACGCTATACAGCCACCTCTGTAGATAGCGCCATACAGCCCCCTCTGTAGATATCTACAAAGGAGGCTGTATGGCGTTATCTACAGGGGGCTGTATGGCGTTATCAAAAGGGGGGGTTTGTAAAAAAGGCACTATCTACAAGGGGGGGGGCCCAGTCAAAAGTTTGCTATGGGGCCCAGTCTTTCCTAGTTACGCCCCTGGCTCGCTCCATATATAACCCACTGCACCATGACATGCTATTAAGTCGTAGTGTGCGTTAATACGCTGCAGATGGTGCAAAGTGAAAATTTAAATTTTCCACTGATATGCCATTTTAGTGCACAATATGTTGTGCCCAGTTTATGGCACTGAAGACAAATACCTCATACAATGTTGAGAGTGTTCTCCTGGGAATAAAATGTCATATATGTGGACATAAACTAGTGTTTGGACATGCTGTGGGATTCAGAACGGAGGGAACACCATTTGGCTTTCAGAGTTTTGCTTGGTAGTTGTTCTGTTTGGGGTTTTACTGGTATTTCAGTTTATAATGTGGGGGCGTATGTAAGCTGTGTGGAGTACATCAGGGTATAATAGGAGGGTATAATAATGTGGTAAACAAAAAAATAATTCATAGATATGTGGCTGGTGTCACACTGATAAATGGTGCCCAATCTTATCTGCTTTTGGAACGCTCTGCAAAATTTCTGTCGCTATATTCTGAGACAGAACTTTTTAATTTTTTCTCCAACAGTGCTGTGTGAGGGCTTATTTGTTGCGGTACAGTCTGTAGTTTTCATTGGTACAATTTTAGGGTACATAAGATTTTTCGATCACTTTTCATTCCATTTTTTGGTAGGCAAGAAGACAAAAAGACAAGTTCTGACAATATATTTTGTCCTTTTTTTTTTTTACAGTGTTCACCGTGCGCTATAAATTACATTTTTAATGTATTCTGCGGGCCGATACAATTACGGCGATACCATATGTATATTGTTATATTTATGTTTTGTAGCTTTTGCGCAATACAATATCTTTCCTTTAAAATAATTTATTTTTTGTGTCACTATATTCTGAGAGCCATATCTTTTTTATTTTTCAGTAAAATAAGCTCTGTAAGGGTATGTTTTTTTGCGGAACGGGCTGTAGTTTTTATTGGTACCATTTTGGGACACATGCAAATTTTTGATCACTTTTTATTCTATATTTTTGGAGGGGTAGTGATCAAAAAAAATTGTGTTTTTGGCATTGTTTTTTTACTTATTTATTTTGTGGTGTTCACCGTGAGTGAAAAATACAAGAGTTTTATAGTTTGGGTCGTTACGAACGCGGTGATACCAAATATGTGTAACGTGTTAATTTTTTTCCTATGGTAAAAGACTTATTATAGAAAAAAAACAACATTTTTTTGTTCTTGTAACTTAACTTATTTTTACACTTTTATAAAACATTTTTATTAGCTTTTTTTGACTTTTTACTTGTTTTACTTGAAGACCTGCAGCATTTATAGCTGCTGTTATACATTACACTACCTAGGTAGTGTAACGTATTATAAAGGTCAGTGTGACGCTGAGAGTCACACTGACAGGAAGCCTCATAGGCTTCTGTGCATGGCAGACCCGGAGGCCATTGTATGTCCTCCGGTTTTGCATGGCAGACCCAGAGGCCGTTGTAAGGCCGCCGGTTTTGCCATGACAACCAATGGCAGCACCGGTCCCTGGGAAAGTTTGTTGTAGCAACAAACTTTCCCTGCGATCACATGTCCAGGTCCCAATCATGTCTCCAGGACCAGAGGCAGGTGTTAACAGCGCGATCTGGGTGTCAGCGCTACTCTGAGACACCCAATCGCGCTGTTAACACTCAGAGCCCCAGCAAGCGCCGACAAGAATTTACTGTGGGTATATGGGAAGCAGTTAACAGACCAAGGGTCAGAATGCACAAGTAATTGTCTGGAAACAACCATGTACAGTAACTACCAAAGTATTTGCCGTCTTTACTTTTTTGTGTTTATTTTGGAACAAAGTTAAACATAAATTTGTTACAGAAAATACTCTGCAGGGGAATTGTTGTAATACATGGTAGCCAATCAAATATGATATTCAATTGACATCATCTCAGGAGGACAGCAGGTACGCATTGCTTAGCGACAAGTCCCTGCTTACCTTGTTTTGTCCCATGTGATTGCTGCAGTCAATCAAAGGTATTTTTTTTTTCTAGGGGTGGAATCGCAAGTGCCCTAATGTCTTCTAAGGGCATGACCACACGTGGCGGATTTCCTCCGCAACTGTCCGCATCAATGCCACACAGAATCTGCGTTGCAGATTCTGCTGCGGATCTGCACAAAATGTGCAGTAAATTGATGCGGACTAGCTGCTGCGGACTGCGGGAAAAGTGCTTCCCTTCTCCCTATCAGTGCAGGATAGAGAGAAGGGACAGCACTTTCCCTAGTGAAAGTAAAAGAATTTCATACTTACCGGCCGTTGTCTTGGTGACGCGTCCCTCTTTCGGCATCCAGCCCGACCTCCCTGGATGACGCGCCAGTCCATGTGACCGCTGCAGCCTGTGCTTGGCCTGTGATTGGCTGCAGCCGTCACTTAGACTGAAACGTCATCCTGGGAGGCCGGACTGGAGACAGAAGCAGGGAGTTCTCGGTAAGTATGAACTTATATTTTTTTACAGGTTGCTGTATATTGTGATCGGTAGTCACTGTCCAGGGTGCAGAAACAGTTACTGCCGATCGCTTAACTCTTTCAGCACCCTGGACAGTGACTATTTACAGACGTCTCCTAGCAACGCTCCCGTCATTACGGGAGCCCCATTGACTTCCTCAGTCTGGCTGTAGACCTAGAAATACATAGGTCCAGCCAGAATGAAGAAATGTCATGGCAAAAAAGCAAGACGCATCCGCAGCACACATAACATGTGCATGACAGCTGCGGACTTCATTGCGGAACTTAGAATCTCCATTGAAGTCAATGGAGAAATTCCGCCATGAGTCCGCCACTGCTCCGCAACAGACAGAGCATGCTGCGGACACCAAATTCCGCTCCGCAGCCTATGCTCCGCAGCGGAATGTTACGCATCGTCTAAACGAACACTTCTAAATAGAAGTGGAAGTCAATGCAGAAACGGCTCCGGTGCGGATTAACGCTGCGGAGTGCCCGCAGCGGAATTTAAGTGAAATTCCGCCACGTGTGAACCCAGCCTAAGACTGTATCCAACTTTTTCGCTGTTTTCACGCTTTGGTGGCGTTCTACAGGAGGAGTAGCGAGTCTGGCATGTGTACTTATTTTGTACTGGTTTTTTTAAAATTTTACTTTGAAAATATAATAAGTAATAAAAAAAACAACAAAAAAAAACGTGTTTGATGGTTGGCTCGCTGACTTTGTCTAAATTTCTTGGCACCAGCATTTACGGCCGTTGCCAAGCAATGGTAAATCTTTGCTTAATTTCATGTGTATGCCTCTCATATTGGGAAGCATTGTTGGTTTTTCCTACTGTGCCTGGGTTTGCCATGAACAATGGCCTAGTAAAGTAGAGTTGCTAAAAAATTTCTGTCTTCGTACCATCTTTGCCACGACACATCTGCACAGAACCGTACACAAACTAGACCTCTTCCTACACACCCTAGATACCTACACAGAGCTATGTATAGATCAAACTGAAGTGAAGAAATACAATTTTTATATCACAGGACACATAATAATAATGACAAAATAAAAAAATTGAGCAATGGAAAAAAATAAAGCACTATACCTAATTAAATAGGTACTGTATTTATATAATTAGTTAATAAAAATGACCACATACTGCCAAATAGTTAATATGTGCTCAGTATTCTAGAATGCTTGAATCTTTTATTTCTATATTTTATTTTATAATATAACCTACTTGTACTGTACCTTATAATAGTTTTCCTTTAACATGACTCATATGACTCATCTTTGTATGTCAGTTGTAATTCAGTGAGTCAGCAAACTTACAACAGATATAAATATTAAAGGATTTTATTGAAAAATGACTACAAAACATTTTTTTTAGAACAAATTGCTTTTTATCTGTTATTTTAGGATGATGTTGTCACTTATATAAAACAAACAAATAGATCAATTAAGTTAGTTCTAAACAAAATGGAGTACATAAAAGACAAAAGCGTAGAACAGTGTTCATACATACATTTTTATAAGGATTAGAAATGCCTTGAAATAATTCATAATAGCCATGACAAACTATTCGAACATCTGGTCCAACAAAAAATTCAGTAACAGAAGTGTGCAATTCTAATCAAAGTAATCAAAGTATAACCAAGTCCAAAATAAAAAATTTTTTAGAGTAGTAAGTTTTAGGGCATGACCAGACGTGGCGGAATTGCTCTGGAATTCCGCTGCGGACAGTCCGCAGTGGAAATCTGCAGCGTAGACGTTTCTCCATTGCCTTCCACAGCTTTTTAGTAGGGTTTCGTTTACACGTTGCGGACAATTCCGCTGCGGAGCATAGGCTGTGGTGCGGAATTTGGTGTCCGCAGCATACACTGACTGTTGCGGACGTGTAGCGGACTTGTTGCGGACTTGTTGCGGACTCATTGCGGAATTTCTCCATTGACTTCAATGGAGAGTCAAAATTCTGCAATGAAGTCCGCAGATGTTATGTGTACTGCGGAGCATATTGGTTTTACTAACATGACATTTCTTCATTCTGGCTGGACCTATGTATTTCTAGGTCTACAGCCAGACTGAGGAAGTCAATGGGGCTCCCGTAATTACGGGTGACTATGTGTGTGCACCCGTAATTACGGGAGCGTTGCTAGGCGACGTCAGTAAATAGTCACTGTCCAGGGTGCTGAAATAGTTAAACGATCGGCAGTAACTGTTTCAGCACCCTGGACAGTGACTTCCGATCACAATATACTTCAACCTGTAATGACGGGGTAGGGAGACAGACAGGTGAGCCCTAATCTACCCGCCACTCAGTCCCTGCCTACTTGCAACGGCCCGTCCTAGGCGACGGCGCACAACTGGGCGACGGTCCCTACGCTCAATAAGTGCATGACAGACAAACAGACAAGGGCACACAGAAGCCAAGGGAAACGGGGCAGTTGTCCACGGCAACACAGTGAGCAACAAGAGTAGTGAACGAGTCGAGTCAAACCAGGAGTGCACGAGGTACAAATCGCAGAGCAGGAGCGTAGTCAGTAAAGCCAGGGTCAAAATGAAGCAAGGTCAATAATCATAGCAGGAGCAGCAGAGCCAGGAAACAGGAAAGAATCACAGGCACTGGAGGAGCAGGAAATGCAGGTATAAATAGACAGAGGGCGGGAGCTAGCTCCGTCTGGCCAGGCTGTGATAGGCTCACCCACTCCTCAGCCTCCCAGCCTGACTGGTAGAAGATCGTGTCACTCTCTCAGACTTAGGAGCAGGTGCAGACTAATTACCCACGGGTGTCGACACAGAAGCTGTGTCTGGCAGATCCTTTACAAACCTGTAAAAAAAATAGAAGTTCATACTTACCGAGAACTCCCTGCTTCTTCCTCTAGTCCGGCCTCCCAGGATAACGTTTCAGTCCAAGTGACGGCTGCAGCCAATCACAGGCTGCAGCGGTCACATGGACTGCCGTGTCATCCAGGGAAGTCGGGCTGGATGGCGAAAGAGACAACGGCCGGGTAAGTATGAATTTATTTTTACTTTTACTAGGGAAAGGGCTGTCCCTTCTCTCTATCCTGCACTAATAGAGAGAAGGGAAGCCCTCTTCCCCTCAATACGCAACGGCTAGTCCGTATCAATTTAATGCCCATTTTAGGCAGAGCCGCAACAGAATCTGCGGAATCTGCGGAAAATAACTGTGTGAAAATTAGGCTGCGGTACAGAATTTACAGCATGCACATTATTTTGCGGAGAAGTAGCAGAATTTCACTGGGAATTTTGCAATGCAAAATCTGAATCTGCACCAACATTTGCAGCAGAGAAAAGTCTTTTTCACAGCTGTCAGTTTTATAGTCCATTTTTATACGTTTTTTTAAAGCAAAAAAGTTTTACATAATGACAAGGGATTGATTGATTTGCATGGATTGTTTTGGGATATTTGGGTCACAAAAAGTATTCTTTGTCATCTGTTCTGACGACAACGACAAGAAATGTAAGAAAGGTACGTATAAAAACTCACGAGAATGGATAGAATAGTATATCAGGTTTTTTTTTATTTGTTCTAATCTTTTCAAAGTGAAAAAAACTAAAAAACAGGATAGGATACAATATCCCTAAACATAACCGAAGCTGAGAGTGCTTTGTCACACCTAAGTGCCGCTTACTGAACGTGCATAATGATGCATGATGAATGTCTGAGATACAGCATATAAACAAAGATAGTGTAGACAGATATTCAGACTTCTAGGCCAAATTAACTACTAATAATCCTTTTTATTATTACATTTTCTTTTGTAAATACTGACACCCCCTGCTTCATTTTGAAGAAGGTGAAGGTTGATGTTAATCATTGTAAGGCACTATTTACATTGACGTTTTTTTACTTTCGGTCAGAGGTTTTAATGGTAAGAATAGACTGTAGCGCTATTATTGAAAAAAAATTAATTTAAATAAAAACCCATTAGTAACCGCCCCATAGTGTCTTTACAGCGGCTACTAACGGGCTTTATTCCGATGCAATAGCCTTTTTACGGCGCGGAATAAATAAATAGAGCAGGGAGCCATTAAATCTCCTTGCTCTCAGCTGCCAGAGGTAGCTGAGGGCTGGGGGCATCCCTGCTCAAACGGGTGAAATCGATATTAGTATCGATCTCACCCGTTTAACCCCTCAGATGCGGCGCTCAATAGCGAGCGGCACATCTGAGTTGTTTTGGAGAGAGGGAAGGAGCTCCCTCTCATCCCACTGACACCCGGCGATAAGATCGCCGAGTGTCTGCGTCTCCGATGGCAGCCGGCGGCCTAATAAATGCCTAGTAAATGCCTGCTAGGTCATGCCTCTGGCATGCCCTAGCAGATGCCTGTCCATTTTACACGGACAGGCATAATACACTGCAATACAGAAGTATTACAGTGTATTATAAATGTGATCGGATAATCGCATAGTGAAGTTCCCTAGTGGGACTAATAAAAAAGTAAAAAAAAAATAAATTTCATAAAAAAATGAAAAACTGCCTTATTATTAACAAACAAAATAAAGTAAAAAAGTTACATATATTCGGTATCGCCGCGTCCGTAACGACCCCAACTATACATTTATTACATCATTTAACCCGCACGGTGAACGTCGTAAAAAATAAAATAAAAAAAACATGCAATAATTGTTGTTTTCTTTGAATCCAGCCTTAAAAAAAATGTATTAAAAAAAGTGATTAAAAAGTCGCATCTACTCCAAAATAATACCGGTAAAAACTACAAGTTCGTCCTGAAAAAAAACGCCCTCATACAATTGCATCGGCGAAAAAATAAAAGAGTTATGGCTCTTCAAATATGGAGACACAAAAACAAATAATTTTGAAAAAAAAGAGTTTTCACTGTGTAAAAGTAGTAAAACATACAGGAAACTATACAAATTTGGTATCGTTGCAATCGCAACAACCCAATGAATAAAGTAATCAAAGTATAACCAAGTCCAAAATAAAAAATTTTTTAGAGTAGTAAGTTTTAGGGCATGACCAGACGTGGCGGAATTGCTCTGGAATTCCGCTGCGGACAGTCCGCAGTGGAAATCTGCAGCGTAGACGTTTCTCCATTGCCTTCCACAGCTTTTTAGTAGGGTTTCGTTTACACGTTGCGGACAATTCCGCTGCGGAGCATAGGCTGTGGTGCGGAATTTGGTGTCCGCAGCATACACTGACTGTTGCGGACGTGTAGCGGACTTGTTGCGGACTTGTTGCGGACTCATTGCGGAATTTCTCCATTGACTTCAATGGAGAGTCAAAATTCTGCAATGAAGTCCGCAGATGTTATGTGTACTGCGGAGCATATTGGTTTTACTAACATGACATTTCTTCATTCTGGCTGGACCTATGTATTTCTAGGTCTACAGCCAGACTGAGGAAGGCAATGGGGCTCCCGTAATTACGGGTGACTATGTGTGTGCACCCGTAATTACGGGAGCGTTGCTAGGCGACGTCAGTAAATAGTCACTGTCCAGGGTGCTGAAATAGTTAAACGATCGGCAGTAACTGTTTCAGCACCCTGGACAGTGACTTCCGATCACAATATACTTCAACCTGTAATGACGGGGTAGGGAGACAGACAGGTGAGCCCTAATCTACCCGCCACTCAGTCCCTGCCTACTTGCAACGGCCCGTCCTAGGCGACGGCGCACAACTGGGCGACGGTCCCTACGCTCAATAAGTGCATGACAGACAAACAGACAAGGGCACACAGAAGCCAAGGGAAACGGGGCAGTTGTCCACGGCAACACAGTGAGCAACAAGAGTAGTGAACGAGTCGAGTCAAACCAGGAGTGCACGAGGTACAAATCGCAGAGCAGGAGCGTAGTCAGTAAAGCCAGGGTCAAAATGAAGCAAGGTCAATAATCATAGCAGGAGCAGCAGAGCCAGGAAACAGGAAAGAATCACAGGCACTGGAGGAGCAGGAAATGCAGGTATAAATAGACAGAGGGCGGGAGCTAGCTCCGTCTGGCCAGGCTGTGATAGGCTCACCCACTCCTCAGCCTCCCAGCCTGACTGGTAGAAGATCGTGTCACTCTCTCAGACTTAGGAGCAGGTGCAGACTGATTACCCACGGGTGTCGACACAGAAGCTGTGTCTGGCAGATCCTTTACAAACCTGTAAAAAAAATAGAAGTTCATACTTACCGAGAACTCCCTGCTTCTTCCTCTAGTCCGGCCTCCCAGGATAACGTTTCAGTCCAAGTGACGGCTGCAGCCAATCACAGGCTGCAGCGGTCACATGGACTGCCGTGTCATCCAGGGAAGTCGGGCTGGATGGCGAAAGAGACAACGGCCGGGTAAGTATGAATTTATTTTTACTTTTACTAGGGAAAGGGCTGTCCCTTCTCTCTATCCTGCACTAATAGAGAGAAGGGAAGCCCTCTTCCCCTCAATACGCAACGGCTAGTCCGTATCAATTTAATGCCCATTTTAGGCAGAGCCGCAACAGAATCTGCGGAATCTGCGGAAAATAACTGTGTGAAAATTAGGCTGCGGTACAGAATTTACAGCATGCACATTATTTTGCGGAGAAGTAGCAGAATTTCACTGGGAATTTTGCAATGCAAAATCTGAATCTGCACCAACATTTGCAGCAGAGAAAAGTCTTTTTCACAGCTGTCAGTTTTATAGTCCATTTTTATACGTTTTTTTAAAGCAAAAAAGTTTTACATAATGACAAGGGATTGATTGATTTGCATGGATTGTTTTGGGATATTTGGGTCACAAAAAGTATTCTTTGTCATCTGTTCTGACGACAACGACAAGAAATGTAAGAAAGGTACGTATAAAAACTCACGAGAATGGATAGAATAGTATATCAGGTTTTTTTTTATTTGTTCTAATCTTTTCAAAGTAAAAAAAACTAAAAAACAGGATAGGATACAATATCCCTAAACATAACCGAAGCTGAGAGTGCTTTGTCACACCTAAGTGCCGCTTACTGAACGTGCATAATGATGCATGATGAATGTCTGAGATACAGCATATAAACAAAGATAGTGTAGACAGATATTCAGACTTCTAGGCCAAATTAACTACTAATAATCCTTTTTATTATTACATTTTCTTTTGTAAATACTGACACCCCCTGCTTCATTTTGAAGAAGGTGAAGGTTGATGTTAATCATTGTAAGGCACTATTTACATTGACGTTTTTTTACTTTCGGTCAGAGGTTTTAATGGTAAGAATAGACTATAGCGCTATTATTGAAAAAAAATTAATTTAAATAAAAACCCATTAGTAACCGCCCCATAGTGTCTTTACAGCGGCTACTAACGGGCTTTATTCCGATGCAATAGCCTTTTTACGGCGCGGAATAAATAAATAGAGCAGGGAGCCATTAAATCTCCTTGCTCTCAGCTGCCAGAGGTAGCTGAGGGCTGGGGGCATCCCTGCTCAAACGGGTGAAATCGATATTAGTATCGATCTCACCCGTTTAACCCCTCAGATGCGGCGCTCAATAGCGAGCGGCACATCTGAGTTGTTTTGGAGAGAGGGAAGGAGCTCCCTCTCATCCCACTGACACCCGGCGATAAGATCGCCGAGTGTCTGCGTCTCCGATGGCAGCCGGCGGCCTAATAAATGCCTAGTAAATGCCTGCTAGGTCATGCCTCTGGCATGCCCTAGCAGATGCCTGTCCATTTTACACGGACAGGCATAATACACTGCAATACAGAAGTATTACAGTGTATTATAAATGTGATCGGATAATCGCATAGTGAAGTTCCCTAGTGGGACTAATAAAAAAGTAAAAAAAAAATAAATTTCATAAAAAAATGAAAAACTGCCTTATTATTAACAAACAAAATAAAGTAAAAAAGTTACATATATTCGGTATCGCCGCGTCCGTAACGACACCAACTATACATTTATTACATCATTTAACCCGCACGGTGAACGTCGTAAAAAATAAAATAAAAAAAACATGCAATAATTGTTGTTTTCTTTGAATCCAGCCTTAAAAAAAATGTATTAAAAAAAGTGATTAAAAAGTCGCATCTACTCCAAAATAATACCGGTAAAAACTACAAGTTCGTCCTGAAAAAAACGCCCTCATACAATTGCATCGGCGAAAAAATAAAAGAGTTATGGCTCTTCAAATATGGAGACACAAAAACAAATAATTTTGAAAAAAAAGAGTTTTCACTGTGTAAAAGTAGTAAAACATACAGGAAACTATACAAATTTGGTATCGTTGCAATCGCAACAACCCAATGAATAAAGTTATTGTGTTATTTATACCACACGGTAAACGGCGTAGATTTAGGACGCAAAAAAGATTGGCAAAATTGCAGGTTTTTTTCTATCCCCCCCCCCCAAAAAAGTTAATAAAAGTTAATCAATAAATTCTATGTACCCCAAAATGGTGCTATTAAAAATTCCAACTTGTCCCGCAAAAAACAAGACCTTATACAGCTATGTCTACGCAAAAATAAAAAAAAGTTATAACTCTTTGAATGAGATGATGGAAAAACGTAAAAAATGGCTTGGTCATTAAGGTCTAAAATAGGCTGGACATTAAGGGGTTAAGAGTCAATAGGATCCACGAGAATTTCTTAGAATCTGTTAAAAAAAAATGGATTCATGATATTGTAGCTGCCATGGATTTGCTTTAACCGGAAATAATTGAAATGTTGTACCAGTGTATTCAGGATTAGTAATATACGGGCCCAGATACACTCAAAAGTCTGTTGACTTTTTAAATCTAATTATAGTTTAAGAAGAAAAATAAATAAATAAAAATAAATAAATATATATATACACACACACACACACATATAAAGTATAATTATATATAAAATAACATAGATTTGTAGTCTGGTCTGAAAGGATTCGTATGTTGAGAAGACACCATAACTATTACAAACTAATGATTTAGTGGAGGTAGACAGTTTACACCCAAATCTGACTGCAAATGTCCTTGAAAAGTACATGAGACCTTTAAAAAATCTTTTAAAAGTAGAAATGTTTGCATCGGTATGGGAAACAAGTAGTCAGGAGTCTGAAGAATATAAATTACTTCTTCACTGAAATAATTGGAAAAGGTTAAAATTCATCATTTTAACTGATAGGCTTTCTTTGAGACATTTGTTGCAAAGAATACAAAATAGTGCAATTCTAATTCTCTGAATGATTTTTCTATAATAAAAATAAATGTTTGCTTAATGAGTTCAATATTAAATTAGACCATTAACTAACATATAATTCACTGCATCTACAATGAAGATGTAAAGATAACATTTATATAATGGCTATATAACACAAATATCATGAATTATTACTGTGTGTTCAGCCTTCTAAATAGTGATAACACACCAATATACAATATTCATTTTCTGTTATAGTTGTAGGAAGAAAACAGTTTTTAATACTGCAATCAAAATTGATATAAAAATTATTGAATTTACCGTATTTTTCGGACTATAAGACGCACCCAGGTTTTAGACAACAGAAAATAGGAAAAAAAATGTAATATTTAACTTCTTTTACAAAGAACAAAACTATTGGTTAAAAAAGAATAATTTGTTCGGTTTCACCCCATTCTGAGAGCCATAACTTGTATTTTTTCATCGTTTGAGGTGTGAGGGCTTATTTTTTGCGGGACGAGCGTTAGTTTTTATTAGCACCATTTTTTTGGTACATATGATTTCTTTTATCACTTTCTATTTCATTCGTTTTAGCGCTATTGTGACCAAAAGACAACGATTCTGGGGTTTTAACTTTTTTTGTTTTATGCTTTTCACTGATTGAGTCAAATAATGCTATATTGTAATAGTTTCGGACTTTTACGGATGCAGCAATACCACATTTTTTTATTATTTTTACATTGTACTTGGGGAAAAATAGGAAAAGTTTTTTTTTTAACTTTTAAAAATGTTTTACACTCCTGAAAATGTATCTAACTTTTTTTTTACACATTTTATTAGTTTCCCTAGGGGACTTGAACCAGCGATCATTAGATCGCTGGTACAATACACTGCAATACATAGATAAGTTCCGGAAACAGCGTAACTCGCTGAGCTACGCTGTTTCCATAGTCTGATAAATACGGTAAATTTTTTATATTGCGCTGACGTATTCCATAACGGTCTACAGGAATTATTTTCATCCATATGAAATTCTACCCCTGGTAGAGTTAGCAATATAACTTCCCTAGAAACATACATTAAATGGGGATTTGTACTAATGTTTGTTACAATGTGTCAGCAAATCAAGTTCTAAAACTTTGGCATATACATTGAAACAAATTTAATATTGGTGTTGCGCCAGAATTCTGGCCTAAGTTGCACTTTCTTTTTGGCACAAATCATTTTAGACAAATTTATCAATGAAATGGGTAAAAAAGAACTGTTGTTTGCAACTTGTCCGGCAAGAGGTGTGGCTTAGTGGAAAATGGGTGTGGCTTAATATAAGCCAAATTGCAACAAAAATTTTGGCTAATTAAAAGTGGCCAAAATAAGTCAACCAAGAGGTGGTATAATTTCAGAAAGAAGTATCTAAAAGTGCACCAAACTTATCATCCAGCATGAGCCACTGTGATAAATTTGGTGCATTCTAAACGGTCTGAATTTAAGACAGTATTAGTAAATCTGCCCGGGGAATGTTAAAATAATGTAGCTGAAAACAGCTAAAATTGAACTAGGATGCAGGGAGCTGTCAGAGCAGCTGAAGGCTATTCCTTGTGGATGCTGCATTTGCAAACCTGTTTCCATTGAGTACCATGTAAGCATGCTTGTCTGTGCAGGACATGCCTGCAGCCGCTCTGACAACTCCCTGCTCTCCTGTTCATTTAATAGCCACTCTTAGGCTGGATTCACATGAGCGTGTGCCTTTTGCGCATGCAAAAAACGCTGCATTTTGCCTGCGCAAAAGGCACTTGACAGCTCCGTGTGGCAGCATCATATGATGCGCGGCGGCGTGGTTTTCGCGCAGCCGCCATAATTATGACACTCCATTTGGATGTTTGTAAACAGAAAAGCACGTGGTGCTTTTCTGTTTTCAGTCATCCTGTTGCGCGAAACACGCTGTTCGCACGGAAGTGCTTCCGTATGACATGCGTGGTTTTCACAAATCCATTGACTTCAATGGGTGTGTGATGCGCGAAAAACGCTCAAAGAACGGACATGTCGTGACTTTTACGCAGCGGACCAACGCTGCGTAAAAAAATCACGCACATGTCTGCACGGCCCCATAGACTAATATAGGTCTGTGCAACGCGCGTGAAAATCACGCGCTTTGCACGGACGTATATAAAGTTCGTCTGAATAAGCCCTTAGTGACATAATTTTACTATATTTTACAATACAGCTTTTATCCCAGCCCAGGAATTAATCACGAAGGTTCCTAATTTGGAACTCCCATGTACATACCCTGAGGCCGAGTTCCCATGGGTCGGATACGATGCGCAAAAACCACGCAGCGTATCCGACCTGGAACCCACAGTACATTTCGTCCGAAAACCGCCCCACATTCTGGTGCGTTTTGTCAGGCGGAATTTCAGCTGCGGAAGCAGCAATAAAAGCCGCTCATACTTACATAAGCTGTTGTTATGGCGACACGTTCCTCCTGTGCAGTCCGGTTTGGCCTCTTTGGATGACGCTTCAGCCCATGTGACAGCTTTAGTGTGTGATTGGCTGCAGCAGTGGTCACGTGGGATGTAACGTCATCCTAGGAGGTCTGACCTCTGACGTCATCTAGGCCGGCCTCCTGGGATGACGTATCTTCCCACGTGACCGCCGCTACAGCCTGTGTTTAGATGCAGCATTCACATGGGATGCAAAGTTATCCCAGGAGGCTGGACTGCAGGAAGAAGGAGGGTGTTATGGGTAAGTATGTTTTTTTTTCCGTACTTGTGATTTTTGCAGCGTAATCGCTGCGAACATGCCGCAAAAGTCGCAACATTTAGTTTTCTGTTGCAGGTTTTGCATCCTGATTGAATTCAATAGGGAAAACCGGCAACGGAAAATCAACAAAAACGTAGCATGTAAATTTACAAGCTGCGGAATTAAATTCTGCACCGCTTGTCAACTTAACGTTTACGCTGCGTTTTCTTTCACAGTGTGCGCATAAGATTTTCTGAATCTTATCCACTTTGCTGCTACTATAAATGCTGCAGAATTTTCACACAGAATCCTGTTGCAGAAATTCCTCTGCGTTTACGCTATGTGGGAACCCGGCCTTATACTAGCATTTTGTAATACATTGCTGCCATCTTATTTGCCTCTACAAGTTCAGCACATGGACAGATGGACTTCTTGGTGGACTTAGAACTGTAATCATGTTCTCAGTACGGGACAGTAGTTCCACAGAGAGGCAGGGACTCCTAGCGTCGTACATAACTATGATGCTAGGAGCCCGGCTCCCTGCAGTGTGTTCGGTCCGGGACTTGCGGACGAAATACGTTCTGTCCTTTACGGACGTAACATGCTCGTGTGAACCCAGCCTTACACAGCCGCAGCCCCGCTCTATAACGGCGAAGAGAAACCCCTCATCTCCACCGCTATTCTCCTGAATGCTACGATCAAAGCTGAACGCAGCATTCAAGAGGAAGTGAGAAGGGGGATGCCCCTGGATCGCATCACAGGAATTCCTGTGATGCGATTGAGGCACATACCATATATGGGCAGACAGCCCAGGGTCCATTGAAGGATCCCAGGGCTGTCTTACCATATTTCCTGTTGTTAGGGCATACCTAGGTACTATCAGTACACAGGCTGATGTACTGACATATAGATATATGCCAGTACATTAAAGTTTAAAAATAAAAACAAAGTAATGTTAAATTAAAAAAATACACATACACCTTTTTTGCAATAAACATTAAAATATGTCTCAATACATAAAACATACATATTATGTATTGGCGCGGCCGTAATAATCTTCACAACAATTTTTTTGAATCATTTATGATGTGTACGCTGTAAAAAAATAAAATAAAAACTGCTTTCTATCACTTATTGTGGGGCACAAGATGTGATGAACTTAACCTCCATTTGCCTCACATTAATAGCAATTAACCCCATCATGTACCTTACATATTAACCCATTATGACTGAGAAACATGCTGGGGTTAATTACTATTAATGTGAGGCACATTCAAAATTCATCACACCTCGTGCCTCACATCAGAAAACAAAAGAACTTTTTTTAAAATTATTATTGGCAGTATCGTTTTGGTATCGAAATTGCAATACTAAACAAAGTATCGGTATCGAAGTCCAAATTCTGGTATCGTGACATCCCTAGTTCTCAGAAGGCACTGACAATTCAGAGACACAAAAACAAAAATATTCCTTCAGTCCTTAACCCCTTCCCGCCGCAGCCGTTTTTCAGATTTTCATTTTTTTCCTCCCCACATTCAAAAAGCCATAACTTTTTTAATTTTCTGTCAATATAGTCCTATGAGGGCTTGATTTTTGCAGGACGAGTTATAGTTTTTCGTAGCACCATTTATTTTGCCATATAATGTACTAGGAAATGGGGAAAAAAATTATTTGTGGGGTAGAAAATGGAAAAAACAGTGATTTCACTATTGTTTTTTGCGCTTCGTTTTTACGGAATTCACTGTGCAATTAAAACAACATGTTAACTTTATTCTGTGGGTCAATACGATTACGGTGATACCAAATATATATAGTTTTTTCTATATTTTACTACTTTTACAAGTAAAAACCTAAGTGTAAAAAATAAAATGTATTTGTGACGCCATATTATTTTTTGCGGGATAAGCTGTAGTTTTTAAATGATACCATTTTGGTACATGCAATGTTTTGATCACTTTTTGTTTAATTTTTTGTGTGAATTGAGGTGACCAAAAAATAGCGATTCTGGCGTTTACATTTTTTTGTTTCGGCGTACACCTTGTGGGTTAAATAATGATATATTGTAATAGTTCAGACCTTTACGGATGCGGCAATACCAATTATGTTTATTTATTATTTTTTTTCCTATGCTCTAGGGGGAAAATGGGGGTTTTTGAACTTGTAATATTTTTATTTTTTTTACATAAAAATAACAAACTTTATTTTTAAAGTTTTTTTAAAGCTGTTGACTGCAGCATTTAACGAGTTAAATGAGTGGGATCGTGCTCTCTCGTTACTCTGAAGTGTCGGCTGTAACATACCGCAGACACCCGCATCGTATGGAGCGGGTTCAGTCCGTGAGCCCGTCCCATACTTCCCCTATCCGACTATGCCGTATGGATACGTCAAATGTCGGGAAGGGGTTAATACCAAAATACTGTAAGTTCAGTAATTAAGGGGTTCAATTGGTTCTTTTAAAATCACTGAAAAAAGCCAAATTTACTCACAACAGCAGATGCATGCACCAATTCACGAGGACAGACGGACTACAATGCTACATAGAGGAAGATCACACAGGTGCAATATACTGATGTACAGACTCTCACGTCTACTATTCATGAGGGGGTGGCTGCTTGGTATTATCATTGCACACAGATATAGCTTCAGTGTCAGTGTGTCAGTCACATTGTCACATGTAGGGCACCATGCTGGCATACAGCCGATTAGTTATGCCCAAGCTATTAGATAATACATTATAAATGTATCACACAAAGTACTGACACACTATTCTACCGCAGCACTAGACCTGGCTGCATCCTGGTTATTTACAGGAGTTATTTACAGTTTTCTTTTATTTTAACGCTTACTTGGGCAATAGAAATTTGGAAATGTGATCAGGTTTCTTAATTAAAGGTGGATGCTGCATGCTCAAACAGGGTGAGCTTAACCCTACTGTGACAGCATGTAAGGTCATCCACCTAAATTCCTCATAATTGGCTGTGCTAGAGGGAGGGATAACCGCATTGCATTTTGTGAAGGCTGCCTGCAAAACATTATGGGGAAGCCTGTCTGAGGTGATCATTTTTCTGATCTGTAAAATTTGTCGCGATTAGTGGGCCTCAAACCCAAAACGTTTTGTATTTGCCAAATCTGAAAGTTTTGGGAAATTCCACCCAAATTCGATATGTGTAGAATTGATTTGCTCATCTCTAATCTTAATCTGTTACTTATGCATATACATACAGGTTGTGTCATCCCTGTTGTAGCTGTTTTTCTCAAGCTGTGAAGCTGGCCACCATGGTGAGGTGCTGCTTGGGAGGTAGTTTCTATGGCTTTCTGTGGCTGCAGGAATCTCTGATTTAGTATCACGTTTGACAAATTTTGTGCGTATTGTATAATGTTTCACGGGATTCAGGAAATAAAACATAAACTGATTAAAATTTGTAAAGTCGTCATGGACTATGACCACTGGTGAGGTTCATGTGTCATGATGATCTAGCTGGTGAAGCCCCAGTAGAAAAGGTGAAACTCTTCTTTATAGTGTTGGAATATTGAAATTACATTTAGTCATTGTGGAAACTTATCGAAGTATCTTTTCTACAGCCCAAAATAGTCACAACTTTGCATTTTTGCTTGTACAATAACATCAGCTCTTCTTTACCATCCCATAGGTGTTCTCTCTCTCTCTGAGATACAGTACCTTTATCTTCTTCCTGCTCCAATTTGTCCCATGTCCACTATACAACCACTATGTGATATGATGCTGATATTTGTTATTAAAAGCAATGCCAACTTTGCAAAAACTATATGTAGGCACTTTTATTATTCCGTCTGACTCAGGATTACAGAATAAGGCCTGATTCACACGAACGTGTTAAACGTCCGTGGGATGGCCGTTGAAACAGCGGCCGTCCCACAGATCTATGTAATTCAATGTGGCCGTACACACAGCCGTTGTTTCAACGGACCGTGTGAAGGGTCCGTCGGAAAATAGGACATGTCCTATCTTTTCACGCATCACGCATCCCTCCATAGACTCTCAACTATGGGGGATGCGTGACATCGCGTCCCGCAGCGCTGAGCACGGATGCACCTCGGGCGTGAAAAACTGCAGTTTTTCACGTCCAAGATGCTCTGCGTTCGTCTGTATCAGGCCTTACAACTAATTCTGTGCTCTGGCAGCTGTGTATAGTTGTATCACAATGCTCTAGAGGTGACATCAGTTACTCCAAGTTAAAGCATTACTACACATTTCTATTTGTTTTCTTCTTTGTCCCCTTTTCCATTGGAGCAGACTTTTTTTCATTCTATTTCTTAAGAAATCAAAAGCTCTCCTTTAACTATTCTATAGGTAAGATTATACAGTAATTTGAAGTGTAAGGAATATTTTAGGACAACATTTTAGCATCATTATTATTGTTCCAGTATCAAAGTTGCATGTTAGGCACACTGCAAAGTCGTCCGCATTTGTGGGCCATGCTCCCATTATTAAGTATTAGAGCACAGTAAATAAAAAAATAGGACATGTCTTATTTTTTTACGGAAAGTTTCTATGGCCCAGACACCTTAAATATACGGGAAGGTGTCCATCGACCATAGAAATGAATGGGTCTGTAATTACAGTATATAATTACGGATAAAATCTATGGTCATGTGCAATGGGGCCTAATGGAAAACCCCCGGTCACCACAAAGTTTGAAAAGTTCCTAGCAACTTCTGAAATGCCCATGTGATGTATAGCAGTGAATAAGTGTCAGGCGTGGCAAGCAGCAGGACTCTTATAAACTGAATGGTAGACTAACCGAAACTACAATGTTTCCTGTATATGAAAAGTCACAGCATGGTGCAGATATACAGAAGGATAAAAGAATATTCTCTTTCAACAACTCCTGCAGCATTCTCAGTGAGACAACTTTTGTAACTCCTGAAATACTCAACTGTTATATTCTTTCATGTGTAGAAGAGTGATATATTAATATATTTTAAAATATTCGATCTCATTATTTTAAGTTTACTATTTTCTAATTTCTATATTAATATAATTTCAAATTTTTCCTCTAGTAAACAGTGAGAACTTTAGTGATATTTTCAGCTATTCATATGACTAGAGATGAGCGAACCGGGACAACCGAACCCGGTTTCGGTCCGAACTTCCGGAAAAGTTTGGTTCGCAGCGAATCCGAACTTCACCGGGTTCGGCCGAACCCGTTTTGACCGAACCCGGTCAAAAACATTATACAAATCGGCAGCCACTTATCTCTATCAATCACTGATAGAGAAAAGAGGCTGCTGATTAAAAATAAAATAAAAAGCATTTCATACGTACCCGGTCGTTGTCTTGCGGACGAGTCCCTCTTCTTCCTCCAGTTTCGGCCGCAAGTACCGGACCGAACACAGTGCAGGGAACCGGGCTCCTAGCATCATAGTTATGTACGATGCTAGGAGTCCCTGCCTCTCTGCAGGACAACTGTCCCGTACTGTAATCATGTTTTCAGTACGGGACAGTAGTAGAGGCAGGGACTCCTAGCATCGTACATAAATATGATGCTAGGAGCCCGGCTCCCTGCAGTGTGTTCGGTCCGGTACTTGCGGCCGAAATACGTCCGTCAATTACGGACGTAATTAGTGTGTGTGCACATACCCTTACTGACGTCGCCTAGCAACGCTGCCGTAATGACGGGTGCACACATGTAGCCACCCGTCATTACGGGGCCTCATGCACACGACCATAAAAACACCCGTTATCACGGGTCGTAATTACGACCCGAAATAGCGGGCCCATAGACTTCTGTTAGCCACGGGTACCTTCCCGTTTTCTCACGGGAAGGTGCCCGTGCCGTTAAAAAGATAGAACATGTTCTATTTTTTTATTTTACGGGCCGTGCTCGTAATTACGACTCGTAACTACGAGCATGGCCGGCCGGCCACGGGCAGCCGGCCGCTTTTGCGAACCTAATTATAGCAGCACGGCCCGTAAAATAGAAAAATAGAACATGTTCTATTTTTTTAACGGCACGGGCACCTTCCCGTGAGAAAACGGAAAGGTACCCGTGGGTAACAGAAGTCTATGAGCCCGTTATTGCGGGTCGTAATTACGACCCGCAATAACGGGTGTTTTTACGGTCGTGTGCATAATGGGAGCACGGCTCGGAAAAACGAACGGCTGCCCGTGCTCATCTCCTGAAATACTCTGTGCTGCCTTAAACTCTGTGGACAGGTCAGGATCCTGTTTCTTTTAAATGCTGCTAGGGAACCCGCTCGATCCACTATATAAGGCTACGCTACAGTGCAGCATTTAAAAGAAACAGGATCCTGACCTGTCCACAGAGTTTAAGGCAGCACAGAGTATTTCAGGAGATGAGCGTGAAGATTCAGTGCTGCTGTGAACTCTGCTCTTACCATTACGTAGCTCTCAGTCTGTTACCTCTCCTCCACTCCTGTCCTCAAGAACACCTTCACATGATTGGCAAGTCACCACGTAATGGTAAGAGCAGAGTTCACAGCAGCACAGAGTATTTCAGGAGATGAGCGTGCGGATCTTGTGCGTGGTGGTGACTTGCCAATCATGTGAACGTGTTATAGAGGACAGGAGTGGAGGAGATGTAACAGACTGAGCTACGTAATGGTAAGAACAGAGTTCACAGCAGCACAGAGTATTTCAGGAGAGGAGCGTGCAGATTCAGTGCTGCTGTGAACTCTGCTCTTACCATTACGTAGCTCAGTCTGTTACCTCTCCTCCACTCCTGTCCTCAATAACACCTTCACATGATTGGCAAGTCACCACCCCGCACAAGATCCGCACGCTCATCTCCTGAAATACTCTGTGCTGCTGTGAACTCTGCTCTTACCATTACGTGGTGACTTGCCAATCATGTGAAGGTGTTCTTGAGGACAGGAGTGGAGGAGAGGTAACAGACTGAGAGCTACGTAATGGTAAGAGCAGGGTTCACAGCAGCACTGAATCTGCACGCTCATCTCCTGAAATACTCTGTGCTGCCTTAAACTCTATGGACAGGTCAGGATCCTGTTTCTTTTAAATGCTGCACTGTAGCGCAGCCTTATATAGTGGATCGAGCGGGTTCCCCAGCAGCATTTAAAAGAAACCGTGTTTGTGTATGTGTGTGTTTGTGTATATATGTGTGTTTGGGTATGTGACTTTGTCTGTTTTTGTTTTTATATGTGTGTTTGTGTATATGTGTGTGTGTGTGTATATATGGGTGTGTTTGTGTATATGTGTTTGTGTATGTTTGTGTATATATGGGTGTATTTTGTGTATATGTTTGTGTGTAGATGTTTGTGTGTGTTTTTGTATGTGCGTGTGTTTGTGTATATGTGTGTATATGGGTGTGTGTTTGTGTGTATATATGGGTGTGTTTGTGTATATGTGTTTGTGTATATGTGTTCATGTATGTGTGTGTATAACTGTGTGTGTTTGGATATGTGTTTTTGTTTGTATATGTGTGAGTTTGTGTATATGTGTGTGTGTTTGTCTGTTTATGTGTGTGTGTGTGTATATCTTGTTGTGTTTGTGTATATATGTGTGTCTGTGTATGGTTGTTTGTGTGTGCGTGTGTGCGTGTATATATGTGTGTAGGTGAGTAGAAGTATTGGTATTGTTCACATTGATAACTGTTTTTTTATGTTGTTGCAGATTTTGATGTACCGATTGGACTACATCTTCGATTCGTTGGACTACTGCGTAGATCTAGGTTTTTTCAAATTTTAATAAAATGGTTAACGAGGGTTTTGTTGGGGATTTCTTATTTCAATAAAAAAGAATTGTCTTTGTGTTTTTTTTTAAACTTTATTAGTGCCTAGATAATGGCAGTTGGCTGATTGACAGCGTCCATTATTAAGGCGGTACTTAGTGTTAGCCGGTGCAGAGGCTAGCACTAACCACCCATTATTACCCCGGTACCCACCACCACCAGGGGTGCCGGGAAGAGCTTGGTACGATCCAGTAACCGACCATCTGTTGTGATGGTCGGGTACTGGGGCGGCCGTAGGCTGGTATTATGAGGCTGGGAAGGGCCAAAATCAGTGGACCTTCCCACCCTTGTAATGCTAGGCTGCTGCTGCTGTGTTGTATCGGGCTGGTTATAAAAATGGGGGGGACCCCCACGTCGTTTTTCTTTTTGAATTTAACAAATTTAGCAATAGACGGGTCCCCGACATTTTTAATAACCAGCCATATACAAGGCCGCAGCAGTCTGGCATTACATTGGTGGGAAGGGCCACTGGTTTTGTCCATTCCCAGGCTAATAACACTGTGTTGTATGTGGCTGGTTATGATAAATTGGGTGGAACCCCATGTCTTTTTAAAAAAAAAAATTTAAATAAATAATTAAAAAAAATGACGTGGGGTCCCCCCCACTTTTATAACCAGCCAGATACAACACAGCAGCAGCAGCCTAGCATTACAAGGGTGGGAAGGTCCACTGTTTTTGGCCCTTCCCAGCCTCATAATACCAGCCTGCGGCCGCCCCAGAGCCCGACCATCACAACAGATGGTCGGGTACTGGATCGTACCTGGCTCTTCCCGGCACCCCTGGTGGTGGTGGGTACCGGGGTAATAATGGTGGTTAGTGTTAGCCTCTGCACCGGCTAACACTAAGCCTCGCCTTAGTAATGGATGTTGTCACTCAGACAGCGGCCATTACTAAAGTGATAGTAATAAAATTTGAAAATAAAAAGACAAAGATATAGATAAAATATTTTATTGAAATAAAGCACCCCCAACACAACCCTCATTAACCATTTTATTGTAGAAAAAAAAACGTCATCTAAGTAGTCCTCGAAACCGACGTAGTCCAAACACCAAACCTGTAAAAAAAAAAAATGAAATAAAACATGTCGTAGGCTTAGATTCAGTTTAATGTGTGATACTGACTGTTATACCATGTATAGAAGCCTGCCGTGAAGTTGACTTAGATACAGGGCGCCAGCAGACAGTATCATACATGGCCATACATACATATATACAAACATACATACAAGCATGCACATATATACATGCAAATATACATACATGCAAACATACACACATATATACATGCAAACTATCATACATACATGCATACACACACACACATGAAAACATACATACATACAAACAAACATGCAAAGATACATAAATACATATATACAAGCATGCACAAATATACATGCAAACATAAATACATGCAAACATAATTACATACATGCACATATATATATAAACATACATGCAAACATACATGCAAAAATAAAAACATGCAAACATACATACATGCACATATATACATACATACATGACAACATACATACATGCAAACATACACACATACATACATGCAAACTTACACACATATATACATGCAAACTATCATACATACATGCATACACACACACACATGAAAACATACATACATACAAACAAACATGCAAAGATACATACATACATATATACAAGCATGCACAAATATACATGCAAACATAAATACATGCAAACATAATTACATACATGCACATATATATTTAAACATACATGCAAACATACATGCAAAAATAAAAACATGCAAACATACATACATGCACATATATACATACATACATGACAACATACATACAAACATACATGACAACATACATACATGCAAACATACATACATACATGCAAACATATATACATGCAAATATACATACAAACATGCACATGTATACATACATGTCAACATACATGCAAACATACATGCACATATATACATACATACATACATGACAACATACATACATGCAAATATATACATGCAAATATACATACATACACACATGCATATATATACATACATGCCAACATATATACATACATAACATACATACATATATATATATACACACATGCAAATATACATACAAACATGCATACATACATACATGCAAACATACATTCATGCAAACACACATACATGCAAACATACATACATTCATGCAAACATACATACAAATATACATACACACATGCACATATATACATACATACATGACAACATACATACATACATACATGACAACATACATGCAAAAATACATACATGCAAACATACACACATGCAAACATACATACATACATGCAAATATATACATGCAAATATACATACAAACATGCACATATATACATGCATGCCAACATACATGCACAGATATACATACATACATACATGACAACATACATACATGCCAACATACATACCAACATACATACATGCCAAAAAAAAATAATAATACGTTCGTACTTACTTTCCTCCTGTCCGGCCTCCAGCGATGACGTTTCATCCATGTCGCCGCTGCAGCCTGTGATTGGCTGCAGAGGCGGTCACGTGGGATGAAGCGTCATCCTGACGTGCGTGACCGCCACTACAGCCTGTGATTGGCTGCAGCGGCGAAAGGGATGAAACGTCATCGCTGGAGGCCGGACAGGAGGAAAGTAAGTACGAACGTATAATTTTTATTTTTTTATTACATTTAAATTGTATTTTCCGCGCGCCGAGCATGTACTGTGAAGGTTGCTGAAAGAGTTAGTGCAGCCCATTAACTCTATCAGCACCCCGGACAGTAGCATGCTCGGCGCACGGACGTGACAGGTTCGGTCAGAACTAGTTCGGTCCGAACCGAACTTTTTTGTGAAATTCGGCGAATTAGCCGAACCGAACTTTTGATAAGTTTGCTCATCTCTACATATAACTTTAGAAAATGTCTTTACAATTGATATTGCATCTAAAACATAAAGGGGCTATCTGGTTTCAGCAAATGAACGTTATTTTTTATATAATTAATTTATGAAATTTTCACAATTTTAATAATAATTTTAATAATAAAACAATAACTAGGACTCCCACTAATTGCTCATCCGAGGAGGACATTGAATGGAGTGGTGGTCGAGCATATGCTCTGGAAAAGCATGTGCTTCGGAAAACAGCCAAGTACAGCGTTCGTTTTTTTCTGTCAGGCCCATAGACATTGAATGGAGCACATGCTCAACCGTCGCTCCATTCAAAGTGTTAGCAAACGTCCATCCCTTTAAGATTGCCATGACTACTATTCTATCTGGTTTTAGTTGCAGAGCCTATCTCACTTCTCTGTCTTTCTTCCTATCAGATTGAAGGGTGGAGTATTTAAATCTGGGTTAGTTCTTTCTTCTTTGCTTGTGATTCTCCTTGTTTGCATGTGTTTGATCAAGCTTCTGATTATACCCTGTACTTTTGACTATTTCAACTTTTGGATCTGGACCTCGGCTTGTCTCTGGATTTACCCCTTGCTTACTGATGTGGAAATTCTGGTCCCGGCTGGATTTGACCTCTGCACTTCCTGATATCCGCTAGCTTTGTGATTTGGACTTTCTGTTTACCCTCTGGCTGCCTTGTTATCTGGTCTGGTATTGCCTGCATTGCACCTCTTGTCCAACACCAAATACTATTAAAGCAACCTGGGTTCTACGCAGCCAAATCCAACCTGCCTTGCGGTGGGCTCTGGTGAAGACCGTGGAGTAGCCTTAGACTCTGCTGATCAAAGTTGTGAAGGATTTGAGATAGCGGATTTACTTGCACGCTTTTTCTGGGCAGTCTCCAGCTGCCTTTGGGAAATCGCTCACATAACAATTCCATCAACTTTCACTCTGGGAATTGCTCAACTAGTGATTCCATAACACAAAAGTTCGGGAGCCCCATTCTCGCGATCGGTGTGGTTCCTGAATTACCAGAACATTAAAATGATAATGCTAATTATCCCACATGGTGAACACCATAAAAATAAATGCCAAATTAGCTTTCTGTTGTTCATAGTACCACACAAAAAAAACTAAATCAAAAGTGCTAAAAAAAATTGTATGTACCAAAATGTCATATCATCCTGCAACAAAACAAGCCCTCACACAGATCTGTCAACAGAAAAATAAAAAAGTTATGATTCTCAGAATATGGCGACACAAAACTATGATTATTTAAAAAAAAAGTGTTTTTATTGCACAAAAGAAGTAAAACCTTAAAAAACAATATAAATTTGGTATCACCACAATCATATTGATCCGCAGAATAAAGTCAGCATGTCATTTATATACCAAATGGTAAAAGCTAAAAAAAAACGAAACCCAAAAACAATGGTGGAATTGCTGCTTTTTCCCTATCCCCCCAAAAAAATGTGACCTTTTTTTTAATACACTGTATGTACCTCAAAATGGCTTAAAACATTATACATACAATAAGTGCAGTAGAGAACCTTAGTGTTTTAGCGTCTGCATTAATGACATTTCCTCTGCCAGAAGTACATACATTTGTCTAAGCCAGCCAAAAAATAGAGCATTACGATAAGAACAATTTTAAGGAATGACAGTTTATTGGACATGACATCACTAGCTATAGTTACAATGAAAGCATATTTTTTGTTAATCATAGTCTCGAACTTCCAGTTTTATGTAATAAAACATTAAACTTACTGGAAACTTCTTATTTTGACCATAAAATGCATTTAGTTTGTCCTAAATTGTACCCATCTTAGATTTACTTACAGCACATATTTTCAACTATTCCCACAAGTCCGGATCCTACTTTCAATGAATCCATAGTTTCTTGTAATCTACTTTTTTCTACACAAAACACTTTAAAATTATTTCATTCAGGGGTATATTAATATTATTGACCAAGTCAGCGATCTCAGTGAAAAAATACATTTACAGTACTCAAGAACAGAAAATGTTAGGAAATTATGATTGCAACATTTGAGAACAATGGAATTTTCCTTGATTGAATACATCAAAGGATATTGAGAACTTAAGTGCACCTTTGAATAGATTTTATACATAATTATTTTTCCAATAATTTCTGTATGAATACAACAAAAAACATTATACTCTTTAAAAAATATATATTTAATATTTATGTACTTTAATGCATGTACAAAGAAGTATTATTTAATCCAATACATTGCTAGAAGTCTGTTCAATAATCAGATAACATCGCTCCCACTAACATACTCACCATACTCTTAGATATATGATACTGAAGTAAATTAAGTAAAAAGAAAAAAAAGACATTATTTTTGGTTCTACATTTTTTATTGTGTGAAAATTTGTAATGACCACTTCCAACAATACTTTTCCTTCCTAACCTATAATATACACCATTCAACAATAACATTAAAACCATTGACAGGTGATAACATAGATTGTTTCAATACAATGGCTCCTGTCAAGGGGTGAGACACTCAGTGTTTGAAGTTTATGTGCTGGAGGCAGAATAAAAGCATCTGTGCGACTTTAACAAGGACCAAATTGTGATCGCTAGTCGGCTGGGTCAGGGCATCTCCAAAAGGGCAGGTCTTGTGGAGTGTTACTCTTCAGTGGTTAGTACCATCCAAAAGTGGTCCGAGAAAGGACAATCGGTGAACCAGTGACAGTCTTGGTCCGATATCACAGAAGACCTACTTGGCATGAATTTCTGAAAATTCTAATGATAGCTATAAAAGAGACAGAACACACAATGCATCACAGCTTGCTGCGCTTGGTGCTGCATAGCGGACCCCTGTCCATAGCTAAAAGCGCCTACAATGGATATGTGAACATCAGAACTGGACCATGGAGCAATGGAAGTTGGCCTGGTTTGATGAATCACATTTTCTTTTACATCTTGTGGACAGCCAAATGCACGTGCATCGCTGTCCTGGCAATAATTTGATGTCCTATGTGATGAAAGCAAGCCGGTGGAGGCAGCGTGATGCTTATGGCAATGTTCTGCTGGGATACCTTGGGTCTCTGCATTCATGTAGATGTTACTCTGACACGTACTAGCTACTTGATCCTTGTTGTAGATTAATTACACCCCTTCATGGCAATGGTATTCCCTAATGGCAAAGGGCCTCTTTCAGCAGGAAAATGAGCATTGCCACACTGCAAAAAATGTTTATAGAAATATAAATTGAGCATATGTGGGATGTGCTGGATAAACAAGTCTGATGCATGGAGGGCCGACCTCACAGCTTACAGGACTTAAACGATCTGCTGCTAACGTCTTGGTGCAAGATACCATGGGGGATACTTTAGAGATTTTTAGAAATATTGTGCTGGTGGTTTTAATGGTATTGCTGAATGGTGTATATATTTTATCACTATTATTATTATTATTATTATTATTATTATTAAGCAATGTCTCCTATTATAATGTGTATCTTCCTGTAAAGGGAAAAACTTGGAGAGTTAAAGGGGTTTCCTGGAAATATACATGGATTGCCTTCAATGTGTGATTAGTGGGGTCTTGTGTCCAGTGAGCACCACGGCCCCTTAAAGCATACCTAACATTTTAGGTGAATTTTCAGAATAAGCTGTTATACTGTATGTGTGTACATGAGGAACAACACTATTTCTAACCATTATATGACTCTAATCCTGCACTCCTGTCTCTATCTTTCACACACACACACACACACACACATATATATATATATATATATATATATATATATATATATATATATATATATAGAAGCTTCAGCAACATGGAGTCCATTATACAGCAGTAATGAGTGGTGTAACTCAGAATCCAGCACTGGGGTAACACATAACTCTTAGCAGAAGCATTTCCATTTGTGTCTGGGTCTCTCACTCTGCTCTGTCCTCTAGCTCCATCCTCCCCTCTCCATAGACTTCTATGGGCAGCATGTCTGTGTATGTGTCTTTTTCTCCCTGCTCCCCTTCCCCTCTCCATAGACTTCTATTGGCGGGCTGTGAAGAGACACCCCCCCCACACACACACTTCTTGTAGTCTGTGTCCTTTCCTCTGTAATTAAAGATGGATTTTGCTTGATAACATGGGATGGACAGCAGATTACAGGAAGGGAGACACCTGTGGCAGTAACTTTCCACAGATAAACTTTGCATAAATAAAACAACTACATTTTAACAGCAAGTAAAGCTCCATTAACACTAAGCCGGCAGGATAGGACCCCGGTCGATTGCACACTTATGGCCAAAGGTTAAGCCAACCACATATATTCTCAGAAAAAAAATCCAACTTTTAGTTATATATTTTTAAAATGGTAAGTAAAGTGATTAGAGCACACTCAATATAATTATTTATCTCAAGTCAAATAGAGTGTACACAATGATTTTTAATATTGATAGGTTAGTTGGTATATCTGTATGGAAGAAACAATGTAAATAATGACTAACTGCCTCAAGGTTCAGAAGCATAACAATAACCCCATCTAACAGAAATACCCTTATACACATGATGTGATGATATTTACCTGTAGTGTCATGTTACAAATAGCAAAGTGTATGATTGGCCTTCATTTAATACAATTATTTCAGCCATAGATATGGTTTCAGCCCAGCAACCACCTTACATATGAATATTTAATGGGGTACTGTTTGCCCCCAATGCATCTCCAGGGGTAAACTAATTATACAACTGGAGATAAAATGATTCCCCAACTTCTGTGTTGTTATTGGATATAACTGTTTTGTGAATATACTACCTAAGCACCTGCTGGCAGCCTGTGACCCGCAACAAATACCAGCCTTCTTCTCCAGCCAATCCAAACACACAATGCCAGTGACCAGTATCATCGAAATTTGACAATGAGGATCGAGGGGCATGATGAGGAAGCCCTATGGGCCATTTATGGGTGGAGATATGGTCAACAATGTGATGTTCCACAACGGTCCCAGTTTAAATCCCTAACGCAATGAGAGCCAGCTGTCATTTGTAAAAAAAACAAAGCTTAGAAGACGTGCAGTTATTGTTATGTCTTGTTCATTTGGGAGAGTGAAGTTAAACCATCATGTACTAAGCTGAGTAGCACGATTAATAATTTAAAAATATAGCAAAAATGTGGATCTTCTTCAAAATATTCACATTAATTTTTATTTTTTTCATATAAATAAAGAAAAAAACAATCAACTACTGTACATACTTAATATAAATTCTTCTACATAACCACCCCCTCCTCCACAGTTAATACAAACATCATAAAATAAAGTAATTCTATCAAGAGTTTGTTTTAATATTAGTTTTAGAAAATATAAATAATAATAATAATATCTATCTAGATCTGGTTAAAGTATAGCTACTGTAAGATTTCAGCTACTTATACAAATCATATTGAGAAAATATCTATAACTTTCAGTGTGCTGAATAATGTCTAAATTTTATTAACATTTTATTATAACAAATATGATAACATACAGGCATTTAGGTTGGCCAGAATAATGTTTAAATATTTTCTCTTTATGACTTTAAACCCTTCCCGACAGCCACCGTATATACGGCAGAGGTCAGGTAGGTGAGTATGTCTGAGCCCGCTCCATAGAACAAGCGTGTCGGCTGTGTGTAACAGCCGTAATTTTAGTGTAACGAGCGGGATCCCTTAAAAGCTTGTTTAACCTCTTAGATGCCACGGTCAATAGCGACTGCGGCATCTAAGTCTGTAAAAACAGGGCAGCGGACCCCTCTGACGTACCATTGCCCCCATGATGCCATTGCGAGATGCCGTTGGTTGGCATGGCAGCCTGGGGACCTAATTAAGACCCTTAGGTCTGCCGTATTTGTACTCCTATGAAGGAACCATCTAAAAATTTTAAGCAAAAAAAAAAAAACCTTTTCCCATTTCCCCTCATGCGCAATTTCAAAATAAAAAATTAACATAATGGGTATCGCCACATCCGTAAAAGCCCAAACTATTACAATATAACATTATTTAACCCGTATGCTGAGCATCGTAATAAAAAAAAACTTCTAGAATCGCTGTTTTTTGGTCACTTCATCTCTTACAAAAAAATTTAATAAAGAGTGATCAAAAAGTCTCATGTACCCCAAAATGGTACCAATAGAAATTACAGCTTGCCACACAAAAAACAAGCCCTGAAACCGCTAAATCGACATAAAAAAAAAAGTTTTTGTGACAAAACACTAATTTTATTTTCAACAGTCTTTTCCTTGTAAAAGTAGTAATACATAAAAAAAACAATAGAAATTTGGTATCACCGTTCTTCTATTGTCCCGCAGAATAAAGTGAACATACTGTTTTTACCGCATGGTGAACAACGTAATAACGAAAAATTGAGGAATCGCTGTTTTTTTCACATACCAGTCCACACATTGTTTGGGGACATTTTCCCACAGCATTATATGGTACAATAAATGGTGCCATGAAAAGCTACCACTTTTCCCGCGAAAAAACAAGTTCTCATACGGCCATATCGATGGAAAAATAAAAAAGTCATGGCTTTTGGAAGGTGGGGAAGAATAAAAACGAGGTATTCCAAACACTTTCTGTTTGGTGGGGGTCCGACTTTAAGACATCTACTAATCCTGAAAATGATAGGATCTGTGGTGTAGCTCTCTTCAAGGTCAGTGAGCGAGAGTGCTGCTATGCAGGAAAAAAAAATGTGAACAGCACTAGTTTAATTCTCAGACTCCTGAAGATTCTGGAATTCGGACGTCCACCTATCAGAAAGTGATACCATATCCTAGAAATATGCCATCACTTTCTGTTATGGTAACAAAAGGTAAGAAAGAAAAAGAGCTGCATTAACCTGATTCTGACATATTTATTTTCTTGTCACTGTCTACGTCTTCCCCCCACACTTTAAGAAAATAAATATGTCAGAATCGGGTGAGTGCGGCTCCTTTTCTTTCTTACCTTTTGTTATATTGATGGACTTATCAGTTGGAGCCGAGCACCTCCCTTTACTTGCACCATGATACCTAGTACGCTTCCCAGGCAGTGATCTGCCGCACGCCCGGAGGTCTATTTATCGTAGCAGTGCCAACTTATACTTTTCTACATTGACTTTCTGTTATGGGAATATCTATCTATTTAAGACTACAGGGTGGGCCATTTATATGGATACACCTAAATAAAATGGGAATGGTTGGTGATATTAACTTCCTGTTTGTGGCACATTAGTATATGGGAGGGGGGAAACTTTTCAAGCTGGATGTTGACCATGGCGGCCATTTTGAAGTCGGCCATTTTGTATCCAACTTTAGTTTTTTCAATGGGAAGAGTGTCATGTGACACATCAAACTTATCGAAAATTTCACAAGAAAAACAATGGTGTGCTTGGTTTTAACTTTACTTTATTCTTTCATGAGTTATTTACAAGTTTCTGACCACTTATAAAATGTGTTCAAAGTGCTGCCCATTGTATTGGATTGTCAATGCAACCCTCTTCTCCCACTCTTCACACACTGATAGCAACACTGTAGAAGAAATGCTAGCACAGGCTTCCAGTATCCGTAGTTTCAGTTGCTGCACATCTCGTATCTTCACAGCATAGACAATTGCCTTCAGATAAAAGTCTAAGGGGGTCAGATCGGGAGACCTAGGGGGCGATTCAACTGGCCCACGACGACCAATCCACTTTCCAGGAAACTGTTCATCTAGGAATGCTCGGACCTGACACCCATAATGACATAAATAACTCATGAAAGAATAAAGTAACGTTAAAACCAAGCACACCATTGTTTTTTTTTTAAATTCTCGATAAGTTTGATGTGTTAACATGACCCTCTTCCCATTGAAAAAACTAAAGTTGGATACAAAATGGCAAACTTCAAAATGGCCGCCATGGTCAACACCCAGCTTGAAAAGTTTCCCCCCTCCCATATACTAATGTGCCACAAACAGGAAGTTAATATCACCAACCATTCCCATTTTATTTAGGTGTATCCATATAAATGGCCCACCCTGTATACTTAAAGTATGTATACTGTACATGATTCACATAGCTTGTCCATAAAATGTGAAAAAAAATCAGCATTAATATTACGTGCAGTGTGCAGTCCCACACAATGGGGCAGATTTACTAAGACTGACGTTTCATACGCCAGTCTTAGCTTTCTGCTTGACTGGAGTAAGATGCAAAATATTTTAAAAAGATGTGCACGCCTCTCAATAAATCTGTCACATCTTTCCGCTGGCTGTGCGTCACAATTGTGCTCTTTTTGGAGCATCAAAATACGGAGCATCAGAGATAATTACCAAGTGGCTCAAATGTTACCTACTTATTATCCTTTTTAGTAAGAGTGTGCTGTCTAAACTGGGATTCTTGTGAGAACACTGTTACATTACGTTATAAGATAGCATGCTATACCATTTTATATCCGTAGCCCTGATGTGTTCTTGAAATTAACTGATGATGTGGGAAGAGGTTTTGAGATCATTCAGAAGTCAATATACTGAAACCTTTCTGAAAATCATCACCGAGGGGTGTTTCTATAGGTCCCATGAGGCATAAAACACGAAATTATAGTTAAACAGAATCAGCTAGAATTAATGGAGCTCATGCTACAGTACCTCTGTAACTATTATTGCTATAAGTCATTCTTCTGCACAGATACTGTACATTTTTATTCCTTTAAAAAAAAAAAAATTTATTCTTTGCAACTTCCAAGTTTTAGTTGAAAACTCAAGTCCCACAGAAGCCATAAAAATTACTTCAAGAACATTTGGTAATATGTCATGAAAAATACTAAAAACACTTTTATTGGATTTGTTTATCTAGCCTTTTTGCATTGAAGGAAATGTATAACCCACTGGTTACAAACTGATAATATAGTGAAATTGTGTACATCACAAAGGATATTAAATTATATTAAAATTATATATTGCATCCCTATTAGCATGTCTTTAAATATATATATATATTTTAAACATGATGTTCAGGTGTCACAACCTGATTATTCTGCAGAAGCTGTTGCAGATTAATTTTGCATAAGGTTACTTCTCCTGAATGACAGATTTGGAGTTCCATACATCTTTAAGAAGGAGTTCTTCAGCATCTGCGGTGTATATAGGAGCTGGCACTGCGATTAGCTTATCAAAGAGGATCTGATTCCAGCACTACTGGTAAACTGACTATTTTTTCCAGGTTAAGTCTCAGTCATCCAGACATTTCCCCTCAAATGTAGCATTACATGGTGACCAATTCATAAAAGATCAGTTGATCAGTTAATCCCCCCCCCACCCCCCATCCCTGGTAACCTGTTGATTTTTTTTATCAGCCTGACCAGACATTTTCCCTGAAATGTAGTATTCCACAATTGCCAATTCAGATGAATGGTTATCTATGTAATAAATGGATGACTTGTGTCCACCATTCACCTCTCTATGAGCAGTGTGTTCAAATTTTTAGAATATAAAGGATAATAGTAAAGTATGTCTCACCATTTTTAGTAACTTCGTAGCCCTGCAGATTGTGAACACACAAACCAAACACCTGTAATCAGTGGACTCAGTCCCGTTTTTCTTATAGCTGGGTAAAAGTTTCAATGGACACTAACTCTTCAAATACTTATACTAATCTAATAGTATACCTGATATATTTAAACGTTGTACTTTTATTTACTGTTAAAATGTTGTAGTTTTATCCATGCAAATTCTGTGTGAAATTACTGCCACTCTGCTGTCTATCCACTGTTGTCAAACAAAATCTGTCTCTAGTTACAGAGCAGAGAAGACAGACTGCAGAAAGTGTGGGTGTGTCTCTTCACAGCCTGCCCATAGAAACCTATGGAGAGGGGAGAGGGAGCAGGAGGAGGGAGCAAAAGAAGAGGGAGATACATATACGTTTCCATTACAAATCTATAAAGAGGGGAGATGAAGAAGGAGCAGAGTGAAAAGTAAACATTCAGATGTGCTGCAACTTCCTGGTAATTGTTATATCTTACCCCAGTGCTGGGTTTTCAGCTACACTGCTCATTACTGCTATATAATGTCATCCATGTTGCTGCAGCTTCTTTATATATGTGATAGATTGAGAAGTGTAGAATCCTGCTCTCATCTCTATGTGTGAAGTGTGCAGAAGACATGATCGCCATTAGGCTCTGCCCACTAGCTCTTTGATAACTGAGAATTAGAGCATGCAGAGGGAAAAACTGCTAAAAAACAAGTTAATTTACTGGTCAGAAATAGTGTTATGTACACACACACACACACACACACACACACACACACACACACACACACACACACACACACACACACACACACACACACACACAGACACACACACACACGTGACGGCTAATTCTGAATAGTCAACTGAAAAGTTAGGTATGCTTAAAGGCAATATGCCCTCCTTTCTATAATCATTGAGTCACAATCAATACATTTTTGAAAATGCTTCTTTTGCCTCTTATTTAAAAAAGGCAAATACAGTAATAGCGTGTTTTTTACTGAAAAGTAAAAAGACATAGCCAGGTGACCGTATTTCCCACAAACACAGGATACTATGGAAACTAAGCAGCTAATGTTTAGTAAAATTCACATGATATATAGTAAGTAACATGTATACTATATAAAAAGGGCTGTAATTGTTACATATTTAGTACGGTTGAAAAAAGACACATGTCCATCAAGATCAACCTAGGGATGGGAAAAGGGAAGGAAAAAATGTCATATATGCTAACCAGGCACACGCCTAGCACAGTGCAGTCTTAGTAGGGAAAAGCGAGGGCAGAATAAATAGGTTGTATGATTGTTTTTCTCTTTTTTTTTCCTTTAGAGTTCCTTGTGTTGTAAGATGTTTATTATTACATTGAAGTAGTATTCCGTTTTCACAAATAACGGTTATTCTTTATATATATATACACTACCGTTCAAAAGTTTGGGGTCACTCAGACAATTTTGTGTTTTCCATGAAAACTCACACTTATATTTATCAAATGAGTTGCAAAATGACTAGAAAATATAGTCAAGACATTGACAAGGTTAGAAATAATGATTTTTATTTCAAATAATAATTTTCTCCTTCAAACTTTGCTGTCGTCAAAGAATGTTCCATTTGCAGCAATTACAGCATTGCAGACCTTTGGCATTCTAGCTGTTCATTTGCTGAGGTAATCGGGAGAAATTTCACCCCATGCTTCCAGAAGCCCCTCCCACAAGTTGGATTGGCTTGATGGGCACTTCTTGCGTACCATACGGTCAAGCTGCTCCCACAACAGCTCTATGGGGTTGAGATCTGGTGACTGCGCTGGCCACTCCATTACAGATAGAATACCAGCTGCCTGCTTCTTCCCTAAATAGTTCTTGCATAATTTGGAGTTGTGCTTTGGGTCATTGTCCTGTTGTAGGATGAAATTGGCTCCAATCAAGCGCTGTCCACAGGGTATGGCATGGCGTTGCAAAATGGAGTGATAGCCTTCATTATTCAAAATCCCTTTTACCTTGTACAAATCTCCCACTTTACCAGCACCAAAGCAACCCAGACCATCACATTACCTCCACCATGCTTGACAGATGGCGTCAGGCACTCTTCCAGCAACTTTTCAGTTGTTCTGCGTCCCACAAGTGTTCTTCTGTGTGATCCAAACACCTCAAACTTCGATTTGTCTGTCCATAACACTTTTTTCCAATCTTCCTCTGTCCAATGTCTGTTTTGTTTTGCCCATATTAATATTTTCCTTTTATTAGCCAGTCTCAGATATGGCTTTTTTTTTGCCACTCTGCCCTGAAGGCCAACATCCTCGAGTCGCCTCTTCACTGTAGATGTTGACACTGCCGTTTTGCGGGTACTATTTAATGAATATTACTCAAAGGCAAATGGCAACAAGTCCGCCAATGCGGCAATGGTGTCTCACAACTTGGCTTCTCGGACACGGCTTTCATCTTCTCCCTTGGGCCTCGTGCACATGTCAGTATTCTGGTCAGTATTTTGCTTCAATATTTGGAAGTTAAAACCACGAGTAGGTCCAAAACACAGAAGAGGTGCAAATCTTTCATAATAGGTTTTCTCTGTTTACGTTCCACTACTGATTTTGGCTTCCAAATACTGAAGCAAAATACTGACCAGAATACTGATGTGTGCATGAGGCCTCATGCAGTAGTAGCATCCTCTAATCTACAGGACCTTTTTCTCTCTGGTCCTTTTCAATGTCTATTGCAGGGAGGCTCCCTGGAAACTTCACATGCGGTATAGCAAGGTTTCTCTTGCGGGGAGGCTCCTTTGCAACTCCACCCAAGGACTTTATCTCACAGCATTTGAGGAAGTCTTCCTAGCAACTGAACCAGCCATCAATTGATCAACTGCTTCAGAGTCTCTCCTCCATCTGATGCCTGTCAGCACTGCATCATACTGCTCTCAGGGCAGTAACCGCACACGGAGCCCCTTTTGACGGTAACAGCCACCTTTTATTACATAAGTGCCGCCCAGTGTGAGGCAGCCAGTGGCCAGTTGCATCTTCACACTGCTATTGACTCAGCAAAATACACTAGAAGATGGTGTCCAAGCCGTTTCTTCCAGCAGTGCCCTCAATATGCCACATACAAAGCGAACCACCACTGCCAGCCTACAGAACACGCAAAAATGGTAGCAATAACACATATATATATATATATATATATATATATATATATATACATATATACATACACACTACCGTTCAAAAGTTTAGGGTCACTTAGAAATTTCCTTATTTTTTTAAGAAAAGCACAGGTTTTTTCAATGAAGATAACATTAAATTAATCAGAAATACACTGTATACATTGTTAATGTGCTAAATGACTATTCTAGCTGCAAACGTCTGGTTTTTAATGCAATATCTACATAGGTGTATAGAGGCCCATTTCCAGCAACCATCACTCCAGTGTTCTAATGGTACATTGTGTTTGTTAACTGTGTTAGAAGGCTAATGGATGATTAGAAAACACTTGAAAACCCTTGTGCAATTATGTTAGCACCGCTGTAAACCGATTTGCTGTTTAGAGGAGCTATAAAACTGACCTTCCTTTGAGCTAGTTGAGAATCTGGAGCATTACATTTGTGGGTTCGATTAAACTCTCAAAATGGCTAGAAAAAGAGAGCTTTCATGTGAAACTCGACAGTCTATTCTTGTTCTTAGAAATGAAGGCTATTCCATGCGAGAAATTGCCAAGAAACTAAAGATTTCCTACAACGGTGTGTACTACTCCCTTCAGAGGACAGCACACACAGGCTCTAACCAGAGTAGAAAGAGAAGTGGGAGGCCCCGCTGCAAAACTGAGCAACAAGACAAGTACATTAGAGCGTCTAGTTTGAGAAATAGACGCCTCACAGGTCCTCAACTGGCAGCTTCATTAAATAGTACCCGCAAAACGCCAGTGTCAACGTCTACAGTGAAGAGGCGACTCCGGGATGATGGCCTTCTGGGCAGAGTGGCAAAGAAAAAGCCATATCTGAGACTGGCTAATAAAAGGAAAATATTAATATGGGCAAAAGCACACAGACATTGGACAGAGGAAGATTGGAAAAAAGTGTTATGGACATACGAATCGAAGTTTGAGGTGTTTGGATAACACAGAAGAACATTTGCGAGACGCAGAACAACTGAAAAGATGCTGGAAGAGTGCCTGACACCATCTGTCAAGCATGGTGGAGGTGATGGTCTGGGGTTGCTTTGGTGCTGGTAAAGTGGGAGATTTGTACAAGGTAAAAGGGATTTTGAATAAGGAAGGCTATCACTCCATTTTGCAACGCCATGCCATACCCTGTAGACAGCGCTTGATAGGAGCCAATTTCATCCTACAACAGGAGAATGACCCAAAGCACACCTCCAAATTATGCAAGAACTATTTAGGGAAGAAGCAGGCAGCTGGTATTCTATCTGTAATGGAGTGGCCAGCGCAGACACCAGATCTCACCCCCATAGAGCTGTTGTGGGATCAGCTTGACTGTATGGTACGCAAGAAGTGCCCATCAAGCCAATCCAACATGTGGGAGGGCCTTCTGGAAGCATGGGGTGAAATTTCTCCCGATTACCTCAGCAAATTAACAAGTAGAATGCCAAAGGTCTGCAATGCTGTAATTGCTCCAAATGGCACATTCTTTGACGAAAGCAAAGTTTGAAGGAGAAAATTATTATTTGAAATAAAAATCATTATTTCTAACCTTGTCAATGTCTTGACTATATTTTCTAGTCATTTTGCAACTCATTTGATAAATATATGTGTGAGTTTTCATGGAAAACACAAAATTGTCTGGGTGACCCCAAACTTTTGAACGGTAGTGTATATACTGCTGCATTGGTTAAGTTTTCTGAAGGGATTTGGGCTCTATTTAAGGCTACCTGGTACCTCCTAATTGTTTATTTGATTACCGCTGAGTAACAGGTCTCTTCTATCCGGTCAAATGAAGTATCTTAACTCTTAAGTGTGCTGCCAGGAAATGAAAATGTCAGGTAACAAATTAATTTTCCACATAAATATATATATATATATATATATATATATATATATATATAAATATGTAATGAGAAAAATAATAAAGCAGCACAGCAACAGCAGTGGGTGCAGGCCTCCTAGGTTGAGGCTAGGAACCCTTGTTAATGAAATCCCCTATTCAGTTGTATGGGAGTTACGGAAACTGCGTAGCTCTGCGGGTTACGCTGTTTCATAAACTCGACCATGTAACCAGGAAGTGGCCATAAGACAGTGGAGCCGGGTAGGATAGAACGGGGTTTAGGGGGCTCCGTTCTAGAGATAGATGCGGGTCCCAGAGGTGTGACCCGCATCTATCTGACATTTACTAAATATTCTGTGGATATGTCATAAATGTCCTTCGTGGGAAAACCACTATAAATGCCGCGCTCGCTATTGATCGTGGCATTTAACTATTTAAACGGCCAGGAACAGTTCCTGTCTTTAGAGCAGCGTTTCAGCTGCTTACACCTGCAGTGTATGGAGTGGGCTCAGCGCGTGAGCCCGCTCCATACATCATCCCCTCCCCATCATCACCGTCATGGGTCGGGAAGGGGTTAAGTAAGGAGCGGTCATGGGGCCTGGTGCTGCCGGGTCTCTTGACTGCCGACTATAAGACGCAGGGACTTTTTAGCAAGATTTATTCTTGTAGTAGATTTATTCTTGTAGTCCGAAAAATACGGTGTGTATATATATATATATATATATATATATATATATTCTTTTCCAGGATCTGGACCTCCTATATGGAGTAAAACAAGCTAAACATATAAATCAATGTACTTAAAGAGACAGTAGCATCTTTACCGGGCAGGGACTACCCCGCAGCCTTACATCCTCTGTCTTATTTTTCTTGCTCATTTTTCCTCCTCCATGTTGATGTCCTCTTTGCCGCCAATGAATGGGAAATAGGTTTTATTTGCACTAAGTCTGTTCTCTTACAGACTACTTTTCAGTATGTAAAAACAATGTACTGAAATATAAATTGGATTTATACTGCTTCTGTAATCAAAATGATAACTCTTTGAAGGGAATATCTTATTTGAACAATTGATTTTTCCCTTATACAGTATATGGGGGGGGGGGGGGGGTTTAATAGTGGGGCAAAGTATTTTTTTTTACCAAAACAGTTTTGAGAGTAAATGACAACACCTATATGCGGCACTAGTGCCCATGCAGACAAGTGAGTGCCTGTGCGATCTTGGCATAGTAAAATTGCAAAGTTACATTTTATGCGGATCAATATTGCTCTTACCAACTTTGAAGTCAGAAGTTGCTTTTTCAAAATATAAAGGCAAAAAAGCACTCCATGGTGCAATGAATCTGGGATAGATAGAGATAAAAAGCCGAACAGGTTATGTTCACTAGACATGGTTGTGCAAAGCCCAGGCACAACACTGTAACACATATCAGATAGAATGGAACAAATCCAGATGGTAGAATAGTTGCTCCAGCCTATTGATCTCTGATCTCAGTGCAACCAACAAATTGTTCAGTGGAGGGAAAAAAGCAGGAATACAACGAGCACTGCCACCATTATATGAAAAAGTATACAGTGAAGGAAATAAGTATTTGATCCCTTGCTGATTTTGTAAGTTTGCCCACTGTCAAAGACATGAACAGTCTAGAATTCTTAGGCTAGGTTAATTTTACCAGAGAGAGATAGGTTATATAAAAAAAAAAAAAGAAAATCACATAGTCAAAATTATATATATTTATTTGCATTGTGCACAGAGAAATAAGTATTTGATCCCTTTGGCAAACAAGACTTAATACTTGGTGGCAAAACCCTTGTTGGCAAGCACAGCAGTCAGATGTTTTTTGTAGTTGATGATGAGGTTTGCACACATGTTAGATGGAATTTTGGCCCACTCCTCTTTGCAGATCATCTGTAAATCATTAAGATTTCGAGGCTGTCGCTTGGCAACTCGGATCTTCAGCTCCCTCCATAAGTTTTCAATGGGATTAAGGTCTGGAGACTGGCTAGGCCACTCCATGACCTTAATGTGCTTATTTTTGAGCCACTCCTTTGTTGCCTTGGCTGTATGTTTTGGGTCATTGTCGTGCTGGAAGACCCAGCCACGAGCCATTTTTAATTCCCTGGTGGAGGGAAGGAGGTTGTCACTCAGGATTTGACGATACATGGCTCCATCCATTCTCCCATTGATGCGGTGAAGTAGTCCTGTGCCCTTAGCAGAGAAACACCCCCAAAACATAATGTTTCCACCTCCATGCTTGACAGTGGGGACGGTGTTCTTTGGGTCATAGGCAGCATTTCTCTTCCTCCAAACACGGCGAGTTGAGTTAATGCCAAAGAGCTCAATTTTAGTCTCATCTGACCACAGCACCTTCTCCCAATCACTCTCAGAATCACCCAGATGTTCATTTGCAAACTTCAGATGGGCCTGTACATGTGCCTTCTTGAGCAGGGGGACCTTGCGGGCACTGCAGGATTTTAATCCATTACTGCGTAATGTGTTACCAATGGTGTTCTTGGTGACTGTGGTCCCAGCTGCCTTGAGATCATTAACAAGTTCCCCCCGTGTAGTTTTCGACTGAGCTCTCACCTTCCTCAGGATCAAGGATACCCCACGAGGTGAGATTTTGCATGGAGCCCCAGATCGATGTAGATTGACAGTCATTTTGTATGTCTTCCATTTTCTTACTATTGCACCAACAGTTGTCTCCTTCTCACCCAGCGTCTTACTTATGGTTTTGTAGCCCATTCCAGCCTTGTGCAGGTCTATGATCTTGTCCCTGACATCCTTAGAAAGCTCTTTGGTCTTGCCCATGTTGTAGAGGTTAGAGTCAGACTGATTAATTGAGTCTGTGGACAGGAGTCTTTTATACAGGTGACCATTTAAGACAGCTGTCTTTAATGCAGGCACCAAGTTGATTTGGAGCGTGTAACTGGTCTGGAGGAGGCTGAACTCTTAATGGTTGGTAGGGGCTCAAATACTTATTTCTCTGTGCACAATGCAAATAAATATATATAATTTTGACTATGTGATTTTCAGTTTTTTTTTATATATAATCTATCTCTCACTGGTAAAATTAACCTAGCCTAAAAATTCTAGACTGTTCATGTCTTTGACAGTGGGCAAACGTACAAAATCAGCAAGGGATCAAATACTTATTTCCTTCACTGTAAAAGCGGACATTTATTGGACATACAGCGTGTTTCGAGATTGATCCTGTCTCTTCATCAGTTCTATGACCTGTTCTCATATCACAAGAGTAGATACTAACACAACATTGCGCACAAATTATAAAAACGTATAAATAATCACACATAAAAAAATACAATCTTACCACTAGTAAGAAAATGGAATGGTTATGTAAAAAATATTATTTTGAAACCTGACGGGATTCCAGAAATACACATTTCATCGGAACCGACACACCAATCAACACAGGTATAAAGGTTGAAACGCATCATTCTATCTGCCACACCTTATTCAAGTAGCATCAGGGCCGATTGTAGCTTTTCTGCAGCCTGAGGCCGAAAATTGAAATGGCACCCCCAGATCTTGATTTACATCCCCTTTCCTTTTCTACATCACTAGCAGCCTACCCCAACTCTTTCAGATTTGCCATTGCCTTGTACTCCCCTGGCATGCGCGGTACAGCAATGAAGCCAGGCAGAATACACCACTCTAGACTGTGCGTGCCCAAGTAGTACAAGGCAATGGCGCATCCGAGAAAGTTGGAGGAGACTAGTAGTGATGTATAACAGCCAGAGAGATGTTAATCAAGCATGGAAAGGTGGGTTTGGAGGCAGGACTATGTGACTCTTCAGAATAGCGGCACCACCCCATGACCCTTTATTGAGTTATTAGCATATAGTGTGCGCCGTCTTAAAAGTTGATTTGATAGATTTTGCTGCATCTAACATTGCATGCTGCATCTGAAAAAACCAACAAGCGAATGTTTGTTAATATTGTCAGGTCATGTATTACCGCATGGTGGCAGTTCAAGGGGTTAAAACTACCTGACAGTTTCCCATTAAATATACAATGAATTGAAACCTATTCCATGTGCCCTGCAATTTTGTTATTATAAATATATTCCATATAATTACAGCTCCAGAACCAAGCTCATACATATATACAGTACCAGAATCCAACTCAGTAGATACATACAGCAATGGAACCAAGCTCAGTACATAAATACAACACTGGAACCTAGCTCAGTACATAAATAGAGCACCAGAACCAAGCTCAGTACATAAATACAGCACCAGAACCAAGCTCAGTAAATAAATACAGCATCAGAACCAAGCTCAGTACATATATATATATATATATATATATATATATATATAGAAAAGTAGAGATCTTGCAGCACTCAAAGTGGTGAAAATAAAGTGGTTTATTCAGCCAACAAACAGCGACGTTTCTGTCCAACAATAGGACCTTTATCAAGCATATGCTTGATAAAGGTCCTATTGTTGGACAGAAACGTCGCTGTTTGTTGGCTGAATAAACCACTTTATTTTCACCACTTTGAGTGCTGCAAGATCTTTACTTTTATATACTACCTAGTCCTTGGATCTGGATGGCTTGCTCGGCACCTGTGCATTTTCTCTAGTGAGTGTTGCTGTTTTCTTTTGTTGCTCTATATATATATATATATATATATATATATATACCTCTGCCGTATAGGTTTGTACGGCGTAGAGCTATATCTCCAAGCCTGACCTAAACAATGGTAAGGATATTCTGTGAGTTGTGGTTTCACAAAAATATCATACCACCCATCATCTCGCTGCATATCATACAGTTACCACAGTACTGATTAGAGGCAGAATAAATATTTACTTTTAGTGACTCACAGGTGACATCTCAGATTCTAGTTGTTCTATTTCTCTTCTCTTCTCCATCCGATCTAGACCTCTTTGATGACTTCTCCCGGCCACAGCCCATTTCTGCAGTTGCGGCTCAAATATCATCAGCTTCTCACTTTTCAAACATTTCTGCACCTATAAATGAAGATAAAATTCTCATGATGCCACACATTGCGCTCCTAAATATAATAGCGCTATACACTGTGCCCATGATTATAATAGCACCATACACTGTGTACCCCCACACACACACATATACACACACAAACTTCACCCTGTAGATAGTGCCCTACATAGATCCCTGTGTAGATAATGCCCCACATACAGACCCCTGTAGATAGTGTCCTAGTGCCCACCCTCTATCCCCCTGTAGATAGTGCCCCACATATAGCCACCTATAGATAGTGCCCAATATATTGCCCCATGTAGATAGTGCCCCACATATAGCCCCCTGTAGATAGTGCCCCACAAATAGCTCCACTATAGATAGTACCCCACATATAGCCCCCCTGTAGATATTGCCCCACATATAGCCCCCCATTGTAGATCGTGCCCCATATATGGCCCCCTGTAGATAATACCCCACATATAGCCCCCTGTAGATAGTGCCCCACATATAGCCTCATGTAGCTAGTGTCCCACATATAGCCTCCCTGTAGATAGTCTCCCACATATAGCCCCCATGTTGCTAGTGCTCCACAAATACTTCTCCTGTAGATATTGCCCCACATAGAGCCCCCCTGTAGATAGTGTCCCACATAGAGCCCCCCTTAGATAGTGCTCCACATATAGCCCCCCCCTGTAGATAGTGCCCCACATTTAGGCCCTGTAGATAGTGTCTCACATATGCCGCCCCCATAGATAGTGCCCCACATATAGTCCCCCTGTAGATAGTGCCCCAAATATAGCAAAAAAAAATGTACATATTCAGCTGAACCTGTACCCACGCCATCCTCTTGCAATGCAGAACTGCTGGGGCTGAACAATGAAAGTTGTGAGATGATGTCATCACACCGCTTGCATCATTGAAAGGTGCTGAATGGCAGGGCACGTGCAATTGTATCTGCGTCCTATAGATGCAGGTATAATTATAGTGCAGGAGGGGGTGGCTTTTTAAGCTGGTTTCAGTGGTGTTGTTGCCCCCTTAGAGAGGCAGCAGGCCGCCACCTGAGGCGATATGCCCATCTCACCTCATGTACGGTGCGACCCTGAATAGCATACCTGAAGAGAAATTTACAAATAACTTAAAGAAGAATAACTAAAATAAAAAGAGCGGTAAATAACCTGACTTGGAGTACCAACCCTTTTATTGTACAGTATTATCCAGTATTCTTAATAGTTGTGTCAAACCAATTCAGGGTAAAACGAAAATGTTTCATTTAGCCCATTCTTATGTGGTGTTTATCTAGTATTTTCACTCATTTCATTTAAACCTACAGGGGACAGTGTACATAACTTGAAAAACCAAAATGATTCTTTGTCTATTAATCATTGGTAACAATTTGAAATCTGATCTGGAATTTGTTCCAATATGGATAACCTAAGGTCAGTATCATCTTTATTACGCATAAGAAAGAAATGCCTCAATAAACTGTGGTTCATTACAGCATTTCTAACATTGTAACAATGTTTATTTATCCTTCAATCTGTATGAGCTAGGATGGATAAACATCGTGAGTAAGGTATGGGAGGTAGAATGATACGTCACATCCTTTATATCTGGTTTGATTGGTGTATCGGTTCTGATGCATTGTGTATTGCTGGAATACCGTCAGGTGGCAAAATAAATGTTATTATATAAGCATTCCATTTTATTACTAGTTGTAAGATTGTATTTAATTATGTGAAGCATTTCTAAGTGTTTATATTTTGCACGCAATGTTGTATTAGTATCATAGTTGCAAATGAGAACATGTAATTTCCGATACAAATGCTGAACATAGGGTTTAAATACCATCCTACAATGCTAAACTATTATATACCTTATGAAGAGAATAAAGTGGTGTCGAAATGTGTTGTGTCCAATAAGTGTCCACTTTATACATTTCCATTTGAAGGGGGCAGTCATCGATAGATTGCTCCTTTTTTCCTTCCAGTGAGAGAAATTGCTTTTTGGCACTTCCTCTAAACCAGTGTTCCCTAATCCTGTCTTCAAGGAACACCAGAGGATTTTCTTAATATTGCACAGGTGATTTAATTTGTTTAACTAAATCGATAATTAGCATGTTTTCTTTATGTGCAATCCTCAAGACATGACCTGTTTGGGTTCCTTGAGGACATAATTGAAAAACATTGATGTAAACCAATATTGCAGGTATAGTATGGAGTACTACAGTATACCCCTAGGTAGGTTTTCAGCTTAGTTGAATGGAAACTATGTAAACATTTAATTAAAGCATCATGCATACTATTATTTAATCATTGAGTTTATGATTTCGGAAAAGTAAAAATAAACATGGCACCACAATTTATAAAAAAAAAATATTTCTGATGCACATCAGAATATGTAAAACAAGTTAGAAAATAAACTTGTGTTACTATACTTTTAAGCCAGTACAGTATATCAAGCTGTCAAACATTATTGTTTATGAACGGATTAAAAAAAGTATTTATGGATATGTGAGCAGAAATACATTGCCAAATTTGAATACTAAAAAAGAAGCAAAAATAAAAAGCTGAAGTTGTAAAAACTAAAACTTCTAATAGAACAAATAGATTTAAATCAAAAAGTGGAACTATGAGAAACATGAGGCAAAATAGCAGATAGGAAAACATTCTAATTTTCAGCTTCTTACTTTGACCAACACCAGTGTACATGATAAAGCATACTTCATTTTTATCATCATGCTGAGACTATCTATCAGCTAGTGCTTTGGCAGAAGTCCCAAGAAAGGGTCCTTGAACTGCTGTGTGCATGCCATATACCAGAAGAAACATCTGTTGTTTAGCCAATATTTTAGACTTTGATTTGTTTATATATTATTTTTTTTTCTTTGAAGTTACACTGGCTAATTTAAACAAAAAAATTGTTTTCTTGTATTACATTAAAGTTACCCAAATTCTACACATTTTTTTTTAGGTTAGACAATTGTCCTGACTTTCATATTTGGCTAAAAACTTTGGGAAAAGGCCATATCTTAAATAATGATGTATTTAAAACTCTTAAATATTATGTGATGGAGCAAAATGTACTTTTACGTTAAAAAAAAAGATGGAACCAAAATGGCATGTTATTCTTAAATTCATATCTTCATCTTTGACGTTAGTAAAGGGGAAAAAAAAAGAAACAGTAATCAGTGTTACATTCTCTGATGAAAAGAAGATCATGGCATGGAAATGTCATACAAAATTTCAAACTTCCATCTGCATTTTCTTATTCTCTATCAATAGAAACATGCTGAGATGATTAAACAAAATCTTAAATATGAAATACACCATTTGCTTTGAAATACGGTATAAAAGCCCTGATCAAAACATGTTTCCGTCTCCCACGGCTGTGAGACAATGACAATGTTTATGAATATTTTATTGAAGATTGTTACATAAATTTCAGGTAAACAGCATAAAAATAAAATAAAAGATATTATAAAGTTTGGTCTATAGATTTTGTATACTTTTGGGTGCATGTAATTATATAATTTTCTCATTAAATAAAATTATGGGTTATTAGAATAGAGTGGAATTTGGTTAACAACTCCACTGTACCTACAAAATGCTCAATTATTATGCTTTTAGATTTTGCACACATTGTTCGTTTTATACAATACTTTAGACATTTATATACTGAAACTTGAGATACGTGAATTGATTTGCTCAGTATGAGGCTCACAGCAAATTTACCACAACCTTGGAACTTTTAATATTTTTTTAATTTGTATGCCAGGAACAAATTAATGACATCAGCATGCAAATAACCCCTGGCATACTAACTCATCCTCTAGCCCCTATGCTCTTGTTGTCCAAGGCAGAGGTGTCAAGATGTACCCCACAACCCTTGTAACTGAAGCTGAGCATGATAGTTGTAGGATGGAGAGAAATGTAATTACCCCCTGTCACTTCCTTATCCTTAGCGTTATTGTTTATAATACGTCTCCTTCCTCTCCATCCACATTTCTGCATATACTGCTCTCAATGCAAGGCCATCTAGCCGCCCTACTACATATGACTTCGGCAGCTCCTCTCTCCTTCCCATACCACAGCTTAAAGGCATGGTGTCGCCCCAAAAACATGTTTTTTTTTTTAAATTTAAACATTTAGTGTGTGGGTGATAAAACATTGTTCAAATTTTTTTTATTTTTTTCGCGAGTCAGGAAATATTATAAATTTTTTCAAATTTATAATACTACCCATTTTTGGTCACTAGATGGAGCTGTTTGGAGCTAGTTCCCAAAATTGCAGCATTGCAACATTGGGTTAAAAGCTATCGCTCTAGTGAGCGCTCAGCATCCCCCCCTCCTTTATCCTGGCTAGTGCCGGGATAAACGAGGGGTTTGAAAGGTTTAACCTCCTACACTGTGTGTCGCCATTTTTTGAGGTAACCCACAGTGTAGTAGGTTTACATGCAGTAGTAAACACACACAAACACTAACATACATTGAAATCGCTTACCTGCTCCTGCCGCCGCGGCCCGTCCGCTCCCTTTGCTGCCGCTGTCCCATGTGCACTTGTCCGGAAGCCGCGACCGGAAGTAGTAATATTACTGTCCGGCCGCGACTTCCGGTCCACAGGAAAATGGCGCCGGACGGCGCCAATTTCGAATAGGACTGTGTGGGAGCGGCGCATGCGCAGTTCCCACACAGACGCCGTACACGGCAGTCAATGGGACGGGAGCCGTTCGCAGTCCCTATGGGACTGTGGCTGCCGTATTCCATGTCTGTGTGTGTCGTTAATCGACACACACAGAAATGGAACAAAAAATGGCAGCCCCCATAGGGAAGAAAAAGTGTGAAAAAAAAAAACAGTAAAACACAAACACACAAATGAAAATAAACGTTTATATTAAGGCACTAACATCTTTAACATATAAATAAAATATTGGTGATGACACTGTTCCTTTAACTGGTGACCCGGCCATAGTGTGTGGGGAGTATATGGCCACCTTGTCTGGCCCGATCCCACAGAAGAGCTTCTGTAACACAAATTGCTGAAAAAGTTAATGCTGGCTATGCTAGAAAGGCTTCAGAACACACAGTAGATTGTAGCTTGCTGTGTTTGGTGCTGCATAGCTCATGTTGACCTCTCTCCACTGCCAAAAGTACATACAGTATGCAGGGAAGCATCAGAACAAGACCATGGAGCAAGGGAAGAATGTGGCCTGGTCTAATGAACCATGTTTTCTTTTACATCATGTGGACGTCTGGGAGCGTGTTCATCAATATGCACTGTGGGAAGACAGCGGATGCAGTGTGATGTTCTGCTGGGAAACCTTGGGTCCTGGCAAAAAACAATGCTTTTGCATTGCAGTGTATTAGTGGCTGTCCGTGTAAAACGGACAGGCATCTGCTAGACCATGCCTCTGGCATGGCCTAGCAGGCATGACTAGTGGCAGACCTGCTAGAAAGGTTTCAGAACACACAGTGCATTGTAACTTGCTGTGTTTGGTGCTACGTAGCTCATGTTGACCTCTCTCCAATGACAAAAGCACATATATTGTGCAGGGAAGCATCAGAACAAGACCATGGATCAATGGAAGAAGGTGGCCTGGTCTGATGAACCATGTTTTCTTTTACATCATGTGGACGTCCGGGAGCATGTGCATCAGTATGCACTGTGGGGAGAAGGCGGAGGCAGTGTTTTCTACTGGGAAATCTTGGGTCCTGGCATGTGGATGTTACTTTAGGGCTACATTCACACGAGCGTATCAGAAAAACGCATGTGAATCTGGTTTGTGTGTGTTGCGTTATGCATCAGCGGGCTTTGTGAATGGCATGCGTTTTTCACGCTCTCGCAAAGCACATCTTTTTTTCAATGGAATTGATGCCCAAATCACGTACAGCACATGGATGTGCATCCGTATGCTGTACGTGATTTTCACGCACACATTGCCTTCAATGGGCACATAGGTGAGTGAAAAACGCACCAATATAGGACATGCAGTGAGTTTTATGCAACGGACACTCGATGCGTGAAAACTCCTGCATGTGTGAATGGCCCCATTGAAATTAATAGGTCCGTGTGCTTTGCGTGATTTTCATGCACAGCACACGGACGAGTTTTACACTTGTCTGAATAAGCCCTAACACGTACCAACCTCCAAATTCCCCAGATCTCAACCCGATCAGGCATCTGTGTCTGATCTATGGAGCCTCTTCCTCAGAACTTAAAGGATCTGATACTAATGTCTTGATGGCAGATACCACAGGACACACTCAGAGGAATTGTTAAGTCCATGTCTTAATGGGTCAAAGCTGTTTTGATGGCATAAGGAGGCCCTACACAATATTAAACAGGTGCTCTGAATGTTTTGGATGAACGAATGAAGCATTCTCTGCGAAATGTGCGTCAGGTGTGATGGGTCCTCCTGTTGCATTGTTTAGGCTTCTTCTGCAAATGGTACATGTTCCATTACTTATTGATGCACTTTTATTCCCTTGGGGGTCGTAACTTTTGTATCCATGGCACTCTTGTGTGTATCACTGCCAATTACCGTTCTGTAAGGATGTTTTCCCTTTTTGTATTCATGTCAGAGCTGTTTCATTAAAGCCTTCTGTATAAATATATATATAATTATATATATATATATATATATATATATATATATATATATATATATATATATACACACACAATACCGTTCAAAAGTTTGGGGTCACCCAGACAATTTCGTGTTTTCCATGAAAACTCACACTTATATTTATCAAATGAGTTGCAAAATTACTAGAAAATATAGTCAAGACATTGACAAGGTTAGAAATAATGTTTTTATTTGAAATAATAGTTTTCTCCTTCAAACTTTGCTTTTGTCAAAGAATGGTCCATTTGCAGCAATTACAGCATTGCAGACCTTTGGCATTCTAGCTGTTAATTTACTGAGGTAATCGGGAGAAATTTCACCCCATGCTTTCAGAAGCCCCTCCCACAAGTTGGATTGGCTAGATGGGCACTTCTTGCGTACCATACAGTCAAGCTGCTCACACAACAGCTCTATGGGGTTGAGATCTGGTGACTGCGCTGGCCACTCCATTACAGATAGAATACCAGCTGTCTGCTTCTTCCCTAAATAGTTCTTGCATAATTTGGACGTGTGCTTTGGGTCATTGTCCTGTTGTAGGATGAAATTGGCTCCAATCAAGCGCTGTCCACAGGCTATGGCATGGTGTTGCAAAATGAAGTGATAGCCTTCCTTATTCAAAATCCCTTTTACCTTGTACAAATCTCCCAGAAGAAAGTAGAGAGATGATCCAGCGATGTACGGTGAGTAAAAGGAAATCCTAGTTTCCACTTTATTGAACAGTCAAATTGACAGTAGACACACAGGAGGGTGAACGCAATGTAGGTGGTCTTCCAAGGCAAATAGTAGAAGCCTACGCGTTTCGAATACACACAGTATTCTTAATCATGGCTGATTACAGTATGTGAGTGCAAGCTCTTCTCAATAAATACACTGGAGAGGAGGATATGGGGGGCATTGACACAAGACCGACGCCCATAGCCCAAAATAGTGCAGCTGGAACCTTTAACCCCTGTTAACCTGGAAATGAGGAGGACACAAAAACACTAGTAATAAATGTGGTCATACACAAATGGTCCCAAAGAAAGAGGTATTAAGATATGGCCAGCAATTATATATAAACTACCATAAAAACAGCAAGCCTGATGAAATATAAATCTGTTAAATGGATGTATTTATCAAAATCCAGTGTAAAAAAATTGAAAAGAGCTCCCAGAACACAACCGAACATAAACATAAAAAGAAAAAGGAAACATTTTATTGCTAAATAAGGAAAACAATAATAAAGCCATAAAAGACATGTAGCAAATATAAATAGATAGTTATATTAAAAATAACTATTGGTGGTAACTGATGAAAGATATCAGATAATACCCAACATAGCAATTAAAAAGGCAAAAAAAAAAAAAAGATATTTTGTCTGAACTATGGAATAATATAGTTACCTCCTGTTCATTTGGGAGGGAGATGTATCTGCCATACCGGATTTTATGACCTACATTAATTCCAATGTTTTCAATTTGCAGTTCACCCATATTTTCCATTCCAATTCTATCAAGTTTTTGGACTTGACCCTGTCTGGTATAGTTGTGGAAACTATCTGCACTAACACCTTTCATAAACCCATATCTGGCAACACCATTCTCCATGCCAGTAGTTGCCATCCAAAGCATACCATCTCGTCAATACCGGTTGGCAAACTCACAAGGGCAAAAAGGAACTGCAGCAGTAAGCAAAGCTTTGAAGTAGAGCAACAAAAAATCTGCAAACAATTATCCAGGAGAGGGTATAAAAACTGGACCCTTAACAGAGCCCAAGCTTTAGTTAAAATTAAAGACAGGGAGGATTTACTCTCTATAGACAGAGTCGGCAATATTAGTGATTCCATTTCTAACATAAATTCAGAGAAACCCACGCTCATCCTTCAATTTAGTAACCAATATAACGAGATTCGGAATATGATTAACCGATATATCCGTATGCTTTATGAGGATGCTAAATTGGAAAAAATACTCAAAAACGGATATCGCATAGTTTCCAGGAGAGCGCCAACCTTGGGTAATATTCTCTCTCCCTCATCTCTGTCATCACATACTATTCCAACTTGGCACTAACATACAGGTTTTTATAAATGTGGGACGCACCCATGCAAAGTGTGCGCGGTCACTAAAACCACCAAGAAATTTTCCAACTCCAGTGGGGAATTGGATTTCCCAATAAAAACGCACATCAATTGTAACAGTCACCATGTTGTCTACATAATAGAATGTATTAGCTGCAATTTAAAGTATGTTGGATGTACTACTAGAAAGCTTAAGATTAGGATACTTGAACATCTCAGTTACATTAGAAATCCAGCTATCGTAAACATCTCAAATGCCAGCAGACACTTCATATCGTGCCACAATAGAAACATCAATTCTTTCCAAACATATGCTATTGAAAGAATCAGGAATTGCAACAGGGGAGGCGACTTAAAACACAGACTGCTAACACGGGAAGCATTTTGGATTTTCAATCTTAATACAAGATTTCCTTTAGGCTTAAATCTCAAAAAGGAGCTTATGTTAAATTATTAACAATACACCTGTGTTATTACAATTGGGCAACTGATCACTAATACCAAAATATCTCCAATAATAATAATTTTTTGCAGTGATACGATATGTTGCTCATTCAATTATATCAATATATGCGCTCCCACATTTTCATATTTCATGCTCTACTTCTTGACACCAATTATGTGGTAAATTACCATGTTTTGTGCTAATCTTCTATTATATTTGAATACTGGCACAGAAACAGGGGCAATACAGTGCCATTTCGATCCACTCTCTTCTGTGTGCTATGTGTCCATTCACACCTGTTGTTGTTTTGCTGCAGTTTTTTTTTTATAGGTTTCCGCCCTTTTTTTGCAAAACAATGCATATATTGTCAACATTCATACTATGAAAAGGTTTACATGGCAGGTGGAACATGCCCCCTATATATATATATATATATATATATATATATATATATACACACATAGGTAGTTCATCTATGTTATTCCATAGTTCAGACAAAATATCTTTTTTTTTTTTTTTTGTCTTTTTAATTGCTATGTTGGGTATTATCTGATATCTTTCATCAGTTACCACCAATAGTTCTTTTTAATATAACTATCTATTTATATTTAAAAAAAAATATAGTCTGGGGATCCTTGTCGTGGATTGCGAGCTTGCGTCCTTTTGGCCAAAATGATCACTAATACCCCAGGTATTTTTCATTATTACTTATATTCGCTTCTTTTGGACACAGCCAGGTCTTTAATGCTGGGAGAGCATGGTGTGTTGTTGTTTGGCCTAGCAAGCAGGGTAGCCCGCTCTATGAATTATCAAGGCGTCACAAATAGGCTTCTACCTGGCTAGTCACGTTGCGCCTCATGACTTACACACTATTCCTCCATGTTTCACACACTTGCATCCCATTATTCATTTATTTTTTAGGCACTTTACTCATTACTGCCCCCTATATTTCACTCACATTATTACACTTGCACATACACTATTCATTTATTATTTCTTACTACACATCCCATGCACCACATACCACTCCCCTCAAGACTAGTGGGAGTGGCTATTATTATTTAAAGCACCTGCTCACTCGCCTTCATCAGCGTTTCAGACCTGGCTGTGTCCATTTGTAAGTATGGCCTTTTTCGGTGTTTTTGCATAAATGTCCTTGTTTTTATCTGTTTTGTCTGTGCATCAGGAGCTTTTCGCTCCAGTTAGGGACTCGCAAGTCTGGGGATCCTTGTCGTGGATTGCGAGCTTGCGTCCTTTTGGCCAAAATGATCACTAATACCCCAGGTATTTTTCATTATTACTTATATTCGCTTCTTTTGGACACAGCCAGGTCTTTAATGCTGGGAGAGCATGGTGTGTTGTTGTTTGGCCTAGCAAGCAGGGTAGCCCGCTCTATGAATTATCAAGGCGTCACAAATAGGCTTCTACCTGGCTAGTCACGTTGCGCCTCATGACTTACACACTATTCCTCCATGTTTCACACACTTGCATCCGATTATTCATTTATTTTTTAGGCACTTTACTCATTACTGCCCCCTATATTTCACTCACATTATTACACTTGCACATACACTATTCATTTATTATTTCTTACTACACATCCCATGCACCACATACCACTCCCCTCAAGACTAGTGGGAGTGGCTATTATTATTTAAAGCACCTGCTCACTCGCCTTCATCAGCGTTTCAGACCTGGCTGTGTCCATTTGTAAGTATGGCCTTTTTCGGTGTTTTTGCATAAATGTCCTTGTTTTTATCTGTTTTATCTATTTATATTTGCTACATATCTTTTATGGCTTTATTATTGTTTTCCTTATTTAGCAATAAAATGTTTCCTTTTTCTTTTTATGTTTATGTTCGGTTGTGTTCTGGGAGCTCTTTTCAATTTTTTTACACTGGATTTTTATAAATGCATCCATTTAACAGATTTATATTTCATCAGGCTTGCTGTTTTTATGGTAGTTTATATATAATTGCTGGCCATATCTTAAGACCTCTTTCATTGGGACAATTTGTGTATGACCACATTTATTACTAGTGTTTTTGTGTCCTCCTGATTTCCAGGTTAAAAGGGGTTAAATGTTCCAGCTGCATTATTTTTGGCTATGGGCGTCGGTCTTGTGTCTATGCCGCCCCATATCCTCCTCTCCAGTGTATTTATTGAGAAGAGCTTGCACTCACATACTGTTATCAGCCATGATTAAGAATACTGTGTGTATTCGAAACGTGTAGGCTTCTACTATTTGCCTTGGAAGACCACCTACATTGCGTTCACCCTCCTGTGTGTCTACTGTCAATTTGACAGTTCAATAAAGTGGAAACTAGGATTTCCTTTTACTCACCGTACGTCACTGGATCATCTCTCTACTTTCTCCTTGTTTGCCGTGTGCCGTCGCGGAGAAACGGGCGAGTTCTGAGGGCAGGACGCTGAGCTGGTTACATAGTTACATAGTTAGTACGGCTGAAAAAAGACACATGTCCATCAAGTTCAACCAAGGGACGGGAAAAGGGAAGGAAACATTTCTACACATAGGAGCTAATACTTTTTTGTTCTAGGAAATGATCTAACCCTTTTTTAAAGCCATCTACTGTCCCTGCTGTGACCAGCTCCTGCGGTAGGCTATTCCATAGATTCACAGTTCTCACGGTAAAGAAGGCTTGTCGCCTCTGCAGGTTGAACCTTTTTTTCTCCAGACGGAGGGAGTGCCCCCTTGTTTTTTGAGGGGGTTTTACAAGGAACAGGATTTCACCATATTTTTTGTATGTGCCATTTATATATTTATATAAGTTAATCATGTCCCCCCTTAGTCGTCTTTTTTCAAGGCTAAATAGGTTTAATTCTTTTAATCTTTCCTCATAACTTAAATTCTCCATGCCCCTAATTAGCTTCGTTGCTCTTCTTTGTATTTTTTCCAACTCCAGGGCATCCTTTCTATGAACTGGAGCCCAGAACTGAACTGCATATTCTAGATGAGGCCTCACTAATGCTTTGTAATGTGGCAATATTACATCCCTGTCCCGTGAGTCCATGCCTCTTTTAATACACGACAATATCCTGCTGGCCTTTGAAGCAGCTGATTGACACTGCATGCTGTTATTGAGTTTATGATTTACAAGTACACCCAGATCCTTCTCAACAAGTGAATCCGCCAGTGTAGCTCCCCATAGGACATATGATGCATGCAGGTTGTTGGTACCCAGATGCTTTACTTTTTTTTTACTTTACATTTATCTACATTAAACTTCATCTGCCAAGTGGACGCCCAAACACTTAGTTTGTTTAAATCTGCCTGCAACTCATGAACATCTTCCATAGACTGAACTATATTACATAGCTTGGTGTCATCTGCAAAAATAGAAATAGTGCTATTAATCCCATCCTCTATATCATTAATAAATAAGTTGAATAATAGTGGTCCCAGCACTGAACCCTGGGGTACACCACTTATTACCGGGGACCATTCAGATTAGGAATCATTGACCACAACTCCCTGGATACGGTCCTTGAGCCAATTCTCAATCCAATTACAAACTATATTTTCTAAACCTATAGTCCTTAATTTACCCATTAGGCGTCTATGGGGGACAGTGTCAAATGCCTTTGCAAAGTCCAAAAACACTATATCCACAGCGGCCCCTCTGTCTAGTCTTCTGCTTACCTCTTCATAAAAACAGATTAGGTTAGTTTGACAACTTCTGTCCTTAGTAAAACCGTGCTGCCTGTCACTTATAATACTATTTTTTGTCACATAATCCTGTATATAGTCCCTCAATAGCCCCTCAAACATTTTCCCCACGATGGATGTTAAGCTTACTGGTCTATAATTACCCGGCGAAGACCTAGAACCCTTTTTGAAAATAGGCACCACATTTGCGCTGCGCCAGTCCCTTGGCACTATACCAGTCACTAGAGATTCTCTGAATATTATGAAAAGGGGGACAGAAATAACTGAACTAAGCTCTTTAAGAATTCTAGGGTGTAACCCATCTGGTCCCGGGGCCTTGTGCACATTTATTTTATTTAATTTAGCTTGGACCATATCTACATTCATCCAATTCAGTATATCAACTGATATATTAACAGCACTGGCACCGGCTACATCAGCTGCTCTTTCTTCTGTTGTATATACAGAGCTAAAGAACCCATTTAGTAACTCTGCCTTCTCTTGATCCCCTGTGACCAACTCCCCATTACCATTATCTAGGGGTCCTACATGTTCAGACCTTTGCTTTTTAGCATTTATATACTTGAAGAATTTTTTGGGATTTGTTTTACTATCCTTGGCCACCTGCCTTTCATTTTGTATTTTTGCTAATTTTATTACCTTTTTACAGATTTTATTAAGCTCTTTATATTTTACAAAGGCTGCAGATGTACCCTCAGATTTGTATTTTTTAAATGCCCTTTTTTTGTCATGTATTGCCCCTTTCACAGAAGGTGTAAGCCATGTGGGGTTTAATTTGAGTCGTTTATACTTGTTACCTATAGGAATAAATTTTGCACTATAATAACTCAAACTAGATTTGAAAATCTCCCATTTATCATTTGTTCCATTATTTGACATTAGTTCTTCCCAGTCTATATCCTGAATTGCCGCCCTCATCCTGGGGAAATTGGCTTTCTTAAAATTAAATGTTTTTGCCCTCCCAGCCTGCGTTTGTTTTTTACAGTATAGGTAAAATGTAACTATATTATGATCACTGTTACCGAGGTTTTCACGAACATTGACATTCCCAACAAGATCTGCATTATTAGAAATTACCAGATCCAACAGAGCTTCACCTCTAGTCGGGTCTTCCACAGACTGGCCCATAAAATTATCCTGCAACAGGTTGAGGAAATGTCTCCCCTTTGCAGTTGGCTTTGTCAAGGCGCTCTCAGCGTTAAACGGCCGTTGGCATTTTTCACATCATCATTGACCGAGATCTGTTCAAATAAATCCTTTCATTGCCACTGCGATGAGTGCCTTGTACATTCCTCCTGTCCATCAGCAGTTTAAACAGGCTTCGCTTTAGAAGCAAATGGAGAAACTAAAAGGTCCTTAGTTTCAGGATAACATACAACTCAAGTTCAGTGCTTCTCACCAAGCTTTGTAGGTTCAGTCCAAATGTGCTTGCTCTTTGCACCCTGGTAAATTCTGGCATTGCACTCCCAGTCTGGTCTTTCTGCAACACCACACACTCCACACTGCTCTCTAGCAGTCTTCTTTATTAGTCTCTCTGGACACATGTGGACTCAAGGTTCAGTTAGACAACACCAGGCATGGAGTATGGAGCGACCTTCTTATGTATTCAGTCACCCATAAAACATGGACCCAAACTCCAATTACTTACATTTCTGAGACAAGAAGCCTCAATAGTATTTGACCTGATGATGACGCCGGTTCGGTGTAGAAATGCGTAGTCCATTTTATGTTGGTTCCAATAAATGTAGTCTTGTTTTGAACTACTGGATTGTCCTCTATTGGATGTTATCAGCGCAAATTTTTTGGAAGCTCCATATTTTTGCATATATGTATATATATATATATATATATATATATATATATATATATAAAAGAAGCCTCAATGACACATATCTGCCATCAACTACTTTACCCACTGATTGTATATATATATATATATATATATATATATATATTATTACATATATATATATATATATATATATATATATATATATATATATATATATAAAAGTAATGTTGCATTTGTTTTCTTGGCATCAGGAAAGCCCGTAATAATTCTTATATTCAGTCTGTGTGTGCATTAAATGGGTTTTCGTAACTAAACAATCCAATTCAGTTAAACGAAACAATGCAAACAAATCTTTTTGCAATATACTTACGTTAGAACCAATGTTCTTGGCGGCGTATCGCATCTTCTGTCACGTGACCGCTCGCTAACACAAAATCCCAACTTCCTCCCCAGCCCCGTCCATGAGCTCTAAGTTCTGATTTTCTGTTCTGTGAGTGTACGGTCACGTCACAAATAACGTAACTGTGCCATGTCTTTAGGGGGTTGTACAATGTACTACTCATCCTATTCAGAGCATGCGTGGTTAACACACACTCCGTGTCCAACATGAATGCTCTGTTATCTTATATGCCTGCAGCTTCTACTGTCAGCTAAGCCGACGTGTATTTCCCATTGTGCATGCGCCATTCCCTACCAATATAAATTTTAGAAAGATATTATAGGCAGTCTCTACTTATTCTAATGAATCTATCACTAGTCAAAACATCTGTATGTCCTTGTTGTTTGGGACACAAAATATATAGTTTAGCATCTGCTCTCACTAATAGAATGAGAGCACTAAAATGGTGATGGAGTTTACTAATTTATTAACTCTGGGTGGAGTAAGTCCCTTCTGGTGCATTGCATGCTGGGACACAAGCGGTGCATGCAGGGAGCAGAAACACGGGAAGAGAAGGGGAACAAACATACTGAGGTAAACAAACCTCAAAAGGTAAACAATACAGCGTAATGTTACAATAAATAATTTAAATTGAGAAAACGATAGTCAGAGTGCATTAATATATTTGGTGCCTGCTATTCTGCATGCATTCCGGACTCACTCACTTTTCATATAGGATAACTAATCGGTGTCATTATTATAGAAAGGAGTCAGAACACACAGTACATCACAGCTTGCTGCATTTGGTGCTTCGAGCAATATAAGGCAAGTTGTTTTATTTGCTTTAACTAATCGGGCTGTAGATATACTGCATTATCTATCTATCTATCTATCTATCTATCTATCTATCTATCTATCTATCCATCTAATGATATATATATACAGTATCCCAGGAAATTATTACGTACGTGTAGGTACAAGATTGCATCTTCTTCCAATGCTGGTACCTTCGCTGAAGCAAAATCTTCCAAACAACATGAACGTATCCCATTTGTTACCACATATAACGATTTAAGTGGAGAGGTGTCGAAAATTGTTAATAAACATTGGGGCATCATACAAAATAGCTACAAACATATTGGGCCATTCAAGAACAAACCTCTTATGTCATACAGACGTCCACAGAATTTACGGGACAAATTGGTTAACAACGTAGGTGGGAAAACATGTGCGACAAACCAACAAACATTCCTCAGACCTAGAAAAATGGGCAATTTCCCTTGCCTGCACTGTGTTAATTGTCGGTTCATGTGCAAGGGAAACTTTTTTGAGCATCCTGTTACGCACAAACAACATAAAAGAAAACTATTTCTTACTTGTGATACTGGGTGGGTTATATATGTTCTTTGGTGACCTTGTTTTCTGCTTTATGTGGGTGAAACCACTTGCGACTTTAAAACCCGTTTTAACAACCATAGGCACTCCATTCGCAAAAAGAGACGTGATTTGCCAGTGGCAAAACACTTCTGTGATTTAGGGCACTCAGAGAAGGAATTGAAATTTATGATCCTTGAACACATTCCCATTCCTTACAGGGGGGGGGGGAGATAGACGCAGACTTTTACATAAATGTGAACTTAAATAGATAAATTTATTGGGCTCCTTACATCCTACGTGCCTTAATATCAAATTTAATATGGGGAGATTGAATTAATTAACACATGGCATTTGCAATGTTGGGTGCCCATGCAGTGTCCTCCGTATTGAATGTTTTTGTACACGCATGCATGTAATAGCATGCGGTATGTGATACATGTTATACAACAATTTTTTTTTCATATTTATTGGGACAATCTTGTTAAGTAATGTTTTATTTATATAAATTATTGATGTTTTTCAGATAACCATTGGAACATCGTGACCACTCACCAGCTCTACATGTACCGGGATATAATGATCCGCATCCACATCTGCCCGACTAATCCTGCTAGTCCAGTAGTACATAATCAGATGTATATATATATAAAAATTATGTAAAAATTGTTTGACCATCTTGATACATTATATGAGTTCCGTTTCTTACCCCAAGGGCACTACTAATATCATAAATGTAGCACTGTTATGTTGTACAGTGCTCTGTCTCAGATATTAGGTCATCGTCATTTAAATATCAGTCCTGGATTGCAGTCCGGCAGATTCAGATGCTAGTTGACACACCTCATTTCTACTTCCTGTATTGCTTGTGTAAAGGATCTGCCAGGCACAGCTTCGGGGCTAACGCCCATAGATAATCAGTCTGCACCTGCTTCTATGTCTGTGAGACTGACTCCATCTTCCACCACTCAGGGTGGCAGGCTTAGGAGTGGGAGAACCTATCACAGCCTGGCCAGACGGAGCTAGCTCCCGCCCTCTGTCTATTTATACCTGCCTTTCCTGTTCCTCCTTTGCTTGTGATTCTTCTCGTTTGGTTTCCTGGCCCTGCTGCAGCTTCTTGTACCATTGTCCTTGCTTCATATTGAACCCGGCTTGGTGACTACTCTCCTGCTCTGCGTTTGGTACCTCGTGCACTCCTGGTTTGACTCGGCTTGTTTACTACTCTTCTGCTCTGCGTTTGGCACCTCGTACTCTCCTGGTTTGACTCGGCTTGTTCACTTCTCTTGTTGCTCACGGTTTTGCCATGGGCAACTGCCCCTTTCTCCCCCTAGCTCTGTGTACCCTTGTCTGTTTGTCTGTCGTGCACTTATTGAGCGTAGGGACCATCGCCCAGTTGTACCCCGTCGCCTAGGGCGGGTCGTTGCAAGTAGGCAGGGACTGAGTGGTGGGTAGATTAGGGCTCACTTGTCTGTCTCCCCACCCCCGTCATTATAGCTTGCTGTGTGGAACTCACTAACTGGCTTGAGTGTCAATTGTTGCTATGCAACTCCAGTCTTCATTCTTCTTTATGAGAGCATGCGCAGTAGAAGGGAGAGGACTCTAATGAGCTTGTGGATTCAACAGGTGGAACGAACCTGCCTCTCCTTTTCACAAATTTACATAGACTAGCCCGGATTGGTGAATGGTCGGATGTTCTCCACCCACACACATATTGTTGCATTTTCAATTTCATGACAATCATACAGATTTTGCATGTTTTAATAATGTTTTTGTAATTTTGTATTCACTGTTGTCAACACTGGTAATTGATCACTAGAAATCTTTTAAAAAGATTTAGAGCTTAAACTAACCACCCATGGCACTGTCATAGCAACGCTTCAATTTTTTCCAGCTGCTTTGTGCCCTGGCTGCACCCTGTGATAGCGTTTCATCACATGTGACCGTTGCAGCCAATCACAGGTCACATGTTATGAAGTGTTATTGCAGGAGGCCCCCTGGACACAGAACAGCCTTAAAGAGCAGGAAAACCTTGCTATGGCAATGGTAGAAGAGGTGACTATAGGCCTTTTTTCTGCAGCGGTCAATCAGGTCAATTAAAGCATTATTTGGTGAAAATATTCATCCGGATATCATATCATGACCTTATGCCTTATGTACACGACAGTGTGCGCATCCCGAGTCACGACAGTGATCCGTGGAAAGATAGGACATGTCCTATCTTTCCATGGATTGGAGAATCTGGTCAGTTTTCACAGACCCGATTCACACTGTAACGTCTGCTGTTGCAGACTACAGATTCCTATCTTCCTTCAGACGTCTTCCTCCCCAGAGATTCCAGCACATGCGGCAGTCGAGTCCTGCAGTGACCACTTGGGTGCGTGCTCGAGCTGATTCCCGGCCTGAGTTTACTGTCGTGATGAGTGTGTGGAACCACGGGCCGTACCGCCGTAGCGGGTTAGCAGCTGGCCAAACAGGATACCAAGGCAAAGTCAATAGTTTGAAAAAGGGTACCTGTGGCAATACAGACAGGCTTGGATGGGACCTTGGCAGCAGGCAGACACCAGGCGTGGTGAAATATAGCAGGTGTAGTATATGACACAACACGACTCCAACTCTCTACGGCACAGGAACAAGTTAGCACGGGACACAGTGTACATGTAGCAGGAATGGGAACACTGGGAACTGAAAAACACTAAGGGACCATTTGCAAAGACTAATATGGGTAACACAACAAAGCTCAGGCAATGAAGGAAGGGGCAGGGCCCTTCTTATAGTCCAGGGTGATCATGGGAGCAAACAGTCACACTAAAACGTGTGTGCGCTGGCTCATTAAGGCCGGGAATGAGCTCGAGCGTGCACCCTAGTGGTCACTGCAGGACAGGACGTCCGCATGTGCTGGCATCTCCGGGAAGGAAGATGTTTGCAGGATGATAGGAGTCTGCGGTCTGCGACCGCAAACGTTAGACACCCACTAAAGTGAATGGGTCCATGAAGACTAACGGGTGGCACTTGGATACCGTTAAAAATGTCCCGAGTCGCACATCGGTCATGTGCAACTGGCATAAGACAGGCACATTTTCCATTGCCCTGTTTTCAGGCAAAAACACTCTCTAGTGCTATCATCATCACCACAATCTTCAATAGTCCTATGGTAGAAGTTAAAATGTGTCTGTATTCATTTAAGTCATTTGAATTCGAGCTTATTTGTTGTTTGTTCATGATTAATATTAATAGGTTATTTTCAGTAGTTGTGTTCGACACTTCTAAAGGTCATAATATTGCAGATAGTTTGCAAATTTGTTTTAGTCCGCAAATGTTCAGGTGAAGTTTAGGAACCATAAAGAAACATATCTAATCATCTGATGTAGAATGATGAATAATGAACAAAGGTGATCAGGATCTATTATTTTTCAATGAACTATCCATTTGAAGAGTCTTTCACTCTGATCCTTCAAATTCAAGGTGCCTTGTACACTCTAAGTTCTCAACACCAGAGACGGCTCCAGGTTTATTGTGAGCCCTTGGGCGATAGAGTCACAGTAGGCCCCTTTATGTCTCAAATTCTTTCATCCAGTATATTAAGTATATTATACACCACTTTTGCTTTCAATTAAACCTACACTGAGTGAGGAAGGGTAAATGGATTGGAGAACCTCAATTATACTAACCGTATGTCTATATTAACATATTGACAACCAAGTGATTGGTGGTTAATGATGCCATTTCTTTAAACAATGTAATTAATACATATTTATGTAAAATACACAGAATTATTTCTATTTTATACATAATCAGAGAAAATACAGAAGTGTGAATATTATAACAGGGTAATTTACAGAGTTTGATCTTTCTCTTCTTCATATTATTGGAGTCCTGGTATATAGCTATTATAGGAATGCAGGTTTTTGGATCACAGATTATTCAACGACTGTAAAGTTTTAAAACTTAACCTTTAATAGAAATACAAATTAGTGAGTAAGAATCAAGTCTATGTCAAAGAAAAAGGTCAGTTAGAAGCAGAGGTCTTTAATATACTTATTTGAAGATTCTCAGGCTTGTTCTGGGCTTTGAGTAAAATAACCCATTATTAGGAAACAAACGTATGTAAAAATAGGAAGGATTGCTATAGCTGAGGTTTGCGTCACAGTTTAATATCTCAATAGAATAAATCAAATGTCCTTTCATATGCACAAATACTTTCTTTTAATGTAGAAAATATGGAAATGACTCGATACATTTAAATAATCAAGGTGGAGGAGGATGGGCCCTGATTGACTGTGGCTAGAAACATTTTGATCTTCAATCACTGATGAAAGAAAAAACTCTATTACTTATTATGTCACAAAAAGAAGCTGCTGATTGTTTTGAACTTGCTGATACAGGAAACAATTGGAGAAATTATCATATAGAAATGTAGCAGAGCTGACTGTCAATTGATACAGTGTATGACATCACACTGGGGCAGAGTTCCTATTCAAAATGCAGCAGAATTCTGTCTCACATGCCGTGCGAGACATTTATTAACTGTTTTAGACATTTTTTTTAACATGCTCGGGTAAGGTGGCGCGGTTTAGTGGGAAAGAGGCATTACCTAAGAAAATATGGCGTGATTTAAAATGTGACAGCGGTCATCAAAAATGCGCCAACATTTTGGCGCAATAAAGCTAGCGTAAACTAAGCCAACTTATAGGTGGTATAAGGCGGAGAAACGTGTCTAGCATGTCTAGCTAGATGCGCCAAATTTATCATGCACTAGGCGCCAAATTTGGGGCATTTTCTGACTGCCTTGTTTAAGTTTACACTGTATAAAACTTCCACAGTATTAATAAATCTGCCCCAATTTGTTTTCGTGATGATTATCCGAGACTGTAAGTAAACCTTTTAAGTTCTCCTAATTCAAATTAGCAGTTAAAAGGACCATTTTGTGTATGAAATAGCAAATCTTTTACCAAGATATAAGATATTCAGAACATACAAGTTAAGAAAAGCACAGATCAGCGCACAAAAAAAAAGCTGCACCTGTCACTCACCTTTTCCAGCTGATCCTGTGTTGCTTCTATTTTGGCACTGCAGCCTTTGGTTGTGGTTCCTCCATGCCTCTTTACCTCCTACAATAAAGGGTCAATGCGAGGTTGGAGCACCAAGGACAATACAGGTCTTATATTATGGGAGGGTCTTTTTGTGGTCACTACCTGACAAGGCATTTAGTATCTACTCCAAAATGATCTGTAATGCTGTTTCTGTTGGTCCCTGACTATACAGTGAAGGAAATAAGTATTTGATCCCTTGCTCATTTTGTAAGTTTGCCCACTGTCAAAGTCATGAACAGTCTAGAATTTTTAGGCTAGGTTAATTTTACCAGTGAGAGATAGATTATATATATAAAAAAAAAAGAAAATCACATTGTCAAAATGATATATATTTATTTGCATTGTGCACAGAGAAATAAGTATTTGATCCCCTACCAACCATTAAGAGTTCAGCCTCCTCCAGACCAGTTACACGCTCCAAATCAACTTGGTGCCTGCAGTAAAGACAGCTGTCTTACATGGTCACCTGTATAAAAGACTCCTGTCCACAGACTCAATTAATCAGTCTGACTCTAACCTCTACAACATGGGCAAGACCAAAGAGCTTTCTAAGGATGTCAGGGACAAGATCATAGACCTGCACAAGGCTGGAATGGGCTACAAAACCATAAGTAAGACGCTGGGTGAGAAGGAGACAACTGTTGGTGCAATAGTAAGAAAATGGAAGACATACAAAATGACTGTCAATCGACATCGATCTGGGGCTCCATGCAAAATCTCACATCGTGGGGTATCCTTGATCCTGAGGAAGGTGAGAGCTCAGCCGAAAACTACACAGGGGGAACTTGTTAATGATCTCAAGGCAGCTGGGACCACAGTCACCAAGAAAACCATTGGTAACACATTACGCCGTAATGGATTAAAATCCTGCAGTGCCCACAAGGTCCCCTTGCTCAAGAAGGCACATGTACATGTACATGTACATGTCTGGAGTTTGCAAATGAACATCTGCATGATTCTGAGAGTGATTGGGAGAAGGTGCTGTGGTCAGATGAGACTAAAATTGAGCTCTTTGGCATTAACTCAACTCGCCGTGTTTGGAGGAAGAGAAATGCTGCCTATGACCCAAAGAACACCGTCCCCACTGTCAAGCATGGAGGTGGAAACATTATGTTTTGGGGGTGTTTCTCTGCTAAGGGCACAGGACTACTTCACCGCATCAATGGGAGAATGGATGGAGCCATGTACCGTCAAATCCTGAGTGACAACCTCCTTCCCTCCACCAGGACATTAAAAATGGCTCGTGGCTGGGTCTTCCAGCACGACAATGACCCGAAACATAATGCCAAGGCAACAAAGGAGTAGCTTAAAAAGAAGCACATTAAGGTCATGGAGTGGCCTAGCCAGTCTCCAGACCTTAATCCCATCGAAAACTTATGGAGGGAGCTGAAGATCCGAGTTGCCAAGCGACAGCCTCGAAATCTTAATGATTTACAGATGATCTGCAAAGAGGAGTGGGCCAGAATTCCAGCTAACATGTGTGCAAACCTCATCATCAACTACAAAAACCGTCTGACTGCTGTGCTTGCCAACAAGGGTTTTGCCACCAAGTATTAAGTCTTGTTTGCCAAAGGTATCAAATACTTATTTCTCTGTGCACAATGCAAATAAATATATATAATTTTGACAATGTGATTTTCTGTTTTTTTTTAAATATAATCTATCTCTCACTGTTAAAATTAACCTAGCCTAAAAATTCTAGACTGTTCATGTCTTTGACAGTGGGCAAACTTACAAAATCAGCAAGGGATCAAATACTTATTTCCTTCACTGTAACTATGTTCCAACATGCTCAGCTCCAGAAACTGTGAGTCTCTTAGGGTATGTTCAGATGGCTTATTTTCAGCCGTTTTTCGGGCCGTAAACGCCACAAAAAATGTCTGAAAATATGGGGGCTGAATGCCTCCAAACATCTGCCCATTGATTTCAATGGAAAACACGGCGTTTCGTTACCACGGGGCATTTTTTTATGCTGCCATTTGTAAAAACGTCATGTAAAAAATAGCCCCGTAAAAAAGAAATCCGTGTCACACCTTGAGCCGTTTTTGGAGCCGTTTTTCATTGTCTCAATATAAAAACAGCTCTAAAAATGGCCGGAAAAAACGCATCAAAAAACGCCTGATGCATAAAAACCGGCAGAAAATCAGAGGCTGTTTTCCCTTGAAAACAGCTCCGTATTTTCCAGCCGTTTTTTGTTTGCTGTGTCAACATACCCTAACTATCTAAAACCCCTAGGTCAAGCAACACAGCTCAGTAGCTTCCAATGTCAGTTGCTGAGGAACCAGTGAAACAAAGTTTCATGGTTACAGCCATCAGCAATAATGTAGATTACTATTGATAATTTACTATTATGACAGAGACCAGAGATAGTATAATAAATTTGCCAGGTTTGAGATCTGCAGAATGATTTGCATTTTGGTGAATTAATAAAAAAAATAGATTTTTCATAGTTACTCCTCTCTAACTGAGACCTTTTCAGGTTATGTTTACCCCCACCAGGACGCAACTGTATGACCTGGCGAGAGGTCCCTACTGCACAGTCACTGAACCATTCCCACTACACACTGTCCTAACGGACAGTGTCCGGGAACCAGGAGATCAGCTGTCCCCACCAACTGACACTCCCCTGTCGCCGGCCAGCGGTCCAATACCGTCAATTTTGGCAATTAACCCGCTAAATGCGGCGTTCAATAGCGATAAGCAAAGTTATAAGATAAAAAAACAAAAACTGCATTTTTTCCTATAATAAGAATTTTATTATAGGAAAAAAATGAAAAAGTTAAAAAAAGTACACATATTTGATATCACCACATTCGTAACAACCCAAACGGTAAAACTATAATGTTATTATTCCTGCACGGGGTACACCTCAAATAAATATGAAATAAAAAAACAATGCCAGAATCACTATTTTTTGGTCACCACCCCTTCTAAAACATAGAATAAAAAAGTGATCAAAAAGTCGCATGTACCCGAAAATAGTACCAATAAAAACTACAACCCGTCCCACAAAACACAAGCCCTTACACAGCTTTTTTGACTGCAAAATAAAAAGTTATTGCTCTCAGAATATGATTACACAAAAATATTATTAAAAAAAAATTTGGCCAATAACTGAATAATCTGATTATTACAGTTGACACAGATACATTTATTAATAGATAATACAAATTCCAGAAAGATTGTAATCCTTGTCTATTTCTTATATTTGGGTATTGTGCTTTGCCTCTAATATGTCATTTTTGAACATGCATAAATAAATGTCTACATACAAAAGAATAATTATAATCTGCCCTATCTAATTTGTATAATGATATAATATATTGTTAATAAATAGATTTCACATGCACAGAACCACTGCATGTATTCTAATGTCTGGTTGCTGTTATTTTTTCCCCATTTTGTTTGTTAGTACTGTATATATTATCTTTTATAATTGCAAGTGGTGCACCCTTGCCAACGAAGGGTGTAAGCAATAAACCTTATCGAAGAATGAAAATGCATGTTGACCTTTATGCCCTGCTAACAAGTCAAACCAATTAATGAGTATATTGGTACAGTGGTTTAACAACTTTCCAATGTAAGAAGGTCTGCTGCATTTATTTCAGATATAGCTAAATACACCTCTTGGAATTTGTTATAGCTTGGAGCATAATGTTAAGAAAATTAAGGATTCGTTTCCTATGAACTGCAGTTAACACTTTTTTTTAATGGTACACGGTTTCCTCAAAATATGCTACTCAAATTCATGTAGATTAGGAAATAATCCTAGATAGAATAAATGCACATTACAATAAATGTAGTTACTGCAATTTGTTATTACAATGTAGCTTGATAATATTATTAAAAATATAATAAGTATATAAATAAGTATGGGATTTTTAATAAGTCTTCAATTTGTCTCAAATACTAAAAAGAAAATTACAAAAAGTTTAAAATCATCCCTGTCATCCATAACTATTGCATGTCACAAGACTGTGGAAGGCAACGATTGGCTGCTGCTGTCACGTGATGTGCAGCATTAATGGTAATATCATTACAATGGATTCTAATAACGGAGTGGCTAGGACCACACATGCTGACAGAGGGGGAATGAAGAAGAATTTTAAAGATAAGTATAATACACAGTTGGCTGTTTTCGCAATTTATGTACAAAAGTTTATATGGAAAATCCTAGAAACTATTTTAACATATCAGCACTTAGTAGATTATTACTATTTGCTCTTCTTTGTTGTATTTTGTGTTTTACTTTGGATCATCTGTTTTAAAATAATGTAAAGCAGCAATAATGGTAATGCTGATGGCAATGTAAAATGCACTAAAATTCTACAGTTGTAGTCACACATTATTCTAGCCATCATAGAAATTCCTGAGTTCCTAGTTTCCAAAAAATGTACCAGATACTCGGTGACGCTCATTAATGACTGCCATCACAGTAACTCAGATTTCCACTCCAACTGACATATAAATCTTCATTGTTATACAGACTTACATTTCTGTTTGAAACAGTATTGTAGTTATTAGACCTCTCAACTTTGCCATTGTAAATTTTTCAGGTGCCACAGTGATCCATAATGGTTTCAGCAACAGTGTCTCATAACAGGTCACATTGTTCTTAGAACATGGATGGGCCACTGTTGCCACAGTTTAAAACAATCAGCAGCTTCTTTTTGTGCCATGATGTCACCCTACAGTGCCAGTGGCAGAGCCTCCATAACACTGTCAGCTATCGTGCCCCATAACAGTGGTGTCCACAGTGTTCTAGAATGATTGAAGCACAGTGTCCCATAATAATGCAACCCACATGTGTGCAACTCATCTGTGATGGTCATAGTGCTTCCATAATAGTAAGGGTATGTTCACACGATGAGAGGCATTTACGTGTGAAAAGACAGACTGTTAACAGCTGCCTCGTTTCACACGTAAATGCTCCTCCTCGCATTTTGCGAGCCGTCTGAGACGCTCGTAAATCTTGAGCTGTGCTTCATTGAGTTCAATGAAGAACAGCTCAAATTACGTGGCAAAGAAGTGCCCTGCACTTCTTTGCCGAGGCAGTCCATTTACGCGTCGTCGTTTGACAGCTGTCAAACGACGACGCGTAAATTGCAGGTCGTCTGCACAATACGTCGGCAAACCCATTCAAATGAATGGGCAGATGTTTGCCGACGTATTGTAGCCCTATTTTCAGGCGTAAAACGAGGCATAATACGCCTCGTTTACGCCTGAAAATAGGTCGTGTGAACCCAGCCTAACAGTGATAGCCGTGGCATCCCCACTGTGAAACATTTACCTATTTAGAGTCACTGTGCTGCTCTGCCTCATCTAACAATCAGTGGACCCCAACAGTAATTCTCTCCTTCTGTGTTTGAGGATAACAAAGTAGGAAATCTGCTGGGCAGAAGTGATTTGTAATAGCACAGAAACATAGGGTTCTTGGACAGCAGATTAGAGTCACAAATCTAGGCTCGTCCCTCTGAATCCAGAACATTTGGGAGCAGTGGCTTTAGTGTAAGGAATTTTTGAAAATACGGTATCCATACTGTACAGTACCTACCACCTATGGATGTCATGAAAGAAAGATTCTTATTGTTTCCAATTTATTATTGACAACAATTTCTCCAATTAATTATTAAAAATGAGTTAACTTTGCTTGCCAGAACCAGTATTCCTCCCACAGTTTATTTATGTCATCTGTGTAAATGAAACAAAGTACTTAATTGCTGAAAACAGATTTGTGACTCCAAGTCTGACCTTCTTCAGAACCCGCTAAGAACAGTTCTAATATGTACATGTACTCACCAGTATTAGGGCATGACCACACATGGCGGAATTCCTCCGCAACTGTCCGCATCAATGCCGCACAGAATCTGCGTTGCAGATTCTGCAGCGGATCTGCACAAAATGTGCAGAAAATTGATGCGGACTGGCCGCTGCGGACTGCAGGAAAAGTGCTTCTCTTCTCCCTATTCAGTGCAGGATAGAGAGAAGGGACAGCACTTTCCCTAGTGAAAGTCAAAGAATTTCATACTTACCGGCCGTTGTCTTGGTGACGCGTCCCTCTTTCGGCATCCGGCTCGACCTCCCTGGATGACGCTCCAGTCCATGTGACCGCTGCAGCCTGTGCTTGGCCTGTGATTGGCTGCAGCCGTCACTTACACTGAAACGTCATCCTGGGAGGCCGGACTGGAGACAGACGCAGGGAGTTCTCGGTAAGTATGAACTTATATGTTTTTTTACAGATACATGTATATTGAGATCGGTAGTCACTGTCCCGGGTGCAGAAACAGTTACTGCCGATCGCGTAACTCTTTCAGCACCCTGGACAGTGACTATTTACAGACGTCTCCTAGCAACGCTCCCGTCATTACGGGAGCCCCATTGACTTCCTCAGTCTGGCTGTAGACCTAGAAATACATAGGTCCAGCCAGAATGAAGAAATGTCATGGTAGTAAAAACAATACGCTCCGCAGCACACATAAGATCTGCGGACTTCATTGCGGAATTTTGACTCTCCATTGAAGTCAATGGAGAAATTCCGCCATGAGTCCGCAACCAGTCCGCCACTGCTCCGCAACAGACAGAGCATGCTGCGGACACCAAATTCCGCTCCGCAGCCTATGCTCCGCAGCGGAATTGTACGCATCGTGTAAACGAACACTGCTAAATTAAAGTGAAAGTCAATGGAGAAACGGCTCCGCTGCGGATTAACGCTGCGGAGTGTCCGCAGCGGAATTTAAGTGAAATTCCGCTATGTGTGAACCCGCCCTTATATTTAAGACAGATTCTATGAGCAGAAGAACCCTTTTTTTGTGGTACTAATGAGTAATGAGAAATATTAACTCTTTATGGGTTCGTTTTAGCTTACAATAGCTCTGGATAAGTATAATGGGCTCTGACCCATTATATATACACCTTTCAGCCATTACATTAAAATCCCCTGCCTAATATTGTATAAGTCCCGTTGTTCTGTAAAAGCAGCTCTCACCCATCAAGGCATGGACTCCACAAAGTGTCCTGTGGTATCTGGCACCAAGACAGGACATTAGCAGCAGATCTTTTTAGTCCTGTAAGTTAAGTTGCAAGGTGGGGCCTTCATGGATTGGACTTTTTTTTTCCAGCACATCCCACAGATGCTCAATCAGACTGAGACCCGGGGCATTTGTAGGCAAAGTTAACACCTTGTACTCTTTGTCATGTTCCTTAAAAGATTCTTGAACAATTTTTGCAGTGTGGCAGCGGGCATTATCCTTCTGAAAGAGGCTTCTGTCATTAGTGAATGTCATTGCAATGAAGGGGGGGGGGATCTGCAACAATATTTAGGTAGGTGGTGCATGTCAAAATAACATCCAGATGAATGCCAGGATCTAAGGTTTACCTGCAGAACATTGCCCAGAACATCACATTGCGTCTGTCAACTTGCCTTTCTCCAATAGTGCATCCTGGTACTATCTCTTACTCAGGTAAGTGACACACATGCGTTTGGCCATCCACATGCTGTAAAAAAAAAAGTGATTTATCAGACCAGACCATCATCTTTCACTTCTCCAAAGTCCCGTTCTGATGCTTAAGTGCCCATTGTAGGCAGTGGACAGAGATCAGCATTGGCATTCTGACCGATCAGCAAGCTGCAATGCACTGTGTGTTATCATACATTTCTATCATAGCAAGCAATAAAGCATGCCTGACCTTTCATGGGACTTTTTATAATAAGCTGTCATATGTGTGTACATGAGATATAACACTATTTCTGGCCATAATATGAGATGTATATGGCATTTTTTTTAGCACTTTTTGTCCTCTGCAAGCTCTATCTCTTATTCTCAGTTTTTATGAGCTAGTGGGTAGAACCTAACTTGTATCATGTCTGGAAGACATTGCACCCATAGAGAAGAGAACATACTGCTTCCCAATATCTTTGTAGCACACCCTCAGAAACAGCAGCAACATTGAGGACATCATACAGCAGCTATAGCACTTACCAGAGGCGCCAGGAGCTTCAACAGCGTCTCTGGGTGTCTCTCTCTCTCTCTCTATGCGTCTTCTCACCCCTCCCCCTCTCCTACTAATTGACTTCTATCGGCAGCTGTAGCCTGAACTTTCAATAAGCTGATAGTCTGCCTTGTTTTGAGGAGACAGATTTAGCAATAAATTCAGGGTGAGTAAACAGTTAAGAGGAAGGGGGAACGAAGAAAAGGAGCTTGATAACTGAAAGAGGCCTTTTTGCCAATAAGTTTTATAACAAAATTTGTTGAACATTTAGTGACCATTTAACTTTTCAGCAATTTGTGCTACAGTAGATCTTCTGTGGGATCAGACCAGACAGGCTAGCCTTCGGCCCCGACACATTATCTATGAGCCATGGGCACTTTTGGAGATGCTCTGACCCAGTCGTCTAGCCATCACAATTTGTCAAAGTTGCTCAGATCCTTACGGTTGCTCATTTTTCTTGCTTTCAACATATCAACTTCAAGAACTGATTATTCACTTTCGGCCTAATTTATCCCACCCCTTAAAAGGTGCCATTTTAACGAGATAATCAATGATTTTAATGAAATGGCTGAATGGTGCAGTTTATTTCTATGACCCTACTATGGTTTAAAAATTATTTTTGTAAAATCTATGAACAATTATTTCATTATATTCACTTTGTACCAGGCAGAGATGAGTGAAAATTTGCTGTTGTCCTGGCAAAAAAATCGAGCCATTTTCATAATTTTGGTGAGATCCATAATCTCACATCACTTCTTTTTTATTTTTTTATACAACACTCTGTATTCACTTTCTAGGGGTCTCTGTCAAAAAGACTTTTCATGGTTGTTCCTATTGATGATGCCCCCCCCTACTGCAACCCTGGTTTCTTTCTTCTGGGGGGCGCAAACCCAGACTTTAAGCCCTGGAGGATGCTGGGTGGCAGCCTAGGCAATGTCACGTTGGGTACGTGGACCCACTGGGCCATACCGCCTTAACAGTATGGCAGCTGGCCAACAGGACACAGGTCAAAGTCTATAGTTCGTATAGGTGTATCTGTGGTAGCTTTAGACAGTAGCGAGGCAGGTTCGAAGGGACTTTGGCAGCAGGCGGACACCAGGTGTGGTATAACAGGACAGGCGTGGTTCTCAGAGCAGCACGACTCCAACTCAATATGGCACTTGACCAGAATTTCACGGGATACAGGTTACAGGTAGCAGGAATGGGAAACACTGGGAACTGGAAAACACTAGGAGACCATTTGGTGTGACAAACCAGGGTAACGACAACAAAGCTCAGGCAAGGCAGGAAGGATCTCTTATAGTCCAGGGTGTTCATGGGCTAATTTGGCACTTTAACTTAGGTGTGCGCGCTGGCCCTTTCAGAGCGGGCACGAGTTTGCGCGCGCACCCTATGGGACCTGGCCGGGAGAAGCGAAAGTGAGCGCTGGCGTCTCCTGAAGAGGAGATGGGGGCCAGCGCTCACAGATCCATGGCTGCGGCCGTCAGGAGGTGAGTGAGCCTGACGGCCTGCGGCCATGGGCATGACAGGCAGACACCAGGGCACATACAGGTTTAGTAAGTTGTGGGGAATTGTCCTTGACCCTTGCAGAGCCTTCCGGCTTGGTGGGTTAGGAAAATGTTTGGGGCCCTTCCACTATTTCAAAGGGCTTGCAATAGACGCATCTCTGTCTACTATTTATAATTCACATTATAATTTTTGGGCACTGTGGGAGAAAGCTCTATTTGGCAGGCTAACGGACAAATCTGAGTTTTGTGGCTCCCCGAAGAATGCTATTTGTGGGAATGCATAGTGCCTATTTTTAAATTTTGTGGGGAAGGCATAATGGTCTGTGACTGTATTTTAGGGTTTGAGCTAGGTGTCTTATTTCCAGTGAAAGGTAATGTTAATGCTACAACAGAGAAAAACGGTTTAGAAAATGTTATGCTTCCAATTTTATGGCAACACTTTGGGAACGCCCCTTTCTTGTTGCAGTATGCCTGTGCTCCTGTGCACAAAGCGAGGTCCATAAATGCATTGTTTGATAATTTTGGTGTGGCCTGCACAGAGCCCTGACCTCAACCCCATTAAACCCCTATAAGATTAATTGGAATTCCGATTGCGAGCCAGATCTTTTTATCCATCATCAGTGTCTAACCTCACATGTTCTTTTGGCTGATGGGCACAACAATCCCACAGACATTTTAAAACATTGTAGAAAGCTTTCCTAGGATAGTACAGGCTGGTATAGCTTCAAAAGGGGGCTCAACTCTATATTAACTCCCATGGTATTGGAAAAGGATGTCCAACAAGCTAATATAGGTGGGATGCTCATGTGTCCACATACTCGTAGTGGCCATTTACAAATATGTCCTTACTTACCTTTCCTCTTATCTCAATATATCCTAAGGTGTGTGGCAAAAAATGGACACCTTTGATATAAAACATGATATTGTGATACTCATAAGATGTCTATGCTATACGTTTCTATGTGTGGTCATCCAGTGGTTGTGATATAAATCGCAGCCCGTCAAGAGTTTTGCTAGCATGTCTGAGTCCTTAACACAATAAAAGCAAAGGTAAGGGTGGATACATCTGTTGTGTGTATAATGTTTAAATATACAGATGTGTCCATCTTTACCTTTGCTTAAATTTGGTTTAGGTCTCAAATTTACAGTATCATAAAAAAAATCAATACAATATTGAGACATGATAGCAAAACCCTCTGACTGAAACCAACATCACAACCACTGGGTGGCCACACATAGACACATATGGCACAGACATCTCATGACAGAGTATCAAGAAATCATGTTGTTATTCAAAGCCGGTTATCTCGTGTCACACATCTCAGGATATATTGAGATATGAGTAAAGGTAAGGAAGGACACATCTGTATATGTATATATATATATATATATATATATATATATATATATATATATATATATGTTTGTTTTCTCTACCAATCAATGACGTGTCATTTATTTTCCACATTTTCTTATGTAACTTGAGCATAAAAACATTTGTACATTTTACAAGCAATATAGTTCTATACACAACACCAGAGCCAAGCTCATTACATATATACAGCACTAGAACAAAGCTCATTACATATTTACAGCACCAGAACAAAGCTCAGTACATAAATACAGCATCAGAACCAAGCTCAGTACATAAATACAGCATCAGAACCAAGCTCATTACATATATAAAGCACCAAAACCCAGCTTATTACATATATACAGCACCAGAACAAAGCTCATTACATATATACATCACCAGAACAAAGCTCATTACATATATACAGCACCAGAACCCAGCTCATTACATATATACAGCACCAGAACCCAGCTCATTACATATACAGTGAAGGAAATAAGTATTTGATCCCTTGCTGATTTTGTAAGTTTGCCCACTGTCAAAGACATGAACCGTCTAGAATTTTTAGGCTAGGTTACTTTTACCAGTGAGAGATAGATTATATAAAAATAAAAAAATAAAATAAAATCACATAGTCAAAATTCTATATATTTATTTGCATTGTGCACAGAGAAATAAGTATTTGATCCCCTACCAACCATTAAGAGTTCAGCCTCCTCCAGACCAGTTACACGCTCCAAATCAACTTGGTGCCTGTATTAAAGACAGCTGTCTTAAATGGTCACCTGTATAAAAGACTCCTGTCCACAGACTCAATTAATCAGTCTGACTCTAACCTCTACAACATGGGCAAGGCCAAAGAGCTTTCTAAGGATGTCAGGGACAAGATCATAGACCTGCACAAGGCTGGAATGGGCTATAAAACCATAAGTAAGACGCTGGGTGAGAAGGAGACAACTGTTGGTGCAATAGTAAGAAAATGGAAGACATACAAAATGACTGTCAATCAACATCGATCTGGGGCTCCATGCAAAATCTCACCTCGTGGGGTATCCTTGATCCTGAGGAAGGTGAGAGCTCAGCCAAAAACTACACGGGGGGAACTTGTTAATGATCTCAAGGCAGCTGGGACCACAGTCACCAAGAAAACCATTGGTAACACATTACGCCGTAATGGATTCAAATCCTGCAGTGCCCGCAAGGTCCCCCTGCTCAAGAATGCACATGTACAGGCCCGTCTGAAGTTTGCAAATGAACATCTGGATGATTCTGAGAGTGATTGGGAGAAGGTGCTGTGGTCAGATGAGACTAAAATTGAGCTCTTTGGTTTTGGGGGTGTTTCTCTGCTAAGGGCACAGGAATACTTCACCGCATCAATGGGAGAATGGATGGAGCCATGTACCATCAAATCCTGAGTGACAACCTCCTTCCCTCCACCAGGACATTAAAAATGGCTCGTGGCTGGGTCTTCCAGCACGACAATGACCCGAAACATACAGCCAAGGCAACAAAGGAGTGGCTCAAAAAGAAGCACATTAAGGTCATGGAGTGGCCTAGCCAGCCTCCAGACCTTAATCCCATCGAAAACTTATGGAGGGAGCTGAAGATCCGAGTTGCCATGCGACAGCCTCGAAATCTTAATGATTTACAGATGATCTGCAAAGAGGAGTGGGCCAAAATTCCATCTAACATGTGTGCAAACGTCATCATCAACTACAAAAAACATCTGACTGTGCTTGCCAACAAGGGTTTTGCCACCAAGTATTAAGTCTTGTTTGCCAAAGGGATCAAATACTTATTTCTCTGTGCACAATGCAAATAAATATATATAATTTTGACAATGTGATTTTCTGTTTTTTTTTAAATATAATCTATCTCTCACTGGTAAAATTAACCTAGCCTAAAAATTCTAAACTGTTCATGTCTTTGACAGTGGGCAAACTTACAAAATCAGCAAGGGATCAAATACTTATTTCCTTCACTGTATACAGCACCAGAACCCAGCTCATTACATATATACAGTACCAAAACCAAACTCAGTACATATATACAGCACCAGAACAAAACTCAGTACATATATACAGCACCAGAACCCAGCTCATTACATATATACAGTACCAGAACAAACTCAGTACATAAATACAGCTCCAGAACAAAGCTCAGAACATATATATATATATATTGCCATAACCAAGCTCAGTACATATATACAACACCAGCACAAATACAGCTCAATTTAGTGCAACCCCTGCTGTATAGGTTTGCACTAAATTGTTTCCAGCTCCCAGCATGGCCCGAACAATGGTAAGGATATGCTGGGAGTTGCTGTTTCACAAAAAAATAATCACATCATAATCATACCACCCATCATCTCGCTGCAGATCATACATTGACTACAGTACTGATTAGAGGCAGAAAAAACATTTACATTAAGTGATTCACTGGTGATGCCTCAGATTCTAGTTCTTTTTCCCCATCCGGTCCAGACCTTTATGATGACTTTTCCCGGTCACAGCCCATTTCTGAAGTTTGCCGCTCAGATATCTTCAGCTTCTCACTTTTCAAACATTTCTACACCTATAAACAAAAGATAAATTTCTCATTATGCCACACACTACGCCACTAAATATAAAAGTACCATACACTGTGTAATGGCTGTCGTGCAGTTGCCTGCCTCTTCCACGGTCTCTTACTCTTCCCTTCTAAAAGGGCCAGCGCATGCCAAAATTCCAAAACTTCGTATTTAAGGATCCTCCTCTCTCTGAATCGTTGCTTGTTGAACCAATTTCTCCATGAGCTTCCCTGTACCCTGGTTCCCTGTTACCTTGCCTTCTGCCTTTGTCTGGATGTCCCGTTGTGACCTCTGCCTATACTTGACTATCCTTGCCTGCCGCCTGCCTTAACCTATTGCTATTGATACCCGTTTCGACGTCTTCTGCCTGTCCTGACTTCTCGCCTATACATCCGACTGCCTCTAAACCTGCTGTTCAAAGCGTTGCCCTGGGTTACAAGCACCATCTCCCGACAACACAGAGGGTCCACAAACAAACCGGTGAGAACCGTTATACACTGCACCTCTAATTATAATAGCTCCATACACTGTGTCCCACACACAACGTGCCCCTTGTAGATAGTGCCTGCCATAGAGCCCCCTGTAAATAGTGCCCCCATATAGCCCACCCCTGTATATAGTGTCCCACATATAGCTCCCCCTATAGTGCTCCACAGATTTCCCATCCCTGTATATAGCCCCCCTGTAGATATAGCCCACCCCTGTATATAGTGCTCCACATTTATCCCACCGCTGTATATAGTGCTCCACACATAACCCACCCCAGTATATAGTCTCCCTGTAGATATAGCCCATCCCTGTATATAGTGCTCCACATATAGCTCACCCCAGTATATAGCCCCCCCTGTAGCTAGAGCTCCCACGTAGATAAAGCCCGCCCTGCAGATAAAGCCACCCACCATAGATAAAGCCACCCCCCATAGATAAAGCCACCCCCCGTAGATAATGCCACACACTTTTTTATTAGGATAAAAAAACAAACTATACAAACTCACCTTAATCCCGTTCCCGCGTCGTCCGGCAGCAATGGAGACCTGCTCTCTTCTGAACGACATAAGCAGCGAGATGACGTGATCGCGACGCTTGCGTCTATGAAAGGCGCTGATTGGCAGGGCAGAATGACTTTCCCTATCAATCATTCCTTTTCAACAACGCATGCAGCGCAAAGTATCGCGCTGCTACACTCGTAGAAAGGCGCTGAATGGCCGGGCACGGAACGTACCTGACCATTCATTGCTTCTAATTGTACCTGTGTCCTATAGACATAGGTACAATTATAGTGCAGAAGGGGGTGGCGGCGGCTCATTTCAGTGGCGCAGCCGACCCCTCAGAGAGGCAGCAGGCCGCCGTCATGAACGGTGCGGCCCTGACGCCCCCCTCTAAGTTGCACATGGGGCACATGCCCCGCCTGCCCCCCCTTGCTACGCCCCTGTATATATATATATATATATATATATATAGATCCCATAAACACAACAAAAATTGAACAGCACAATCCAACTAAATGATACAAAATGTATGCAGGTACAAGAACACCTATGACTGCAGATATACAGCAGACAAAAAATGGCGACAGCATCCTGCGACACTAATGCCACCTAAACCACTAAATATAAATAAATATGCACTAAAGCTAAATCTACTTACAAATAGGGAGGTTCTTAGTGCACATTTTGATCAAAAAGTGTTAGCCCACCTGCCACGACAAGGCGGCCTCTGTAAGGTGGGAACCTACGCTGCACATACACCCAGAACTGGGACTAAGCCTACATATATACCTGGGGATTGTAGGATCCAGCATTGAACTGATTAAAATCACCCAGGGCAGAATGGGAGGAGTGCAAGAACATGCAATATATGTGGGGTTAGTGACTGCCTCCACTTGTTGTTCTTGCACTCCTCCCATTCTGCCCTGGGTGATTTTAATCAGTTCAATGCTGGATCCTACCATCCCCAGGTATATATGTAGGCTTAGTCCCAGTTCTGGGTGTATGTGCAGCGTAGGTTCCCACCTTACAGAGGTCGCCTTGTCGTGGCAGGTGGGCTAACACTTTTTGATCAAAATGTGCACTAAGAACCTCCCTATTTGTAAGTAGATTTAGCTTTAGTGCATATTTATTTATATTTAGTGGTTTAGGTGGCATTAGTGTCGCAGGGTGCTGTCGCCATTTTTTGTCTGCTATATATATATATATATATATATATATGTATATATATATATATATATATATATGTATATACATACATATAATATATAATATATATATATAATATATATATATATATATATATATATATATATATATATATATACATACATACACCAAAAAAGCTAGAAAGCGGGGCAATTCCTCCAAAGACTGTTTACTCAGTGTCCTTGGATACAATTCCAAATTCAGATATAAGATAAATGGAGAAAAAAAGGGGATATATGTTTAATGGATAAGAATGCTACGCATTACGAGATCGGACCGATCTCTTCATCTGGCAAAAAAACATACATGTTGCTGGAAAAACCCAGCAGGATTTAAATAGCTTAAAAAAAAAAACGCCAAAGTGAAACTTTACGTTGCTGGGGTCAAACATTAAAAAAAATGTAAACATTAAGAACAATGGAATTGGATACATAACCATAATTGGTGATTACCATAGAGACTGTAGACATGAACTTTATTACTGGTCTGCAGTTTATGTGGCTCAGTGCAGGAGAAACATAAGAGAGCTTTTGCCATTGTGCTCGTGAAGCTAAAAATTCCGCCAGCGTTACGGTCATTAACATTTCTAACCGTGTGCTCAAAGTTTAAAACCTAAAGAGCTGGGAATACTGTATATTATACTAACAGTTATGGATCGCTCCGGAATATATGTCCACAGTTTACAGCGGGTGTGCATCCAAGGTCGCTGTGGAGATCGAGCGCTAACGTTCGGAGTCAGGAGACGGGTTGGTGTCTTTGGTTGCTAAGGAGATGTGTTAGCGCCTCTAACACTTCAGTAGATCACTCTGGAGCTGTGGAGGCTCAGAGTGATCAAAAACGCTGTGATGATATCGAAGCTCCTCACTAAATGTAAAAAAAAGGTTGGTAACATTATTAATTGAGTCAGTGTCATAATATCAAGACTTCTTGTTAGAAGAAAGTGGTTAGCAACATTTTTACTAAATCGGTGTGATGATCATCGAGGCTCTTTACTAGACGAAGGAAAGTAGCTGGTTGGCCACATTTATATTAGGTGTTACTTGTACTTGTTGACATATGATGATGGAAAGATTATTAAGAAGTATGAAAGATTGGAAACATGGAGAGGGTGATTGTATCTGTGAATATACAATTTGTCCAAACAACGGGTCACAGTATGTTTGGTGCTGTATATATTTGGAATGAGACAATGGTATAAGGAGATGATAAATGGGTGAAACAATAAAATAAAAAAGGATGAAGATATAGGTAATTGCAGGATTTGATGGGAGATTAACTGATTCAGGATATATACAAAAAATGGGGGCAGGAGAGTAGAAGTGGGGGGGAAGGAATAAAGGATAAACGATTAGGGAAATAAGGTCAGTGAAATCGGAATAAGGGTTCCAGGTGTCAAATGATGGTTTCAGTGACCTCATTAAGACCTATAGGTTTGAGGGTATCTAGTTTGTAGATCCAAAATATCTCCCTTTTACATAAATTCTCAAAACTTTTAACGAGGGAGGGGTCTATTTGTTCAATTGGAGTGATCAAAAACGCTGTGATGATATCGAAGCTCCTCACTAAATGTAAAAAAAAGGTTGGTAACATTATTAATTGAGTCAGTGTCATAATATCAAGACTCCTTGTTAGAAGAAAGTGGTTAGCAACATTTTTACTAAATCGGTGTGATGATCATCGAGGCTCTTTACTAGACGAAGGAAAGTAGCTGGTTGGCCACATTTATATTAGGTGTTACTTGTACTTGTTGACATATGATGATGGAAAGATTATTAAGAAGTATGAAAGATTGGAAACATGGAGAGGGTGATTGTATCTGTGAATATACAATTTGTCCAAACAACGGGTCACAGTATGTTTGGTGCTGTATATATTTGGAATGAGACAATGGTATAAGGAGATGATAAATGGGTGAAAGAATAAAATAAAAAAGGATGAAGATATAGGTAATTGCAGGATTTGATGGGAGATTAACTGATTCAGGATATATACAAAAAATGGGGGCAGGAGAGTAGAAGTGGGGGGGAAGGAATAAAGGATAAACGATTAGGGAAATAAGGTCAGTGAAATCGGAATAAGGGTTCCAGGTGTCAAATGATGGTTTCAGTGACCTCATTAAGACCTATAGGTTTGAGGGTATCTAGTTTGTAGATCCAAAATATCTCCCTTTTACATAAATTCTCAAAACTTTTAACGAGGGAGGGGTCTATTTGTTCAATTGGAGTGATCAAAAACGCTGTGATGATATCGAAGCTCCTCACTAAATGTAAAAAAAAGGTTGGTAACATTATTAATTGAGTCAGTGTCATAATATCAAGACTCCTTGTTAGAAGAAAGTGGTTAGCAACATTTTTACTAAATCGGTGTGATGATCATCGAGGCTCTTTACTAGACGAAGGAAAGTAGCTGGTTGGCCACATTTATATTAGGTGTTACTTGTACTTGTTGACATATGATGATGGAAAGATTATTAAGAAGTATGAAAGATTGGAAACATGGAGAGGGTGATTGTATCTGTGAATATACAATTTGTCCAAACAACGGGTCACAGTATGTTTGGTGCTGTATATATTTGGAATGAGACAATGGTATAAGGAGATGATAAATGGGTGAAAGAATAAAATAAAAAAGGATGAAGATATAGGTAATTGCAGGATTTGATGGGAGATTAACTGATTCAGGATATATACAAAAAATGGGGGCAGGAGAGTAGAAGTGGGGGGGAAGGAATAAAGGATAAACGATTAGGGAAATAAGGTCAGTGAAATCGGAATAAGGGTTCCAGGTGTCAAATGATGGTTTCAGTGACCTCATTAAGACCTATAGGTTTGAGGGTATCTAGTTTGTAGATCCAAAATATCTCCCTTTTACATAAATTCTCAAAACTTTTAACGAGGGAGGGGTCTATTTGTTCAATTGGAGTGATCAAAAAACAATTAAAATCTCCCTTATGTTCGGTAATGCAATGACGTGAAATGCTGTGCTGCATAAATTGTTTCATAGAGTTTGACCTGTTTGATGAGGCGACAGTGTAGGGGTTGTATTCTTCTACCTACATACTGTTTTTTACAAGTGCAGCTAATTAAATAAATAACATTCGATGATTTATAATTGAGGCGGTGTTCAGGGGCGTAACTAGGAAAGACAGGGCCCCATAGCAAATTTTTGACTGGGGCCCCCCGTCTCCTGGGAGTCACACAACCCCCCCTTGTAGATAGTGCCTTTTTTACAGCCCCCTGTAGATAACGCCATATAGCCCCCCTGTAGATAATGCCATACAGCCCCCCCTGTAGATAACACCATACAGCCCCCTTTGTAGATATCTACAGAGGGGGACTGTATGGCGTTATCTACAGGGGGGACTGTATGGCGTTATCTACAGGGGGGACTGTATGGCGTTATCTACAGGGGGACTGTATGGCGTTATCTACAGGGGGACTGTATGGCGTTATCTACAGGGGGGACTGTGTGGCGTTATCTACAGGGGGGACTGTATGGCGTTATCTACAGGGGGGACTGTATGGCGTTATCTACAGGGGGGACTGTGTGGCGTTATCTACAGGGGGGACTGTGTGGCGTTATCTACAGGGGGGACTGTATGGCGTTATCTACAGGGGGACTGTATGACGTTATCTACAGGGGGGACTGTGTGGCGTTATCTACAGGGGGGACTGTGTGGCGTTATCTACAGGGGGGACTGTGTGGCATTATCTAAAGGGGGACTGTGTGGCGTTATCTACAGGGGGGACTGTGTGGCGTTATCTACAGGGGGACTGTATGGCGTTATCTACAGGGGGACTGTATGGCGTTATCTACAGGGGGGACTGTATGGCGTTATCTACAGGGGGGACTGTATGGCGTTATCTACAGGGGGGACTGAATGGCGTTATCTACAGGGGGACTGTATGGCGTTATCTACAGGGGGACTGTGTGGCGTTATCTACAGGGGGGACTGTGTGGCGTTATCTACAGGGGGGACTGTATGGCGTTATCTACAGGGGGGACTGTATGGCGTTATCTACAGGGGGGACTGTGTGGCGTTATCTACAGGGGGGACTGTGTGGCGTTATCTACAGGGGGGACTGTATGGCGTTATCTACAGGGGGACTGTATGACGTTATCTACAGGGGGGACTGTGTGGCGTTATCTACAGGGGGGACTGTGTGGCGTTATCTACAGGGGGGACTGTGTGGCATTATCTAAAGGGGGACTGTGTGGTGTTATCTACAGGGGGGACTGTGTGGCGTTATCTACAGGGGGACTGTATGGCGTTATCTACAGGGGGACTGTATGGCGTTATCTACAGGGGGGACTGTATGGCGTTATCTACAGGGGGGACTGTATGGCGTTATCTACAGGGGGGACTGAATGGCGTTATCTACAGGGGGACTGTATGGCGTTATCTACAGGGGGACTGTGTGGCGTTATCTACAGGGGGGACTGTGGCGTTATCTACAGGGGGGTCTGTGTGGCGTTATGTACAGGGGGGACTGTGTGGCGTTATCTACAGGGGGGACTGTGTGGCGTTATCTACAGGGGGGACTGTGTGGCGTTATCTACAGGGGGGCTGTGTGGCGTTAGAGAATGCCATACAGCCCCCACAGTAGAGAACGCCATACAGCCCCCCCTGCAGGGAACGCCATACAGCGCCCCCCTGCAGGGAACGCCATACTGCGCCACCCCCCCTCAGGGAACGCCATACAGCGCCCCCCTGCAGGGAAGGCCATACTGCGCCACCCCCCCCTGCAGGGAACGCCATACAGCGCCCCCCCTGCAGGTAACGCCATACAACGCCCCCCCTGCAGGGAACACCATACAGCGCCCCCCCCCCCCTGCAGGGAACGCCATACAGCGTCCCCAACCGCCCCAAAAAATGCGACCTACAGTGTTGTTGTGTCCTACTAATAACATGCATCCCATATCCCCAGTATAGGGGATACATGTGCCATCACTGGCATTGATATGGAGAACGGGGGACTGAAAGTCCCCCCAAGTTCTCCATGACTAACCTCTGACTTCCGGCGTCTGTGTCGGCAGCTCAATAAAAATGAAAGGAGAGCTGGTCACGCATGCGCACAAGCGCGACCGGCGCTCCATTCATTTCCACGGAGCTGCCGACACAGACCCCGGAAGTCCGAGGTTTGTGATGGAGAATTTGGGGGGACTTTCAGTCCCCCGTTCTCCCTATCACTGCCAGTGATCAAACATGTATCCCCTGTACTGTGGATAGGGGATACATGTCTTTTGTTTAATGGCAGTGCGGAGAGATACCTCCCTGCTCTACCGTAGTGATCAGTGGCGTCCCGCTGTAGCAGCCATAGCGGCTGCTAGCGGAGCCTGCGGCCATGGAGGGGGCCCGTGCCGGCGGGCGACACGGGCCCCCTCATGCCGCGGGCCCCGTAGCAGCTGCTACGGCTGCTACGGCGGTAGTTACGCCACTGGCGGTGTTTGATGGGGAAGGAAGTTCCTGTGGAATTTGATTTGAAATTGGTAAGTTGGTTGGTAATGGTATTGCAACAGAATCATTTTTTTACACCACATTTGTAGCTCCCCAGTGCTATAATTTTATTCTCAGAGGGTTTGTGTTTATTCCAGTGTTGTACTCTGCTTGGTGCCAGTATGTTTTTTTTTAGCGTGGGGGCACGTTTGAAGGTTATTGTGGGTTTGTGAGGTATAATTTATTTAAGATATGGATCCAGTTCGAGAATATGCCAGTGTCTCTTCAAATTCTCACAGATTGTTTTATGTGCTATGTTGTAGGTAGTAATGAAATTAAGGTTATTGGCAGTTGGCATTGCGGTCTGAGTTGGGAAAGGTGATTTATCTCGATCTACTGAGGGAGCCCTGACAGCCCCCCTGCACAGGTTTACCAGCTGCAGTCCTTTTTTGACCATACAGACACTTCTGGACGTTGTGCTCCTAGCACAACACCACAACGTAAGCACAACCGCTTACCCCCAACCCTTTCACACACACACACACACACGAATACAGATATGCTTAACAAACAATGTTGGAGGTAAGAGAGGGACTGAAATAGTATGCAATATACATTTTGGCCACCGGTAGCTAACTATTGGAATGACTTCAAATTCTCACTAAGACAAAGTTGTTAATTTCTTTTTCTTTTTTACTCACATGCTGGCAATGAGCAATGCACTTTTATATATAGAACATGCTACACATCCTAACAAATAACATTTTCTAATTAACTTGTTTTTTGCATAATTGCGCTATTCCACTTTGGTTTTTTTTCAGACAATGAGAACATTTACAGACAATATTTTCTATTTTCTTAAGCATACTATTTAATATATGTTGCTGTTTTAGAATAATAAATCTCGATTGTATGTGATTAGCATTGTCTCATCTGCATTTTCTTAAGAATTGATTATCCATTGGGGGTAACATTTGTGTAATGAATCCTGTTTTAAATGAATTCTATATAGCACCTTAATAGCATCTTCATTCAACAGGACATTTGTGGTTCATTTAGCAGTATTCATCCATACTGTTTGCTATACTTCGTTATCTAAATTTATTCCTAAATCATGTTGCCAAGCTGCAACTTTTACAGAACGCTCTATATCCTATTGATTTGTCAACACAAACATTTTCAATCTTAAATAGCTTTATATTATGCACAGTGTATATATTACAGGTAATATAAAAATATGTCTTTGATTTGAGTTCACTGTATGATGAATTCTGTTTGCAATTTCTTGAATCCAATTTCCTAAAAAATACAAAAAGTAGTAAGTCTGTTTATCGGTGTAAAGATAGGCCCAATATGCAATTAGTAAATAGAGAAAATGTACAGAAAGTTGGTGGCTGATAGAAGATGTGAGCTGGGCCCTGAAATAGTGTCAGATTAAAGCCATATTCATGAAGTCAGTTTAAAATACCAAGTCATTAAAAGACTAGAAATGCTATGTCTGAAAAGTTTTTTCATTGAAGTTTTAAGGAAAAACATACAATAGATTACTAGCCAACACTTCAAAGCAGTGTTAAATTGTCTGCACATACAACTACAGTAGCTTGAACACTGGGTGCCAGGTTGACAACTATTAAAATACACATTAAATAACTATACACTTCACTAAATCTTATTCCTTTTGAACTGTAGTCATGTCTGTAGGTTGCAAAATACAAAACTCATCACTGGGTAATGTACCCCTTCTAAAATATAAACTTTATTGATATGGTATATAAAAGCAGCGGTCCAAACAAGCAAACATACACACACACAATCACATCAAATGGATGTGTACAGAAGGCTCTATTTATTTTAGAGAACTATGGAGAATATTCTCAATATACCATCACAGTGTTGGTGCTATTTAACTTCGCTATATCTCACCACAGCCATATATTATTCCTTTGGCAAATAAAATGTATGGGTGTTACCCTTAACCCTTTCACGCCGCAGCCCTTTTTCAGATTTTCATTTTCGTTTTTTCCTCCCCACCTTCCAAAGGCCATAACGTCTTTATTTTTCCATTGATATAGTACTATGAGGGCTTGATTTTTGCGGGACGAGTTTTAGTTTTTCGTAACACCATTTACTTTGCCATATAGTGTATTAGGAAACGGGAAAAAAATTATTTGTGGGGTAGAAAATGAAAAAAACAGCGATTCCTCCATGGTTTTTTGCGCACCATTTTTACGGAATTCACTGTACAATTAAAACAACATGTTAATTTTATTCTATGGGTCAATATGATTACGCCGATATCAAATATGTGTCGTTTTTTTCTATATTTTACTACTTTTACAAGTAAAAACCTAAGTTTAAAAAAGAAAATTTATTTTGTTTCGCCAAATTCCGACAGCCGTAACTTTTTTATTTTTCTGTCGATTAAGTGGTAAAAAGGGCTTATTTTTTGCGGGATAAGCTGTAGTTTTTAATAATACCATTTTGGTGTAAATCTGACGGTTTGATCACTTTTTATTTCATTTTTTGTGGGAGATTAGGTGAACAAAAAATAGAGATTCTGGCGTTTACAATTTTTTTTTCTTATGGCGTTCACCGTGCGGGTTAAATAATGATATATTGTGATGGTTCAATTTAATTTTTTACTATGCTCTAGGGGGAAAAGGGGAAAAGGGGGGTTTTTTGAACTTTAAATTTTTTTTTTACACAAAAAAAAAACTTTATTTAACTCATTTTTACATTTTTTATTAGTCCCCCTAGGGGACTTCAACCAGCGATTGTTAGATCGCTTGCACGATATACTGCAATACTAATGTATTGCAGTATATCGTGATTCTGACAGTCTCCTATGAAGCCCTGCCGGAGGCAGAGCTTCATAGAAGTACCAAGATGGCGGACCTAGGGGACTTCGTCAGGCCCCCAGGCAGCCGTGCGAACCAACGGCTCCCCCCGATCTCGCCGCGGGGGGGGCCATTGAGACGTTACAGGTGGTCACCCCACGCGATCCCGCTCGTAACCCGGAAGTGTCGGCTGTAACGCACGGCCGACACACTCGCTCTATGGAGCGGGCTCAGCCCGTGAGCCCGCTCCATATTCCCCCACCCGGCGTGCGCTGTATATATACGGCGGATGTCGGGAAGGGGTTAAAATGGCACCTCAAAATTCCCCAACTATTCTTAAATTATCACTACAAAGTAAAATAAAGCATAAAAAAAAGAAGAGTTTCCATCTTTTAAGCATGTCAGGGGGACAGAACATGTGCTTATGTATGGGGATAAAGGAAGTGGTAGAGTGCCATGCATTTGATGTCACACCCTGGTCTGATAGGGTGCACTATGGGGACACACCAGGCATTGAGAGGTCCTTATTCTTTATAAGGGAACTGGCTTGTGTGCATAACATTAAATAAAAATAATAGTGAAACAAGGTTGCCATTAATAAGTTCATTCACGTAGATCTAAAACATAATTTAATACTCTTAGTAAGAGTATAATGCTACTACTAATATAATAGTAACTGTATTTCCTTTTCAAAATATCCTTAGAAATAGCAGAAGAAATTGTTGAAGCAGCATTTAGAATGGGCTGACATTTTTAGTCAGAAACAGCCAGATACGTTAACCTCAGCATTCAATAAAATTTGATGTGGTTTTCATAGGAACCATACTGGAAATACTGGAAGTTTTTATAATTTGCATAGGGGCATTTTGTGATTTGCTTTCCTACATTCAGACTTCCATACTTTTTTTTTTTTAATGTTGACATAGCTGTATGAAGCCTTGTTTTTTTTTTGTTTTTTTTTGCAGGACTAGTTATACGTTTTTTCTTCAACAATTTTGGAATATATATAAGTTAACGACTTAATTCTATTACTGTTAGGTACTAGTTTGAGAAAACGACTGTATACAATAATTTTTTTTTTATCATGTTGTTTTTCTGTGATTTTCTTTTTTTTAACCTGTTCCCGCACCATGATGTAAAAGGAAATTGTGTTGTGGGGGGTAATGTTTGGGGCGGGCTTACCCGCTGAGAGTGCTCCGTACACAGAGGGTGTCAGCTGTGTATTACAGCTGACACCCGGGACTAATGACCAGGAGCAGTGACTGCGCTGTTCCTGGCCGTCTAACCCCTTAAATGCTACAGTAAATCACGGTCTCAGCATCTGAGGCGTTAAAAAGCAGGGGCACCCCCCTCTGACAACTCATCGGTGCCCTCAAAATGCAATCAGGGGTTGCCTATGGTTCTTATGGCAGCCTGGGGGCCTAATGAAGGCCTCCAGGATTGTCTTTATTCATCTCCTATTAAGGGCTTAATAGGAGCCTGTAAAAATGACAATACACTGCAATACATAAGTATTGCAGTGTTTTGTACCAGCAATCTAACGATCGCTGGTTCAAGTGAAATGTGTAAAAAAAAAGTTAAATAAAGTTTTTAGTAGTGTAAAAATAAAAATAAAATTAAAAAAAATAAAATAAAATATATATATATATATATATATATATATATATATATATATATATATATATATATATACCGCTCAATTGATGGAAAAATAAAAAAGTTATGGCTCTCAGATTATGGCGACAAAACACAAATTTTATTTTTAACAATTAGTTTCTTCCTTGTAAATGTAGTAAAACATAAAAAAAATAACAATACATTTGGTATTGCCGTAATTGTATTGACTGGTAGAATAAAGTTAACATGCCATATTTACTGTATGATGAAAGCTGTAAAAGCGAGACCCCTCAAAACATTGAGGGATCATTGTTTTTTTCCTATTCCACCCAATAAATATATTTTTTCCAGTTTCCCAATACATCATATGGTACATTAAATGGTGCCGTGAAAAGCTACAACTTGTCCCGCAAAAAAACAAGCACTCATATGGCTTTATCAATGGAAAAATAAAAAGTTATGGCATTTGGAATGGTGGAAAGGAAAAAAATGTAAAAAAAGGGAAAGGGATAATAATAATCATTGACTTTAGTTACATTTTTATTTTTAGTCCCACTAAGTGACTTTTACATTTGAGTACTATTTTCAATCTACAATGAGTTGGTATTTTTATAAATGCACTTACAGGCTAACGGAACAGCTCTGGGGCTTGTTTAGGCCCCAGGCTGCCAGTATAAAAAAGCAATTACCCAGGTATAGTGGTATAGTGGTATAGTGGTATAGTGGTATAGTGGTAACATTGATCATGTTAAACAAGGGTTAAACAGCTGGGAAGGGCAGTTTCCCCAGTGTTCACAATGTGAGAATGTGGCTATTATTTACCTATGGTGATCGGACATGCTCAGCTGTTGTGCCCAAACGATCAATCACAGGACATATAGATAAATCATGTAAAATGTTTACTTTGAGTATCAATGATAAAGAAAGATATCTTAAAATCTGTACTAGAGAAAAAAAATAAGTATTTACAAAACTACTCAAGGTTGACTTAATCCCTTGGAGACACGGCCAATTTCAGTTTTTTCATTTTCGTTTTTTCCTCCCCGCCTTCCAAAAGCCATAACTTCTTTGTTTATTTGTTGACATAGCCATATGAGCTGGGACAAGTTGTAGTTTGTTATGACACCATTTATTGTACCGCATAATGTGCTGGGAAGTTGAAAAAAAATTATTTGTGGGGTAAAATGGGAAAAAAACTGCTATTATGCCAAATTTTTTTGGGGTTTTGTTTTTACGGGGTCCATCAGGCGGTAAAAACGACATGTCTACCTTTTTCTACAGGTTGATACCATTATGGCGATACCAAATTAATATGTTTTGTTTTACCGCTTTAACCCCGTCCCTCTTTAGCCACTTTTGACATTCCTGACAGAGCCTAATTTTTCAAATCTGACATGTTTCAGTTTATGTGGTAATAACGTCGAAATACTTTTACCTATCCTAGCGATTCTGAGATTGTTTTCTTGTGACACATTGGACTTTATGTTACTGGCAAAATTTGCTTGATATGTTCAGTATTTAATTGTGAAAAACACCAAAATTTAGCGAAAAATTGCAGAAATTTGCATTTTTCTCAACTTAAATGTATCTGCTTGTAAGATAGGCAGTTATAACACAGAAAATTGTTGCTAATTAACATCCCCCATATGTCTACTTTAGATTGGCATCGTTTTTTGAACATCCTTTTGTTTTTTTTAGGACGTTATAAGGCTTTGAACTATAGCAGCAATTTCTCACATTTTCAAGAAAATTTTATCAGGCTATTTTTACAGGGGCCAGTTCAGTTGTGAAGTGGCTTTGAGGGCCTTATATATTAGAAACCCCCAAAAAGTCACCCCATTTTAAAAACTGCATCCCTCAAAGTATTCAACACAGCATTTAGAAAATGTCTTAACCCTTTAGACTTTTCACAGAAATTAAAGCAAAATAGAGGTGAAATTTACAAATTTCATATTTTTGTGCAGAAATTAATTTTTAATCCAATTTTCTTTATAACACAGAAAGTTTTACCAGAGAAATGCATTCAATATTTATTGCCCAGGTTCTGCAGTTTTAGGAAATATCCCACATGTGGCCGTAGCGTGTTACTGGACTGAAGCACCGACCTCAGAAGCAAAGGAGCACCTAGGTGGATTTTGGGGCCTTATTTTTATTACAATATATTTTAGGCACCATGTCAGGTTTGAAGGGCTCTTGCGGTGCCAATACAGTGGAAATCCCCCAAAAGTGTCCCCATTTGGGAAACTACACACCTCAAGGAAATTATCTAGAGGTGTAGTGAGCATTTTGACCGCACAGGTTTTTTACAGAAATTATTGGAATTAGGCCGTAAAAATTAATAACAACATTTTTTCAAAGAAAATGTAGGTTTAGCGATTTTTTTTCTCATTTCCACAAGGACTAAATGAGAAAAAGCACCAAAAAATTTGTAAAGCAATTTCTCCCGAGTAAAACAATACCCCACAGGTGGTAATAAACGGCTGTTTGGACACACGGCAGGGCTTAGAAGGGATGGAGCACCATTTGGCTTTTGAAGTTCACATTTAGCAGGAATGGTTTGCGGAGGCCATGTCACATTTACAAAGCCCCTGAGGGGACAAAACAATGAAAACCCCACACAAGTGACCCCATTTTGAAAACTACACCCATTGAGGAAATTATCTAGGGGTATAGTGAGCGTTTTGACCCCCCAGGTTTTTTGCAGAAATTATTGGAAGTAGGCCCTGAAAATAAAAATCTACATTTTTTTCAAAGAAAATGTAGGTTTAGCTAATTTTTTCTCATTTCCACAAGGACTGAAGGAGAAAAAGCACCGCAAAATATGTAACGCAATTTCTCCTGAGTAAAACAATACCCCACATGTGGTCATAAACGGCTGGCTGGACACACGGTGGGGCTTAGAAGTGAAAGAGCGCTATTTGGCTTTTGGAGATCACATTTAGCAGGAATGGTTTGCGGAGGCCATGTCACATTTGCAAAGCCCCTGAGGGGACAAAACAATGAAAATTCCCAAAAAGTGATTCCATTTAGGAAACTACAACCCTTGAGGAATTAATCTAGGGGTGTAGTAAGCATTCAGACCCCATAGATGTTTCAAAGAATTTATTAGAATTGGGCAGTGAAAATAAAAACAATCCTTTTTCTTCAATAAAAAGTGAAGGTCCAGCTGTCAGATTTTTTTTTTTTTCTAATACATTGACTACCTACGTACTGCAATGTATTAGATCTGTCAGTTATTTACTGACAGCAAGCCACTTAGGTTTCGCCTCCCGGCGGGGCCTGATCGGCTTCCGTAATGGCAGAGCAGGAGACCATTGTGTCTCCTGTTGCCATAGCAGCAGTCGCCAGTCCCGATTGCCTGTCAGGGCTGGCGATCTGCTAGTAACCGCTACAATGCAGCAATCGCTTTCAATTGCTGCATCGAAGGGGTTAATGGCAGGAATCGAAGCTAGCTCCGGTTCCTGCCGTTACAGTTGGATGTCAGCTCTAACATACAGCTGACTTCCACCGCTGATGATGCCGGATCAGCTCCTGACCCGGCGCCATCTTGCCGGCGGCTATGGAAGCCGATCAGGCTCCGCCGCCGGGCGGATCTTGACCGGTTCCGTGCTAGGCAGACCGGGAGGCGAGTATTAGGCTGCCATTGCAGCCAAGCAACCCCGGAAATTTCATTGCTGGGGTTTCCGATGAGCTGCAAACACTTTAAATGCAGCGATCGCGTTTGAGCGCTGCACTTAAGGGGTTAATGGCGGGGATCGAAGCTAATTTCGGTCCCCGCCATTACAGTCGGATGTCAGCTGTAAGATACAGCTGAGATTCGACGATGATGGCACCGGCTCAGCTTCTGAGCCGGTGCCAAACATTTGGCGTGTGGGTACAGCAAAATGCGGGAAAGTCAATGCTTTCCATGACGTACCCATACGGCAAATGTCGGGAAGGGGTTAATCAAAGGAAAAATAAACAAGTTATAGCTCTCGGAATTTGGCGACACAAAATACATTTTATTTTTTACACTTAGGTTTTTACTTGTAAAAGTAGTAAAATATAGAAAAAACTATATATATTTGTTATCGGCGTAATCGTATTGATTCACAGAATAAAGTTAACATGTTGTTTTAATTGCATAGTGAATTCCGTAAAACCGATGCACAAAAAACAATGGAAGATATTTTCTACCCCACAAATATTTTTTTTTCCTAGTACGGCACAATAAATGGTGCTATGAAAAACTCATCCTGCAAAAATAAAGCCCTCAGAGGACTATATCAACAGAAAAATAAAAAAGTTATGGCTTTTGGAAGGTGGGGAGGAAAAAACGAAAATGAAAATCTGAAAAAGGTTTGCAGCGGGACGGGGTTAAACGCCGCGGTCACCATTGACCGCGGCATTTAAAGTGTTAAACGGGCGGAATCAAAGTGAACTGGAGTGAGGTGTCGGCTGTATAACACAGCCGTCACCCGCCGAGTATGGAGTGCGCTCAGCCCGTGAGCACGCTCCATACTTCCCCTTGGGGGCATCTCAGTAATACTACGTCGTATAACATGCAGCCACCACTAGAGGGAGAATGGGATCCTATTGCATGCTGTCTTTTTATTGAGTTCAATGACAAAACAGTATGCAGTAAGCTCCTATGTTCCTACTAGTGGCAGATGCAGATAGCTTGCATGTTATATTTTAAATTTATATCTATGCAGCGGATTTAGACCTCTGTATCAGAAAAATAGAACTTTGAGCGCTATAAATATATATAAAAAAATTGATAAGCACAGTATTTTAACCCCTTCCCAACATTTGACGTAAGTATACGTAATGGAAGGCTAGTGCTTGCCGCAATTTGTCGTATACTTAAGACAAATGGATGAAACGGGTTTAGAAGCCGTGTTCGGGCCATCATCCCCGGGTGTCAGCTGTATGTTACTGACACCCTGCTGTAATGGCGGGGACCGAAGTTAGCTCCGATCCCCACCATTAATCCCTTAAATGCAGCGGTCAAAAGTGATCGCTGCATTTAAGGTGTTTGCTGCTCATAGCCACCCCAGCAACAAAAATGGCTAGGGTGCCGGTGGCTGCAATGGCAACCGGAGGCCTAATGCCGGCTTCCCAGTCTGCCTAGTATGGAAGCCTTCCAGGCCCCGCCCAGAGGCGTGGCCTAAAAGGCTTCCATAGCCGACGGCAAGATGGAGCTGGAACAGGAGCTGAGCCGGCATCATCAGCGTTGGGTGCGAGCTGTATGTTACAGCTGGCACCCTCCTGTAATGGCAGGGACCAGAGCCACTATAGCTCATCTGGCAAAAAACAAGCCCTCATACAGCTCCATCGACGAAAAATGGTAAAAGTTAAGGTTCTCACAACATGGTGACAGAAAAAATACATTATTTTTACAAAAGTAATTTTATTGTGCAAAAAGTTGTAAAACTTAAAAAAGTGCTATACAATTTGTATCACCGGAATTGTACTGACCCACAGAGTAAAGTTAACATAAAAAACTAGAAAACTATGCCAGAATTGCTGTTTTTTGGTCAGCTTTGCTCTCAAAAAATAGGTTAAAAAGTGATCAAAAAGTTGCATGTACCCCAAAATGGTACCAATAAAAACTACAGCTCGTCGCGCAAAAAAACAGCCCTCATACTACTACGTCTATGAAAAAGTAAAAATTTGTTAAGGCTCCAATAAGTCAGGAAAGAAAACATATGCAGTTGTGCAGGCCGGAGGGGAATATTTCTTCTGTTCCAAGCTGTGATTTATCAAGGCCCTAAAATTAGGGAACCAGGAAGGGGCGAGCCCAAACGTATCTGCTGGAAGCGAGGGCACCTGTATTATACGAGGACAACACTTTCCCAGCAAAATTCCCCAAACTGCAAGTATGTACCAATAGGAGGATAAGTAAGGACACCATTTATCAGTGCGACAATGGCCTGTGCATAGAGGATAGCTTCACAGCGTAACACACATCTATGGACTATTTTATGAATTTTTTTACCCCATTATTATACCACCTGACTATGCCCCTGATGTACTCTGCCCAGTTTACACATACCTCCACATTATTATTGAAAACGCCATAACTACTCAAACAAAACTACTACCAAGCAAAATCCACGCACCAAAAGCCAAATGGCACTCACCCCCTTCTGAGCCCTACAGTGTGCCCAAACAGCTGTTTACTTCCAAATATATGACATTGCCTTACTTGGGAGAACCCTTTTAACAATTTTTGGGGTATGTATCTCCATTGGCAAAAGCTGGGCACAACATATTTGTCATATTTACATATCTAGGGAAAAATTTAAACTTTGCACCATCTGCAGCGCAGTCATTTATGGAAAAGACCTGTTAGGTGAAATTGCTCACTACACCCCTTAATAAATGCCTTGACGGGTGAAGTTTCCAAAATGGGGTCACTGTTTCTTTTATTATTTCACATCAGAGCCTCTGCAATTGTGAGCCAATACTTTTGTAAATTGCCAAATTAGGCCTCAATTTCGCATGGTACACTTTCACTCCTGAGCCTGGTCGAATGTCCAGGTAAAAGATTAGGGCCAAACGTAGGGTGGTTCTAAAACCGGGAAACACAGCATAATAATAAGAGAGCTGTCTTATTATGGTGGCACAAGCTGGGCACCACATATTGGCATATCTATTGAAAAATTTGCATTTTCACTCTGCAACATCGAGTGCACAGTAATTTCTGGGGAAAAACCTGTGGGGTTAACATGCTCACTGCACCCCTAGGTGAATAGCTTGAGGGATGTAGTTTTCAAAATGGGGTCACTTCTGTGGGGTGCCAAGAAACCAATCCAGCAAAATCTGTGCTCCAAAAACCAAATGGCACTTCTTCTCTTCTGAGCCCTGCTGTGTGCCCAAACAGCATTTTATGCCCACATATGGGGCATTTCCATACTGCAGTGAAGTTTCTTTACAAAAATTTGTGGGATTTTTTTCTTTATTTCTTGTAGACAATGTTTTTTGTTTTTTTTTAGCTAAATCTACATCTTAATGTAAAAAATGAAAATTTTTCATTTTCACATCCAAATTCTAATAAAATCTATGAAACATCTGTGCGATGAAAATGCTCACTAAACCCCTAGATTAATTCCTTGTGGGGTGTAGTTTCCAAAATAGGGTGGTTTTTTGGGGTGTTTTCTTTGTTTTGGCATCACAAGACCTCTTCAAACCCGACATAGTGCCTAAAATATATTCTAAGAAAAAGGTCCCAAAATCCTTATGGTGCTCCTTTGATCTGAGGCCTGTGTTTCAGCCCAGCGCCACACTAGGGACACATGTGGGTTATTTCTAAAAACTGAAGAATATGGGTAATAAATACTGAGTTGCGTTTCTCTGGTAAAACCTTTTGTGTTACAGAAAAAAATTGATTAAATATGAATTTCTGCAAAACAAAATAAAAAATGTGTACATTTTACCTCTACTTTGCTTTAATTCTTGTGAAACGCCTAAGGGGTTACATATTTTTTTTCTAAATGCTGTTTTGAATACTTTGGGGGGTGCAGTTTTTAAAATGGGGTGACTTTTGGGGGTTTGTAATGTATAGGCCCCTCAAAGCCACTTCACAACTGAACTGGTCTCTGTAAAAATAACGTCATAGAAAAAAAAAATATTTTCAAAAAACGATTTTTTAAATTTTTGGGTGTTTTTCACAATTACATACTGAATGTATCGACCAAATTTTACCACTAACTTAATGTGCAATGTATCACGAGAAAACAATCTCAGAATCGCTTGGATAGGTAAAAGCATTCCGAAGTTTTTACCAAATAAATTGACACATCAGATTTGAAAAATAAGGCTTTGTTAGTAAGGTCAAAAGAGGCTGCAGCAACCTACTTAGATTAACCCCTATCCGCACCAGGACGTAACTGTCCGTCGTTGCGGGAAGTTACTTCCCGCACGAGGACGTACAGTTACTGAGTTAATCCCGGTGCACACTGTCGGCGACAGTGTGCACCGGGAACCAGGAGGTCAGCTGTCGCCGACAGCTGACACTCCCCTCTTGCCGGCCAGCGGTCCTTTGCCACTGATTTCGGCACATTAACCCCTTAAATTCGGCGATCGGGTGCAATCGCCGAATTTTAGGGGTTTCTAACATATCGGCAGACCCCCGTCCGAAATCGCGGGGTCTGCCGATAGTTAGTATGGCAAACGGAAGCCAAACAATGGCTTCCGGGTCTGCCATGGACAGAAGCCCATCAGGACCAACCTTCGGCTGGTCCTGATAGGCTTCCTGTCAAAGTGACAGAAAGTCACTGTGCCGTTCCCGATGCACACTGTCGGCGACAGTGTGCATCGGGAACTTGGAGATCAGCTGTCCCCGACAGCTGACACTCTCCAGTGTTGCCGATCAGCGGCTCATCGCCGCTGATTTCGGCAATTAACCCGTTACATGCGGGGCTCGATTGCGATCTCCGCATGTAGCGGGTTTGTAGCGCATCAGCAGCCCCCATGCAATCGTGGGGGCTTCTGATGCTTGTGATGGCACCCGGGGGCCAGACAACGGCCCCCAGGTCTGCCATGTATGTCAGCCTATGAGGATCAGCCTCTGCTGATCCTCGTAGACCAACTGTCAGAGTGACTGTGACGTCACACTGTCAGTTGGAATACATTACACTACCTAGGTAGTGTAATGTATTCTAGCAGCGATCAGAGCTGCAGGTCAAAAAAATAAAGTGTAAAAAGTAAAAGAAAAGTTAATAAACAAAAATATAAAGTGTAAAAAGTAAAAAAAAGTTAATAAAAATGTTTTATAAAAGTGTAAAAATAAAAGGTTTTGTTTTCCTATAATAAGTCATTTATTATAGGGAAAAAATGAAAACGTTAAAAAAAAGTACACATATTTGGTATCGCCGCGTTCGTAACGACCCAATCTATGAAACTATAATGTTAATTTTTCCGCACGGTGAACGCGGCAAACAAAATAAACGGAAAACTGTCAGCATCGCTATTTTTTGGTCACCACCCCTCCCAAGATATAGAATAAAAAGTGATCAAAAAGTCGCATTTACCCCAAAATGGTACCAATAAAAACTACAACCCGTTCCGCAAAAACAAGACCTCCCACAGCTTTTTTGACGAAAAAATAAAGTTACGGCTCAGAATAGCGTGTCTCAGAAAATAAATTATTTTATAGAAACTTAATTTTATTGTGCAAACGCTGCAAAACGTAAAAAAAACTATACACATATGGTATCGGCGTAATCGTACCGACCGGCAGAATAAATTAAAACGTAATTTATTGTGCACGGTGAACGCTGTAATAAATAAAGAATTTAAAGCGCCAAAATCGCTGTTTTTTTGGTCACCCTAGCTCTTATAAAGACCCTGAGGGGCCAAAATGCTCACTATACCACTAGAAAAATTCCTTGAGGGGTGTAGATTCCAAAATGGGGTCACTTTTGGCGGGTTTCCACTGTTTTGGTCCCTCCGGGGCGTTGCAAACCCGACATGGCACTGAAAACCAATCCAGCAAAATCTGCGCTCCAAAATCCAAAAGGCGCTCCCTTCCTTCTGAGCCCTGCTGTGGGTCCAAACATCAGTTTACGACCACATATGGGGTATTTCCGTAATCGGTAGAAATTGCTTTACAAATTTTGGGGTGCTTTTTCTCCTTTATTCCTTGTAAAAATGAAAAAATTCTATGTTTCCACAGAAAAATAGGTGATTTTCATCTTCACAGACTAATTCCACTAAATTCTGCAAAAAAACTGTGGGGTCAATATGCTAACTATACCCCTAGAAAAATGCCTTGAGGGGTGTAGTTTCCAAAATGGGGTCACTTTGGGGGGGTTTCGTCTGTTTAGGTACCACAAGACCTCCTCAAACCTGACATGGTGCCTAAAATATATTCCTAAAAAAAGGAGGCCCCGAAATCCCCTAGCTAGTCCTTTGCTTCTGAGGCCGGTGCTTCAGTCCATTAGGACACTAGGGCCACATGTTGGATATTTCTAAAAACTGCAGAATCTGGGCAATAAATATTGAGTTGCGTTTCTCTGGTAAAACCTTCTGTGTTACAGATTTTTTTTTATTACAAATGAATTTCGGCAAAAAAAATGAAATTTGTAAATTTCACCTCTACATTGCCTTAATTCCTGTGAAACGCCTAAAGGGTTCAAATATTTTCTGAATGTGGTTTTGAATACCTTGAGGGGTGCAGTTTTCAAAATGGGGTGATTTATGGGGACTTTCTAATATAGAAGGCCCTCAAAGCCACTTCAGACCTGAACTGGTCCATGAAAAAATAGCCTTTTGAAATTTTATTGAAAATATGAGAAATTGCTGCTAAAGTTCTAAGCCTCGTAACGTCCTAGAAAAATAAAAGTACGTGAAAAAAAATGATGCAAACATAAAGTAGACATATGGGGGATGTTAACTAGTAACTATTTTGTGTGGTATTACTATCTGTTTCACAAGCAAATACATTTAAATTTAGAAAAATGCTAATTTTTGCAAATTTTTGCTAAAATTTGAAGTTTTTCACAAATAAATATTGAATTTATCGACCAAATTTTTTCACTAACATAAAGTACAATATGTCACGAGAAAACAATCTCAGAATCGCTTGGATAGGTAAAAACATTCCGGAGTTATTACCACATAAAGTGACACATGTCAGATTTGAAAAAATAGGCTGTGTCCACAAGGCCAAAACAGGCTGTGTCCTAAAGGGGTTAAAAAGAAAAAGCAAAATAATGTCCAAGGCTAGATATTCACTTTGAGCTGAACCTGGCAATGTTGCAGGATTAGACAATGAAATTATGGGATTTCACCATGCCCAATCCTTGTTCCCCAGGTAAATAATCTGTTGCCAGAGGGGTTTCCCCCTTGATGCATGCATACTTATGTCGGCATTAGAAGAACTAACTGGTGACCGAGCAAGCATTCAGCCAATAGTTTTCTCATGTGTATGGCCCGCTTTCAATGGTTTTCTTTTTAAAAAGGGTTGTCCTGTTTAGACATCTTTTTTTATTGCTAGGTCATGTTTAATATGCTGGGTGTGAGCCTACATTTTTTGTTATTCGAAAAACGTTACTATATACATAAAAATAATAAATACTGAATGCCTGACCAAATTACTTTAACCACTTAAGGACATGGCTAACTTTAGTCTTTTCTTCCCTGCTGTCTAAAAGGCATTACATTTTTAATTTTTCATTGACATAGCCATATGAGGGTTTGTTTTTTGCAAGAAAAGTTGTATTTTTTCACGGCACTATTTAATGTACCATATAATGTACTGGGAAACTGAAATACAGAAATACGTGGGGTGAAATGGGCAAACAACACCGATTATGCCATTTTTTTGGGGGGTTTTCGTTTTTACGGCATCCATGTTCATTTCATTCTCTGGGTTGATATGATTACGGGAATACCAAATTAATATTTTTTAATGTTTTACCATTTTAATAAAAAAAACTATTTGTTAAAAAAATTTGTTTTGTGTCGCCATGTTCTGAGAGCCATACAATTTTTTGCAGTCGATTGAGCGATGTGAGGGCTTATTTTTTGCGGGGCGAGCTGTAGATTTTATTGGTACGATTTTGGGTTACATCTGACTTTTGAAACACTTTTATTCCAATTTTTTTGGGGCGCTAAGGAGACCACAAAATACAGCAATTTTTATATTTTTTTTGTACGGCATTTACTAAGCGGATTAAATAACATTGTATTGTAATAGTTTGGACTTTTACAAATGCGGCAGTACCAGTTATGTTAACTTTCATCTTTTTTTAAAATTTTTTTTTTTTTTGGAACATTAAAAAAACATGTTATTTAACAGTTTTTTTCGTTTTTTTTAGAAGTCCCCCTAAGGACATATAAGCGTTGGATCGCTTATATGATATACTGTCATACTAATGCATTGCAGTATATCATGTTTCTTACAGTGTCCTATGAAGCCCTGCCGGAGTACTCATAGGAGTATAAAGATGGCAGACCAGAGATCCGATGGCACGATGGCATGTTGGCGGGGGCCGGCCCCTGATTCTAACACTTTAGATTCCGTCGTCACGATTGACCGCGGCATCTAAGGGGTTAAACTGGTGGAATCAAAGTGATCTTTGATTTTGCTCGTTGCAGTGATGTGTTGACTGTTAGGCTGGGTTCACACACACACTATTTACGGACGTAATTCGGGCGTTTTAGCCCCGAATTACGTCCGAAAATGCGGCTCAAAAGAGTCGGCAAACATCTGCCCATTCATTTGAATTGGTCTTACGATGTTCTGTGCCGACGGTCATTTTTTACGCGCCGCTGTCAAAAGGCGTCAAAGAAGTGCCTGTCACTTCTTCAGATGTAAATGGAGCCGTTTACCATGGACTCCATGGAAAAACAGCTCCAATTAAGTCCGTAATGGATGCAGCGAAAGACGCCTGCACATGCCATTACGGCTGAAATTACGGTGCTGTTTTCTCCTGAAAACAGCACCGTAATTTCAGCCGTAACGGCCGCTGCCGTGTGAACATACCCTAAAGGTATGTTCACACGCTGAGCCAAAAATGTCTGAAAATACGGAGCTGTTTTCAAAGGAAAACAGCACCTGATTTTCAGGCGTTTTTTGCAGCGTTTTTCGCAGCGTTTTTTCAGCCGTTTTTGGAGCTGTTTTCAATAGTCTATGAGAAAACGGCTCCAAAAACGTCCCAATAAGTGTCCACAGGATATGCCATACATGTCTGACAGATGTGGGTACCAGTTCTTTGACCCGCACCTGTATTGATAATCTGGGACTCACATCTATCAGAGATCTATCTATCAGATATTTATGGCGTATCCTGTGCATATGCCATAAATGTCTGCAATGGGAACAACCCTTTAATGGGGCTTATTTTTATATCAAAACTGTCTCATACGAGCCAATGAATTATCATGTTTCCAGTTCAATTGAGAAAATAAAAGATGAAAGCTGATCAGTTACTATGTTCAACAATACAATTTTTCCATTTGGCAGTTTTGTTGGCCATTATGTTGTGTGATATATTTCTAAATGTAAAGTAAAAAACACAGAAATTTTAGAATAAAAAATGTTGGCAGTATTTCCCATGAGCTAAGAGGAAACAGGGATTAGTACAGAAATAAGCTCTGCTTCCCGAATGGCACTGTTAAAATATTAGCTCGTGTTTGTATTTAGCAAGTAAAATATGGTGCCAAAATTCTGGGTTGAAAGTTCCTGGGTTGAAAGTACTTTGACTATAATTATTCTAGTACTATAGTATTATTTATTTGCCTCAACTTAAAAATCAAATATCCTTAATGTAAAGGGAAATGTCCTTTTTGTTATAAATAGATAGACATATATACGCTAGTCCAGTGAATCCCATTAAATACGAGCCATTTTAAAACTTAATAAAGCCATATTCAAAACCAAAAAATATAACCTCATTTTAATATACAATAAAGCTATATGGCTAAGAAGGGAAGTGTTAGAAAGTGTTATTTCTAAGTGCACGGTACAGGAGCTTTTTGCTCCTGTTGTGTTACTGTGTCCATTTTGAAGTTAATTTTTTCACGCAGCAATGTAAGCACATGAAAAGTATTGCAATATGTTTTTATTAATGCCTTTAGGATAAAATAACTTCAAAGAACTTATATTCACCTCTGTGATGACCTGGTTTCTGAATCAACACATTATTCTGGTGCTGGTGTCATCTTTCAATGTAAGAATATATTTACATGTTTAAATTTCATCTAACACTTCCACAAGTAGCAATATAAACACACAGAAGGAATATAATTTATATATATGTTCTACATCTGAGAATACTACACCACCACAGAGTCAAATGTTTCAAAAAAGCCCAAAATGTGTGTAATTAGAAACGTCAAAATATGTCTCAGCTATGACATTGTTTTATTTGCTTAAAGAGGCTCTGTCACCAGATTTTGCAACCCCCTATCTGCTATTGCAGCAGATAGGCGCTGCAATGTAGATAACAGTAACGTTTTTATTTTTAAAAAACGAGCATTTTTGGCCAAGTTATGGCCATTTTTGTATTTATGCAAATGAGGCTTGCAAAAGTACAACTGGGCGTGTTGAAAAGTAAAAGTACAACTGGGCGTGTATTATGTGCGTACATCGGGGCGTGTTTACTACTTTTACTAGCTGGCCGTTCTGATGAGAAGTATCATCCACTTCTCTTCAGAACGCCCAGCTTCTGGCAGTGCAGATCTGTGACGTCACTCACAGGTCTTGCATCGTGTCGGCCACATCGGCACCAGAGGCTACAGCTGATTCTGCAGCAGCATCAGCGTTTGCAGGTAAGTAGCTACATCGATTTACCTGCAAACGCCGATGCTGCTGCAGAATCATCTGTAGCCTCTGGTGCCGATGTGTCCTCGCTCGTCTGACACGATGCAGGACCTGTGAGTGACGACACAGCGTGATCTCTCGAGAACACGCTGTGTGTCTGTCACTGCCAGAAGCTGGGCGTTCTGAAAAGAAGTGGATGATACTTCTCATCAGAACGCCCAGCTAGTAAAAGTAGTAAACACGCCCCGATGTACGCACATAATACACGCCCAGTTGTACTTTTACTTTTCAACACGCCCACTTGGACTTTTGCAAGCCTCATTTGCATAAATACAAAAATGCTCGTTTTTTAAAAATAAAAACGTTACTGTAATCTACATTGCAGCGCCGATCTGCTGTAATAGCAGATAGGGGTTGCAAAATCTGGTGACAGAGCCTCTTTAAGTGTGTCCATAAGTCCAGGATCACAAAAAAATTGGATTATCAACACAAGTCTCACAGGGTAAATAACTGGTTAGGTGCCATCAACATAGGGTTAATCACCTCCAAAGTTAACCCCTTCCCTCTTTAGCCACTTTTGACCTTCCTGACGGAGCCTCATTTTTAAAATCTCACATGTTTCACGTTATGTGGTAATAACTTTGGAATCCTTTTAGGTATCCAAGCGATTCTGAGATTGTTTTCTCGTGACACATTGGACTTTATGTTACTGGCAAAATTTGCTCAATACATTCAGTATTTAAATGTGAAAAACACCAAAATTTAGCGAAAAATTGAAAAAACTAGCATTTTTCTAAATTAAAATGTATCTGCTTGTAAGACACGCAGTTATACCACACAAAATAGTCGCTAATTAACATCCCCCATATGTCTACATTAGATTGACATTGTTTTTTGAACATACTTTTATTTTTCTATGCCGTTACAAGGCTTAGAACTTTAGCAGTAATTTCTCAAATTTTCAATAAAATTTCAAAAGGCTATTTTTACAGGGGCCAGTTCAGTTGTGAAGTGGCTTTTATGGCCTTATATATTAGAAACCTCCAAAAAGTCACCCCATTTTAAAAACTTCACCATCAAAGTATTCAAAACTGCATTTAGAAAGTTTCTTAACCCTTTAGACATTTCACAGGAATTAAACCAAAGTAGAGGTGAAATTTGCAAATGTAATTTTTTGTTGTTGCAGATATTCATTTTTAATCCATTTTGTTTGTAACACAAAGTTTTACGAGAGAAACACAACTCAATATTTATTGCCCATGTTCTGCAGTTTTAGGAAATATCCCACATGTGGCCCTAGTGTTCTAATGGACTGAAACACCGTCATCAGAAGAAAAGGAGTACCTAGAGGATTTTGGGCCTCCTTTTTATTAGAATATATTTTAGGCCCCATGTTGTGTTTGAAGGGCTCTTGCGGTGCCGAAACAGTGGAAATCCCACAAAAGTGACCCAATTTGGAAAACTACACCCCTTAAGGAAATTATCTAGGGATATAGTGAGCATTTTGATCCTACAGGTTTATTGCAGAAATTATTGGAAGTTGGCCATGAAAATGTAAATCGACATTCTTTATAAGAAAATGTAGGTTTAGCTAATTTTTTCTAATTTCCACAAGGACTAAAGGAGAAAAAGCACCACAAAATTTGCAAAGCAATTTCTCCCGAGTAAAACATTACCCCATATGTGGTAATAAACGGCTGTTTGGACACACGGCGGGGCCTAGAAGGGAAAGAGCGCCATTTGGCTATTGGAGCTCAAATTTAGCAGGAATGGTTTGTGGAGGCCATGTCACATTTGCAGAGCCCATGAGGGGCAAAACAATGAAAACGCCCAAAAAGTGACTCCATTTAGGAAACTACACCCCTTGAGAAATTCATCTATGGGTGTAGTGATCATCTTGATCCCACAGGTGTTTCATAGAATTCATTAGAATTGGGCAGTGAAAATAAAAACAATCCTTTGTCTTCAATAAGACGTAGCTTTAGCTAAAAAAAATTCCTTTTATCAACAAATAAAAGAAAAAAAGAACCCCAACATTTGTAAAGCAACTTCTCTGGAGTACGGAAATACCCCATATGTGGTCATAAACTGCTTTTTGGCCACATGGCAAGGAACAGAAGAGAAGAAGTGGCATTTGGCTTTTGGAGCACAGATTTTGCTGTATTGGTTTCTTGACACCTTGTTGCTTTTGCAAAGCCCCTAAGGTACCAGTACAGTGGAAACTACCCAAAAGGGACCCCATTTTTGATACTACACCCCTTGAGGAATTAATCTAGGGGTGTAGTGAGCATTTTGACCCCACAGCTGTTTCATAGATTTTATTTGAATTGGGCAGTAAAAAGAAAAAAATATTTTTTTTTCCAATAAGACGTAGCTTTAGCGCAAAATTTTTCATTTTCTCAAAATATAAAGCAGAAAAAGAAAGCCAACATTTGTTAAGCAATTTCCCACGAGTATGGCAATACCCAATATGTGGTTATAAACGTATTTTTGGGTACACGGCAGGGCTCAGAATGGAAGGAGTGTCATTTGGCTTTCGGAGTACAGATTTTGCTGGATTGGTTTCTGGTTGCTATGTAGCATTTGCAAAACCCCTTTGGGACCAAAACAGTGTAAACCCCCCAAAAGTGACCCCCATTTTGGAAACTACACCCCTCAATGTATTCACCTAGGGGTGTAGTGAGCATGTTAACCCCGCAGGTGTTTTGCATAAATTAGTGTGCACTCGATATTGCAGAGTGAAAATGGGATTTTTCAATAGATAAGCGCTGTCCACAGGGTATGGTATGGCATGGCGTTGCAAAATGGAGTGATAGCCTTCCTTATTCAAAATCCCTTTTACCTTGTACAAATTTCCCACTTTACCAGCACCAAAGCAACCCCAGACCATCACATTACCTCCACCATGCTTGACAGATGGCGTCAGGCACTCTTCCAGCATCTTTTCAGTTGTTCTGCGTCTCACAAATGTTCTTCTGTGTGATCCAAACACCTCAAACTTCGATTCGTCTGTCCATAACACTTTTTTCCAATCTTCCTCTGTTCAATGTCTGTGTGCTTTTACCCATATTAATCTTTTCCTTTTATTAGCCAGTCTCAGATATGGCTTTTTCTTTGCCACTCTGCCCTGAAGGCCAGCATCCCGGAGTTGGCTCTTCACTGTAGACGTTGACACTGGCGTTTTGCGGGTACTATTTAATGAAGCTGCCAGTTGAGGACCTGTGAGGCGTTTATTTCTCAAACTAGAGACTCTAATGTACTTGTCTTGTTGCTCAGTTGTGCAGCGGGGCCTCCCACTTCTCTTTCTACTCTGGTTAGAGCCTGTTTGTGCTGTCCTCTGAAGGGAGTAGTACACACCATTGTAGGAAATCTTCAGTTTCTTGGCAATTTCTCGCATGGAATAGCCTTCATTTCTAAGAACAAGAATAGATTGTCGAGTTTCACATGAAAGCTCTCTTTTTCTAGCCATTTTGAGAGTTTAATCGAACACACAAATGTAATGCTCCAGATTCTCAACTAGCTCAAAGGAATGTCAGTTTTATAGCTCCTCTAAACAGCAAAACTGTTTACAGCGGTGCTAACATAATTGCACAAGGGTTTTCAAGTGTTTTCTAATCATCCATTAGCCTTGTAACACAGTTAGCAAACACAATGTACCATTAGAACACTGGAGTGATGGTTGCTGGAAATGGGCCTCTATACACCTATGTAGATATTGCATTAAAAACCAGACGTTTGCAGCTAGAATAGTCATTTAGCACATTAACAATGTATAGAGTGTATTTCTGATTAATTTAATGTTATCTTCATTGAAAAAAAACTGTGCTTTTCTTTCAAAAATAAGGAAATTTCTAAGTGACCCTAAACTTTTGAACGGTAGTGTACCTACCTTGTACAGATGGAATTGAAAACACAATGTCAACAATATCAACCTGACTCCAATGATAATTCACTACCATCAGTGATCTATAACTTTCTACAAACAGCAAGACTGAGGAAATTCAGGGAATCGTTATATAGTATAATACAGGCATCCAATACTGTACTCATACAATTAGTGAGTATCTGTTATATTATTAGACAATATCTTTCTGTAGTGCAGAGTTAGGGGACATCAACACTTATAATTATTAATCCTACATTGCTCATTTTAATAATTATAGCATTAGTAACCCCTTAAGGACATGGACTAATTTGTACATTCAGGACGCAGCCCCATTTTTCAAATCTGACATGTGTCACTGTATGTGGTAATAACTTCGGATTGCTTTTACCTATCCAAGCGATTCTGAGATTGTTTTCTCGTGACACATTATACTTTAAGTTAGTGATAAAATTTTGTCGATACCTTCAGTATTTTATTGTGCAAAAACACCAGAATTTTGCAAAAAAAATGCAAAAAATTGCACTTTTCTAAATTTAAATGTATCTGCTTGTAGGACAGATAGTAATACCACACAAAATAAAATTTAATTAACATTTCCCACATGTTTACTTTAGATTAGCATTGTTTTTTTTTGTACTTCCAAGGCTTAGAACTTTAGCAGAAATGTCTCATTTTTTCAAGAAAATTTCAAGTCTATTTTTACAGGGACGAGTGCAGTTGTGAAGTGGTTTTGAGGGGCCCATACAATGCAAACCCCAATAAATCACCCCATTTTTAAATATGAACCCCTCACAGTATTCAAAACAACCTTTAGAACGTTTATTAACACTTTAGGCGTTTCACAAGAATTACAGCAAATTACGTATGGGTATGAAATTTACAAATGTAATTTTTTTGCAGAAATTCATCCTTTTTTTTCTGTAACACAGAAGGTTTTACCAGAAAAACGCAACTCAATATTTATTGCCCGGATTCTGTAGTTTTTAGAAATATTCAACATGTGGCCCTAGTGTGCTAATTCACTGAAATACAGACCTCCAAAGCAAAGGAATACCTAGAGGATTTTGGGGCCTCCTTTTTATTAGAATATATTTTAGGCACCATGTCAGGTTTAAAGAGGTCTTGTGATGCCAAAACAGTGGAAACACCCCCAAAAAGACACCAAAGGAATTTATCAAGGTGTATAGTGGGCATTTTGACACCACTTATTTTTTTTGCTGAATTTAGTTGAATGAAGCCGTGAAAATGAAAATCTACATTTTTTTCCAATAAAACAAAGAAATTTTCTATTTTTACTAGGCATAAAGTAGAAAAAGCACCACAACATTTGAAAAGCAATTTTTCCTGATTACGGAAATACCCCATATGTGGTGATAAACTGCTGTTGGGACACATGGCAGGGCTCAGAAGTAAAGGAGCACCATTTGGCTTTTTGAGGTCAAGTTTTGCGGCAATGATTTTCGGGTGCCATGTCGCATTAGCAAAGCCCCTGGTGGACCAAATCAGTGGAAACCTCCCAATAGTGACCCCATTTGGGAAACTACACTCCTCAAGGAATTTATTGAGGCGTATAGTGAGCATTTTGACCCCACAGGTTTTTTGCTGACTTTAGTGGAATTAGGCCGTGAAAATGAAAACCTAAATTTTTTCTAATAAAATGTTGAGATTTTTAATTTTTACAAGGCATCAAGGAGAAGAAGAACCCCAACATTTGAAAAGCAATTTCTCCCAATTACGGCAATACCCCATAAGTGGTGATAAAGTGCTGTTTGGACACATGGCAGGGGTCAAAAGGGAAGGATCACCTTTTGGAGCTCAAATTTAGCTGGAATGGTTTTCGGGTGCCATGTCACATTTGCAAAGTGCCTGTGGGACCAAAACAGTAGGAACCCCCCAAAAGTGACCCATTTTGGAAACTACACCCCTCAAGGCATTTAACTAAATCTTATCCGCTTTTGGACACTGCGCATTATGTGTCGCTATATTCTGAGAGCCAGAACTTTTTTATTTTTCAGTCAAGAAAGCTGTGTAAGGGCTTGTTTTTTGCGGGATGAGTTGTGGTTTTTCTCGGTACTACTTTGGGGTACAATAGACTTTATGATCACTTTTTATTCCATGTTTTGTGAGGGGTGGTGATAAAAAAATTGTGATTCTGGCATTGTTTTAATTTTTGTTTTTTTTGCGGTGTTCATCGTGCGGGAAAAATAATATTATAGTTTTATAGTTTGGGTTGTTACGGACACGGCAATACAAAATATGTGTACTTTTTTTAAAGGTTTAAATTTTTTCCAATAATAAAACTCTTATTATAGGAAAAAGGCAGTGTTTGTTTTTATTAACTTGAAACTTTTATTTTTACACTTTTATTCAACCTTTTTATTTGTCCCACTAGAGAACTTGAGGTCCTGCACCTATGATCTTTACTCTAATGCATTACACTACCCACGTAGTGCAATGCATTAGAGCTGTCAGTCATTCACTGACAACAAGCCTATTAGGTCTCGTCTGTGGGTGGGGCCTAATAGGATATCAGACGTGGCAGACCAGGAGGCCATTATTAGGCCTCTGGTTGCCATAGCAGCGATCGGCATCGTCACGATAACCTTGTGTCGATGCCGATCACTACAAACCACAAAGATGCCGCGATCTCTAAGCTGCCGCGGCATCTGAGGGGTTAATGGCAGGGATTGGTGCTTGCTCCGCTTCCTGCTAGATGTACCTAGTGGATACCTGTAGACATTTGGAAGCTGTTTATATTTCTGCCGGACCATAATCAACAACAATGGCTTCAGACGGGTAGGGAGTATTTGCATCTGCATTTTCTCCATTAAAAGACTAAGAGGCATATGTTTTTCTCCAACCAGAAGTACTTTGAGTCCGGTAACCAGTACAGTAGCCTACTTGCTCACCTTATCCATCACAACTCTGCCTTTCCAGCCATACTTCGCATCAAATCTTCATCAGATATCATCCTTTATTCCGACTTGGAAGGAATAAACTTATCATTTGTACGAAGAGACCTCCCATATGCTCCTATTACACTCGCAGAAATGATGTACGCTTTATCTCTTATGGCCAGGGGCAAATCACCAGGTCTTGACTATATTTCGCTGGAAGTCTACATTAATTAATAATAGCAGCTTCTACCAGCCCTGCCTGAAATGTTATCTACGACTCTATCACAAAGGACTTTCCAGCTTCTAATCCTTAAACCAGACAAATCCCCATTGATTGCGGTTCTTACAGGCCCATCTCATTGCTTAATATAGATTACAAGTTATTGACCATAGTCCTTGCAATTAGACTGAAAAAAGTGACCCCTGGACTTATCCATCCTGACCAATCAGGGTTCATTCCTGGAAGGAGTACTTCAGACAACCTCTGTAAGGTTCAGTAGTGGTGCAAATGGGGGAAACTGGAAAATGTGACTGGGCCCTGGCATCTCCAAATGCCGCTAAGGCATTCGATTCTATCAGGTGGCTTTATCTCATCCAAGTGCTGTGCAGATTAGGCTTCGGCCCCATGTTCATATTCTGGATACAGATTGTATGCAGACATCCAAGAGCTGCAATCAGTCTCAATCACATAACTTCTGCCCCTTTTGCATTAAGTAGAGGCACGAAACAAGGATGCCCACTGTCGCCTCTGCTTTTTGCCATCATTATGGAGCTACTGGTCATTAGTACTGAAACAAATTTTGGGGAATTTCCCATAAATCTGGTAAAGACCGTGTAACCCTGTACGCGGATGACTATATGCTTTTTATTTCCTATATACAACTTTCCTTAACCAGTAATACATTTGATAAATACCTTCGGAGACTAATCCGATTTGCGCATCAACTGGAGGATATCAACGATAATGTTTCTCAACCCTGAAACACCGCACCTCACTGACTCTACCTTAGAAGGTCTCAGAGTGGTAGATCACTTCAAATACCTAGGTATCTTTGTTTCCAGATGTGTAATGCAGACCCTTCCACTGAATGTCCATCCTCTACTCCCACTGCTTAAAGACAAGTTCAAGCTGTGGCTGTTATTGGTCATGGGTCACATTCATCTTGTGAAGATGATATTCCTTCTGAAATAACTCTATGTCCTGCAACAAATTTTTGCTCCAATTCTGAAATCCTTCTTCCAAGCTCTGGACTCTTTCATTATATCCTTCATCTGGGGCCGTTCCAGATGTAAACTGGGCCTGAATAAGCTGCAGAGACTAAAAAATATGTCTGGAATTGCTCTTCCTCATATATACCTTCAGGGCCGGCCTTAGGATAGATAGCGGCCCGTGCAAAATTATCTTTCGGCGGCCCACCCCATCATAAAAAAAATGCCCCATAAAAATAGTATAATGCCCCACACAGTATAATGCCCCATATAGTGCCCCCACACAGTATAATGCCCCTATAGTGCCCCCGTACAATATAATAATAATATTTAATAATATATTATAACCCCTTCAAGGTCACAGTATTTTGTCCTCTAATTGTGCCCACGCAGTATTATGCCCCCTAAATTCCACACACAGTATGGTGCCCCTTGTAGTACCCCTACACAGTATAATGTCCGCTAAGTAGACACAAAGCAGTATAATGCCCCCCTCCCCTGGCTGCCACACACAACCTCCCCTTGTAGATAGTGCCCCCTGTAGATTGTGCCTTACAGCCTCCCTGTAGACAGTGCCATAATCCCCCACCTCCTCCTTGTAGATCGTGCCATACCGGCTCCCACCTCCCTCTTGTAAACAGTGCACCACAAAAAAAACAATTGTACTCACCTAGGCCCCATTTCCACAATGAACAGAGCTGCTCCACGACGGGATCCTTGTGTAGGCCGGCGTGATCCTGTAGCCCAGTACAGAGTTTCCCAACCTTTTCAGACTCGAGGCACAACTGGGAAACTAAAATTACCTCAGGGCACCCCTACCAAAAATAGTTTTGAGAAAGAATGAAAACAGCTAAAAAGAAGCACTACACTTGTATGGTATGTTCACACAGCGTTTTTTGTAAGGCAAAAAAAATCTGCCTCAAAATTTCTTCAGGAATTTTGAAGCAGATTTTGAATTGACAGCGTTGTTTGACCTTTTTTTTTTTTCCGTTTTTTTTTCAGCCGTTGAAGCTAATGCAAAAGACGCAGGCAAAATAGCACTCCAAACGGGCGCTGCAGGTATTTTCTGCCTCCTCTTAATTTCAATTGGAGGTCAGAGGTGGAAACCACTTGAAGACTTTCAGACCTCACTCACAGTAAAATAATCATCAGCCCACCACTCACAGTAAAATGATCATCTGCCTGCCACTCACAGTAAAATGACCATTAGCCCGACACCCACAGAAAAATGACCATCATCCCCCCACTCACAGTAAAATGACCATCGGCCTGCCACTCACAGTAAAATAACCATCAACCCGACAATCACAGTAAAATGACCATCAGCCCCCCACTCACAGTAAAATAACCATCAGCTCCCCACTCACAGTAAAATAATCATCAGCCCACCACTCACAGTAAAATGATCATCTGCCTGCCACTCACAGTAAAATGACCATTAGCCCGACACTCACAGAAAAATGACCATTATCCCCCCACTCACAGTAAAATGACCATCGGCCTGCCACTCACAGTAAAATGACCCTCAACCCGACAATCACAGTAAAATGACCATCAGCCCCCCACTCACAGTAAAATGACCATCAGCCCCCCACTCACAGTAAAATAATCATCAGCCCACCACTCACAGTAAAATGATCATCTGCCTGCCACTCACAGTAAAATTACCATTAGCCCGACACTCACAGAAAAATGACCATCATCCCCCCACTCACAGTAAAATGACCATCGGCCTGCCACTCACAGTAAAATAATCATCAGCCCACCACTCATAGTAAAATTATCATCTGCCTGCCACTCACAGTAAAATGACCATTAGCCCGACACTCACAGAAAAATGACCATCATCCCCCCACTCACAGTAAAATGACCATCGGCCTGCCACTCACAGTAAAATGACCATCAACCCGACAATCACAATAAAATGACCATCAGCCCCCCACTCACAGTAAAATAACCATCAGCCCCCCACTCATAGTAAAATTACCATCAGCCCGGCACTCTCACTAAAATGACAATCAGCCCGCCACTCACAGATTCCTCCTGTAGATAGTGCCACACAACCCCCTTGTAGGTAGTGTCACACAGCCCCCTGTAGGTAGTGCCACACAGCCCCCTGTAGGTAGTGCCACAAAGCCCCCTGTAGGTAGTGCTTCACAGCCCCCTTATAGGTAGTTCCACACAGCCCCTTGTAGGTAGTGCCACACATCCCCCTTGTAGGTAGTGCCACACATCACCCTAGTAGGTAGTGTCACACAGCCCCTTGTAGGTAGTGCCACACAGCCCCCTTGTACGTAGTGCCACACAGCCCCTTTTAGTGCCACACAGCACCCTGTAGGTAGTGCCACACAGCCACCTTGTAGGTAGTGCCACACAGACCCCTTGTAGGTAGTGCCACACAGAACACAGCCCCTTTGTAGATAGCACCCCCCTTCCTGTAGATAGTGCCACTGTAGCTCCCTGAAGGAGCGGAATCCCCCTGTGGCTCCACTCCGCTTGATGTGGACAGTGACATCAGGGGCAACTCCTGAAGCAGGATCCCCATCCACAACGTTGCCGAAGCTGTGACCAGGGATTCCACTCCAGGAGAAGCCCCTGTCGTCTGTGTCCATTTATGGACAGTGACGTCACTTGCTTCTCCTGGAATGAAATCCCCTGTCACAGCATCGGCAACGCTGTGGAAGGGGATTCCGCTTCAGGAGTTGCCCCTGATGTCACTGTCCATATATGGACGGGAACATCAAGCGCTCCGTCCAGGAACAGAATCCTCAACCACAAAGGGATTCTGCTTCTTCAGGGAGCTACAGTGGCACTAGTAGACAACAGAGCAGGAAGATACTTCCCTTCTCCGATATAGTTGCTTCGCTACCGCTGTAGAAGCAGCGTCTTCTAGCGGTGCCGCCACCACGGTGGGGCATGGGTGCCCTTATGCCCGGTCTCGCTGCCTTCAGCTGCTATGGCTGCTGCAGTGGTAGCGATGCCACTGAATAAAGAAGCGCCCAGGGGGAAAGGTGGCTGCAGAGTCGCCAGGCCCAGGCGCTTCTGGAACAAGAAGGGGAAGGGAGCCAGCACAGCGCCCCCTTCCACCTGCTGGAGTGATGCGCCCTGTGCAATGGCACAGGTTGCACACTCCTAAGGCCGGCCCTGTATACCTTTATTACCTGGCTGGAAAGTTCGTGGTCAACTCCTGTGTGGTCCCTGATCTCTGAAAATCTCCTTCAGGATTACTCTGTACACAAGCTGCTATCTTATTTAATCCTCAAACTCCTAGATGCCCACTTCTGCCCATTGATAAGACAGCTAGAGGAGTATGGAGAGCAGTTATGCACATTTCACTATTCACGGACATACCATTTTGACTCCTCCTACTGGACCAACAATGGGGCTTGTGTTCTAGGTGACCTCTATGATGTGAACATGCTTTTGTCTCTTGATCAGATGCAAGCCAAATACCAAATTCTTATAAACCATTTTTTTTTATATACCTTCAGATTAGACACACACTCTCCTCACAGTTTCCGGAGCCACACCAGCCAATTTATTTTCCTATCCACTCAGCGGAGTTGTCAGAACCAGGGCCCTAAAGGTCTAATATCGACTATTTATACACACCTGATAAGAGTAAAAGCCTTGAACGCTTCCCTACCTGTTACCTCAAAATGGAGTCTATTGATCCCTACGCTTACAGATGAAATTATCAAAGACTAACTCCAGCCTAATCTATATGGCAAACACCTGCAGTCAATAATAACCTCATTCAGTTGTACTTTATTCACCAAGCATATTTGACTCATGCCAGATTATTCAAGATGCATCGTATTCCAGAGCCTCAATGCGCTAAATATTCTAATGCTCCAGCTGATTTTTGGCATTTGATGTGGCTGTGCCCCTTAATGCAAAATTATTGGTCATCTATTACTGACTTTTTGAACTCCATCTCGAACCCACCATCACCTTGTCTACCTGAAATTTGCTTGTTTGGTATTTTGGACAAGGAGATATGGCCCCATTATGCAAGAACTTTGCTTTGAGTGAATCTCTTTAGCTAGAAGACTCATTGCAATGAAGTGAATGGATAGATATCCGCCTAATCTCTCGACTTGGAAGTGGATGGTTAATGTTGTGCACTCATATGAGCATATTGTTTTCAGAAATAGAAGCTGCCCAGATAAGTTGCTGAAGGTGTGGGGTTCATGGTGTCGTTCCCCAAATATGGCTTACTCTCCACGGGATCTTTACTCAGCTCTTCATGAACTTACCATTGGAGTTCATTTATAACATATATGTATACCTTGTTTGTGCTGTCCTCCTGGGCTTCTTACATAATATGTATGATATCTCTAGATGTGAGTGTAACATAGCATGTAATATCCTTCTTCTCAATTTGCTGATATGTCATCTGCTTGTGATTGACTCTTGCATATGTACTGCTAAGTTAACCAAGATTATGTTCTCTTGTAACTTTGTTTTTTTAACTTTCTCCTTAAATAAACAAGTTAAAAAAAAAAAGAAGAAGATGCAATATACAGCAGAAACATGTCTTCCTATGGAACTTCAACGCTGGGAGAAAATAATTTTTTAACAGCAAACAGAATGCATTTAAAGGAACACTAATATTTATATAGGACTTACATATATACAATGAAAAATAAATTTTCTTGGTGACCCTTTAAGGTATGTGGTTACTCTCACATCTTACAAGCACACAGGGGGATGGAGTAAATTACACAGGCTGTGTATCTGTGTTAGGAAAGAGCATATTACCCATGCAGTCTGTGTAGGGGGAGAGGGAAGAGGGAAATCACACACTCTACATCTTCAGTGTCTGTCAGCACAAGGCAGAAAAGATCCTTATTGTGCTGTAGAAGGAGAAAGCAGTACAGGAATGAAGCTGTGATAGTACATGAGAGCTAGTGAAGGCAGCATGATCTTGAAAATAACATACCTCACACAGCATGTATTACTGGGTATGACGCAAGTACATGAGAAAAGTGTCTGAAACTGGTAGCAGTTTGTAAACTGCAAAACAGGGGGTCTAAAAATGCATGAAGAAATAGATATTTCAGCCTGAAAGTCAGTGAAAAGTTTTTAACTCCAGGCAACCACTAACATTATATATATATATATATATATATATATATATATATATATATATATACATATATATTCGTCCAATAAGAGACAGCACTCCAATTTGTGATAGAAAAAACGGCTTTTTATTAGCCCCTGTGCGACATTTCGGCTCTTTACATGGAGCATGCTTGAGAAAGGCTCCATGTAAAGAGCCGAAACGTCGCACAGGGGCTAATAAAAAGCCGTTTTTTCTATCACAAATTGGAGTGCTGTCTCTTATTGGATGAATATTGAGGATTTGGTAGCAGTGATTGGGCTCCTGGGACGTGCACCCACCTGTATTCCTGACTGATGCTGCTGGATGGTGGACATTCTATATACATATATATATACATATACATATATATATATACATATACATACATATACACATATATATATACATATATACATATATATATATATATACATATACATATATATATATATATATATATATATATATACATATACATATATATATATATATATATATATATATATATACATATATATACATACATATACATATATATATATATATATATATATATATATATATATATATATATATAATGCTAGTGGTTGCCTAGAGTTAAAAACGTTTCACTGGCTTTCAGGCTGCAATATTAATATTAATATATATATATATATATATATATATATATATATTTTTTTATTCATTTTTTCGGGGGGGCATAGTTGTGGATATGATTGCAGGTTTTTTTATTATTATTATAATAGCCCTGAAGTGTGACAACTGTCAAAGGGCTGGGCTAAGTCACCCTTAGAACACAAAATCAGCAGGACCAATGGAGGCAGCGGCAGTGCTCATTTGAGTGCCATGTGTGAAGCGATCATAAATACAGAAGCACTAAAATACAGTTTTTACCTCTCTAATGGGTTTTTGGATGTTTCTAAAAGCAAAGCACCCAAGACACACACTGCTGCACAATCACTGCTGCACATTGCCTTAAAAGCAGGTGCTTTAGAATAAAAACCCATTCATGACCTCCATAAAAATGTGTTATTAGGGGTTAAGTAGGCTGTAGAAATTTTCCTAAAAAAGATCTCTTTCACCAGAGACAGTGCTATAATGTGAACTATCTGTATTGTACAGTATTTAAGTGAATTCGGCTGAGCTGCAATACCAGACATAGCCCAAGGACAAGAGTGGGTATTTTGAGTAACATTTTATTTACCTGTTTTTTGAATGGTAATAATAATTTCCTCTTTCTTCTTATATATTTTACAAAAGTGTAAGAAAATCGCAATTAAAAAACAAAATCAAAACATCTGTTTCTTAACAACTCATTTGAGGCAGAATCCTTGATAGTATTGTGCTTGCTTCATTGAACTGGATATTAGCACAGAACTTCCCCGAGGGCTTTACTTGGGAAAAAAAAAAAGTATGGAGAAATTCTTTTCAAGAGCATTTAGAGTAGAAGCCTTAAGGGTAAGACGAAGGAGGCAAATATATATTTTAATTGGTTGTCCTCAGGGAAAGGATTCATTGAGAAGATTTTGAAATCTTGGCACTTAACCTTTTTTAAATGTTAAACCGCAAACTTTACAGAAAAAAAAATACAATCGTAATGTAATTATTTAATGTATCATTAGATAACATATAAATATTTAATGATCTCCAGTGCCTTGTCATATTATGATTTTCCTTGTAAGTTTACATAAGAGAAAAGTAGAATTTACTAAGTATAAAGCTCCTTTTCTACTAAGTGCCAATGTCAAATATGAATTACACAAATGATAAAAATGTTTTCTAGTTTAACTTAATGGTATGTGCATCTGTCTTTTTAAAAGGGTGTTGAAAATTTCTATTTGTGGAGATAATAAACAATTTACATCAATTTGGTAGTTACTACTCATACTGAGTGCGCAAATCAATGGGGGACTACAAAGGAGAAGTTTAACAACTTATTTATGAAGCCTTTTCACCACTATTTCTAACACATATTAATGTGTCAGGGAAAGTGGTTGGGGCTTCAAAGTCAAAGGTTTTTGACCTGGCATTATAGTTAGCCAATTGCAGATTAATTAATCTGTTGAAGAATCTGATGCTTGCTGCATTCGGGAGAGACTGTTGCACCATTCATATGATGTGGCAGTCTAAATACGTCTCCCCTTTTGTCTAGTAGGTCATCATGACACTGCAGGGAAAATAGATCTCAGAGTATTCTCTGTTCCTCTGTCATTTCATAGCTGTCACTATTATTAGTGGACTTTTGTTAAAATCAAAACTGTCCACATTATTTGGTGTCGTTAACATGTCCTGTCATAAGGTAACCATATATCATGTCTAAATCTGACAGAAGTCATCCAAAACATAGATTTTTATGCATTTGGCGACTATCTCATGTATATGAGCAGTGGCGGATTAAGTTGACATAGGCCCTGGGCAGTTCCCCAAACTTGGGCTCCTCTTCTCCACCACTACCGCCCAGCCATGCCCTGTCTGTAGTGAACACCATCTTTTTGTGCGAGCACTGACAAATGGGTGTTAAGATTCCCCTTCTCAAAGGGCTGTGTCCCTACATACTGACACTCTCCAACCATCACTGACAGCATCACACTGTGTAGGGACACGTCCTCTTGACAAGGAGAATGGTAACACCAATTTATCTATTAGTCCTGGGCTACAGAGAGACTTTCTGTGGAATACAAGGATTTACTTTAACAGACATGTCAGGAGAGGTGACATCTTCTCTGATGGGAGTAATTCCCTTTTTTTTGCTCCATTTGACACAGACCATTATGGCGACTTCTCCTGATGACTGCAGTTTTCTGCCAAGAACTCTTGGCCCTCACTTCTGCAGCCATTTTCAGCCTCTATAGAAACCCAAAAATTCAGACGCCAAATCCCCTAAATTGTTCCATACTCCAGACCAGACCCCTAAAAAAATTCAGACCCATGCCCAGAAATTAACTCAGACTAAAAATTTGGACGCCAGACCAGACCCTAGAATACATTCAGACCCCAGACCTTCTAAACAATTGCAATCCCCAGAACAGACACCCCCTAAACAAATACAGACCCCAAAACAAGCACCCTAAATAAACACAGACCACAGACCAGACCCCCTAAATACAGCCCCCGGGCCAGACCCTTAAATACAGACCCTCTGACCTGCCCCTCTAAGCTAAAAAAAAAAACACTCCAGACCAAAGTCTATAAACTAATATAGTCCCCAGACCCCTAAATACAGACCCCTAAACTAATACAGGAACCAGGCCCGCTAAATACAGACCCTTAAATACAGACCCCTTAACTAATACAGACCCCAGATGCCTTAAACTAATCCATCCCCTTTATACTTACATAACAGCTCACAGTCTTCTCCATGGAGTCTTTGCTGCTGTACTAGGACCTGCCTACATGGTCATGTGAAGTTCAGGTCTCTCAACAGTAACAACAACTGCAAATATAAGGTCATCTGACATAATGAACACTACACCTACAGTATGACATATCATAATACAACAATCCAATGATATGTTTTCATCAGATTGACTTATGTTTATGTTTTTTCCAGATGTGACACTCTTGTCCATAAATGTAAAAGGGAAGAAAAATGGTAGAAGAGGAAGCGGCGCTCTTCTAAGGTGATATTGTTTTACAACAATTAGTCGTAACAAATCATAAGCTGTTTTTTTTACTCACCTAGTGGAGTTGTGCGAGTATAGGCACAACACTACGGCATGGCGTTGAATAAGTTAGAGGAATTTTTCTGGCTGCTGGCTGCCACCCGCTGCTGTCCCTCAGGTGGATAAAATCCTTTGTTCCTGGGGAAGACAAGTCAGTCAAGAGAAAACAGGCAAAATTGTGTAGCGTTCGGGCCACCGTGCCTGGCAGGTAAGTACTTCAAGCAGATGTCTTTTTCTTTTGTAAATATTTATTGCAGGACTAATAGGTCCTGCAATAAATATTTACAAAAGAGTCCTGCATAAAATATTTACAAAAGAAAAAGACATCTGCCAGGACCGCTGTCATGATAGCTAATAGCCCCGTGTACCCCTGAGGATGCTACTAGTTAGCAAAACATGTCGGGGGGGCTCTGTTTATTTTAATTCCTGCCTTAGCTGAATTTACTTTGCGACTAGTTACATGGTATTTACTGGCTGCAACTGACCCCTTGTGTGTCGGCCAGCACTTACTCTCCTCTGTTTCAACACTTGCTGATCTCTTCAGTGAATCACCTTTACTTCAGCTCTAGGCAGTGACAGTTTTAAACCAATATATATGTGGTCTGTTTGTTTGCTATACGTAGCTTAATAAAAAATTTTTGTGACAGCTCCCAAGTATGGAGAAAAACCCCCTTTTTCTCCATACTTTGGAGCTGTCACAACTGAGGAGCCACATGGGTTAGTACTTGCTGGTCTTTTCCACTAAAGACTACTACGTTTTGTCATGCTGTTACCAGGTTATCTGTATACTTAGACAATGTCCTAAATAGGTTATCTCTATTACTGGTTCCTTTTTGAATTAGTTACTATATTGGTATTGAGTGTATTAAAATTACTTACTACCATAAACAAATCACTACCCCTGTATCCCCTATTACTGCTCACAGAGACGTAGTACACTGGGAATTTGCAGTAAATATTTTGGACACTAGTGTTCCGTTAGCCTTATTACATTGTTCTAGGGACTTGTTTTAGAGCATATTTTTTTGGTAACTTCTTTTGGGAAACTTTCCCGATGAATGTGACATATACAAACTGTATTAATTAAAGTAGCTTTGTGGCTCCATACTGTCTCCTACTTTGGAGATATGCAGTTATTGGGTTTGTAGTCTGTTTTTAACGATGTATTTTTGTATTGTTCAATAAAATTTGTAATTTTCGATATTTTGTGCTTCTTACTTAAATAGTTCCGACTCCTTTTTCTCGTGTATTTAGTCCATTAATGTTGATGTGGAACATTATGATGAAAACATATCATTGGATTGTTGTATTATGATATGTCATACTGTAGGTGTAGTGTTCATTATGTCAAGATAAATCAAACTGAATTAGTTTAACCATCTCAAAATGAGTTTTTAGACCGACTAAAATATATGTAATACAACACAGTATTTTAGTAAAACAGTTAGAAATTATATACATGTATTTACACTGATATTTATACTATATATCTCCTTACATATTTTTATACTTGTACACTGTATTTAACCTTTACGTTGTAAAAGCTATGTCCAATTCATGTTTCAGTAGCAGAGTGATACTTGCGATTTATCTTTAAATGTACCGGGAAACCATCATTTTTACTTGAGGGAATGCAACGCCCAAACATTTAAAAAAATAAACAGTTTTCACTACCTTTCATCAATCCTTTATTGTTGATCTGTGCAGGTAATCTGACATTCATCTACAAGGTCAGTTCTTAATTCTAGTAGATAAAGCCTTAACTCTCCTACAGTTCAAATGTCATATCATGTGCTGCAAAACTTAAGACATTTTTACTCATTCCAGTAGCTACAGCTTCAGCAGGAAAACCTTGATCTACTACATCAGAAAGAAGAACACAGTGTGAAATTGTAAAGCAAGCAATTTCTCACTGGAAGAAAACTTAAAAAAGAAATTGCACAATATCTTCCCATGCTTGAAAGCAAAGAGGCCATACTTTTTCTTAATGGAAAATATGGATTTGAAGCCTCCAGCATAGCTATTGATAACATATTGATATGATTTGAAACTCAGATAAATAGATTTAAGCAATGTATTTTAATAATATAGTATTGTATCATAGCTACAAATATGGCTATAGAATTTTCTATGGTAAAGTATATTTTAGCACAATTGTTTGGCGTTTATAAGGTATGCAGAAGTTGAGAGTGAATATTTTTAATATGCTTTATTTGCTGCTGGCACATACACAAGTGGCAATCCGACTGAATCAACATTCACATAGGAGCTAATATTTTTTTATTCTAGGAAATTATCTAACCCTTTTTTAAAGCTATCTATTGTCCCTGCTGTGACCAGATCCTGCGGTAGGCTATTCCATAGATTCACAGTTCTCACAGTAAAGAAGGCTTGTCACTTCTGCAGATTGAACCTTTTTTTGATCCAGACGGAGGGAGCGCCCCCTTGTCTTTTGAGGGGGTTTTACATGGAACAGGTTTTCACTTTATTTTTTGTATGTGCCATTCATATATTTATATAAGTTAATCATGTCCCCCTTAGTCGTCTCCTCTCAAGACTAAATAAATGTAATTCTTTTAATCTTTCCTCATAACTTAGATTTTCCATGCCCTTATTAGCTTCGTTGCTCTTCTTTGTATTTTTTCCAACTTAATGGCATTCTGTCTATGAACTGGAGCCCAGAACTAAACTGCATATTCTAGATGAGGCCGCACTAATGTTTGTAAAGTGGAAATATTACATCCCTGTCCCGTGAGTCCATGCCTCTTTAATACATGACAATATTTTGCTGTGTATATTTGTGTATATTTATTTTTGTCTAATTTTCAAAGGTTATAGGATATGGCTTCAACAGCTATTTTCTATTGTTCTAATATGAAATGTTTTTCTTTTAAGTGTTCAGAGAGTACGTTACCTTATATATTTTAACCCCATCCCAGCATCTCCTGTATATGAATATGGCGCACGTCCGGTGGGGGAGTATGGAACGGGCTCACGGGCTGAGCCCGCTCTATAGAACGAGCGTGTCGATTGTATCTTACAGCTGAAACTTCAGTGTAACGAACAAGATACCTCTCAAGCGTGAGCCCGCTTGTGTAACCCTTTCAGGACCAAGGTCATTTTGGCCCTTGAGGACCAGTCCCATTTTTTCAAATCTGACATGTGTCATTTTATGTGGTAATAACTCTGGAATGCTTTTTCCTATCCAAGTGATTATTTTTAGAAATATCCCACATGTGGCTCTAGTGTGCTAATGGACTGAAGCACCGGCCTCAGAAGCAAAGGAGCACCTAGAGGATTTTGGGGTCTCCTTTTTTTAGAATATATTTTAGGCACCGTGTCAGGTTTGAAGAGGTCTTGTGGTGCCAAAGAAGTGGAAACTCCCCAAAAGTGACATGGTTTTGGAAACTACACACCTCAAGGAATTTTTCTAGGGGTATAGTTAGCATCTTAACCCCACAGTTATTTTACTATATTTATTGCAGTTTGTCTGTGAAAATGAAAATCTACTCTTATTATGAAAAAATATAAATTTTTTTTTTTTACAAGAAATAAAGAATAAAAAGCACCCCAAAACTTGTAAAGCTATTTCTCCTGATTACAGCAATACCCCATATGTGGTAATAAACTACTGTTTGGACCCATGGCAGAGCTCAGAAGGGAGGGAGCGCCATTTGGCTTTTGGAGTGCAGATGTTGCTTGGTAGTAGTTCGGTTTGGCGTTTTGCTGGTATTTCAGTTTATAATGTGGGGGCATATGCAAGCTGGGCAGAGAACATCAGGGCATAATAAGCGGGTATAATAATGGGGTAAATAAATAATAATTCATAGATATGTGGCTGGTGTCGCACTGATAAATGGTGCCGGATGTTATCCGCTTTTGGAACGCTCTACACAATTTCTGTCGCTATATTCAGAGAGCCAGAACATTTTTCTCCACCGGAGCTGTGTGAGGGCTTATTTGTTCCATTACAATCTGTCGTTTTCATTGGTACAATTTTAGGGTACATCATTTTTTATTCGTTTTTTTGGCAAGCAAAGTAACAAAAAACATACATTTTGACAATGTTTTTTGTCTTTTTTTAAATTATTTTTTTACAGTGTTCACCGTGCGCTATAAATGACATTTTACTTTATTTTGTGGGTCAATACGATTACGGCTATATCATATGTATATAGTTTTTTTTATGTTTTGTGGCATTTGCGCAATAAAATCACTTTTCTATAAAATTATTTATTTTCTGTGTCACCGTATTCTGAGAGCCATAATTTTTTTATTTTTCATTCAAAAAAGCTGTGGGAGGGCTTGTTTTTTGTGGGACGGGTTTTAGTTTTTATTGGTACTGTTTTGGGGTACATGCGACTTTTTGATCACTTTTTATTCTATATTTTGGGAGGGGTGATGACCAAAAAAATAGTGATTCTAGCATTTTTTTTTATTATTTTTTTTTGTGGTGTTGCACAGGGACGGCCAGGTAAGCTGTTCTCAGGAACTGTGGGGTTCGCAGCGGAATATTTATCACCTATCCTGTGTATAGGTGATAATTATTGATTATGGGAAAACTCCTTTAAATAGTACTACATCTCTTGTAGCGGCGGGTGGGGCATACTATTTGACAAGTTTCCCTGTTCCAGTTCAGTATTTTCACTAATATTGTGTTGACTTGGTCTGTTCGCATGGTCTACTGCCCTGGCCGCTGAGTGACAGAAGAGTAGGGTTTTTACACTTAAATTAATTATAAACCTATTTTATATTATACATGAAACATTACTCTCTATTTATGTATGACAGCATTGTTATAAGTTATAGTAATGTTTCTCTGCAGAAATAGCGCATTTTTAACACCATGTATCTCTACTTATTAAACATTTGAATTACTGCAAATTATGTACTCTTCCTTGGCTAAAAATATGTTTAAAAAAAGTGAAGAGGAGTATTTTTACACTACTGGAAAATATGTAGCGGGACCTCTGGGTAGCGTACTGTTATGTCTGAGTGAAAAAGCGATGCAGGTCCCTGAATTTGTGATTGTGGTGTTTCTATGTTGCAATTTTTATTTTCCTCCTTGTGTTGGTGATGTGGTTTACATATTTAATGGAGTGGGGAGCGGCATAACCAAATTAAGTGAAATTCGTTGCAGCGTGTGTTGCTCTCCCACAGATAGAGTTCAATCCTTGACCCGCTACTGAATACCGGGAACACTCCACAAGACCAGCCGTTTTGGAGATGCTCTGACCCAGTCATCTAGCTATCAAAATTTGTCCCTTGTCAAAGTGGGAACACACTTTTAATTTTGCACAGGGGGGGGTCTTTAGACTGTGTTTCATATATAGTAAAGGGGAGGGGGGTCTCTAGACTGCATATAATATATAGTAAGAGAGGGCTCTATAGCCTGCATATGATATACAGTAAGGGGGATCTATAGCCTGCATATAATATAAAGTAAGGGGGGTCTCTATCCTGCATTTAATATATAATACGGGGGGATTTGTTTGTCACAGGATCAGGAACCAACAGTTTTGAATTCCTGGTCCTTGTGTTGCTAACAGCTCATTCATGTATCTGAGATTGTAAAGTACATGCGTGTGCAATCCCAGCATGAGATTGTAAGCTCCAGCCATTGTCTATAAAGGGCGGCTGGATATAAAGCGCAGTTACCTCTGCTGCCTTTATACAACAGGAGGAGGTAAGAAAGTTAAGAATGGGCCGCTACTCATGGGCCAGTGCTGTGTGCTTGCCCTCCAGGATAAAATTTGCCAGCCAATGAAGAATATTTAGAAAGTTGTTTAATTTTACATTTACAGAGTAAATGAATAATAACAATTTTAGTTTAGCATTTAACTTTGTACATTTAGGAAATAGCTGTGTTTCTAATAATTATAAATTTATTTTCCCTATTTCATACTTACCCACTGCACTTTTTCTTATACATTTTTATGTAACTTGTGGTGCATAACATCTATGCAAACCTTTGAAAGGATTTTTTTTTTAAAACAATGTTTATGTGCTTATTAAAAATGTTGTTACTTTTATGGCAAAGCTTCTATGTATTCTGTATACATAGAAGCTGTATCGTTCTGTCTGAGCCAAGTCCGTCAGTTCAGCTGAAAGCTGGTCCTGCGTGTCTCTGACACATAGGATCCAGCTGATAACTGTCACATCTAAGTAACGAATAGGATACATAGAAGCTGTATCCTAAAAGGTAAAAAAAAACATAATTTAATAAAAGTCCATTTCAAAGTTGTTTAGAAACAAATAATGTATTGATTTATTAAAAAATTCATTTCAAAGTGGTACAAAGTCTTTTACTACTATTGGTCTTCATCTTTAAGAGATTTATTTATAATTACGGTGTTTATAAAAGTAATACCTTTCAGATCAGTAATACTACTGAAGTGACTAGATTAGATATAATGTGAAGAAAGGGAGAGAACCTCCAGCTCACCAGTGTGCGTCTCCAGACAGCGTCAGTCGGATCCCCGCGACGGCCCGCGGTGTAAGGCAATGAATGTAGAGAAGAATTGATCCAGCGCTGATGGTAAGTTAAAAGGGAAACCGGAGTCCCATGTTTATTGGAGAAAAAAGCATAAAACAGAAGGGAGACGCAGTCCCAAGGTGTGAGTAGTCAGGGCTTGAACCTGAGCCTACGCGTTTCGATCGCAATCTGCGATCTTAGTCATGGCAAATGAGTAAAAGACCGTGTGTCTGAGATATCCTTATATGCTAATCAATCAGCAGGAAAGGCCAATATGCAAATGCTGGTAATTGGTAGATACCAAGAATTAAGGAGTGGCTAGTAGTATGAGTAAATACGAACCAAAGCTAGTTGAAAGCCTAGCCCTCATATGTATATTAACAATGTCATATTGGTATAATATAATAGGAAAAATAATAAAAGTAACGGGTATAAGTGTAACAATATCGTTAATGATAGTAGATGGTAAACCCGTATATCTTAAATGAGTGCATACAAAAGAGACTGAGACACACGGCCTTATCAGTACTTATACATAAAAAGCAAACATGACATGTTGACAAATTGAAACATTGAAAAATGTGAGAAAATATAAAGAGATTAAAAACAGAAATGAAGAAGGATCAAAATGCTGTAGTATTATAGAATGTAAATGGTCTATGGTAATTCAATTCACTTATGTCAATAATTGTTCGAGACAACTGTCAGTCTAAAATAAATGCACATTTATGTTAGGTAAATTGGTTAATATAGAATGGAAACAAATGGCTCAAAAATATAAACCCAAAAATACATCATATAACCTGTCGGATCACAGAGAAAAAACCCCTGTGGCCGAGCGAACCGCAACGGATAAAGAGCTGATGAAAAAGAAAAAAGCTGATGAAAAAAATGCGCGTTAACAAAGCTCAGTGAGTGTGAATATGGACTTATATAGTATGCAAAACAAGCTGTGTTTGCTGATAGAAAGAGCATCAAGTAAGATCAGTTAAAGTCCGCTGATAGTTGATAATGGTAATAGACAGAACAACAGAGTTGGAGAATGAAAGGATGTAAGTATTCATAGAAAGGGACATTCAACGAGTTACGATGGTGTACCTTGATTACGTTTTATAACTCATCAATACAAGTCACATTGTCATAAAATAGTGTAATAATAAATATTGTTGATTACATACCTAAAAACCTAACAAATGAATTAAACACTAGTTATATATATAACCATAGGAAAAGTCATATGCAGATGGTATTGTTGTGCAAAGACTAATGTTGGAAAATAAGTTCAAAATGTATAGAACCATGTACAAGTGGTATATATATGTATAGACTGATGTTAGAAAATAAATTCGAAATGAATAAAACCAACTAGTGGCTGGTAATAATATCATAATTGTACAAAAACGTAGGCAAATATCAGAAACTGTAAATCTGGGATCCCAAGGAGTAGGCTATAAATTCCTTTACAAAATATACTGCGCGATCCTATGATACCATTGAATGTATAATGGGCTAGTTCAAATTTGCTTGATAATTTTGTGATGCTGAGAAATTAATTAATTAAGCATTGAATAGTCATAATAAGTGTGACAATAATTCAGTGAAGAGTATGTATGTAATCTTAGTCGTCATGAAAAAACATACAATCAATACAGTAGCATAGGTACTTGATGATGATGACCCAAAGTGGCCCATTAATATGTAGCTATAATGGATTGACCTAGGTACATATGGCAAAATGTAAGTATGTATTTACCTTGTGTATGGAAACTTAATGAAAAATGGCACTAAGAAAACAGGACTGCAATAAATGCCATACTGGAAAGATTTATTGAGGTGTGTGTACCAGCCGGCACAAGCAATCAGGGTAGGAGTCTATAGTCTAGTTCATATAAATTGCGATGTTTCAATAATGAAACATGAGATCCTTCCTAAGGTTGAGTCCTTTGGGGAAGCGAGTCTCCAAACTATAAATCCAAAAGGCCTCCCTGGTAAGTAAACGCTGTTTTAAATCACCCCCTCTTTTTGTACCCCTTACTTTTTCAATAGCATATGTGGAAAAAGAGCTGACATTTCTATTGTGGCAAGTCACAAAATGCCTGGCTGCATTAGAAATATTGACGATGGATGCATTGCGTATATAACTAAGATGTTCTAATATGCGAATTTTAAATTTCCTGGTAGTGCAGCCGACGTATTTGAGATTGCATGTTGTGCATTCGATAATATACACTACATGGTCGCTGTTACAGTTCATATGTGTTTTAATAGCAAAGGTGGTGGTTTCTGAAGAGTTGGAGTATTGTTTATTAATTTTAGCAAAAGTGCAAACTTTGCAGGGATTAATCCCACACCTATAAAATCCTTTATATGTTAGCCATGAAGGTTTAGGGTTATTAGTTGGCAGTAATGATGGAGACAATATGTTGCCCAAGGTTTGTGCCCTGCGAGATACTATTCTGCATCCATTTTTTAAAAGGTTTTCTAATGTTGGATCGTCGTACAGTAAGGGGATGTATTTCAACACCATATTTTTGATGGTGTTGAACTGCTTACTGTATTGCAAAACTAGAGTTGGAATATTTTGACTCTGGGTTGAAATGGTTTGAGTATTATCCATTGATATAAGGGAATCTCTATTTTTGGTAGCGACTATGTTTTTAGCCCTTGATAGGGTCCAGTTCTTGTAGCCTCTTGCTTTTAACCTGTTGCAGATGATAGACTCTTCTTTGATATAGCTCATATGGGAACTACAATTGCGTTTGGCGCGTGTGAGTTCACCGATGGGAATGGCAGAAACCGTGTGTGTGGGATGACAGCTTGATGCATGCAGTATTGTATTTCCTGATATAGATTTGCGGTAGATGTTAGACTGAATTATGTCACCAATTTTGCACGAAAAACTTAGGTCTAGAAAATTGATGTATGAAGAATTAAAATGAAAGGTAAATTTGAGATTAGATCCATTGGTGTTAATAAAGGACATAAACAGTGGTATGGCAGATACATCTCCCTCCCATATAAGTAGGAGGTCATCAATGTATCTGCCATACCAGTGTATGTGGTCAAGAAAAGGGTTAGTTGGAGAATAAATGTAATGTTCCTCCCACCATGCCATGGTGAGATTGGCAATGGAGGGGGAGAATTTGGCCCCCATGGAAACACCACATTTTTGTAGATAAAATTGGTTTGTGAAGCTGAAATAATGATATAATGTGCTAGTGTTTAGTGTTCGAGAGCAAAAAAGAGACTTGCATAAAAATATGTGAAGAACAAGTTTGGAAATGCAGAAAGATCAGGAGTAATTTTAGGAATTACCATTTCATTGAAAGTGTCATAGATAATGGAAATAGATTTACACTAACATAATTTAATATAGGAAATAAACAAATACGGATATCTCTAATAGAAATGTTATAGTCAATTTAGCAAAATTAGGAATGTTTTAAAGTTGAGTGCTATATTTTAGGCCTCATTTACACGAGCATAATATACGCGCGTGCGACGCTCGTGCTTTTCACGCGTGTCGTACGCACCTATATTACTCTATGGGGCAGTGCAGACGATGCGTGAATTTTGCGCAGCGCGAGTGCGTTGCGTAAAACTCACGACATGTTCTATAATCATGCGTTTTTCGCGCATCATGCACCTATTGAAGTCAATGGGTGCGTGAAAACCACGAAGGTCGCACGCAAGCACTTCCGTGCGAACTGCGTGATTCGCGCAAGAGCTGTCAAACTGAATGTAAACAGAAAAGCACCACGTGCTTTTCTGTTTACAAACATCCGAACGGAGTGTCTTAGACATGAGCGAAAAGAACTTTACCGGGTTCGGCCGAACTCGTTTTGACCAAACCCGGCAGGAGACAGTCACTGTGCAGGGTGCTGAAAGAGTTAAACTGGTTCAGCACCCTGGACAGTGACTTCCGATTCCAATATACGTGAACGTGTAAAAAAAACAAAAGTTCTGACTTACCGATAACTCCCGGCTTCTTCCTCCAGTCTGACCTCCCGGGATGACAATTCAGTCCAAGTGACAGCTGCAGCCAATCACAAGCCAAGCACAGGCTGCAGCGGTCACATGGACTGCCGCGTCATCCAGGGAGGTGGGGCCAGATGTCAAGAGAGGCGCGTCATCAAGGACGCGTCACCAAGGACGCGTCACCAAGGCAACGGCCGGGAAGTTCTCGGTAAGTACGAACCTCCTTTTTTTTAAACAGGTTACTCGATATGGTGATCGGAATGCACTGTCGAGGGTGCTGAAAGAGTTACTGCCGATCAGTTAACTCTTTCAACACCATGGACAGTGACTGACGTCGACTAGCCTCATCTCTATGATGGCGGCTGCGTGAAAATCACGCAGCCGCGCATCATACACGGATGACACACGGAGCTGTCAAGTGCCTTTTGCGCACGCAAAACGCTGCGTTTTTTGCGCGCGCAAAACGCACACGCTCGTGTAAATGAGGCCTTAGGCTGTGATTTCTACTTGTTTTAAACTAAAGCTTGTGCTGAATTTCTTTTTGGTAAGTTTTAATAAATACATTTATTATTATCATTATTGTTGTTATTATTATGGCCATATTTATTGGCCACCTAAATCTGAATGCGTACATTTGCTATAAAACTTCCACCATTTTCACTTAGTTTACTGGACTTAATAAATGTGGTCTAAACTGTATTTCCTTGGAGACCATAGCCACTTTTCTTTTCACTTTCACATTGGCTGAGAAGTGATGAGAAAAGATTAAATTTTTAGCGCAAATGTGGTGCGTGCCCTGGCGAAAATTGCTTAGTAAATATGTGTATTGAATGAATTTCTGCCATGGATTCCTGCTCTTTTTTTCTGCTTTCTTTGTAAAAATGGCAGTAAATTATTTTCTTGCTCTTGCTTACACAAAAACATTGCACAAACACAAATCTGCAGTGAAAAATTTCAAAAGTTTATTGTCCTTTAATTGTTTGTTAGGCACACCTTCTCTGACAGTCAAAATTGGGTTCCCCAAGGACAAAGTACAGTGAAAAACCTTCCTCATTTTCGGGGCATGATGCCTCTTTGTTAAACTGTAGAATGCCCAATTTGTGGCGGTTTTGCCGTTTGTTCAATATTCAAGTATTCTATACTTATGTATGGTAAGTAATGTATATTTCCCTTTAAATTACATATTTCACATTTTTACATTTCAAAACATGAATCACAGTCTAGCTTTACCTTCTGTTTTATTTTCTCACAACATATTGCAATCTTGGAAGTGGCTGCAAAATTAATTAGACTATTTATTAAATAATTAATTTATGTGGCGAATGCTATTTATATCATTGTTAATGTTATCATAATAGTTTTGTGAGACAACTTCTGTTCACAATGTGTGTACTTAGACCCACTATGCCATAAACAGCTGTTGATAAATAATTATAGTAACAAGCTAAATGTAGAAAAACAATTAATTGTACTAAGAATTTGAAATAGCAGCTTACAGCAGTCACCACATAAATCTGAGCCAGAACATTACATTATTGTCTCATCAAACAATAGATTTGTTTCCCACTTCCCTCATGTATTAAGCTTTTACAACATCAGTGCATATTTCTCTTTCTATTAAGCTGTGACTGTTAAAGCACCCAAACAAAATATGAATGCACAGGTACTCCATTTCCGCCTTGGAAACGTAAACATTTTCATGAGTTGTCATAGATCTCATTGTATCCTCACACAATAGTTACTTACTTTCACAGTCACTTTTTTAAGGTTATTCTACTCTAGAAATACTTACAGCATTTTCATATTTTATAATTTTTTTAAATAGCCATCTTAACTAAACTGTGAGAGATATTAAAGGGGTTTTCCCACAAGAAGTCGTGGAATATTGCTAGGATATGCCATCACTTTTTAATTGGGGGAGGTGTGATTGCTGATACACCTACAATTCTCCGAAGGAATAGGATCTGTTTTTTTCAGTTTCCTGCACAGTTTGTGAATGAGACCCACATTGTGCAGAGAAACTATCAAAGGAGGCTTCTGTCCCTTTGTACGTGGGACTATCCAGAATCACAGAGGTTAGACCCCTAGTGATATGCTATCACTTGTGTAGATTGTAAAACTCATTAAAGGCCATTGTAGTGTAGTCTTCTCATGACTGATAAACGTTAATAACCTCATCACATTCAGATAAACAGTATTGAAGATATATTCACTTGAAATGCCTTCACTGCACACACGTATTATTATACAGAAGACGCCCACCTGCAATGGAGCTATATTCAATCCCGGCCATCAATTGCAACCGCCCCATCTGAGCGGATAGACAGAGAAAGGGGCTCCCTTGGTGTTCCAATTGCCCACCCACAATGAAATCGCAGTGTGCCTATCGGTAGCCATGGCAGCCGGAGGCCTATTTAAGGCCTGCAGGTCTGCCATCAGTACCCTATTATTAAACAAACACTAAAAGTTTTTAACAACTTATGCTAGTCTGATAGTATACCGGATATATATCAACTTTGTAATTTACTTACTGTTAAAATTTTGTCATTTTATCCATTCAAATTATGTGTGAAGTTACTGCTACTAGGTGTCTACTTACCTGTAATCTGCTGTCTACACGCTGTTGTCAAGCAAAATCAGACTCTAGTTACAGAGCAGAGGAGACTGCAGAATGTGGAGGAATGTCTTTTCCCTGCCTGCACATAGAAGTCCATGGAGAGGGGTGGGCGTAGAAAGAGGAGGCATCAGGACCAGAGTGAGTCAAACACAGACAAGCTGCACATAGAAGTCTATGGAAAGGGAAAGGGGAGAAGGAGGAGGGAGCTGGAGCAGAGTGAAAGAGTGGAGAGAGAGAGAGAGAGAGACATACAGCCATCTTGCATACTTACAGCTATTCATCTTTCTCTTTTATCTTGTTTTAGATGAAGATTTGTTGGTGGTACTTCTCCGCTGGACTCATACATCTCATCTTCTCTATTTTGCGAGCACAATGATTTTATCTCCTGTATTATGTTGTCGTCAACGGACGCCTATTTATGTATAGTGTACATGGTTATATATATATCATCAATAAGGACACTTGAGATTTTTCCTGATGTGTCTGTAGGGCATGCGCAGCAGATAGAGTAGTTTCTTTAACATGGCTGCCTTCACTTAGTTTCCAGACATGCGCAGTGGCGAGTGGGAGATGCTGAGACCGAGGAACAGTAAGTCCACATGTAATAGCTTTGTTTGTATGTTTAAATGTGTGTTTTTAAATCAATCTCTTCACCTGTTATTATTGGGTACTTAAGTATTGTACACCCACTAAATAGAATTTGTACATTGTACATTCTTTTTTTTAAACACTTTTATAATGATCGCTAGACTATACCTATGTCATGTAGTGTTTGCTATTTAATACCATGACCGTATTACTTGTATTTTTTTGTACTATATCACTTAATTATAGTTGCTGATTGTTAATGACTCTGTGAGTCCTTATATACTCATCACATTGTGTATATTCACATGCTTGAGAAAGGTCCTATTGGATTGAAACGTTGCATATTTGGGTGAATAAAATGCCAAATTTTTTTGCATGTGCTGTCTCGTCTCTCTATTTGGATTATATCAAGGGACTTTTGATAAGGTTCTGTTGAGGCTTGCACCCATATAATCGTATATCTGATGCTGTGATGTCCCATTGTTTGACACTTATTCACCTGCAGAGAATATGTGATTTTATGTATGATATGATTGTAACGTCCATGGACGCGGGCCGTCGGGTTTACTCACCCCCCGACGCCCGCAGCCATGGATCCGTGAGCGCTGGTCCCTGTCTCCTTCCTAGGAGACGCCAGCGCTCACTTCCGCTCGGTCCTGCTGTGTCCTGTAGGGTGCGCGCGCTCGCTCGCGCACGGCCTTAAAGGGCCAGCGCGCGCACAAATGATTTTGTCATCATCATAATCTGCCCTGATTTCCTGGTCTATAAGAAGGCCCCAGGCCTTCTGATCCTTGCCTGAGCATTGTTAGTCTTTCCCAGTCTGTCTCACAATGGTCCCTTAGTGTCTCCCGTTCCAGCTGTTACCCGTGCCCTGTTACCGTTCCTGTATTACGTATTGTTCTAGTTCCTGTGCCTACCAGCGCTGGAGTAGTGTCTTCTGCCACGTCAAGTGTCATCTGCCACGTCCAGTGTCTTCTGCCACGTCAAGTGTCTTCTGCCACGTCAAGTGTCTTCTGCCACGTCAAGTGTCGTCTGCCACGTCCAGTGTCTTCTGCCACGTCCAGTGTCTTCTGCCACACCTAGTGTCTTCTGCCACGTCAAGTGTCTTCTGCCACGTCAAGTGTCTTCTGCCACGTCAAGTGTCTTCTGCCACGTCAAGTGTCGTCTGCCACATCCAGTGTCGTCTGCCACGTCCAGTGTCTTCCGTTTCATCGGATACTGCCCGCCACGTCTGGCGCCACCTGCCGCACCAGCCTCCATCCGTGCTGAAGCCACAGCCACCTTCCGGACTATTTCAGGTACCCAAGCATTACTGTCTGCCATTGTCTTTCGTATAGACTGGTCAGCTGCCTCCCCGCTACGGCGGAGCGGCCTAGTGGGTCCACATACCCTGTGTCCGTGACAATGATGTACTGTATATGCGCTAGTCCCATAGTTTTTGTCTTATTTTTTAATATGTAGATTGTCATTAATTCAATTTTCATATTTCTACAACCAAATTTGCCCTGTGTGACCTCGCAATATACCATATAATATACTAGAATACACTATGCTATTTTGCCTGTCAAGGAAACTGTGCAATAAGAATCTGTGCATGAGGTCTAATTCAGGATTAGGGGTTAAAATTAGGGGAGGTAAATCTGCTCTAGTTTTTGAGCATGAGACCAAACAAATTATATTTTGTCATTCCTCTCTTAGCCATGAACATGTTAACTGGATATTAAAAAAAAACCAACTAAAATGTTTGATTTATTACTCCAGAATTTCAATAAAACAAGCTCTTTTATTTCATCGCTACCTTATACTTGAAACCATTGTAATGTTACTTAATGTATTTTAGCACTTAATGCATTTGAATTGATAGCAGAGTCTTTGATAGCAAGCACTGAATTCTGAACTTCACCAACAAACAAGATATATTCAAGTAACTACAACTATCTAAAATCACTGTGTTTCTGCAAGAAATAACATTTCTTCCCTCTAGCTCAAAGTCTGAATAAAAGCAATGTTTTATTTAAGAATTAATAAAAAACATTTTCCCAATATACAGTAGGTATTTTAAGGAGGACAAACATTAGATTGAACAGCAGCAAAAGGCACGTTACAATTCATACATATGAAAATTGATATTTTCATCTGGAATTGTGCTCACCAATGCCTAGACTGCTTATCACATTTCCTTTGCACTGTCATAAATGTTACTGATATTTAGATATTTTTTTTATTTTTTGTGGGGAGGAGGTTGTAGATTTGTACTCTTTACAAATCAACATAAGACGTTTCCACAATATCTACCTTTTATAGGTAAATAAATAAAAATGTAACATGCCAGTCTAATATATAAATAAAATTGTATGTATATATTATTATACTTAAAGGGTATGTCTCATTAAGACAACCCCGTTTTAAAAAGAAGCCAGTGAGGCTCTAGATCAACTTTTCTTGCAGAAGGAATCCTCTCTATGACTCTATATGCCGCAATAGAGCATATAGACAGAGGTTATTATGGTGAGATGTGAAAGTGATTAAAATGTTTAAAATTATTAAATCTTGCATAGACTCCATCTTGTATGGTGGCGACCATTTTGGATAGTTGGAATCCATCTTGTGGCCTGAAGGAGCCATTTTGGGATGAATAAGTTATGATTGCTTTAAAAAGCTAAAATATCTATGTCAGCAGTTGTCTTGAAACAATTCTATGTTATGTGTTCTCGAGTTGAATGTTTTTATTATTTTTGTGTGATAAGGAGCTGATCATCCTTGAGCATCTAAAGAAGGACAATGTTTGCCATAAGGGAGGGGTCAGTCTGACTCTTAGCCTTGGAGAAGAGGTTTGTTTAATATAAGGGAGGGGGTAGTCTGACTCCTAGCATCTATGACACAATATATATTGGGAATTCATAGTTTTACACTTCAGACTTCATGTAAGTGTATGATTGGATCAGGACAAAACATATTGTCGTTATATGCTATTGACTAAATAGTAGGTTGGTAGAGAGAAAAAAGCGGATCTATCACGGCGCTGCTAGGTGGTGCAAGACGATGGAGAAACAAGTAGTCTCTTGTAATATTTGCTGAAAGTTTTATTGCAGTAGCAACGCGTTTCGACACCGGACTGGCGTCTTCATCAGGCATAAAATTGTGTAAAACATGACAGTATATATACAAACCACTGAGTGGTGATTGGCCCAATTCAGATGGGGCAGAGGTTGACATAAAAAAAACCGCCAAAACACATTGGGGGTCAAAGTTCAAAAAAATAAGAATACAAATAAAATTGAGCAAATAACATGGAAAACAATATGCACTGAGGTTTAGGAGATAAACATAAAGGATACTGGAAAAACAAATATTTAAAATGTATAACAGAGGATAAGTCGAAAAGGAAAGCGTGTCACATCTGGATTATGGGACTAATGGGAGATCGGTTTTTTATTAAAAAATAATAAATAAATATGAGAAAGTATCTAAAACAGTGGTAGGACGCCAGGGATGGTTGTTTATTTTTATTTTTTACTTTTTACTTTTTTACTCCTCTCGTGATAGTTTTTTATTGTTTAAAACGTTGTCAAGGAGACCATGTAAACTACGGTGGCCGGTGGGGACCAAAGTTGGAACGCATGAGGTGGAACGCATGGGGTGGAACGCACGATGGCCCGCACAATGACCCGCATAATCCGGCTGGTTTGTGTGGACGACATAGGAGAAAAACGAAAGGCTTCTGCTGGGGGTAACTAGGTAAGGAGATTGAATCATACTGTAGTAAGACATTAATATGTATGTACATGGGGGATGTTATTTTTAACTTAAAATGTCCGGGTTTTGTATATCGGGACATGGTTACTAGTAGTATTTCAGGCAAGTAAGCTATAGGAACGTAGGGGCTAGAGGCTATTGGTATGGTTAATTCAAGCTTGATTCCGAAATGTCATTTAAACCCCTTGGATGTAATGTGTCCATTTTGAAAATCCAATAATTTTCCCGTTGTTTTAATTTATTGAACCTATTTGGGACATCTGGATGGATATGTTCTATAGGAGTGATGCTGATTAAGTTAAATTGGCATTTATGTATCTGGGCAAAATGCCGAGACACACTATGTTTTATGAAACCTGTGTTAACGTTGAACCGGTGGTTATTAACCCGGGTTCTCAGGCATTGGGTGGTTCTACCAATATATTGTAGTTGGCATGGGCATTCGATAAGATAAATCACGTATGAACTCCCACAATTAAGGAATGTTCTGATAGGGAAAGATTCATTGGTTACCGTGGATGTATATGTGTGTTTTTTATTACATATGATGTTGCAACATAGGCAACGGGAATGACCGCATTTATAGGATCCTTTCAGACTGGACAGAAAATGTGTGTTGGATGACAATTGTTTTTTGATTCTACTGGGGGCTAGAATATTTTTTAGGTTTAGAGACCGCCTAAAGGTGATGTTAGGTTTAATCGGGATCAGGTCTTTTAGAAAGGGGTCGCTCCTGATAATGTGCCAATGTTTGCCCAAAATTGCCCTAATAATTCTGTTTCCTTTATTAAACGTGGTAATGAAATTGTTTTTGAAATTATTAACAGGTACTGTTTTTTTGAGGGACGGATTTAGGCAGGAGTATTGTGTTAATTCAGTGGCTTTTGTTCTTGCGCCTTCTATTAATTTTGGGGGAAAGTGTTTGTCGATAAACCGTTTTTCTAGAACATTACATTCCTTTTGATAAATTTTCTCTGTACTGCAGTTTTTCCTGATCCTCCTAAACTGTCCAAAAGGTATGTTTAGGAGCCACGGGCGATAATGGGCGCTTCTGAAATCAATGTAGCTGTTAACATCAACCTGTTTAAAATGGGTTTGTGTGATGAATTGGTTGTTGATTTTATCGTGGCTGAGGGTAAGATCAAGAAAGTCAATGGAAACAGGGGAAAATGTGTATGTGAAGGTTAGTTCGAAAATGTTACTGTTGAGGTTTTCAATGAATTGGGAAGCTTCTTCGTTGCTTCCTTTCCAGACTATGAACAAGTCGTCTATATACCGCCTGTAGAGTAGTATGTTATTCTTGAACCGATGTGAGCTATGGATATATGTATTTTCGAAGGCACCCATGTAGAGGTTTGCATAAGCTGGTGCAAACCGGGTGCCCATGGCACATCCTTTTACTTGATTGTAAAATTTATTATTAAAACTGAACGTATTATGGTATAGAATGAATCTAATACAGTTAATAATAAATTGGACTTGTGATTCAGGGATTGTAGTGTTGGATGATAGGAAAGATTCTGTTATTTCAATGCCTTTATTATGTGGTATGTTGCTGTACAGTGAGGTGACGTCGGCTGTCAAAAAACTGATTTGGGGTGTGAGAGGATCAAAGTTGAGGTTATTCAGGTCTCTGATTAATTGCGCTGAGTCTTTGAGGTATGATGGTAGATTGAGTACTAGTGGTTGCAGGTGAAGGTCGACGAAATGGGACAAGTTACTGGTGAGAGAGCCAATTCCGGATATAATCGGGCGTCCTGGGGGGTTAGTAAGTGACTTATGAATTTTGGGTAAGTGATAAATGAAAGGCATGTTCGGAAAAGGGACGGACAGAAAAGCTTTCTCTTTTTTAGTGAGGAGACCATCAGTGTCGGCATTATCTATGAGGTTTTTGTATTCAGATATGTAAGTGGATAATGGATTAGAGGTAAGTGTATGATAGAAGGACGTGTCACTTAGAATTCTTGTAGTTTCGTGGAGATATTTTGTTTTATCTTGGATTACTATGCCTCCTCCCTTATCTGCCGGACGGATGACAATGTCGGCATTTTTTTGGAGAGTTTTCAGTGCTTTCCTTTCATTTGGGGTTAGATTGTCAGGGTGGTGTGTTGGTGTTTCAATTGATCTAAAGTCATTATTGACAAGGGTGGAGAAAGTTTCCAAAAGGGGACCCTGGTGATGAGTTGGATAAAATGTTGACTTAGGGTGAACGTCTACTGGGATAGCGTTAGTAACGGAATTATTTAGGGGTTGTTCAGGAACAACAACAGGAGTGGAAATATGTTTAGCCATAGCAAAATGTCTTGTCAATGTTAATTTACGTATGAATCTGTTGAGGTCCATGAATAGTTCAAAGGAATCGATTGATGATGTTGGGCAAAATGAAAGGCCTTTACTTAGTAAACTGTGTTCATGAGAATTCAAAGTATAAGAAGATATGTTGAATATTTTTGTTATTCCTGGTGGGGGACAAGATTCCTCTTTTTCCTGAGGGAAGGTTTGTTTATTTCTGTTTCTATTTTTTCCTCCTCTCCGTCCTCTAGGTCTGTAGCCAACTTTCTTTTGGTGGAGATTTTGTGTAGCATGGAGAATAGGTTGGTGATAGTTTGTGCTTTCGGGCTTCTGATGAATGGCATTAGTGATTCCTCGCTCATGATTGTGGGAGTAAGAGGGGGGCCGACTAGCTGTGAGGGAAGACCTAAAAAAGATGTTGCAGTATATGTGTAGTCAAGGGCAGAGGTGGCTAGGTCTGTCTCAGTAAACGTGGTGATATGCCTATGAGCGGGATCTGAATTACCTGGAGGCTGATGAAACAAGACGGCGGGTGAACCTGGATTAGGGGACTGGGGAGAATTGTGAGTGGATAATTGTAATAGGGATGAATTACTGTCGTCAATTGTATCATTGAGGGAGAATGTAGGGGAGTTGCTGGTGGGGGGCAGTTCCATTGGTTCAGTGGTGGAAATGAGTCTGGAGAGATGAAGGTCTAGATCAGAGGATTTAAATGCGTTAATGGGTATCTGCGTTATGACACCTTTTGGACGGGAAATATTAGCTACAGTGTTGGGAATAGTACTCTTGGTCAAATTGTTTGGGACGTCAATCAAATGATGTTTAAATTCCCCACCGGTATCACGAATATTCAATTGGGGGGTTGTCCCAATGTTGGTTGATCTAGTTTTGGAACTGTTCCTAAAGGATCTGCTATAGGTGAAACTTTTCTCTCGAGGGGTAATAGAATTGGTCTGAATGAATTTATTCCCTTTCGGAAAATTGTTAGACTCGGGCATGGTGGGGTTTGTCTGAACGCTAGAGAGGGAAGCAGGTCTCCATTCACCGGATGGGTTACGACTGTAGTCGGTACGGTCCCTCAGTAATTTTTTCGCTTTCTTAGAAATGAGTTCTTTCTCAAATGTAGTTAGCCTATTAATAGTGGATTTCTCTAGTTTAGGAATAGTTCCAAAACTAGATCAACCAACATTGGGACAACCCCCCAATTGAATATTCGTGATACCGGTGGGGAATTTAAACATCATTTGATTGACGTCCCAAACAATTTGACCAAGAGTACTATTCCCAACACTGTAGCTAATATTTCCCGTCCAAAAGGTGTCATAACGCAGATACCCATTAACGCATTTAAATCCTCTGATCTAGACCTTCATCTCTCCAGACTCATTTCCACCACTGAACCAATGGAACTGCCCCCCACCAGCAACTCCCCTACATTCTCCCTCAATGATACAATTGACGACAGTAATTCATCCCTATTACAATTATCCACTCACAATTCTCCCCAGTCCCCTAATCCAGGTTCACCCGCCGTCTTGTTTCATCAGCCTCCAGGTAATTCAGATCCCGCTCATAGGCATATCACCACGTTTACTGAGACAGACCTAGCCACCTCTGCCCTTGACTACACATATACTGCAACATCTTTTTTAGGTCTTCCCTCACAGCTAGTCGGCCCCCCTCTTACTCCCACAATCATGAGCGAGGAATCACTAATGCCATTCATCAGAAGCCCGAAAGCACAAACTATCACCAACCTATTCTCCATGCTACACAAAATCTCCACCAAAAGAAAGTTGGCTACAGACCTAGAGGACGGAGAGGAGGAAAAAATAGAAACAGAAATAAACAAACCTTCCCTCAGGAAAAAGAGGAATCTTGTCCCCCACCAGGAATAACAAAAATATTCAACATATCTTCTTATACTTTGAATTCTCATGAACACAGTTTACTAAGTAAAGGCCTTTCATTTTGCCCAACATCATCAATCGATTCCTTTGAACTATTCATGGACCTCAACAGATTCATACGTAAATTAACATTGACAAGACATTTTGCTATGGCTAAACATATTTCCACTCCTGTTGTTGTTCCTGAACAACCCCTAAATAATTCCGTTACTAACGCTATCCCAGTAGACGTTCACCCTAAGTCAACATTTTATCCAACTCATCACCAGGGTCCCCTTTTGGAAACTTTCTCCACCCTTGTCAATAATGACTTTAGATCAATTGAAACACCAACACACCACCCTGACAATCTAACCCCAAATGAAAGGAAAGCACTGAAAACTCTCCAAAAAAATGCCGACATTGTCATCCGTCCGGCAGATAAGGGAGGAGGCATAGTAATCCAAGATAAAACAAAATATCTCCACGAAACTACAAGAATTCTAAGTGACACGTCCTTCCATCATACACTTACCTCTAATCCATTATCCACTTACATATCTGAATACAAAAACCTCATAGATAATGCCGACACTGATGGTCTCCTCACTAAAAAAGAGAAAGCTTTTCTGTCCGTCCCTTTTCCGAACATGCCTTTCATTTATCACTTACCCAAAATTCATAAGTCACTTACTAACCCCCCAGGACGCCCGATTATATCCGGAATTGGCTCTCTCACCAGTAACTTGTCCCATTTCGTCGACCTTCACCTGCAACCACTAGTACTCAATCTACCATCATACCTCAAAGACTCAGCGCAATTAATCAGAGACCTGAATAACCTCAACTTTGATCCTCTCACACCCCAAATCAGTTTTTTGACAGCCGACGTCACCTCACTGTACAGCAACATACCACATAATAAAGGCATTGAAATAACAGAATCTTTCCTATCATCCAACACTACAATCCCTGAATCACAAGTCCAATTTATTATTAACTGTATTAGATTCATTCTATACCATAATACGTTCAGTTTTAATAATAAATTTTACAATCAAGTAAAAGGATGTGCCATGGGCACCCGGTTTGCACCAGCTTATGCAAACCTCTACATGGGTGCCTTCGAAAATACATATATCCATAGCTCACATCGGTTCAAGAATTACATACTACTCTACAGGCGGTATATAGACGACTTGTTCATAGTCTGGAAAGGAAGCAACGAAGAAGCTTCCCAATTCATTGAAAACCTCAACAGTAACATTTTCGAACTTACCTTCACATACACATTTTCCCCTGTTTCCATTGACTTTCTTGATCTTACCCTCAGCCACGATAAAATCAACAACCAATTCATCACACAAACCCATTTTAAACAGGTTGATGTTAACAGCTACATTGATTTCAGAAGCGCCCATTATCGCCCGTGGCTCCTAAACATACCTTTTGGACAGTTTAGGAGGATCAGGAAAAACTGCAGTACAGAGAAAATTTATCAAAAGGAATGTAATGTTCTAGAAAAACGGTTTATCGACAAACACTTTCCCCCAAAATTAATAGAAGGCGCAAGAACAAAAGCCACTGAATTAACACAATACTCCTGCCTAAATCCGTCCCTCAAAAAAACAGTACCTGTTAATAATTTCAAAAACAATTTCATTACCACGTTTAATAAAGGAAACAGAATTATTAGGGCAATTTTGGGCAAACATTGGCACATTATCAGGAGCGACCCCTTTCTAAAAGACCTGATCCCGATTAAACCTAACATCACCTTTAGGCGGTCTCTAAACCTAAAAAATATTCTAGCCCCCAGTAGAATCAAAAAACAATTGTCATCCAACACACATTTTCTGTCCAGTCTGAAAGGATCCTATAAATGCGGTCATTCCCGTTGCCTATGTTGCAACATCATATGTAATAAAAAACACACATATACATCCACGGTAACCAATGAATCTTTCCCTATCAGAACATTCCTTAATTGTGGGAGTTCATACGTGATTTATCTTATCGAATGCCCATGCCAACTACAATATATTGGTAGAACCACCCAATGCCTGAGAACCCGGGTTAATAACCACCGGTTCAACGTTAACACAGGTTTCATAAAACATAGTGTGTCTCGGCATTTTGCCCAGATACATAAATGCCAATTTAACTTAATCAGCATCACTCCTATAGAACATATCCATCCAGATGTCCCAAATAGGTTCAATAAATTAAAACAACGGGAAAATTATTGGATTTTCAAAATGGACACATTACATCCAAGGGGTTTAAATGACATTTCGGAATCAAGCTTGGATTAACCATACCAATAGCCTCTAGCCCCTACGTTCCTATAGCTTACTTGCCTGAAATACTACTAGTAACCATGTCCCGATATACAAAACCCGGACATTTTAAGTTAAAAATAACATCCCCCATGTACATACATATTAATGTCTTACTACAGTATGATTCAATCTCCTTACCTAGTTACCCCCAGCAGAAGCCTTTCGTTTTTCTCCTATGTCGTCCACACAAACCAGCCGGATTATGCGGGTCATTGTGCGGGCCATCGTGCGTTCCACCCCATGCGTTCCACCTCATGCGTTCCAACTTTGGTCCCCACCGGCCACCGTAGTTTACATGGTCTCCTTGACAACGTTTTAAACAATAAAAAACTATCACGAGAGGAGTAAAAAAGTAAAAAGTAAAAAATAAAAATAAACAACCATCCCTGGCGTCCTACCACTGTTTTAGATACTTTCTCATATTTATTTATTATTTTTTAATAAAAAACCGATCTCCCATTAGTCCCATAATCCAGATGTGACACGCTTTCCTTTTCGACTTATCCTCTGTTATACATTTTAAATATTTGTTTTTCCAGTATCCTTTATGTTTATCTCCTAAACCTCAGTGCATATTGTTTTCCATGTTATTTGCTCAATTTTATTTGTATTCTTATTTTTTTGAACTTTGACCCCCAATGTGTTTTGGCGGTTTTTTTTATGTCAACCTCTGCCCCATCTGAATTGGGCCAATCACCACTCAGTGGTTTGTATATATACTGTCATGTTTTACACAATTTTATGCCTGATGAAGACGCCAGTCCGGTGTCGAAACGCGTTGCTACTGCAATAAAACTTTCAGCAAATATTACAAGAGACTACTTGTTTCTCCATCGTCTTGCACCACCTAGCAGCGCCGTGATAGATCCGCTTTTTTCTCTCTACCAACCTACTATCAAATCAGCGGTTTCCCTCGGCAACCGGTTTGGATCTGGCAGCAGCACTCGTGGTTTACCCGCTTTTATCCTAAAGCTATCTGGTGAGCATGATATTGTTTTCCTTCATCAGTTTACCCTACTGAGTTACGCTATGTGGCGCCGTGGTCTTTTCTCTATACCCCGCTATTGACTAAATGAAATCCAAATTAATGTCATGTTGTAAACATTGTAGATGATTGGCTGGAATCAAGCTGCTGCTACTTCAAAAGATATTATTGTAATGGTTTGATGAATAATCGACAGAGAAGGATTTTGAGCATACAAAGCATGGTCTCTTGTGTCATCTTTTCTCTCCTATATATATTTATCGATTACCTATGATTTGGAACTGGATAAATCACTGGAGGGCAGGTATTGGTTGACATACCCAATACAAATTTCATTCTAATATATTTTGGCCCATGATTGCGTTTACAGGAGACAAGTCCTTTGAAAATGACCTTGTTACCTTAGATAGCTGTTGGTCAAAATATGTCCTCTGGCTGTCCCATAATCAGGCGCTCTCAGATCATCTGAGTATACATGTTTACTGACATAAGAAGAGTGGGTTTAGAGGCTTACAAACACATCTTGCGATGCTTATCTCATGGCAAAAGCTTGGTACTTGTTTTTCCCATCAGCAGACTGCAAGAAACAGGCCCTTTATAGCTCCATACTCCATGATCAGGGATGCGAGGCTCTACGGTGCTTCCTTGAAACAAATTTAAGGCTCATAATGAGCTAATTCTTAATATGTTTAATTTTATTTTGCTCAAGAAGATTTTTCTATTCGGGGGACAACTCTTTCACCAACTGAGTGGGACTGCAATGGGCAGCTCCTGTGCTCCCAGCTATGCAAATCTCTATCTTGGATGGTGGGAGGACCAGATGGTCTTCTCGGACGGTCTTACATCATATACCTCGCCAATAATGTTATGGGCGAGATATATAGATGATATTTTGATTGTCTGGAATGACTCTGTTGACAATTTCAACAAATTTGTCAGTACATTGAATATAAATGGACTGGGACTGTTTTTTTGCTACAGAGATACATGCAACATCAATTATTTTTTTTAGACAAAACCATCACTAAAATGGAGAGAGGTAATTTGACTACTACGCTCTTCCGCAAGACAGGACTGCGCTCTGTTTAAGCTCTCTTTTGTTCTGTGATTGGATAGTTATCTAACTAGGTATTCTAAAGTCGAAAATCCTAAGTTCAGCAATATTAATCGGTTATCCAGTAAGATTAATAGCCTACACACACCAACAAATAATTGTATTCCCCGCTTTATGTAACCATTATCGATGATTGTGGCACAGCTTATATGAAAGACTGTACGGTGTTGTATATCCCGACATGGCCCCACCCCCTGCCCTAGCATGGAGGGAGGACTTGGGAGCCAGGTCTGATCCATGCTAGTGTAAGTCATGGACATAGTACTGACTACAGTGCACAGCCGTTACTCCAATCACCACTCCACACGTCATCTAGGGGAGGCCGGGCTTGCTGGCCTACGATTGGACACATACCAGGAGCCCCTTTCTAACGGGGCGGAAGATGCATTATACGCTGGGTCCTATCATTGTTTTAGGCATTTACAGGGGGGTGGACACTTCGCCTTTTTAAGACGGGATGTTCTGCCGCCAACTGCGGCTAGCAATCTAGGTCCACGCCAGGCAGGAATCAATGCTCTTATTACATTGTGCACTATAAGATCTAATAGACTAATTCTGTAGGCCCCTGAAGATTTACGACAGATAGATATATTAAGTTAAAAAACACATAGGGCTGATACTTGGTGGCCGAATAGACAAATGTGCTCCAATAGGGCTGCTATTTGTTAGTTACATTCACAATTGTACTTCAATAGCACTGGTACTGTTTACTCTGAATCTGGTACAGGTGATAAGGACTGCAGAGTTACAAAAGCAATCCAGTGTTCTGGCCGTTTATGAGTAGGGATAAACATCTGTATCTGTGCTACCAAAATCTACCAGTACATATGAGTGGGGCAATAGATCCCTACTCATACTATTAACACCTATTATTGCTCGTATAATATAAAAATTTCTACTTAAGAAAAATATATAAAAATATCAAAATATATAAAATATTTACAAATATTAAAAAATTAAATAAAAACTAGAGAGGCAATATTTCTTGTGGAGCACATAACATATTTGTCTACCAAATTACTTTAATTAATAGTGTCAATGTAAAGTGCGAAAGCAATAGAAATAAATATTGATACATCTGTATCACCATTTAGTTCACGCAGATACATTTAATGAACCAAATCTAAACGGTTATATGGTAACCGGGCGCACCCAATATCCTTAAAGTTTGAAAGAATCAGTGAGAAGCTACATCCCTTATTGTATAACACATCACAATTTTGCCTCCAGTCCAATTTATCGTCCAGGTACATTCCCAAGTATTTATTGACCACTAATTTGAATCGCCTCCAATTCATCTTCCCTTTTACAGAAATCAATTATCATCTCTTTTGTTTTCCCTACATTCAGCACTAAACAATTTTCCTTCGACCAAGCGCAAAACTTCGCCACCTGCTCCCTTTACTCATGATCATCACCTTTTACAATACACCCAACCACCACCGAATATTCCGAGTACTTTTTTAAGTGGCATGTAGTTTCATTATTTCTATAATCTGAAGTATATAATGAAAAAAGAAACGGCGCTAAAACAGTACCCTACGGTGCTCCCAAATGACTTAGAAGTGTTTCTGACATACATGACGCTAAACAAACACTTTGTGGCCTAAAAGTTTAATAATTAAATATCCACTCAACAACCAAATTATCCACCCCCAATTCATCATTTTATCTCACAACACACCTGGTTGAATCAAAATAAAAGCACTGGAAAAGTCGAAGAATGTTATCCTGACAGAATTTCCCTGCCCCTCTAAACAGGAATACACTCGCTGCAGAAGGTAAATCACTGCATCCTCAACCCCCATATCTCGACGATAAGCAAATTGTAATGGATCACAATGCTCTCCCACCACTAAAGACAGGTGCGACAGAACTGGCTGGCACATATTTTCAACACCTGTGTGCCGATTCCATCCGGTCATGCCGCCTTATTAACACACAATCCTCTTAATTCTCTGACAACCTCTCTTAGGTCCACTACTAGTGCAGTGTAACCTCTACATTTCCAAACCAATTACCTCCCTATGTTCAATTTACGGGCCCCTGTACTATTCTGCACCCTCCCTCACATTTCTCATTAAATCTATTAAACTAAACATTAAATTAATTTGCATGTTCTATGTTACCTTCCGCATTGCTACACTTAGATTTCAGACCTGTGATTTTCTTCATACCAGCCCATACCTCTCTCATATCATTAGTTGACAACATTTTCTCCAATTTCTTTCTATACGACTCCCTACTTCCTTGGAGCTTCAATTTTAATTATTTCTGAACATTCCTAATCATCACTTCATCGTGTAATTTAAAAGCATGTTTTTTCCTATTCAATACCACCTCTAATTCCTTACTAATCCAGGGTTTATTATTCGGGTAGCACTTCACTTTTTTAGTGGGTACAATATTATCAGTGCAGAATTGAATATATTCTGTTATCACATCTACTGCATCACTAATATTCCCCCCTTCGATTGTAACAGTAAGTCCCACTTTGTTGATTCGGAACACGCTTGGAGTTCATCCTCCACTTCTCCACTCCAAATCTGAACATTTTTTGTTTTAATTTTATTTCTCAAAATCACCGGTTTATAAGCCAGGCGCAACAGAACCAAATTATGATCCGATCTACCAAGAGGAGGTAATGCCACTGAAGTATAAGCACCTCCTACATTAGCAAACATAAGATCCAATTTATTCACCCCTCTAGTCGGGCACTTAACCCCTTTTGGACCAAATGACACAGCCTCATTTTTTAAATATGACATGTGTCAATTTATGTGGTAATAACTCCAGAATGCTTTTACCTATCCAAGCGACATATTGTACTTTATGTTAGTGAAAAAATTTGGTCGATAAATTCAATATTTTTTTGTGAAAAACACCAAAATGTAGAGAAAATTTGCAAAAATTTGCATTTTTCTAAATTTAAATGTATCTGCTTGTAAGACAGATAGTTATACCACAGAAGATAGTGACTAGTAACATTTCCCATATGTCTACTTTATGTTGTCATAGTTTTTTGAACATCCTTTTATTTTTCTAGGACTTTACATGGCTTATAAGTTTAGCAGCAATTTCTCACATTTTCAAGAAAATTTAAAAAGCCTATTTTTTTAGGGAACAGTTCAGATCTGAAGTAGCTTTGAGGGCCTTATATAGTAGGAACCCGCACAAATCACCCCATTTTAAAATTTGCACCCCCTTAAAGTATTCAAAACAGCATTTAGAAAGTTTCCTAACCCTTTATGCGTTTCACAGGAATTAACCCCTTCCCGCACCTTGGCGTAAATGCACGTCCAGGTGAGCTGTAACTTCGCGCACCTGGGCGTGCAGTTACGTCTGCGCTTTAACAGTTAACCGCTGTGCGGCGCTATACCGCAGCGGCGGTTAACTGTGCAGGGTGTCAGCCCTGCTCTCCCCGTTGCCGATCAGCGGCCTGTCGCCGCTGAAATCGGCAATTAACCCCTTCGATGCGGTGGTCGATTGCGATCACCCCATCGAAGAGGTTTACAGCGGATCGGTAGCCCCCCACATGTATTTGCAGGGGCTGGCGATCCTTATCATGGCAACCAGAGGCCAGACAATGACCTCCGGGTTGCCATGTACGGAAGCCTCGGAGGAGCAGCCTCCGGCCGGTCCTCTGATGCTTCCTGTCAGTGTGACAGTTACGTCATAATGACAGTTAGAACACATTACACTACGTGTGTAGTGTAATGTGTTCTAGCAGCGATCAGAGCTGCAAGTCTAAGTGTCCCCTAGTGGGACAAGTGAAAAAAGTAAAAAAAAGATCATAAAAATGTTTTTAAAAAGTGTAAAAATAAAAGTTATAAGTGACATAAACAAAGAATGCTTTTTTTCCTATAATAAGTCTTTTATCATAGGAAAAAAATTAACACGTTAAAAAAAGTACACATATTTGGTATCGCCGCGTTCGTAACGACCCCAACTATAAAACTGTAATATTATTTTTCCCGCACGGTGAACACCGCGAAAAAAATAAATGAAAAACAGTGCCGAATCACAATTTTTTGATTACTAACCCTCTCAAAATATACAATAAAAAGTGATCAAAAAGTCGCATGTACGCCAAAATGGTACCAACACAAACTACATCCCGTCCCGCAAAAAACAAGCCCTTGCACCGCTTTTTTTACTGAAAAATAAAAACGTTATGGCTCTCAGAATATGGTGACACAAAAATGTATTTATTTTATAAATAAGTGATTTTATTGCACAAACGCTGCAAAACATAAAAAAATTATATACATATGGTATCTTCATAATCGTATCGACCCGCAGAATAAAGTATAATGGTCATTTATAGCCCAGGGTGAAGGCCATAAAAAAACGAATAAAAAACATTGTCAGAATTGATGGTTTTTGGTCACCTTGCTTGCCAAAAAATGGAATAAAACGTGATCCCAAAAATTTCTGGTACCCCAAAATGGTACCAATGAAAACTACAGATTGTCCCGCAAAGAATAAACCCTCACACAGCTCCGGTGGAGAAAAAAATAAAACAGTTCTGGCTCTCAGAATATGGCGATGCAAAATGTGCAGAGTGTTCCAAAAGCGGATAAGATCGGGCACCATTTATCAGTGCGACACCGGCCACATATCTGCGGATTATTATTTATTGCATTATTAAACCCTCTTATTATACCCTGATGTACCCCGCACAGATAACATATGCCCCCACATTATAAACTGAAACACCAGTAAAACCCCAAACAGAACAACTACCAAGCTACATCTGCGCCCCAAAAGCCAAATGGCGTCCCTCCCTTCAGAGCCCTGCAGCGTGCCTAAACACCAGTTTACCTCCACAGATATGGCATTGCCATACCCGGGAGAACCCGGTTAATATTTTATGAGGTATTTGTCTTCAGTGGCACAAACTGGGCATAACATATAGTGCACTAAAATGGCATATGAGTGGAAAATTGTAATTTTCACTCCGCACCATGCGCTGCGAATTAACCCCTTCGCGCACCACAACATAGCATGTCTTAGTGTGGGGGGTGATGTATGGAGCGTCTCACGTGAAAAATAAAGAATTGAAAACGGCAAAATCGCTGTGTTTTTGGTCACCTTGGCTCTACCAAAAATTGTAATAAAAAGTGCTCAAAAAGTTGTATGTACCAAAAAAATGGTACCAATAAAAACGACCGCTCGTCCCTCAATAAATAAGCCCTCACACCGCTCTATTGACTTAAAAATAAAAAAGCTGTGGCTCTTGGAACGCGGGGAGGAAAAAACTAAAAAGGAAAAGAAAAAAATGAATCAGTCCAGAAAGGGTTAATTACTTTCTAATGAAAAACCATTTATGACCACATGTGGGGTAATGCCGTACTCGGGAGAAATTGCGTTACAAATGTTGGGCGGCATTTTCCCCCTTTATCCGTTGTGAAATTGAAAAAAATGCAACATTTTAGTGGAAGAAATGTTGATATTCATTTTCACGCTCTAATTCTAATAAATCCTGCAAAAGACTTGTGGGGTCTAAATGCTCACTATATCCCTAGATAGATTCTTTAAGTGGTGTAATTTCCACTTTTGGGGGGTTTCCACTGTTTTGGCCTCTCAGGGGCTTTGCAAATGCGACATGGCACCCAAAAACACTTTTCAGCTAAATTTGAGCTCCAAAAGCCAAATAGCGCTCCTTCCCTTCTAAGCCTTGGTGTGGGTCCAAACAGCAGTTTATTACCACATATGGCATATTTCCGTAATCGGGAGAAATTGTTTTACAAATTTTGGGGTGCTTTTTCTCTTTTATTCCTTGTAAAAATTAAAAATGGCGATTTTTACCTTTACAGAATAATTCCAATGAATTCAGCAAAACAACCGTGGGGTCAAAATTCTAACTTTACCCCTAGAAAAATTCCTTGATGAGTGTAGTTTCCAAAATGGGGTCACTTTCCAGGGGTTTCCACTATTTTGTTCCCTCCAGTGCATTTCAAACACGACATGGCACTGAAAACTATTCCAGCAAAATCAGAATTTCAAAATCCAAATGGTGCTCCTTCCCTTCTGAGTCCTGCTGTGGGTCCAAACAGCAGTTTATTACCACATATGGGGTATTGCTATAATCAGGAGAAATTGCTTTACATATGTTGGGGTGTTTTTTCTCTTTTATTCCTTGTAAAAATTAAAAATCGCTACCTTTTTTCAGAAAAAAAGTCGATTTTTACCTTTACAGAATAATTCCAATGAATTCAGCAAAACAACCGTGGGGTCAAAATGCTAACTTTACCCCTAGAAAAATTCCTTGATGAGTGTAGTTTCCAAAATGGGGTCACTTTCCAGGGGTTTCCACTATTTTGTTCCCTCCAGTGCATTTCAAACGCGACATGGCACTGAAAACTATTCCAGCAAAATCAGAATTTCAAAATCCAAATGGTGCTCCTTCCCTTCTGAGTCCTGCTGTGGGTCCAAACAGCAGTTTATTACCACATATGGGGTATTGCTATAATCAGGAGAAATTGCTTTACATATGTTGCAGTGTTTTTTCTCTTTTATTCCTTGAAAAAATTACAAATTTCTACGTTTTTTCATCTTCACAAACTAATTCAAATAAATTTAGCAAAAAAACTGTGGGTTCAAAATGCTAACTATACCCCTAGATAAATTCCCTGAGGGGTATAGTTTCCAAAATGAGGTCACTTTTGGGGGTCTTTATTGCCAGGCTCAGTTGTACCACCATTTGGCTTTTGAAGCACAGATTTTGCTTTGTGTTTTACTGGTATTTCAGTTTATAATGCGGGGGCATATGTAAACTGGACGGAGTACATCAAGGTATATGTAAGCTGGGCGGAGTACATCAGGGTATATGTAAACTGGGCGGAGTACATCAGGGTATATGTAAGCTTGGTGGAGTACATCAGGTTATATTTAAGCTGGGCAGAGTACATCAGGGCATAAAAGGATGATGTAATAATGGGGTGAATGAATAATCCATGGATTGGTGTGGTATGCTTTGAACCAATCCTTTATGCACAGGCCGGGTTTTTGGGGTATTATACAAAATATCTGCGCTCCAGTCTTGCCTAATCTTTGACTTCTTCACTAGCCCTATAAGCCGCACAAGGCCCTAAAGTTTCCTCATCTCTGCTGCATCTACAGGGTCCACCTGTGGGGTCCAGCAAATGACGATGTAGGGTATTTAGTGAAATTCTACTGGACCTAAAAAATTAGTCTGGGCCGTCATTTAGCATCATTTTGCATCATTGCGTTTTGAGAGTCATAACGTGTTATTTTTCCTTTGACGGAGCTGCAATTTTTTTTTTATCATTATTTATTCCACTTTTTGGGAGATGAGGAAACCAAAAAACAGCAATGTTTTTTACAGTGTTCACCGTGCAGTATAAACATCATGTTTACTTTATCCTGCGGGGTGATACGATTACAGCGCCACCAAATTTATATAGTTTTCTTACGTTTCACTACGTTCCCAAAATAAAAATACTCTTTTCTAAAAAAAAAATCATGTTTTAGTGTCGCCATTTTCTGACCGCCATAACTTTTTTATTTTTTAGTTGATTGGGAGGGCTTGATTTATGCGTGACGAACTGTAGTTTCTATTGGTACCATTTTGCGTTACTTGCAACTTTTTGATCACTTTTTATTAACATTTTTTTGAGACAAGATGACCAAAAAATAAAATGTTGTCATCGTTTTTTATTAAATTTTCGTGCGGTAAAAATAATGTGACATTTTTATAGATCAGGCCGTTTCGAACGCGGCAATACCTATTATGTGTAGTTTTTTTCATGTTTTCATTTTTTTTCTAATAATAAAGGAGTTGATCAGGGAAACAGGGCGATTGTTGTTTTTATTAGTTAAAACTTTTATTTATTTATTTTTCTTTAACATTTTTTGTTACTTTTTTCACTTTATTTTTTACACTTACTTGGGGACTTGAATATCTGATCTTCTGATCCCCGGTATAATACACTGCACTACTTATGTATGCACTACTGCCTCGGGTAGGACCTAATAAGCTTACGTACCTGAGCAACCAGGAAGCCTAGCAACGGCTTCCTGGTTGCCATAGCAACCATCGCCACCCGCGATCCATTGCGGGTTGTCCCGGGGGGGGTACAGAGGGAGGTCCCTCCCTCTCACACCCACTTCAATGCGGCGGACGCCATTGACAGCCGCATTGAAGGGGTTAAATGGCTGCGATCGGCGGTAACTGCCATCGCCACCTTTGCAGCGGGATGTCAGCTGTGTATTACAGCTGACAGCTGCTGAAGATGAAGCGCGCACAGCTCCTGTGCCGGCCTTATCTACAGGGCGTGACTGTACGCCCGTGTGCGGGAACTCACTTTGAATCTGGACGTACAGTCACGCCCAATAGCTGGAAGGGGTTAATGTACTGTTCAAATTTTGGCAATAAAGAATTAATCGCTACCTGTTTAAAGAGGCTCTGTCACCAGATTTTGCAACCCCTATCTGCTATTGCAGCAGATAGGCGCTGCAATGTAGATTACAGTAACGTTTTTATTTTAAAAAAACAAGCATTTTTGGCCAAGTTATGACCATTTTTGTAGTTATGCAAATGAGGCTTGCAAAAGTCCAAGTGGGTGTGTATTATGTGCGTACATCGGGGCGTTTTTAATACTTTTACTAGCTGGGCGTTCTGACGAGAAGTATCATCCACTTCTCTTCAGAACGCCCAGCTTCTGGCAGTGCAGACACACAGCGTGTTCTCGAGAGATCACGCTGTGTCGTCACTCACAGGTCCTGCATCTTGTCGGACACATCGGCACCAGAGGCTACAGTTGATTCTGCAGCAGCATCAGCGTTTGCAGGTAAGTAGCTACATTGACTTACCTGCTAACGCCGATGCTGCTGCAGAATCATCTGTAGCCTCTGGTGCCGATGTGTCCTCGCTCGTCTGACACGATGCAGGACCTGTGAGTGACGTCACAGCGTGATCTGGCAGAAGCTGGGCGTTCTGAAGAGAAGTGGATGATACTTCTCGTCAGAGCGCCCAGCTAGTAAAAGTAGTAAAAACGCCCCGATGTACGCACATAATACACGCCCACTTGGACTTTTACTTTTAAACACACCCACTTGGACTTTTGCAAGCCTCATTTGCATAACTACAAAAATGGTCATAACTTGGCCAAAAATGCTCATTTTTTTTAAATAAAAACGTTACTGTAATCTACATTGCAACGCCTATCTGCTGCAATAGCAGATAGGGGTTGCAAAATCTGGTGACAGAGCCTCTTTAAAATCTCCCGAAATTATTATCCGTCTGTCAGGGTATATTGTCTGAAGCAGCGAGACACAGTTCGACAAAACCTCACAAGCTACAGCCCCATTTCATGAGGGTGGAATATAAACACATATCACCACAACAACTGAAAATTCTCACTGTAAATAATATGGACGTAGAGCAGTAGCTAGAATTTCCACATTTCGACAGCAGTGATGCCCCCGTATAGTAACTTGGACTTGATTAAACCATTTTGTGTTCATATATAACGTTATACCACCTCCTTTTTTCTTTCCACTCAGAAGTGCATCACTATCAGCTTGCACCAAATGAAAGCCAGGAACAGACATGACAGAATCCATAATGTTGTTGTGCATTCAAGACAACATAAAACAAAAAATACTGCACTCATAGAAATCCTTATAACTCAAATCTTTGGCATGAAACATGTAGTATTATGTCGTTTCTAAAAGTGATGCACTGTTGTAATATAACATTAACTGTACAAGACTTTCATTCAGTCCAATGTTGTGCTGTTGCCTACATCCTTTGTACTTTCTACAATTATTTTGTCTTTGTTTTATCTTGGAAAACTTCAATAAAAATCTATTGATTTAAAAAAAAAAGAAATCCTTATAACTCCCAACCAAGTACTTAATTCACCCACCTTGTTTACCAGGGAGCGTACGTTGCCCATTATCATAGATGCGCACAAATGGTTTAAAGCCCTTTAGTCTTAATCTAGCCCTAAATCCTGCCCTGCATCCCGTATAGGGTTTTCTAACACAACTTGGGTCCCTGTATTCCTTTACAATAGAAACTGACATGAAACATTTCACTGATAGTAGTTTTCTCCATGAATAACATAAATTTTTCACCCGATTCCAATTCTCTTCTGACTGTTGTAGTACTTTTACATAAGTAAATGCAGGTAGTTGGCCACAATGAGCATCTTTATAATTATTATTATTATCATTAACCCATCCAGAACCCCTTGGCCAAGATCAATTCCCATTAGCCCTGTCATGAAGAACCTCATATGTGTTGAAAGGGGGAAAGGACCTGACCGCGCACAAAGTACACTTACAGCAGTTAGTATGCACACAATCCATGCTAAAGCATTACGCGCTGAACCATAAAGGGTACAATGCTTGAAACCTAGACAAGCAATATTAGCATACAAACAAAGTATGCCCCACATTGTTGCTCCTTCACTTAGCACTAGGTCCTGAGTTATGTTCCTCTTACTGGAGTTCTTTTGTCCCAACATACTTAGTAGTTGGCCAAGTCGTACATAGAGACTGAAGTTGATGCTTTTTCCCATGTGGTGAGGCTTACAACGCTGTCAACATACCCCACGTCACACATTCCAGCCTAACTCCACGGCCCTCCAAGTTCACGGGCATCTGCACCACTGCAATCTCCACTACCAAATCGCCAGCCCTCACTAGACGATCGGCGTGTTCGCTCCAGGCAAACCACACGACCGGCATCCTTCACTATCAACACTCCACCTTCCGTCCTGCACACACTCAATCTCCATCCACCTGACAAGCACAGCATGTGCACGGCACCACAGGTCAGCAGCTAGAAAAAAACCCTCGTCCCCACAATACAGCTCTGTAGCAACAGAGACAGGGGAAAGGGCAGAGTCCCGTGTAGCACACCGGAGCATTTCCAAGGCCGCGTTTCAGGCATCGATGAAATTTCACGCCCAGCCCACAACAGTGACAAACAAACAGCAGCAGTAACATTAACATTACACAGAGCAACTCAGACTAGCTGCCGCTCCAGCGGCGCTTAAAAGGGATGATAGGATTACACAGGGCATACACAGAGATCATCAGGCCCCATAGCAAAAATCATAATTGGCCCAACCCCGTACTGAGAGCTCCACAAAATGCATTACCTCCACGAGGGATTATAGAGTTAAATGGTAATATTCTGTCTGTCCACATCCAACACTAGGAGGAATTAATTGCGTATGGATTTATACATCTCCCATTAAAGTCAATGCTATCTGTAAATCTGTGTGTAGTGAGCTCCCCTAGTGGTGACGGCAGGCATCCAATATGACAGACCATGTGTGTGGCCAGCTTTAGGGTGTCATTTATGCAACTGTCTTTTTTTATCTGTCTTCTCAGAATTCTAAAATGCATAGGTAAATTGAAATGTTGATTAGTTGTTGAGGACAAGTCCATGTCAATGTATTGATAAATGCTCCATTCTTCATTATAAATTAGTTTTTGTTAAATATATGAATAATTAAATAAACACATACATAGAACCATACATCCATACAGATATACTGTATTGCAGGGGCGTAACTAGGAAAGACTGGGCCCCATAGCAAACTTTTGACTGGTGCCCCCCCTCCCCTGGGTGTCACACAACCCCCCCTTGTAGATAGTGCCTTTTTTACAGCCCCCCCCTTGTAGATAACGCCATAAAGCCCCCTGTAGATAATGCCATACAGCCCCCTCTTTAGATAACGCCATACAGCCCCCCTGTAGATAACGCCATACAGCCCCCTCTGTAGATAACGCCATACAGCCCCCTCTGTAGATAACTCCATACAGCCCCCTCTTTAGATAACTCCATACAGCCCCCTCTGTAGATAGCGCCATACAGCCCTCTCTGTAGATAGTGCCATACAGCCCCCACTGTAGAGAACGCCATACAGTCCTCCCTTAAGAGAACGCCATACAGCCCCTTCTGTAGATAGCGCCATACAGCCCCCTCTGTAGATAACGCCATACAGCCCCCTCTCTAGATAACTCCATACAGCCCCCTCTGTAGATAACACCATACAGCCCCCACTGTAGAGAACGCCATACAGCCCCCTTTGTAGATAACACCATACAGCCCCCACTGTAGATAACGCCATACAGCCCCCTTTGTAGATATCTACAGAGGGGGCTGTATGGCGTTATCTACAAAGGGGGCTGTATGGCGTTCACTACAGTGGGGGCTGTATGGTGTTATCTACAGGGGGGGCTGTATGGTGTTATCTACAAAGGGTGCTGTATGGAGTTATCTACAGAGGGGGCTGTATGGCGTTATCTACAGAGGGGGCTGTATGGAGTTATCTACAGAGGGGGCTGTATGGCGTTATCTACAGAGGGGGCTGTATGGAGTTATCTACAGAGGGGTCTGTATGGCAGTATCTACAGAGGGGACTGTAAGGAGTTATCTACAGAGGGGGCTGTAGGGAGTTATCTACAGAGGGGGCTGTATGGTGCTATCTACAGAGGGGGCTGTATGGCGTTATCTACAGAGGGGGCTGTATGGAGTTATCTACAGAGGGGGCTGTATGGCGCTATCTACAGAGGGGGCTGTATGGCGCTATCTACAGAGGGGGCTGTATGGCGCTATCTACAGAGGGGGCTGTATGGCGCTATCTACAGAGGGGGCTGTATGGAGTTATCTACAGAGGGGGCTGTATGGCACTATCTACAGAGGGGGCTGTATGGAGTTATCTACAGAGGGGGCTCTATGGAGTTATCTACAGAGGGGGCTGTATGGCGTTATCTACAGAGGGGGCTGTATGGCGCTAACGCCATACAGCCCCCACTGTAGAGAACGCCATACAGCCCCCCTGTAGAGAACGCCATACAGACCCCCCTGTAGAGAACGCCATACAGACCCCCCTGTAGGTAACGCCATACAGACCCCCTGTAGGTAACGCCATACAGACGCCCCTGTAGGTAACGCTATACAGCCCCCCCCTGTAGGGAACACCATGCAGCCCCAACCCTCCAAAACAGCCGACCTACAGTGTGTCCTACAAAAGACATGTATCCCCTATCCACAGGATAGGGGATACATGTGTGATCGCTGGCAGCGATAGGGAAAACGGGGGACCGAAAGTCCCCTGAAGTTCTCCATGACTAACCTCTGAGTTCCGGCGTCTGCACAGCTCTATAAAAATGAAAGGAGCGCTGGTCACGCATGCGCACAAGCGCGACCGGCGCTTCATTCATTTCTACGAAGCTGCCGACACAGACCCCGGAAGTCAGAGGTTTGTGATGGAGAACTTCAGGGGACTTTCAGTGCCCCGTTCTCCCTATCAGTGCCAGCGATCACACATGTGTCCCCTATCCTGTGGATAGGGGATACATGTTTTTGGTTTAATGGCAGAGCGGAGAGATACCTCCCTGCTCTGCCATAGTGTTCAATGGCGTCGCGCTGTAGCATCCATAGCGGCTGCTAGCGGAGCCTCCGGCCAAGGTGGGGGCCCGTGCCAGTGGGCAACACGGGCCCCCTCATGCCGCAGGCACCGTAGCAGCCACTACGGCTGCTATGGCGGTACTTACGCTACTGCAAAATTGGTTGAAAAATATTATTATTTTTATTCACAGTTTTTTCATTTGAAATCAATAGAATCATTATCTGGCACATCAATTAATGTTTTTTTCCTGGACATAAGCAAAATGTCTGCATATTCAGTTCATGTTGTGGTATATTACAATAAGACTGATTGACATAAAGATGCCAAAGCCAAAATAGGTAAAATAACATATAATGCATGCGCATTTCTTATTATTAAATTTAAAATATACTTCTTATAGTAAATTATACATGTCATTTTAATCAGTATGAATCAGAAAGCCTCCCCTGGTGTGGGAAACATCTACAGAAACCTAAGCATACCCATTAGATGACACTGTAACAACTGGATTTAGTGAGTTTTTTATTCTGTGAATGTTAAAGTGTCCAATGATAACATTATACCATTTATCAACAATCACATGTACTGTATTTTAGTGAATTTTATTATCAGTAATTTCCTAATGTACTTCAGCTACATAATAGGGAGAGTAAAAATGTCTGGTGCTGCTCTCACTCAAGATGCTTCCAGAATACAGATATAGTTAGGTTTCCTGCATTCTATAAATAAAGAAAAGAGCAGGGGCTGATATGATTGTTGTAGTGAGAGCAGGTGGAAGGCATCTGGTTTCCTCATGTTTGGCTTTTAGTGACATTTTAAAATGCAAAAAAATTGTCCAAACCCAGTCTTAAAATGTTTTTTTCAGGCTTAAAAAATAAGACTTCAACTGCATATGGATTAAAATAATAATTAAAATAAAAACATACTAACCATTTAAATCCCCGCTGCTCCAGTACCACCGGTCCATGGTCTCCCATCAGTCTGCGTTTACATTTCTGAAGCTGTGACGTGCTTGACAGCTCTAGCCAATCACTAGCCGCAGTGGTGATGCCAGTATGTACGACACTTGACTACTGCAGCCAGTGACAGGCTGGAGAGATCACGTGCCATGAAGAATGTCACAGCTTCATCAATGTATACATAGATAGGAGCAGGACAATGGACTAGTCTGCTGGATCAGCACTGGATTCAAAAGGTGAGTATAAGCTTTTTTATATTTTTTGGCCATATGTAACTAAAAGTTAATTTATTTAAAACTCGGAAAACGTAATTAACAACTTGGTATTCCATGACAACAATGCTGGTCATGGCAGTGAGTCAATACCTAGTAACAAGGATTTTTTTTATCAAATTGCTCCAAGTTTATCAAAATGGCACGTGGCATAATAAATTTTATACAATTAACTAGATATATTAGAAAACCCTGTCTTATTCACACCATGCTCATTGCTGCTATACATGTAACAGCAGTATTTTGCTTCAAAAATGGCACCGGTTCTTAAGAAATTTGGTTCAATTAGATGATTATTTTAGCCTCAACCCCTTTTTCTTCACAGTTCTCAAAATTTTCAGAGGGGGGGGGGGGCACAAAATATTGTCTAAAATGCGTAATATATTTTTCTCAGCAAATATCCCCATTCTTTCCGGTAGGTTGTTTACATCTCAGTCTTGTTATGATTTCCTTAAGCTACCCTAGTTTCCCAGTTTATCACTACAATTTCCTAAGTTTTGATTAAGTCATGATATTTTAGATGGGTTCAAAATCTTGGTTTAGTCAAAAAAGTAAGCTAATAACTTATAATGCTACTGTACATATGAAAGTGCAGAGACTCACCGTACATTAAGAATCACACAGTAGATCTTCTTTGCTTTACACTTTTAACATACCTCAAAGGTGATTATAAATATGTAAAAGAATAACTTGAGGATATAAAGTAAAGATTTTTATTTTACATCTACAAACCAGGAAGCTTTTTTCTTCACAAAGTGATTTTTTAACTGCCATTCTGTATGTATAATTTATAGGTTAACTTCCGCTGAATATAATATCAAATATATATAGGTGGAACCATAAAATCTTGAAATAAGAAATTTCTCTACACTCAAGAAAAAGTCTAAATTGCTTTCTTACCCACTCAATTCTACAACACTTTGATAAGTATTCCTAGAGAATCCACATGCAGTAAAGTTTATGGTTCTAGAAGTAATATCAAGTAATATTCTATATTCTAGATGGAAATAGTTTATGATTAGTGAAGGATTTTTTTGTTACATTTGGAATATAATTTTAGTAGTGCTTGTTATATAGGAGTCTTTCTATGACAAAACCAATGGTCCAAATGTTTTATGCTTTATTTAAATGGGGACTAACTTTTCAAACAACTTCTGCTAATCTAAAAGTAATCCTGATATAGCTCAACTTTGTAATTTACTTATTCTACTGTTAAAATGTAGTTGTTTTATCCATGCAAATTATTTGTGAAGTTACTGCCACTAGGTGTTTTCCTTCCTGTAATCTGCTGCCCACCCCCTGTTGTAAAGCAAAGTCCGTCCCTGGTTACAGAGCAAAATTGACGGGCTGTAGTAGGTAGAGATGTGCCTCTTCACTGCCTGCCTAAAATAGTCTATGGAGAGGGAGGGTGCAGGAGGAGATAGAAAAAAGAGAGTCAGCAAATAGACCCACTGCATACAAGTATGAGGAGAGGGGAGGTGTGAGCAGGGGGAGGAAGCAGGAGCAGCATGAGAAAGACACCGGCTGCTGATAAGATTTTTATGTCAACCCATTGCTGGATTCTGAGCTACACTGGTCTACTTCAGTATATTCTGCTCCATGCTGCTGCAGCATCTACATATAGTTAGATAGATGATTGATAGATAGATAGATAGATAGATAGATAGATAGATAGATAGATAGATAGATAGATAGATAGATAGATAGATAGATAGATAGATAGATAGAGACACGAGGGTGAGTCAAAAATTATCTGCACTCCAGTTATATTAAAACTTATGTTGGCCACACAGTCTTATGAGCGATTTCCGTACGTGGTCGCTGTCTCCCCAGTCACTGCTGTGAAAGGTTCGAACATGTTACGTCTGTTTATTTATGACTGCGGTGCAAGAAACAATGGCTGACCCACTTGTGATTTGCACGAAAGAAGAGCAACGTGCAATGATTTGTTTTTTGTCGTCTGAGGGTGGCTGATGACAGTAAGGAGAAAATGTTTTGTCGCGAGTATGAGTAAAGTGTGAGTAAAGTATGAGTAAAGTGTATATGAATGGATAAAGAAGTTCAAGGAAGGTCGCACAAGTGTCAGCCATGAAGAAGCAGCTAGATGCCCAGCCACGTCCACGAATGATGACAGCAATGAGCTTGCACGTGAACTGATTCTATTAGATAGACGAGTATCAGTGGATTATGTCGCCTGAAAGAAGCCCTACGAGGACAAAGATTCACATCTGATGAAGAGGTGAAGACAATGGTGGATTTATGGCTCGCAGCTCAGGCTAAAACATGTTTTAATATGGGAATAAGAATGCTTGTTGACTGATAAACAAATTGCAAAGCAGGGAGATTATGTTGAAAAATGATGTATTAATAAATAATAAATTATACAGCCAGAGTGTGGATAATTTTTGACTCACCGTAATAGATAGATAGAAAGATAGATAGATAGATAGATAGATAGATAGATAGATAGATAGAGAGAGATTTGAGAGCAGGATTCTCCTCTTATATGTGTGCAGTATATAGAAGACATGATAGCAGTTAGGCTTTGCCCATTAGCGCAGAGAAAACTGAGAATTAGAAATAGATCCTGCAGTGGTAAAAACTGCTAAAAAAAAAAATGCAGGATACAAGTCATATAATGGCCAGAAATAGTATTATTCCACACATATTACTGCTTATTCATGAAAAGTCATCTGAAAAGTTAGGTATACTTCAAGGATAAGCTAAAACATTTTTAGTCTTAAAAAAAGCCAAAAACATAGTTGATATAAGGAGGGATTCACACGAGCGTGATTTGCGTGCGTGCAGGGCGCGTTTTTTTTCGCACGCCACGCACAGCCCAATAGAAGTCAATGGGGCAGTTCAAACAGTGCGTGATTTTTGCGCAGCGTTTGTTCGCTGCGTACAAAACGCGACAAGTTCAATATCTCTGCGTATTTCGCGCATCACGCACCCATTGAAGTCAATGGGTGCGTGAAAATCACGCATGTCATACGGTGGCAGCTGCGCCGAACGCGCGTTTTTCACGCAGGACACGTTGTCTCTATGCTAAGGAGTTTGAACTAACTAGTTGAAACCAGCAGAAAAGCAGGAAGTAGCTTAGAGAGCAGGTTTTCAAAAAGAGGCCAAACCGTTTACTACAGCACCACAAGCAGCTTGCAGCCATGCCTCGCCAGATGGATGTTGCTAAGCTCATCGCTTTAGTTCAAGAGCGTCCGGAGGTATGGAACACCCATGCGGAGTCATACCATGACCGCACAGTCAAGGAGGCAGCATGGGAGCATATTGCAGAGGTGCTGTTCGAGCAGGAGTGGGCCGACAGCCGCACCCGTGACCGCCAACGCATTGGTGAGTGTATATATGTGTGTCGACATATATGTGTATAATGACATCCATATTGCCTATTGCGTCCCTGTTGAATCAATGCCTGTCATTGGCAACGTTTCCGTTCAGTGGCATCTTTATAGTATCATAAAGTAAGGTGTATTCTTGTGTGGACGTGTGGTACAGTAGTTTATATGCACTGTCTGTGTGCGCAGTAACATCTGGTGTGTTTCTTGAATGATGTGTTCTTTATTATTTATACAGTGGACGATGTAAAGAGACGGTGGCGAAGTTCAAGGGACCAGTTTCGGAGAGAATATGGTTCCGGCGGCCGCAGCGGAGAAGGTGGCACCAGGAAGCGCCGCTATATTTATTATGAGCAGCTGTTGTTCCTGCGGGAAATAATGGACATGCGACCGTAAGTACTCGTTGTTGTCCCTTTTTGCAAACGTGACCTCCCAAAAATGTCAGATACGCCAAAGCTGCTTTGTGTTTGCAAAGTAAATTGTGTTCCTCAACTGACGTCTCCCCTATATTCTAGAACTAGCGACACTCTTGACGCGTCGGAAGAGGAGGCACGGCCCGAGTCTAGCCAAGCGTCCGAAGCCGCCGCTCCCCTGGTCACCCTAACCCCAGACCCCACCAGAGAGGATCCTGTCCCAGTCGCCTCAGCGCGTGAAGCTGGGCCACCGGACCAAGTGGCACCTAGCCATGCAGCACCCCGCCGCAGACGCCCTGTCAACCCACCCGCAGGTGCACAGGGGAACGCGCGTGTTCTGGAGTACCTGCGGCGTGCAACTGATGAGGACAACTACGACTTTTTTTGTCGCAGCATGGCACCTTTAATGCGCCAGGTACCAGTGCATAGGCTGGCGCGGCTGCAATCTAATATGCTGTCGCTACTCGACAGTGCTACACCCCCGCTTAGTCCAGTGCGGTGCTTCACAGCTATCGAGCAGTGGCGTAGTGTCTTTATGCCCTCCGCAGGGGTCCATTTGCCAGGGCCCTCACAACCTGCCCCTGGCATATCGCAGATGCCGCAATATCCTCCAGGGCCAAGATACCTCTCCCCTGGCCCAATGGCTGGCCCTGTCCGTCACTTCCCTCCATACTCCCTACCTGCCCCAAGTTTACAGGCTCCCATGCAGCCTCACGGCTACCAGACCCAGTATCATCCCCACTATGCTGTGCAGGAACATCCTCATCAGGGCCGGGGACAGCATAGTGGTGCTGATATGTCTGCTTACACCTCGCCGCCCCATGCCTATCACAATCTGTAGGGGCGCGTGTGTTCTAAGGCCAAATGTAAAAAAGCCATGACAGCCTAGGAATCCTTCCAGGTTACTTTATGCAATGCATCATGTTGGTGCCAATTTTTGTTGGGGTATGTTCTCCCGCGTCTATTTTTTTGTGTTATGGAGTGTATGTGCAAATAAAATAAACGCCAAAGTTTTATATATTTCACTCCCGTGTGGACAATCCTTCTGTTACATAGCTCACCGATTTCGACAGAATCTACCGCTATGAGGTGCCATGGCGTAAGAGGTTTGGACGGTATGACATTTCTCCACCACATCGTTGAGGTCTTCGTTGATCGGAAGGGGTTTGGAATACCATGAACTGAGGTGTTATTAGTATAGTTATTGTTTGCCCATACCTACCTTTACTCACGCAGAAAGGGGCGCTGACATATAGGGCAGGAAATCCTTTGTCTACACAAGAGGATGTTATGTCCGGGAATTGTTGGCTTAAAAAAAAGGGTATTCCAAACCCCTCCTGAGCTTTAAGTTTGCAACCCACGTCAAGGGGCCTCAAGTTTTGCGAGTCCCTAACCCTACCCCCACCCTCAAACCAAAAAAGGACTAGAGGGATAAACAGACGTTCGACAAAAGAATACTAACTTCACCACACCTCAAATGGCTACGTTCTGGCAGGGTACATCTCAAGGCTGGCTGTCAAAATACTCAGCAAATTGCTGGCGCACTCGCAGGCCAGATGTCGGTGGCCGCCCTGGCCGAGCAGCCTGGGCGAGGCTGGTGGTGGGTGCAGATGTTAACATATATTCCCCATCATGAGCGGCATCATGGATGCGGGTAAAGTTGTGCAGCACAACACAGGCTTTGATCACACATGTCACATTTGACGGCGACATTTGCATTGCTGTCATCAGGACCCTCCACTTGCTGGTCATGATGCCAAAGGCGCATTCCACCACTTTCCGTGCTCTGCCTAGCCGGTTATTGAAAATGCGCCTACGGTTATCCATGCCCCTCCGCGCATATGGACGCATGACTTGTCTGCTGAGGGCAAAACCCTCATCTGCAACCATAACATAAGGAACGGGCGGACCGCTGGTGCCATGGAGGATGCTAGGCTCGGGAACATCAAGTTGATTAGACATTAGACGCCCATTCTGGACGAGCGAAATATGCGGGCATCCGCAGAGCTTCCATAGGACCCGATGTCCACGATGGTAAAGCACAAATTACAGTCCGACAAGGCCAGCAAGACTATGGAAAAAAACTGCTTGTAGTTGAAGTATCGAGACCCAGAGTGGGGGGGTTTTTGGACACAGATGTGCTCCCCATCCAGTGCACCAATACAGTGGGGAAATTGAGTGTTGGTTTCAAACTGCTGGGCTATTCGAAGCCAGTGTTGGGCCGTAGGCTGAGGGATCACGCTGCTCTTCTTTCTCAGCCACAGGACCACACAGGTTGCTGGGACAATGCCGGAAATAGTGGACACTCCAAGAAGGAATTCGAAATGAAGGGAATGGTAGCTATTGCTGGTCGCCAAAAATCTACAGGAAATCACGAACACAAACCACAAAGCCAACATGTTAGGTAGGACATGAAGCACCTAAAACAATGTGTAACCTGGATTAAGAAACAGCACATACCGTAAGGTGACAAGGAGACGCTCCTCTGGGGAAATACAGCGCCGCATGTTGGTGTCCTGATAGGTTATTCCAGGCCGAACCAGCTCCAGCAGCATATCAAAGGCAGGCACAGACAGGCGGCAAAAGGAGCGAAATTTATCTGGGTGACGACGGAGGTCAGCATAGAGGGTATGAAAATTCCCTTTAGAGGTGCGTTGGGCAACTATTGGGTGAACCCACATCCTACCTGATCTCCGCCGGTGTGGCAGTAGCATGCTACGGCGTTGGCCAAACCTCCGGGATACCATCCATGCTAATAGGACACGGGCCAGAGAGCTAGGTGGCATCAATGCAGTGTGGCATACAAAGTAACCGCAAATACTCGATTTGAACACTGTGTTGCACCAAAAGCACACAAATTCAGAAACACAGGTGCACACATCAAGCAGGGGTGTTTCATTCTTGGCCTTTTTGTATGCTGGCATAAACAGAACACCTGCGTGCGTTTTTTACACGCGCAGGAAAAACGCATGTCTTACGCGCGTAATACACGCACACATGGTCCAAATACGCATGCCACACGCTGCTGACACGCGCGCAAAACGCTGCATTTTTTGCGCGCGCAAAAACGCATCGTTCGTCTGAATAAGCCCTAAAACTGTACAAGTACTTAGAATGCAATGCAAATTAAGACCAAATACCCTACTTAACCACTTCCGGACCACCCATAGACTATAAACGTCCGGGCGGTCAGCAATTAACTCTGCAGTATTGTTCCAGAACGTCCTGCAGAGTTAGCAGGCTTGCCACTCCCCGGCGGCCTTTAGCTCCATGACACAACTGTCTCTAGACAGCTGTATCATGGAACTTTAACCAGCGACCACACAGCGTGGTCTCCGGTCATGTGATCGTTGTGACAGCGTGTCACAGTCATCACATTGCTCCTCCCAGCAGCGCTTGTGCACCGACGGTAGGGCGCTCAGCTATGTGAACGCTGTGACAGCTTGTCACAGCGATCACATCCATGCCGACGGTAAGGAGCTCCATGATACAGCTGCCTAGATAGCTGTATCACCGGGCTTCGGAGTGGTCTCTGGTCAGCCTGTCACAGCGATCACCAGAATAATGCAATGTAAAAAAACAAAACACACACACTCACTTTTTTTTTTCAATACAATTTTTCTTTATAAATAAATTTGTCTATCTGCTACATGGTGACTTCGGCCACGCACGACACAGGTCAACCAGCCAAAGATCGCTATGTCCCGTAGCCTACATTGCATGTAATAAAAGTGAATGTGGTTGTGTCGCAACGCGCAAGTTGTCACAACATGACAGTTGCAAGAAATCCAAACTGTCGTGTCGCAGTTACTTGCAGATCGCAATGGAACCACATTGACTTTCATTACTTGCGGTGTAGGCTACGGGTCATAGCAATTTTTGGTCGGACAACCTGTACATGGAGTATTTTGCAGGCAGATTTTGACTTGCCTGCACTTTTTTGCTGTATTTTTTGCCTGAGGTCATTGAGGAACGCGGGCGTAAAACGCTTTTTCTGCCGCCCAGCCGCCCGGGAAAAAAACAACAACTTCAGCTGTATATTGGTGCTGATTCCGACGCAGTTTGCACGTCAAAATCAGCACCTAAAATCTCGGTGTGAATTGGGCATTAGGGTGATGTTAGATGTGGTGGATTCACTGCACATTTTACCTGCGGATTTGCGCAGGCAAAGTCTGCAGCGGATTGCAGTACAAGGCAAGTAGATGAGATTTTACAAAACTCATCTGCATGCTGCAGACATTTTACGCTGCAGATTTTCAAATCTTTGATACATCATTAAATTAATACCTTGAGGTATGCTTTCCATAAAATAATAATTTTTGGGGTATCAAACGGGTTTACCAGTCCACAAAGAAAAGACAAGAAGACAAATTAAGGAAATATATAGGGTATTCAGTGAGTATGCAGTTTTCAGACATACCTGACAATCTTAAGCTCCTTATAGTCTTTTTTTATATCCCAAGATAGTAACATTTCATAAAACATATGTTCATACATTACCAATTCTACTTTTGATATTGTCGGCACTGCATCTGATTTGCCCAGTTTGTCAATTTAAATACGAGCCACTAAGAAGCTATTTAAAACTTCATGACTAAATTTTGGCGTAATCCCTTCAGCATGCATATTTAGCAGCTTCAATTCTGGCAAATTGATTAGCACTAGCACCCAACCTGTTACTTGTGCTATCAGACAAAACACTGAGTTCCAGAAATTCCTAAGTTTAGGACATTTACTCCACATACAGTATCTATCAGAGTAGTTTCTTCGCTGCATTTACTTGCACACAAATTGAAATAATGTGAAAACGGGAGATGAATATTAAATAAATTTTTTCCACGCATGTTCTATAAGATTAATGCAAAAATTGACCTGGTTTGGCCAGCTCATAGCTCTATTCCAATCGTCTAAAAGAAAACGTTTTTCCCAAGTTCTCTTCTCATCCAAATATTTGAAATTGACTTCCTTTAACAGAGGAATTATAGTTCTTGGTCAAAAATCTATAAATACAGGAAATACTTTTATTACTTTCCATATTTTAACAAAAAGAACCATCTTTTTGGAACAGGTGACAGCAGGGCCGCCATAGAAATGGCTAACGATCTTTTGGCCCGATGAAGACGCAGGTTCTGCGTTGAAACACGTTGCCGTTTTTGCAATAAATACTCTTATTATTAGTACTCAGCCTATCTATTCTCCATGAGTAGCGCTTTCTATTTATATCCAATTTTTAAATATATGTTTTAAAATTGCCAGAGGTGTCTCTAGTCAGGTATGTTATATGCAAATAATTACCAGTTTGGCACAGTACTACAGAATGGCGCAAAGTACTATAGAATGGCGTACAGTACTAGAGGATACTCTGGTCAGGTATGTTATATGATGCACAGTACTATAGAATGGCACACTGTATTGTACAATGGCGCACAGTACAAGAGGTGTCTCTGGTCAGGTATGTAATATGATACACAGTGCTATAGAATGGTGCACAGTACTTTACAATGGCGCACAGAACTATACAATGGCGCACAGAACTAGAGGTTTCTCTGGTCAGGTATGTTATAGGATACACAGTACTATAGAATGGCGCACAGTACTATAGAATGATGCACAGTACTATCGAATTTCAAAAGTCAATGGTGACATTTTTGTTATGGACAGACTGCTGCTATTATAATTTTTGAGGTTGAACGCATCTTCATAATGTCCAAACCGCATGCGGTTAATGACAGCAATGCCATAGTTTTTGCTAGCAGTTCCGCAATGCATTGTAATGAACTATTTACAGGAAGCACCTAACAAACTTAAACACTAGTGAAAACTATGTCCATCAATTATTTCCTTTAAAAAACGCAACAGAACTGGAGCATTAGAGAGACAAAAAATGCATGCAGTTGACGGCAAGTGGTTTTCAAACGCAACAAAACCGCAACAAAACCGTGTCAACGACGCACCGTGTGGCCTTACCCTCAGGGGGGATTCACACGAACGTGATCAGCGTCCGTGCAGCCCGCGTGGTTTTCACGCGGCTCGCACGGACCTATACAAGTCTATGGGGGCATGCAGACAGTCCGTGAGTTTTGATCAGCGTGAGTCCGCTGAAAAAAACTCACAACATGTTCTATATTTAGGCGTTTTTCGCGCATCACGCACCCATTGAAGTCAATGGGTGCGTGAAAATCACGCATGCCCCACGGAAGCACTTCCGTGGGACAAGAGTTATTCGCGCAATAACAGTAAAAGAATGAATGTAAACAGAAAAGCACCACGTGCTTTTCTGTTTACAAACATCCAAACGGAGTGTCATAAAGATGGTGGCTGCGCGAAAAGCACGCAGCCGCGCATCCATATGAACAGGGCACACGGAGCTGTCAAGTGCCTTTTGCGAGCGCAAACGCACACGCTCGTGTGAATCCGGCCTCAGGGTTCTCTGATGTAGCAGCCTCTGCTGATTATTTACCTGAGGAAACCTGTGATCTGTGCACGTCTCAGCTGGAGGCCTCCTCTCAAAGGAGTAGTATGAGGAACCACAAGTCCAAGCACAGTTATGTATTAGTGGTATTCAGCCTCTGCTGATTATTTACCTGAGGAATCCTGTGATCTGTGCATGTCTCAGTTTGAAGCTTCCTCTCAAAGGAGTCATACGAAGAACCACAAGTCCAAGCACAGTTTATGAATCAGTTGTATTCAGCTACAGCCCGATGGGCTTTGACTCTAAGATCTGTGCTGATCAATGGCGGATTATAATACGGGCGTTTCGGGCAGCCGCCCGGGGCCCGAGGCTGCCAGGGGGCCCATCGCCCCCGCACACAATCTTAAAAAACTATGCAGCGCTGCCGCGCTGCCACGCTGCCGCGCTGCCACGCTGCCCGCTTCCAACTGAATCTGCGTCCGCAGGACGCAGATTCAGTTGGGTTGAATGCTGGAGCCTCGCTCCAGCATTCACTCTGCCGTGAGCGACTCGGTGCAGGCAGGCGCGATGTAGTGACGTCATCGCGCCTGTCTGCACGGAGTCACTCAGCACAGTGCAGAGGAGAAGAAGCATCCCCCACCGTCGTGGGAATCGGGATAGGTAAGTAATTATGTTTTTTTTATTTATTAGGTACGTACATATGGGGGCATTATACTGTCACAGCTATGGGGCATTATACTGTGTCACATCTATGGGGCATTATACTGTGTCACATCTATGGAGGCATTATACTGTGTCACTCACATCTATGGGACATTATACTGTGTCACTCACATCTATGGGGCATTATACTGTGTCACTCACATCTATGGGGCATTATACTGTGTCACCTCTATGGGGCATTATACTGTGTCACTCACATCTATGGGGCATTATACTGTGTCACTCACATCTATGGGGCATTATACTGTGTCACTCACATCTATGGGGCATTATACTGTGTCACTCACATCTATGGGGCATTATACTGTGTCACTCACATCTATGGGGCATTATACTGTGTCACTCACATCTATGGGGCATTATACTGTGTCACTCACATCTATGGGGCATTATACTGTGTCACTCACATCTATGGGGCATTATACTGTGTCACTCACATCTATGGTGCATTATACTGTGTCACATCTATGGGGCATTATACTGTGTCACATCTATGGGGCATTATACTGTGTCACTCACATCTATGGGGCATTATACTGTGTCACATCTATGGGGCATTATACTGTGTCACATCTATGGGGCATTATACTGTGTCACAGCTATGGGGCATTAAACTGTGTCATTCACATCTATGGGGCATTATACTGTGTCACTCACATCTATGGGGCATTATACTGTGTCACATCTATGGGGCATTATACTGTGTCACATCTATGGGGCATTATACTGTGTCACATCTATGGGGCATTAAACTGTGTCATTCACATCTATGGGGCATTATACTGTGTCACAGCTATGGGGCATTATACTGTGTCACAGCTATGGGGCATTATACTGTGTCACTCACATCTATGGGGCATTATACTGTGTCACTCACATCTATGGGACATTATACTGTGTCACTCACATCTATGGGGCATTATACTGTGTCACTCACATCTATGGGGCATTATACTGTGTCACCTCTATGGGGCATTATACTGTGTCACTCACATCTATGGGGCATTATACTGTGTCACTCACATCTATGGGGCATTATACTGTGTCACTCACATCTATGGGGCATTATACTGTGTCATATCTATGGGGCATTATACTGTGTCACATCTATGGGGCATTATACTGTGTCACTCACATCTATGGGGCATTATACTGTGTCATTCACATCTATGGGGCATTATACTGTGTCACTCACATCTATGGGGCATTATACTGTGTCACGCACATCTATGGGGCATTATACTGTGTCACATCTATGGGGCATTATACTGTGTCACATCTATGGGGCATTATACTGTGTCACTCACATCTATGGGGCATTATACTGTGTCACATCTATGGGGCATTATACTGTGTCACATCTATGGGGCATAATACTGTGTCACAGCTATGGGGCATTATACTGTGTTACAGCTATGGAGGCATTATACTGTGTCACAGCTATGGAGGCATTATACTGTGTAAGGGTATGTTCAACCGGCCTATTTACGGACGTAAATCGGGCGTTTTTGCCCCGAATTACGCCCGAAAATAGCGCCTCAATAGCGCTGACAAACATCTGCCCATTGAAAGCAATGGGCAGACGTTTGTCTGTTCACACGAGGCGTATATTTACGCGCCGCTGTCAAAAGACGGCACGTAAATAGACGCCCGCGTCAAAGAAGTGACCTGTCACTTCTTTGGCCATAATTAGAGCCGTTATTCATTGACTCCAATGAATAGCAGCGCTAATTACGGCCGTAATTGACGCGGCGTTCAAGCGCCTGCACATGCCGGTATGGCTGAAATTACGGGGATGTTTTCAGGCTGAAACATCCCCGTAATTTCAGCCGTTACGGACGCCCTCGTGTGAACATACCCTAAGGGTATGTGCACACGTAGTCAACAAAAACGTCTGAAAATCCAGAGCTGTTTTCAAGGGAAAACAGACCCTGCTTTTCAGACGTTTTTTGACCAACTCGCATTCTTCGCGGCGTTTTTTACGTCCGTTTTTGGAGCTGTTTTCATTGGAGTCTATGAGAAAACAGCTCCAAAAACGTCCAAAGAAGTGTCCTGCACTTCTTTTTACGAGGCGTAATTTTACGCGTCGTAATTGCCGTATGACGCGTAAAATTACGCGTCGTGTGGACAATACAGCGTTATACCCATAGAAAGTAATGGGCAGATGTTTGACGACGTATTTGAGACGTATTTCCAGACGTAAAACGAGGCAACATACGCCTCGTATACGTCTGAAATTTGGCCGTGTGAACATACCCTAACAGCAATGGGGGCATTATACTGTGTCACAGCTATGGAGGCATCATACTGTGTCACAGCTATGGAGGCATTATACTGTGTCACAGCTATGGAGGCATTATACTGTGTCACATCTATGGGGGCATTATACTGTGTAACAGCTATGGGGGCATTATACTGTGTCACTCACATCTATGGGGCATTATACTGTGTCACTCACATCTATGGGGCATTATACTGTGTCACATCTATGGGGCATTATACTTTGTCACATTTATGGGGCATTATACTGTGTCCCTCACATCTATGGGGCATTATACTGTGTCACTCACATCTATGGGGCATTATACTGTGTCACTCACATCTATGGGACATTATACTGTGTCACTCACATCTATGGGGCATTATACTGTGTCACATCTATGGGGCATTATACTGTGTCACTCACATCTGTGGGGCATTATACTGTGTCACTCACATCTATGGGGCATTATACTGTGTCACTCACATCTATGGGGCATTATACTGTGTCACTCACATCTATGGGGCATTATACTGTGTCACATCTATGGGGCATTATACTGTGTCACATCTATGGGGCATAATACTGTGTCACAGCTATGGGGCATTATACTGTGTTACAGCTATGGAGGCATTATACTGTGTCACAGCTATGGAGGCATTATACTGTGTAACATCTATGGGGGCATTATACTGTGTCACAGCTATGGAGGCATCATACTGTGTCACAGCTATGAAGGCATTATACTGTGTCACAGCTATGGAGGCATTATACTGTGTCACATCTATGGGGGCATTATACTGTGTAACAGCTATGGGGGCATTATACTGTGTCACTCACATCTATGGGGCATTATACTGTGTCACTCACATCTATGGGGCATTATACTGTGTCACATCTATGGGGCATTATACTGTGTCACATCTATGGGGCATTATACTGTGTCACTCACATCTATGGGGCATTATACTGTGTCACTCACATCTATGGGGCATTATACTGTGTCACTCACATCTATGGGGCATTATACTGTGTCACATCTATGGGGCATTATACTGTGTCACATCTATGGGGCAATATACTGTGTCACTCACATCTATGGGGCATTATACTGTGTCACATCTATGGGGCATTATACTGTGTCACATCTATGGGGCATTATACTGTGTCACATCTATGGGGCATTATACTGTGTCACAGCTATCGGGCATTATACTGTGTCGCATCTATGGGGCATTATACTGTGTCACATCTATGGGGCATTATACTGTGTCACAGCTATGGGGCATTATACTGTGTCACAGCTATGGAGGCATTATACTGTGTCACAGCTATGAAGGCATTATACTGTGTAACAGCTATGGGGGCATTATACTGTGTCACAGCTATGGAGGCATTATACTGTGTCACATCTATGGGGCATTATACTGTGTCACATCTATGGGGAATTACACTGTGTCACATCTATGGGGCATTAAACTGTGTCATTCACATCTATGGGGCATTATACTGTGTCACAGCTATGGGGCATTATACTGTGTCACAGCTATGGGGCATTATACTGTGTCACTCACATCTATGGGGCATTATACTGTGTCACTCACATCTATGGGACATTATACTGTGTCACTCACATCTATGGGGCATTATACTGTGTCACTCACATCTATGGGGCATTATACTGTGTCACTCACATCTATGGGGCATTATACTGTGTCACCTCTATGGGGCATTATACTGTGTCACTCACATCTATGGGGCATTATACTGTGTCACTCACATCTATGGGGCATTGTACTGTGTCACTCACATCTATGGGGCATTATACTGTGTCACATCTATGGGGCATTATACTGTGTCACATCTATGGGGCATTATACTGTGTCACTCACATCTATGGGGCATTATACTGTGTCACTCACATCTATGGGGCATTATACTGTGTCACTCACATCTATGGGGCATTATACTGTGTCACGCACATCTATGGGGCATTATACTATGTCACATCTATGGGGCATTATACTGTGTCACATCTATGGGGCATTATACTGTGTCACTCACATCTATGGGGCATTATACTGTGTCACATCTATGGGGCATTATACTGTGTCACATCTATGGGGCATAATACTGTGTCACAGCTATGGGGCATTATACTGTGTCACAGCTATGGAGGCATTATACTGTGTCACAGCTATGGAGGCATTATACTGTGTCACAGCTATGGAGGCATTATACTGTGTAACAGCTATGGGGGCATTATACTGTGTCACAGCTATGGAGGCATCATACTGTGTCACAGCTATGGAGGCATTATACTGTGTCACAGCTATGGAGGCATTATACTGTGTCACATCTATGGGGGCATTATACTGTGTAACAGCTATGGGGGCATTATACTGTGTCACTTACATCTATGGGGCATTATACTGTGTCACTCACATCTATGGGGCATTATACTGTGTCACATCTATGGGGCATTATACTGTGTCACATCTATGGGGCATTATACTGTGTCACTCACATCTATGGGGCATTATACTGTGTCACTCACATCTATGGAGCATTATACTGTGTCACATCTATGGGGAATTATACTGTGTCACATCTATGGGGCATTATACTGTGTCACATCTATGGGGCAATATACTGTGTCACTCACATCTATGGGCATTATACTGTGTCACATCTATGGGGCATTATACTGTGTCACATCTATGGGGCATTATACTGTGTCACATCTATGGGGCATTATACTGTGTCACAGCTATGGGGCATTATACTGTGTCGCATCTATGGGGCATTATACTGTGTCACATCTATGGGGCATTATACTGTGTCACAGCTATGGGGCATTATACTGTGTCACAGCTATGGAGGCATTATACTGTGTCACAGCTATGGAGGCATTATACTGTGTAACAGCTATGGGGGCATTATACTGTGTCACAGCTATGGAGGCATTATAATGTGTCACATCTATGGGGGCATTATACTGTGTAACAGCTATGGGGGCATTATACTGTGTCACAGCTATGGAGGCATTATACTGTGTCACAGCTATGGAGGCATTATACTGTGTAACAGCAATGGGGGCATTATACTGTGTCACAGCTATGGAGGCATTATACTGTGTCACAGCTATGGAGGCATTATAATGTGTCACATCTATGGGGGCATTATACTGTGTAACAGCTATGGGGGCATTATACTTTGTAGCAGCTATGGGGACATTATTCTGTGTCGCAGCTATGGAGGCATTATACTGTGTTGCAGCTATGGGGGCATTATACTGTGTAGAGGCAGCTATGAAGGGCATTATACTGTGGGGGCAGCTATGGGTGGCAATATACTGTGGGGGCAGCTACGGGGGACATTATACTGAGCAATTACAAGAGCTGCAGGTCCAAGGGGGGAGATGCTGTGTAGCACAATATACAAGGGGGATTGTTTTATAGCACTATATAGAAGGGAGCGCTGTGTATCACTATATCTAAGGGGCATTGCTTTGTAGCACTATATACAAGAGGGGGAGGGCTATGTGACGCTATTTACAGAGGGGGAGGACTGTGTAGTGCTATTTACAGGGGGCTGTGTGTGGTGCTATCTACAGTGTTTGACACAATTATATTCAGGGGCGCAGTCTATGGTGCTATAATATTTAGGGGCACAGTGTTTGTACTATTTTATTCAGGGGTGCAGTGTTTTGTGCTATTATATTTAGGGGCACAGTGTGTGGCACCATGATAATATTATCTTTGTTTATAGGTGTGGAAATTTTGGAAAAGTGAGGAGCTAAAGACATCTGAGTGGCAAATTCTGCAGAAATGGGTCATGGCTGGGAAAAGTCGTCATGAAGTCTGGACTGGATGGAGAAGAGGAAAAAAACTACGTCGTCACCTGTGAGTCACTAGATTTATAGACAATCTGTCATCTCTACTGACATGTTTATTATAGGAAATCCTTGTATTTCACAGAGTCTTTGTGCAGTCCAGGACTGATAGACAAATAAGTGTTACTATTCCCCTTGCCAGGAGAATGTGTCCCTACACGGTGCGATACTGTCAGCGATGGTTGGAGACTGTCAGTATGTCGGGACACAGCCTTTTGACAAGGGGAGTAGTAAAACCCATTTGTTAATGTCTGGACAAAAAGGAAGTGTTAACAATAGTTACAGGGCGGCGGTGGAGAAGGGGGGCCCAACTATGGGTAACAGCCCAGGGCCTATGGTCTACTTAATCCGCCACTGGTGCTGATTGTTCTTTTCCTGGAAGTGATGCAGCCAAAAGATATGAAACGAAAACGTTTTTTTCATGGCTCAAGACACAGATGAAGCCATCTACATCTAAGGAGGTAAAACATAGCAGTAAACAGAGACTATGACTTGTACTCCACCCCCTCTGTATCTGACACTGAATTACGAGAGGGTGAAGTGATCTCCTCCGAGGCGGAGACACCGGTGTCTGAGGAGAATGTTTTCTTTTAAAAAGACATCCAAGATGGAGTTCCTAGAGACGGTTTTCTTTACTGGGTCTGAACATTAAAATTGGTGGCAGATTATATGTGCGTTTTTTTCCTTTTATATGTCCTCTATGGTTCTTCAAAGAACCTGGTCCCAGCCAATCTGGTTAAAAAGCGATTTGGCTAAGACCCTGAAAAGGAGACAGAATCTAAGAGCAATTTTGTTTCCTTGCCCATTAAGCCAGAAAGATTATTGGGAACTGCACCTGATGACACCCTAATCAATAATAAGGATTGTAAGGGGCTAGTGTTTCCTAGTCTTCCTAGAAGTCAGAAATTTCATCCTTTTCATTTCAGAGAATATGGAGCCAGAAACCGTTGACGCACTGAACAGGTTAGAATTGGCGGTAGATACTGCAATAGATTCCAGAACAGTTCTAGAGGGAAACAGAATGTTCCCTGAAGCCTTAGCAGGAATTCTGACACCCGAAATTCGTCTGCTGTAGGCGCAAAATTATTACATTTATTTAGTTTCTGGCAGATTACTACAGACAAGTGGAGCCTGGAGGTTTTTTAACCCCTTCCCAACATTTGACGTATCCACACGCCAAAGTCGGGTAGGGGAAGTATGGAGAGGGCTCACGGGGTGAACCCGCTCCATACGATGCGGGTTTCGGCTGTTTGTTATAGCCGACACTTCAGAGTAACGAGCGGCATCGCGCTCGAGCGCGATCCCGCTCGTTTAACTCATTAAATGCTGCGGTCAATAGCGACCACAGTATTTAAATTGTTAGAACGAGGGGGGTGACCCCCTCTAACATCTCATCGCGCCCCCCGCAACGCAATCGCAGGGGGGCGATGGTTGCTATGGCTGTCTGGGGGCCTAATAAAGGCCCCCAGGTCTGCCATCTTTGTGCACCTCCGGCAGGGCTTAATAGATGCCTGTCAGAATCACGATATACTGCAATACATTAGTATTGCAGTATATCATGCAAGCGATCTAACGTTCGCTGGTTGAAGTCTCCTAGGGGGACTAATAAAAAAAGTAAAAATGAGTTAAATAAAGTTTTTTTTGGTGTAAAGAAAAAATATATATTAAAAGTTTAAAAAAAAAAACTTTTCCCATTTTCCCCCTAGAGCATAGTAAAAAAAATAAAAAAACAAACATAATTGGTATCACGTCCATAAAAGTCTGAACTATTACAATATATCATTATTTAACCCGCACGGTGAACGCCGTAAAAAAAAAAATTGTAAAACCTCAGAATCTCTATTTTTTGGTCACCTAATCTCCCCCAAAAAATGAAATAAAAAGTGATCAAACCGTCGCATGTACACCAAAATGGTATTAAAATGGTATAAAAACCATGGAGGAATCGCTGTTTTTTTTCATTTTCTACCCCACAAATATTTTTTTCCCTTTTTCTAGTACATTATATGACAAAATAAATGATGCTACGAAAAACTACAACTCGTCCTGCAAAAATCGAGCCCTCATAGTACTATATCGACGGAAAAATAAAGACGTTATGAGCTGGCTTTTGGAAGGTGGGGAGGAAAAACGAAAATGAAAATCTGAAAAAGGGCTGCGACGGGAAGGGGTTAAAAAAAAAAGAGGGGACCCTAGATTTTCTTCACCTACCGGCAGACAAATTGACATATTCCTAAGAATATTATATATTGTACATCAGGGAACAATTCATCACCTGTAGTTCAGGGCCATGCCTTTTGATCTGTCTTCGGCTCCCAGAGTCTTCACAAAGGTGGCTGTAGCTGCAGATGCTGCCCTCGGCAGGGGAGACAGATTATTCTGTATCTGGATGATTGGTTAGTCATCGCATCATCCAAAGATCCTACTGTCTCACCTCCACTCCACTATGGAGCTCCTAAAAGATCTGGATCTCCTAATCAATCTAAAGAAATCCAACCTAGTTGCAGGTACCAGAAAGCGTTTTCTGGAGTTTGTCATAAAATGCATAAGTCAGACACTTTTTCTTCCATCAGACGAGATGGCCACAGTCAAAGAGGTAATTATTCACCTCATCAGAGCGCCTATGAGAGTGCTAAGGCTTTTCTCAGCAACATTTGAGAAAAGAGAGCCTTGGGCAAGGGCTCACATGTGGGAACTCCAGCAAGAGATCCTATCACTTTGGGATTGCAACCCTCTCAACCCTCTGATACTTTATAATGTTGGACCGAGTTGTCATCTCTACGGATGCCTCCAGTGGGGGCTCCGGGGCTCATTACAAGAACAGATAACTCTCTTCCAACCTGAAGGAGCTGAAGACCGTTAAATTGGCTCTTCATCATTTCTGAAAGAGTGCAAGAAGATACATAATTTTCTAGATCTAAGGCTGGGTTCACACAACCTATTTTCAGGCATAATGGAGGCGTTTTACGCCTCGAATTACGCCTGAAAACACGGCTCCAATACGTCGGCAAACATCTGCCGATTCATTTCAATGGGTTTACCGATGTACTGTGCCGACGACCTGTAATTTTACGCGTCGCTGTCAAAAGACGGCGCGTAAAATAACAGCCTCGTCAAAGAAGTGCAGGACACTTCTTGGGATGTAATTGGAGCCGTTTTTCATTGAATCCAATGAAGAACAGCTCCAAATTACGTCCGTAATGGACTCCCCGCAAAACGCGAGTACGAGCAATTACGTCTGAAATTCAGGAGCTGTTTTCTCCTGAAAACAGCTCCATAATTTCAGACGTAAATGCAGTTATCGTGTGCACATACCCTCAGTGTTCTGTACATCAAAGGATCTGTGAATTTTCTGCTTCGGAATGGAGAATGGGAACTGAAAATGAAGTATTTTCTGGAGTTGACACACAAATGGGACATTCTTCTTCTGATGGCCACCAGGTCGAATTGCAAATTAGAAAACTTTTGCTATCTGAACAGATCCGACTCCAGGCCTAATAGGTGCGTTCTCAGTCAGCAGGAAGAACCACTATCGCTACATTTTTCTTCCGGTCTCTCTTTTTTCTAAACAGAATTTGGACCAAGATATATTAAAGAAGTCAACTGTAATCCTGCTGCTTCCTTTCTGGCCCTAAAGGGTCTGGTTTCCCATCTTGTTATGTATTTCGAGGATAGAATACTGGAGAATACCCCTACACTAAGATCTATTGTTAGAGAGCTCTGTTCCTAGACAGACTACATCTGAAGACCTGGTATCTGAAGAATCATATCTAAAAGAGAAAGGGCTTTCAGAAACAGTTCTCTATCTTACTTGTAGTCAGGAAATTTTCCATTAATTCGCTCTATTCATGAATCTGGAAGAAGTTTTCTTCTTGGATACAGCATTCTTCCTGCCTCAAAGCCAACACATTGAGAGTCCATATGACTGCCATAAATTCACTGATGGGAAGTTTTTATTACCAGCATCTAATTTCAAGATTCTTTAAGGCTCTGAGAAATCTTAGACCTAGTATCACACATCCAATGGCTACCTAGGACTTGTGTCTAGAATTAAACAGAATAAACCTGTCCCCTTTAAAACCACTGGAAGACGTAGAGAACAAGTGGCTCTAGTTTTTAAAGTCCTTTTTTCTGGTCGCAATTACATCAGCAAAAAGATTGGGAGAGCTCCAAGCTTTATCTTCCTACAACTTTTTTTCTGACGATGGTGCCTAATAGTGTTCTTCCTAGGACAGTACCCTCCTTTTTCCCCAAAGTGGCTTCAACTGAAAATATCAACAAAAGCTTTCCTGCTGGTGTTTTTCCCTCATCCATCTAACGAATAAGAGGAAGCCCTTAACCAACCAGATTTAAAAGGGCTGTAAATTGTTACCTGTCCAGAACAGAAGATTTCCGACACTGAAAACTTCCTCAATCTTTCCGAATTCAGGAAGGGCTGTGTTACATCTAGAGAATATCTTGCAAGATGCATAATAATGACTATCACATAAGCATATAAGTTGGAAGATCTGCCTACTCGTTTTCTTTAAGAACCCATTATATTAGATCAAAATCCACTTTTTGTGCAGAGAAGACACAAGTTTTTCTTCAGGATATCTGTGGTGCAGCCTCCTGGTTATCATCCTCTACATTTGCGAGGTGTCTCAGCATCAGGGGTTCAGCCTTTGGCACAGAAGTTCTCGATAAGTGCTTAAAAGGTAAACCCTCCCTTAGTTTCTGATATTCAGATCCCTGTTGTGTTGCCATAGGACGAAGAGGAAAGTAAAAATGTTCTTACCATGTCATTTTCACTTCCTCGATTCCAAGGCAGCAGATATAACCCTCCCAATAAACTTTCACATTTGTACATTGAATTCTGACTATTTTATTACACATGTAGTGCTGGACTTGCCTGTCTCTTATACTTCTTGGGAATGCAATCAATGAGCTAAAGGCTGTATTTTGAGTTTGATTTTGCTAGGTGGGCGGTCTTAATATGGGGATTGAGGAACAAAATATCCATGTTGTGCTGCCTTGGACTCGAGGAAATGAAAGTGACAAGGTAAGACAATCTCTACCATAATTATGATGATTTTTAAATATATATATATATATATATATATATATATATATATATATATATATACATATATATATGTAAGTATATATAATCATCATAATAATAGTAACAAATTTCTTACCTTGTCATTTTCATTTCCTCGAGTTCAAGGCAGCACAACAGGGATATATATATAGAGGTCGCCCTGAAGTGGCAAGTGGGCTTATGCAGTTTGATCAAAATGTTTACAAAGAACCTCATGTTCATGTTTCTAAATTATGCCTAGCGGCTCAGATCAACGTTTATATTGTGGATTGTGCGGTCCATGTCTAGTTTCTCACAATGCTGATATATATATATATGTGTACATGATGCAAATTGTGCCAATTTAGTATTTTATTCTATTAAAAGGTGTCCTAATACTCAAGAGTGTTGATAATATATAAGACATTATGTTTTTGAAAACCGCAAAGCCTCAAATATATATATATATTTTTTAAAAACATTGTAAGTTTATGTTCACAGGCAGCAGATTTTGTTGCAGTAATTCCTGTGACTTAAAATCAGTTCCATTCCTCTGAATAAGGTTGTTTCAACAGCAAGCACATGGATTTCTGCAAGTTCCATTCAGATTAATGGAACTGATTTTCAACAAAATTGCAGCAAAATCGGCAGCAGGACATTTTGGTCTTATCTGAACATGCCCTAACAGTTACAATACATTGTGCAGCATGTTCATGTTGTTGCAGAGAAGCAGCGGATTTACACAGCAGATTTTACCCTTTGCAATGCCTAGGCAGAAATCCATTGTAAATCCGCTGCTAAATCTGCAAAAAAATCTGCATTTAAGTACAGATTTTGCGGCAAATCCACTACGGAAATTGACTGACACGTCTGAACATGCCCTTACTTGATATTAAACAACAAATGTGTAATCAAAACGTCATATGAACCCCTTAGTGTCTTAGCCTGTTTTGGCCTTAAGGACCAGACTATTCTGAGACTGTTTTCTTGTGACACATTGGACTTAAAGTTAGTGGTAAAATTTGGTCGACACATTCAGTGTTTATTTATGAAAAACATCAAAATTTGAAGAAAAAAATTCAAAAATTTGCATTTTCTTTTATTTTAATGTATCTGCTTGTAAGACAGAAAGTAATACCACACAAAATAGCTACTAGTTCACATTTCCCATATGTCTACTTTATGTTTGCATTGTTTTTTGAACGTCCTTTTATTTTCTAGGACGTTACAAGGCTTAGAACTTTAGCAGCAATTTCTCATATATTTCCAAGAAAATGTCAAAAACCTTATTTTAGGGACTGGTTCCGTTCTGAACTGGTTTTGAGGGCCTTATACACTTTAAACCTCTTATAAATCACCCCATTTTAAAAACTGAACCCCTCAAAGTATTCAAAACAGCATTTAGAAAGTTTATTAACCCTTTAGGCATTTCACAGGAATTAAAGCAAATTAAAGGTGAAATTTACAAATGTAATTTTTTTTGCAGAAAATCAGATTTTATCCATTTTTTTATGTAACAAATAAGGTTTTACAAGAGAAATGCTACTCAATATTTATTGACCAGATTCTTCAGTTTTTAGAAATATCCCGCATCCGGCCCTAACATGCTACTGGACGGAAACACAGGCCTCCGAAGCAACGAAGCACCTAGTGGATTTTGGGGCCTTATTTTTATTAGAATATATTTTAGCCACCATTTCAGGTTTGAAGAGGTCTTGTGGGGCCAAAACAAAGAAAACACCCCAAAAAAGACACCATTTTGCAAGCGACACCCTCAAGGAATTTATTAAGGGTTATAGTGAGCATTTTGACTCCACAGGTATTTTGCTGAATTTAGTGTAATTAGGTTCTGAAAATTAAAATCTACGTTTTTTCTAATAAAATGTCATTTTATCTCAGATTTTTCCATTTTCACAATAGATAAAGGATAAAAAGAACCCCTACATTTGTAAAGCAAACTCTAATGAGTACGGCAATACCCCATATATGGTAATAAACTGTTCTTTGGACCCACATCAGGGCTCAGAAGGGAAGTAGCTGTCACGAAGCGGGTTAGTGGACCCACTAGGCCGTACCGCCGCAGCGGGGAGGCAGCTGGCCAAACAACAGGACACCCCAGAAATACAATGTCCCACACAAGGGTACCTGAATAGTCCAGATGGTGGCCGCAGCTCTGGCACAGATGAGATGGGTGCAGCAGATGGCGCCAAACGTGGCGGATGACACAGGAGCCGCAAGTTGCGCCAGACGTGGCGGATTCCTCCGGCCGTGGCAGATAACACAGGACGTGGCGGATTCCTCCGGACGTGGCAGATGACACAGGATGTGGCAGATTCCTCTAGACGTGGCGGATGACACAGGACGTGGCGGATTCCTCTGGACGTGGCAGATGACACAGGACGTGGCGGATTCCTCTGGACGTGGCACGACTAGATACTAGGGCAAAGCACGGAAACAGGAACGGGGAACAAGGTACGGGTAACAACAGGAACGGGAAAAACTAAGGGACCATTTGCAAGACAGACTGGGAAAACGAACAACGCTCAGGTATCAAACTAGGGGGCTGGACCCCTCTTATAGCCCAGGGTACTCACGGGTCAAAGGTCGTTCAAGATGTCCGGTGCGCGCGCTGCCCCTTTAAGAGCGGGGACGAGCATGCGCGCGCACCCTGCGGGCTCCGGCGAAGGTGAGTGGATGCAAGCGCTGGCGTCTCCTGAGGAGGAGGCTGGGGCCAGCGCTTGCCGACTCGTGGCTGCGGCTGTCAGCGGGAGGCTGGAGCTGACAGCCCGCAGCCAGGGACGTTACAGTATCCCCCCTCTTACGCCCCCTCTTCTTGGGACCGGAGCGAGAGAGAAACTTCTTTAGAAGAGTAGGGGCATTGAGGTTCTCCTCTGGCTCCCAGGACCTCTCTTCGGGACCAAACCCCCTCCAATCCACCAAATACAAGGTCTTTCCTCTCACTCTCTTGGTGTCCAAGATCTCCTTTACCTCAAAGATGTCCGAGGAGCAGCTGGGAGCAACCGCAGGGCTGGGAGTCTTGGAATAGCGGTTTAGGATCACAGGCTTCAGGAGGGAGACGTGGAAGGAGTTGGGAATCCTGAGGGTAGGAGGCAGCCGAAGCTTGTAGGCGACAGGGTTGATCTGCTGTAGGACCTCGAATGGTCCAAGGAACCTGGGAGCGAACTTGTATGAAGGCACCTTCAAGCGAATGTTCCGAGAGGACAGCCAGACTTTAGTCCCCGGAAGATACTGAGGCGGCTCTTTTCTCTTAATATCTGCCTTTCGCTTCATGCGATCTACTGCCAGCAAAATAGAGGACCGGGTTTGTTGCCAGATTTGCAGGAAGTCCCCATATGCAGAGTCAGCAGCGGGAACCTGAGATGAAGTCGACACAGGGAGAGGAACTCTGGGATGTTGACTGTACACGATGTGAAACGGAGTGGAAGTGGTGGACTCACTTGTTTGGTTGTTGTAAGAAAATTCGGCCCATGGTAGAAGCTGTACCCAGTTATCGTGCTGTGAAGAGATGAAATGGCGGAGATAATTTTCCATGATCTGGTTGATCCTCTCAACTTGCCCATTGGATTGGGGGTGATAGGCAGAGGAAAAGTCCAATCTCACATCCAGGAGTTTACAGAGGGCTCTCCAGAACTTAGAGGTAAACTGAACCCCCCGGTCGGACACAATGTGAAGAGGCAAGCCATGCAAGCGGAAGATGTGCTGAATGAAGAGACTTGCCAGACGAGGAGCAGAAGGTAGGCCGGTCAGCGGGATAAAATGAGCCATCTTAGAGAACCGGTCCACCACCACCCAGACAGTGTTACATCCTGCTGAGGGGGGAAGGTCTGTGACGAAGTCCATCGCAATGTGCTGCCAGGGGGCATTGGGTACAGGCAGAGGTTGAAGCAGGCCGGCAGGCTTGGAGTGAGTCACTTTGTTAGAGGCACACACCGTGCAAGCAGAGACAAAGTCCAGAACATCCTTAGGTAGCGTGGACCACCAAAAGTAACGAGCAATTAGGTCTCGGGTTTTACGGACACCGGCGTGCCCAGCAAGTTTAGAACTATGTCCCCAGCGGAGAATTCTACTCCTGTCCGCCAACCGAACAAAAGTCCTCCCAGGAGGGATGTCTCTAACCTGCAGAGGATTAGCAGTGATGATGCAGGACGGGTCTATGATGGTCTGGAGGGACTCCACCGTGTCTTCCATCTCAAACGATCTTGACAGGGCATCGGCCCTCACATTCTTGTCTGCGGGACGGTAGTGGAGCGCAAACAGAAAACGGGTGAAGAACAGCGACCACCTGGCTTGACGAGGATTAAGTCTTTGAGCGGACTGAAGGTAAGTGAGGTTCTTGTGGTCGGTGAAGATCAGGATGGGGTGAGCAGCGCCCTCCAGAAGATGTCTCCACTCCTCCAGAGCCAATTTGATGGCCAGCAGCTCCCGATCTCCAATTGAGTAATTGCGCTCAGCAGAAGAAAACAGTCTAGAGTAGTAGCCACATACTACTGCCTTTCCTTTGGAGCTCCTCTGGAACAGGAGTGCACCTGCACCGACAGAGGAAGCGTCCACTTCCAGTGAGAACTGCCGAGATACGTCAGGATGATGGAGGATCGAGGCTGAAGTGAAGGCACTCTTCAGGCTATTAAATGCAGACTCTGCCTCTGGAGTCCACACTTTGGCGTTCACACCCTTCTTGGTAAGGGTCGAGATGGGAGACGTCAGAGAAGAGAAGTTAGGAATAAACTGCCGGTAGAAATTGGCGAATCCCAGGAACCGCTGTATGGCCCTTAAGCCTTGGGGACGTGGCCACTCCAGGACAGCCTTCACTTTCTCAGGATCCATCTTGAGGCCTTGATCCGAGATGATGTAGCCCAGGAAGGGCAGAGAACTCTTCTCAAAGACGCACTTCTCCAGTTTGGCGTATAAATGATTCTCCCTCAATCGTAGTAGAACCTGACGAACATGCCTCCGATGAGTCGTCTGATCTGGGGAGAAAATTAAAATATAGAGATAAACAACAACACAGACATAGAGTAGATCTCGGAAGATGTCGTTAACGAACTCCTGAAACACTGCGGGAGCGTTACACAGTCCGAAGGGCATCACCAGGTATTCGTAGTGCCCGTTCCGGGTGTTAAATGCCGTTTTACATTCGTCACCCTGGCGAATCCGGACTAGATTGTAAGCCCCACGCAGGTCTAGCTTAGAAAAAATTTTGGCCCCTCGTATGCGATCAAATAGCTCAGAGATGAGTGGCAACGGGTATTTGTTCTTGACTGTGATCAGGTTGAGGCCCCTGTAGTCAATGCAGGGACGAAGGGATCCATCCTTCTTTTTAACGAAGAAGAATCCAGCCCCGGCCGGGGAGGAAGATTTTCGTATAAAACCCCTCTCCAGATTCTCCTTTATATAGGCCGACATGGATAGAGACTCAGGCAGGGAGAGAGGATATACCCGTCCACGGGGAAGAGAGGCATTAGGAACCAGTTTAATGGGGCTGTCATAGGTGCGATGTGGAGGCAGCGTCTCAGCCTCCTTTTTGCTGAAAACATCTGCATACTGAGCAAAATGGGGAGGCAGTCCCGACAGCGACTGAGGCAGAGAAGGCTTGACAGGATGGATCTGCAGCAGACAACGACCATGGCACTTGGAGCCCCATTAGAGAACCCCAGGACTGGGGCATGTAGTCGAAGCCAAGGCAGGCCCAGCAGAACAGGATTGATGGCTTTGGGCAAAACAAGGAACAAAATAAATTCAGAATGAAGTACTCCAACCTGGAGCTTCAACGGCTTGGTTCTAGAGGTAATGGGATTAGGCAGAGGCAGTCCATTAACTGAGGCAACAGCCAAAGATGTCTCCAGGGGAACTGTGGGCAGCTGAAGATGATCCACAAGCTCTTTCTGGATGAAATTTGCAGCAGAGCCAGAGTCAAGATAGGCAGAGACTTGATGCGTCCTGTCGCCGGATACCAGGGTCACAGGAATAGTCAGTTTGGAAGCGAATCCTCTGTTAGATTCTGTTCCACCTAGTATTGTCTCTCCAACCAATCCCAGGCAATGGGGTCTCTCCGGCCTCTGGGGACACAGACGCACAACATGGCCTCCATGGCCGCAATACAAACAAAGTCCAGAAGTGCGTCTGCGTTGTCTCTCCTGGGTAGACAATTTAACATAATTACTCTGCATCGGGTCCTCTGGTGGGACGACTGAGGAGGATTGCGGGACAGCAGAATCCAGCCTGGGAAGTTCTCTTTCCCGGAGAACCTCTTGGGAACGTTCCCGGATCCTCATGTCGACACGGGAGGCGAGTAGGATAAGATCGTCCAGGGTAGATGGCAGATCGCGAGCAGCCAGCTCGTCCTTGATCCCTGAAGACAGTCCCTGCCAAAATGTAGCCAACAAAGCCTCGTTGTTCCAGGTCAATTCAGCAGCCAGGATACGGAACTGAATGGCATACTCACCCACGGAGAGGTCTCACCTGGTGTAGGGTCAGCAAGGATGCAGCAGCCGAAGAAACTCTCCCAGGTTCCTCAAAGATCGAGCGGAAGGTCTGTAAGAAGCACTGCAAGTCCCGGGTCTCTGGTCCCTGATGTTCCCACAGAGGATTGGTCCATGCCAGGGCTTTGCCGGTAAGGAGAGAGATGATAAAAGCGATCCTGACGTCACCCGAACAGAAGGACCTGGCATGTAGTCTGAAATGGATCAGGCACTGATTCAAAAATCCCCTGCAGGACCTCGGATCTCCGTCATAGCGTGGAGGTAGCGGCAAGAAACACAGGGGGTTGGTACCGATACAGACAGGAAGTGTAGCAGGCGGAACCGCAGGAACGGGTGCGGTGATGACTGTGGACGGAGCAAGCAGCCGATGGGCTATGGCGTTCACCGACAGGAGGAGCTGGTCTTGTCGTGACTGGAGATCCTCCATCTCAGCCAGCATGGCTTGTGTAGACAACGTCGCAGGTTGACCAGCGGGGTCCATGGCCTGAGCGTACTCTCACGAAGCGGGTTAGTGGACCCACTAGGCCGTACCGCCGCAGCGGGGAGGCAGCTGGCCAAACAACAGGACACATCAGAAATACAATGTCCCGCACAAGGGTACCTGAATAGTCCAGATGGTGGCCGCAGCTCTGGCACAGATGAGATGGGTGCAGCAGATGGCGCCAAACGTGGCGGATGACACAGGAGCCGCAAGTTGCGCCAGACGTGGCGGATTCCTCCGGACGTGGCAGATAACACAGGACGTGGCGGATTCCTCCGGACGTGGCAGATGACACAGGACGTGGCGGATTCCTCTAGACGTGACGGATGACACAGGACGTGGCGGATTCCTCCAGACGTGGCAGATTCCTCTGGACGTGGCAGATGACACAGGACATGGCGGATTCCTCCGGACGTGGCAGATTCCTCTGGACGTGGCAGATGACACAGGACGTGGCAGATTCCTCTGGACGTGGCACCACTAGATACAAGCACAAAGCACGGAAACAGGAACGGGGAACAAGGTACGGGTAACAACAGGAACGGGAAACACTAAGGGACCATTTGCAAGACAGACTGGGAAAACTAACAACGCTCAGGCATCGAACTAGGGGGCTGGACCCCTCTTATAGTCCAGGGTACTCACGGGTCAAAGGTCGTTCAAGATGTCCGGTGCGCGCGCTGCCCCTTTAAGAGCGGGGACGAGCGTGCGCGCGCACCCTGCGGGCTCCGGCAAAGGTGAGTGGATGCAAGCGCTGGCGTCTCCTGAGGAGGAGGCTGGGGCCAGCGCTTGCTGACTCGTGGCTGCGGCTGTCAGCGGGAGGCTGGAGCTGACAGCCCGCAGCCACGGACGTTACAGTAGCGCTATTTGGCATGCAGATTTTGCTGTATTGGTTTTTGGGTGCCATGTCGCATATGCAAAACCACTGAGGTACCAGAGTACAGTGGAAGCCCCAAGAAGTGACCCCATTTTGGAAACTGCACCCCTTTAAGGCATTTATCATTTGCCTGGACAAGACAGAGCTAAAAAATTAATTTGGCTTTTGGAGCTCAAATTTGCTTGATTGTTTTTCAGATGCTATGTTTCATTTGCAAAGCCCATGAGAGGCCAAAAGAGTGGAAACCCCCCAAAAGTGACCCCATTTGGAAAACTACACCCCTCAAGGAATCTATCTAGGGGTTTGATGAGCATTTAGACCCCACAGGTCTTTTGCAGAATTTATTGAAATTAGGCCATGAAAATGAAAATCGACATTTTGTTCCACTAAATTGTAGAATGTCTTCATTTTCACAAGGGATACTGGAGAAAAAGCACCCCAACGTTTGAAAAGCAATTTCTGCCGATTACGGCAATACCCCACATGTGGTCATAAACTGCTGTTTGGACACACGGCAGGGCTCAGAATGGCAGGAGCGCTATTTGGCATGCAGATTTTGCTGTATTGGTTTTTGGGTGCCATGTTGCATATGCAAAACCCCTGAGGTACCAGAGTACAGTGGAAGCCCCAAGAAGTGACCCCATTTTGGAAACTGCACCCCTCAAGGCGTTTATCATTTGCCTGGACAAGACAGGGCTCAGAAATGAAGAGCACATGAGGTCTATTTTGGTGTTTTTCACAGCATTGGCCCACAATTGCAGGGCTTGGAAGTCAAATAGTGAAACAAACCCCCGAGTAGTGACCCCCATATTGGAAACTTAGGGAATCTTAAGTGGTGTAGTGAGCATTTTGACCCCACAGGTGATTTTACATTAGAAATTAGTGCCCAGTGGATGGTGCAAAGTGAAAATTGCAATTTTCCACTGATATGCCAATTTAGTGCACAATATGTTGTGCTCAGTTTGTGCCACTGAAGACAAATATCTCATAAACTGTTAAGTGGGTTTTCGCGGATTTGGCGATGCCATATCTGTGGACATAAACTGGTGTTTGGGCACGCTGCAGGGTTCAGAAGGGAGGGAGCGACATTTGGCTTTTGGAGCGCAGATTTTGCTTGGTAGTAGTTCTGTTTGGGGTTTTGATGGTATTTCAGTTTATAATGTGGGGGCATATGTAATCTGTGCGGAGTACATCAGGGCATAATAAGATGGTATAATAATGCGGCAAATAAATAATAATCCGCAGATGTGTGGCCAGTGTCGCTCTGATAATGGGTGCCAAATCTTATCCGCTTTTGGAACACTGTACATTTTGCATCGCCACATTCTGAGAGCCAGAACTTTTTCATTTTTTCCCCACCGGAGCTGTGTGAGGGCTTATTTGTTGCGGGACAATCTGTCATTTTCATTGGTACCATTTTGGGGTACGTGCAATTTTTTTTTATCACTTTTTATTCCATTTTGCTTACAAGCCGGGTGACCAAAAACCATCAATTCTGACAATATTTTTTGTTGTTTTTTTTTTACGGCGTTCACGTGCGCTATAAATGATATTTTACTTTATTATGCGGGTCGATATGATTACGGCGATACCAAATGTATATAGGTTTTTTATGTTTTACAGCTTTTGCACAAAAAAAAAATCCCTTTTTTGAAAAAAATAATTTTTTTGGTGTCCCCATATTCTGAGAGCCATAACTTTTTTATTTTTGTGTTGACAAGGCCTGTGTAAAGACTTGTTTTTTGTGGGACGGGGTGTAGTTTTTATTGGTACTATTTTGGGGTATGTGCGACTTTTTGATAATTTTTTATTTTATATTGCGGTGTTCACCGTGCTGGAAAAATAACATTATAGTTTTATAGTTGGGGTCATTACGGATGCGCTGATACCAAATATGTGTACTTTTTTAATGGTTTCATTTTTTTCCTATGATAAAAGGCTTATTATAGGAAAAAAGGCAGTTTTAAATTTTTTAACTTTTAACTTTTTTTATAACTTTTTTTTGTCCCACCAGTGGACTTGAAGACCTGTACCTCTCATCTTTATTCTAATACATTGCACTACCCACGTAGTGCAATGCATTAGAGCTGCCAGCTATTCACTGACAGCAAGCCTATTAGGCTCCGCCTCCGGGCAGGGCCTAATAGGCTTCTGTAAGTGGGAGACCAGGAAGCAATTGTTGGCCTCCGGTTTCCATAGTAACAATCGGCATCAGTGCGACCACATCGCAGCGATGCCGGTCACCTGGAAAGACCTAAGATGCCGCAATCACTTTTGATCGAGCCATCTAAGGTGTTAATGGCAGGGAGCGGATCTAGCTCCATTCCCTGCCGCTACAGCGGTATGTCAGCTGTAACAAACAGCTGACATCCTTCGGCTGATGGCGCAGGCTCAGCTTCTGTGACTACCGCCATCTTTCATCTGCGGAAGGAAACCTTTTAAGCCCCGCCTCCGATCAGCTAGCGTGGCTACCCAGCTCTTTTAGCCGGGTAACCATGCTGCAATACTGTGATTGGTCAGTCACTACTGACTGACCAATCACAGCGATCGCTGGCGGCGCCGCGATTGTTCCCTCGACGAGTCACAGTGACTGTCGGCTGTCTATGACAGCCGATGTCACTGTTCTGTCACCATATGTTTTGACATGGTGACAGAAAAGCACCATGACGTAACTGTACCTCATGGTGCCTTAATGCAGGGCAAACCATGATGTACAGTTGCGTCATGGTGCGTTAAGGGGTTAAAGAAAAGTCATCTGAAATTGCAATAGTAAAACAGTATTTAATTTATTTTCTTTTATTTGTTTCAGTATGAGATAATGATATTTTGAAGATTTACATGGTTCATATCTGTATTAAATCTAAGTAGTACAAACATTGACCTATGCTGAGTTACAGTAGTGAAAAACAATAACAAATGAAAACAACATCACTGGTGGTGAGAAAGTATATATGAAGAAACTGAACAATTGAAGGGGAGATGGAAATAAGTAATCTAACAGCAACCAGTAGTGGTTCAATTTGGAAGCCTAAATTCTGAGATATTGAAGGTGGAAATAGGTTAAACAAAAAGTGTTTGATTGAAGGTTTAACACAACATTATATATCTGTTGGATAAGGTCACAAATCTTGTTGCAAGGTCACTACATCTGGAGATAAGTCCATTTATCTTGTTTGCTTATAAGCAAATGTCACTGTGGTGACTGGTGGACAGATCAAACAAATAAACAGTGGCCATACCTTAGGGCCTGTTCACATCACCGTTGCCCTTCTGTCGAGGGGTTCCGGAACGGTGATGTGAACACAGCCTTACAAGAGAAGACATTTGTTAAAACTGCCTTCCATCTTAGCTGGGAAGAAGATAAAGGCTATCATTTACGGATATAGAGTGGTTATCTGCACACAAAATAGTTTATTTTAATTTCAAATCCACTGCCCACCAGGAGGTAGCCATAATAACTTTAACAAGACTGTACTTCGCTCCCTCAAAACTCCATTTAATATACCCAGAAACAACCCAATCCTGTTGGAGATTGTGCAATAATATAGGATCTCTGAAACACATTTTATGGGATTGTGAACTTATAAAACTTTTATGGAATAAGGCACCCACACTTAAATAAATCTTAATATACAATATCAAATAAAATCCTGCTACAGCTGTACTATTCCTGAATCTTCAAACAATACCTAAAACAACATGCACTTTATATAACCGATTTCCAATAAAGTTGGTCATCATAAAATACTTGAAATAGAAAGTAAAGCTGGTATTACATGTCCTAACTTGGGCCATGTAAAAGAGCGCTGATCAACGAGACAGCTCGTTGATCGGCGCTCATTTGATCCTTTCACAAGGAGCTATGTATGGGGACGAGCGGTCGTTACTCTGATCGCTCGTCCCCATACATTATTATCATGTCGGCAGCTCATCTCCATTTACACAGGGAAATGTGCTGCTGACAAAGATAAAAGTTTCAGTATTTAAAACTATACAATCAGATGATGAACCAGTGATTGCTCGTTCATCGGTTGCCCTGATTACTCAGTATTCTTGGCCGATAATTGGCCAGAGCAAAAGGGCCTTAACTCCTCACAGTTACATAGTTACATAGTTAGTACGGCTGAAAAAAGACACATGTCCATCAAGTTCAACCAAGGGACGGGAAAAGGGAAGGAAAAATTTCTACACATAGGAGCTAATATTTTTTTGTTCTAGGAAATTATCTAACCCTTTTTTAAAGCCATCTACTGTCCCTGCTGTGACCAGCTCCTGCGGTAGGCTATTCCATAGATTCACAGTTCTCACGGTAAAGAAGGCTTGTCGCCTCTGCAGCTTGAACCTTTTTTTCTCCAGACGGAGGGAGTGCCCCCTTGTTTTTTGAGGGGGTTTTACAAGGAACAGGATTTCACCATATTTTTTGTATGTGCCATTAATATATTTATATAAGTTAATCATGTCCCCCTTAGTCGTCTTTTTTCAAGGCTAAATAGGTTTAATTCTTTCAATCTTTCCTCATAACTTAAATTCTCCATGCCCCTAATTAGCTTCGTTGCTCTTCTTTGTATTTTTTCCAACTCCAGGGCATCCTTTCTCTGAACTGGAGCCCAGAACTGAACTGCATATTCTAGATGAGGCCTCACTAATGCTTTGTAAAGTGGCAATATTACATCCCTGTCCCGTGAGTCCATGCCTCTTTTAATACACGACAATATCCTGCTGGCCTTTGAAGCAGCTGATTGACACTGCATGCTGTTATTGAGTTTATGATTTACAAGTACACCCAGATCCTTCTCAACAAGTGAATCCGCCAGTGTAGCTCCCCCTAGGACATATGATGCATGCAGGTTGTTGGTACCCAGATGCATAACTTTACATTTATCTACATTAAACTTCATCTGCCAAGTGGACGCCCAAACACTTAGTTTGTTTAAAACTGCCTGCAATTCATGAACATCTTCCATAGACTGAACTATATTACATAGCTTGGTGTCATCTGCAAAAATAGAAATAGTGCTATTAATCCCATCCTCTATATCATTAATAAATAAGTTGAATAATAGTGGTCCCAGCACTGAACCCTGGGGTACAATAAACTCCCTGAACACCACCTGCACCTTTGAAGAGATGTTAGCGATACGGAATAGCAACATAAAAAAATTTCATGATATTTGGGTTTCCTGGACTCTAGATATTTACAAGACCTCCTGATTTAAAGATGAGCAAATTAATTGTCTCACACGTTCTTTTTTATGTGTATTACATGTTTCTCTTTCCCTCTGAAAATAATAAAAATTATTGAAGATAATTAATTATCATTATTCTATGGTTACAGCAGTACCTAATATATATATATATATATATATATATATATATATATATATATTAGGTACTGCTGTAACCATAGAATAATGATATATATATTAATATATATTTTTTATGGTGGACCATCTTTACTAAAATAAAAGAACACTTTTTTTAAATTACATTTTATTAAACATAATTGCATTAATTATGTTCCACTGGGGGGACTTTAAACAGCGGTCCTTTCATTGCTTGTGTAATGCTTTGGTATACTTAGTATTCCATTGCATTATTGCATCTCTGTGCAACCTATTAGGTCATGCTAATAATAATAATAATAATAACAATAATAAAAAGAGACACAAACAAACAAAACACTAACAAACTTTTTGTTTGTGTACATTTTTGATAAGTTGTTCTCACATAGGCATTCCTTTATATTTATGGTTAAAAGATGGAACAGTTAAAAGACCTCAATAGTGTGAATAATCTCCTTCTATAATAGCTCAAACTCTAAAAAAAACAATCCCAGGTCATTATCCCTCCTCCACTAAACTTTTCAGTAGGCACTCAAACTCAGATCCGGTCATAAAACTACCATATAGACATGATTTATCATTCCAGATAATGTTTCCACTCCAAATACAAGTGGCAGTGTATGGCATTGTGCATGGTATTGCGCATTAGGCAAGTGTGCAGCTGTTTGACCATAGAAACTAGGGCCGGACTGGACATCTGGCATTTCTGGAAAATGCCAGATGAGCTAGTAGATAGTGGGCCGTGGATAGCTGATACAGAGGGACTTAGTCCAGCAAGAAGGAGAAGCAGGAGCAAGATCGGCAGCCAACAGAAGCAGGGAGTAAGCCACCTAAACCCAGTGAAGGATGTTTCTTCCACCAGGAGATGAGACAAAGATTTTATCCAGTGAGAGAGCAGTCCTTCTGAGAGGCTGTTATACTGTATTTTATGTCAGTAGCAGCACACAGTGCAATGAGCTAAGTATCCACCGCCTATCATGAAATACAACAGCTGCTCAGCAGTACCCTTCTCTCACTAACATCCGATAAAGCCTGTGACATCTGCCATGTAGAATAGCACTTATGGCTTAATCCTACTTGTCCAGTTTCACAAAATACAGCAACATTTTGCTTTGCTTTTCGCAAAATCAAAATTTGTTTACACCACAATATTGATAAAGATGTATTAAACCTTCTACCAAAGAAACCTTGATTTCAATGTGACTTTATATTAAGCTATTGCATTATGTTACCCCCTTAAGAATAAAGACAATTTTAGGGTATGTTCATAAGTTCAGGGTGTTCTTTTGGGGTTTTCACACCCTGAAAACTGGCTCAAAAAGAGTAGATACAAATCAATGAGTTAAAAAAAGAAAAGCGTAGTTCACATATTGCAGTTACCTTATGTGCAGTTTTAAAGCTGCTTTGAGTATTGTGAAAATCACCGTTTGCTGTAATAATCAAAAGATTATTGTCACGATCCACTGGTATGTGGACCCACTAGGACTCTCTGCCGTAGCGGAGTGACAACTGACCTAGTCACAGTCTATGCAAAGTCTATACAAATATTGTAGCACAAGGGTACATGAGATAGTCCAGACAGAAGCAGAGGCTTTGGCACAGATGGGACTTGACGTGGCAGGTAGCACCAGATGTGGCGGATGATATCAGGAGTGGCAGATGACACCAGACATGGTGTAAAATCAGGCATGGCAGGTGACACCAGATGGGGTGTATAACAGCAGCAGTGGCAGGTAACACCAGATGTGGTGTATAACAGCAGGTGTGGCAGGTGACACCAGACGTGGTGTATAACAGCAGGCGTGGCAAATGTCACAACACAACTCCAACACTAGAAAGTCTCAGGAACAAACACAGCACGGGATACAGGATACAGGTAATAGGGTACCGAAACACTGGGAGCAGGATACAGCTAAGGGACCATTTGCAATACGAACATGCTCAGGCAAGGAGTGAAAGTGCAGGGCCCTTTTATAGTCCAGGGTGATCTAGGAAGTAATTAATTAATTAATTACATATGTGCGGACATTACAGGACAGAGTGGCCGGATGCGCTGACGTCTCCGGGGAAGGAAACGTCGGCCACAGCAGAAAATTCTGCAGTCGCGGATGTCAGCAAGTAAGGGGAGGCGACCGCGGCCATTACAATTATGAAGTGTTTCAATGGGGGAAATTACAACTGCATTAAAACAACAAGTAATTAATTATAATTTGATTATCATGCAACAATTATGCATCTATTTAATACAGCAATGGGAGTAGGATTGGTGTGAAAGAAAAAAAAAGAAGGGAAAAGCAAGAAAAATGCATCAAAATCAAATGTAATTTTTGTGTGGCTTCAGAAAACCACATTAAAACTGCTTGAAAAATCAATTGAAGTAGTAAAGGGGTTTAACAAAGCCCTAAAGCCTATGTTAAAAAAAAGCAGTAGTAAAAGATGGCCGTGATTGGGACTGCCTTTTGCCATACTTAATGTTTTCCATTAGGGTGGTGACACAAACTTCTGCAGGGTTCTCTCCCTTTGAGATGCTCTATGGCCGACACCCACTGTTTACTTGATATAGCAAAGGAAACATGGGGTAGGTGTGATACACCATACAAAATTTCATGGCGCAAATTCAAGACCGTATTGCTACAGTAATCAAAATTCGGTCTGCAAGAATCAGGAATTTCAATTCTGGGAATAGAGTTGGTGAAGTGAAACTTCAAAGTACACCAACCAGGCTGAAGGGAGCCTTTTCAAGTTTATCATGTAAATTTTATCAAGTCCAGGAAAGACAGGGAATCCTTGGTTGCCTCAAATTCTGTGAAAGGTAATTTGACGCAACCAATTCCTCTGGTAAATATAGGTGAGATCCTTTCAGTGTCACAATAACAAGAAGCTAAAGAATTCCTGCACAAAAACAATCATAAGTAGAGATGAGCGAACCGGGACAACCGAACCCGGTTTCGGTCCGAACATCGGGAAAAGTTCGGTTCGCAGCGAATCCGAACTTCACCGGGTTCGGCCGTACACGTTTTGACCGAACACGGCGGAGATAGTCACTGTCCAGGGTGCTAAAAGAGTTAAACGATCGTCAGTAACTGTTTCAGCACCCTGGACAGTGACTTCCGATCACACTATACATCAACGTGTAAAAAAAATAGAAGTTCCTAGTTACCGATAACTCCCTGCTTCTTCCTCCAGTTCGACCTCCCGGGATGACGATTCAGTCCAAGTGACCGCTGCAGCCAATCACAGGCCAATCACAGGCTGCAGCCAATCACAGGCCTATCCCAGGCTGCAGCGGTCACATGGACTGCCGCGTCATCCAGGGAGGTCGGGCTGGATGTCAAGAGAGGGACGCGTCACCGTTGCCTTGGTGACGCGTCCCTCTCGACATTCAGTCCGACCTCCCGGGATGACGCGGCAGCCCGGGATTGGCCTGTGATTGGCTGCAGCGGTCACTTGGACGGAATCGTCATCCAGGAATGTCGGGCCGGATGTCGAGAGGGACGCATCACCAAGGCAACGGCCGGGAGACCGGACTGGAGGAAGCAGGAAGTTCTCGGTAAGTATGAACGTCTTTTTTTTTTACAGGTTACTCTATATTCTGATCGGAATTCACTGTCCAGGTTGCTGAAACAGTTACTGCCGATCAGTTAACTCTTTCAGCACCCTGGACAGTGACTATTTACTGACGTCGCCTAGCAACGCTGCCATAATGACGGGTGCACACATGTAGACATCCATCATTACTGCAGCTCCATAGACTTCTATGGGCTGCCCGTGCCGTTACTACGGCCTGAAATAGGACATGTTCTATCTTTTTCAACGGCACGGGCACCTTCCCGTAAGAAAACGGGAAGGTACCCATGGCCAATAGAAGTCTATGAGCCCGTTATTACGGGTCGTAAATACGACCCGTAATAACGGGAGTTTTTACGGTCGTGTGCATATATGCAAATGAGCTTTGAAATGGACAACTGGGCGTTTTTTTTCCATTATGTCCAACTGGGCGTGTATTGTGTTTTTAACTGGGCGTGTTTATGTGTATGACACTGACCAATCAGTGACCAGTCAGCGTCATAAACTCCTCAACATCTGCACGCTCCTCTCCTGAAATATTCTGTGCTGCTGTGAACTCTGCTCTTACCATTACGTAGCTCTCAGTCTGTTACCTCTCCTCCACTCCTGTCCTCAATAACACCTTCACATGATTGGCAAGTCACCACCCCGCACAAGATCTGCACGCTCATCTCCTGAAATACTCTGTGCTGCCTTAAACTCTATGGACAGGTCAGGATCCTGTTTCTTTTAAATGCTGCTGGGGAACCCGCTCGATCCACTATATAAGGCTGCGCCTCCATCCTCTTCTGCCCCAGTCACTTATTCCCAAGCACTGTAAACTTTCAGATTGGTTGCGCTGTGAATATTCAGAGAACGTGATTGGTTTATGTGCAGCGTAATGTACATACAGACAAGCAGTAGAAGACTGACTAAGGGCTGAGCATGAAGACGCCAGTTCGGCGTAGAAACGCGTAGCATCCTTGTACAATAAATATCTGTTACTTATAACCGACCCCACGAGCATATTCCTCGTTCCTCCACACAGCAGCGCCATTATAGATCCTACTTTTTCTTCTATCTATTCATATGACGCTGACTTGTCACTGATTGGTCAGCATCATACACATAAACACGCCCAGTTAAAAACACAATGTGTGTCTCTACGGTAACCGATTACAAACAAACCCTGTGATTGGCTGCAGAGGCCGTTGCAACCCGTGATTGGTTGCAGAGGCCGCGGCAGCCCGTGATTGGCTGCAGAGGCCGCGGCAGCCCGTGATTGGCTGCAGAGGCCGCTGCAGCCTGTGATTGGCTGCAGAGGCGATCACGTGACGTGCGTGACCGCCACTACAGCCTGTGATTGGCTGCAGCGGCGACATGGATGAAACGTCATCGCTGGAGGCCGGACAGGAGGAATGTAAGTATGAACGTATTATTTTTTTTTTATTACATTAAAATTGTATTTTCCGCGCGCCGAGCATTGTACTGTCAAGGTTGCTGAAAGAGTTAGTACAGCCCATTAACTCTTTCAGCACCCTGGACAGTACCATGCTCGGCGCACGGAAATGACAGGTTCGGTCAGAACTAGTTCGGTCCGAATCAAACTTTTTCGTGAAATTCGGCGAACCAGCCGAACCGAACTTTTCATAAGTTCGCTCATCTCTAATCATAAGTTTTCTGATCTACCAGTTCGTACACACCTTATTAAACACCATATAAAAACTAAACTCAGAACCAAAGTAAATCTTAAGCCATACCGAATTCTAGAGGTATGTAAGGAGGTGGTTTTGTCTGAGGTTCAACAGATGCTTGACCAGAGTGTAACAGAAGAGTCTAAATGCAAGTTAGCAAATCCACTTATCCTAACACTAAAGCCCAATGGTACTTGGAGATTTTGTAATGGCTTTAGAAAACTAAATAAGGTATACAAATTTGACCCTTATCCCATGCCCAAGGTGGGCAAATTGAAAGGTTGGGTAAGGCAACATATATAAGAATGCTTGATCTAACAATGGGTTACTGGCAAGTTCCATTAACAGATGAGGCAAAAGACAAGACCGCCTTTTTAACCCCAGATGTATTGTTCCTCTATGTAGTGATGGCGTTTGGGTTGCAACCTGATCTCGTGGCCACATCATGACTATGCAGCTGCCTACATGGACGATGTGCTAATTTTTAGCTCATATTGGAAAAGTCACCTCTGTAAAATTCAGGCTGTACTGGATACCATTTTGATGCAGGCCTGACAATAAATCTTGAATGTGCATTAGGGTTATAGGAAGACATATACATTGAGTACATCATTGGCAGAGGGTTAATCAAGCCACAGGTTAATAAAATTAATATGGAGCGGGGTCAAAGGCTGAGCACACGCCATACTGAGCGGGTTTCTCTTTTTTTTAACAGCTAACACCTCATTACAAGGTGCGGAATCAAAGATCACATTGAATCCACCAATTTAACCACTTAGATGCCGCAGTCAATAGCGACTGCTGCATCTAAGATGTTAGAAAGAGGGGGTAGCCCCCTCTGACAGCCTATCACCCCCAGTGATGCGAACACAGGGTGCCGATAGTTGTCATGGCAGCCTGGAGGACTAATGAAGACCCCTGTGTCTGCCATCTTTGTGCTCCTGTTAAGAAAAAACAAAAAAACATTTTTCTTTTTTTTCTCAAAAGTAATGTCCCCAAACAAAAGTGAATAAAAAGATTTAAAAATCACGTGCCCCAAAATGGTAACAATAAAACAGCTCACTTCGCAAAAATTAAGCCCTCATACCACTCAATTGACAAAAATACAAAAAAGTTATAGCTCTCAGAGTGTGGGGACACAAAACAATTTTTTTTTCTAACAAATAGTTTTTCTTTCGTAAAAGTGGTAAAACATTAAAATATAACGATATCAATTTTGCATCACCGTAATTGTATCAACCCGTAGAATAATGTAAGTCATATTTCTAGAAGACATTATATTATTTCTTTTGCATATAAAATACACAGGTAATTGTTAGGCCATACCTGAGGCATTTTTATTGGACAGCCCATAGAGTTCCTGTATGAACCCAGGGTGCTGGCCCTTTAAGGGAGGAAGGGTCAACGCACTCCCCAGGAAGAGGCTGAGATGCAGGAGGAGAGTGGCGGCGATGGGGGCCTCGACCAGACCGGATAGAGGGTAGGACGCACCACCAGGAGCCAAAGTACACCGTGGAGATGTAAGTAAACGGCGGGGCTGACTGTTTTAAGGAACAACTGTCGGCCCAACAAAGGCTCTCCGGCTGTCTTAAGCGAAACCCTGTTAGGGTATATCTGAGGTAATGTAAAATGCAAAGGCAATATTGAATTGGAATATATAGATCTTTCAATGCATTACAATGAAAAAATAAAGTGTAAAAGGAAAAGTTCCCTTGTGGGACATGAAAAAAAAAAGTTGAATATGATTATTGATTAAATATGAATCACGTAAAAATAAAGAATACACGTGATCATTTAAAAAAAACAAAAAACAAACTGGTTTTATTAAATACAAATCATAAAACATAAAAATACAATAATTATATATCACTGTTAGAGTATGTGTACACGGCTTATTTTCGGCCCGTACACGGCCAAAAAATGGCCGAAAAATCGGAAGCAGAACGCCTCCAAACATCTGCCTATTGATTTCATAGTGAAAAACGGCGTTCTGAGAAACGACACGTAAAAAGTTGCCTGCGAAAAAGAAGTGAATGTCACTTCTTGGGACCTTTTTGGAGCCGTTTTTCATTGACTCTATAGAAAGGGGGCTCCAAAAACAGGTGTAAAAAATGCAGCGAAATACGCGAGTTGCTAAAAAAACGGCTGAAAATCAGGAGCTGTTTTCCCTTGAAAACAGCTCTGTATTTTCAGAAGTTTTTTTAGTAAGCGTGTGAACATACCCTAGTCGTTAAAACCTGTACAATAAATTACTATTGAATTTTTTGCACAATTTGCTTAAAATAAAATAAATATAAATGAACCACTAAATGATATAACACAAAATTCAAAATGGAAAACCTCACACAGAAACCTTAGTGAAAAAATAAAAAAATAGTTAGAACTTCTGATATGCAGTGAGGCAAAAGCGAAAAAATTGTCTGCGTAGTCAAAGCAAAAATGAGCCGTGTTCTTACAGGGTTAAACAATTTGGAAAACTTACAAAAGCCAGTGCACTCAGAAAAATACGGTATATACAGGTATATACTAGTCTTTTCATCAAAACATTTACAGATGAAAACTAATGTTGAAGCAACTGTACCTAATTACTATCTGGTAAAGATGATAGAACTGATTCGCCAGGTATGAGATTCACAGCGACACAGTCATTTGCATTTAGAGAATCAAATGAGAATAGAAATTGTATAGATTCTCTCTTTTCTAGTATCTGATACAAATGGCAATTTTTTTAAATATTGATTCTCCAGTTTCAATCGAATTTTTAGCAGCATTATTACATAATTTTAACTTAAAATATTAATTTTAACCATAATGACAAGCAAGGTAGAAAACTACTTTAACAGTTCTGATTAAATTTTGGGTTTTCTGTAAATGACTTAATTGAATTAATCATATGTTGGTGTAATTCACCTTATGTCTGCCTAATTACTTTGCAAGTGATGTCTACTAATCTTCATTAAATTCGGGAAGCTGACCAAACAAGCTCACCTTAAACTTCCTCAAGTCTGCAATTTAAAAGTACTCCATTAAAAAGTAACAACCCAATTTGTCAGAAAAAAATTAAGTAAGAATTACCTCATGCCTTATTTTATTATAATGTAAATAGAAAATGATTCAACTTTCTGAGAGCAATTTATGTTAAGTAAAGATTTGGCAATTTTCTTAGGACAAGGCTGAAAGCTAAAGGCACTTAAGATTATGTAACAAAAGGAAATCTTACTGCAAATCATAAAAATGATGCGGGCAATGTATTGAAAGGTGCAATAGTAATTGCAGGAGCTTTTTCTAGCTAATGATAACTATTTTATTTAATAATTAAAAATACAGCATCATCTTTTCATATAAACAATAAAATCTACGATATTGAAAAATATGCCTACCAAAAAAAAAATACAGTATGATTTTTTTTTTTAAAAATAAAAAAATTAATATAAGCTTTTTATCATTAGATTCAGTATTTACATGTAACTAGCTTTTTATATGCTGCCAGAATTCATAGAGAAAACTGTGGTGAGTCTTACTTACCTCATCCACAAATGACACACTGTATGGATAGGAGGAAAGCAAATACTCACAGGGGCTTTCTCTACTAATCCTGGCTGCATGTGAACAGCTTTTTACACAAAAAGGATTAATTAAATCAAATAAAACTATATATCCCTGTGCTCTGCACCTCTCCCATTATTATATGATGCCCTCAGATAGGGTAGCCTACAAAAACTGACAGGTCCACTTTAAAGGGGTTGTCCAACGATTCAGTATGGTTTTATTCTGTAAGATCTTGCAAAACAGAACAACTTTTCAATTGGAATTATAGTTTAAAAAATGCACGTATTTCAAGATATTGTGGTTACAGACTTTCTATGGCGCCCCCTGGTGTTCTTTTGATTCCTTTTCACAACGTTTATCTAATGTGTTAAATGATGGTGAGAAAGAGCTACTACTAGTGCACTTATTCTTATTGGCTGGCCTGCACAATAGCAGGAATCACTCTCCAACTGTCACAATTTCGAGGTTTGTGAACCCACTAGGCTGCTCCGCCATAGCGGAGTGGCAGCTGACCAAACAACAGTCAATGGAAAGTCTAAGCACAAGAGTACCTGTATAAAAATCCAGACAGAAACGAGATGTAGCAGATGCCTTGGCACAGATTATTCATGGCAGTGATGATACTTGGCGTGGCAGCTGATGCTTGGCAAGGCAGAATACACTGGATGTGGCAGATGACACAGGATGTGGCAGATGACACAAGACGTGGCAGATAACACTGGACATGGCAGATGACTCCAACACAAGACGTTAGATCAGGAACAAACACAGTTACTGGATACAGGATACGGGAAGCAGGATATGGGAAGACTGGGAACAGGATACAACTAAGGGACCATTTTCTTAGATAACATGGGAAGACAACAACAATGCTCAGGCAAGGAGAGGAAGGGCAGAGCCCTTTTTATAGTCCAGGGAGAAAAGGGATTGGGTAGCGAACATTTCACACGTGTGCATACTGGCCCTATAAGGCCGGGGACGAGCGAGGGCACCCTAGTGGAGACTGAGAAGAGTAGGGAGTGAGATGGTGTCATGAAAAATCAGTCCTGCGGTTGCGGCTGCCGGTCAGTGGGACGTGTCGGCAGTCAGATTCCGCGTGCACAACACCTATGCATGTACAAGAGTATCTTGGCAGTGAGGCTGAGCTACAGAGTATGTGTTACCACCAGAACTGGACACATTAGATTGAAGTTCTGAGAGGGAATCTAAAGAACAGCAGGGGGCGGCATAATTATATGAATGTTTAAAAGCAACATCTAGTCACAGAACCATCTTATTTAAACGATTTCAATTAAATGTGTCCTCTTTTGCATGATCTAACATGTTAATTAATATTTAATCGTCGAAAAACACCTTTAACCAGTTAAGGACTAGGCTGTTTTACAGCTAAATAACCAGAGAAAATGTCACAATTTTGCTATGTGCTTCCTTAGATGATTAAAACTCTGCAGGTGAATAAAGTTTATCTTTGAATTTTACACACTTTTTAAAGGACAGAGAGGGCTTTGTTTTAATGGCATTTGTCAGTATACATCATTATTATATTTTTTCTCTACAATGGGCAAAATGTGAAAAAAACGCAAGAATTTAGCACGTGTCAGTTTATGCCGGTATTTTTCACACACAGTATGGACCACAGACATAATTCCTCCCCTTTCACGTTTTGCCACTTCTCCTGTGCTTGGGGATACCAAATATGTGTGTTTTTCGGTCCAGGAATTCTGCACTTGATTTTATAGCAACATACTGTTTCTGGGGGGCCTAATGCTGCTGAAACATTAGAAACACCCCATAAATTACTTTATTCACACAAGTAGACCCCCTCAAGGTTTTTAGAATGTCCAATTTTCTTCTGAAAGTTTCTTGAATTAGATGGAACAAAATAAAATGTAATTTTTTTGGTCAAATGCGTCAGTTTACATGAGCATTTTCCTCCCTCAGTATGGACCACAGACACAATTTATCTCCTTTCATGTTCTGCCTGTCACGAGGCGGGTCAGTGGACCCACTAGGCCGTACTGCCATAGCGGGGAGGCAGCTGGACAAAACAACAGGAAACCCCAGCAATACAATGTCCCGCACAAGGGTACCTAGGTAGTCCAGACAGTGGCCGCAGTTCTGGTACAGATGGAGAAGGGCGCAGCAGGTAACGCCAGACGTGGCGGATAACATAGGTGCCACAGTTTGCGCCAGACGTGGTGAGTTCTTCCGGACGTGGCAGATGACACAGGACATGGCGGATTCCTCCGGATGTGGCAGATGACACAGGATGTGGCGGATTCCTCCGGACGTGGCAGATGACACAGGACATGACACGACTCCGACACTAATTGGCACAGGAACAAGAACAGCACAGGATACAGGAACAGGTAACAAGGCACGGGTAACAACTGGAACGGGAAACACTAAGGGACCATTTGCAAGACAGACTGGGAAAACGAACAACGCTCAGGCAAGGACCAGAATGCCTGGTGCCTTCTTATAGACCAGGAAATCATGGCAGTTTAAGATGATGAACATAGAGCATAGAGCATAGACCGGCCTTTCGTTTCAGCACCACCTTGCTGGACAGCACTATCGTACTGGATAGCACTTATTCATAGACTGCCAATGTTTTATGAGCGTCTCTTTAGTTTACCACCATCTTGCTGGACAGCACCACCTTGCTGTGACAGCACTAATTTCCACCTGTACGTACCGGGATATAAACCTCGTTCTGACATAAATGTGTTAGCAAAAAAAGCCATGAGGAAGGACGTGGTGTACGTCTGAAACGCTTAGGCACCCTATCCATGTGTTTACCCTTACATTCGGGAACCATCTTGTTTTAATCATCCAAATAAAATAGGAACAACGTTCTATTTTAAACTTGACTGTGCTGGACCATCTACTTTTGGTTGTTTTTTTCTGTCTACTACACCGTGAGCTGTCACAGAGATCCAGGCGCAGGGAACAGTGAAAATCTGCAACAAGGTGAGATGGAGGATCCCTCTCATAAATTGTTTGTGCTGCATTATCTCCCACACAATTTTTCTGCTGGTGAAAATATCAGGGGGACATCCAGGAACATTTATTGAGCGGTCCTGCCCATCATAAATTCTGAAGGCGGTAGTATATCCTGACCCGCATTCGCACAATTTATAATGCTTAGCACCATATCTTGCCCTTTTGGAAGGTAGATATTGCCGAAAGCTAAGCCTACCATGAAAGTTGAGGAGGGATTTGTCCAGGCTTACATTCTGCTCAGGGATGTAAAGTTGCAGAAATAAATTGAGGGAATTTATTAGCAATCTTGAAGTGGATAAACCTCATTATCGTTTCATAACGAGACCTGGGAATTACTGCAGAATACACTGGGGTGGCTTGGGCGGGTCTTGTTGACCAGTAAGACCTAATGGAGGGCTTTTTTACAATACCCATATTTAGGGTGAGCCTCAAATTAGTTTTTTAATTCCGGCAAATTGCTGGGCGTCCAATCTCTGGCATAGGTGGATGAAGGTTTCTGCCTTATATACTGAGCGGCATATAAATTTGTTTCATGGACAATGATATTTAGGAGGTCGTCGGTAATAAATAAATGGAAGTAATCCATTTGGACAAAATTTGCATTGTCCCTACCAAGAACTTTTCGTTCCAAAATCTAAGCCCCTAATGGTGGCAGAACAAGTTTTAGCCTTTAGCTGTATTTTCGCTCCGTCTGAACTGCTCAAAGGGGGGTTTCTAGGCACTTGGAACACCTCCCCCTCTAAGTGCACCCCTGACTAGAGTCTTTACATTTGCACAACATTTATACAACATGTAAAGTCACTAAAGATGAAATATCACTTTGGCTTAGTAAACACTCAGGCTCAACAAATACTTAGAATGCAATGTTTTTTATTTCTCTATTTTTTTAAAAGTTCAAGGGTTTTTTGAAAAATACTTAGATATTAGATAGCTTAAAGGTCTTTTCTCAATAATGACGTTTTGCTGTATGCTTTTTTTTTGCCCTATTTATACAGGGGTTACTTCTTTCAGACTAAGCCAAAAATCAGAGGCGTTAGGCGGGATTCACTCGACAGGGTCCCGCCCGAGCCCGAGTGTCGGCCGGTAAAATCGGCCATTTTGCCTGGCCGGTTTGCATAAAGTTTTGCATCCGTTCCGGGCCGGGCAGATCTGGACAGTGACATCAGCGGAAACTCCTGAAAGGGAATCCCCATGTATTCGGGGATTCCGCTTCAGGAGTTTCCCCTGATGTCACTGCCCAGATATGGACAGAGACATCAAGCGCTCTGTCCAGGAGCAGAATCCCTGAAAACACGGGGATTCCGCTCCTTCAAGGAGCGAAAGTGGGGCTAGCACATAGCAGAGCGGGGAGATACCTCCCTGCTCTGCTATAGTGACGTCGCTATAGTAGTAGCAGCCGCAGCAGCAGCAGCTGCTAGCGGCGCCATGGAAGGTATCGCCGGGCCAGGGTGCTTTTAAAACAAGCAGGGGAAGGGAGCCAGCGCAGTGCTCCCTCCACCTGCTGTACACCCCGGCCCTGCCACACAGTGTACAGTGTACAGCCATTCGTCCGAATGGCATCAACTCCTCCTCCTCACATGCACTCTGCGCTGTGAGGAGGAGGAGATAGAGCGCTAGCGACGGAAAACCCGGCCATCACTCGGGACACATTCCGGTGATGGCCGTGTATTACCCGGCCCCATAGATTTCTATGGGAGCCGGCCGGCCGGGTACCCGGACGAAAACAGAGCATGTCCTATTTTTTGACGGCCGGTTTTACCGGCCGTCAAAAAATCGGTCGTGTGAATAGCCTTATTAGGGGTCTATTATTCCTAATGCAGCCGGGTGCCGGCCGATATATGAACGGCCGACACCCAGCCGGGAAACCCTGTCGTGTGAATGAGGCCTTACAAAAAGCATCACTGTCCAAGAGTTTCAGCACATTTGTGCATTACGCAGGCAGCTCTGTGACTTAACTGGGCAATGCAATGCTTCATTTACTCTGTGGTGGTGCTGCAAGGGAATGAACCACTTGCAGTCAAGTTCACACTCAGACTAATGTTGATCACTGAGGGTCCCGGAAAAGCTTGTTTTTTGGAGCCCTTCTAATAAAAAGGGATTGTCAAAAGCAGACAACTGATTTAGACTGATGAAAAGTGCATACATGAATAAAAAATTAACATATATGCCAATGTTGAGTTTTTTAAGGCTCCTAAGAAAAATAAAATATCATCACTGTGACACTTATCACCCTTTCCTTTATATTGCTATGTGAATGGTGTCTAACATCGGTGTGATAATAACTCCCCATTCAAACGTGTCTGTTCCAAAATCCTCATCAAATCTGACAAGAAACACGTAAATGGGGTTTCCCCAACCCTGTTCATATGCAACAGAAAAACAGGAAAACAGGGGTTACAGATGGAAACATTGAGGACTAACCCCATTGAATGACAATGGGGCTAATTCTCGTGCGGATCTGCTACACATCCCCATCAAATCTGCATCAGAAATCCGAGAGTCAGCCACAGATTTCTTCTGCGGATCTGCCACGGAAGTACATGCCAGATTTTAAATCGACGTGTGAACATAACCTTAGAATGCGCAGGTTTTCATTTGTATGTAGATAATCTGTAATATGTATTTGTGTCTACATATGTATACATACTGTATATGTTTAAGGCATTTCCTAATTGTCCTACTTCTAAGGAATAGATTGTACAATAACACCGCAATATTAAATTATGTCAAGTAAAGAAAGGAGCAGGGATGTTGACCTTTACCACAGATGCCATAACAGACTGAAAATTAGAAAAGTGGATTAAACTGAGGTAGTAATTACTTTATGAACATACCCAGGGGAAAGAAGTTTAATGAAATACATGTTTTATTTCTTGCTGCAGATATCTTGTAGTCATTAGTTTGTCAGACTTACTACACTAGCGATTTTGTTTATGGACTTTCTCACTGTCTGAAAGTTAACTGTTTCTCCAGTCAGCAAACTTTCAGTGACTTTTTCAAAGATTAATTACATACATAAACTAATGATCTTTTCTCACACTCTGCTAGTTAAAATATATTAAAGCGTGCATTAAATAATATACATGTTCTTGCTGTTTATAGCTGGTTTTATTCTACTACCGAAGTGCATGCAATGAATAAAGAAATCTGGTGCTGCAACAAATATTTCATAAGGCAATAAATTAATATGTCTCCATAGGAAAATAAAATTTCACAGTTTAATTACCACATTTCTTCAAAGAAGGCATAAGGAAATTTATTGTACTAATTACCATTATAATAGAGTAGGATTTTCTTTTCTCTGTCTGTATAAAATTCCTCCTATATAATAGGAGATCTTAAGTGATTTCAATTATTTCAATAGTCAAATATATAGATAGATTGTGACAGGGTGCATCTGTTAATCTGTGGACAGGTCAGTAGCACACACACACACACACACACACACACACACACACACACACACACACACACACACACACACACACATATTACAAGCTGGGGTCCTATGCACATTAAGAAACCATCTTTATGAACTATATATGTTCCCCTGTTCCTGATGAATATTCCCTGAGTCTAATTTTGTTTAATTAAAGAAACAATTAACCTGTAAATAAATATGTCAAAATAAACCCTATGTATATATGTTTGTAAAGTTTTCTGCAAGCTCCTTAAATAAAAAGAATACTGTGAAAAAAATAAGTTAATAATTTTTTGATTATCAAAAGGCAGAGGGGTCAAAACTTGCTTGATCTCATTAGCAGACAAAGTTGTAGAGGACGTTTTTTTCTGTAGCAACCCATTGCTTTCTCTGAAAGAAAGCAACCTATACACTTACGCCTTTTATGAAAATGTATTCTTTACATATGACAAGCCCTAAAGGGTGTAAAAGGTAAAAACAAGAATTCTGATTCCATTGGAAATAAATAGCCTTTTTTTTTTTAGCTATTTGTATTGTGCTACAGCGCTACAAGGCCCTGCACTTTGAAAAAGAACAAAAAAGACAAAGATATATTTTTAGAATAGAGACGGCCTTTTTTGGGGATCCATACACAGGTTGAACTAGACACAATAAAACTTATGACTGTTGGATGTCAAAGAGGCAGACACAGTGGAAAGCAAGATTTGTGTAGCAGATATAGGTGTTATGCAGGTAGACTAGCCTAGACTCATAAGGGTAGACCATAACACGTATTAAATAATGTCTTACACTTGTGAAAGCAGTCACTCTGCACAACTAAGCAATGGTTAATGTGTTTTTTTTTCTTTAAATTAAAAGCTGTCTGGAGGACTAAACAGTTATGCTACTAAACAGTCCAATAGTCTGCAATAGAAGAAAAAAAAACAGAGAACGCAAAAGAACATTTTATAACTAAACCCTTGTTTGAATTATCCAAATCCAATACCCAAAGTAATGCCATTGCGTTCGGTTTATGAAGGAAATGATAGCAAACTCAGAATATTGAGGCTGTCAAATTGGAGAACCTCACTCCAAAGAAGTATATGTAGAAGGTCAATTGATGCAGAACTTAGAAAGACGAGATGTTATTCAACGAATGAGTCACCCAAAATATAAGTACTGTCTATAGAACTATGCGTACCCTACTCCTGTATATGGGATACAGATTTGAAAGGTCTTTTTCATCCACAAAATAGTAGTGTTTGCGCAAAATTAATGCTAGGCACAAAATAATGTATTGCCTCTCTTTTTATGTTGCTATATGCCCTGGCCAGAGTAGTTTCCCAATTTCTGCAATGGAGACAATGTCATGTCTTATATTATGGGTGGTCATGATCTTTGAAGGTTCTTGTTAAGGATCTGCCAGGAACAGCTTCTGTATCCATGCCCATAGGTAATCAGTCTGCACCTACTTCTATGTCTGTGAGACTGACTCCATCTTCCACCACACAGGATGGCAGGCTTAGGAGTGGGAGAGCCTATCACAGCCTGGCCAGACGGAGCTAGCTCCCGCCCTCTGTCTATTTATACCTGCCTTTCCTGTTCCTCCTCGCTTGTGATTCTTCTCTGTCGGTTTCCTGGCCCTTCTGCAGCTTCTTGAACTACTTGTCCCTGCTTCGTATTGACCCTGGCTTACTGACTACTCTTCTGCTCTGCGTTTGGTACCTCGTACACTCCTGGTTTGACTCGGCTTGTTCACTACTCTCCTGCTCTGCGTTTGGCACCTCATACTCTCCTGGTTTGACTCGGCTCGTTTACTACTCTTGTTGCTCACGGTGTTGCCGTGGGCAACTGCCCCGCTTGCCTTTGTTCTGTGTTTCCTTGTCTGGTTGTCTGTCGTGCACTTATTGAGTGTAGGGACCGTCGCCCAGTTGTACCCCGTCGCTACATAATCACAAGCCCATATACCTACTCTACCCTGGTCCCTCACACCACTATGGACCCCCTTGAGACCCTGGTTCAGCAAATGCAGGGTCTCTCCCTACAGGTCCAGGCCCTGGCTCAGAGGGTCAACCAGCCTGATGCTACCATGGTAGTGCCCCTCACCTCAGCTCTTGAACCCCACCTCAAGTTTCCTGACCGGTTCTCAGGGGACCGGAAGACTTTTCTCTCCTTTCGGGGGAGTTGTAGGCTCTATTTTCGTTTAAAGCCCCACTCCTCAGGTTCTGAAAGCCAGCGGGTGGGTATAATTATGTCCCAGCTCCAGGAAGGGCCCCAAGAATGGGCCTTCTCCTTGGCTCCTGACGCCCCTGAACTTTCCTCCGTTGCTCTCGGACTCATTTATGACGACACTGACAGGACTGCCTTTGCCGAGAGTCAGCTGGTGACCTTACGTCAGGGTAAGATACCTGTTGAGGAGTATTGCTCTGACTTTAGGAAGTGGTGCGTAGCTTCTCGGTGGAATGACCCTGCCTTAAGGTGCCAGTTTAAGTTGGGTCTGTCGAACGCCCTGAAAGACCTGCAAGTTAGCTATCCCTCTTCTGACTCCCTAGACCAGGTTATGGCTTTAGCGGTACGACTTGACCAACGTCTCAGGGAACGACAACGTGAAACGTTTTTCTGTTTTCTCCTCTGACTCCCCCATGATGCCTCCCGAGGTTCCGTTGCTTCGTTCTTCCACGGAAGACTCGGAGGTACCTATGCAACTCGGGGCCTCCGTGTCCCCCCAACAACGTAGAGAGTTCCGCAGGAAGAATGGTCTCTGCTTCTATTGTGGGGATGACAAGCATCAAGTGAACACCTGTCCTAGGCGTAAGAATAAGCAGCCGGAAAACTTCCGCGCCTAAGTGATCATCGGGGAGGTCACTTGGGCGCACAGGTATTTCCTGTAAATATGAAACGTAATAAGATCTTGCTTCCCTTTCAGGTCTCTTTTGGTGGTAGGTCTGCCTAAACCTGTCCCGGTAGTGGGTATCGACTCCACTCCTCTTGCTAATGGTTATTTTACATAGCATACCCCTGTTTTTGAACTCCTTGTTGGCTCCATGCATTTGGAGCAGTGCTCTCTACTGTTGATGCAGGGATTATCGTCCGATTTGGTATTAGGCCTTCCCTGGTTGCAGTTGCATAATCCCACGTTTGACTGGAATACTGGGGATTTTACCAAATGGGGTAATGAATGCTTGACGTCATGTTTTTCTGTTAATTCTATTTCTCCCCCTGAGGAGGTGAACACGCTACCTGAGTTTGTTCAGGACTTCGCTGATGTTTTCTCTAAGGAGGCCTCCGAAGTGTTACCTCCTCATAGAGAATATGATTGCGCTATCGATTTGGTACCAGGAGCTAAGCTCCCTAAGGGTAGAATATTTAATCTCTCTTGTCCCGAAAGTGAAGCCATGAGAGAGTATATCCAGGAATGCCTGGCCAAGGCTTACATTCGCCCCTCTACTTCTCCGGTAGGTGCTGGCTTCTTCGTAGGGAAGAAGGATGGTGGTCTTAGGCCATGCATTGACTACCGTAACTTGAATAAGGTCACTGTAAGGAACCAGTATTCCCTTCCTTTGATTCCTCATCTCTTTAATCAGGTTCAGGGGGCCCAATGGTTCTCTAAGTTTGATCTACGGGGGGCGTATAACCTTATCCGCATCAAAGAGGGGGATGAGTGGAAGACTGCGTTTAACACGCCCGAAGGTCATTTCGAATACCTCGTCATGCCCTTTGGGTTGTGTAATGCTCCCGCGGTCTTCCAGAATTTCATAAATGAGATTTTAAGAGACTACCTGGGGGTATTTCTTGTAGTGTACCTTGATGACATACTTGTGTTTTCCAAGGACTGGTCCTCCCACATTGAACATGTCAGGAAGGTGCTCCAGGTCCTTCGGGAAAACAAACTGTTTGCGAAGACCGAAAAATGTGTGTTTGGGGTGCAGGAGATACCATTTTTGGGTCAAATCCTCACTCCTCATGAATTCCGCATGGGCCCCGCCAAGGTACAGGCTGTGGCGGAATGGGTCCAACCTGCCTCCCTGAAGGCGTTATAGTGCTTCTTGGGGTTCGCTAATAATTACAGGAGATTTATTGCTAACTTCTCGGTCATCGCTAAGCCTCTTACGGACCTCACTCGCAAGGGTGCGGATTTCCTCCGCTGGCCTCCTGAGGCTGTCCAGGCTTTTGAGGTCCTTAAGAAGTGCTTTATCTCGGCCCCGGTGTTGGTTCAGCCCAACCAAATGGAGCCATTTATCGTGGAGGTTGACGCGTCCGAGGTGGGAGTGGGGGCTGTCTTGTCCCAGGGTACCAGGTCCCTCACCCATCTCCGTTCCTGTGCCTACTTCTCCAGGAAGTTTTCGCCCACTGAGAGTAACTATGATATTGGCAACCGCGAACTCTTAGCCATTAAATGGGCATTTGAAGAGTGGCGCCACTTCCTGTAGGGGGCTAGGCACCAGGTAACGGTCCTTACCGACCACAAGAAACTGGTTTTCCTAGAATCGGCATGGAGGCTAAATCCGAGACAAGCTCGATGGGCGCTATTTTTTACCAAATTTAATTTTTTGCTTACCTATAGGGCTGGGTCTAAAAATATTAAGGCTGATGCACTGTCGCGTAGCTTCATGGCCAGCCCTCCTTCGGAGGAAGATCCTGCTTGTATTTTGCCTCCAGGTATAATCATTTCCTCTATTGATTCTGATTTAGGCTCTGAAATTGCTGCTGATCAAGGTTCAGCTCCCGGGAACCTTCCTGAGAACAAGCTGTTTGTTCCCCTGCAATTCCGGCTAAGGGTACTTAGGGAAAATCATGACTCCGCACTATCTGGTCATCCAGGCATCCGGGTACCAAGCACCTCATTGCCAGAAACTATTGGTGGCCTGGCTTGCCTAAAGACGTTAAGGCCTACGTCGCCGCTTGTGAGGTTTGTGCTAGGTCCAAGACTCCCAGGTCCCGACCAGCGGGCTTACTACATTCTTTGCCCATTCCCCAGAGACCTTGGACCCATACCTCCATGGATTTTATCACCGATTTGCCTCCATCTCAAGGCAAGTCGGTGGTGTGGGTTGTAGTAGACCGCTTCAGTAAGATGTGCCACTTTGTGCCCCTCAAAAAACTACCCAATGCTAAGACGTTAGCTACCTTGTTTGTCAAACACATCCTGCGTCTCCATGGGGTCCCTGTCAATATTGTTTCGGACAGAGGGGTACAATTTGTTTCTTTGTTTTGGAGAGCCTTCTGTAAAAAGTTGGAGATTGATCTGTCCTTCTCCTCTGCCTTCCATCCTGAAGCTAATGGCCAAACCGAGAGGACTAATCAGTCTCTAGAACAATATTTAAGGTGTTTTATCTCTGACTGTCAATATGATTGGGTCTCATTCATTCCCCTCGCCGAATTTTCCCTTAATAACCGGGTCAGTAACTCGTCAGGGGTCGCCCCCTTTTTCTGTAATTTTGGGTTTAATCCACGGTTCTCCTCCGTTTCACCTGGTAGTTCCAACAATCCAGAGGTAGAGGTCGTTCATCGGGAACTGTGCACAGTCTGGGCCCAGGTTCAGAAGAACCTAGAGGCGTCCCAGAGCATACAAAAAACTCAGGCAGATAGAAGACGTTCTGCTAACCCCTTGTTTATGGTCAGGGATCTGGTCTGGCTACCGTCAAAGAACTTGCGCCTTAAAGTCCCGTCCAAGAAGTTTGCTCCCCAGTTTATAGGGCCGTACAAGGTCATTGAAGTCCTCAATCCTGTCTCCTTCCGACTGGAGTTGCCCCCATCTTTTCGAGTATACGACGTGTTTCATGCCTCCCTCCTTAAACGTTGCTCCCCGTCCTTGGCTCCCTCGAGGAAACCTCCTGCTCCCGTTCTCACCCCTGAGGGGGTAGAATTCGAGGTGGCCAAGATTGTGGACAGCAAGATGGTCCAAGGCTCCCTCCAGTACCTGGTCCATTGGAGAGGATACAGGCCTGAGGAGAGGACTTGGGTACCCGCCCGGGATGTTCACGCTGGGGTATTGGTTAGGAGGTTCCACCTTCGTTTCCCCAATAAACCAGGTCCATCTAGAAAGGGTCCGGTGGCCCCTCATAAAAGGGAGGGTACTGTTAAGGATCTGCCAGGCACAGCTTCTGTATCCACGCCCATAGGTAATCAGTCTGCACCTGCTTCTATGTCTGTGAGACTGACTCCATCTTCCACCCCTCAGGATGGCAGGCTTAGGAGTGGGAGAGCCTATCGCAGCCTGGCCAGACGGAGCTAGATCCCGCCCTCTGTCTATTTATACCTGCCTTTCCTGTTCCTCCTTGCTTGTGATTCTTCTCTGTTGGTTTCCTGGCCCTTCTGCAGCTTCTTGAACTACTTGTCCCTGCTTCGTATTGACCCTGGCTTACTGACTACTCTTCTGCTTTGCGTTTGGTACCTCGTACACTCCTGGTTTGACTCGGCTTGTTCACTACTCTCCTGCTCTGCGTTTGGCACCTTGTACTCTCCTGGTTTGACTCGGCTCGTTTACTACTCTTGTTGCTCACGGTGTTGCCGTGGGCAACTGCCCTGTTTCCCTTTGTTCTGTGTTTCCTTGTCTGGTTGTCTGTCGTGCACTTATTGAGTGTAGGGACCGTCGCCCAGTTGTACCCCGTCGCTACAGTTCTACAGGAGTTGGCAAAGTCATCAGTTAAAAACAAGAAGCAAGTTGTGAAGTCACTTTTAACACCTCTTGGTGACATCCGCAGTTCATGTACTGTATGCCATCACAATATGGCGCCAACTCAGGATCTGAGCCCGCCCCATACCCGGCATCTAAAGACTGTTTCATACAGCTGACACCCGCCTGCAATGGTCAGGATCAGAGATAATACCAGCCATTTATGTGTCCTGCTATAAAGGAGGATTTCACAACAGATTTCACAATACAAACTGCATACATAACTAATAGATCTCTTAGACCTGATGAATCTGATGTACTACTTAGAAAATCTGTGTAAGAATGGCTGCATAATCCTTTCTCAAAAATGTTCTGCCTGATACTAACATTTTATGAGACCAAGTATATGCATGAGACAAAGTATATGCATGATCTCAAGCTTCCACCTACTACTGACAAGCTCCTATCAGTGTCCCTGCACCATGCTGAAATCTTACACATGCTCAGTACTGCAGTTTTCCTTGCTCTGCAGTAAAAGAAAGTAGCAGAGGAAGTTAGAAGCTGTAACTCCACACTAAAGCACTAAAAACATGAAAACTGCTGGAAGAAAGGCTCTCTCACTGATGCAGATTCGGTGCTTCTGTTATACTCATTGTTCTGCTCCTATGATGGAGCAGAAAAATAGAAAACAGAACACAAATGTGAACCTACTGTAAACTTATACGTCCATGTCCATGAGCACTTAGAGAGCAAATCCAAAGAAGAGCATGATCTGGGAGAAATATGGCAGTGAAATTTGCAAAGCGTTTTGTACACTTATGGAGAAATCACTAGCAGTTTGGGATATTTTTAACATACATTTGATAATTTGGAATACGCAAAAAGTTTGATATGTGTGAAAGCTCAACACTTTGTGTTATAATCACTTGTATAAAACATTTTCTAATATTTCACCTAGCTGTTAAGTCCTATAGTATAACAAATTTACATCACAAAAATGTGTATTCAATACCAAATAATTTATTTTGCGCTTCTTAAGCAGCTTTACAATATACACTGTAGTGCTTAACCACACATGATTCCACTACATCTAGAAACAAAATTGTTGTATTATTACTGTGCATTGAAGGAATTAATAACACATCACTATTGTGAATGTGTTCCATACAATTTGTTTAAAAGTTGCCTTTTCAAATAGGTGACATTTTCTCATTGCGTCTTTTGTCTGAGGGATATTGAAATTGAAAAGAACCATTACTAATGCACTAAGTGTCATTAAAGAAAACATTAATAACACACATTGAAATGAACCATTATGAGATACATTAGTGTAGTTTTGCCATTATTTCTTAAGTAATAGAAAAAAAACTAAAACTTTCAGTCCAAGGTTTTCCCTACAGGTTCACAGAAAAGACATTTAAAGTTTCTTTGATTAAGTAAAACAATTTTATTATGCACAAAGTATTATGCCTTACTATTCTTAAAGTGAAGAAAACACTTGAAATTCTAAGGCTGGATTCAATGCAAACACAGATGGTTGAATATTGCATTACAAGATTTTGAGATGTGACTTCTGTGTCAAGAAAATAGAGAAAGAAAGAGGTAGAATATGGAGCTAAAGTTGGAAAAATTAAATTAGAGATGAGGAGAGAGCAAAATAAAAAGTGAGAGAAATAAAGAGCACAACATCAAGTTTAACCCGTTAGTGACTGCCCCATAGTGTTTTTACGGCGGCCACTAACGGGCATTATTCCGATGCATCGGAAAAAATAAACAGAGCAGGGAGCCGTCAAATGTCCCTGCTCTCAGCTACCAGAGGTAGCTGAGGGCTGGGGGCATCCCTGCTCGAATGGGTGAGATCGATATTAATATCGATCTCACCCGTTTAACCCCTCAGATGCAGTGCTCAATATCAAGCACGGCATCTAAGTTGTATTGGAGAGAGGAAGCTGCCTCTCATCCCACTGACACCCGGCGATAAGATCGCTGGGTATCTGTGTCTCCGATGTTAGCCGGAGGCCTAATAAAGCCCCCAGGTCTGCCTGTAGTAAATGCCTGCTAGGTCATGCCTCTGGCCTTGCAGATGCCTGTCCGTTTTATACGGACAGGCATAATACACTGCAATACAGAAGTATTGCACTGTATTATAAATGTGATTGGAGGATCGCATAGTGAAGTCCCATAGTGGGACTAGTAAAAAAAAAGTGGAATGAAAACTGGAAAAAAAAAGTGAAAAAAAAAATGAAAAACCCACTTTTTCCCCTTACAAACTGCTTTATTGTTAAAAAACAAAATAAAGTAAAAAAAGTTACACATATTTGGTATCGCCGCGTCCGTAAAGAACCCAACTATAAACTTATTACATCATTTAACCCACACGGTGAACGTCGTAAAAAATAAAATACAAAAACATGAAAAAATTGCTGTTTTCTTTGAATCCAGCCTTAAAACAAATGTGAAAAAAAAGTGATCAAAAAGTCGCATCTACTCCAAAATGGTACCGATAAAAACTACAAGTCGTCCCGCAAAACAAAAGCCCTTATACAACTGCATCGGCGAAAAAATAAAAAAGTTATGGCTCTTCATATATGGAGACGCAAAAACAAATAATTTTGAAAAAATAGTGTTTTCACTGTGTAAGTAGTAAAACATACAAAAACTATATAAATTTGGTATCGCCGCAATTGCAAAAACCCGCTGCAATCGCGAAAACCCGCTGAATAAAGTTATTGTTTTATTTATACCACACGGTAAACGGCGTAAATTTTGGATGCAAAAAAGTGTGGCGAATTTGCCGTTTTTTTTATTCCCCCCCAGAAAAAAGTTAAAGTTAATCAATAAATTCTATGTACCCCCAAAATGGTGCTAATAAAAATTACAACTTGTCCCGCAAAAAACAAGACCTTATACAGCTATGTCGACGCAAAAATAAAAAAGTTATAGCTCTTTGAATGAGAAGATGGAAAAACTTAAAAAATGGTCATTAAGGTCTAAAATAGGCTGGTCACTAAGGGGTTAAGTACAGATGCTATTGATATCAGCATATAACCTACGAGAGGTGCAGTAGAAGAACATTTTCCTGAGACATAAATGCAACTCCTATAACATATCCTGGTGGATAGGCTAATATTTTATCATGTGGAATATGGTTATAAGAACCAAAGTAAAAAGAACTGGTTTCGCATGATAGGTAGGATAACACTGTACTCTGCGCTCCCAATTTAGCACTCATTAATATAACCCTTCAAAAATTCTTTATACAGTAAGCATATTGTTCATATTTTTCATGAGAGATGCACCTTTGTTTCTGAATGACATTGATTAACCCCTTAGTGACCAACCTATTTTATGCCTTAATGACCAAGCAATTTTTTTTTTTTTTTTTTCCATCGTTTAAAGAGCTCTAACTTTTTTATTTTTCCACTGACATAGCTGTATTAGAACTTTTTTTTTGTAGGATTAGTTGTATTTTTTAATGGCACCATTTGAGGGTACGTATAATTTTTTGAATAACTGTTACTAACTTTTTTGGGGGAAATAGAGAAATTAACAGCAATTCCACAATTGCTCTGTTTGTTTTAAATTTACGTTGTTCACTGTACAGCGTAAATAACATGTTTCCTTTATTGTTTGGGTCGTACCGATATGTAGGCTTGTTTTTTGCGGAACGAGACGTCGTTTTTTTTGGTACTTTTTCGGGGTTCATGGAACTTATTGATAAACTTTTCTGATTACTTTTTTGGGGGGCAATGGAAAAAAATAGCAATTCCGCACTAGTTTTTTGTGGTTTTTTTTTACGGCGTTCACCTTGTGGTTTAAATTACATGTTAAATTTATTGTTTGGGTCATTACGGTCGCGATGATACCATATATATGTGTACTTGTATTTATTTTTTACACTTTTACTAAATAAAACTACTTTTTAATGAAAAAAATGTTTTTTGTTTTTATTACCTGTAGTATTATGCCCCCGGCTACCATGACACCGCATCGGAGGCCTGCGCTTGCATTTGCGGGCCCGCCGATGGGTGAGAGAGGGAGCTCCCTCCCTCTGTAAACAAATTAAATGCTGCAGTCGCTATTGACCACAGCATTTAACGGATTAAACGCCTGCAATCAAAGTTAACTTTGGTCGCTACCGTTGGAGCAGAAGTCCAGTTGTTATCAAACAGCCGAGCACCCGCTCCAGCCTGAACGGGACGCTCATGCAGGACTTAGGCTAGGCTGCCATGAAAAAAATGTCTAACAGTAAAACTATTAGAGCTCAGCTTTCATTTTTCCAGAATATTAAATAATTGTATAATTAAAAGTTGGATTGCATTGTAAACTTCCCAACTGGGACTGAAAAAAAAAAATTAAAGTTTAATAAAGTTTATTTTTTTTAAAAAAAGTGTTCACAGTATTAAAAAAAAATAAAACCATATCTTTCTCATAATGACCCGTTGAGTAAAATTAACTAGTTATTAAAACTGCACAGTGAATGATGAAATAAAAGCAAAACTATTTTTTCAGAATTTCCCTTTACAAAAAAAAATTAAGTTAATTAATAATCTATATGTACCCAAAAATGGTTCTGTTAAAAAAAATAGAACAATTATTGCTCTTGGAATGCGGTGACATAAAAACAATTATTTTTTCATGAAATGTGGTAGCGAAATTGGTGTCCTGTTTTTTTCAATCCCCCCCAAAAAAGAGATAATAAAAGTTAATTAAAAAGTTATATTTACCCCAGTACAAAAATACAACTCATTCCACAAAAAACAAGCCTTCTCAAAGCTACATTGGCTATGGCTCTTGGAATGCAGTGACGCACAAACAAAAATTTTCCTGTGGTCCTTAACTCCGGAATGGGCTCAGTCCTTAAAGAGGCTCTGTCACCAGATTTTGCAACCCCTATCTGCTATTGCAGCAGATAGGCGCTGCAATGTAGATTACAGTAACGTTTTTATTTTTAAAAAACGAGCATTTTTGGCCAAGTTATGACCATTTTTGTAATTATGCAAATGAGGCTTGCAAAAGTCCAAGTGGGTGTGTTTAAAAGTAAAAGTCCAAGTGGCGTGTATTAGGTGCGTACATCGGGGCGTTTTTAATACTTTTACTAGCTGGGCGCTGTGAAGAGAAGTAACATCCTCTTCTCTTCAGAACGCCCAGCTTGTGACAGTGCAGATCTGTGACGTCACTCACAGGTCCTGCATCGTGACGGCCACATCGGCAGCAGAGGCTACAGTTGATTCTGCAGCAGCATCAGCGTTTGCAGGTAAGATCGACTTACCTGCAAACGCTGATGCTGCTGCAGAATCAACTGTAGCCTCTGGTGCCGATGTGGCCGTCACGATGCAGGACCTGTGAGTGACGTCACAGATCTGCACTGTCACAAGCTGGGCGTTCTGAAGAGAAGAGGATGTTACTTCTCATCAGAGCGCCCAGCTAGTGAAAGTATTAAAAACGCCCCGATGTACGCACATAATACACGCCCACTTGGACTTTTACTTTTAAACACACCCACTTGGACTTTTGCAAGCCTCATTTGCATAACTACAAAAATGGTCATAACTTGGCCAAAAATGCTTGTTTTTTAAAAATAAAAACGTTACTGTAATCTACATTGCAGCGCCTATCTGCTGCAATAGCAGATAGGGGTTGCAAAATCTGGTGACAGAGCCTCTTTAACCCCTTCCCGACATCCGCCGTGTATATATATATATATATATATATATATATATATATATATATTTAAATACAGCGTTTTCGGGAGGTGCTTCCCACAAAACGCAGTATAGTTACTGCGCGGCTTGAAGCGGTAACCAGTGCTAATGGCAAGGTGACAAATTAAGGAAGGCTGCTGTCCCTGGCAGCAGGCGATCTCTACTAATCGCCATGGGGTCACCCCTCGGTCAATTCTGTACGGATCGACCACTCCGAGCACTGGCGGGTGTTTTGAATTACCGACACTGCTATGCACGCCTCATTTTGGGTGGGAGCAGCATGCAAAAAGTTTAGAGATACTGTCTGGTCTGATGCTTTGCTGGGGTTTGTAATGCGATCTGCACTGCTGTATAAAAATAACAATTGCTGTTGTTGTTGCTGCTGCTGTCTGATCACCAGCAGCAATTATTTTGTGATCAGATCCGTTTTTTGACCCTTTACCTGTCCTTGGTCCGGTCCCTGTCCCACCCCACCACCTCCCTGTCCGAGTCCTGTGCCTGCTGAGCTCTGATCAGTGACCACCATCACTGATCAGCATCTGTGCTTAATTTTTTTTCCGTATTTTTTTTTCTGTGATTTTTTAATTTGCACCACCTCCCTGTGTGCGCCCTGTGACCACAAAGTGCTGGTTAGTGACCGTCATCACTGATCAGCATCTGTGTTTTGTTTTTTCCGCAGTACAGTCCCTAAGTGGATTGTTTTGCGGTGTATTAGTGGAGTGGGAGCGGATGACCTCTTTTGCTTTTGAACTCTCTTAATAGACATCATCTCAAATAATATCATAGACAATATTTTAGCCTGTCGTACTTACTATAATTTACAGAAGAAAGTGGCGCATTAAATTAAACTATAGCAGAAATGTACGGCAGCTGCTGTTCAACATAGTTTTCATTCAGTGGCGCACAGTCAGCCGAGGGTGCGCCTCTTAATAAATTTGTCTCATCTTACTCCATCTAACTACTTATTAAGACTTGCGTATAAAATGCCAGTTTTAATAAATCTCCCACCCCCAGATGTCCAGCAGGGTTAACACGTATTGGATAATCGGTGGAAATAGGGTATTTCTTTTTTTCTTTTAAGAAATAGTTGTAACGGAACTAAGACAGTTAAGCAGTTTTATCTGTATCTTCTTTCTGGGATCGATTCTGCCAGAGTTACGTTCTGCTAGAATGTAACTCACAAGCCTGGCTTACAAATATTATGACTAGTACGAGGACACCAGTACATTTATTGCCCAGGGGCTCAGATACATTTTAATTTACGGAGCTTTATAGGTTATGTTTAGGATTTTTGAATTCTCTGTGGAACGAGAGGAGAAGGGGAACCACTGATAAGCTGAAATGGTACCAGTTTATTCATTAGTAAGACACATGAGAGGGTGATGCAGAAATATAAACAAGATATCATAAATTCATTGATAAGCATTTGCTATCCGTATTCTTAAAATGTTAGTTAATAAATCTAGTCTAAAATGTGTGAATAAAGAATTCATTTATATTATCATGGATAAAATATGTCTATAGATTTTTAGCATAGTTTTGTTTTTGTTTTTTTAACAATATGTGATCATTTGTGATATTCGTGTCCATAGCCCCAATCATGTCATTGAAACATATTTTAGTCCACTGTTTTGGTTATTTGGTTAAAGTTCGGGATTTGCTTTCTGTTTTTTGTTCATTGTAAGAAAACATTTTAATGCGATGCATATCAGTTCCTTTCCTTTGCAGGACCCCTTGTGGTTCACTTTGAAACTGCTTGTCAATGCTTGGAATATATTTAGTATTCTCTGCTACGTGCAATATTAATGCATAAAAATGTTATGTTAATGTATAATGGCGCTATTTATTATTTTGTTATATTTAAAAGATTTCTAAAAAAATAAGATATTTCATATCTGATAATTTTACCTAATAATAATAATAATAATAATAATAATATTAATTAGGTTTATACATATGTATTTAGTATAATGAAAAATGTTGAAAACTGTTGTTTTGTTTATCTCCTTAAGGACCGAGCCTATTTTGTCAGTAAAAACCGCAATTTTTTTTTTGTTTGTTTTTACGTCGATTCATTCATAGAGCCATAACTTTTTTATTTTCTTCATCAAAGTAAAAAGTAAGGGCTTGTTTTTTGCAGAATAAGTTGCATTATTTTAATGGTACCATTTTTGGGTACATATAAATTATTAACATTTATTAACCTTTGTTTTGTGCATTAAAAAATTATGCTGTTCACCCTTTGGCATAAATATGATGTGACCTTTCATATATATGGGTTGGTACATTTCTGGCAATACCAAATATGTGTATTTTTCTTTTTGTTTACTACTTTTGCACAATAATACCACATTGTATGGAAAAAAAAGAAATGTTTTTATGTTCTCGAATTCAAAGGGTCATAAATATTAATTTAATTAGGATTATAGTTATTTATTTAGTAAATAGAAAAAAGTCTAAAAAAACGTTTTCGTCCCACCTCATTTAGAGAGCCATAGCATTTAATTTTTTCGTTGATGTAGCCGTATGTGGTCTTGTTCTTTCAGGATAAGTCATATTTTTTAATAGAACCATTTTGAAGTACATATAAATTATTGATTAACCCTTTAGCTCATATTTTCCATTTCTGATATGCACTTTTTTAAACGATAATATCTTTGCAACCGCTTTGAATATCACAACTTTTTTTTTACTTTGTTTTTTTTTTTTACAAGACTTATGAGGCTTTCATTTTCTAGATTAGTTTAACCCTTTACCACACCAGGACGCAACGGTATGTCCTGTATTGCAGTACTTTAAGGCACCGGTGCGTCCTGGCTAATAACTGTCACCCTGTCAAAAGACAGGGGGACAGAACTGTGCCGTCAACTGTTTATGACAGTTGATCGGCACAGTAAGATGACAGGGGACAATCCCCAGCCGGCGATTGCTGTGATTGGTGTGATTGGTCAGTCACAGCAGACTGACCAATCACAGCTCCATGAGAATGTGTGAGTGATGGCGCTTGCTTAGAAGCTGAGCCAACACCATCAATGCCGGGTATCGGCTGTCAACCACCCCACTGTAACGGCCAGGACCGGAGCTAGTCTCTGATCCGGCTGATTAACTTCTTAGATGCAGCGATCAAAGCGATCGCTGCATCTAAGTGGCTTCTAGCCTGTCGGCAAACATGATGGTTGCCATGGCTGCGGGTGTCAGCTGTTTTTCACAGCTGACATCCTGCTCTAATGGGCAGGACCGAAGCTAGGCTCCGATCCGGCCGATTATCCCCTTAAATGCAGCTATCGCTGCATCTAGGTGGTTACATCACACCCTATGATTGCTAATGGCAACCATAGCCTAACAATGGCTTCCTAGTATGGAAGCCTATTAGGCCCTGCCGGAGGTTAAGCCTAATAGGCTTCCTGTCAGTGGTTAGCTGACAGCTCTAATACACTGCACTAAGTAGGTAGTGCAGTGTATTAGAATAATGATCAGGGCTTCATGCCTGTCCCCTCGTGGGACAAAAAAAAAAGTTAAAACAAGTTAATAAAAATGTTGTAAAAAAAGTATAAAAATTAAAGGTTTCACGTGAAAAAAACACTATAACAGCCTTTTTTCCCAAAAGTCTTTTATTATAGGAAAAAATGGAAAACATTAAAAAAAAGTACACATATGTGGTATCACTGCGTCCGTAACGACCCGAACTATAAAAATATCACTCGTTTACCCGCACGGTGAACACCGTAAAAAAATAAAATAGAAAACAATTCCAGAATTGCTGTTTTTTAGTCACTACCCCATCTAAAAGTTGCATGTACTCCAAAATTATACCATTAAAAACTACAGCCCGTCCCGCAAAAAACAAGCCCTCCCACAGCTTTTTTGACAGAAAAATAAAAAAGTTATGGCTCTCAGAATATGGCCACACAAAAAATTAATTATTTGAAACAAAAGTGATTTTATTGTGCAGACGCTGTAAAACATAATAAACACTATATACATATGGTATTGCCGTAATCGTACCGACCCGCAGAATAAAGTAAAATTATCATTCATAGCGCATTGCGAATGCCATAAAAAAAGCATAACAAATATCAGAATTGCTGGTTTTTGTTCACCTTACTTGCCAAAAAATGAAATAAAAAGTGATCAAAAAATTGCATGTACCCCAAAATCGTAGCAATGAAATTTACAGATTGTCCCGCAAAAAAAAGCCCTCATACAGCTCCGGTGGAGAAAAAATAAAAAAGTTCTGGCTCTCGGCATATGGCGATGTAAAATGTTCAGAGTGTTCCAAAAGTGGATAAGATTGGGCACCATTTATCAGTGTGACACCGGCCACATATCTATGAATTATTATTTACTCCATTATTATATCCTCTTTTATACCCTGATGTACCCCGCACAGCTTACATATGCCCCCACATCATAAACAAAGTTTAAAAGCAAAATCTGCGCTTCAAAAGCCAAATGGCAATCCCTTCCTTCTGAGCCCTGCAGCGTGCACAAACTGCAGTTTACGTCCACATATATGGCATCGCCATACTCGGGAGAACCCACTTAACAGTTTGAGGTATTTGTCTTCAGTGGCACGAACGGAGCATAAAATATTGTGCACTAAAATGGCAAATACCTGTGGAAATTTGCAATTTTCACTTTGCACCATGCACTGTGCATTCATTTCTAATTAAAAAAAACAAAACCTGTGTGTTCAAAATGCTCACTACACCCCTTAAAAATGCCTTGAGGGGTGCAGTTTCCAAAATGTGGGTCACTACTTGGGGGTTTGTTTTACTATTTGACCCCAGAGCCCTGCCATTTTGGGCTAATGCTGGGAAAATCACCAAAATAGGCCTCACATGGGCCTTTCACTCCAAAGACCTGTCATATGTCCAGGCAAATGATAAATGCCTTGAGGGGATCTTACAGGGTCACTTCTCAGGGTTTTACACTCTACTCTGGTACCTAAGGGAGCTCTGCAAATGTGACATGTCGCCCGTACACCAGTCCAGCAAAATCTGCGCTCTAAAAGCCAAATGGCGCTCCTTCCATTTTGAGCTCTGCCATGTGCTCAAACAGCAGTTTAGGGCCACACATTGGGTATTGCCGTACTCGGGAGAAATTGGGTAACAAATCATGTGTTGTTTTTTCTCCTATTACCCCTTGTGGAAAAACACATTAAGTGCAATACTATATATTTTTGGGGATTTTTTTTTTTACATTTTTACTGCCTCATTCTAATACGATCTACGAAACACCTCTGGGATCAAAATGCTCACTACACCCCTAGTTGATTACCCTGAGGGGTATAGTTTCCAAAATGGAGTCACTTCTCAGGGGTTTCTACTGTACAGGTACCTATGCAAATGTGACATGGCGCCCAAAAAACAATCAACCAAAATCTACATGCCAAGTAGCACTCCTGCCATTCTGAGCCCTGCCGTGTGTACAAACAGCAGTTTATGACCACTTATAGGGTATTGACATACTCGGTAGAAATTTCTTTACAATTATTGGGGCGCTTTTTCTCCTTTATTCCTTGTGAAAATGAAAAAAATGTCAGTGGAAAGAATGAGGATTTTCATTTTCACTGCGTAATTCCAATAAAGTCAGCAAAAAAACAGTGGGGTCAAAATGCTCACTATACCACTAGATAAATTCCACGAGGGCTATAGTTTCCCAAATGGGGTCACATTTGCGGGGCTTTGCACTAGTTTGACCCCTCAGTGGCTTTGCAAATGTGACATGGTGCCGCAAACCATTCCAGCAAAATTTGAGCTCCAAAATTAAAATGTTACTCTGTCTTTTCTCCGCCCTGCCATGTGTCTACACAGCAGTTTATTACCACATATGGGGTATTGCCATAATCGGGAGAAGATGATTTACAAATGTTGGGGTGCTTTTTCACATTTATTCCTTGTAAAAATTACACATTTCTACGTTTTTTTTTAGAAAAAAGTAGATTTTAATTTTTACAGACTAATTCCAATAAGCTTAGTAAAGAAACTGTAGGGTCAAAATGCTAACTATACCCCTAGATAAATTTCTTGAGGGGTGTAGTTTCCAAAATGGGGTCACTTTTGGGGGTTTCCACTGTTTTGGCACCACAAGACCTCTTCAAACCTGACATGGTGCCTAAAATATATTCTAAAAAAGGCGGCCCCAGAATCCAGTAGGTGCTCCTTTGCTTCTGAGGTCTGTGTTTCAGTCCAGTAGCGCACTAGGGTCACATGTGGGATATTTTTAAAAGCTGCAGAATCTGGGCAATAAATATTAAGTTGCATTTCTCTGGTAAAACTTTCTGTGTTAAAGAAAAAAAATTATTACCAATGAATTTTGGCAAAAATTAAAATTGTACATTTCCCCTCTAATTTGCCTTAATTCCTGTTAAACGCCTAAAGTGTTAAGACATTTCTTAATGCTGTTTTGAATGCATTGAGGGGGTTTAGTTTTTTTTAAATGGGGTGATTTATGGGGACTTTCTAATATATAAGGCCCTCAAGCCACCTCAGGACTAAATTGGTCCCTGAAAAAATAGCCTTTTGAAATTTTCTTGAAAATGTGAGAAATTGCTGCTAAAGTTCTAAGCCTTGAAACATTCTAGAAAAATAAAAGGACAATTAAAAAATTATGCAAACATAAAGTAGACATATGGGAAATGTTAACTAGTAACAATTTTGTGTGGTATTAATATCTGTCTTACAAGTAAATACATTTAAATTTAGAAAAATGCTAATTTTTGCACATTTTCTCTGAAGTTTTCACAAATAAACACAATATATATCGACCAAATTTTACCACTAACATAAAGTACATTATGTCACGAGAAAAAATTTGCTTGGATACGTAAAAGCATTCCAGAGTTATTATCACATAAAGTGACACATATCAGATTTTAAAAAATTGGCTGTGTCCTTAAGGGGTTAATTAATTCCATGGTTTTAATTTTTATTATGAGCAAACAAATCACTAAAAATATGAAAATAATTGTTTATTTTTTTTTAGATATGTGTCCATATTATATATATATATATATATATATATATATATATATATATATATATATATCTAAGATAGATAGACAGATAGATAGATAGATAGATAGATAGATAGATAGATAGATAGATAGATAGATAGATAGATAGATAGATAGATAGATAGATAGATATATCTATAGGTATATATATATATATATATATATATATATATACATATACATACGCTGTTGCAGCCCTGTAACAATTATGTATATCTAAGATAGATAGATATATCTATAGATATGTATACACACACACACACGCACACACACACACACACGCACACACACACACACACACACACACACACACACACACGCTGTTGCAGCTCTGTAACAATTAGTCTTCTTTTCACTCCCCGTCAGTCTGGATCGCTGTTAGGGGAGGGTGATGAGGGCTATAAGGCTATATTCACATGACGTGAAAAAAAAGGGCAGTTAACAACGGATCAACTGTCAGTTTTTCATGGCTGTTTTGTATCAGTGTGTCTCAAAATTTGAAGCCATTTTCCAGCCACTTGACCGTTTTTAACCACCATTTGCCATCCGTTTTTCATGGCCGTTAAAAAAAATTATGAATTTTATTTGTTAGGGTTTTTTTTGTTACAGCCACCTGAAAATACCGCAGTGCCCATGTAGATAGTGCTGCAATGCCCCTGTAGATAGTGCCACATTGCCCACTATAGATAGTGCCAGTGCCCACATAGTAGATAGCACCATCCCCCCTGTAGATAGCGCCACCTAAGCTCCCTCTAGGAGCAGAATCCCCAGTCAGATCGCTCTGTCCAGGGGTTCTGCTCCTAGTGTTGTCAGGGGTTCCCTCTAGTAGCGGAATCCCGGGCCAGAACAATCTGAATGGGGATTCCGCTCCTAGAGAGGAACCCTGACGTCACTGTCCATACATGGACAGAGGCATCAGGGGCTCTGTCTAGGAGCAAAATCCCTGGCGAGAGCAATCTAGAGGGAGCTTAGGTCGCGCTATCTACAGGGGGTGATGCTATCTACAGGGGGTGCTATCTACAGGTGGGTGCTATATACAGAAGGGGTGGTGCTGTATGTAGGGGGTGGCACTATCTACAGAGGGGATGGTGCTATCTACCGGGGGATGGAGAGATGTCGGGGGCTCCCTCTAGGATGTGAATCCCTGACCAGAGCGCTCCTAGGGGGAGCTTAGGTGGCGCTATATACAAGGGATTTTGCGCTATATACAGGGAGTTGTGTGTGGCGCTATCTACCGGGGGGGGGGGGGGATGTATTCCCGGCAGACTTGAGAGTGCAGCGCTGCTTACAATGAAGCACCACTGCACTCATTAAACACGTTCCAGGTAGCCAACGTTTATATACGTGACAACTGCACGGGACATCAGCATTAGTAAAGGGGTTAACTTTATTTGGGGGCGATGGAAAAACAAGCAATTCTGCAGTTGCTTTTTGCGTTGTTCTGAACATCATTCAACCTTTCCTATACTGCTTGCTACGATTGCGGAAATCCCATATATGTGTATTTGTTTTATTTTTTTTAACATTATTTATCAAATGAAAGCCCTTTTTATGAATAAACAAATGTTTTTGTTTTTTTACTGTGAACAATTTTTTTAAATTTTTAATAAACTTTATTATACTTTATTTTTTTTAGTCCAATTAGGGAACTTCACAATGTAATCTCCTGATAGCTTATATAATGCTTTGGTACTCTCAGTGTTCTAAATCATAATTGCCTTTCAGTACTAAACTGACAAGTAACATAATAGGCCGTGCTTAACTGTAAGTCATGGTGGCCCTACCTAAGGCAATACATGATGTACAGTTAGGTCATGGTTGGCTTAAGGGGTTACGGTGCAACTATATGTGGTATATGTGCCATGTTTTAACCATTTCATGACCAGGGATATTTTGAGTCATAATGCCCAGAGCAAAATGCCACCTTAAATATAGTTTTTTTAAATGTTTCCATGCTATGTTTTAACCCCGTAATGACACAGACAATTTTATTTTATTTTTCCGCCTTCCAAAAGCCAAAACTTTTTTATTTTTTTGTCGACATAGCCGTATGAGGGCATGTTTTTTATGGGACAAGTTATAATTTTTTATAGCACCACTTAGTGTACCACATAATGTACTGGGGAACTAAAAAAATAATATTTGTGGGGTGAAATTGTAAAAGAACAGTGATTGCGCCATTGTTTTTGGAGTTTCGTTTTTACGGCATCATCAGACATTTTTTTTTGTTTTACCACTTTTATAAAAAAACGGAATTAAAAAAAATGTTTTGTGTTCCCATATTCTGAGAGTAATAACTTTTTTATTTTTCTGTCGATTGAGCGATATGAGGGCTTATTTTTTTGCAGGGCGTGCTGTAGTTGTTACTGGTACCATATTGGGGTACATGCAACTTTTGATCACATTTTATTCCATTTTATTTTGGGGAGCTAAGGTGACCAATATACAGCAATTTAAATGTTTTAAAAAGTGTTTTATGCCGTTTACCAAGCAAGTTAAATAACATTATATTGCAATAGTTTGGATTTTTACGGACACAGCGATACCAGTCATATTAACTGTTATTTTTTTTTAACATTACTTCAGAGAAAAAATGGGAAAAGGTTTTTTTTTTTTAACTTTAAATATATATTTTTTGGAACATTAAAAAAACCCTCTAATTAACTTTTTTTTATTAGTCCCCCTAGAAGGCTTGAACCAGCGATTGTTGGATCGCTTACATGATATACTGTAATACTAATGTATTGCAGTATATCATGTTTCTTACAGTCTCCTATGAAGCCCTGCCGGAGGAGTACAAAGATGGCAGAGCTCGGGGCCTTAATTAGGCCACCAGGCTGCCATGATCAGCATGGCACAAAACTAGCATGTATGAATATTCCCTTACTATTCAACCACATTACTATGACATATCATACTCCATGATCAGCATGGCACAAAACCAGCATGTATGAATATTCCCTTACTATTCAACCACATTACTTTGACATATCATACTCCATGGGTGCACCACTCATGGCCCGCTGCCATCGGAACAAAGACATGATTGTTTTTGTCCCAATAGCAGAGAAAGACAGCTGCATCCTTCTGATTCTGAGAACAGAGCGCCATTATTTGACGACAGCAATGTTCTCTCCTCCTTGAGCTGATCATAGCAGTATAGACAAAACTACAGTCCTGAGTGAGCAATGTATTACTAAGATTCTCTCCAAGGTCCTCTTGGAATCTCTGCGTAATGCAATGCCTCATCAGACACTGCCCTAGGTATAACACAGTGCTTCAGTTTTAACCATAGTTCCCCTTTAAAGGGGCATTTCTATATGAGACATTTATGGCATATCTTTGCAACTTTCAATAAATGTCTGATAGTTGTGAGTTCTACCCCTTGGAGTGTCATCTCTTGGATATAGGTGACCCCTTTTTACTGATAAGTGGGCATCCCAGAGATAAAACCCCCCACCTATGATTATTTATGGCATATAGTGTAGATATGCCATTAAAGGGGCTTTCCAGCCAGTAAAATTTGATTGCATATCCTCAGCATAGGCCATCAATAGCTGATGAAAAATAATAATTTATTGCGGTTAATGCTTTCTATTAGTGACAACAATCTAAAGATTCTCAGAATTAAAGTATATGACAGTGTTAGAAAATGTATTTGTTTTAAGCTGACCATAAAATTACCAATCATAATTAATTATCTAAACGATTATTCCATCATTCACAATAATTATTTTGTCTATGATACTGAAAAAGATAAATTCTGACTCAAGGAAAGCTGCTGCATTGTTTGAGCATATAACATCCATGTTTTAGACTTTTTTTTACCAATGAGTGTTCCGATTGTATACATAGATATGGAAAGATCTGTAAATTACAGGGAACGCGTCTGTGGAAGGCTTAGGCAGGGGCGTAGCTAGGGGGGGCAGGCCCTGGGCGCAACTAAGAGGGAAGTTGAGGGGGGGGGGCGCCAGGAGCACACCGTTCATGATGGTGGCCTGCTACCTCTCTGAGGGAGCGGCAGCACCATTAAAACCAGCCGCCGCCACCCGCTACTGCACTGTAGGCGATGAATGGCCGGGTACGTTCCGTGCCCAGCCATTCAGCGCCTTTCAACTACTCCAGCGGCGAGATTACCTCTTTGCGCCGCTTGCATCGTTGAAAGGCGCTGATTGACAGGGCAAGTCATAGTGCCCTGCCTATCAGGGCCTTTCATAAATGCAAGCGGCGCGATGACGGCATCATGTCGCTTGCGTCTATAAAAGGCACTGATTAGCAGGGCAGAATGACTTACCCTGTAAGTTAGCGCCTTTCAACAACGCAAGCGGTGCGAGGATGTCAGAAGAGAGCAGGTCTGTATTGACACCGGATGGAACGGGATTAAGTTGAGTATGTACATTTTTTTTTTATCCTAATAAAAATGGAAGTGACGTTATCAAAAGGGGGGGGGGGCTCTATCTAAAAAGGACAGGCTCTATCTTCAGGGGAGCTATAAACAGAGGTCGGCTCTATATACAGGGGGGCTATATAAAGAGGTTAGCTATATCTACAGGGAGCTATATACAGGGGTGGGCTATATGTACAGCACTATTTATAGGGTGAGATATATGTAGGGCACTATCTACAGGGATGGGCTATATGTTGGACACTATATACAGGGGTTGGCTATATCTACAGGGGGCTATATAAAGGAGTAGGCTATATATGGAGCACTATAGGGGGAGCTATATGTGAGGCACTATATACAGGGGTGGGCTACATGTGGAGCACTATTTATAGGGTGAGATATATGTAGGGCACTATCTACAGTGGTGGGCTATATGTAGGGCACTATCTACTTGGGGGGCTACATGTGGGACACTATCTACATGGGTATCTATAAGTGGGCACTATCTACAGAGGTGGCTATATGTGGGACACTATCTACAGGGGGCTGTATGTGGGGCACTATCTACAGGGGCTCTATGGGGGTCCCTATCTACAGGGGGATCTATGTAGGGCACTATCTACATGGGGCTCTATGGGGGGAACTATCGACAGGGGGCATGGTGTGTGTGTGTGGGACACAGTGTATGGTGCTACTGTAATTAGAGGTGGAGTGTATGGTGCTATTATAATCAGGGACAGTGTATGGTGCTATTATAATTAGAGGTACAGTGTATGGTGCTATTATATTTAAATATATTTAAGTGTCTGGCACCATGATAACTTTATATTTGTTTATAGGTGCAGAAGTTTTTGAACAGTGAGAAGCTGAAGACATCTGAGTTGCAAATTGCAGAAATGATCTGTGGCCGGGAGAAGTCATCATAGAGCTCTTGACCGGATGGAGAAAAAAAGAGAAAAAGAACAACTAGAATCTGAGATCGTCACCGGTGAGTCACTTAATGTAAATGTTTATTCTGCCTCTAATCAGTACTGTAGTCACTGTATGATCTGCAGCGAGATGATGGGTGGTATGATTTTTGTTTTGTGAAACAGCAGCTCCCAGCATATCCTTATCATTGTTTGGGCCATGCTGGGAGCTGTATACAATTTAGTGCAAACCTATACTGCAGGGGTTGCACTAAATTGAGCTGTATGCGTGCTGGTGTTGTATTTATATACAGAGCTTGATTCTGGTGTTGTATATATGTACTGAGCTTGGTTCTGGCACTCTATATATGTACTGATCTTGTTTCTGGAACTGTATATATGTACAGAGCTTTGTTCTGGTGCTGTATATATGTAATTGGCTGGGTTCTGGTGTTGTATATATGTCATGAGCTTTGTTCTGGTGCTGTACATAGAACTATATTGATTGTAAAATGTGCAAATGGCTTTATGCTCGAGTTACAAAAAAAAAATGTGGAAAAAAATGACACTTCATTGATTGTTAGGGAAAACAAACATGGCGAGGGGAAAGGATATGTCGGGAAAGAGGTTTGGGGGGGGGGGGGGCGCCAGACTGAATCTTTGCCCCGGGTGCTGGAGAACCTAGCTACGCCTCTGGCTTAGGGAAGATATGGAAAGATTTGTAAATTACAGGGAATGCGTCTGTGGAAGGCTTAGGGAAGATATGGAAAGATCTGTAAATTACAGGGAACGCAACTGGGTAGGCTTAGGGAAGATGCCCACTTTAGAAAAATAAAACCTCTGAAATGCTCTGTGACTATGTTCATGCTGACCTCAGACAGGGCAGCATGAGCATAATGACAGGTTCTCTTTAAAATGTTAAATGTGGTAGTCTGACATAGGTTTGCATAATCTAAACTGTGTGGATAAACCTTGGTACCTCAAGCACAGATTTTTTTTTTTTTCAAGAACATTATAAGGGGATTTATTAACCTGTTAAGATTTCTAATATTAGGTGTCAATGAATTAAATTTAAATTTATTGTTTTAGATTTTAACAGCATTACACATTTCATGGCGATACATTATTTATCCAGTAGATGGCACTTTTGGAATTTTCTTTCAGCGCATTTGAAAAAATTTTGAAGACCACTTGTCTGTCCTATTGAATCAAATGTTACTTCAGTAATTGCTTAGACTTGCCATTTCTTTACAATTCACCTTTCCTTTCAGTGTGAATGAGAAGACTATTACTACTACTACTACTACTACTACTACTACTACTACTACTAATTATAATAATAATAATAATAATAATAATAATAATAATAATAATAATAATAAATATATTACAAAGATGTAAACTAACCCTTTCCTGTATTTTGCAAAAATTATTAAATTAAAAAAAATGAACTGTATTATATTTATAATATATATTATATACCTACTGTCCCTTATATGGTCGCTAACCTTTCATCAAACTGCATAAATAAATAGTGCAGGTGAATATAATAAACGTTATAATAAGAAAAATGCCACTTTCTCCACTTATTAGCCCCCCAACTGTTTACTGCTTTTTTTGTCTCCTCAAAACAAGATGAATTATCAGCTCACTGAGGGATCAGGTTACGGCTGCCCATATAAGGCTCTATTCAAACGACAGGGTCCGAGTGTCGGCAGTTTTGGACCATTTTTCCCTGCTGTTTTGCATCCGTTTTGCATGCATTACGATTCCGTTTCGGGCCGTGTTGCCGTTTTTAACTGCCAATTTGACCCGTTTTGCATGCGTTTTTTTCCCTGTTCGTTTTAAAATCGGATGAATTTTATTTGTAAATTTTTTGCCACACACTTCCTTCTGTAGATAATGCCACACACTGCCCTCTGTAGATACTGCCACAGCCCCCTGCAGGTAGTGCCACACAGCCAGTGTTTCCGCTCGAGGAGAAGTTCCTGACTTCACTGTCCATATATGGACACAGTGACGTCAGGCATTTCTGAAGCGGAATCCCCGACCCTGTGGCCGGTGTTTCCGCTCCAGGAGAAGTCCCTGACTTCACTGTACACATATGGATACAGTGACGTCAGGCACTTCTGAAGCGGAATCCCCAATCCCCTCCACAGCGTTGCCGAAGCTGTGACAGGGGATTGGGGATTCCGCTCCTACAGGGACCAAAAAATACCCTCCTCCTGCTCACATGCACTTCGCACTGTGAGGAGGAGAAGGAGAGAGAGCGAGTGACGGAAGACACGACCGTCACTCGGGACACATTCCAGTGATGGCTGTGTATTACCTGACCCCATAAATTTCTATGGGAGCCGGGCGGCCAGGAGAACGGCTGAAAATAGGGCATGTCCCATTTTTTGACGCCTATTATTCCTACTGCGGCCGTGGGATGGCCGTTTTTTGAACGGACGTCGCACGGCCAGGAAACCCTGTTGTGTGAATATGGCCTAAGTCTATGGAGAGAGCAGGCGGAGAAGCGAGCAGGAGCAGAGAGAGAGAGAGAGAGAGAGAGATAGAGGCATAGAGAGAAACACACAAAGAAACGCTGCGGCAACTTCCTAATACGTGTTATATACCCCCCTCATTGCTGAATTCACAGCTACATTGCTATTTACTGCTGTGTAATCTGCTCCACGTTCCTGCTGCTTATAATTATGAGATAGACGATGATAGATAGATAGATAGATAGATAGATAGATAGATAGATAGATAGATAGATAGATAGATAGATAGATAGATAGATAGATAGATAGATAGATAGATAGATAGATAGATAGATAGGAGGGAGCTGAGTCCGAGCCTAGTGGCTCTAAATATATATTGTGAAATTAATCAGTACAATTTTTTTTAACAACAGCTACATTGTGTTAAAAAGTAGACAGAGTTCAATATACGGTGCCTTGATTACAATGATATTTTTTCAGATGTCTGTGCTGTTGCTTTATTTCATTTTCTTTTGTTACTCATTATGTTCTTTGTTATGTTTATTGTACCATTTCAGCAGACACAACTATTGTTACCTATTCCTCCTAATGGAGATGTTATATATACTGCGATAGCATTTTAACATTTTTTTTTTTGCATGTTGTATTATTCTTTTGTATGCAAGAAAAATTTTCAATAAAAATCATTGTAAAAAAAAAAAAAAAAAAATGTGGACAGTTTCATTTTAAATGCATTGTTTAAAAAGATGAAGTAAATTTTTTTTTCTTTTACAGAAAGGGGATATAAACAGATATGATACTGCCAATTTGCCTGGTTGTAGAGGTAGGTCCAATTCATATTTGACACTAAATATATGGCTATATGGTTATCAGCCATGATTAAGAATACTGTGTGTATTCGAAATGTGTAGGCTTCTACTATTTGCCTTGGAAGACCACCTACATTGCGTTCACCCTCCTGTTTGTCTACTGTCAATTTGACTGTTCAATAAAGTGGAAACTAGGATTTCCTTTTACTCACCGTACGTCGCTGGATCATCTCTCTACTTTCTCCCACTAAATATATGGCGCCTGAAGCTGTAATACGGCCACATACATGAGCCATCATTGTGAATCAATACTGATTTGAAACCTTGAGAATCAATAGACAGCTCAACTAATGAATACAAATTTTCTATTGTTCAAGAACCTAATAGAAAGACCATTTTGATATTCCATGGAAATATTTAATTGTGCATTTAGAAATATCCGTGCACAGGCAAGATTCTGTATTCTTGGATAATACTGTAAAAGGTATATAACAAGCAATTGTGTTTCTCAAGTGAACTGATTTATTATATCTAGCTTTTCTATTATGATTTATTCTAGTGGTTTATAAAACCCTCTCAATACTGCCTATGCCAATCTTAACGGTATACATGAGCCATTGTTAGTCTTTACTTCATAATTGTTTTACATTAAAAATATATTGACCATAAAATGTATTGTCAAGGATATTCCATAGTTTAGTCAACTACACGTGACAATAAAGGTTGTAGCTATGACAGCCATGGTTGTTTTTAAAGTTTTCTATTGCTAATTGAACAGATGTCAAAGCAAACCTAAAACCATAAATAACGTGTTAAAATCCATTGCAGACATATGTATTCACCTCAAATATTATTTATGTTTACTATACTACTCCCTCAACAATCGCTTGATTACAGTCCTGATTTTGATATACATGGTAGACATGAACTTGATGCCTTTATTCAATGTACCTCACCTGCCCGTTGATTATAGATGCTACATGCATAATTTTGACAAATTATTTAATACTTTTCTTTGGGTGTCTTAACTGCAGTATTTATAATGTGCTATATCATTCTCACCTTTATGGACAAAGGTGATAGTGTGGCTAACAAAACATACAGACAGGCATATGGCACAGCTAGATGTATACTATATCTAAGCTGTTATATATCTATAACCATATGTCCGAATGATAGCGAACAGAAGTGGCTAGCTTCTTAGCAGTTAATTTTGTTGCCCATAACATTATTGCAGATCAATGCAAATTAACTTTCCATATTGCAGAATTAAGCTCCCCAAGGTCAGGTTAATCCAGTGTTTATCCAGTGTTAGTGCAGTTTTGTGCTCTCTGGATCATAAAGGGAGTAGAAGTATAAAGGAAAGAAATATTCTAATCTTTTTTTAGATCCAATCGTGGCTGTGGTTAAAAAAATAAAAATAAAAAACAGAATAATATCACAAACTGGAATAAAACTGAACTCTTTAGGAAGGTCCACATTCACAACTATGTTATACTTAATAAAAAAGAAATTTTTTGGAAATAGTTTTAATTAACCCCTACAGGGCTGAGCCTGTTTTGGCCAATTATTTCACATCTGTCAATTTATGTGGTAATAACTTCGGAATGCCTTTACCTATCCAAGTGATTCTGAGATCTGTTTCTCGTGACATATTGTACTTTATGTTAGTGAAAAAATGTGGTTGATAAATTCAATATTTATTTGTGAAAAACACCAACATTTTGAAAAAAAATGCAAAAATGTGCATTTTTCTAAATTTAAATGTATCTGCTTGTAAAACAAATAGTAATACCACACAAAATAGTTACTATTTCACATATCCCATATGTCTACTTTATGTTTGCATAATTTTTTGAACGTCCTTTTATTTTTCTACGACGTAACAAGGCTTAGAACTTTCACAGTAATTTCTAACATCTTCAAGAAAATTTCAAAAGGCTATTTTTTTCAGGGACCAGTTTAGTTATAAAGTGGCTTTGAGGGCCTTATAGATTAGAAAGTCCCCATAAACCATTTTGAAAACTGCACCCCTCAAAGTATTCAAAACAGCATTCAGAAAGTGTTTTAACCCTTTAGGCGTTTCACAGGAATTAAAGCAAAGTAGAGGGGAAATTTATACATTTCATTTTTTTGCCAAAATTCATTTGTAATAAAAAAAATTCTGTAATACAGAAGGTTGTACCCGAGGAATGCAACTCAATATTTATTGCCCAGAAACTAAAGTTTTTAGAAATATCCCACATGTGGCCCTAGTGTGCTAATGGACTGAAACGCAGGCCTCAGAATCAAAGGAGAACCTAGTGGATTTTAGGCCTCCTTTTTAATAGAATATATTTCGGGCACCATGTCAGGTTTGAAGGGCTCTTGTGGTGCAAAAACAGTGGAAATCCCAAAAAGTGACCCCATTTGGGAAACTACACCCCTCAGGGAAATTATCTAGGGGTATAGTTAGCATTTTGACCCCACAGGTTTTTTGCAGAAATTATTGGAAATAGGCCGTGAAAATTAAAATCTAAATTTTTTCAACTAAAATGTAGGTTTAGCTAAAAAAAAATAATTTCCACAAGGACTGAAGGAGAAAAATCACCACCACATTTGTAAAGCAACTTCTCCCGAGTAAAACAATACCCCACATGTGGTTCTAAATGGCTGTTTGGACACAGGGCAGGGCTCAGAAGGGAAAGAGCACCATTTGGATTTTGGAGCTCAAATTTAGCAGGAATGGTTTACCACAGGTTCTTTTTTTTTGCTGAATTTAGTACAATTATGCTGTAAAATTTAAAATTTAATTTTCCGGATACAAAAGGGGACATTTTCAATTTTTACAAGGAATAAAGGAGAAAAAGCACCACAACATTTGAAAAGCAATTTCTCCCTAATACGGCAATACCCCATATGTGGTCACAGGCTGCTGTTCGGACACACGGGAGGGCTCAGAAGGGAAGAAGCACCATTTGGCTTTTGGAGCTCAAGTTTAGCTGGAATGGTTTTTGGATCACATGTAGCATTTGCAAAGCCCCTGAGGGACCAAAACAGTGGAAAAAATTAACCCATTTTAGAAACTACATTCCTCAAGGAATTTATGTAGGGGTATAGTTAGCATTTTGACCCAAGAGTTTATTTGCTGAATTCATTAGAATTAGTCTGTGAAGATGAAAATCTACTTTTTTTTCTGAAAAAACGTAAAAACATTTCATTTTTACGAGGAATAAAGAAGAAAAAGCAACACGACATTTGTAATACAATTTCTCCCGATTACGGCAAAATCCGATATTTGGTAATAAACTGCCATTTGGAACCACAGCAGGGCTCAGAATAGAAGGAGCATTGTTTGGATTTTGGAGCGCTGGTTTTGTTGGAATAATTTTCAGTGCTATCACATTTGCAATTCACTGGGAGGACCAAAACAGTGGAAACCCCCAAAGTGACCCCATTTTGGAAACTACACCCCTCAAGGAATTTTTTCTAGGGGTATAGTTAGCATTTTGACCCCAATTTTTTTTGCTGAATTCATTGGCTACGCATTTATTTTTCTTCTATCTACATCCACCCTACCCACTGGGGGAACAAGACTCCCTGTTTTATGTCATTTATTCAATAAAATTGGAACTAGATTCCATTTTAACATATTTGTGAACAACTCTTCATTTTTCTGCGCTGGATCTCAACTACTTCTCTGCTACGAATTCATTGAAATTAGTTAGTGATGATGAAAATCTACTTTTTTTTCTGAAACAACTTCGAAATTATTTTTTTTTTGCAAGGAATAAAGGAGAAAAATCACCCCAATGTAAAGCAATTCCTCACGATTACGGCAATATGCCATATGTAGTAATAATCTGCTGTTTGGACACACGGCAGGGCTTAGAAGGGAAGGAGCGCTATTTGGCTTTTGGAGCTCAAATTTAGCTGAAATGGTTTTCAGGTGTCATGTCGCATTTGCAAAGCCCCTGAGAGACCAAAAAAGTGGAAACACCAAAAAAGTGACCCCATTTTGGAAACTACACCACTTAACGCCCTTTAGGACACAGCCTGTTTTGGCCTTGTGGACACAGATGATTTTTTCAAATTTGACATGTGTCACTTTATGTGGTAATAACTCCGGAATGCTTTTACCTATCCAATCGATTCTGAGATTGTTTTCTCGTGACATATTGTACTTTATGTTAGGGAAAAAATTTGGTCGATAAATTCAATATTTATTTGTTAAAAACTGTGCAAAAATTAGCATTTTTCTAAATGTAAATGTATTTGCTTGTAAAACAGATAGTAATACCACACAAAATAGTTACTAGTTAACATCCCCCATATGTCTACTTTATATTTGCATCGGTTTTTTTTCACGTCCTTTTATTTTTCTAGGACTTTACAAGGCTTAGAACTTTAGCAGCAAGTTCTCATATTTTCAAGAAAATGTCAATAGGCCATTTTTTCAGGGACCAGTTCAGTTCTGAAGTGGCTTTGAGGGCCTTATATATTGGAAAGTCCCCATAAATCACCCCATTTTGAAAACTGCACCCTTCAAGGTATTCAAAACCACATTCAGAAAGTATTTTAACCCCTTAGGCGTTTCACAGGAATTAAGGCAAAGTAGAAGTGAAATTTACAAATTTAATTTTTTTTGCCGAAATTCATTTGTAATAAAAAAAAATCTGTAACACAGAAGGTTTTACCAGAGAAATGCAACTCAATATTAATTCCCCAGATTCTGCAGTTTTTAGAAATATCCAACATGTGGCCCTATTGTCCTAATGGACTGAAACACAGGCCACAGAAGCAAAGGATCACCTAGTGGATTTTGGGGCCTCCTTTTTTTTAGGAATATATTTTAGGCACCATGTCAGGTTTGAAGAGGTCTTGTGGTACCTAAATAGTCGAAACCCACCAAAAGTGACCCCATCTTGGAAACTACACCCCTCAAGGCATTTTTCTAGGGGTATAGTTAGCATTTTCACCCCACAGTCTGTGAAGATGAAAAACACCTTTTTTTCTGTGGAAACATAGAATTTTTTCATTTTTACAAGGAATAAAAGAGGAAAAGCACCCCAACATTTGTAAAGCAATTTCTTCCGATTACGGCAATACCCCATATGTGGTCATAAACTGATGTTTGGACCCACAGCAGGGCTCAGGAGGGAAGGAGCTCCTTTTGGATTTTGGAGCGCAGATTTTGCTGGATTGGTTTTCAGTGCCATGTCGGGTTTGCAACGCCCAGAGGGACCAAAACAGTAGAAACCCCCCAAAAGTGACCCCATTTTAGAAACTACACCCCTCAAGGAATTTTTCTATGGGTATAGTGAGCATTTTGACCCCACAGGATATTTTTTAGAGCTAAGGTGACCAAAAAACAGTGATTTTGGCGCTTTAAATTCTTTATTTCTTACAGCGTTCACCGTGCGCAATAAATTAAGTAATAATAATTACGTTTCTATAAAATAATTTAATTTCTGAGACGCCATATTCTGAGGCGTAACTTTTTTATTTTTTCGTCAAAAAAGCTGTGGGAGGTCTTGTTTTTTGCAGGACAGGTTGCAGTTTTTATTGGTACTATTTTGGGGTAAATGCGACTTTTTGATCACTTTTTATTCTATATCTTGGGAGGGGTGTTAACCAAAAAATAGCGACGCTGACATAGTTTTACGTTTATTTTGTTTGCGGCGTTCACCGTGCGGAAAAAATAACATTATAGTTTTATAGTTTGGGTCGTTACGAACACGGTGATACCAAATATGTGTATTTTTTTTTTAACTTTTCATTTTTTCCCTATAATAAATGATTTATTATAGGAAAAAAAAAACTTTTATTTTTTCAGTTTTATAAAACATTTTTATTGACTTTTTTTTTACTCTTTACACTTTATTTTCTTGACCTACAGCTCTGATCGCTGCTAGAATACATTACACTACCTAGGTAGTGTAACGTATTCCAACTGTCAGTGTGACATCACAATCACTCTGACAGTTAGTCTACGAGGATCAGCCAGAGGCTGGTCCTCATAGGCTTCCATACATGGCAGACCCGGAGGCCGTTGCCTGGCCTCCGGATGCCATCACAAGCATCAGCAGCCCCCACGATTGCATGGGGGCTGCTGATGTGCTACAAATCACCTACATGCGGAGATCGCAATCGAGCCCCGCATGTAATGCCAAAATCAGCCGGTTAATTGCAGATGAGCCGCTGATCGGCAACACTGGAGTGTCAGCTGTCGGGGACAGCTGATCTCCCAGTACCTGATGCACACCTTGTCGCCGACAGTGTGCATCGGGAACGACACAGTGACTTCCTGTCACTCTGAAGGCTGGTCCTGATGGGCTTCCATCCATGGCAGACACGGAAGCCATTGTTTGGCTACCGTTTACCATACTAACTATCGGCAAACCCCGCAATTTTGGACCGTGGTCTGCCCATATGCTAGAAACCCCTAAAATTCGGCGATTGCAACCGATCGCCGAATTTAAGGGGTTCATTCGCCGAAATCAGCGGCATAGGACCGCTGGCCGGAAAGAGTGGAGTGTCAGCTGTCGGCGACAGCTGACCTCCCGGTTTCCGGTGCACACTGTCGCTGACAGTGTGCACCGGAAAAAACTCAGTAACTGTACGTCCTCGTGCGGGAAGTAACCTCCCGCAATGACTTACAGTTACTTACTCGTGCGGATAGGAGGGGTTAAGGAATCTGTTTAGGGGTATAGTAAGCATTTAGACCCTACAGGTCTTCTGCAGAATTTATTACCATTAGGACGTGAAAATTAATATCAACATTATTTCCACTAAAATGTTGAATCTTTTAATTTTCACTCCGGAAAAAGGAGAAAAATCACACCAACATTTGTAAAGCAATTTCTCCGGAGTATGGCTATACCCCACATTTGGTCATAAATTTTGTATTATTAGAAATGAATTAACCTTTTCCGGACCCATTCATTTTTTGCTTTTTCTTTTTTGTTTTTCCCTCCCCGCTTTCCAAGTGCCATAACATTTTTATTTTTCCATCAACAGAGTGGTGTGAGGGCTTATTTATTGCGGAAAGTATTTGTAGTTTCTATTGCCACCATTTAAAGTACCTGTCACGTACTCCCTTCCTGCAGCTCCCTCGGTCTCCAGGACGTCAAGAGTTACTCACACGGGTGTCACCCGGCCTGGCAGACTGAGGCAGTCTGCAGCCAATAGGAGCTCAGGAGCGTCAGGCCAATCAAGGCATGGCTGATGTTCCTGAGCTCCCACCCTCTCCTTATTTAGTTCAGCCAGGGGCAGTAGGCCTTTGCCTGTAATTATAGTTACCTAGCCCTATGCTTTCCCTAGTTACAGACTCCCCTGTGCGACTTGCATTTTGACTCCTTTATTACCCCTGACCCCGGCTTGACTCCTGACTTTTCTTTGCCTTCTTACTTTTGTTTTGCCACACTCTCCCGGTTTGACCCTGCGTGCCTGACTCCGCCTTTTGCGCCTGGACTTGTCCGTGGTGCAATTGCTCTGCCCCTCCCTCCGTGTACTTCCCAGGTGACCCTTTGTTGTTTCATACTGTCTCTGTCTTGTCTGTTTGTCAGTTGCCCTTGTACGAGTATAGGGAACGCCACCCAGTTCTGCGCCGTAGTTTAGGTTGGGTCGTACAAGTAGGTAGGGACAGGGGTTTGGGAGGAACAGGGACCACACTGTTACCCGTTTATTTGTTCATGACAGTACCATTTAATATACTGGGAAGCTGAAAATAAAATTTGTTGCAGGCTGAAATTGGGAAAAACAGTGATTCCTCCATTGTTTTTTGTGATTCGTTTTTACGGATTTCACCATGCAGTAAAAATGACAACTTACATTTTTTCTGCAACTCGATACAGTTATGGTGACAGCAAATTTATTAAGGATTTTTTGTCATTTACTACTTTTACAAAGTAAAAACTATTTGTTAAAAAAGACATTGTTTTGTTTCACCATATTCCAAGAGGCATAACTTTTTAATATTCTGGTCTGAGGGCTTATTTTTTGCGGGATTAGCTGTAGTTTTTATTGTTACCATTGTTTGGTACACACAACCTTTTATGTAATTTTTTTTTTCAAGAGCTAAGATGACCAAAAAACAACGATTTTGACGTTTTAAATTCTTTATTTTTTACGGCGTTCACCATGCGAGTTAAATAATGGTATATTGTTATAGTTCGGACTTTTACGGATGCAGCGATACCAATTTTGTGTATTTTTTAACTTTTTTACTTTACTTTAGTGAAAAAATGGGAAATGTTTTTTTTTTGGGACTTTAAATATTTATTTAATTTTTTTCTCTAATAATAACTTTATTTACTTTTTTTTTTACACATTTTATTAATTCCCCTAGGGGACTTGAACCAGCGATCATTAGATCTCTTGTACAACACACTGCAATACTAATGTAATGCAGTATATTTTCATTTTTACAGCTGTTCCTGTCCGTGTCAGCTGTAATTCACAGCTGACACCTGCAACTTATAGCACAGGCTCAGCGTGTGAGCCCACTCCATACATCACCCCCTGCACCACGACATGCTATTAAGTCATGTTGTGCGAAGGGGTTAATGCGCAGTGGAGGGTGCAGAGTGAAAATTATAATTTTCCACTGACATTTTAGTGCACAATATGTTTTGCCCAGTTTGTGCGACTGAAGACAAATACCTCATAAAGTGTTAATCGGGTTCTCCCGGGTATGGCGATGCCATATATGTGGACATAAACTGCTGTTTGGGCACGCTGTAGGGCTCAGAAGGAATGGAGTGTCATTTGGCTTTTGGAGCGCAGATTTTGCTTGGTAGTTGTTCTGTTTGGAGTTTTACTGGTATTTCAGTTTATAATGTGGAGGCATATGTAATCTGTGCGGTGTACATCAGGGTACAATAAGAGGGTATAATAATGGGGTAAATAAATAATAATTTGCAGATATGTGGCCAGTGTCACACTGATTAATGGTGCCCAATCTTAACCGCTTTTGGAACACTGCACATTTTGTGTCATCATATTCTGAGAGCCAGAACTTTTCTATTTTTTCACCAATGGAGCTGTGAGGGCTTATTTGTTGTGGGACAATCTGTAGTTTCCATTGATACCATTTTGGGGTACATGCAATTTTTTGATCACTTTTTATTCAATTTTTTGGCAAGCAAGGTGACCAAATCCACCAATTTTGAAGTTTTTTTTATTATTCTATTTTTTACAGCGTTCACCCTGGGCTATAAATTAAAATGTAACTTTATTCTGTGGGTTGGTACGATTACGGTGATACCATATGTATATAGTTTTTTTTATGTTTTCAGCGTTTGCGCAATAAAATCACTTATTTATAAAATAATTAACTTTTTGTGTCACCATATTCTGAAAGCTATGGCTTCTTTATTTTTCTGTCAAAAAAGCTGTACAAGGGCTTGTTTTTTGTGGGACGGGTTGTAGTTTTTATTGGTACTATTTTGGGGTACATACGACTTTTTGATCACTTTTTATTTTATATTTTGGGAGGGGTAGTGACCAAAAAAATAGTGATTCTGGCATTGTATTTTACTAATTATTTTGCGGTGTTCACCGTGTGAGAAAATTAATATTATAGTTTTATAGTTGGGGTCGTTACGAACGCGGTGATATGTGTACATTTTTAGCGTTTTCATTTTTTTCCTACAATAAAAGGCTTATTATAGGAAAAAAAGCAGTTATTGTTTATGTAATTTATAAGTTTTATTTTTACACTTTTATAAAACATTTTATTATCTCTTTTTTACTTTTTTTTGTCCCACTAGTTGACTTGAAGACATGCAGCTCTGATCGTTGCTAGAATTCATTACACTACCTATGTAGTGTATTGTATTCCTATTGTCATCGTGACGTTACTCTGACAGGAAGTGCCTGTGGCTAGTCCTCTGGCTGGTCCTCATAGGCTTCCGTACATGGCAACCCGGAGGCCAGACACCATTGTTTGGCCTCCGTTTGCCATGACAACCATCAGCAGCCCCCGCGATCGGAATTGACCGCCGCATCTAAGGGGTTACTTGCCGAAATCAGCGATGATGGGCAACAGGGAGAGCAAGGCAGACACCCTGCACAGTTAACCGCCACTGCGGTGTAGCGCCGTGCGGTGGTTAAGGGTATGTGCACACACACTAATTACGTCCGTAATTGACGGACGTATTTCGGCCGCAAGTAGTGGACCGAACTCAGTGCAGGGAGCCGGGCTCCTAGCATCATACTTATGTACGATGCTAGGAGTCCCTGCCTCTCCGTGGAACTACTGTCCCGTACTGAAAACACGATTACAGTACGGGACAGTTGTCCTGCAGAGAGGCAGGGACTCCTAGCATCGTACATAAGTATGATGCTAGGAGCCCGGCTCCCTGCACTGTGTTCGGTCCGGTACTTGCGGCCGAAATACGTCCGTCAATTACGGACGTAATTAGTTTGTGTGCACATACCCTAACTGTTAAAGCGCGGATGTAACTGAATGCCCAGGTGCGCAAATATAATGCTCACCTGAATGTGCATTTACACCAAGATGCGCGAAGCGGTTAAAAATCTCCTACCATTTTGTGTCTGCAGCTCATATGCAGATCTACATGTTTTTCTGGTAACAGACTACAAACAAACAATGTGTAGTTTGATCCTGCAGTAATACTGACACCCATCTGTCCCTACTTCTTGCTTACATACCAAATATGTAAGAATGAATGGATAGATGAAATGAACTGTCAAAGAATTTATCATTTAACAAAATGATTGAGATGACTAATAAATGAGTTTCCTTAACTTGCGCATGGAGACCAGACACCCTAAGGGCACGGCCAGACGTGGCAGAGTTTTTCCGCTGCAAATGTTGGTGCAGATTTGGGGCATTTACGCAACGAATCTGCACCAACATTTGCATAGTTCAGACGTTGCAGAAAAGACAGCGGACTTGCCACAGATTTCAGTTTTTGCATTGCAAAGGCTGAAATCCGCAGTGAAATTCCGCTTCTTCTCCGCAACAGTCAGTGCATGCTGTGGAGGGAAAATTCCGCACTGCAGCCTATGGTCCGCAGCGGAGTTTTCCGCAACGTCTGAACTAACTTGCCTCAAAATGTATTGAAACAACTGTAAAAAACGGCCGCAGGAAAATTCCACTGCGGACTGTCTGCAGCGTAATTCCACAGCAATTCCGCCACGTCTGGCCGTGCCCTAAGGGTATGTTCACATGCTTAGCTAAAAACATCTGAAAATATGGAGCTATTTTCAAGGGAAAACAGCTCCTGATTTCAGACGTTTCTTGAGAAACTCGCGTTTTTCGCAGCGTTTTTTATGGCGTTTTTTACAGCCATTTTTGGAGCTGTTTTCAATAGAGTCTATGAAAAACCGCTCCAAAACCGTCCCAAGATGTGACCTGCACTTCTTTTTCGTAGCTGTTTTTTTACGTGGCCATTTTTCAAAACGGCCGCGTAAAAAAAAACAGCCTATCGATTTTTTGTCCTTTTTTCGGCCATTTATGACCCGAAAAATGTCCGAAAATAGCCTGCGTGAACATACGCTTAAGGTTCTATTTTAATCTGAATGTATTCAACAAGTACTGCTGATTATATAAATAACAAGGATATACCTTGGTATCTAAGCAGAATGGAGGCTCACATCCCCTTGTAAACCTTGATTCAGAGGCGTAGCTAGGTTCTCCAGCACCCGGGGCAAAGATTCAGTTTGGCACCCACCCCCCAACCTCTTTCCCGACATCTCCTTCCCCCTCGCCGTGTTTGTTTTCTCCACCAATCGACGTGTCATTGCTTTTTATGTAAGACATTTGTACATCTTACAAGCAATATGGTTCTATACACAACACCAGAACCAAGCTCAGTACATAAATACAGCACCAGCACAAATACAGCTCAATTTAGTGCAACCCCTGCTGTATAGGTGTGTACGGCGTAAAACTACAGCTCCCAGCATGGCCCGAACAATGATAAGGATATGCTGGGAGATGCTGTTTCACAAAAATAAATCCTATCACAATCATCTCGCTGCAGATCATACAGTGACTACATTACTGATTAGAGGCAGAATAAACATTTACATTAAGTGACTCACCGGTGACGTCTCAGATTCTAGTTCTTTTTCTCCATCCGGTCCAGACCTCTATGATGAATTCTCCTGGTCACAGCCCATTTCTGCAGTTTGCCACTCAGATGTCTTCAGCTTCTCACTTTACCAACATTTCTGCACCTATAAATAAATATAAAGTTATCATTATACCACACACTACACCCCTAAATATAATAGTGCCATACACTGCACCTCTAATTATAATAGCACCATACACCGTGTCCCACATACACACACACTGTGCCCTCTGTAGATAGTGTCTGCCATAGAGCCCCCTGTAGATAGTGCCCCCATATAGCCCACCCCTGTATATAGTGTCCCACAAATAACTCCCCCTATAGTGCTCTACAGATAGCCCACCCCTGTATATAGCCCCCTGTAGATGTAGCCCAGCCCTGTATATAGTGCTCCACGTATAGCCCAACCCTGTATATAGCCCCCTGTAGATATAGCCCACCCCTGTATATAGTGCTCCACAGATAGCCAAACCATGTATGTAGCCCCCCTGTAGATATAGCCCATCCCTGTATATAATGCTCCACATATAGTCCACCCCTGTATATAGTGCTCCACATATAGTCCACCCCTGTATATAGTGTTTCACAGATAGCCCACCCCTGTATATAGTGCTCCACATATAGCCCACCCCTGTATATAGTGCTCCACACATAGCCCACCCCTGTATATAGCCCCCTGTACATATAGTCCACCCCTGTATATAGTGCTCCACTGGATAGTCCACCCCTGTATATAGTGCTCCACAGATAGCCCACCCATGTATATACTATATACAGGTGTGGGCTATCTGTGGAGCACTATATACAGGGGTTGACTATATGTACAAGGTGGCTATATACAGGGGTGGGCTTTCTGTGGAGCACTATAGGGGGAGATATTTGTGGGATACTATATACAGGGGGGGCTATATCTACAGGGGGACTATATCTACAGGGGGACTATATCTACAGGGGGACTATATCTACAGGGGGGCTATATACAGGGGTGGGCTATATACAGGGGTGGGCTATATACAGGGGTGGGCTATATACAGGGGTGGGCTATATACAGGGTGGACTATATCTATAGGGGTGGACTATATCTACAGGGGTGGACTATATCTACAGGGGGGCTATATCTACAGGGGTGGGCTATATCTACAGGGGTGGGCAATATCTACAGGGGTGGGCTATATACAGGAGTGGGCTATATGCAGGGGTGGGCTATATCTACAGGGGTGGGCTATATCTACAGGGGTGGGCTATATACACGGGTGGGCTATATCTACAGGGGTGGGCTATATACAGAGGTGGGCTATATCTACAGGGGTGGGCTATATCTACAGGGGTGGGCTATATCTACAGGGGTGGGCTATATACAGGGGGGACTATATACAGGGGTGGGCTATATACAGGGGTGGGCTATATACAGGGGGGCTATATCTACAGGGGGGCTATATCTACAGGGGGGCTATATCTACAGGGGTGGGCTATATCTACAGGGAGCTATATCTACAGGGGTGGGCTATATCTACAGGGGTGGGCTATATCTATAGGGTGGGCTATATCTATAGGGGGGCTATATCTACAGGGGTGGGCTATATCTATAGGGGGGCTATATACTATATAGCCCCCCTGTAGCTATAGCCCACCCCTGTATATGGTGCTCCATAGATAGCCCACCCCAGTATATAGCCCCCCCTGTAGATAGACACCCCCCATAGATAAAGACCCCCGCGTGTAGATAAAGCCCCCCACATAGATAAAGTCCCCCTTGTAGATGAAGGCCCCCCCGTGAAGAAAAAGTCCCCCCGTGAAGAAAAAGTCCCCCCCGTAGATAAAGAACCCCCCGTAGACAAAGTCGTCCCCCCTGTAGATAATGCTGCACACTTTTATTACAATTAAAAAAAAAAAAAAAAAAATTCAAACTCACCTTATTCCCGCTCCCACGCTGTCCGGCAGCCATGGAGACCTGCTCTCTTCTGCGCAGGTCTCCTGGGGGTTGAACCCAGCGTCTATGAAAGGCGCTGATTGGCTGGGCAGGATGACTTTCCCTGTCAGTCACTCAGTGCCTTTCATCGACGGAAGCGTCACTGGTACAAAAGGTACCAGTCGCTTCATTCGTGGAAAGGCGCTGAATGGCCGGGCACGGAACGTGCCCGGTCATTCATTGCTTCTAATTATACCTGTGTCCTTGCGACACAGGTACAATTATAGTGCAGGAGGAGGTGGCGCTGGCGCCCCCCTCTAAGCTGCGCCCGGGGCACATGCCCCGCTTGCCCCCCCTAGCTACGCCCCTGCCTTGATTAACCAATAATAATTGAACAACTTCAGCTCATGACGAAAATAAATTAAAGGGAACCTGTCATGCTGAAAATGCAGTCTGATCTGCTGGCAGTAGGTTATAGAGTAGGAGGAGATGAGCAGATCGATATAAAATAATAATAACAATAATAATAATAATAACAACAATCTTTATTTATATAGCGCCAACATATTTCGCAGCACTTTACAATTCAGGTGGTACATTGTACAGACAATACATATTGACAAAACTAATTTAAAATTCAAACAAGAGGAATGAGGAACCTGCTCGCAAGAGCTTACAATCTATGAGAAAATAAAGGAAACACAAAATTTAAAAAATGTGTGTTAAGTACAATGGTCCAGCCACCTTTTATACATATGGGGTTGTACACTTAAAGCTGCATGAGCCGGTCACCAGCCAGTGCCTGTGTATGATAGACAAGAAGTGCATTAGGGTGAAAGGTGTGTGGGGGATACTTCTGAATGAAGGGGCCTCATGACTAAGGTAAAAGTGGGGGCTAGGGAAAGTAGTTAGATTAGGGAACGTTATAGGCCTTTCTAAAAAGTTGTGTTTTCAGGGCTCATTTAAAACTGTGGATGTTGGGAATTGACCTCATTGCCTGGGGTAGTGCACTCCAGAGGACTGATACAGCACGAGAAAAATCTTGGAGACGGCAGTGGGAGGTTCGGATTATGGCGGATGTTAATCTAAGATTGTTGGCAGAACGTAGAGCGTAAGTAGGGTGGTAGACAGACATAAGGGAGGAGATTAAAGTGGTGCAGCACTGTGGAGAGCTTTGTGAGTGTGAGTAAAAAGTTTGCATTTAATTCTGAACAGTATGGGCAACCAGTGTAGTCACTGGCAGAGGGTAGAGGCGTTGGTGTAGCGGTTGGTCAGAAAGATGAGCCTGGCTGCTGCATTGAGGATAGATTGGAGAGGGGAGAGTTTAGTGAGTGGAAGACCGATTAGTAATGAGTTACAGTAGCCAAGATGAGAGTGAATCAGAGAGGAAATGAGAGTTTTGGCTGTTTCCACAGTAAGAAAAGGGCGAATTCTGGAGATGTTTTTGAAGTGAAAGTGACAGGAGAGTGTAAGTGATTGAATATGCAAAGTAAAGGAAATATCTGAATCAAAAATAACCCCAAGACAGCGGGCATGCTGCCTGGAAGTTATGCTAGTGCCACACACTAATATTGAGACATCAGGTTTAGGTAGGTTAGTAGATGGTGGAAAGACAAGGAGCTCAGTTTTAGAGAGATTCAGTTTCACATAGAGAGAGGACATGATGTTAGAGACAGCGGACAGACAATCACTGATGTTTTGTGTTAGAGCAGGGGTGATGTCATGGGAAGAGGCATATAATTGGGTGTCATCAGCGTAGAGTTGGCACTGGAAGCCATATCTACTGATGGTTTGTCCAATAGGGGCTGTGGAGAGAGAAAAGAGAAGCGGACCTAAGACTGATCCCTGAGGAACCCCGATAGCAAGGGGAAGAGGAGAAGAAGAAAAACCGGCAAATGACACACTGAACAAGCGGTCAGAGAGATAGGAAGAAAACCAAGAGAGAGTCGTGTCTTTAAGACCAATAGGGTGGTACACGTTAAGTAGGAGTTGGTGGTCTACAGTGTCAAAGGCTGCAGAGATCCAGAACAATCAGTAGAGAGTATTTTCTGTTAGATTTAGCCGCCAAGAGATCGTAAGGACAGTCTCTGGGGAGTGTAGAGTGCAGAAACCAGATTGTAAGGGGTCAAGAATGGAGTTAGCAGAGAGATAGCGGATAATGCGAGAGTAGACCAAGCGTTCCAGGAGTTTGAAAATGAAGGGGAGTTTAGAAACTGGTCGGTAGTTAGCAGCGCTGGATGGGTCAAGAGCTGTTTTTTTACAGTAATGGGCTTATAATGGCATGTTTAAAAGAGGAGGGAAAGATTCCAGCAGAAAGAGAGAGGTTAAAAATGTTAGTCAGGTGATTAGTGACAGCCGGGGAGAGTGACTGGAGGAGGTGTGAGGGGATAGGGTCACTAGAGCAGGTAGGAGGATGAAAAGAAGAAAGGAGCCTAGAGACTTCTTCTTTTATTGGGTCAAATGCTGACAGTGAAGAAAAGGGAGTGTGGGAGGGAAGGAAATCTATGTTACTAGGGGACTGGGAGATAATATCATGTTGTCAATTTTAACTTTAACCTGTTGCGTTCCTGCGCCGCAATAGTACAGCACACACCGCTTATTCAAGCAAACCTGCGTCGTACTATTGCGGAGCAGGAATAACCGGTCACTATGTGAAATTACATAGTGATAACACAGCGACGGCAGCTGTCATTGACAGCTAACCGTCCCTGTTACCGGCCTTGGGACCAATCAGCATGCCCCATTGCCGGTGATTGCTGTGATTGGTCAGTCTTCAGAGGCTGACCAATCACAGCCGTCTGTGACGTTGTCTACAGGAGAAAGCTCCTGTCACTTTCTCTGATGTCCTCATTTCTGTGAGATCCGTGAGGAGATCAGAGAAAGATATGTAAATAAAAAAACAACAACTTTTTATAAACCCCTTCCTGCAAATGGGCGTATAGTAACGCTCTGAGGATAAAGCGGGCACAGGAGCTGTGCACGCTTCATCTTTAGCGGGTGTTGGCTGTAATATAGAGCCGACATCCCACTGCAGCGGCGGCAATCACAGTTATCTCCGATCGCCGTCGTTTAACCCCTTAAATGCTGCTGTCAATAGCGACAGCGGCATTTAAGTGATTGATACAGAGGGAGGGGGCTCCCTCTGCACCCCATTGGCCCCCCGCAAAAAATTGTGGGGTGCCGATGGTTGCTATGGCAACCAGGAAACGTAGCAATAACTTCCTGTTCAGCCGGGGACGGAAGACTATTAGGTCTTCAGGACCTAATAAACTGACTGTCAGTTGTAAAATGACAGTTACAATACACTGCACTACATACAGTGAAGGAAATAAGTATTTGATCCCTTGCTGATTTTGTAAGTTTGCCCACTGTCAAAGTCATGAACAGTCTAGAATTTTTAGGCTAGGTTAATTTTACCAGTGAGAGATAGATTATATAAAAAAAAAAAAAGAAAATCACATTGTCAAAATGATATATATTTATTTGCATTGTGCACAGAGAAATAAGTATTTGATCCCCTACCAACCATTAAGAGTTCAGCCTCCTCCAGACCAGTTACACGCTCCAAATCAACTTGGTGCCTGCAGTAAAGACAGCTGTCTTACATGGTCACCTGTATAAAAGACTCCTGTCCACAGACTGAATTAATCAGTCTGACACTAACCTCTACAACAAGGGCAAGACCAAAGAGCTTTCTAAGGATGTCAGGGACAAGATAATAGACATGCACAAGGCTGGAATGGGCTACAAAACCATAAGTAAGACGTTGGGTGAGAAGGAGACAACTGTTGGTGCAATAGTAAGAAAATGGAAGACATACAAAATGACTGTCAATCGACATCGATCTGGGGCTCCATGCAAAATCTCACCTCGTGGGGTATCCTTGATCCTGAGGAAGGTGAAAGCTCAGCCGAAAACTACACAGGGGGAACTTGTTAATGATCTCAAGGCAGCTGGGACCACAGTCACCAAGAAAACCATTGGTAACACATTACGCCGTAATGGATTAAAATCCTGCAGTGCCCGCAAGGTCCCCCTGCTCAAGAAGGCACATGTACAGGCCCGTCTGAAGTTTGCAAATGAACATCTGGATGATTCTGAGAGTGATTGGGAGAAGGTTCTGTGGTCAGATGAGACTAAAATTGAGCTCTTTGGCATTAACTCAACTCGCCGTGTTTGGAGGAAGAGAAATGCTGCCTATGACTCAAAGAACACCGTCCCCACTGTCAAGCATGGAGGTGGAAACATTATGTTTTGGGGGTGTTTCTCTGCTAAGGGCACAGGACTACTTCACCGCATCAATGGGAGAATGGATGGAGCCATGTACCGTCAAATCCTGAGTGACAACCTCCTTCCCTCCACCAGGACATTAAAAATGGCTCGTGACTGTGTCTTCCAGCACGACAATGACCCGAAACATACAGCCAAGGCAACAAAGGAGTGGCTCAACAAGAAGCACATTAAGGTCATGGAGTGGCCTAGCCAGTCTCCAGACCTTAATCCCATCGAAAACTTATGGAGGGAGCTGAAGATCCGAGTTGCCAAGCGACAGCCTCGAAATCTTAATGATTTACAGATGATCTGCAAAGAGGAGTGGGCCAAAATTCCATCTAACATGTGTGCAAACCTCATCATCAACTACAAAAACCGTCTGACTGCTGTGCTTGCCAACAAGGGTTTTGCCACCAAGTATTAAGTCTTGTTTGCCAAAGGTATCAAATACTTATTTCTCTGTGCACAATGCAAATAAATATATATAATTTTGACAATGTGATTTTCTGTTTTGTTTTTTTTTATATAATCTATCTCTCACTGGTAAAATTAACCTAGCCTAAAAATTCTAGACTGTTCATGTCTTCGACAGTGGGCAAACTTACAAAATCAGCAAGGGATCAAATACTTATTTCCTTCACTGTAAGTAGTGCAGTATATTGTACAGGGGATCAGAAGATCAGATTTTCAAGTCCCCTAGTAAGTGTAAAAAAAAAAAAAGTTTTAGAAAAATAAATAAATACGTTTTATCTAATAAAAACTAATAATTATTATTCATCTAATAAAAACCCGCCCTGTTTCCTTGATCAAGTCCTTTATAATTAGAAAAAAAAAAAAAAACTATACATAATAGTTATCGCCACATTCGTATCGGCCTGATCTATAAAAATATCACATTATTTATCCCGCACGGTGAACACTGTAAAAAGATAAAATAAAAAACAATGGCAGAAATTAATTTTTTTGTCACGTTCTTTCCAAAAAAATGGAATAAAAAGTGATGAAAAAGCCGCAAGTACCCCAAAATTGTACCAATGAAAACTACAGTTTGTCACGCAAAAAAACAAGCCCTCACTTCACTCCACTGACAAAAAAATAAAAAAGTTATGGCTCTCAGGATAGGGTGACACTAAAACATTTTATTTAGTAAAAAGTGTTTATATTGTGTAAAAGTAGTAAAACATATAAAAACAATATAAATTTGGTATTGCCGTAATCGTATCAAACCGCAGAATAAAGTAAACATGTTGTTTATACTGCACAGAGAACGCTGCTAAAATTTTTAAAAAAACAGTGAGAGAATTTCTGTTTTTTGGTCTCCTTACCTCCCAAAAAATGGAATAAAAACTGATCAAAAAAATCGCATGTAACCCAAAATGATACTCATAAAAACTACAGCTCGTCCCATGAAAATCAAGCACTCACACAGCTCGTCAACGGAAAAATAAAAAGCTATGACTCTGGGAACGCAATAATGCAAAACGACGGCCCAGACTAATTTATATGTGCAGCAGTTCTTCACCTAAAACCCCACGTGATTATTTGCAGCCCCCACTGTTAGACCCTGTAAATGCAGCGGAAACTATGACATTTTGGGGTCTGTGCTAAGTATGGGGCTAGTGCAGAGCTTAGGCAATGCTGGAGTGCGGATATTTTGTACAATACCACAGACGCCCTTTAGAAATGCGACTCCTGCACCCAAAACTCTGGCCTGTGCATAAAGGATTGGTTGAAAGTGTACGTCACTATCCATGGATTATTTTAGTATCCATTTACCTCATTATTACATCATCCTATTATGACCTGATGTTCTCCGCCCAGTTTACATATACCCTGATGTACTCCGCCCAGCTAACATATACCCTGATGTACTCCGCCCAGCTTACATATACCCTGATGTACTACTCACAGCTTACATATACCCTGATGTACTCCGCCCAGCTTACATATACCCTGATGTACTACTCACAGCTTACATATACCCTGATGTACTCCGCCCATCTTACATACACACTGATGTACTCCGCCCAGCTTACATATAGCTTGATGTACTTCACACAGCTTACATATGCCCTGATGTACTCCACACAGCTTACATATGCCCCCACATTATAAACTGAAACACCAGTAAAACACTAAACAAAACTACTACCAATCAACATCTGCGCTCCAAAAGCCAAATAGCGCTCCTTCTAGGCCTGGCAGTGTGTCCAAACAACCACATATGGGGTATTACCGTACTTTGGAGAACGCACTTAACAAATTATGGGGTGTGTGTCTCCAGTGGTACAAGCTGGGCACAACACATTGGGCACTGAAATAGCATATATGTGGGAAATGACAATTTTCAATCTGCAACATCTATTGTGTACTAATTTCTGAAAAAACTGTGGGGTGAAAATGCTCACTAAAACCTCATGATAAAATTCCTTAAAGGGGTGTCGTTTCCCAAATGGGGTCACTTCTCGGGGGTGTTCACTGTACTGGTACCTCAGATCAATGCAACATAGCGTCAAAAAACAATTTTGTAAAATCTCCACTCCAAAAACGAAATTGCGCTTTTTCCCTTTAGACCCTTACCGTGTGTCCAAATAGCAGTTTACAACCTCATATAAGGTATTTCCTTACTCAGGAGGAATTGTGTAACATATTTTGGGGTGTCTCTTCTGCTGTATTCCTTGTGGAAATGAAAAATTATGAGCTAAAACGACATATTATTGGGAAAAAAATATTTTTTTCATTTTCACGTCCCGGTTCTAATAAAATCTATAAAACACCTGAGGTATCAAAATGCTCACTACACCTCTAATTTAATTCTTTGAGGGGTATAATCTCCAAAATGGGATCACACCTGGGGAATTTCTACTGTACTGGTACTTCAGGGGCTCTGCAAATGCGATATGGCCCCCAGAAACCAATTCAGCAAAATCTGGGCTGCAAAATCCAAATGGTGCTCTGTCCCTTCTGAGCCCTGCCGTGGGTCCAAACAGCAGTTTATTACCACATATGGGGTATTGCCGTAATCAAGAGAAATTGCTTTATAAATGTTGGGTTTCTTTTTCTCCTTTACTCCTTGTAATAATTGAAAAATTCTATATTTTTCCAGAAACAAAAGTAGATTTTCATTTTCACAGACTAATTCAAATAAAATTAGCAAAAAAATCTGTTGGGTCAAAATTCTAACTATACCCCTAGATCAATTCCCTGAGGGGTGTGGGGTCATTTATGGTGGGTTTCCACTGTTTTGGCACAACAAGACCTCTTCAAACCTGACATGGTGCCTAAAATACATTCTAATAAAAAGGAGGGCTCAAAATCTAGGTGCTCCTTTGGTTCTAAGGCCTGTGTTCCAGTCTATTACCACACTAGCGCCACATATGGGATATTTCTAGAAACTGCAGAATGTGGGCAATAAATATTGAGTTGCATTTCTTGGGTAAAACCTTCTGTATTACAGAAAAAAATTTTTATAAATTAATTTTCGCAAAAAAAATGAAATTTATAAATTTTACCTCTAATTTGCTTTGTTTCCTGTGAAACGCCTAAAGGGTTAAAACACTTTATGAATGCTGTTTTGAATACTTTGAGGGGTGCAGTTTTCAAAATGGGGTGATTTATGGTGTTTCTAATATATAGGCTCCTCAAAGCCACTTCAGAACTGAACTCGTCCCTGAAAATATAGCCTTTTGAAATTTTCTTGAAAATGTGAGAAATTGTGCTGCTAAAGTTCTAAGCCTTGTAACGTCCTAGAAAAATACAAGGATGTTCAAAAAATTATGCCAACATAAAGTAGACATATGGAATATGTGAAATAGTAACTTTTTGTGTGGTATTACTATCTGTTTTACAAGCAGATACGTTTAAAATGAGAAAAATCATAATTTTTGCAAATTTTCAAAAAATGTTGGTGTTTCTCACAAATAAGCAATGAATTTATCGACCAAATTTTTCCACTACGATAAAGTACAATATGTCACTAGAAAACAATCTCAGAATCACTTGGATACATCAAAGCATTCCTAAGTTAATACCACATAAAGTGAAACATGTCAGATTTGAAAAAAATGGGTCTGGTCCTGAAGACCAAAATTAGCTTGGTCCTCAAGGGGTTAAAATAAGTGGCCAGGTTTTCAGCACTGAGATCTGTGATTGGTGTCTGTACTTTAGGACTAAGGAGGGAATGAAAAGTATCAAAGAGGCGTTTTGGATTATTAGATAGTGAAATAGACTTGTTTGGCTCTGTGAAGGGCAGAGTTTTAAATTCTCAGCATAGATTTGTAATGATGGAAATCTGCTGACAAGTGCGATTTTCTCAACAGATGTTTGGCACATCTGGAGCATCACTGAACAAAGCGGGATTGAGGTGTGTGCCAGGGTTGTGGACGTCTTTGCCAGGAGGTTCGGATTGTAGGGGTGGCTGTTTCATCCAAAGCATTTTTAAGAGTGTTAGGCTGGATTCACACGACCATGTTACGTCCGTAATGGACGGAACGTATTTCGCCTGCTAATCCCGGACCGAACACACTGCAGGGAGCCGGGCTCCTAGCATCATAGTTATGTACGATGCTAGGAGTCCCTGCCTCGCTGCAGGACAACCGTCCCGTACTGTAATAATGTTTTCAATACGGGACAGTTGTCCTGCAGCGAGGCAGGGACTCCTAGCATCGTATATAACTATGATGCTAGGAGCCCGGCTCCCTGCAGTGTGTTCGGTCCGGGACTTCCGGCCGAAATACGTTCCGTCCATTACGGAAGTAACATGGTCGTGTGAATCCAGCCTGATTGTAAAGTTTGGCGGCTAGATTGGGACAGGAGAGGGAAGAGATAGGGAACAATGCGGACTGTAGACTGTCTATGAGTTTCTGAGTATTAATGGCATGTAGAATTCTGTATGTCTGATACATAGGCATGTCCTGTTGAGGCAGATCATTTTTTATAGTAAAGGAGTGGGAGAGGAGAATTATTAAAGTCAGAAACTGAGCAGAGAGGGAAGAAGACCAGGTCAAGTGAATGACCGTCTTCATGTGTGGGAGAGATAGTAAGTAGTGACAGACCTAGGGAGAAGGTTAAAGATAGAAACTGGGAGGCAGATGAGGAGATTGGGTTATCAATGGGGATGTTAAAGTCACCCATGATGAGAGTTGGTGTTTCAGATGATAGAAACTGTGGAAGCCAGGCAGCAAAATGATCCGGGAATTGACAGGGGAGCCCAGGGGGCGGTAGACAATGGAGGGAGAATGGGCAAAAGAGTTTCAGGGTGTGGACCAAAAGAGGGAGATGTGTGTGAGGGGACAGGGGGAATGAACTTGAATATAGCTTTCTTGAAAAAGATTCCGTATAACTTGTTATTTACTCCTTTAAACCTCTACGCATTCTGGATTTAGGAGTCCAGTGGGCAGTGCAACTCAGTGATTGACAGCTATCTTTGTATACACACTCATGAGGAAAGACAGTCAATCAAACAGTCAATCAATCAATCAGAAGGACCGCCTATTTCAGTCCAAAGTCCAGAATAAGCAGAGATTTAAATTAATAAATAAAAAAGTTATGCTGAATCAATGAATTGCAATTTCAATGTGACAGGTTCCCTTTAAATCCTGAAATTTTAAATGGTAATTTGCCTGAGTTTCTAATCTGACATATGATTAAACCCTTTTAGAAAAAAAGAAATCCCTTTGTTTTATGAACTAAACCTCATTATTTCATGTGGACCACATGACAAAACTTCCAATGCTGAGAATGACTTTCTGACTCTTCCAGACATCTGAAGATAAAGATTGTTTTAAAGCAAGATCAGCGTTAATAAACACAGCATTAAACAAATATTAACCCTTTCCCGCTGCAGTCATTTTTGAGATTTTCACTTTTGTTTATTTCCTCTCCACCTTCCAAAAGCCATAACGTTTTTATTTTTCCATCACTATTTCCATATGAGGGCTTATTTTTTTGCGGGCCGAGTTGTAGATTTCAACATTTTATGATGTAGTTGGAAACTGGAAAAAAAATATTAGTGGGGTGGAATCGGAAAAAAACAGTGATTCTACAATTTTTCTTTTTACGACGTTCACCTTGCAGTAAAATGGCATCCTCTATTTTGCTGGTCAATACGATTACAGTGATACCAAATTTATACAGTTTTTTTTTCGGTTTTACTAGGAAAAATCTGATTGTTAAAATTAAAATGTGAGTTTTGTCGCCATATTCTGAGAGCCATAACTTTTATATTTTACCGTTGATTGAGCGGTATGAGGGCTTATGTTTTGTGGGTTGAGCTGTAGTTTCTATTGGTACCATTTTGAGGTATGCGAGACTTTGTAATCTTTTTATTTCATTTTTTTGTGGGAGATAAAGTGACAAAAAAAAGCGATTCTGGCGTGTTTTATTATTATTTTATTTTACGGCATTCACCGTGCCTACTAAATAATGACATATTGCAATAGTTCAGACTTTTACAGACGCGTCAATACCAGTTATGTTAAAAATAAAATACATTGTGCTTGAGGGAAAATGTGAAAAGCTTTTGTTTTTTTACTTTTATTTATTTATTTTTCCTATTTATTAAAAAAACCTTTATTTTACTTATCCCCCTAGGGGACTTGAACCAGCGATCGCTTGCATGATCTAGTGCAACACTAATGTATTGCAGCATATCATGATACTGACTCTCTCTTATGAAGCCCTTCATCTTGCAGGGCTTCATAGGAATACAAAGATGGCAGACCTTTGGGCCTTCATCAGGCCCCCGGGCTGCCATGTCAACCAACGGCACCCCGCGATCACATGGTGGGGTAGCCGTTGCAACGTTACAAGGGCCGCCCCATTTCTAGTAATTTAAATGCAACGGTCGCTATTGACCGAGGCATTTAACAGGTTAAACCCTTTAACCCTGAAGTGTAGGCTGTAACACACAGCCGAGATGCTCGTTCTATGGAACGGGCTCAGCCCATGAACCCGCTCCATACTCCCTTATCTGTCGTGTACTGCATATATACGGGAAGGGGTTAAACCATTCTTATCCTGCCCAGATACAAACCTAACAGAACTACAAACTATGGTAACATTATTTTGTTGTTACTAATGCCATTTTCTTTTTACAATAAGGGCATGTCCCCACGTGGCGGATTTCCTCCGCAAGTGTCCGCATCAATGCCGCACAGAATCTGCGTTGCAGATTCTGCTGCGGATCTGCACAAAATGTGCAGTAAATTGATGCGGACTAGCTGCTGCGGACTGCGGGAAAAGTGCTTCCCTTCTCCCTATCAGTGCCGGATAGAGAGAAGGGACAGCACTTTCCCTAGTGAAAGTAAACGAATTTCATACTTACCGGCCGTTGTCTTGGTGACGCGTCCCTCTTTCGGCATCCAGCCCGACCTCCCTGGATGACGCGCCAGTCCATGTGACCGCTGCAGCCTGTGCTTGGCCTGTGATTGGCTGCAGCCGTCACTTAGACTGAAACGTCATCCTGGGAGGCCGGACTGGAGACAGAAGCAGGGAGTTCTCGGTAAGTATGAACGTATATTTTTTTACAGGTTGCTGTATATTGTGATCGGTAGTCACTATCCAGGGTGCAGAAACAGTTACTGCCGATCGCTTAACTCTTTCAGCACCCTGGACAGTGACTATTTACAGACGTCTCCTAGCAACGCTCCCGTCATTACGGGAGCCCCATTGACTTCCTCAGTCTGGCTGTAGACCTAGAAATACATAGGTCCAGCCAGAATGAAGAAATGTCATGGCAAAAAAGCAAGACGCATCCGCAGCACACATAACATGTGCATGACAGCTGCGGACTTCATTGCGGAACTTAGAATCTCCATTGAAGTCAATGGAGAAATTCCGCCATGAGTCCGCCACTGCTCCGCAACAGACAGAGCATGCTGCGGACACCAAATTCCGCTCCGCAGCCTATGCTCCGCAGCGGAATGTTACGCATCGTCTAAACGAACACTTCTAAATAGAAGTGGAAGTCAATGCAGAAACGGCTCCGCTGCGGATTAACGCTGCGGAGTGTCCGCAGCGGAATTTAAGTGAAATTCCGCCACGTGTGAACCCAGCCTAAAGGTATGTGCACACGGCTTATTTTCAGCCGTTTTTTTCGGGCCGTAAACGGCCTAAAAATGGCCGACAAATCGGAAGCACTACGCCTCCAAACATCTGCCAATTGATTTCAATGAGAAATATGGCGTTCTGTTCTGACGCGCCATGAAAAAGAAGTGCATGTCACTTCTTGAGCTGATTTTGGAGCAGTTTTTCATTGACTATAGAAAAACAGCTCCAAAAACGGCCGTAAAAAACAGCTCCGTAGTTTGACATTTTTGCTGTGAACATAGCCTGATTATTAGAAATTTAGATAAAATGAACCATGGGGTCATTCCAAACCAAATTCTTCTACAGGGAGTATGACTCAAGGATCAGACTACATTGGGTTTGTTTTTAGTCTGCGACTATAAAAACATATTCCACAAGTGGACGCAAAACCATAGGAGGTTTTTAAATAACACAAATTTAGCTTGCCTCATTTTTGCGAGCTATAAAACAAACAAAAAAAATAAGTTGTGAATGTTAACCTTTATTAATGAGAATATAAATTAAGAATTTATCCTTTAACTGGCTTCAAGCAAAATCACATAATGCCATTTAGGTCTCATTCAGACAGCAGTTTTTTTTCAGTATTTTGCTTTAGTATTTGAGCATTTCAGTGAAATACAGACCTAAATATTCCTGTGTGAATGAGGCCTTACCCTGAACATTTTCCATCAGGTCCAGAATGGAACTGCAGCCGCAAGTTCCTGTAATGATGCACAGTACAAAGTTGTTAAAATTCTATTTGTGGTGTCTATATATCAAGGTAAGAAGATCCTGAATGTGACTCTGTAGATTTACCAGCAGTCTACAGCATATCACAGATAAATCATCAAGATTTCACAAGTTAAGCAAAAAGGTAAACTTAGCTCTGCTTTATCTGTTTTTGGTATCAATATAAAACAAATAGCATCAGCAAACTTTGTGACATGCAGTATATGTTGAGATACATAAAAAAATAATAAAAATGAAAACAGTGGTCTTGTCTAGAGATGAGCGAACCGGGACAACCGAACCCGGTTTCGGTCCGAACTTCCGGAAAAGTTCGGTTCGCAGCGAATCCGAACTTCACCGGGTTCGGCCGAATCCGTTTTGACCGAACCCGGTCAAAAATATGATACAAATCGGCAGCCACTTATCTCTATCAATCACTGATAGAGTAAAGAGGCTGCTGATTAAAAATAAAATAAAAAGCATTTCATACGTACCTGGTCGTTGTCTTGGTGACGAGTCCCTCTTCTTCCTCCAGTCCGACCTTCTTTTCTGACGCGGCAGCCTGTGATTGGCTGCAGAGGCCTCTGCAGCCTGTGATTGGCTGCAGCGCTCACATGGGCTGCATCGTCATCAAGGAATGTCGGGCCGGATGTCGAGAGGGACGCGTCACCAAGGCAACGGCCAGGAGACTGGACTGGAGGAAGCAGGGAGTTCCCAGTAAGTATGAACGTCTTTTTTTTTTTTTACAGGTACTCTATATTGTGATTGGTAGTCACTGTCCAGGGTGCTGAAACAGTTACTGCCGATCAGTTAACTCTTTCAGCACCCTGGAGAGTGACTATTTACTGACGTCGCCTAGCAACGCTGCCGTAATGACGGGTGCATACATGTAGCCACCCGTCATTACGGGGCCTCATGCACACGACCGTAAAAACACCCGTTATTACGGGTCGTAATTACGACCCGAAATAGCGGGCCCATAGACTTCTGTTAGCCACGGGTACCTTCCCGTTTTCTCACGGTAAGGTGCCCGTGCCGTTAAAAAGATAGAACATGTTCTATTTTTTTATTTTACGGGCCGTGCTCGTAATTACGACTCGTAATTACGAGCACGGCCGGCCACGGGCAGCCGGCCGCTTTTGCGAGCCGTGCTGTCATTATAAGGGTATGTTCACACGACAGCGTCCGTTACGGCTGAAATTGCGGGGATGTTTCCGCCTGAAAACATCCCCGTAATTTCAGCCGTTACGGCATGTGCAGGCGCTTGAACGCCGCGTCCATTACGGACGTAATTGGCACTGCTATTCATTGGAGTCAATGAATAACGGCTCCAACTACGGCCAAAGAAGTGACATGTCACTTCTTTGACGCGGGCGTCTATTTACGCGCCGTCATTTGATAGCGGCGCGTAAATATACGCCTCGTGTAAACAGACAAACGTCTGCCCATTGCTTTCAATGGGCAGATGTTTGTCAGCGCTATCGAGGCGCTATTTTCGGACGTAATTCGGGGCAAAAACGCCCGAATTACGTCCGTAATTAGTGCGTGTGAACATACCCTAAGTGTGTGTTCACACGCACTAATTACGGACGTAATTCGGGCGTTTTTGCCCCGAATTACGCCCGAAAATAGCCATAATTGGAGCCGTTATTCATTGACTCCAATGTTCTATTTTTTTAACGGCACGGGCACCTTCCCGTGAGAAAACGGGAAGGTACCCGTGGGTAACAGAAGTCTATGAGCCCGTTATTGCGGGTCATAATTACGACCCGCAATAACGGGTGTTTTTACGGTCGTGTGCATAAAGGGAGCACGGCTTGGAAAAACGACCGGCTGCCTGTGGCCGGCCGTGCTCATCTCCTGAAATACTCTGTGCTGCCTTAAACTCTGTGGACAGGTCAGGATCCTGTTTCTTTTAAATGCTGCTAGGGAACCCGCTCGATCCACTATATAAGGCTGCGCTACAGTGCAGCATTTAAAAGAAACAGGATCCTGACCTGTCCACAGAGTTTAAGGCAGCACAGAGTATTTCAGGAGATGAGCGTGCAGATTCAGTGCTGCTGTGAACTCTGCTCTTACCATTACGTAGCTCTCAGTCTGTTACCTCTCCTCCACTACTGTCCTCAATAACACCTTCATGATTGGCAAGTCACCACGTAACGGTAAGAGCAGAGTTCACAGCAGCACAGAGTATTTCAGGAGATGAGCGTGCAGATCTTGTGCGCGGTGGTGACTTGCCAATCATGTGAAGGTGTTCTTGAGGACAGGAGTGGAGGAGAGGTAACAGACTGAGAGCTACGTAATGGTAAGAGCAGAGTTCACAGCAGCAATGAATCTGCATGCTCATCTCATGAAATGCTCTGTGCTGCCTTAAACTCTATGGACAGGTCAGGATCCTGTTTCTTTTAAATGCTGCACTATAGCGCAGCCTTATATAGTGGATCGAGCGGGTTCCCCAGCAGCATTTAAAAGAAACAGTGTGTGTGTTTGGGTATGTGTCTTTGTCTGTTTTTGTTTTTATATGTGTGTTTGTGTATATGTGTGTTTATGTGTGTTTGTGTATATATGGGTGTGTTTGTGTATATGTGTTTGTGTATATGTTTGTGTATATGTGTGTGTATATATGGGTGTATGTGTATATGTTTGTGTGTAGATGTTTGTGTGTGTGTGTTTTTGTATATGTGTGTTTGTGTATATGTGTGTATATGGGTGTGTGTTTATGTGTGTTTGTGTATATATGGGTGTGTTTATGTATATGTGTTTGTGTATATGTGTGTGTATATATGGGTGTATTTGTGTATATGTTTGTGTGTGTGTGTTTTTGTATATGTGTGTGTTTGTGTATATGTGTGAATATGGGTGTGTGTTTATGTGTGTGTGTTTGTGTATATATGGGTGTGTTTGTTTATATGTGTGTATTTGTGAATATGTGTGTTTGTGTATATGTGTGTGTTTGTGTATGGTTGTTTGTTTGTGTGTGCGTGTATATATGTGTGTAGGTGAGTAGAAGTATTGGTATTGTTCACATTGATAACTGTTTTTTTATGTTGTTGCAGATTTTGATGTACCGATTGGACTACATCTTCGATTCGTTGGACTACTGCGTAGATCTACGTTTTTTCAAATTTTAATAAAATGGTTAACGAGGGTTTTGTTGGGGATTTCTTATTTCAATAAAAAAGAATTGTCTTTGTGGTTTTTTTTAAACTTTATTAGTGCCTAGATAATGACAGTTGGCTGATTGACAGCATCCATTATTAAGGCGGTACTTAGTGTTAGCCGGTGCAGAGGCTATCACTAACCACCCATTATTACCCCGGTACCCACCACCACCAGGAGTGTCGGGAAGAGCTTGGTACGATCCAGTACCCGACCATCTGTTGTGATGGTCGGGTACTGGGGCGGCCGTAGGCTGGTATTATGAGGCTGGGAAGGGCCAAAAACAGTGGACCTTCCCACCCTTGTAATGCTAGGCTGCTGCTGCTGTGTTGTATCGGGCTGGTTATAAAAATGGGGGGGACCCCACGTCGTTTTGTTTTTTTTAATTTAACAAATTTAACAATAGATGTTGGGTCCCCCACATTTTTAATAACCAGCCATATACAAGGCCTGCAGCAGTCTGGCATTACATGGGTGGGAAGGGCCACTGGTTTTGTCCATTCCCAGGCTAATAACACTGTGTTGTATGTGGCTGGTTATGATAAATTGGGTGGAACCCCATGTCTTTTTTAAAAAAAAAAAAATAAATAAAAATAATTTAAAAAAATGACGTGGGGGTCCCCCCACTTTTATAACCAGCCAGATACAACACAGCAGCAGCAGCCTAGCATTACAAGGGTGGGAAGGTCCACTGTTTTTGGCCCTTCCCAGCCTCATAATACCAGCCTGCGGCCGCCCCAGAGCCCGACCATCACAACAGATGGTCGGGTACTGGATCTTACCTGGCTCTTCCCGGCACCCCTGGTGGTGGTGGGTACCGGGGTAATAATGGTGGTTAGTGTTAGCCTCTGCACCGGCTAACACTAAGCCTTGCCTTAGTAATGGATGTTGTCACTCAGACAGCGGCCTTTACTAAAGTGGTAGTAATAAAATTTGAAAAGAAAAAGACAAAGATATAGATAAAATATTTTATTGAAATAAAGCACCCCCAACACAACCCTCATTAACCATTTTATTGTAGAAAAAAAAACGTCATCAAAGTAGTCCTCGAAACCGACGTAGTCCAAACACCAAACCTGTAAAAAAAATAAAAATATGAAATAAAACATGTTGTAGGCTTAGATTCAGTTTAATGTGTGATACTGACTGTTATACCATGTATAGAAGCCTGCCGCGAAGTTGACTTAGATACAGGGCGCCAGCAGACAGTATCATACATGGCCATACAGACATAGATACAAACAAACATACATGCAAACATACATACATATATACAAACATACAAGCATGCACATATATACATGCAAACATACACACATATATGCAAACTATCATACATACATGCATACACACACACATGAAAACATACATACATACAAAAAAACATGCAAAGATACATACATACTTATATACAAGCATGCACAAATATACATGCAAACATAAATACATGCAAACATAATTACATGCATTCACATATATATATATATATAAACATACATGCAAACATACATGCAAAAATAAAAACATGCAAACATACATACATACATGACAACATACATACATACATACATGCAAACATACATACATACATGCAAATATATACATGCAAATATACATTCAAACATGCACATATATACATACATGCCAACATACATGCAAACATACATGCACATATATACATACATACATGACAACATACATACATGACAACATACATACATACATGCAAACATACATTCATGCAAACATACATACATACATACATACATGCAAATATATACATGCAAATAAACATACAAACATGCACATATATACATACATGCCAACATACATGCAAACATACATGCACATATATACATACATACATGACAACATACATACATACATACATGCAAACATACATACATACATGCAAACATACATAAATGCAAACATACATACAAACATACATTCATGCAAACATACATGCATGCAAATATATACATGCAAATATACATACACACATGCACATATATACATACATGCCAACAAACATACATACATGACAACATACATACATGCAAACATACATACATGCAAACATACACACATGCAAACATACATACATACATGCAAATATACATACAAACATGCACATATATACATACATGCCAACATACATGCAAACATACATGCACATATATACATACATGACAACATACATACATACATACATACATGACAACATACATATATGCAAACATACATTCATGCAAACATACATACATGCAAACATACATACATACATACAAACATACATTCATGCAAACATACATACATGCAAACATACATACATGCAAATATATACATGCAAATATACATACACACATGCACATATATACATACATGCCAACATACATGCAAACATACATGCACATATATACATACATACATGACAACATACATACATGCCCAAAAAAATAAATAATACGTTCATACTTACTTTCCTCCTGTCCGGCCTCCAGCGATGACGTTTCATCCATGTCGCCGCTGCAGCCTGTGATTGGCTGCAGAGGCGGTTACGTGGGATGAAGCGTCATCCTGACGTGCGTGACCGCCACTACAGCCTGTGATTGGCTGCAGCGGCGAAAGGGATGAAACGTCATCGCTGGAGGCCGGACAGGAGGAAAGTAAGTACGAACATATTATTTTTATTTTTTTATTACATTAAAATGTTATTTTCCGCGCGCCGAGCATGTACTGTCAAGGTTGCTGAAAAAGTTAGTGCAGCCCATTAACTCTATCAGCACCCTGGACAGTAGCATGCTCGGCGCACGGAAGTGACAGGTTCGGTCCGAACTAGTTCGGTCCGAATCGAACTTTTTTGTGAAATTCGGCGAACTAGCCGAACCGAACTTTTGAAAAGTTTGCTCATCTCTAGTCTTGTCCACAGCAACCTATGATGCATTTTTTTTTTGCTGTGTTATGATTGCCTCTTACAGAATATTCCTAAATATTTGTAGGGGAAAAAAATATGTTTTTTAATTCATTGTTTTTAATATGTTGAAATTTAAATAAAAACGTATCTACTGTGATACTCATATATCGTGACACCTCTCTAAAAGACCACATATTTGAGAAGACCATGTCCTTATCCAGACCAGATTTCTTGTGACAGATTTAAGTTCCACAATATATTATATATACCTGCCATTTTCTTTAAAAAGACCACCCCCTTAGAATACCACTTTTCAATGCAAATTTGGGTTGTTCATCTCAAAGAGGTTTCTGTATATTATAATACAATTTAAAGAGAGCTGTAGTTGTAAAAATATCTGCTTGCGTACGAGAAATAAATTGATAACGTTTCACTTAACACAACCGGTACATAGATGTATAGCGTGCATAGCATGCAAAAAAGTTCCACAATGAGCAAAAACGTGTGGTCAATAAATTGTATGTCATCATCACCATCACCACAATATTTAAGTGAAACTCTTTTTTTTTTTTTTTCACTAAGTGTCAGCTATAGGACCAAATAATGTAGATACTCAATAACAGATAATAGGATCCCTTTTCCTCCATTATAGTTTGCTAGACATGATAATACATAATTTGTCACATTTAAATGTTTCAGATCATCGAACTAATTTTAACATAAGATAAAGATAACACGAGTAATCACAAACTGCAGCATTAAATGATCATTCTATTTATTGAGGATAAAAATTCATTCTAAACCTATATCACCCATGTGAAAAACTCTTGACTGTAAGGGCATGACCAGACGTGGCGTATTTCTTCCACCACTGTCCGCATCAATGCCGCACATAATCTGCGTTGCATATTCTGTTGTGGCTCTGCCTAAAATGGGCATTAAATTGATACGTACTTCCCTTCTCTCTATCAGTGCAGGATAGAGAGAAGGGACCGCCCTTTCCCTAGTAAAAGTAAAAGAAATTCATACTTACCCGGCCGTTGTCTTGGTGACGCGTCCCTCTTTCAACATCCAGCCCGACCTCCCTGGATGACGCGGCAGTCCATGTGACCGCTGCAGCCTGTGATTGGCTGCAGCCGTCACTTGGACTGAAACGTCATCCCGGGAGGCCAGACTGGAGGAAGAAGACAGGAGTTCTCGTAAGTAGGAACTTCTATTATTTTTACAGGTTGATGTATATTGTGATCGGAAGTCACTGTCCAGGGTGCTGAAACAGTTACTGCCGATCGTTTAACTCTTTCAGAACCCTGGACAGTGACTATCTCCTGACGTTGCCTAGCAACGCTCCCGTAATTAAGGGTGCACACACACGTAGTCACCCGTAATTACGGGAGCCCCATTGACTTCTATGGGCCTGCCCGTGCCATAATAACGGCCCGTGATTACGGACGTTTTTACGTGCATGGGGCGTCAGTCTGGCTATAGACCTAGAAATACATAGGTCCAGCCAGAATGAAGAAATATCATGTTCGTAAAACAAATACGCTACGCAACACACATAACATGTGCGGACTTCATTGCGGAATTTTGACTCTCCATTGAAGTCAATGGAGAAATTCCACAATGAGTCCGCAAAAGGTCCGCTACACGTCCGCAACAACCGGTGTATGCTGCGGACACCAAATTCCACACCGCAGCCTATGGTCCGCACCAGAGTTTTCCGCAAGGTGTAAACTAACCTCACTAAAAAGCTGTGGAAAGCAATGGAGAAACGTGTACACTGCGGATTTCCGCAGCGGACTGTCCACAGCGGAATTCCAGAGCTATTCCGCCACGTCTGGTCATGCCCTAACAATTGCAATCAAACTTTTGCGATAACTTGCGATGAGTCTTTTACATTGTTGTGGAGAAATTTTGTCCCACTCATCTCTGCAAAATTGTATTAATTCAACTTCATTGGAGGGTTTTCAAGCATGAACTGCCCATTTTACCCCTTCCTTCTGCAGCCATTTTGCAGATTTTAATTTTCTTTTTTTCCTCCCCACCTTCCAAAAGCCATAACTTTTTTGATTTCCCGTCGATATAGTCCTATGAGGGCTTGATTTTTGCATGATGAGTTGTAGTTTTTAGTAGCACCATTTATTTTGCCATATAATGCACTAGGAAATGGGAAAAAAATATTTGTGGGGTAGAAAATTAAAAAAACAGCGATTCCTCCATTGTTTTTTTGCGCTTCGTTTTTACGGAATTCACTGTGCAATTAAAATAACATGTTAGCTTTATTCTGTGGGTCAATACAATTATGGCAATACCAAATATATATAGTTACTTCTATATTTTATTACTTTTGCAAGTAAAAATCTAAGTGTAAAAAATAAAATTTCTTTTGTGTTGCCAAATTCTGAGAGCCATAATTTTTTTTATTTTTCCGTTTATTAAGTAGTTTGAGGGCTTATTTTTTGCGGGATAAGCTGTAGTTTTTAAAGATAACATTTTGGGGTACTAGCGACGTTTTGATCACTTTTTATTTGATTTTGTTGTAGGAGATGAGGTGACCAAAAAAGAGCGATTATGGCGTTTATTTTGTATTTTTTTTACGGCGTACACCATGTGGGTTAAATAATGATATATTGTAATAGTTCAGACTTTTATGGACACGGTGATGCCAATTATGTTTATTTATTGATTTATTTTCACTATGCTCTAGGGGGAAATTGGGAATAGGGTTTTCTTTTTAACTTTTCATTTTTTTTTTTTTTACATAAAAAATCTCTTTATTTTACTAATTATTACTTTTTTTATTAGTCCCCCTACGGGACTTTAACCAGCGAAAATTAGATCGCTTGCACTACATACTGCAATACTAATGTATTGCAGTATATCGTGATTCTGACAGACTTCTATTAAGCCCTTCCGGAGGCAGCACTTAATAGGAGCACAAAGATGGCGGACCCGAGGGCCTTCATTAGGCCCCCAGGCAGCCATAGCAATCATCGCAACCCCGCGATTGCATTGCGGGGGGCGCGATGAGCTGCTAGAGCGGGTCGCCCCCTTCTTTCTAACGATTTAAATGCCACGGTCGCTTTTGACCGTGGCATTTAACGAGTTAAACGAGCGGGATCGCGCTCGAGTGCGATCACACTCGTTACTCTGAAGTGTCGGCTGTAACATACAGCCAACATTTGAATGCTTAATTGCTTAATTTCTTATGCATATTTATTAAAAGTAATAATGTAAATACTCAGATGGCAGAGCGTTGTTAATCCAACGTTTTTGTTAGAAGGGTAACTTGACGATAAGATACAGGGAGTACCGCTTCTAAGACCTCTGGGACTTTGCACTGTGAGGAGGAGAAGAGAGTGAACGAGCGGCAGAAAGCTCGGCTGTCACTCGGATCACATCCATGGGAGCCGTGCGAAAGGGAGAACGGCCGAAAATAGGACATGCTCCATTTTTTTGATGGCCAGTCAAAAAATCGGCCGTGTGAATAGCCCCATTTGAGGTCTATGATTCCTACTGCGGCCGTGTGGCGTCCGTTCAAAAAATGTCCGTCACACGGCCCAGAATCCCTGTCGGGAAACAGTCTTAGGTAAATTTGGTAGAATCACTCCATGAGCCCGTTCCATACTTCCCCTACTCGACTTTGGCGTATGGATACGTCAAATGTCGGGAAGGGGTTAAGGTCTTGGCCAGCATTTAAAGGGTAACTAAACATTCAACAAACTTATGTCATGTCATAGTGACTTTGTCTGAAGTTTTGATCGGTGGGGGTCCGAGCACTGGGACCTCCACCAATCGCTAAAATGAAGCGGCAGAAGCGCTCGTGTGAGTGCTGAGCCGCTTCGTTTCTGTTCGGCTTTTTACGGAAATCGATGTAGTAGTGTACAGACTTAATAGAAAGTGTATGGGCCCGTACTCCGCTACATCGTCTTTCCGCTTTAAATGGGATTCAAGTATGAGGGAAGGGAAGAGGGAAAAGGGTGTGATCTGATTAATATTTAACTTTTATTGATATACATTAAGAAAATGAATTTTTATTGATATACATATAAAGAATTGAACTTAAAAATCTGTTGGTGCAAAAGGTATGTGTGAGTGACCCCCAAACTCACATACCTGAGGCCATGTAAATGTTTGTAAATTGTGAATGCTATCAAAAAATGTTCAGACAAAGACCACATATGGTAATATGTTTGCAAAATGGCAAGCATATGATCTCAAATTGCGTGGGTGCAAAAATGAGAGCGATGGTAGCTTGTAGCACTACCAAGCGGCTACACTGCGGTGAAGTCTGAACATGAGCCTACACACTGCGCCCTTGCGCTGAATCCCCTGTGTACCAGAGCTAAAGCACCAACCACAGCCAGGATTGTACTGCCGTGATTTGCTAAAGACCATAGGAATTGATACTGTTGTATCGAGGCTGTATAGTGTTCAATTAAATTGTAAGTCAATTGCGATGTAGAGTTAACAGATGCATAAATCTGTGCACGACTTAGAATGGTTAGAGCCAATAGTGATACACCTGCAGAGCGTGACCGTGCAGTGGATCAGGGCAATTGTACTACCGCACTGCCGTACATTACTGCCGTGGATAGTCTAAACAGTCAACAGACAGCTGCACTCTCACGCCGCCGCCTCTGTGTGACAGAGCAGCAGCGTGGAGAACAGCCGTTATACTCTGCTGTGCCCGCGTCCAGCTGTCAAGGAGACGCGGCACAAACAGCGTGCAGGAGTATAACTCCACTGTGAGTGGACTTGGGCTCAACGTCCAGCCCTGACCCGTAAGTAAATGGGGTAGGCAGTAGTGGAGGAGCCGCACGGCAAGTGCACCAGCAGTCAGATTAAACCGTGACGGCTGGATAGAACAACACACCCAGCCGCTCGTGTTGGCAGCAGAGTGTGCTGCACTAACAGCACTGTCATGCTGTAAGCTGTCAGCCGGCTGATCTCAGCCAAGTATAGGAACAGTGATAGATTCACGATCAATAGGCCTGAATGTGGCAACTAAGCCATGTATTGCACCAAGGAAATTATTAAAATGATAGAGCACCCGACGCGCGTTTCGCCAGCATTCTGGCTTCTTCTAGCGGCGTGAGATTGCAGCTGTCTGTTGACTGTTTAGACTATCCATGGCAGTAATGTACGGCAGTACAATTGCCCTGATCTACTGCACGGTCACGCTCTGCAGGTGTATCACTATTGGCTCTAACCATTCTAAGTCGTGCACAGATTTATGCATCTGTTAACTCTACATCGCAATTGACTTACAATTTAATTGAACACTATACAGCCTCGATACAACAGTATCAATTCCTATGGTCTTTAGCAAATCACGGCAGTACAATCCTGGCTGTGGTTGGTGCTTTAGCTCTGGTACACAGGGGATTCAGCGCAAGGGCGCAGTGTGTAGGCTCATGTTCAGACTTCACCGCAGTGTAGCCGCTTGGTAGTGCTACAAGCTACCATCGCTCTCATTTTTGCACCCACGCAATTTGAGATCATATGCTTGCCATTTTGCAAGCATATTACCATATGTGGTCTTTGTCTGAACATTTTTTGATAGCATTCACAATTTACAAACATTTACATGGCCTCAGGTATGTGAGTTTGGGGGTCACTCACACATACCTTTTGCACCAACAGATTTTTAAGTTCAATTCTTTATATGTATATCAATAAAAATTCATTTTCTTAATGTATATCAATAAAAGTTAAATATTAATCAGATCACACCCTTTTCCCTCTTCCCTTCCCTCATACTTATAGTTATACTGGGTGGTGTACACCAATGTGATCTGCGATTACACTGTGTGATAGGTGGTCTTCCACATATTGCCAAATGGGATTCAAGTCATGGGCGTAACTAGAGTCCTATGGGCCCCAGGGCAAATTTTTCAATAAAACCACCATATTGTCACTGAATAATATCTCATACCATTACCACATATTACTACCACCTAGTGAATGAATAATACTACCATAGTGTTACTTAATAATATTGCCACACCATAACCACACATTACCACAACATAGTGACTGAATAATACTACCATACTGTTACTGAATAAAAACCAATAGACAAAGACCAATATTACCATTATGCAGTGACCATATCATGGTGGATACCAGTTCTACACAGGCGATCTCCAGACTATAAGTGAATACGGTAAAGTTTCATCCAGTGACTCACATGTGACGTTGCCTCTGATTCCCTTTCCTCATCCTTATCCAGGCCAAACTGTCAAGAGGACTTCTTCTTGTCACAACTTGTCTCTGTAGAATTTACCGCACAAAAATCTTTGGCTTCTTGATTTTTCAGCATTCTCCCCACCTTTTCCCAAACAGTAATAGTTGCCTCTTTTGGATCCGCACTGTAATAGAGCTCCTCTTAGTGCCCAACTCAGTAATAATGCCCCCCAAACCGTAAAAGAGCCAACACTCAGTATTAGTGTCCCCCTTTGTGCCTCCACACTATAGTATTCCTATTTTGTGCCCCCATATAGTAGTTGTACTCTTTTGTAACCAATATAGTAGTTTAATGCCTCTATATAGTAGTTAGGTACCCCCATATAGTAGATAGGTGCCCCTATATAGCAGTTTGGTGCCACATATAATAGTTAGAACCCCATATAGTAGTTAGACCTCATATAAAAGTTTGGCCCCATATAGTAATTTGGCCCTCATATAGTAGATAGGGCCCCATATAATATTTAGGCCCACAATATAGTAGATATGTGCCCTAATATAGTAGATAGGTAACCCAATAAAGTACTTAGGTCCCCATATAGTAGGTAGGTGCCTCCACATAGTAGTTAAGCCCCCAAAGGTAATATTATTTTAGAAAAAGAGCCACAGGTCAGGGACATCCCGATCCTAACGCAAGTAATCCGGTTCTTATAAGCGTTAAGGTGGCTAGACCTGGAGTGTCAAACAATGATGAGCATAAATCTTAAAATATCAGAAGCATTGCACCTAAATTAGAATATGGTCTCACGGAGGTACCATAGGGTTACACACAGAGAGGGTATGGGTCTTTAAAACATAGACTACTACTTCTCTGTAGTTTATCTTTTACAACCATTTTCCCCACCCAAAATGAAAAACTAATAATGACCATTTTTAACACCAAAAAAAATAGCAGCTTATTATTATTTGCTTATTTTTAGTGTATATATTTCATTTGTCCTATTTCAATATCCATCTTTTGTATTACCCTACTGCTCCTCATTAAAAAAAGAAAGATATTTGATTCATGAAAAGGATAATTACACTTTGACTGAACATAATGAATTGTCTATGAGAAAAGAAAAGGAAATAGAAAGTATTCAGAGGTTACTAATTATATTAATTAAGTAAAATTGACAATGGCTGAATTGTCCTATGTTTAATATCTTTATGCTCTAGGCTGATAAAATTTTTTTTTTTTTACAGTGTTCAAAATGACAAAAAACATAAGGCTACCAAATAGATAGAGAAGGTTTACCAACAATACAGTTAGATGTTAAAGTGCAGTAAACCTTAGGAATCATATAAAAATAATATAAGGAATTCAGGAAGTGGGCGTTCCAGTCTGGTTGTAATGTAGCTGAGCTCTGAGGTTGGGCTCCCTATTTGCGGCACATAGCAGCGTTCCACAATCCAGACATTTATCAGATACTTACCCCGACTTACCCTGACTTCCGGACATCTCCAGGTGAGGAGAGTAGCCATGGTACGAAGGCATGGAGACAAGTCTGGGCCATGCCGCCTCACTGACTTTTAACCACCAGCTTCAAGTTCAGCTACATCCTCACTAGATGTCGTTTGACAACGCTCTTCTCCAGCGTCCGCACCTGTCGAACATGACACAGAGGAGACCTGTTCCTCGTACCGCTCGTCCCCCACACGCAGCGATGCCCTGACGCATTTTAAAGGGAGGTAAGGAAAGCAGTAAACAGGGGCCTCTGTTATCACATGCTTCCCCTGCATCTCCTTCACCTAAGGGCCTTGCTCATGAAAAATGCACGTACATGGCTGAATCAGCTGAGTCAGGGAATAACACCCTTGTTAATGCCTCCCTGCCTGGTACAGAATGGGATGCGAAGGAATGGGACTTGAACACACTTTCTCCCTCTGAGAAATGAGTAACTGAAGTAGCCCTGAAAGGCATGTTACTTTCCCTGCAAAGGAATCTCTGTACTGATATGGGGAAACTCATACAGGGGCTTCAAATGGATGTAGAGGAACTGGGTAACCGCACTTCACACCTACAGTGTAAAATGAGCGATTATTCCATTGCTCAAAACAAACTTGTAGATGCTCATATTGCTGCAGAGGATAACATAAAATGGCTTAAAGATAAGATTACTGACCTGGAGGATAGATCACGCAGGAATAAGATTATGTGCACACGACAACGCCAAAAACATCTGAAATTACGGAGCTTTTTTCAGGAGAAAACAGCTCCTTAATTTCAGACGTTTTTACAAGTGCACGCGTTTTTCGCAGTGTCTTTTTCAGACGTAATTGGAGCTGGTTTTCAGTGTCCTGCACTTCCTTGACGCGGCCGTAATTTTATGTGCCGTCTTTTGACATCGACGCGTAAAATGACAGCTCGTCTGCACAGAACATCGTAAGACCCATTGCAAGCAATGGGCAGATGTTTGCCGGCGTATTGGAGCCGTCTTTTCAGGCATAATTCGAGGCATAAAACGCCTCGATTACATCTGAAAAGAGGTCGTGTGCACATACCCTAACATTAAGTTTTGGGGAATTCCTGAGGATGTTCAACCTCCTAACATAACGACGTTCTTACAAAACCTGTTTAAAATTCTTCTCCCTGTGGCTACTAGTGCGGAGTTTGTTATAGACCGTGCTCATCGTATTCCTAAAGCGAGGTCTGCACCAGATAATGCTCCCCGAGATGTATTAGCAAGAGTGCATTTTTTTCATATAAAACACCGTCTGCTGCAAGCTGACTCCACTGCCTGACGCATATGCGTCTATTTTGCTGTTCCCGGACCTCTCAGCCGCTACTTAAAAGCCTGCCGCTCATTTTCGCCTGTGACGAAGGCCTTACAAGCTGTGGCCATAAACCGGAGAGGCACGTTACATACGGTGAACACGGTGGAGGATGGTTTACAATTGTTGCATAAATGGATTATTGCTCTTTCAGGCTCCTTTCCTACTACTACTCCTGCTGCTCCTCGGAAAGTTCAGGATGAATGGAAAACTGCTGGTAAACGAGGACATGATGCATGACTTAAAGAAAATAATCGCCGATCGGGGGCTGTGGATGCTACATTTAAAAGCTGAGCAAATTGTTCACTGAGCCTGACGTTCGCCTGACAAAAGAGTAACACCGTGTGCACTAGCTGCTCCCGGCGACTCCTGTTGTTTTTTTGTTTGTCTTTTAGCGTTTATATATCCTTGCACGTACGCTCTGATTTATGTTCTGACTCATGTATGTTCCATAATACTGTCAATACAATTTACTTAATTGCCTTTGCTAGAATTACCTATTTTCATTCTATAATGCATTATAGTAATACAAGTCACTTCCCTTAATGTTAAGGGGCTTAATAGCCCATTAAAGCATAGTATGCTATGGAAGGAAGCTAAACTTCTGAACTGTGACATTTTGTTTGCTCAGGAGACACATTTTCATAAACACAAAGCCCCAGCATTTAGTCATAAAATGTTCCCTCATATATACATGGCGTCTTGTGCAGCTAAACGTAGTGGAGTATTAATTGCAATCCGTAACTCCGTAGCTTTTACGTTACATGATATATTATCGGATTTACAGGGACGACATTTGGGTTTAGTTTGTGACATAAATAATGTTCCTTACACTTTTGTCAACGTATATTTTCCTCATACGAGGCATCGTAGATTTTGGTCCTATCTTATGTCAAAAATTTCTGATATCAGTAGGGGCCTTGTGATTATTGGCTGTGACTTTAATACCGTACTTGACCCGAATCTAGATTCCACCACCACTAGTAGACATACTGACTCCTTGGTGGTCTCTATTGTAGAGGACAGATTTTACGACATCTGGAGATGTCAACATGGTAGTGAAAAATATTTTACCCCCCCCCCCTCGCAACTCATACGCAAGAATCAATTTTTTTTCCTTGTTAATAAGTTGGCCCTACTTCAGACAAGTTCCTCTGCGATAGGGGATATTACTTGGTCGGATCACGCCCCTATACAAATTTGTTTACAAGAACATTTTACTTCTTCTCCCTCTCAGTGGAGATTAAATTATCATATTTTAACTCACACCGATCATGCTACTACATTAAGGGATAACCTATTATAGCTCTCTTTATAATTTTAAAAAATATCCACTGGTACATCAGCCTACAAAGGATGACATTGATGGGTTCTTAAGAGCCATTAGTCTTCCTTCTTTGTCCCCGAGTCAATTAGATTATATTTCAGCTCCCATATCAACTCTTGAGGTAGAGAAGGCAATTCTCACATTGAAACCCTTTAAATCCGGGCCCTGATGGTTTTTCTAATTCGTATTTCAAACATTTTTCTGGTATCTTGGCCCCATTTTTGGCAGATAGTTTTAATAAGGCTGCGGTTGACGGTTGCTTTCCGCCTGAGATGTTGGAGGATACTATAAACACCCTTCCCAAACCTGGGAAAGAACCCACGACTCCTTCCAACTTTCGGCCGATATCGCTGCTCAACACAGATCTATAGCTTTATGCTAAGATTTTATCACTAAGGTTGGTGCATATCTTACCGAAATTAATTCATCCCGACCAAGTTGGGTTTGTGACAGGAAGACAATCCTCAGACGGTACTCGCCGGATTATGGACCTTGTTCAGCTGGTGGAATCTCGAACACCTTCTCTGCTTCTCGCTTTGGATGCGGAGAAGGCGTTTGACAGGGTTTTCTGGGGATATTTGTCGGCTATGTTGGACAAGTTTGGATTTCAGGGTATGATAAAGTCTGCTATTCTTTCGTTGTATTCACGTCCAGCTGCTAGAGTATTCTCCGCAGGGTTTCTGTCAGACAAATTTGATATCACTAATAGAACTAGACAGGGTTGCCCATTGTCTCCTATTATCTTCGCCCTAGTAATGAAACCTTTTTGCAGAACATATCAGTACCAATTGTAATGTTCACAGTATATCAGTAGGCACCTCCTTACACACTATGGGCTTATATGCAGATGATGTAATACTTTCTATAACAGACACTATTATTTCCATTCCAGCTGTCCAACAAATCATTACTAATTTTGGGAATGCATCATGCTATAAAATTAACCCTCCTAAGTCGCAAATCCTGAATGTAGGTATAGCTCCTTTAACTAAATCCTTGTTGGAGGCGAGTTTTCCTTACCATTGGCAAGATAAGTATATTACTTATGTGGGTATTTCTCACATTTTGTCTAGTGTAGCTATATACCCTTGTTGTCTAAGATGTCTCAATTAGTACAGAAATTTAATAAACCACTATTTACCTGGGTTACTAGCCTGCAATGCTATGTCTAGAGTGCACCAGTCCCTTTGGAGGAATGCTCTGCGCCTCCGTGCGTCACTGTGGCCACTTCGCCACTACCTTCACAGATCCTGACTCCCTAGGCTGCGTACATGCAATGTACACGTCGTGTACTGTTCACACAATACTCAGAGAACTGTCTCAGGCCACAGAGTAACACACTCACACAGTTTTAAGTCCAAGTCTTTGAATCGGGTACCGTCTCTTTAAGGACCACTCAAAATATTTGCAATTGCTTTACATTAATTCACCCATTGACAGGTCTCTTCTCCATAATGCAGGAGTACAGGCAACAGACATCGCCCCACTTATCTCTCCTGGGACATACTCCAACATGGACGCCACTTTCTGATTCCTCCTAGGCATCTGCTACTACTCGCAGGGTAACCTCCTTGTCCCCCACAGTCCCTCTCTTGTAGGGAGGACCTCCATACTGCAGCTTCTTGACAGGCTCAGGCACTGGGAGGCCACACTCTCTCCCTACCAAGCTGAAGCAGTCCTCCCGCACTTCCCTGTGTGCTACACACACACACACTCCTTCCTGTTTCCTGCCAGGCAGCTCTATCTGTATGTCACTCATACTGCAGTGACCCCTAGTGGATGCACATAACATGGCAGGCATGCAACAGATAACACATAGGTGTAAACATCACCTCATACAGGAGGGAACACAGAACGCAGGTATTAACAAACATGGAGGCTGCAATGGGCAGACAGTTCAATTTAAAGGGGCAGCATCACCCCGTTACACGACCAATCACAGCCATGGTGGGTCTTTTAAACACCCTGCACCAGCTCTGTGCATCTCATTCCGGTTAGGAAAGGTGAGCAGAGCTGGTGCATACCTACTGTGATCCATACTGACTGTTTTTGAGGCCTGTGTTGCTGCCGATCCTCATCGTCTGCATCCTGCAGTCATCATTATCATCGTCATCATCGTCAACTGTGCTGCTTCTATTTTTTTGGGTTTATTTTGCAGCAGCACTGTGATCTGTTCCTAAATTTCCCTGTCCCAGTCCTTGATCTCCCCCCCCCCCAAACCCCACCCCGTCCCTGTCCTGCAAACAATGAGCACTGATCAGGACTTTTTTTTCTCAATTTTTCCTCTGCACCATCTCCTTGTGTGCACCCTGCGGCCACTGAGTGCTGATCAGTGACCGCCATCACTCATCAGCATCTGTGGTAATTTTTTTGACGCAGGTTTTTTTTTTGCTTTTCTTTTTAATTTTTTTCATTTTTCTCCGTATGTGTGCCCTGCAGCCGCTGAACACTGATCAGTGACCGCCATCACTGATCAGTATTCTTGCTCATATTTTGGCACAGGTTTTTTGATTTTGGGCCTATTTTTACAGCACCATCTTTTTGTGTGAGCACTGCGACCACTGAGTGCAGAGTCTATAATCAGCCACAGTGGTAATTTGTTGATGCATGGTTTTTTTTTACCTTGTTTTTTTTCTACCTGCACCAATTTCCTGTGTGTTTCCTGCGACCACTGAGCACTGATCAGTCACCACCATCACTGATAAGTATTTGTGCTCATTTTCTGGTGCAGGTTTTTTTATTTTGGGCTTATTTTTACAGCACCATCTTTTAGTGCGGCCACTGAGTACTGAGTCTATAATTAGCCTCAGTCGCAATTTGTTGATGCAGGTTTTTTTTGGGCCTTTTAGAAAACTGTAAAAAAAATGTGAAAAGTATAAAAACAATATATAGCTAGGTGTAGCTAGTTCCTGCTTAGATAGGGAGTTGGTCTAGTACTGAATATTGTAGAATTTACTGTGTTAGTGTAGAAGTTACTGTAGTATATTTTTTATACTACAGTATTTTTAGCACTACAGATTTAGCGTCAGTTAGTGACAGACGTTCAGTTTCTTTTTTTTACTGTAGTACTGAAGTTCGTTGACTGAATTTTACATAGCTTAGCTTTACAGTTTTAGTCTAAATTTACTGCAGTAATTTTTTTTATTACAGTGTTTTTTAGTACTAATAAATAGCGTTACAGGGTTAGCATCAGTTAGTGACGGACTTTCAATTTGTTTCTTACTGAAGTTCGTTCCTAAATTTGGTGTACATTTATACACGTGTAAAAACACAACACACACAACCCCCTGTGTAAAAATAAATAGAGTATTACACGAGTTGGAGGACTACACACCCCCCTAATAAAAATGTCCAAATCATCCCAAAGGGAAAGAGAAGGCATACACCCTCCTGGCCTCTGACACTGATTCCGCCAGCGAGGGAGAAGAGGAATTTGCCCCTTACATCTTGTCCCCCTCCTCTTCCTCATCATCCGGTGATGAGGATCCCCTGCAAAGGTGAACCAGGACATCAGCTGAGGAAACCCCCAAGTGAGCTTATGTGGTACCCACCCCCTGGAAATTATCAGCCTCAGATCCCTGATTTCCTGGGCAACACAGGAATTCTCAGGAATTAATTTTGAGACTGAAGGCCTCACAGAAATAGATTTTTTTAAGGTTTTGTTCAGTGAGGAATTTGTGAATTTATTTGTGGTCCAGACCAATTTATATGCCCAGGAATTTATTGCCCAGAAAAGGGCAAGGTATGATATAAAAATGTACAAGCTGTGCAAGAGCAGCTCAGTGTACATCCACAGGTTTCGGTTTTATGAAGGGAAGGACACCAGGATTGAACCTCCAGAATGCCACCCTGTCCTGGGAGTTAGTGGGAAAATAGTGTGGGACTTGATGCATCCACTTATATTTTGGCACAGGTTTTTTGATTTTGGGCCTATTTTTACAGCACCATCTTTTTGTGTGAACACTGCGACCACTGAGTGCAGAGTCTATAATCAGCCACAGTGGTAATTTGTTGATGCATGGTTTTTTTTTACCTTGTTTTTTTTCTACCTGCACCAATTTCCTGTGTGTTTCCTGCGACCACTGAGCACTGATCAGTCACCACCATCACTGATAAGTATTTGTGCTCATTTTCTGGACCAGGGTTACCACCTTTACGTGGATAACTTCTACACCAGCATCCCATTATTTAAGTGCCTCCCCACCAGAAATACTGCAGCCTGCATCATCGTGCGCAAAAAAACAGAGAAGCCTCTCTAAAACCCTGCTTGGCCAAAGTCTCAGAAGGGATGAGAGCAGGACAGTATGCAGTGAGAACGTGTTGTACAAGGACAAGAGGGATGTCCTTATCTTGACCGCAATACATGGGAACAGCAGCATCCATGTCCCTGTATGTGGTACCAGTACAGTGACCCCAAAGACAGATTGCATAGCGGGATATAATAAATACATGAGAGGGGTTGATCTTTCAGATCAAGTGCTGAAGCCGTACGTGGAATGCGGAAGACAAAAGTGTGGTACAAAAAGCTGGTCGTGCACATTGTTTAGATGGCATCGTATAACACTTACGTGCTATCCAGATGTGCAGGCTGGACAGCGACATTTCTTCAGTTTCAAAAGGTGGTTATCAAGGCACTTCTATTTGGAAACCAGGAAAAAGAGGGCCCAAACACATCCGCTGGAAGTGATAGCACCCGTATTGTACCAGGTCAACACTTTCTCAGCGATATTCCCTAAATTACAAAGAAGGGAAGTTCCCAAAAATGGTGCAGGGTGTGTAACAAAAGGGGGATAAGAAGGGACACCACTTATCAGTGCGACACCTGCCCGGAAAAACCTGGCATGTGCATAAAGGAGTGTTTCAAAGTTTACCTCACATACATGAATTATTAATTTTATTATTCATGTACCTTTGTTTTTTATACCACCTTATTATACCCTGATGCACTCCGCACAGTTTACATATGCCCCTAAAAATAAACATTTAAAAACCCGGAAAGCTCACCAAAAAATACTACTTCTTATTTTTACCTCTAGCTGGAGATGCTCTAAGGGGTGTCGTTTCTAAAATGGGGTCATTTTTGGGGGGTTTCTACTGTTTTGGTACCTCAGGGGCATTGCCAATGCGACATGGCCCCTGAAAACCAATCCAGCAAAATCTGCACGCCAAAAAATGCTCCTTCCATTCTGACGCCTATTGCGTGCCCAAACAGCAGTTTAGGACCACATATCGGATATTGAAGTGCTCAGGAGCAATTGTTTCACAAAGTTTGGGGTGCTATTTCTCCTTTAGACCTTGTAAAAATGAAAAAACTAAGCTAAAACTACATTTTATTGGGAAAAAAGTTAGATTTTCAATTTCACAGCCTACTTCCAAATAATTCTGAAAAAAAACCTGTGGGGTCAAAATGCTCACTATACTCGAACATAATTCCTCAAGGGGTGTAGTTTCCAAAATGGGGTCACTTGTGGGGGGTTCCATTGTTTTGATCCCTCAGGGGCCTTGCAAATGTGACATGACATCCGCAAACCATTCCTGCTAAATTTGAGCTCCAAAAGTCAAATGGCGCCCTTTCCCTTCTGAGCCCTGTGTCCAAACAGCCGTTAAGGATATGGGGTACTGCTTTACTCTGGAGAAATTTCTTTACAAATGGTGAGGTGCTTTCTCTCCTTTATTCCTTGAAAAAATGAAAACATTGTACAGTGGAGGAAATAAGGGCGGGTTCACACATGGCGGAATTCCACTTAAATTCCGCTGCGGACACTCCGCAGCGTTAATCCGCAGCGGAGCCGTTTCTCCATTGACTTTCACTTTAAATTAGCAGTGTTCGTTTACACGATGCGTACAATTCCGCTGCGGAGCATAGGCTGCGGAGCGGAATTTGGTGTCCGCAGCATGCTCTGTCTGTTGCGGAGCAGTGGCGGACTCATGGCGGAATTTCTCCATTGACTTCAATGGAGATTCTAAGTTCCGCAATGAAGTCCGCAGCTGTCATGCACATGTCATGTGTGCTGCGGATGCGTCTTGCTTTTTTAACTTGACATTTCTTCATTCTGGCTGGACCTAGGTATTTCTAGGTCTACAGCCAGACTGAGGAAGTCAATGGGGCTCCCGTAATGACGGGAGCGTTGCTAGGAGACGTCTGTAAATAGTCACTGTCCAGGGTGCTGAAAGAGTTAAGCGATCGGCAGTAACTGTTTCTGCACCCGGGACAGTGACTACCGATCCCAATATACATGTATCTGTAAAAAAACATATAAGTTCATACTTACCGAGAACTCCCTTCGTCTGTCTCCAGTCCGGCCTCCCAGGATGACGTTTCAGTGTAAGTGACGGCTGCAGCCAATCACAGGCCAAGCACAGGCTGCAGCGGTCACATGGACTGGCGCGTCATCCAGGGAGGTCGGGCTGGATGCCGAAAGAGGGACGCGTCACCAAGACAACGGCCGGTAAGTATGAAAATCGTTTACTTTCACTAGGGAAAGTGCTGTCCCTTCTCTCTATCCTGCACTGATAGGGAGAAGGGAAGCACTTTTCCCGCAGTCTGCAGCAGCTAGTCCGCATCAATGTACTGCACATTTTGTGCAGATCCGCTGCAGAATCTGCAACGCAGATTCTGTGCGGCATCGATGCGGACAGTTGCGGAGGAATTCCGCCATGTGTGGTCATGCCCTAAGTATTTGATCCCTTGCTGATTTTGTAAGTTTGCCCACTGTCAAAGACATGAACAGTCTAGAATTTTTAGGCTAGGTTAATTTTACCAGTGAGAGATAGATTATATTAAAAAAAAAAACAGAAAATCACATTGTCAAAATTATATATATTTATTTGCATTTTGCACAGAGAAATAAGTATTTGATCCCTTTGGCAAACAAGACTTAATACTTGGTGGCAAAACCCTTGTTGGCAAGCAGAGCAGTCAGACGTTTTTTGTAGTTGATGATGAGGTTTGCACACATGTTAGATGGAATTTTGGCCCACTCCTCTTTGCAGATCATCTGTAAATCATTAAGATTTCGAGGCTGTCGCTTGGCAACTCGGATCTTCAGCTCCCTCCATGGGATTAAGGTCTGGAGACTGGCTAGGCCACTCCATGACCTTAATGTACTTCTTTTTGAGCCACTCCTTTGTTGCCTTGGCTGTATGTTTCGGGTCATTGTAGTGCTGGAAGACCCAGCCACGAGCCATTTTTAATGTCCTGGTGGAGGGAAGGAGGTTGTCACTCAGGATTTGACGGTACATGGCTCCATCCATTCTCCCATTGATGCGGTGAAGTAGTCCTGTGCCCTTAGCAGAGAAACACCCCCAAAACCTAATGTTTCCACCTCCATGCTTGACAGTGGGGACGGTGTTCTTTTGGTCATAGGCAGCATTTCTCTTCCTTCAAACACGGCGAGTTGAGTTAATGCCAAAGAGCTCAATTTTAGTCTCATCTGACCACAGCACCTTCTCCTAATCACTCTCAGAATCATCCAGTTGTTCATTTGCAAACTTCAGACGGGCCTGTACATGTGCCTTCTTGAGCAGGGGGACCTTGCGGGCACTGCAGGATTTTAATCCATTACGGCGTAATGTGTTACCAATGGTTTCCTTGGTGACTGTGGTCCCAGCTGCCTTGAGATCATTAACAAGTTCCCCCCGTGTAGTTTTCGGCTGAGCTCTCACTTTCCTCAGGATCAAGGATACCCCACGAGGTGAGATTTTGCATGGAGCCCCAGATCGATGTTGATTGACAGTCATTTTGTATGTCTTCCATTTTCTTACTATTGCACCAACAGTTGTCTCCTTCTCACCCAGCGTCTTACTTATGGTTTTGTAGCCCATTCCAGCCTTGTGCAGGTCTATGATCTAGTCCCTGACATCCTTAGAAAACTCTTTGGTCTTGCCCATGTAGTAGAGGTTAGAGACAGACTGATTCATTGAGTCTGTGGACAGGAGTCTTTTATACAGGTGACCATTTAAGACAGTTGTCTTTAATGCAGGCACCAAGTTGATTTGGAGTGTGTAACTAGTCTGGAGGAGGCTGAACTCTTAATGGTTGGTAGGGGATCAAATACTTATTTCTCTGTGCAAAATGCAAATAAATATATATATAATTTTGACTATGTGATTTTCTTTTTTTTTTTTTTTTAATATAATCTATCTCTCACTAGTAAATTTAACCTAGCCGAAAAATTCTAGACTGTTCATGACTTTGACAGTGGGCAAACTTACAAAATCAGCAAGGGATCAAATACTTATTTCCTTCACTGTATATTTTATTTTAAAAAATTTAGATTTTCATTTTTACAGCTTAAGTCAAAGAAATTTAGCAAAAAAAACTATGGGGTCAAAATGCTCACTATACCCCAAGATTAATGTCTTGGGGGTGTAGTTTCCAAAATGGTGTCTTTTTGGGGGATTTCCACTGTTTTGGCCTCACAACATCTCTACAAACCTGACATGGTGCCTAAAATATAATCTAATAAAAAGGGGTCACCGCTGCATTGCTTTAATTCCTGTGTGCCTAAAGGTTTTTTTTAAAAACTGTCTAAACGCTGTTTTGAATACCTTGAGGGGTGCAGTTTTCAAAATGGGGTGTTTTATGGGGACTTTCTAACATATAAGGCCCTCAAAGCCACTTCAGAACTAAACTGGTCCATGAAAAAATAACTCTTTGAAATTTTCTTGAAAATGTGAGAAATTGCTGCTAAAGTTTGTAAGCCTTGTAACATCCTAGAAAAATAAAAGAACGTTCACAAAAATGATTCAAACATAAAGTAGACATGGGAAATGTTAACTAGTAACTATTTTGTGTTGATTACTATCTGTTTTACAAGCAGATACATTTAAATTTAGAAAAATGCAAATGTTTGCACATTTTCTCTAAATTTTGGAGTTTTCAAATATTTCGATAAGTACAATAAGTCACGAGAAAACAATCTCAGAATCGCTTGCATAAGTAAAAGAATTCCAAAGTTATTACCACATAAAATGACACATGTCAGATTTTAAAAAAGAGGCTGTGTCCACAAGGACAAATCTGGTTGTATCTCCAAGGGGTTAAAGGTGTTTGTCCTCCTTCACTGATCAACTACTGATCCCTGCTCTGGCCAGAAGTCCACAGAAGTCGGTCCACTCCCAGAATGTCTGATCAGCTTATGTGAATCGCACTGAATATGAGAAATTATGGAAAAAAGCTGCAACAATACATGGAACCAAATTAAATCTAAAACAACCAGCTTTTTTATTCAATTTACAAGATAAAAACTTGCATGTCAACTTAAAACCACTTCACAGACAGTACCTGACCGGTTTCTCTTTCTGGCTTTCTCAAGGCTACTATCTTTGATCACAACTTCCACTGAAAACATTCATAAAATTTAACCATTAACATACATTCATCTTCTGATAAAACAGTTTAAATCATGTTCTATATTTAGTCTTTTTGGAGTATCGAATTGGTATACGAATTCAGTTTCTGTTTGTAACAAAGTAGTTAATTGATACAGGGCTTTAGTTTTTGTCCAGTTCGGCTCAGATTTTGGAGTCCACAGCTGCACTCAAATAAATAGGGATGTTAACACAGTGGGGCTGATTGACTACTGTGTCTCGGTCTAGAAAGTATCAAAATGCACCAAATTTTGTTGCAAATACGTGCCGTTTGGCTCAATTTTGATGTTTACACCTCACTTTTCAAAAGTGTTCCAAAAAATGTCATGGCTCAGCAAGAAAGGGGTGGGGCTTAAAATGTGCCAATCCTAGCCCAAAATGTGCCCAAAAAAACTGGCAACAAATTCTGGTGCAAAATAAACCAAATAGAAAGTGTTATAAGGAAGAGAAATGTGTCATAGAAGATGTGGAAAAATTATCATGCAGCATGCACCACTGTGATAAGTTTGGTGCATTTTGCTCTAGCCTGGTCTAAAGTAATGTTGTTTAACTATCAGACAGTATTAGTTAAAGTGGGCCAGTGTCCATGACCACGTTATGGCGAAACGTATAAAAAAGGTATCAGGCTTAAAGTTAACTGGAATCTGTAAGATTGATAGTCATTGAAGAGGTAGTGATGTAATGAAGGTACTGTCAAAAAGGAAACTGAATACATATACCAATTAGACAAAATTACTCCAAAAGCACTAAATAAAGAGCCTGATTTGGACTGCTTTATCATAAAATGAATGTATGTTAATGGGTTAATTTTATGGATGACTATAACGAGTGTGGCTGTGTGTTTTTAATGGAACTTGTAATCACAGATGGTAAACCCTTGAGAAAGCCGGAAGGCGAAACTAGTTGGGTATATCATGTAAAGTGTTTTTAAGTTGACACACAGTTATGTTTTATCTTTTAAGTAGAATGAAAAGAAGCAGGTTGCATGGTTTCATGCATATCTTCTGTTATTTCTCATATACAATATGGTTCACATCCCCTGATCGGACGTCCTCTTAGTGGAGTGACTTCTGTGGATTTCTGGTCAGCACGAGGATCTATAGGTGATCAGTGAAGCAGGACAAGCAAGGAAATGGTGTAAAAGTAAAACTGTAATCTAGATACTAAGTAAGACAGCATTGTACCATGGAGCTCTGAAATATATATATATATATATATATATATATATATATATATATATATATATATATATATATATATATATATATATATATACATACATACATATATATGTATATATAAACAACACACAATGAAAGCAGCACAGCACCAGTGGTTGGGTTCAAAAATCATCCCAGGCTCAGGCTAAGAACCCATGGATAAAAGACAAAAATAATTGAGGCATTACTCCAGTTAGTGACTAAAGCAAAAGGTGTGTTTATTCACCAGAACAGTTGTTGGGGTGAATAAACACACCTTTTGCTTTAGTCACTAACTGGAGTGTTGTCTCAATTCTTTTTGTCTTATATATTTAGAATAGGTAGAAAAGATCAGTATTTCATGTAGAGGTTAGGATGCTATGGAAACTTGACCTTGATCCAGGGTCCATAAAAGTGGTTTATCCATCCATGTCAATGCATCAATGCTTCAGCCCCATCACAGGGACTTTCTCAAGACTGCTGAAACGTTGCCAAGGGGCTTGAAAGCGGTACAATAATAAGTGTCTGCAGGCAACAGTGAAGCATGGTGGAGCTTCCTTGCAAATTTAGGGCTGCAATTCAGCAAATGGAGTTGGGGATTTGGTCAGTATGAATGGTGTCATCAATGCTGAGAAATATGGGCAGATACTTGTCCATCATTAAATACCATCAGGGAGGCATCTGATTGGCTCCAAATGTATTCTTCTGCAGGGCAATGACCCTAAACGTACAGCCAATGTCATTAGGAACTATCTATAGTGTATAGAAAAACAAGGAGCCCTGGAAGTGATTATATGCCCCCCACAGAACCCTGATCTCAACATCATCGAGTCTGTCTGGGATTAAATTAAGAGACAGAAGGATTTGAGGAAGTCTACATCCACAGAAGATCTGTGGTTAGTTCTCCTAGATGTTTGGAACAACCTTCCTGCCAAGCTCCTTCAAAAACTGTGTGCAAATGTACCTAGAAGAATTGGTGCTGTTTTGAAGGCAAAGTGTGGTCACACAAAATATTGATTTTATTTACGTAGATTTCTCGTCTGTTCATTCATTTTTCACTTTGTTAATTGATAAGTCGCTGTAATTTGCATACGTCAGACGCAACGATACTCAGCCAATGTTGTCATATTGTTTGGAACAAGTTAAATACTACATTCATCAAGTAATCTAGAGTATAATTATTCTCAAATAGTGGTGGTTGCATTTGCACTGATGGGCATTAGGATGAAAGATGATTATCACTGCTGTTATCTTCTTCATCATCAGTATTATCATCAAGGGTTGTAAATTCTAATAAAAAGACAAGTATAGGTTAAAAATGGCAAATTTTATTGATTTGTATTTATTATCCAGATTAAGTATTTTTTATGCTTGTTATGCTATAGTTTTTTTTCTCCCAAAATGCTTTTTTAGGATTCAATTATAAACTCTTGTACAAGGGCATGTAAGTAGATTTTTATTTACGCTCTGTTAAATTCCATCTATTCTTTGGAGTCCTAAACCAGAAAAAAAGACAATTTAAAGCTTCAGTAACATTAGGGTATGTTCACACGCTTAACCAAAAACGTCTGAAAATACGGAGCTGTTTTCAAGGGAAAACAGATCCTGATTTTCAGAAGTTTTTTTAAGCCACTCGCGTTTTTCACTGCCATTTTTGGAGCTGTTTTCAATAGAGTCTATGAAAAACGGCTCCAAATACATCCCAAGAAGTGACCTGCACTTCTTTTTCGCGTCCATTTTTTTACACGGCCATTTTTAAAAACTGCCCGTCGGAACAGAACACAGTTTTTCCCATTGAAATCAATGGGCAGATGTTTCTATTTCTGATTTTTCGGCTGTTTACGGCCCGAAAAATGGTCAAAAATAAGCCGTGTGAACATACCCTCACCGTTATGGCTTTCATTCTGAACTAAGAAATTACTGGTAAAATGGATCCATTTTTAGACAGATCCCAATAATTCTTGACAGATCCCATTAACTTACATTGGGGAACGTGAAGTTTCAGTCAAGCTTTTAGCGTTTTTGACGGCAAGAATATTGCTGTAGACTATGCTATTCTTGCTGTCAAAAACACAAGAACCCCCACCAGTTAAAATAAAAGAAGAAAGGGAAAAAAGATCCTTATTTTCAGAAGTTTTTTAAGCCACTCGCGTTTTTCACTGCCATTTTTGGAGCTGTTTTCAATAGAGTCTATGAAAAACGGCTCCAAAAACATCCCAAGAAGTGACCTGCACTTCTTTTTCGCGTCCATTTTTTTACACTGCCATTTTTAAAAACTGACCGTCGGAACAGAACACAGTTTTTCCCATTGAAATCAATGGGCAGATGTTTGGAGGCGTTCTATTTCTGATTTTTCGGCTGTTTACGGCCCGAAAAATGGACAAAAATAAGCCGTGTGAACATACCCTCACCGTTATGGCTTTCATTCTGAACTAAGAAATTACTGGTAAAATGGATCCATTTTTAGACAGATCCCAATAATTCTTGACAGATCCCATTAACTTACATTGGGGTCCGTGAAGTTTCAGTCAAGCTTTTAGCGTTTTTGACGGCAAGAATATTGCTGTAGACTATGCTATTCTTGCTGTCAAAAACACAAGAACCCCCACCAGTTAAAAAAAAGAAGAAAAAAACGCTGATTTGAACAGAGCATTATCTATTTTATCCTTTGATTTTTCAATTGACCATATTTGTAAGTCATACCTTGTATTGAGCCTACTGTAGATAGTATTGAAAAAAACGAATGTGCCTGAGGCACAATGCAACCCATTTTCCCAGCTACCAACTGAATGTAAGATATAACTTTTATTAGTCTATTATTAAAAGGTCCAGGATGGACAACAAGAGCACAAAGGGTTAAAATTAGCTAAAGACAACTAGCAAATGCTCTATATAAATGCTGCCAAATGAAGGCAGGATTCGGTACACAAATCCTATTGCAATAGGATGCCTGCGTCGGCAGCTGCAGACTGCCTGACATACGTTGGTTTCACAGTGTATAAGAGGTAGAGTCTAGTAGGTCATAGAAGTTAAAATTGTTATAAGTATAGCCCCCCGACATGTTTCGTTGTAAACACAACGTCCTCAGGGGATAACAATGGGGCTTGTGAGCGCGCGCTCTACTTCCTTGTAATTTAAAAACTCAGATAAGCCCCAAACAGGGATCACCTGTGTGGGGACCAATAGAATCACAGGAACAGTGGCGAGCCTCTATGGGGTAAGATTAGCATATAGGAACGCCAATCGAGTAGAGGTGCAAATGTACCAATCAATATGCGCAGGCGGAGCATGGGTATTGCCTACCTGAGTGGACTTAGCCGATTAGGGCTATAAAACATAGCCCATATAAGAATACCCTGTGTGGGCACCAATGGGGTAGCAGGGCAGTGACGAGCCTCTGTATCGTGAGATTGACAGCTAGATGTGTCAATCAGATAGAGGTACCTATACGCCAGTCAGTAAGCGCGAGCGGCGCGTGCGCAGAAGGTCTCAAAGTGGACTTAGTCGATTGAAGTAACAGAACGACAAGTACGCATGTCTGTGGACTTAGAGCCCGCACTCTTGGATCAAGGCACTGATTAAACAGTAAAAAATAGATGTGTGTTCAGAAGGGCACACATCTAGATGTCATAACTAAAAGTAGCTCCCAGATGTAGGGAGACAAGGAGGCTGTATTAGATCTAGAGCTCGTAAGTGGTAACAGTTATGTTAATTAGTGTATTAGTGATATAACGTCCATGAGATCAAAGGGTAAAGTACCTAGCTATATATTGTAATAAAATTTATATTTGTGAATAGTCCTATTTCTGAGTAAACAAGGAAGAAAAAGTAATCCATCAAAGTGGACAACAGATCATATGTATTAGACAAAGTAGAAATGCTGCATATATAGAGTGATGAACTGTTGGTATTCTAATAGTGCAATAATATCGACATACCGTCAATCAGTATACATAAGTATACAGGTAAGCCTAACCTACAAAAGCTTTAAAAAGGTGACAAAAGTGAAGCCTTCATTTAAACCATTGGGGTTCAGAGTGCTCAGCCTGTGTATCCATTTAGCTTCTTCCTGTAAGAGCTTCATATCCAGATTGCCAGCTCTAGGGCCCAATTTGATTTGGGTGATGTCCCAGAATTTAAGGGCACTGGTGTTACCCTGATGCACGAATCTAATGTGTTTAGAAAGGGGAGTGTCCTCTTTGGTATTGATGGTACTGATATGTTTTGAGATCCTCCTTCAAAGCTGTTGAATGGTCTTGCCCACATACAATTTGGGGCAGGGACATTGGGCAGCGTAAATAACGCCACTACTTTGACAATTAATAAATTGCTTGATGGTAAAGCTCTTTCCATCAAATGGATTAGAGAATGTCTTGGTCGTGGGCATGAATGGGCAGAAAGAGCATCTGCCACATGGGAAGGATCCATATGTGGGAGGTGGAAGCCAACTGCTGCGCTCAACCAAAGGTCTAGAATAATGGCTGTGTGTAAAGAATTCCCGAAGGTTCTTCCCTCTCCGATAAGTGATATTGGGACCACTAGAAATTACATCACGCAAGTCAGGATCCGCCTGTAGGATTGACGAGTGTTTCTGTAAAATATTCTTAATCTGATAGGAGCAGGTGTCAAAGTTGCCAATGCATCTAATGGAGGATGGTTGTTGTCTATTATCATTGCTAGGGTTGTTATTAATATTAGTATTCCTACCATAGAGTAACTCTTCTCTAGGGGTTGCCCTAGCTCTAGCAAACGCTCTATGCAGAGTCTTCTTGGGGTACCCGCGTGCTCGAAATTTTTTGTACAAATTGTCACATTCAAGTTTGAAGGTGTGTTCTTCCGAACAATTCCTCTTAGCTCTCAGGTACTGGCCAGTTGGAATACCCCTCTTGAGGGCTGGTGGATGGAAGTTCCCCAGTGTAAGAAACTGTTTGTAGCAGTCTCTTTGCGAAAAATATTAGTTTGGACACCGCCACTAGGATCCAAGGAGATTTTAAGGTCAAGGAATTTTAATTCATTAGTGTGTATGGTGTGCGTAAATTTCATGCCAATGTGATTATTGTTAATAATATCCATAAAGTCAGTGAAAAGGGCAATATCGCCATCCCAAAAAATAAGTATATCATCGATATACCTACCCCAAAATAAAATGTGACAAGTGAAAAAAAGTAAATCCTCATTAAAAATTAAAGTGTCTTCCCACCACCGCAAAAATAAATTTGCATAGGTGGGTGCACAAACTGTGCCTATAGCAGTGCCTTTAAGTTGGTGATAAAATTTGCTATCAAAAAGGAAATAATTGTGGGCGAGTAAAAATTTAATTAATGATAAAATGAAGCTATTATGTGCCAGAAACTGAGTCCCCTTGGTGTTTAAAAAGTGTTGTACAGCATTGAGGCCCAGATCATGCTTGATGTTGGTATACAGTGATTCCACATCAATGCTGGCAATTAAAGTGTGCGGAGAGACATTAATCTCCTGGATCCTAGTGAGGGTGTCCTTAGTGTCTCGTAGAAAAGAGGGCAGGGCTGTCACAAAAGGTGATAATATTTTATCAACATACATGCTTATCCCCTGTGTTAAGTTTTCATTCCCCGAGACAATTGGTCTGCTGGGTACAGGTGACACCTCTTTATGAATTTTGGGCAGAGCATAAAATGTTGCCAATGTAGGGTTGGGATTGAACATTAACTTGAATTCTTCCAAAGAGATAAGGCCATTAGATCTGGCATCATTGAGTAAAGAGCTCCAGCAAATAACAGTCAGTGGGATTTTTGTCTAGGACGGTATAAGTGGATGTGTCGTCCAAAAGTCTATGGACCATGTTAACATAGTCCACCCGATTCTGAATGACAATGTTGCCCCCTTTGTCAGACTGCTTGATTATGATGTCATCATTTTTGCCCAATTCATTCAGGGCAGTTCTTTCCAATTTTCTAAGATTACTTGGAGATTTAACTTTATATGTTTTTTAGTTTACTCAGCTCAGAACTGACCATTTTAACGAAGATGTCAATATGTGCGTATTGCGGGAAAGATGGAGTTAGTCGTGACCTAGGTCGTAGGGAGGAAAAGGGGCCAGTGGCCATAGCCACTGCATACTCATTCTCATTAGCTAGATCTTCCAGAGCATGAAGCGTGTTGAAATCAGTGTGACTTAGAGGGATGGTGTCACCAGTTTTAGTCTTAAAATATTTATGCAGGGCCAGTTTCCTTGCGAATAAGTTAATGTCTTTGGTCCAGATAAACTCATCAAAGGCAGGTGTAGGGGTATAAGATAAACCTTTTCGTAGGAGTATCTCTTGTTGTAAACTCAGTTGGATAGATGACAAGTTAACTATCTGCATTTCATCTGGTGAGTGATTTCCGCCGGAAATTATTTGGTCTGATTCCACAGTTGACTGTGTAATCCTAAAAAAGGAGCAGAGGGTAAGGAGTTTGCAGGTGCCATGGCTGCGGGACCCAAAAGGCCTGCAGTCTTTGTATTCCTCCCATTTCCCTCTGAGTTTGTCCCCTTGAAAAATGGCGTGTTTGGTATTCCAGTTGTTAATGTAGGGGGAGGGGTTAGGGAGGCAGCTGAGGTACCAGATGTAGAGGTAATAATACGCTGTCCATTGTGGGACAAACATGATGGAGATATTTTTCTGGGGCCAGTAGGTGTCCTTTTGGACGGATAATATTGTCTATTTTTTTATATTTCGTTTAGCTCCCAGCCTGCTGTCATCGGAGGGTAGCCTGGGCTCGTCAGTGCCTGAGATGTCCGATTCTGAAATGTCTACAGTCCTATTGTCACGGGCGGGAAAAGGGGTGGAGGCAACCCGACTACGATAGGTATATACTTGTCCTGTGTCAAAATCTCTTCTGTCTCTGATGTATTTCCTGTGTTTCCTCTCCTCAATCTCTCTTTGTAAATATTCTATGTTTTTTTGCAATTTTATTTCGCAGTCGTTATATTCAGGTACTGAGCTGAATGTTTGAATGTCTTGAATTTCTTTTTTCTAATTGTGAGCCAATTTTAACAAAGTCTTTCTTCTCAAATTCCAACAGATAGTGTAATAAACGTAGGGAACTATCGGTTAGTATTTGTTCCCAAACTTTGATAAAGTCGGTATCCCCACGGTAGGAGTTGGGAATAAGATTAATGTGTAGGCCTCTATATATGATTTTCTGCTGAATGTATGTCTCCAAACTGGTTATTTCCCAGCAGGATCTGACGTACTGTTTATAAGTTTTCTGTAGATCTCTGAAATCTGTATGTACATCAAATTGGTGCAAAGGTATGTTTTCAATTGAGAAAACAAAAGCTGCTTCAGAAGCCAAGTCATCTGGATTTCATTTTTTTGGTAGGAAGCTTTCCATTCCCCAAAATAAGGATTATATCTGGGGTAAATGGCAGTATATCAGGCAAATGCTATATGCAAAGCAAGAAAGGGGTCAAAGATAGGGTGTTTAACCCAATTGAAACACTAAGATATTTGAGAATACCCTGGTAGCTGGCAGGTAAATAATTCAATTGAAAAAACTAATGTGCCTGAGGCACAATGAAACCCATTTTCCCAGCTACCAACTGAATGTAAGCTATAATTTTTATTAGTCTATTATTAAAAGGTCCAGGATGGACAACAAGAGCACAAAGGGTTAAAATTAGCTAAAGACAACTAGCAAATGCTCTATATAAATGCTGCCAAATGAAGGCAGGATTCGGTACACAAATCCTATTGCAATAGGATGCCTGCGTCGGCAGCTGCAGACTGCCTGACATACGCTGGTTTCACAGTGTATAAGAGGTAGAGTCTAGTAGGTCATAGAAGTTAAAATTGTTATAAGTATAGCCCCCCCGACATGTTTCGTTGTAAACACAACGTCCTCAGGGGATAACAATGGGGCTTGTGAGCGCGCGCTCTACTTCCTTGTAATTTAAAAACTCAGATAAGCCCCAAACAGGGATCACCTGTGTGGGGACCAATAGAATCACAGGAGCAGTGGCGAGCCTCTATGGGGTAAGATTAGCATATAGGAACGCCAATCGAGTAGAGGTGCAAATGTACCAATCAATATGCGCAGGCGGAGCATGGGTATTGCCTACCCGAGTGGACTTAGCCGATTAGGGCTATAAAACATAGCCCATATAAGAATACCCTGTGTGGGCACCAATGGGGTAGCAGGGCAGTGACGAGCCTCTGTATCGTCAGATTGACAGCTAGATGCGTCAATATGATAGAGGTACCTATACGCCAGTCAGTACGTGCGAGCGGCGCATGCGCAGAAGGTCTCAAAGAGGACTTAGCCGATTGAAGTAAAAGAACGACAAGTACGCATGTCTGTGAACTTAGAGCCCGCAATCTTGGATCAAGGCACTGATTAAACAGTAAAAAATAGATGTGTGTTCAGAAGGGCACACATCTAGATGTCATAACTAAGAGTAGCTCCCAGATGTAGGGAGACAAGGAGGCTGTATTAGATCTAGAGCTCGTAAGTGGTAACAGTTATGTTAATGAGTGTATTAGTGATATAAAGTCCATGAGATCAACCGGTAAAGTACCTAGCTATATATTGTAATAAAATTTATATTTGTGAATAGTCCTATTTCTGAGTAAACAAGGAAGAAAAAGTAATCCATCAAAGTGCACAACAGATCATATGTATTAGACAAATTCTATCACCAACTTAAAGGCACTGCTATAGACACAGTTTGTGCACCCACCTATGCAAATTTATTTTTGGGGTGGTGGGAAGACACTTTAATTTTTAATGAGGATTTACTTTTTTTCACTTGTCACATTTTATTTTGGGGTAGGTATATCGATGATATACTTTTTTTGGGGGATGGCGATATTGCCCTTTTCACTGACTTTATCTATTTTATTAACAATAATCACATTGGCATGAAATTTACGCACACCATACACACTAATGAATTAGACTTCCTTGACCTTAAAATCTCCTTGGATCCTAGTGGCGGTGTCCAAACTAATATTTTTCGCAAAGAGACTGCTACAAACAGTTTCTTACACTGGGGGAGCTTCCATCCACCAGCCCTCAAGAGGAATTGTTTGGAAGAACACACCTTCAAACTTGAATGTGACAATTTGTACTAAAAAATTCAAGCACGCGGGTACCCCAAGAAGACTCTGCATAGAGCGTTTGCTAGAGCTAGGGCAACCCCTAGAGAAGAGTTACTCTATGGTAGGAATACTAATATTAATAACAACCCTAGCAATAATAATAGACAACAACCATCCTCCATTAGATGCATTGGCAACTTTGACACCTGCTCCTATCAGATTAAGAATATTTTACAGAAACACAGGTCAATCCTACAGGCGGATCCTGACTTGCTTGATGTAATTTCTAGTGGTCCCAATATCACTTATCGGAGAGGGAAGAACCTTCGGGAATTCTTTACACACAGCCATTATTCTAGACCTTTGGTTGAGCGCAGCAGTTGGCTTCCACCTCCCACATATGGATCCTTCCCATGTGGCAGATGCTCTTTCTGCCCATTCATGCCCACGACCAAGACCTTCTCTAATCCATTTGATGGAAAGAGCTTTACCATAATTCACTGAGTATATAAATTTCATGTAGTTCTCCCTAGTACAATTCTGAAATTCACTGGTTTATATCTTTAGGGATATGTATATTTTTAAGGTATCAGTATCATTACAATATTTCCAAATTGCAATCTGCCTATGTCAGATGCACAGCACAGATTTCAAAAAATATATCAACTATCAGGTTCAACTGTTGATGCACTTTCTTTGCCATTATGGTTTCAGTGACTTATTGGAAAAATTTGGGTGCATACCCATAAGCTCACAGTTTGTGTCAGCCGAACATAATGTTACTTTATTATACTTGGTTTTGTTTTTGTTTGTTATATTTTGTATATATATTTTGTTTTTGTTATTTTATATTTTTTATTCCAAGTTGTGCAAAGTTTGTCCGAGTATGAGCTTAAATTCCCCCAGGTATATCTCCCCGTTGGTATAAATATACAGCCTGATAGATGCCGTTGGAGTGTGTCCTCCGTCTGTTGCATCTATATTATTGTATTAAGACTGGATAGCTGCGCTTTATATGGATATCAGCCTGTGTTGGCTGATGCAGCTATCAGCTGCTAAGTCCTTACAGGGGCTGCTGCTGTTGTGCTGAGTCTGGATAGCTGCACTATCTAAGGATGTGAGTCAGTGTTGATCAGCTAAAGAGCCCTTATAAGGGCTGCTTCCTTCTTCCTGTTGGTCACTGAACTCACTCTCGTGCTGAGACTGACTAGTTTCACTGTCTGAGGCTGTAAGCCAGTGTTTATCAGCTGGTGCAGCTGCTAGCTTCTGAGTCCCCTTAGGGGCTGCTTCCTTGTTCCAGTCTGTCACTGAACTCACTCTCGTGCTGAGACTCGGTAGTTGCACCGTCTAGAGCTGTTAGTCAATGTTTTTCAGCTAGTGCAGCTGCCAGCTTCTAAGCCCTTATAAGGGCTGCTTCCTCAATCCAATCTGTCACTGAGTTTGCCCTACGCGTTTCATTGCTATTACTGATGTCTGCCACAATTCTTCAGGGGCCTGCAGTAGGTAAGTATTGTTTGTTTGTTAGATAATTAGCATACAATGGCATAAGGAGACATTCAGTGATGTCTGACGTCGCTTGTGTTTGCTAGCCGCCAAGAAGCTAAATGGATACACAGGCTGAGCACTCTGAACCCCAATGGTTTAAATGAAGGCTTCACTTTTGTCGCCTTTTTATAGCTTTTGTAGGTTAGGCTTACCTGTATACTTATGTATACTGATTGACGGTATGTCGATATTATTGCACTATTAGAATACCAACAGTTCATCACTCTATATATGCAGCATTTCTACTTTGTCTAATACATATGATCTGTTGTCCACTTTGATGGATTACTTTTTCTTCCTTGTTTTCTCAGAAATAGGACTATTCACAAATATAAATTTTATTACAATATATAGCTAGGTACTTTACCGGTTGATCTCATGGACTTTATATCACTAATACACTAATTAACATAATTGTTACCACTTACGAGCTCTAGATCTAATACAGCCTCCTTGTCTCCCTACATCTGGGAGCTACTTTTAGTTATGACATCTAGATGTGTGCCCTTCTGAACACACATCTATTTTTTACTGTTTAATCAGTGCCTTGATCCAAGATTGCGGGCTCTAAGTCCACAGACATGCGTACTTGTCGTTCTATACAGGGGTGGGCTTTCTGTGGAGCACTATAGGGGGAGCTATTTGTGGGATACTATATACAGGGGTAGGCTATATCTACAGGGGGACTATATACAGGGGTGGGCAATATCTACAGGGGGACTATATCTACAGGGGGACTATATCTACAGGGGCTCCATATCTACAGGGGTCCATATCTACAGGGGGACCATATCTACAGGGGGACCATATCTACAGGGCTGGGCTATACACAGGGGGGCTATATCTACAGGGGTGGGCTATACACAGGAGGGCTATATCTACAGAGGGGGGCTATATACAGGGGTGGGCTATACACAGGGGGGCTATATCTACAGAGGGGGCTATATACAGGGGTGGGCTATATCTACAGGGGTGGGCTATACATAGGTGGGCTATATACAGGGGGAATATATCTACAGGGGGCTATATCTACAGGGCTGGGCTATATCTACAGGGCGACTATATCTACAGGGCGACTATATACTGGGGTGGGCTATATATGGAGCACCATATACAGGGGTGGGCTATATCTACAGGGGGCTATATACTATATAGCCCACCCCTGTATATAGTGTTCTATAGACAGCCCACTCCAGTATATAGCCCCCCTGTAGATATAGTCCCCCTGTAGATATAGTCCCCCTGTAGATATAGTCCGCCTTTATATAGCCCCCCTGTAGATATAGTCCCCCTGTATATAGCCCAGCAGATATAGTCCCCCTGTATATAGCCCCCCTGTAGATATAGTCCCCCTGTATATAGCCCCCCTGTAGATATAGTCCCCCTGTATATAGCCCCCTGTAGAGATAGTCCCCCTGTATATAGCCCCCTGTAGAAATAGTCCCCCTGTATATAGCCCCCCTGTAGATATAGTCCCCCTGTATATAGCCCAGCCCTGTAGATATAGTCCCCCTGTATATAGCCCCCCTGTAGATATAGTCCCCCTGTATATAGCCCAGCCCTGTAGATATAGTCCCCCTGTATATAGCCCAGCCCTGTAAATATAGTCCCCCTGTAGATAGACACCCCCTGTAGACAAAGTCCCCCCGTAGATACAGACACACACGTCTATTACAATTTTAAAAAAATAAAAAAATATTCAAACTCACCTTAATCCCGCTCCCACGCCGTCCGGCAGCCATGGAGACCTGCTCTCTTCTGCGCAGGTCTCCAGGGGGTTGAACGCAGCGTCTATGAAAGGCGCTGATTGGCTGGGCAGGATGACTTTCCCTGTCAGTCAGTCAGCACCTTTCATCGACGGAAGCGTCACTGGTACAAAAGGTACCAGTCGCTTCATTCATGGAAAGGCGCTTGTGCCCGGTCATTCATTGCTTCTAATTGTACCTGTGTCCTTGCGACACAGGTACAATTATAGGGCAGGAGGAGGGGGCGCTGGCGCCCCCCTCTGAACTGCGCCCGGGGCACATGTCCCGCTTGCCCCCCCTAGCTACGCCCCTGTAGATAGTAAGGTCCATCTCACACAAATCCAAAATAAACACCTATATTAGAAAATAGTGTCACATGCCTAAATGTAAAGTTATAAAACACCATTTTATTAGATACTCAAGTTCAAAAAAATTGTTATAAAGCAATGGCCATTATGGAAAATGGGTGGCGGACTCAAGTAAAAATAAATTTCATGCATATAGGTGTGCGCACAAACAGTACACATATGTATAAAATAGTGTACAAAGAACTCTGTATGGAGTAAGTGTGGAGCAAAGGACAGGGTTGTCTGGGGGTGATTTTTATATGTTAATAAACACCTCCTACCTCAGTATATGGGATATCGGGATCCTACTATAATAGGCTGCAGTGGCAACCTGCAATGAGATGCCAACGCATGTGCCCAGCAATACACCAGATGCAAAGAGCAGCCGGGGGTGAGCTGGGTGATAACATAAGACACAACATACATCAAAGACATATGCATGTCTACGAGGAATTAGTGACCAAGGTAACCAAAGTCTCATACTTATGCACCAGCAAGCATTTTACCCGTTAGTGACCACCAATACGCCTTTTAACGGCGGCCACTAACGGGCTTTATTCTGATGCATATGCCTTTTTACGGCACTGCATCAGGATAAAGTAAACAGAGCAGGGAGCCGTCAAATCTCCCTACTCTCAGCTGCCAGAGGCAGCTGAGGGCTGGGGGCGTCCCTGCTCTGCCATGTGAGATCGATATTAGTATCGATCTCACCCGTTTAACCCCTCAGATGCGGTGCACAATAGTGTGCACTGCATCTGAGTGGTTTTGGAGAGAGGGAGGGAGCTCCTTCTCTCTCCCACCGACACCCGGCGATAAGATCGCCGAGTGTCTGTGTCTCCGATGGCAGCCGGGGGCCTAATAAAGGCCCCCAGGTCTGCCTGGAGCGAATGCCTGCTAGATAATGACGGAGGCATGACTTAGCAGATGCCTGTCCGTTTTAAAACGGACAGGCATAATACACTGCAATACAAAAGTATTGCAGTGTATTATAATAGTGATTGGAAAATCGCATATTAAAGTCCCCTAGTGGGACTAGTAAAAAAGTAAAAAAAAAAGTTTAATAAAGTAAATTTAAAAAAAAATTTTAAAAAAAAATGAAAAACCCACTTTTTCCCCTTACAAACTGCTTTACTATTGAAAAACCAAAATAAAGTAAAAAAGTTACACATATTTGGTATTGCCGCATCCAAAACGACCCCGACTATACATCTATTACATTATTTAACCTGCACGGTGAACGCAGTAAAAAATTTAATAAAAAACTATGGAAAAATTGCTGTTTTCTGTGAATCCTGACTTAAAAAAAATGTGATAAAAAGTGATCAAAAAGTCGCATCTACTCCAAAATGGTACCAATAAAAACTACAAGTCTTCTCGCAAAAAAAAAATCCTCATACAACCGCATCGGAGAAAAAATAAAAATGTTACGGCTCTTCAAATATGGAGACACAAAAACAAATAATTTTGAAAAAAAAGCGTTTTTAGGGCATGGCCCCACGTGGCGTATTTCTTCTGCAACTGTCCGCATCAATACCGCACAGAATCTGCGTTGCAGATTCTGTGGCGGATCTGCCCAAAATGTGCAGTAAATTGATGCGGACTAGCCGCTGCATATTGAGGTGAAAGTACTTCCCTTCTCTCTATCAGTGCAGGATAGAGAGAAAGGACAGCCCTTTCCCTAGTGAAAGGAAAATAATTTCATACTTACCGGCCGTTGTCTTGGTGACGCGTCCCTCTTTCGGCATCCAGCCCGACCTCCCTGGATGACGCGGCAGTCCATGTGACCGCTGCAGCCTGTGATTGGCTGCAGCCATCACTTAGACTGAAACATCATCCTGGGAAGCCGGACTGGAGAAAGAAGCAGGGAGTTCTCGGTAAGTATGAACTTCTATTTTTTTTACTGGTTGATGTATATTGTGATCGGTAGTCACTGTCCAGGGTGCTAAAACAGTTACTGCCGATCGCTTAACTCTTTCAGCACCCTGGACAGTGACTATTTACTGACGTCGCCTAGCAACGCTCCCATAATTACGGGTGCACACACGTAGTCACCCATAATTATGGGTGCACACACGTAGTCACCCGTAATTACGGGAGCCCCATTGACTTCCTCAGTCTGGCTGTAGACCTAGAAATACATAGGTCCAGCCAGAATGAAGAAATGTCATGTTAAAAACCAATACGCTCCGTAGCACACATAACATCTACATGACATCTGCGGACTTCATTGCGGAATTTAGAATCTCCATTGAACTCAATGGAGAACTTCCGCAATGAGTCCGCAACCAGTCCGCCACACGTCCGCAACATCCATTGTATGCTGCGGACACCAAATTCCGTACCGCAGCCTATGCTCCGCAGCGGAATTTTCCGCATCGTCTAAACGAACCCTACTAAAAAGCAGTGGAAGGCAATGGAGAAACGGGTCCGCTGCGGATTAACGCTGCAGAGTGTCCGCAGCGGAATTCCAGAGCAATTCCGCCACGTGGGGCTTTGCCCTTACTGTTTAAAAGTAGTAAAACATACAAAATCTATACAAATTTCGTATTGTTGCAATCGTAACAACCCGCTGAATAAAGTTATTGTGTTATTTATATCACACGGTAAACGGCGTAGATTTAAGACACGAAAAAGTGTGGCGAAGTTTCAGGTTTTTTTCTATTCCCCCCAAAAAAAAGTTAATAAAAGTTAATCAATAAATAATATGTACCTCAAAATGGTGCTATTAAAAAATACAACTTGTCCCGCAAAAAACAAGACCTTATACAGATATGTCGACGCAAAAATAAAAAAGTTATAGCTCTTGGAATGCGACGATGGAAAAACTTAAAAAATGGCTTGGTCATTAAGGTTTAAAATAGGCTGGTCATTAAGGGGTTAAATGTAAAAAAAAAAATAGCTTCATCTGGCCAATCTAAATATACATTTATAAATAAGAAAGGCTGCTAGGAACCCATGGTGCTGTGATAAATAACGAAAGGGGGAGTTATATATGCAATATGATGTAGTGTATACTTCCATGTCCAGAACCAGAAACCTCCTAACATTTAACTACAGAAAGAGGCTGAAGCTGTTATTTTAATTGAGTCCAAGCGGGGATAAGGTGAAAACTGCCCAATAGGCTCAAATAGCTGAAACCAGTCCCTTTAGTAATCGATTCAAAAAAGCTAATTCACTACCCGGTCCAACACAAGTATAATGACCAATTAGTTATACTGCCCATAAAAGTTTTTATGTAGAATTACAGTATGTATATTTTCATGCCAGATCATAATTCTCTGAACTTTGCGAGGATTATCATCACACATGGATCATTTTGGGGCATCACATATTTACACTTTGACCAAATTTCTCTAATATGTGAGTTTTAGAGCTGAATTCTCTTTGGCCGTCTTTGTTATGCGTCTAATTTTTATTATATTAGAAAATCTTCCAGACTGCAAACCTGTTGCCAGAGTGTACAATTATCTCTACTATTACTAAACTGTATATTTACCTTCAAACTTCAAAAGCCATCTATTGTTATACTCTCTTTACAGCACTATTGTTTTAGTTGACTAGTACTGCTTTCGTTATTGGCATTTGGAGATTATTTGTTCTAACAGCATGCATTGAAAAGTGACATGAGGTTTATTATATTGTGTTATTTCACACCTACTTCATGTTGTCCACTCTTTAACCCCTTAGTGTCTAAGCCTGTTTTGGCCTTGTGGACACAGCCGATTTTTGCAAATCTGACATGTGTTACTTTATGTGGTAATAACTCCAGAATGCTTTTGCCTATCCAAGTGATTCTGAGAATGTTTTCTCGTGACATGTCGTACTTTATGATACTGAAAAAATGTGGTTGTTAAATTCAATATTTATTTGTAAAGAATACGAAAATTTAGAGAAAATTTGCAAAAATCTGAATTTTTCTAAATTGTAATGTATGTGCTTGTAAAACAGATCGTAATACCACACAAAATATTTACTAATTAACATTTACCATATGTCTACTTTATATTTGCATTGTTTTTTGAATGTCCTTTTATTTTTCTTGGACGTTACAAGGCTTAGAACTTTAGCTGCAATTTCTCGCATTTTCAAGAAAATTTCAAAAGGCAATTTTTTCAGTGACCAGTTCAGGTCTGAAGTGACTTTAAGGCCTTATATATTAGAAAGTCCCCATAAATAACCCCATTTTAAAAACTGCACACCTCAAAGTATTCAAAACAGCATTCAGAAATCATTTTAACCCTTTAGGCATTTCACAGGAAATAAAGCAAAGTAGAGGTGAAATTTACAACTTTCACATTTTTTTTTCGAAATTCATTTGTAATACAGTTTTTTCTGTAAGGCTGGGTTCACACGACCTATTTTCAGACGTAAACGAGGCGTATTATGACTCGTTTTATGTCTGAAAATAGGGCTACAATACGTCGGCAAACATCTGCCCATTCATTTGAATGGGTTTGCCAACGTACTGTGCAGATGACCTGTAATTTACGCGTCGTTGTTTGACAGCTGTCAAACGACGACGCGTAAATTGACTGCCACGGCAAAGAAGTGCAGGACACTTCTTTGCTACGTAATTTGAGCCGTTCTTCATTGAAGTCAATGAAGAGCAGCTCAAGATTTACGAGCGTCACAGACGCCTCGCATAATGCGAGGAGGAGCTTTTACGTCTGAAACGAGGCAGCTGTTTTCTCCTGAAAACAGTCTGTCATTTCAGACGTAAAAGCCTGCTACCGTGTGCACATACCCTTACACAGAAGGTTTTACGAGAGAAACACAACTCAATACTTATTGCCCAGATTCTGCAGTTTTTATAAATATCCCACATGTGGCCCTAGTGTGGTAATGGACTGAAACACCGGCCTCAGAAGCAACGGAGCACCTGGTGGATTTTGGGGCCTCTATTTTATTAGAATATATTTTAGGCACCATGTCAGGTTTGAAGAGGTCTTGTGGTGGCAAAACAGTGGAAACCCCCCAAAAGTGACCCCATTTTGGAAACTACACCCATCAAGGAATTTTTCAAGAGGTATAGTTAGCATTTTTAGCTCACAGGTTTTTTGCTAAATTTATTGGAACTGGTCTGTGAAAATGAAAATCTACTTTTTTTCTGAAAAAACATACGATGTTTTAGTTTTTACAAGGAATAAAGGAGAAAAAGCACCCCAACATTTGTAAAGCAATGTCTCCCGATTACGGCTTTACCCCATATGTGGTAATAAAGTGCTGATTTTGCTGGAATGGTTTTCGGTGCCAAAGCCCTGGAGGGACCATAACAGTGGAAACTCCCCAAAAGTGACCCCATTTTGGAAACTACACCCCTCAAGGAATTTTTCTAGGGGTATAGTTAGCATTTTGACCCTACACGGTTTTACTGAATTTATGGGAATTATGCCGTGAAATTAAAAATCGAAATTTTTTCTAATAAAATGTAGTTTTAGCTCAGATTTTTTCATTTTTACAGTAGATAAAGGAGAAAAAAACACCCCAATATTTGTAAAGCAAACTCTTCTGAGCACAGCAATACCCCATATGTGGTAATAAACTGCTGTTTGGACACATTGCGGAAGTTAGAAAGGACGGAGCGCCATTTGACTTTTGGAGCTCAAGTTTTGCTGGAATGGTTTGCGGCCCCATGTCACATTTGCAAAGCCACTGAGGGGCCAAAATAGTGCAAACCCGGCAAAAGTGACCCCATTTGGGAAACTAAACCCCTCGTGGAATTTATCTAGCAGTATAGTGAGCATTTTGACCCCACAGTTTTTTTGCTGAATTATTGGGATTATGCAGTGAAAATGAAAATCTACATTCTTTCCACTAAAATGTTGATTTTTTTTCATTTTCACAAGGAATAAAGGAGAAAAAGTGCCCCAACAATTGTAAACCAATTTCTCCCGAGTACGGCAATACCCCATATGTGGTAATAAACTGCTGCTTGTATACACCGCAGGGCTCAGAATGGCAGGAGTGCTACTTGGCATGTCGATTTTGGTTGATTGTTTTTTGGGCGCCATGTCGCATTTGCAGAGCCCCTGAGGTACCCGTACAGTAGAAACCCCTGAGAAGTGACTCAATTTTGTAAACTTTACCCCTCAGGGTAATAATCTAGGGTTGTACTGAGCATTTTGATTCCACAAGTGTTTCATAGATTGTATTAGAATGAGGCAGTGAAAATGAAAATTTATTTTTATTCCCAAAAATATGTCGTTTTGCACCGAATTTTTTTTTCCACAAGGGGTAATAGGAGAAAAAACAACACATAATTTGTTACCCAATTTCTCCCGAGTATGGGAATACTCCATGTGTGGCCCAAAACTGCTGTTTGGGCACATGGCAGAGCTCAAAATGGAAGGAGTGCCATGTGGCTTTTAGAGCACAGATTTTGCTGGACTGGTGTATGGGCGCCATGTCGCATTTGCAGAGCTCCCTTAGGTACCAGAGTAGAGTGCAAATCCATAAGAAGTGACCCCATTTTGTAAACTACACCCCTCAAGGCATTTATAATTTGCCTGGACATATGACAGGGCTTAGGAGTGAAAGGCGCATGCGAGACCTATTTTGGTGATTTTCGCAGCATTAGCCCACAATGGCAGGGCTCTGGGGTCAAATAGTAAAACAAAGCCCCAAGTAGTGACCCCCATTTTGGAAACTGCACCCCTGAAGGCATTTTATTAAGGGGTGTAGTGAGCATTTTGCACACACAGGGGTTTTTTTTCTATTAGAAATGAACGCTCAGTGGATGGTGCAAAGTGAAAATTGCAAATTTCCACAGGTATGTGCCATTTTAGTGCACAATATTTTGTGCCCAGTTTGTGCCACTGAAGACAAATACCTCAAACTGTTAAGCGGGTTCTCCCGGGTATGGGGATGCCATATATGGGGACGTAAACTGCTGCTTGGGCACGCTGCAGGGCTCAGAAGGGAGGTAGCGCCATTTGGCTTTTGGAGCACAGATTTTGCTTAGTGGTAGTTTTTTGGGGGGTTTTGCTGGTATTTCAGTTTATGATGTGGGGCATATGTAAGCTGTGCGGAGTATATCAGGGCATAATAAGAGGGTATAATAATTGGGTAAATAAATAATTATCCACAGATGTGTGGCCAGTGTCGCACTGATAAATGGTGCCAGATCTTATCCGCTTTTGGACACTCTGCACATTTTGCATCGCCATATTCTGAGAGACGGAACTTCTTTATTTTTTCTCCACCGGAGCTGTGTGAGGGCTTATTTGTTGCAGGACAATCTGTAGATTTCATTAGTACCATTTTGGGGTACATGCGATTTTTTGATCACTTTGTATTTCATTTTTTTGGCAAGCAAGGTGACCAAAAACCTGCAATTCTGATGTGTTTTATTATCAATTTTGTTTTACGGCGTTCGCCGTGCGCTATGAATGACAATTTTACTTTATTCTGCGGGTCGGCGCGATTACGGCGATACCAGATGTATATAGTTTATCTTATGCTTTGCAGCGTCTACACGATAAAATCACTTTTGTTTCAAATAATTAATTTTTTGTGTCACCATATTCTGAGAGACATAACTTTTTTATTTTTCCGTCAAAAAAGCTGTGGGAGGGCTTTTGCGGGACATGCTGCAGTTTTTAATGGTATAATTTTGGGGTACATGCAACTTTTAGAACCCTTTTTTTATTCTGTTTTGCGAGGGGTTGTGACTAACAAACAGCGATTCTGGAATAGTTTTTTATTTAACTTTTTTACGGTGTTCAACATACGGGTAAAATAGCATGATATTTTTATAGTTTGGGTCGTTACGGACGCGGGGATACCACATATGTATACTTTTTTTATGTTTTTTGTTTTTTCCTATAATAAAAGACTTATTATAGGAAAAAAGGCTGTCATAGTGTTTTTTAACATGAAACTTATTTTTTTTTACTGTTTTACAACATTTTTATTAACTTGTTTTAACTTTTTTGGTGTCCCACTAGGGAACTTGAAGACATGAAGTCCTGATCGCTATTCTAACACTCTGCACTACCTACATAGTGCAGTGTATTAGAGATGTCAGCTATTCACTGACAGCAAGCCTATTAGGCTTCGCCTCCCGGCGGGGCCTAATAGACTTCCGTACTAGGAATTGATTGTTAGGCTACTGTTGCCATAGCAACCATCGGAACACCCGGGGGTGCCAATGTTTGTCATTAGCAACCATAAGGTGCATCTAAGTGGTTAATCGGCCGGATCGGAGCCTAGCTAGATCACGATGTCAGCTGTGACCAACAGCTGACACCCGCGCCCGTGGCAACCATCGTGGTTGCCGACATGCTACAAGACACTTCGATGCATCGATCGCGTTGATCGATGCATCAAAGGAGTTAATCGGCCGGATCGGAGCCTAGCAGAGGGGTGTCGGACAGCTGATTAACGGCGGTGATAGCGCTGGCTCAGCTTCTGAGCCAGCGCCATCACATACACATGTCATGGAGCTGTTATTGGTCAATCGGCTTTGACTTACCAATCACAGCGATCGCCAGCAGGAGACCGCTGTGAATGGTCCCCTGCCATCTTACTGTGCCGATCAACTGACATAAACAGTTGACGGTACAGTTCTGTCACCTTGTCCTTTGACAGGGTGACAGTTTTTAGCCAGGACGCAACGGTACGCCCTGGTGCCTTAAAGCACTTCAATGCAGGACGTACCGGTGTGTCCTGGTGTGGTAAGGGGTTAATAATACATTTTAGTCACATTTTCTAGGTTTTTATGTCTTTCCCCAGGGCTTTTGTTATTCATTCATAGCATAACAAGAAGCTACTGGCAGGTAGGAGCAAGGCAAGTTATGAACACTAATCAAGTTTTTGGACTAAATGGTGTATTATGCTGTAATAATCATGTCCACACACATAATTAACCCCCTTGTGACATGTGCCATACATTTATGTGTACTCAGAACAGTACCTGGCAGGAGCTGTGCCCGCAACAATCGCAGCAAGTATCAACATTATATTAGAACTGACACTCTGCTGCAATGGCCGGGATCAGAAATAACTCCAATCTCTGACATTTAACCACTTTAGATGTAATAATGTAAAAAAAAAGTTCAATAAAATATTTAGAGACACAAAAAGCAATCCTTTTTTTTCGCCCTGCGAAATGTTTTCCTATGGAAAGAATGAAAATATTTCAAAAGTAAACAAGATTGTTATTGCAGGAACCATAATGTTCCGTACTATAAAATAAATGCATTATAAATCCTGCATTGTGAAAGCCACAAAATAACTAAAAACAACAACAGCAGCAGCGCAATAGCGCTTTTTTTATCATTCTCCTCCCAAAAAAAGGAATAAAAATTAATAAACAAGTCCTATGTACCCCAGTGAAAACTACAGCCTGTCCTGAAAAAACAAGCCCTCAAGAAGATCCATTGATAGAAAAATAGTTATGCCTGCTGAATTAGACGAGACAAAAACAAATTGTTTTCTAATACAAGTGTTTTTATTGTGCAAAAGTATACTATATAAATTTGGTATTGCCATAATGGTACTGACCCAAAGAATAAAGTTAACAGTCAATTATACCGCAGGGTGAACATCCTAAAAACAAAACCTAAAAAGCAATGGCGACATTGCTTTTTTTTTTCATTACTCCCCAAAAAAGTTAATAAAAGTTTTTCAATGCATTATATACAAGTCAAAATAGTATCATTAAAAAACACAACTTGCTCCACAAAAAAAACAAGTCCTCATGTGGCTTTGTTGATGGAAAAATTTTCAAGTTATGGCTCTCAGAATGAAGTGATGAAAAACAAAACATTGATTTGTCCTCAAAGCCACAAATAGCTACATCCTCAAGGGGTTAAAATATTTACAGTGGTGAATTCTAGGACAGCCATTTAAATCTTTCAAGGTAAAATTGCCCTTGAAACAATTGAATTGGAAGAGCACAGGGGGAAGAAATATAATTTATTATCTACTATAACTGGATTTTGGCTCAAACTGGTTTAACCCCTTAGTGACCACCAATACGCCTTTTCACGTTCGTCACTAAGGGGCCTTAGGCTAGGCTGACGCCTTTTCACGTGAGCCTAGTCTAAGTCCTGCACGGGTCTCCCGTGCATGCTGGAGCCGGGGCTCAGCTGTCTGATGACAGTTGAGCTCCTGCTCCAATGCCCGTTAAATGCCTCCGTCAATAGCGACCGCGACACGTCCTAATAGATTGCCTGTCAGATTTACACTGACAGGCAATAATGCTCTGGTATACCAAGTATACCAAAGCATTATAGCAGCGATCTGAAGATCGCACAGTAAAGTCCCCTAGTGGGACTAATGAAATAAATAATAAATGTGAAATAAAGATTATTAATAAAAATTACAGTAAAAAAATAAATAAAGCCATTTTTTTTCCATAAAAAGTGGTTTTATTTAGTAAAAGTGTAAAAAAGAAATAAAATTACACATATATGGTATCGCCGCGACCGTAATGACTCCATTATTAAAGTTAACATGTCATTTAAACTGCAAGGTGAACACCGTAAAAAATAAAACGCAAAAAACAATAGCGAAATTGCAATTTTTTTCCATTGCCCCCCAAAAAAGTCATAATAAAAATGAATCAATAAGTCCCATGCATACCAAAACAGTACCAATCAAAACTACGTCTTGTCCCGCAGAAAACAAGCCCAAAAAATCACTTCATTGATGGAAAAATAAAAAATGTTACGGCTCTTGGAAAGCAACGATGCAAAAACAATCGCTATTAACCGTGGCATCTAAGTGGTTAAACGGCCAGCAACAGCGCGATCGCTGTTCCTGGTCGTTAGTGCGGGGTGTTAGCTGTAATACACAACAGACACCCACATCGTAAGGAGCGGGCTCAGCGTGTGATCCTGCTCCATACTTCACCCCCCGCATCAGGACATACCAGCATGTCCTTGTGCGTGAAGGGGTTAATAATAATAATAGGTGTTCTATACTAGCGTATCATGTCTTTGGAGTGTCAATTAATAATTTTTTATCTGTCATGTCACCACATGCACTAGCACCCGCTGACAACTTTGTATTTTCTCCTTGTGAAGTTAATTACAATATCACAGATCCTTTGGTCCTGGCTGTATAAGGAGGTATATCAGCTGCATGACTCTTGTGTCTATATATATATATATATATATATATATATAAAGAACACCTCTGGTTGTGAGCACATTTCATTAGAAGAAATAAAGCGGGTCATTTTTATTTTGTCTTTGGATGTATCAGAGATATGACTTATTGGAGCAATTTTGCCATTAAAGTTATCCATTATAAAGTATCAATTACTGAGGACTTTCAACTTTCATCTTCTCTATAAAACAGCAAAAATATTTTATTTGTACAGTAGTTGTGTTACAAATGGGATTGTCACTTCAGGTAGAATATTTTGTTTATATAGTCATCATTTATCCTAATCAGTTTTTGTATTTGCTCAAAATTTCTATCAATAAAATATTTAATATTCAATGTTAAATTTTACAAAACCAGAAGTCGAAGACTAAGAAGAGATAGCCAAATAGGAAATCCTCTGATTAAGAAACAAAAGTTAAAGAATCTACTCCTTAAAGAGGCTCTGTCACCAGATTTTCAAACCCCTATCTCCTATTGCAGCAGATCGGCGCTGCAATATAGATAACAGTAATGTTTTGTTTTTTTTCAAAAACGAGCATTTTTGGCCAAGTTATGACCATTTTTATATTTATGCAAATGAGCCTTTCTTAAGTACAACTGGGCGTGTTTAAAGTTATGTCCAACTGGGTGTGTATTGTGTGTGTACATCTGGGCGTTTTTACTTGTTTTACTAGCTGGGCGTTGTGAATAGAAGTGTATGATGCTGACGAATCAGCATCATCCACTTCTCTTCGTTACCACCCAGCTTCTGGCAGTTCAGACACACAGCGTGTCCTCGCTCATCCGACGCGATAAAGTTCCTGTGGGAGGAAGTGAGTGACGTCACAGCGTGATCTCGCGAGGACACGCTGTGTGTCTGTGCACTGCCAGAAGCTGGGTGGTAACGAAGAGAAGTGGATGATGCTGATTTCGTCAGCATCATACACTTCCATTAACAACGCCCAGCTAGTAAAACAAGTAAAAACGCCCAGATGTACACACACAATACACGCCCACTTGGACATAACTTTAAACACGCCCAGTTGTACTTAAGAAACGCTCAATTTCATAAATATAAAAATGGTCATAACTTGGCCAAAAATGCTCGTTTTTGAAAAAAAACAAACGTTACTGTTATCTACATTGCAGCGCCGATCTGCTGCAATAGGAGATAGGGGTTTAAAAATCTGGTGACAGAGCCTCTTTAACATTGAAATTGCAACACCGAGAAAGGCAAGCCATAAGGTTATGCAAATCGAGGAAGTAGCAGGTATCGCTAAGATCTGCAAATGATTGGTCACCTGGTCGGCCTGGAGAGAACACAGGTTCTTTACTACAGACTTAGATATTTCTGGTATGATCCCTCTGTTCTACCCATCCCCCTTCCCCCTGTGCTTACACACATTAATAGTTGGTATAGTGGATCGCTTGGAACTCTATATATAGTTGAAGTTCCCTTTTCTGATGCTAAATATGCATATGTACTAAACCGCTTATCTGATATAATTACCCTTATAATATGACTTAGTCGAATGTTCCTGATACATTTTTAATTCCTTCTTTTTTGTCCTATCGCTTGGTCAGAAGACTTGTATGTCTTCTTCCCCACAGGGTTACAATGCTAGCTTTTCTTTAGATTTATTTCTATTATTTCCTGTGATTTGTATTTTATACAAAGTGGATTTATGTTATGTTATCCTCGTAATGTACTTTTGAAAATTCTTTAATAAAAAGATAATTTAAATAAAAAAAAAAGATCTGCAAGTGATCAAATTTTCAAGCACTTCGCTCCAATCTGTGGCATGTGGGAACGTCATAAAAGCCAGATTTAAAGTAAAGTTCTTAGCCACATGAAACCTCAAAAATCAGATTAAGTGGTGTGGGATGATTGTGTGATGCCTCCTGTTTTTGACCTGCCAGCTATTGCCACTTGTCTCAAACTGAGAGGGACAGAATCCTTGAATAGAGAGACCTTGGTTTTCTTTCCAGCAGATTGCTACACACCTAGGCCGAGATGTTCAACGTTGCGTGTCCCCCAGGTTGGGAGAACAACAACGAACGGAAATTACAACAAAAGGTGCGCGAAGGCGAACCTCTGCACGGACGGATCGTCTATTTGGAAGAATGGCACGTAGTGATCTTTTCTGTACTGCAAGTGAAATTTGAAGTCACATCCCAAGTCTAGGGCAACAACCTGTGTCAACACAAACCATCAGAAAGTGATTGCACAACATTGGGCTACGAGCCAGACGTCCACCTATAGGTGTTCCATTGACAACACGCCACCACTCTCAAAGGCCAGACGGCAATGGAGGCTGGAATGGAGGTCTATCCTCTTCAGCAATAAGTACCGCTTTTGTCTCTAATGCAATGATAGCCGGTGATTGGTCTGGAGACCATGTGAGCAACACCATGAAGAGGCCTCCACAAGGGGCATCACACCGGTTATACTCCCAGGATTATGGTGTGGGGTGGTATAATGTACTGTAGCCAAACACCTCTAGTCTTAATTTCAGGTACACTAACAACTCGGAGTTACATTAATTTGGTCGTGTAACCAGTGGTACGGCCATTTCTCCGAAGTGTCCCAGAAGACGTTTTTTCAAGAGGACAATGTCAGGTCGCATGTTGCTCGTGCTACTGTGAGCAGCCTGTGTGGTCTAAATGTGCTAACATGGCCTGCTGTGTCTCTGGGCTTGTCTCCCATCGAGCACATGTGGGACGTCATTGGTCAGGAATTGAAAAGAGAGCTGCCAGCAGCCAATCTTGATGACTAGCATGCCCAAGTGTGTTCAGCTTGGCATAGCATTCCTCAGACAAGTCTGTGCATTTCTGTGTGTGTTGCTCATACTCGATGCTGAATAAATCAAGATGTTTGGAATATTTTGTTTACATTTTTTTATTATTTGCATATTATGAACAAATAATGTCTATAGATTCTGTGATTTACACAATTCCACATTTTTTCCTTCTTGGTGTTGTCATTTCAATTTTGAGGAGTGCAGTAAAAGATTTTATTTTGAACATTTTGTTTTGGGCTTTAGGTTCTCAATCTTTATAAATGAGTTTTACATATTAAATCAGAGAATATCTGATAATCCAGCACCTAAATTATAGATGTTTTGTCTGTCTATGGATATTACTTGTAAGCTACATTGGTCATCAAATCTCACCTATAGCTGTGGCCATAAGATCTCCCTGTCACCACTTTGACATGTTAATGTATGTGTAGTAAATATAAAAACATCATACACTATAGAGATGAGTAACTTGGAGATGTGTGGATCATAAGAAATTCAACATCCTAAACTGAAAAGTGGTGTGTTATTTTGGTAGCGGCTGCCACTCCTGCTGGCATTCCACTCCGTCGGGTTGCTTACCTCTCCCGCTGGCGTTTTGGTCCGGCGAGAGTGTCCGCGTTCCATGCCCACCTGCATGCTGTCTCCCCCCGGCGGGTGCAAACATCACCTCTGCTTGCTCTACTCCCTGTTCTTCACAGAGTCTCATTGGGCGCCTGCGTTCCCTTGCTGTTTCTTAAATGGCCAGCGTGCCAACCAATCACAGATGCCCAATGTGTACTTAAAGCAGCCTCACTAGTCACCTGATGCCTGAGCAAATTTGGTGCAACTTAGTTTGTTTCTGCGTAGGTTTCCGTCCCTATCTTGCTACCTGTACCAGTCTGTTACGGTATCTTCTGCCTGTGCCTGTACCCCACAGTGTACTTCATCATTGTCTCCTGGTCTACTGGGCCAGCTGCTTCTCACATCGGAAGCACCTCAAGAGGTAGTGACCTGGTAGTCTCCCCGCAACGAAGTCCAGATCCACATCTGGGGGTTAAAGGGTAAATACCAGGAAGGCTACTTAGACAATGCCATTAGAGGTGGCACAAAGTCAGACCAGTTGAGTAGCACAGTGGATCCACAACCCGCTGGTTATTACAGTGTGCTTAGGTCAT